>NC_084596.1:5292802-6588944 GCF_033807715.1 Cololabis saira | reverse complement strand
ACGTTGGTGAGTCGTTAGAGAACTTTGGTGGGCAAAAGCCGCTCCACACTGATCACACCTGTAAGGCTTGTCTCCAGTGTGAATACGTTGGTGTCTCCTTAAACCACTTTGCCGGGCAAAATCCACTCCACACTGATCACACCTGTAAGGCTTGTCTCCAGTGTGAATACGTTGATGTCTCCTTAGAGCACCTTGCTGGGAAAAAGCTGCTCCACACTGATCACACCTGTAAGGCTTGTCTCCAGTGTGAATTCGTTGGTGAGTCGTTACAGAACTTTGGTGGGCAAAAGCCGCTCCACACTGATCACACCTGTAAGGCTTGTCTCCAGTGTGAATACGTTGGTGACTTGTAAGATCACTTTTCCGGGCAAAAGCCGCTCCACACTGATCACACCTGTAAGGCTTGTCTCCAGTGTGAATACGTTGGTGACTCGTTAGGGAACCTTGCGCGGCAAAAGCCGCTCCACACTGATCACACCTGTAAGGCTTGTCTCCAGTGTGAATGCTTTGGTGACTCGTTAGAGAACCTTTTTGGGCAAAAGCTGCTCCACACTGATCACACCTGTAAGGCTTGTCTCCTCCAGTGTGAATACGTTGGTGGTTTATTAGATTAAATTGTCGGGTAAAAGCCACCCCGCAGTGACCACAGCTGTATGGTTTATCACCAGTGTGAGTTTTCTTATGCCTCTTCAGGTTTGATGAAGTGGTGAAGACTTGCTCGCAATGATCACAGCAGTATCTTTGGGGTCTACCTTTAGGATTCTGTAACAGAGAAGATGACTTACATTATCTTGGCTGCATTATCAAAAGCCTTTTCAGTTTCAAGTATGGAGCTAGAACAGTCTCATAATTCACAAATGCACACACCGATCCACAAATGCAAAAGGACAAAATTCACAAATGCACAGAACAATTCACACGTGCGTAGGACAAGATACACAAATGTATTTTTGATGCACACACAAATATAACCTGATTTACAAACGTTTTTTTTCCTCTGTGAGCTGCGCTGGATTTGGGTGTGACTTTTGAGACTCCCCTGACGTGACTCGATTCACAAATGCGTTTTTTTTAACACTGAAGGATCTGCAACCAATCAGATACCTTCCTTCGTTTCAGCCAATCATAAGAGCGCACCCCACGTGGGGGACGATTTACTCGTAAACCAATCAGATTAAAGGGGCGGATACACCTGCTGTTTGAGCTGCGTTGCGCCATTCACTTAGAAAACTGATTCAATATTTCGAGTTGGTGGAGTAAAGATGAATAAACAAGACAGCAACACGGGATGGAGAGAAGATCACTGCTCTGCTTTTCTTGTGATCTTGGTAAAGAAAACAGCGCGATCGGAGATGGTTTGTCGGGCCGTTCAACCAGAGCCGTCGGGAGACTAGAGAGCTCCAAGTCCTGCCGATGCAGCAAATGATGATGAGAAACAGCAGAGATATTTATGTATCACCACCCACCCGCTCCCACTAGGTAATGAAGCCTATAATCGGGGACCAGAGAGAATGCAGTTCTGCCGAATTATGTTTAGTGGAGGCAGATATTATCTCATTACTGATATGATTTAACAGAAGATTCCTAAATTGATTAATACATAGATTGGATTTTTGTTTCCAGTTCATTAGAATGGTTTTCTTTGCGATACATAAGGCAGTGAGAACCAAGTGAACCAGGTTAGATTCTATGTGGATGTCTCCCAAGTGACCTAGTATACATAGGGCCCGATTTACTAAGATCCTAAATAAAGAGTACTAAATTGCGTGTGCACTGAAAAAGTTTGCGCGTGCTGTTGTTGTGTGTTTTGCGGGTGATCAACTAAGATTGCGTGCGCAATTGATAACAGGTGCAAACAGCAGTATTTAAATGAGGTCTTGCGCGTCTTACGGTTTGCGGCGCAAACTTTGCGCCACGGAGAGTCTGGATGGAAAGCAGGATAGTCGCAAGCGCAAAATGACGGTGAAAACGGTGGAGTTAGAAATATTAGTGGAAGAGGCAAATAAACACATTCATGAACTACAGCAAAGAAATTTAAACATTACCAAAAGAAACGCAATATCGGAGAAAATCTGCGATAGAATAAATGCAGTTGGTAAGACAAAAAGAACGGCAGATGAGGTTAAAACAGAGTCGGCGGCAGAAAAGATCTAATTGGGGGGCACATAATAACCAGCGATGTAAATGCTTAATATGAATTTGCCATCAACGATCACAGCAAACCAGTTTCAATTACACAACATACTGCAAAATGTCTTTTTAATACACACACACACACACACACACACACACACACACACACACACACACACACACACACACACACACACACACACACACACACACACACACACACACACACACACACACACACACACACACACACAATTGTGCACCCAAACTGCAAAAAAACAACAAACAACGACGTACAAGCCACGTCTCTCCCTCCCTCCCTCGCCCTCTCCATCTCTCTCTCATACAACGCATACACATAAAAATGTGAACGGTGAATCTCCAAATTTAATTTGATGAAATTAGACAGACCCAAACATTCCACATTTGCGTAATAATAAACGCCAAGGCTGGCGCCATGAAGTCAATTAAATGCATGTCTCACCTTTAGAAGAGTTGCACATCTTAATTTTCCTATTTCACCATAGATCACACTTTGGGAAGCCTTCTATATATTTTAGCGTTATTTCCGCGTAGATAAGAGTGAGTTTGATGCTCCTTAACAAGTTTTGTCCGCGGATCAACATCAGCCCAGCTCCCCCAACCCCTTTCTCCCTGATTGGCTGATTTATGGTTCCGCGTCACACCAACGCAGAACCGACGGCATAGGGTATGTGGCGACGCACACCGCACCGCGACCCTACGCCGAAGGCTACGCCGTCGATTTAACGCAGAACCATAATTTAGGCGAAGCTGCAGTCTCTGCGCTGATCACAGGCACACCGGGTCGGAGTGGATTTGGTCATGATGTTTAACCTGTGTTTTGTGATTGATAAGCAGGGGTTTTAATTAAATATAATTTACGAACGATGATTTCACGTTCAATAAGATACGTAATCAATAAAATACAAAGTTTGGCACAAAGGCTTGGCCTGCTTGTGGGCGAGTGGAGGGGGGTACATTAAAAGAAGGTGGCAAGATATAAGGCGAAGAACTAAAGAAAAAGTGGCCTTTAATAAAACTTGTGCAACCATTTTTAAAATAGCATGCAGCAGAATAAAGACTCTCTCTCTGCGTATTCTTTGATTTTGGATGTCGCCTCCTTGCCACAATAACAGCAGCAGCAGATTAGCACCTTCCTTTCGAACGTATTAAATACAGACGCAATTATAATACGCGCAATTACTTTCAGGCTTGGTAAATCTCATTGCGCGTGGTAAATGGACCAATTTGCATTTTCCCCTCCCAGTATTTAGCGATTTCTGGCGGGTACGCCCCATATTGATTATTCATCAGGGCAAAAGTACTAAATGAATTGCGTGTGCTATTTTGCGCATTTGAGAGGCGCAGTCCTCTTTGCACGCTGTTAGTAGATGAGCTGGCACTTTGGTTTGCGGGTGCTGTCAAGTTTGCACACGTTTTTACACACGCAAACCTTTAGTAAATCAGGCCCATAGTGTGGGGGCCACACTTGAAATTCTCTAATTGAGCCATGTGGATAAATCCTCACAAATCTCCATCCAGAACCTCCGTACCGGTGTACAAAACCACAAAGCATGCAAATAATTATCAGGGGTGTTCTCTGTGCACTGTGAGCAGATATTAGAGATCGCAAAACCCATCTGGAACATCATTTGTCCTGTATAATGTATTCTGTAAAGAACTTTGTACTGTATAAGTTCCAAGTTTGGATTCTTGGTCATAGTGAAAGTATTTAAACACATTTGTGACCAAGAGATTTGGTTAGTGTTAAGAGAGAGATCAGCCACCCATTTGGAAAACGGAAGACACTCAATTATCTATTTTGGACATAAACCTGTAGAGTTTCGATAGTAATTTTGGGGTGTTTAGATTAAGTAACTATTATCTTAGCGGGAAGTTGCAGATCCAGTTGGTTGAGTTTATATTTTTTATTGACTTAAGTCGTTGGTATTCTAAAAATGTGTTAATGCTAATTCCATATTGAACAATGAGTGTATTAAAAAGGTACAAACTGTCCACTTATGATTATATGTTGTAGATACTTTATTGCTTGGTCTCTCCATTGAGTAAAGTTTTTCAGAATGTCTAGGTTGGTCCAGATTTCCAAATCATTGCAAAACACTTGTTCTGAATCCAGCCATTGACTATCTAGTGAGTGATCTTTGCACCATTTTAAGATATACTGTAACTTATTAACTAAGAAATACTGGAAGTTAGGTACGTCTTTCATTCTGTCTTTCGACGAAAGGAGGGCCTTTTTGCACCCCTAAACGTGCCCCAAGTCACCAAACTTTGCACGCAAGCCTTGGCGCCATGGCCGAAACCGAACAGAAAGTCGGCCATTTTGAACATTTTGAATGAATCGCGTAATTTTGGCGCAATTTATGCCATTCCTTCGGCAGTTAATAGGGCCCGAATCGTAACGTGCACCCAGGTGTGTTATACATCAAAATGTGCGTCTCCATCCTGCGACAACGCGCATTACTTTTCTCTTTCAAAAGCGTTACCGTGGGGACGCTAGACACCAAAAAGCGCGCCCACCCTTCATCTGATTGGTCCATATTTGATAGTTCCCCAAAAGTCACCAAATTTTGACGCAAGCCAGGCCTGGCGATAAATTTGATATTTCATGATTTGCATTAATGGGCGTGGCAAGATGGCTCAACAGCACCCCCTAGAAAACTTTTCTCTGCCATAACTTTTGAATGGTGTGACATAAAGACTCGTGGGTGGTGTCATCAGACATGGTTTTGAGTCCTTGACCATAACTGGTGCAAATTAGCCCCGCCCCTTCTTCTGATTGGTTGATATTTCATAGTTCCTATTTTCTGCCATAACTTTTGAATGGTTTGACATAGAAAGTCGTAGGTGGTGTCATTTCTGATATGCTTATGGGGGGCGGTGGCCATGAGTGCGAGGGCCCGTTCATCGCTGCTTGCAGCTTTAATTATTATTTTTTTTGCATGTTTGTCACACTTAAATGTTTCAGATCAAACTAATTTAAATATTAAACAAAGATAACAAGTAAACACAAAATGCAGTTTTTAAATGAAGGTTTTTATTATTGAGGGGGGGGGGAAATCCAAACCTACAGAGCCCTGTGTGAAAAAGTGATTGCACCCCCTTTTTAAAAAATAAATTAATTGTGGTTTTTCACATCTTTGGAAAGCCGAGTTCAATTTCTCCAGCCACACCCAGGCCTGATTACTGCCACACCTCTTCTCAATCAAGAAATCACTTAAATAGTACCTGCCTGACAAAGGGAAGTAGACCAAAAATCCTCAAAAGCTAGACATCATGCTGCGATCCAAAGACATTCAGGAACAAATGAGAAACAAAGTAATTGAGATCTATCAGTCTGGAAAAGGTTCCAAAGCCATTTCTAAAGCTTTGGGACTCTAGTGAACCACAGTGAGAGCCTTTATCCACAAATGGAGAAAACATGGAACAGTGGTGAACCTTCCCAGGAGGCCGGCCGACCAAAATGACCCCAAGAGCAGCAACGACTCATCCAAGAGTCACAAAAGACCCCAGAACAACATCCAGAGACCTGCAGGCCTCACCTGCCTCAATTAAGGTCAGTGTTCATGACTCCACGATAAGAAAGAGACGGGGCAAAAATGGCTGCATGGCAGAGTTCAAAGACCAAAACCACTGCTGAGCAAAAAGAACAAAGGCTCTTCTCAGTTTTGACAGAAAACCTCTTGATGATCCCCAAGACTTTTGGGAAAATACTCTGTGGACTGAAAAGACAAAAGTTGAACCTTTTGGAAGGTGTATGTCCCATTACATCTGGCGTAAAAGTAACACAGCATTTTAGAAAAGGAACATCATAGCAACAGTAAAACATGGTGGTGGTAGTGTGATGGTCTGGGCTGTTCTGCTGCTTCAGGACCTGGAAGACTTGATGGAACCATGAAGTCTACCAAAACATCCTGAAGGAGAATGTCCGGCCATCTGTTGGTGACCTCAAGCTGAAGCCACTTGGGTTCTGCAGCAGGACAATGATCCAAAACACACCAGCAAATCCACCTCTGAATGGCTTCAATGAAGACTAAATGAAGACCTTAAAAAGGCGGTTCATGCTGGAAAAGCCTCCAATGTGGCTGAATTACAACAATTCTGCAAAGATGAGTGGGCCAAAATTCCTCCACAGCTCTGTAAAAGACTCATTGCCAGTTATCGCAAACGCTTGATTGCAGTTGTTGCTGCTAAGGGTGGAACAACCAGTTATTAGGTTTGGGGGGGAATCACTTTTTCACACAGGGCCATGTAGGTTTGGATTTTTCTTTCCCCTTAATAAAAACCTTCATTTAAAAACTGCATTTTGTGTTTACTTGTGTTATCTTTGTCTAATATTTAAAGGAGCTGTATGTAAGAGCAATAATAATATGAATCATAAAATGACCCTGATATGTCAACAGACATTTAAAAATCATGTTAATTTCAAATACTTATGTCACTGACAACAGCACTCAAGCCAGGATATTCCAGTTTAAAAAGAGGAGTTGCAGCCCTCAACTGATGTTTATGTTGTCATTTTTTGTTTTGGCCTGAAGCTCCACCCTCCACCTATCTCCCAATCACCAAGTCAGTATTGTTTCGGCATCCGGGTTGCCAGCTTGGCTCTAATTATCGCAGCCATGACAGCCTACGTTCCTGCTGCATTCTGCAGCCTACCTGGCAACCTCTGGTCGGGGGGAGGAGGGGGAGGGTACACGCCGCTCAACAATATTTTGAAAGTGACTGCAGTACCAGTTTTGGCCATTTCTTACAGACGGCTCCTTTAAAGGGGACCTATTATGCAGGCATCAGAACGGCTTGTCCCAAAAAAAGAGGGAAATTCTCGACGTGGACGAGTGAGGGCGCAACGCGCCCGAACCCTCTAGGGGGATCAGGGGCCATGCCCCCCCGGAAGATTTTGAAAAATAGACTCAAAATGGTGCATTCTGGTGGTCTCAAAGCTCGTGTACACAAAACAGTCCCTGAATAAAACTCTCATATGACAGCTCCCAAATGGAAATTATTTTTTATTTCTGAATGAATGGATAGATACGTCGCTTATTTTCTGCATATTATTTTTTTCTTTTCTGGCCTGGCGCATCGCGCATCCCAGACACAACTCTGTGTACAGCTGGAGTTCGCTACTGTTAGTTATTTGAAACATGTCTGAATATTTGTCAAATTCTGAGGTTGTGGACGACGACTTTGAATATGATGGACGTCCTTACCGTTTTGAGCCAGAGTATACGGCTGAAGAGCTCACTGAACGGAGGACAGAGTGCGCGCACAGAGATGACGTCATGAGTTCAGAGGTCTTGTTTACAAACTGATTTATTTGTTACACACACAGCCCCGGATGTAGACAACAGGTCCTGGAAGCAGATCTAGTGATTCATAAAATAAATGAAGAGTTTCGCAGCAATCATGTGTTATTTAGACGCTGCATCGTCTGTGTCCCGCTGTGCCCCGTTCACTACCGTTATATGGAGAAGCGGCTCGCAAAAAACCCCCTAATATCTTCCGAAGGACTCCAAATGACACCAAACTTGCCTGGGTGAGTATACGACCATAACAAATGCCAGAAATAAGGTCCAGGTTGTAAAAAACCGAACTTTCCCTTTAAGAACGGCCCCTTTTCTGCTGTGCGGTCGCTTCCCACAGGTTTCAAGTAAAAAAAGTTAAATGCTGTATTAGCCCTTCTGTTTTCTGTTTTTTAATCATTTGATTCGATTCGATATTAATGTGGGTTAGTGTTATTAAAAATGTTTTTGAGCTGTTGCCTGAATTATATGACTGTAAAATAACTAGTGAAATAATAATTTCACAATAATTACTATGAAATAACTAAAAAATAAATAACTCAAATGGGTCTTTCAATATCCATTTAAAGTGCAAAAAAGAATGAAATTGCAACAGCTCATGCAGTAAACAAATAATTTCAGCTTGTTTAATTTATTCTGTCACCAGACACACAGCTGGACATGAAGCACCTGGCATTTTCCAGGAGTGTCATGACAAACCGTGTGTCCAATAACAGAAGAAACCAAACAAGCTATGGTAAATATAGATAATATGTTAACGCAACGGCTGCTCTTCGACGCCGTGTTCATTGTTTGATAGTTTCACACCAAGCACGTGTGTGAATTAAATGACGTGACTACTGGTCCCCCAGTCTCTGACAAGTCCGTCTTCCCTGAAGAGCAGGGACGAACCCGCCCTCCTCCGTTTCTGATTGGCTGATACCAAGGCTCTGGCTAGCTTTATTGGTTTACAACAGTGTTAGTTTAATGCCCAACATGATTTCATTGGATAGTTTAAACTGTACCACAAAAAAACACACGTGCAAATGTTCTTTGTTCTTTTTTCCCCTCATTTTCCAATTGCCGGAAATCCGTCTAGAGACGGAGAACTTTAATCCCTGAAATCGTTTCTAAGAGTGTCTAGAGGGTGAAATATTGCACAAAGCCTTAAATAAAACAGTCAATTCATGATATTTTCTCATCTCCTAATTTTTATACCTAATAATACAATGTCAGTGTCATGTCAATTTATGGATTTCTCGCTGTGATCGGTGATCGGCAAAATCGGGATCGGCAGATACTGGTTTTCAAGATCGGCCCTCAAAATCCTGATCGTGCATCTCTAATTTAAAGTTGTTCATAGAGCCCATATCTCAAAGTCCAAAATAGCCAGCAGTAGGGGTGTAACAATATATCGTGCCACGAAATTTCGCGATACAAAAACGTCGCGATACGTGTCGTGGAGGTGACAAAGTGTATCGCGATATTGGGTTATTAATATTAATCTATTGTGTTGACTAGTAATGTGCATCCGACCACGCGTGACGACCGCGCCTCGACCTGCGGACCAAAATCTTACTAGCTCAGAAGAAACTAGTACCGTTTTGCGATCCCGTTTTGAGCTCTGAACTTTTACTTATGTAAGGCTGGTGTAGAGTTAAGCCTTACCTTATTAAATTAAAGGGGACCTATTATGAAAAACACGTTTTTTCTTGTTTTAACATATATAAAGTGGTCTCCCCTCACCCTGCCAGCACAGGGGAGACAAAATACCATGGAATTCTGCAGGGTCTGCTCCCCCCCCTGACTGAGTCTTCCAGTGTCACGTGACCTTTTTTTGAGCCATTCTGAATCTGCGCCTATGGTGACGTCACCATAGGCGCTCATTTCCATAGGTTCAGCCTCCGCTGCTGAAATCACGCCCACAACCAGCTCTCTACGCCGGCTGGAGCGGTCCTTCCTTGAGCCAGTCGGACGCGGCGCCGCGGTGCCGCAGATCCAGGTTAAATCATCCAGGTTCCCGGGTGGTTTGGGGGCTGGGTCCTCGGGGGTCCGTCCCAGGTCGAACCAGCTTCACCCTCCGAGATTTTCAGCCAAATCTGTCGGTTTGATCACCGGTAACGGGCGATGCGCACAGGATGCGCCCTGGAGCCGATCTGTGCGCCCGTGGGGTTGCGGCGCCAGCGCGCAGCATCCGCCGGGCAGATCCGGCTGAAATTCCGCTGGTCGGAGTCCCTGCTACCAGTCCAGGCGGGTTCCTGCGGTCCCGGCCGGTCGGAACCGGTCAGATTCCCTGGTTAAACCTGCGGTGATGCGCACTGCTCCAGCCTACTTCCTGGTTCCCAAAGCGCGGTCCGTCCGACTAAATTGTCCAGGTTCCCAGCCGCTTTGGGAGCAGGGATTTCTGGGGTACGTCCCAGGCTGGACCAGCTTCACCCTCCGAGATTTTCAGCGAAATCTGTCGGTTTGATCACCGGTAACGGGCGATGCGCCCCGGAGCCATGCTGGGTGCCCGCCGTGGCTCCGGGGCCAGCGTTCAGCATCCGCCGGGCAGATCCGGCTGAAATAGTGCATAAATGTTATTTATATACAACTCATATTTTATTTTTTTAACAATAAAGTTGCCATTTGTGAAAATTCAGTGTTGTGATAATTTACAGGCTCGGGCTGCTCTGGCGGAGCGAGGTTTATTCTCCTCCCCTGCTACACGTCATTCAGGGAGCCAATCCGCACAGAGCCTCATTATCATACCCCCCCCTTCCCTTAGAATGAGGCACAGAAAAAGGGGTTAGAAGCGGTAAAACTAGTGACAGGGCCCACAGGCTGGATTTCTGATTTATGTAGAAAAAACAAGCTTTAGATTGTTTTTAAGACATTCAAGGCCTGTTTAAAATATACATTAAATGCCATAATATGTCCCCTTTAAACCTTTTTGGGGTCGTGAGTAGGATAAACACGGGGACAACTTCTGCTGAGTTCCAGTGTACTTTAATGTCCGCTCAACAGTGTAGGATTTTAGAACATCAACACAGCACACCTAGTGCCGTACTGTGGCGTATCACTCCACCCAATCTAAAAGATACTGTCAAGTGTATCTCGAACGGCATGGGTTTCCCACACTTGAAAAAGGAAGGATTTGGACCAGACTCAGGATTTCACTCGCTTAAGTCTTTTATTGACCAGTTTGTCAGTTAGTTGTTCAGTTAGCTAGGTGAAAAACCTTTAAAAAGGGACAAAGAAAATAATCAAATTAAAGCAGTATCAAATACAATGTAAATCAATCAGACTTTCAAACACAAACCACATCTAACTAGGCAAAATAAATAGCCTATATTAAACATGCATTAATCATTATTTCAGTTTAAACATCTAAAGCAAATGATCAAATTAAACTTAACATAAATGTAAATGGCCTATATTAATGATCCATTTCTTAATTTTAAACTGTAAGCCAACTTTTAAGTTAACATTTTACCTTGTGGTTTAACCAAGATTTTACACATTTTATGACATGTAAATCAAACTTAATTTTAATGAAATCAAATATTTCAAATGATTTTAGCATTCAATGATTTCATAATCATTTAATCCTTTTAGATGAAATAATAACAGAGTTCGTTTTATTTAAGCCAAAGCAAACAAAGGAATAAATGTATGAGTAAATGAACAAACAAATAATTAAGCAGACCGCAATATAACTCCTCACGCAGGTAGAAACGGAGATCATTTAAAAGGGAAACGTGAGCTCACCGGTAGCCTCTTTGCTCTTTTTCCTCTTTCCCATGTGATTTTCTAGTGATCCCTATTGATTTCTGTATAATATTTGCCTTTCTGTTGCTGTCAGCGCCATGAACAACTCGTGTCATCTCAGTGTCTCTGGCGCAAGCTGTTATCAGCCCAATTGCGCTCACCTGTGGCGCGCAGCTGCGGCGCCTCGCTGGGACACGCGCATACACATGCACGCGCACCTGCTCGCAGACGCACGTCCTGGCAGATCGCCACAACACATACTAAGCAATACAGATAAACTGACTAGTGTAATTATAGTCCCTAATTTACATCAGAATATAAAGAATATATTTATAAAATAATGAACCCCGAATTACCAAAATAACCTTCTTAACAAAAATAAATATCCTCTTACACTTATAAGGTGAGCATGAATCAATATTTTTTATGATGTAAAATTGTATGTATTTCTTTACTTTTATTTATTTAATTTATTTAATTTTAGTTGTTACATTTCTGGAAAAGAAAAAAGTCAAATCATAAATGAGAGAAACTATTCAGTTTGTGTCTAAATATTTGTACTTGTATGAAACTGAAGATGCATAATGCAAACCTGACATTTACTTTTAGTTCAGTTTGTGGAAAATGGTTGGCCTGGCTTTCTCTTTAAAACTTAAACAGTTATAAAGCATTACAAACTGTTACAATAGGGCAAACGCACAGCATTGTTTTGTATTGTGTGTCTTTCAAATAAAAGACAATTTTTTTCCAGTCATATGTTCCTCATTCTAGGTTGTTAAAAAAATACTGCTATAATATCGTATCGCTATCGTGACCTCAATATCGTGTATCTTACCGTATCGTGAGATTAGTGTATCGTTACACGCCTAGCCAGCATGTACCCGAACATCACCCCCACCTGTGATTAGGGCTGAAACGTTTCCTCGAATAATTCAAGTAATTCGATTAAAAAAAATGATCGAGGAATTTTCTCTGCCTCGAGGAATCGTTTAATTTCACCAGCTCAAAGCAGGTATTACGGCCAGACTACATTTAATGCGACACAACGCGCTGCCGCCGCGCACGTAAAAGGTAGAAGAAAGAGAAGGATTTGTTTGGTTTTAGTAACACGCCATGCTCAGGCAGTCTGCAATGGCCCAGGCGGGAGACACATGTGCTTCACTTTTATTTTTAATCCACTCTATATTTGTCCGTTATCCTATATGTTCCCCGCCAAAATTATTGTTCCACGTTAAATCGACGCAGAGCCTACGCCGTAGGCTACGTAGGCTCTGCGTTGTTGTAACGCGGAACCATAAATCAGCCTTCACCCGTTACATACATAGGTTCCTCTAAACATCTGTTCCCGCTACAGTTTTAACTAGACTTAAGAAAATGTGCTCCAATACAGCAGGTCTCATAATTTTATTTTGAACACTGCCAAAACTCTAACTTAAAACTTAACTAGAACTTAAAATGTGCTTGACACAAATGAAAGTTCAATTGAAACACGAGGGAAAAACACCTAACCTTTTAAGTTATGTGTGTTATCAGGTGTAATGGCATTTTTAGGTTAGAAATAACAACATTTCTTGGTAAGATCCTTAGTTTTTTGAGTGAAGGCAGTGAATTTGGTCGACTGGTGTAAGTTCAGGGTTTTTAAATGCACAGCCATGCACCTACTGCATTATTTAATTTAGTCTTAGTAATGTCAATTAACATCTAACATCTTATGTATATTTATAATTGCTCTTTAACTAAACAAAAATATGTTTTATCCGATTACTCGATTAATCGATGGAATTTTCAGTAGAATACTCGATTACTAAAATATTCGATAGCTGCAGTCCTACCTGTGATAAATGCAAATTTGACAACGCAACTCTTTTTCACATGTACTGGCTGTGCCTCCGCGATTACAAGTTTTTTGGAATGAACTTTTCCACACCCTATGACTGCTTTGTTCGGTCGTTGTAGCGATGACGATCTACTGAGCGTCATATGATCTTTCTCCTGCTGGCCAGGCCGGCCATTCTGCTTAGATGGAAGGGGACGGCCTCGCCCACACACACTCAGTGGCTCCGAGACATTATGCACTTTTTACTCTAGAGAAAATAAGATTTTCAATTAGAGGCTCAGAGGGTGAATTTTATAAGACCTGGCAACCCTTTTTAACTTATTTCCACGATTCTCATGCTACATAGATTATACCGTGAGAGAGTGAACATGGTGGACCCTTGACGTTTGAGAAGCTCAAGGTTTAGATATCAATACGCCTGCCAACTTTGTTTCCTCTTTTTATGTGCCTTTTACTACTAAAGATTTGGGTGGGGGGTTGGTGGGGCCACTGTACTACCTCATGATTCCAAGATTTCCTTTTATTTTTTCTCTTCGATATGTTTTGTGAGATAACAATTTTAATACCATCTAAACCTGCCCAGCCCTCAGTGGGGGGTATTTTAGTTTTTGTTATGGTTGTGATGTATTCTCAATGTAACATTGTTACTTTTATATTCCCCCTTGACCCCCCCACTCCCCGTACCCTCATTCATACAACACACACACACACACACAGCTTACTATACAGATGCAGACACACCCGGCACCCCCACCCTGGTGATAGAAATGGAGTCTGGCTGAGCTGATAGACCAACACCGTCCTGTGGAGCCGTCCACACAGAGCCGTCCAAGCCCCCGACTACAGGGGACGCCACTGCAGAGACCCCCCCCACCCAGACAGAGAGGGGCCCCAACACGGCTATAAAGCCCTGGAGCAGGACCCCCAACTATCCAGACCTGGAGCAGGACCCCCAACTATCCAGACCTGGAGCAGGACCCCCAACTATCCAGACCTGGAGCAGGACCCCCAACTATCCAGACCTGGAGCAGGACCCCCAACTATCCAGACCTGGAGCAGGACCCCCAACTATCCAGACCTGGAGCAGGACCCCCAACTATCCAGACCTGGAGCAGGACCCCCAACTATCCAGGCATGTATGATGGTTAGGGCTGGGCGATATATATCGAGATTTTAATATATATCGATATATTTTCAAACACGATATGGTACGAGACAATATCGTTTATATCGATTTAAAAAAAAAATAAAAAAAATTTTTTACATTTTTTTTTTTTAATGATTTTGATATAGCTTATTTTGTGACAAATTGACTTGAATGTTTTATTTGAGATTTGCACAAATGTTTTGTTATTTGCACAACTGTCAACCTCAGTGGAAAAGTCTGCCTGTTACTGTCTACATTGTATTAATTGCACAGTGTATTTTAATTTAATTGTTATGCAGGAAAGGGATATTTGTTTTATTTTATTCAAGAAGCATTTTTATTCTATATATGCAGGCAGTTTATTTTTATTTCATTTGTTTTATACATGTTGATATTGTGCAGACCTCTGTTAATAAAGGTATCTGTGTGACATTTAAAATGCCAGCCCAGTGCTGTTTTCTGTACCTTGTTAATTTTATCTAGGTTTTTATATATATGTATACTATTGGTATCTTTTCTTTTTAATCTCTTTTAATTTGTGTGCCTTCTTTTAATGTAAAGCACTTTGTGATTTTATATCTGTGAAAGGTGCTATATAAATAAACTTTACTTACTTACTTACTTACTTACATTTGGCACGAGGCTTTGTATTAAAACTGACTGTTTTTTTAAGGGTTTGCCTCAGAAAAAAATGAAGCTAACAGAGATGCTAACAGAGATGCTATGCTATAATACTTTGGGGGAAACCCCAATTAAGGCACAGAAAAAATATCGAGATATATATCGAGTATCGCCATTTAGCTAGAAAATATTGAGATATGACTTTTGGTCCATATCGCCCAGCCCTAGTGATGGTTATGTTCTATTTGTAGAAATCCTGCTGTAAGCATGTACAGATAAAAGAGGAGATGGGTGAAGATATGGAACATTTAACAGGTTGTATTGAGTATTGAGTTATAGTTGTATTGAGTTATAGTTGTATGTTCTGCAGTTCACTGAATATTTTGTATTACCTCATTACTTTTTAGTTACTCATTAGATTTTTTGTTGCATGACATTATTAATCCTCATTTAATAAAGTGCCTAAAAAGTGCCAAAAAAAGTTGTCAGTGTCAGTCCTCTATGAATTAAACCAAAACATAATAGTAGTCAGTAATTGCAGACCATGCCAGCTCTAAGGAAAAATAAAGAGCGAGGAAGATTATTTTGGGTGTAAAATGCACCAGAATGCGGGAAATTGAATCTACTATTTTCAAAATGTTCTGGGGGAGGACCCCCAGACCCCCCCCAAAAAAAGTGTCCCCCCCACATTACAAAAGCTGCTGACGCCCATCATTAACCTTAAGGTTGTTTCTGCTAGGTATTAGTGGATATGATATTGATTTTTCCTCTGGCAAAAGTTGGCCCGCCCACTTTTCTTCAGGCCCGCCCTATTCAAAATTTCTGGCTACGTCCCTGGGCTGTAGCGAGGCTTTGTTCCCTCCCCTGCTACACGTCATTCAGGGAGCCAATCAGCACAGAGCCTCATCATAGCCTCGCCCCCCCTTAGAATGAAGCACAGAAAAAGGAGTTAGAAGCGGTAAAACTAGATACAGGGCCCACAGGGTGAATTTCTGATTTATGTAGAAAAAACAAGCTTTAGATTGTTTTTAAGACATTCAAGGCCTGTTTAAAATATACATTAAATGGCATAATAGGTCTCCTTTTAGAGGAAATTGAGAACAATAAAATGACGTAAAGGAACAATAAATAAGTAGTGCTAAACAAGTAAAAGGGGACTCAGTTAAAAGCTCATTTAAAAAGGTGAGTTTCAGGTCCATTCAGGCCAGAACAAACAGACTCAGGGACAGATTCTTTCCCAAAGCTGTGAACTTTCTGAACTCATAAGCTCCTCATAATGTGCAATATTCTTCCATCCATTCATGTGCAATATTCTTCCATCCATTCATGTGCAATATTCTTCCATCCATTCATGTGCAATATTCTTCCATCCATTCATTTTCATCGTGTATATAAATATCTTTATATTGTCTGTTTCTTATTTTGTTTTTAAATAGTCTTTTACATGTGTGCACTTTTATGGAGCTGCTGCTTAATTTCATTATATTATTATAACGACAATAAAGGCTTTCTATTCTATTGTATGTTTTAATGTCTAGGTTGACATTTGTGTGTGTTTAATGTGAGGATGTGAAAATGCATCAGTAACATCAGCAGCAGCAACAAACCTCTAAACATCAAGTAGGAACTTATTTAGTTTACTTTTTACACTTAAGATTGAATTGCTCTCCCATTTTAAATATATAACTGGATCTTATTTGATCCCAGGGCGACATGATGTTAATGAGCAAACGCTCTCCATGCGACGTCTCTACGATTTAAGGTTGATTTATGGTTCCGCGTTACACCGACGCAGAGCCTACGCCGTAGGCTCTGCGTCGGTGTAACGCGGTACCATAAATCAACCTTTAGGTTCGGTTCGTCAGCAGGAAACAGACGGACCGAGAACGAGCGGGTTCTGGTTCTGGTTCGGGTTCTGGTTCTGGACCCGAATACTGACCTGCAGACCAGCAGCTTTAGTCCTGCTGGATGAGGAGTCCTGGTTCTGGTTCTGGTTCTGGTCCATCTCCTGGTTCTGGTTCTGGTCCATCTCCTGGTTCTGGTTCTTCTGGTCCCGGTCCGTCTGCAAACACTCGGGCGTTGCTGCTGAAAATGTGGGATTAAAGCAGAGACGTTTTATAAACTCTCCCCCACTCCGGTTGTTCCTGTATCTGTGTCACGTGACTGCCCCGCCCCTCTAGGAGACTAACATTCCATTCCATTCCGTTCCATTTGGCCTCGGAAGTGGGGATTTCCCAGTTCCCAGTCAGAATTTTCAACTGGAACGCCCCTCGAAGTGGGATTTCCCACTGGGAAAGTGGGAGAGTCTTCACCACCCCCGAGTTCACATTCCAATATGGCTGCCCCGGTTGTAAACAGTAGAAGAGAGCTCTGTAAAAATTCGTAGCACTTCATTCTAGTTTTGGTCACACTAAATCAGTCGTATACAAGTATTGTTCGGTATATATATGCTGCTATAGTGTAATTTACATTTTTCATGTGGTATATGCGAACTACAAACTTGTTTACCTACTTTGTAACTGGAACGCTGATAACTCGGCTGTGACGTCATTCCCAGTTCCGAGTTCCGAGGTAAATGGAACGCAGCAACAGCAGGTCCTGACATGTAGGCCTATCCCTGACTGCAGGGATTAATTAAAGCAGAGTACTTTGTCAAAAGTACTCCTGCTCTTAGTGAATGTTCTCTGTGTTGTCATTCTATTGGAGAACTTCTAATGTCTCATTTTTGCAATAACCGGAGAGGGTAGCTAAACCAAAGTGTCCTCTAAAGAGTCTTTAGAGGACACTTAGCTACCCCCTCCACCATATTCACCCTTTAGTAAAGAGTGAATGTGAGTCAGGACACAGTTCTAACTATCTGAAGGCTCTATAACCACAGAGGGACTTGAACCCTCAATCTTCTGATCCGAAGTCAGACGCCTTGTCCATTAGGCCATGTGGTCCACGAGTTGCTCCACTTTCTTATAAAAAAAAAACAGTTAATCCTGCCATTTTAGTTAATGTGCTTGCCAGGGGCGCCACTAGGCCCTTTTTGGGGGGGCTTGAGCCCCCCCAAAAGAAGTCTCAGCCCCCCCAAAAAAATAGAGACAATTTTTTTTTTTTTTTTTTTTTTTTTTTTTTTCCCCTCTGGTGGTCATTACTAGCAGTTTCTGATTCCACTCAATGCGCTGTGTGTGAGTTCCCCCCTCTATGTTCTTAGGGTGTGCTGACAAACATTTAGGGGGGTTCATCCCACCAAGGGGGCCCTGACTCAGCCCACCCGAAAAGTTTCTAGAACCGCTACTGCCAGGCGCTCCCTCCTCCATCTATGTGCCTAATCCCTTCACTTCACACAGGTCACACACACACACACACACACAACGAAGTAGCCTTTTACAGTCAACAATCATTCTCCCCAGTCCCCACTCATGATGAAACTGTGAGGTGAGCATTGAGCAGTCAGAGTCGTTAGTTACTCAATTAGCGCATATTGATGTGCAAATTAGCGCATACCGTTGTAGTAGCTAAACAAAATAACTTGTCATGTGCCTGCCAGACAGGTGACGATTGGCAAGGCTACCATGACACACCAAGCCAGCCAGCCATCATGCTAGCTCGCAGTAAAGCGGGTCTAAATGGATGCAATGTCTTTTGAGAAACAATATGGGCATAAGTGAAGAACATATTTTCAAACGGGTCTCTTGTCTTCTGAATGAAATTAAGCCCTTCAGAATCGCAAGTGGCTGCTTTTCAACTAGTTGACTGCAAACTCCTGCTTTAGCTTACAGTATATTATTATCTTGTCGGAATATTATTCCAGCCAATAAGTTAGGAAGTTCCATTTGATTTGATTTAATTTTACTTTTGCCTACAAAGCAAAATATTACTTTACTTGAGTCTCCCCTGAAGTGATTTTGGTATTATTTATGCAAGCAAAATTCTACCATAACCTGTATGCAGAATATATATAGGGAAACAATTATTTTTTCATCGCTGTAAAACCACAGAACAGTAAAGAAGATATTGATGTGTATAGGTCTTCATAGATCTAGTCTCTTCATTTTGACCTCAAAGTGCACCAGATTGATCCATTTTTACTTAAAATCTACAAATTTTTCTTCCGGGGGGGCATGCCCCCGGACCCCCCTAGGGGTTCTGTGGTCCATGAACTTTGGTAGGCTGAGCCCCCCCAAAGCTCTGATGCTAAAATCGCCCCTGGTGCTTGCCATTGTTAAATATACTAAGGGCCTGATTTACTAAAGGTTTGCGTGTGTAAAAACCTGTGCAAACTTGACAGCACCCGCAAACCAAGGTGCCAGCTGATCTACTAACAGCGTGCAAAGAATAGCGTGCGCAAAATAACACACGCTATCCATTTAGTACTTTTGCCCTGATGAATAATCAATATGGGGCGTACTCGGCAGAACGCGCTAAATACTGGGAGGGGAAAATGCAAATATCTCCATTTACCACGCGCAATGAGATTTACCAAGCCTGAAAGTTTTTGCGGGGATTGTGATTGCGTCTGTATTTAATACGTTCGAAAGGAAGGTGCTAATCTCCACATGCAAAAGGAGAAATATTTTATTTGAATGTTAAATCGAGTATTATTCAGCAAAAGGTTGCCTCAGGAGGCATCTTCATTTTTTTTATTTGTGATAATAAATAAATCACGTGTTTTCATGGAGAAAAATGTGTTTCTTATTGTGCGCCAATGACGTGATCTACTAGTTTGCATTATTTGTTTTGGAATACTCAATTTAGATGCATGGGATTTGGACTCAGAATAATGGCTATAATTGCCACGGCATGCCACGGTCAGCTGGAGACAATTGTCTCCAGCTGACCGGAGCATCAAGACTGGAGAGATGATTAAAAATGATGTCCGAGCTGTCATGTTAGTTTATGTCCAAAATAACACTGAAAAGCTTGTCTGATTACGCTTTTAGTTGTCATCCATCCATTCAATACACGTAACTGACATTGATGTATTCACAGTGATTCATTATCAGCTGTAAATACTTGTGTACAGCCATTATTCTGATCCAAATCCCATGCAGTATATATCTAAATTGAGTATTCCAAAACGAATAATGCAAACTACAGATCACGTCATTGGCACCCCAGGATACAGCTTTGCCACCGAGGTGGCAAAGCGCCCTCTGCTCTGTGCGCTCTGTGCGCTCTGAATTTGGGCACACCATAGGTCTGGGTAATGTACTCGCAAATATCCAGTGTAACAGTCTTTGTGAGGAAATATCTATTCTTTGTCTTTGCCACCTCCAAAACAGACAAACAGTTGTTGCGTCTCTCTCATGGAAGGTGCGCTCCTAAACCCGAATCGCGCAAACCCGAAGCGCATGATGAGATGAGGTCTCTCCTCCTCCTCCATTTGCACAAATTGATTAAACCAAAACAAACTAAGCAAACGTAATAGTTATTACATTTGTGGGAAATCGCGTGTTACGTTTGTAGTAGGCAGCGACTATTACATTTGTGGGAAATGTATTACATTTGCAGGATTATTACATTAAAAACTGCATATTTTTATTACGTTTGTGGTTTATTACGTTTGCGGGCATTATTACATTGGCGAGCGTTACAAGCCTGCTTACTGTGTTGTCTTCCATAATATTTGTAAATATATATAATATAAACTCCTAAGTATGTGTTTGTGTGAGTGTGTATATATAAATATATTGAAGTGTCAGTGTGTTTGTTTTTTTTCTTGGTCTACTTATCATTGAATATACGAGAGGGTGCTTTTCACGGCAGGGGTGCTGAATACGGCACAACAATTTGCCTCTTCCACTAATATCTCTAACTCCAACTCATCAAATTTCATTTTGCGCTTGTGACTTGTGACTGTGCTTTCCATCCACTCTCCATGGCGGAAAGTTTGCGCTCGCAAACCGTAAGACACGCAACAGCTCATTTAAATTCTGAGGTTAGCACCTGTTATCAATTGCGCACGCAATCTTAGTTGATCACCCGCAAACCACGCAACAACAGCACGTGCAAACTTTTTCAGTGCACACGCAATTTAGTACTCTTTATTTAGGATCTTAGTAAATCGGGCCCTAAGTGTTAGCATACCAAAGAGAGGAGAAGGTGAAGCCTTTAACCAACCATGTGGAAGACCAGACATTGGATACATTTTTCCACAAAGTCGGAAGCAGTCAGAGCAGCTTTATTTCACCTCCAATGTGATTTTCTGATTTTTCTTTTTTCATTTTGTCTATTATAGTTGAAATATATCTGTGATGAAAATTACAGGCCTCTCCTATCTTGTTAAGTGGGAGAACTTGCACAACTGGTGGTCTGACTAAATACTTTATTGCCCACACTTTTCATATACCGTATTTTTGCGACAATTAGGCGCATATAAACGTCTTTTTTTTTTTAAACGTGCCGCGCGCCCAATGATACAATGCGCCCATTGTATTATTGTAAAGGCTGATTTATGGTTCCGCGTTACACCGACACAGAGCCTACGGCGTAGGGCTGCGTCGACTTGCCCGTTGCAGCTGATCAGTTCTCCCGATCTTAGCGCGATCAGGCTCGGATGAATGTAGAAACGGAGGATGAAGATTTCGATGGGTTTGATTAATGTAATAACTTAAATAAAGTACAATCAAACGTTTTGCTCCCGCTTTATCTTTAATTTTTTTTTTTTCGCTCTATTTGTGTGTGTTGTGTACGCACGTGTGTGTGTGTGTGTGTGTGTTGTTGTAAGGTGGCGCTCCATGTGTGTGTAGACGGCGCCTTTTCGTTCGGTGCGCCGTATGTGTTTTAAATCCAAAAATGACACAAAAAACTGAGGGTGCGCCTTTCCACACGGCGTGCCGGATGGTCTCGAAAATACGGTATATATATAAATACACTTACTTTGATGTACTTCCAAATCATGTTTCTATAGTTTGCCCTCTATGATTAGATTTGTGTTCATTAAACAACCTCAGATAAAGTCAGAAAAGGCTCTGTGGCGCAATGGTAGCGCGTCTGACTCCAGATCAGAAGGTTATGTGTTCAACTCACATCAGGGTCATAATGAACTTTCAGTTTTGTTTTATCCATCCTCACGAGTTCACCAACCAGACTAACTTTAGCTGCAACAGAGAACTTTGATATGTACCTGGAATTGTTCAAATCTGCACCATCACCTGCCTTGATGAAAGGAGGAACAAAAGATGATCTTTAAACAAAAGGAATTTGATTTCTTTATCAGGAGACACAAGGCAAGTTTATCTGTATACCACATTTCATGTACAATTCAAAATGATTTAAGAACAACAAAACAACAGGATTACAAAAATGAGGATATAAATATGTGTCAACTTGATAAAGTAAAATCATCCAGTTTTAAAAAGTCTCTAAATTGTCTGATTCTGCAGATTCACACATATAGGAGTGGTTGTTGTGGCCGAGTGGTTAAGGCGATGGACTCGAAATCCATTGGGGATTCCCCGCGCAGGTTCAAATCCTGCCAACAACGATTAATATTTGAATGGGGAAAAAAAGGCTTGTTAAGTCTTGGATCTCTTAACCTCAGACAAAACTGTGATTTAAAACTCATCCATCAGGGGCCTCATGTGCTTTCTACGCTCATGTTTATGTGTTCAAAAAGTGACTTGAATGTGAAAAGTTGTGGTCCTTCACGCACACATTAATTCTGGTGCACTCACATTTCTGAGGTTTTGTCCAATGGCCACACTCACTGGGGATGCAGTGAAGTCCAACATATGAGGAAAAGTGACTTCAACAACAAGTTCACCATCACACGTGAAGGACACGACAGTCCCCACATCACCAAATAGGTTACACAGGAGTCGAAATGCAACAATTTCACAATTAACCAAATGGTCTGAACCAAAAACTAAAGGTTGGTACAAAATGATGTATACCGCAAATCCCAGCGTCAGCCTTGGCTCTGGTAGAGGAACCTGCTGATGGCAGGATGCAGTACGGAGTGAGTCTTTAGGGACCACTCTGATCTGCTGGTCCAGGATGAAGACTGGATCATCAGATGATTTTATTCCTGGCAAGGATTCACAATTAAATCCATGCACTCTTTGTACATGAGACGCCAGGTGCTGGAAGTCAACCTGGCCTTGCAGCAGAAGATGCTAAAACATCCAAATGAGGTTCTGGAGAGACATGTTCCTGATCACTAAAGATTCAAAACTGTTCTCACAGATCTCATCACCGCACTGGTGTTCAAATAAAATGAAGACTAGAGGAAAAGTGCATTGTACACTAAACTAGTTTCAGAAGTCACAAGAAAGTGGGATATGTGTCCTACAACGTTTCATTAGGATTCAGAGGGTTCTCCATTCAATCAGAAATGTTCGGCCTGATTCAAAAGTAACAGTGAGGATTTCTTTCAGATTACCTCCATCAATAACAAAGTTTATAAGGATATGAACACTGGATTATCATAAACGTTGTTATCTGGAAGGACTTGACTAATATAACCTCTCTGAACAGTTTGGTACAGAGATCTTTGTGCAATAGGCCACTCAGACTTCAGCGGAGCCTTTGAAAAGTTCTTTACGCCCTCCATGAAATAACAGGATCCTTCACTCCTTAGTTATTCTGTTTTTAGGTACAATCTTTTGGAAAAGAACAGTGTTCAATATTGTGGAGAAACTCTCTATTTATCACCGTTAGCATGTGTGGGCCCAGTAGTTTCTGGTAAGAGAAATCACCATGGAGACGAGGTAACTGAGAAGTTACCTCGTTACAGAGACAACTCTGTACAGTCACATCTGAAACATACATCAAGTTGGTTATTTTTTAGTAAGTCTAGTGTGACATATATGTCAAAGAGGGAGCAGATTTAGACCAACCCATGTAGCTATTTTAAACACTGGCAGCTCAAAGTTAATGTTGCTCTCATAACTCAACCACCATGTGAGAGGTGAAGGTGAAGACTTGATTCAAACATGTGGAAGAATCCTCTACAAATTCTTTGGTTTTAAACTTAGCAAGATTTGGTTGGTTTGAAACTTAGCATGAGTTACATCCTTACTATTGAGAGTTTAAAGGCTCTGCTGGGATTTGAACCCAGGATCTCCTGTTTACAAGACAGATGCTTTGACCAACTAAGCCACAGGGCCCTCAACACACGTCTTCAACTTGTTATAAAAACCCTGTTGACACAACAAGTTCATTCTTCCTCTGGAGCAGCTTTATTTCACCTCACTGTGATATATTTAGTACACAAACCTGTTCCACTACTTTCCTGGCTGGCTCCTGGGCGGGGTTATGCAACATTATTATGTGAGGCCCGGGTTGTTTTTGGTAAGAGAAATCACCATGGAGACGAGCTAAGTGAGAGGTTACAGAGGCCCTGTGGCTTAGTTGGTCAAAGCACCTGTCTAGTAAACAGGAGATCCTGGGTTCAAATCCCAGCAGAGCCTCTGAAAGTCCGTGTTACCCAGCGACAGCCCCAAATCATCACTGCTCTCACAGTGCACAGCATTTGGGTAGAGAGGGTCAGGAAGACGCCTCCACCACCCTGTTACAGTCAGGCCACTGAGCTGGACTGTCAATGAAAGATCTGAAAAATACAATCCCATACATACTATTAAAACACAACTTTTTTCAGTGTTATTATTTTGTAATGAGATATTTTGAATTGTTAATATATTTTTTAAACAGTCAAGACCTTGTTCTTGCTTAGTTTATCTACCTGTTGGTGCTCTGATGCTTCTATGGTGTCAGTTAAGTTCAGGCTTCCATCTGCCCGTCTCCTAAAACGCGGCTCCACTAGATTCAAAAATAAAATAAAAAGTGTATGAATAAAATGAATAAAATGCAATACTTGAACAATTGGAACATTAGTCACACAGACACATAGATGTGTAACTGTGTCTGTTTATTAGCAAATACATATTTAAGACTGTAGTGTGGATTATCTCATGCTAAACAGTGAATGAATGCCTGCAAGTACCATCATGATTCCCCCAGGGGATGGAGAGTTGTAGTTTATTCACATTCTACTAATTATATACACTGTATTTACTTATTAATGCTATTGTAGCAACACTATTGTTGTTAATATTAAGAACAGGGATTGAAAATATCTATGGTTTATAACAATGGATTGTAAAGATTTATTGCCAATTTGGAGGAAAACTCCTTTATGTTTTGTTAGATTGATCTACAAAGCCAAATCATGCTCATCTGATTTACTCCTATATCCGATTTTCAATCATTATAATTCGCCAAGGTTTGTTCTTAAAAAGTTGATGATCCTTTATTCCCTTTTTGCACTGCATTGTATTGTTTATCCGTACATAACTTTACATTCACAGGACTGAGCATCCGTCCCAAAACCGTAAATCAGCCCTTACATCACCGTTAGTAGCATGTACGTTACAGAGCTACGGCACAGATCTTCCTATAAAAATGTATTTGCACTTACTTCTGAAACATCCGGAAAATGTGTGGGGGGAGGATTTGCTGTAGTCGAAACAATCTTCAGGCTTGTTTTTCTAAACAGAGTAAACGGGAAAAAAACATCCCCAGCAGCTCCGCAGCGGGCGGAGCCTGTACTCGCTCCTGATTGGTCAATTTCTGGATGTTGCCAGGACATCCAGAAATTTACCGAGCCCTGATTGGTCGGAGCTGTCAATTCTTGGTTAATTCTTGGATAGATGCAGGAACACGATTGGCTGTCACAACCAGGAATAACCAAGAATAACCTAGATTTACAAGTGGCCAGAGGCGCCATTAGCCCTTTTTGATTGGAACATGTGGAAACACACGTGGTGTAACAACTCAGATGTCCCAAACAAAGTAGATGGCAGTGGCCAAAGCTATAGCCGAGTACAGCGATGAAATAGAGTCCCGCTCTGGGAAGATGAAAAATAATGGCAGTCCTTCAAGCCGGAGTTGAACCAGCGACCTAAGGATACCTGTTTTACTGGTTCTACAGTCCTCCGCTCTACCAACTAAGCTATCTAAGGTGGATGCACATTGACACATGACAGCTCCATGACTTGTGTATTCTTCTACCAAAGCCTGAAACTGGGAAAAGGAAACATTTTACATGAATTCTTGTCTCCCTTATGCACCACAACAGACGAGGTGGCCGAGTGGTTAAGGCGATGGACTGCTAATCCATTGTGCTCTGCACGCATGGGTTCGAATCCCATCCTCGTCGTACTTAGAGTCCTTAGAGTTACTATGAGGTGTTTTTATCCCAGCATGGCTTGATGCTGTCCTTGCTTGAAATAACCTAAAGCCGCTTTTGCATTAGTATCGCTTCTCCTCGGTTCTACCCGCCACGGCCCCTTTTTGCGCTTTCACACTAGGGCTGAGACGGGTAGAGCCGCTCCAAGTCGATACTTTTTTCTGTAACCATTTCAGCGAGGTTCTATAGCGGGCTGAGCCGGGACTATTTCTGAGGTCACCACCCTCCTCGCCACCGATTGGTCGGGGGGCGGGGCCGTCATCACCCTCCACGCCTCTGATTGGTCGGGGGGTTGGCCAATCAGATGCCAGATGTCTGAGTCAGGATGTGACATCATAAAAGAGCGACCCGCGGGTTCTTCTTCCTTTCTCTTCGAAAACACAACAACAATGGCTGCTCAGAAATCTGTCCCGTGGTCAAATTCTGAGGTGGAGACCTTTTTGAACCTGGTGGCGGAGGATAGGATCCAGAGAGAGCTGGACGGGGCCACGAGGAACGAGAAAGTGTATCTCCAGCTTTCTCAGTTGATGTCTGAACGCGGCTACAACAGAACTCTCCAGCAGTGCCGCGACAAACTGAAAAAGCTAAAAAGCGACTATCGTGCGGTGAAAGACCACAATGGCCGTAGTGGGGCTTCCAGGAAAAACTGGAAGTGGCTGACCCAGATGGACGACATCTATGGGCAGCGACCGTCTAGCAACGGGAGAGAGAGCGGTCTGGACTCCGCTACGGTCCACCTCAAGACTTTAAATGAGGACGATGAGTATATATATATATATATATATATATATATATATATATATATGGTAAACTGTGTTTTCGCTTCTCCAATTGTATTTTTGATTAGGTAAAAGAAAAAGGACCTCCCCCACATCAGAGCTCGTCGATGCCCTCCGAGAGTGCAGCCGGAATGACCAGGTCCTGCAAGCCCAGCGGGAGAGCCATATAGGGATGCTTCTTGATGATGGCCGTGAGGCCAGGGAGCCCCAAGCGGCACTACAACGAGAACTACACCGAGAACAACAGGATGTGCAGATCCAGCAGCTGCAGCAGAACGAACAATTCAACCTAGGGTTTCTTGCTGCGCTGGCCCGGCTTACCACGGCGTTGACTGGGCAACGTAATGGCAACTAACATGCCATTGACCATTTGTGGAGTCCAGTTTTTTATTGCACATTTTTATACGTTTTATAAACAATTTTATAAACAATTTTTTATTTTTCCAGTTTTTTGTTTACATTTTTTTCAGTTTTTTATTGAACATTTTTATTGCACATTTTTATACGTTTTATAAATAAAAATTTTCATTTTTCCAGTTTTTTGTTTACATTTTTTCCAGTTTTTTATTGAACATTTTTTAATTGCACATTTGTATACGTTTTATAAATACTATTTTTTTTATTTTTCCAGTTTTTTGTTTACATTTTTTCCAGTTTTTTATTGAAAAATTTTATTGCACATTTCTTTACGTTTTGTAAATACTATTTTTTATTTTTCCTATTTTTGGGGTACATTTTTTATAATAGACATATTTATAAAAATTTAACTTTATATCCCCTGTTTTATTGAACATTTTACTCTGGGTTGTGCATTTTGTTTTACAATAAGACTATTTATAAAAAAACTAGTTGTATTTTTGCACTTTTAGTGTACATAACTTTATATTCCCAGTTTTATTGAACATTTTACTCTGGGTTGTGCATTTTGTTTTACAATAAGACTATTTATAAAAAAAACTAGTTGTATTTTTGCACTTTAGTGTATATAACTTTATATTCCGAGTTTTATTGAACATTTTACTCTGGGTTGTGCATTTTGTTTTACAATAAGACTATTTATAAAAAAAAAACTAGTTGTATTTTTGCACTTTTAGTGTACATAACTTTATATTCCCAGTTTTATTGAACATTTTTTTTTTTTTTTTTTTTTTTTTTACCTTGTCTGCACACATATTAATGATTGATACCATGACGGTAGAAACCAAAAGTATATATATGTGCATTATTACTATATTTAATATATATACATATATATACGCACACATATGCGTACACATACATAAATATACACATACAAACCCAGTGTTGGTTTTTTTTTTTTTTTTTTTTTTTTTTTTTTTTTTGGGGGGGGGGGCGGGTGACGACATCCACTGCCAATCCAGGAAGCAGGAACACACGGAGACACACGTCAAGCACTGGAAATCTGCAACAAAAAACCACAAACAGAGCACGAAACCGGCACGGAGCCAACCAAAACAATAACAGCAATCGACCTAAATCTTGAGATCTGATCGTCGCAGTCTGAGCTAAGCTATCTCTACCGCTACCTAAACCCAAAAACTAGAGAGCCAGCATGCAGGTGAACAAGCCAGTGTGTATGTCTATGTGTGTGTGTGTGTGTATGTATATGATCATGCGTGTGTGTGTGTGTGTGTGTGTGTGTGTGTGTGTGTGTATATGCATGTGACTAAGTGACTATATGTGTGTGTGTGTGTGTGTGTGTGTGTGTGTGTGTGTGTGTGTGTGTGTGTGTGTGTGTGTGTGTGTGTGTGTGTGTGTGTGTGTGTGTAATAAACCAAACAAAGTTCCACCTGAAGTGTATCTATAGTGGGGGAGGGGGGGGAGCAACCCCGCCACCCGCGAGACCAGAGGCCGACACGGAAGAGCCCGGAACCCAGGCCACCGGCAACCCCACAGAGGGGAGAAGTAGGAGGGAGGCAACCCACCGCCTGCGAGGCCCCCCCCCCTGGCGCCAGGAGGCCCCCACCCTTCAGGCCAACGACCCCCACCCGGCAGGGGGCCAGCCCGCCCGGAGAGACAGAGCCGCCGACGCGGGCAGGCGCACCCGTCCCCCACGAAAGTGGCCCTCCAAGACCAGAGGGGCGCCCTGCCGCAGAGGCAGCGGGGGGGACCGGAGACGGGCCCGGAGAGAGGGAACCCCCCAACAGGGCGACACCCGTGCAGGCCCGACAACGGAGGGCCCCAGACCCAGGCATCCCATTCATTCATCCATTCAACTATCCGATATGTATACTAATAATAATATGATATACTATACATAATAATAATACTACTACTAATAATAACAATAATAATAATAATAATAATAATAATAATAACCATCTTTGTATAATATAATAATGATAAATTATTAAGTTTTGATGTCCTGCCAATGGAGGCCCAAATCCTCCATGGCAGGACCCTTCCATACCGCATTCTCACCGACACAGACACACAATCACGCACCGTTTCCCCCTCCCCGGAGGAGTCCAGCACCGCCAGAAGGCGCCCCAGGCTGCACGGCGAGCCCCGCCAGGCCCGGGTATCCCGACCCACCTATCCCAGGCCGGTGAGGGAGCGCGGGTGATGTGGGACCCCCTCCCGCCCCTGGTGTTGAGTGTATGTGAATAATGCCATAAAAACAGGGAGGGGGGAGGGCCAAGTATCGATTTGACACCGACCCCCCCCCTCCCGAACTACGTGTCCTTGTCAAATGTATTTATTAAGTGTTGAATGTGCAGTGTCTATTTTGCTGTTAAAACCGTGAGGCGGGGAGTGCCGGGCCACGCGGGACAATGCCCCCCACGACCCGGACCCCCCCGCCCTTCGCCTATGTGCGTATGAATCGTGTAGGGGGGGAAGGAGGGGGAGCGGAGGCCGAAGCCAGGAAGCAGGACCAGCAAAGCCGGCCCTGATAAGACACCCGCGTCCCCCCACCGGCCATCCAGTAGACGGGGGCCGGCCCTCCGAGCCGGGCCAGGGCCCCACCGTACCTCCATGGGCGCCCCCGGCGCCGCCGGAGCCCCCAGACGGAGGGGGAAACAGTCCAACATCCTCCCATTCATACTGACAACATAAGACATAGACACCTGGGAATGGTGCCACCCAGCCGCCGTGCCCGCCCGTGCACCCCCCGGTCAGGGGAGGCCCGATCCCCGGACCCGGCCCCACCCCCCCCCGAGGCCACCCCGGCGGACACCCCAAGGGTCACGGAGTCCCCACATCCGCAGGGGCACTCGGCCCCTGCCCAGCGACCGAGGACCAAGGCAGCAATGACCCCCCAGCGCAGACAGCCACCCCCCACCCAGGCAGGGCCGGGCCCTCCGAGTGGGACCCCCCCGTCCACGGCCCAGCCCCCCCCGGGAGACCCGGAGACGCCCAAGCCACAGCCCCCCGCCCGAGCCCCCCCAGCCACCCCCCCCCACCGCCCCCCAGGGGCCACCAGAGGCCCGCGCCCCAGACCCCCCAAGCCGACCCCCAACCCCAAGGGCTACGAGATCACCACCCCCCCGCCCCCACTAGGTAACGAAGCCAATAATCGGGGACCACAGAGAGTGCAATTCAGCCGAATGTTGTTCAGTGGAGGCAGACATTATCTCACTACTAATATGATCTGATAAAAGATTCCTAAAATGGTTGATACATAAACTGGATTTTTGTTTCCAATTTACTAGAATGGTTTTCTTTGCGATACATAAGGCAGTGAGAACCCGGTGTGTCCAATTAGGTTCTATTTGAGTGTCTCCCAGGTGACCTAATATACATACCGTGGGGCACACTGGGATTCTGTGGTTGATCCATGTGGATAAATCCTCACAAATCTCCTTCCAGAACCTCTGTACCGGTGTACAGAACCATAAAGCATGCATATAATTATCAGGAGTGTTCTCTGTGCACTGTGAACAGATATTAGAGGTGACAAAGCCCATCTGGAACATCCTTTGTCCAGTATAATGTATTCTATGAAGAACTTTGTACTGTATAAGTTGTAAGTTTGGGTTTTTAGTCATAGTAAACGTATTTAAGCATATTTGTGACCAAGAAAACTGGTCGGTATTAAGAGAGAGATCCGCCTCCCACTTGGAGATCGGGAGAGAGACTGAATCGTCCAGTTTAGACACTAACCTGTAGAGTTTTGATAACAACTTTAAAGTGCTTAGATTCAATACATCTGTTATCTTAGCGGGAAGTTGTAAATCTAATTGGCTAATTTTGTACGTTTTATTTATTATGGCCTTAAGTTGTTGATACTCTAAAAATGTATTCCTGCTAACTCTGTATTGAACAATAAGTGTATTGAAAGGTACAAACTGTCCTCCTACAATTACGTGCTGTAAATACCGTATTCCTTGATCTCTCCATTGAACGAAATTAACCATCTTTTTATCATTTTTCACGATGTCTGGGTATAATAGTTAGTCTCAAATATAGCTTCGCGGTAGATATGCTGCTATAGGCTTATGCTGCAGGGGGGCACCGACATGATCCGCTGGGCGGTGCCTCTCACCCTTCTTCTCCTCTCCTTTTCCCTGACTCTCTTCTCCATTACCATTTTTATTTATTATAAATATCTCATAGCTATCATTTTTGTCCATCTTTCCTGTAGTTTCTTGTGCCGGCCCCCCTTTTTTCTCTTTTGTGCATGTTTGCAGGCTGGAGCCTCGGGAGCTGCGTTCTGGCCTGTGTTCCCGGGCCCCCGGACATTTTTCTGAATGTCCAGCCGGGGACTGGCAGGTCGTTATTTGCTGACGATGGTAGTTTATGGAAGAGGGGAAAGAATGTGACATTTATAGTGAGGAAAATGCAGGAAGCTGTGGCACAAGTGGAGGAATGGGGAAGGAAGTGGGGCTTCAGATTCTCTGTGGAGAAAACAAAAGCTATGTTCTTCACTAGAAAGAACATTGATGAGAATGTGAAGCTGATGCTGTATGGTAATAGCTTGGAGAGGGTTAAGAGCTTTAAATTTCTGGGTGTATTTTTTGACACGAGGCTTACATGGAGGGACTATATACGGAAAGTCATAGACAAGTGCAAGAAAGTGTTGAATATGATGAGGTGCTTAGCTCGATTAGAGTGGGGAGCAGATAAAACATAGCTAAGACAGATCTATGTGTATCTGATAAGATTGAGAATGGAATATGGAAGTTTGGTGTATGGGTCTGCCTCCAAGTCTGTGCTGGCTGGGCTGGATGTAATCCAAGCTAAAGCGCTGAGGATTTGTACAGGAGCAATAAAATCATCTCCGTTATGCTCCTTGCAAATTGAGATGGGAGAAATGCCTTTGTGTCTGCGGAGGAAACAGCTTCAGGCTAATTATTGGGTGAACCTGATGGGTCAAAGGGAAGATCATCCTGTCAGAGTGGCTATGCAAGCAACCTGGGAGAGAGGAATGAGGGGGGGGTCTAGTTTTGGATGGACAGGGGAGAGGGTGGCCCGGGAAGTTTTAATTTATGATCATGAGTTCTGTCCTGTGGTGTTGTGGCCTGTGGTACCTGTGTGGGAGCTTCAAGTCCCAATGACTGACTTGGGATTACTGGAAATTAGGGAGCAGAATAAGGGAGCAGAATTGGTCAGTGAGTTTCACTGTCATGTAGCCGAGATATACAATAGTCATGTATTGGTTTTCACAGATGGTTCTAAAGACCAAGAGACAGGTACTACGGGTGCAGCCTTTACCGTGCTCAGGCAGAATGTTGAATCTTATGTGAGAACTTCTAATTTTCTGAATGTACATACTGTTGAGTTGTATGCAATTTTAATGGCAATGAGATGGGCAGAACAGCTGATGAATTGTGGAGTGCTGATTTGTTGTGACTCTGTGTCTGCGGTGGAGAGTGTTGGGATGGGGATGTCCAAGGGGCGGAACGATCTGGTATATGAGATACTGATAGCAAACCAGATGGTGAGAAGGAGGGGTGTTGAAGTGGTGCTGATGTGGGTTCCAGCGCATTCTGGTATCCGGGGCAATGAAAAAGCAGACGTGTTGGCTAAGAAAGCAGTGGAAAGGGAGAGGGTGGATGTCAACATAAGCCTGTCTAAGGGTGAAGGGAAAAGCATTGTGTGGAAACAGATCATCCTGGAGTGGCAGAAGGAGTGGGAGGAAGGAAATAAAGGGAGGCATCTGTTTTCAGTAACTGGGAAAGTGACAGATTCAGTGAACACCGGAGGAAGAGGGAGGAGAAAGGAATATGTCACTTTCTCCAGGTTAAGGATTGGGCATACTGCTCTTAATAGCACGCTGCACGTCATGGGTAAACATCAAAATGGACTATGCTCTGAGTGTCAAGCACCTGAGACAGTACAACATGTGCTTATTTGCTGCAGGAGATACCACAGGGAAAGAGCTGAGCTAGTGGCAGAGCTGCAAGAAATGGGTGTGAAAGAAGTTACAGTCAGAAGTATTTTGGAAGGGGGATCGAGTGGAAGAGGGAGGCGGAGTTTATTTAAATGTTTACATAATACTGGGCTGAGGAGGAGAATATAATGAGTTCCTGAAAGATCCAGAAGATGGCAGCAATGCAACTAAATGGATGCAAGCTGCCGTTAAACCCCAAAGAAGAAGAAGAAGATCCGTCAGTGAGCACTAGAATTAAAAGAGTGGGTAGTGGGAAAAAAAGAGAAGAAATTGTATTGACAAGGCTAAGATTAGGGCATAGTGCCCTAAACAAAAACTTTTTATATTATAGGGAAACATCAGAATGGTTTATGTGAAGATTGTCAAGAAGATGAGACAATAGAGCATGTTTTACTGAGTTGTAGGAAATATGAGATGGAAAGGGAGACTATGAACAATAAATTGAGAGAATTGGGAGAACAGGAATTTAATATTAAAAGTCTGTTAGGAATGCAGAATAGAAAACATGTGAAAGCATTAATTGAGTTTTTAAGAGACACAGAATTATTTGAAAGAATATAGTAAAACAAAGAATGAGTGTATGAATCAGTTTCAGTAGTCTGGACCATGAAAATGATCCAGAAGAGGGCGGTAATGCACCGGAAAAACTGGATGCCAACCGCCGATAAACCTCAAGAAGAAGAAGAAGAAGAAGATCCGTCAGTAATCCAGAGAAGAAGAAGAACCAGACGCTTCAGTTCGTCTGGAAGATCCAGAGAAGATTTAACGACGAAACCGAGCCGTGAGTTTCTGTTTCACTGATGAAAAGAGTCTGTAGAGAAACCGATGGATTAGTCATGTCGGTTCGGACGGTTTACCATCATTTACGTCTCTAGTTACTTTAATCCACGTGTTTGCAGGAGCTTCTTCCAGCCGAGGTTTGAATCTAAAGAAATAGTTTATTAGAGGTTTAAAAGTGAAGACTGTGTTTAAAGATCAGCAGCTGTGTGTGTTTGTATGATTATATACTTAGATATAGGATTATATTTATATCATAGTTGGATTATATTTATCATAGAGCTTAAGTTAAATAAACTTTGACTTTTATCTTGTATTAAACAGGTTATTTTTGTAAAAATGATATATATTTATAAAAATGTGTGTATAGTAGCCTATAAAAAATAATAGATATATAATTTATGTTTAGTTGTGGAAAGGGGGTGGGATTAAATAAGTTTAAACTTCCTCCCACTCCTTTTCCAACAAGTAACTGAAATATGTTTTTTCTTTATGTGGTGGAACCTGGATTAGTTTTCTCATCTTTTTTCTTGTTTTTTTTTATACATGTTTGAAATAAACAAAAACGAACGGACGAACGAAAAGGTTTGCTGACAGACCAGAACCAGGAGATGGACCAGAACCAGAACCAGAACCAGATCCAGAACCAGAACCAGGACTCCTCATCCAGCAGGACTAAAGCTGCTGGTCTGCAGGTCAGTGTTCGGGTCCGGGTCCAGAACCAGAACCAGAACCCGCTCGTTCTCGGTCCGTCTGTTTCCTGCTGACGAACGGAACCTAAAGGCTGATTTATGGTTCCGCGTTACACCGACGCAGAGCCTACGCCGTAGGTTCTGCGTCGGTGTAACGCGGAACCATAAATCAGCCTTAAATCGTAGAGACGTCGCATGAAGAGCATTTGCTCATTAAAGGGAAAGTTCGATTTTTTTTTTTTACAACCTGGACCTTATTTCTGGCATTTTTTATGGTCGTATACTCACCCAGGCAAGTTTGGTGTCATTTGGAGTCCTTCGGAAGATATTAGGGGTTTTTTTGCGAGCCGCTTCTCCATATAACGGTAGTGAACGGGGCACAGCGGGACACAGACCATGCAGCGTCTAAATAACACATGATTGCAGCGAAACTCGTTCATTTATTTTATGAATCACTAGATCTGCTTCCAGGACCTGTTGTCTACATCCGGGCTGTGTGTGTAACAAATAAATCAGTTTGTAAACAAGACCTCTGAACTCATGACGTCATCTCTGTGCAGCATCCACGACACAGCTCTGTGTACAGCTGGAGTTCACTACTGTTAGTTTACTGTTAGTTATTTGAAACATGTCCAGTGTTTCCTCTAGGAATTTTTTCAGCAGTGGGGGCATGCTTCCCGGGGGGGTGGCGGCGGCGTAAATGTACGGCGTACACAAATGACCACTTGACAGCAAATGTAACTTTCAAAACCTATTTATTGGCTTTTATCCCTGAACTTTTGAAGAACAATCCCTGAACAATAAATAAATGTTACTTCAACTCTAACCAGTTGAAAATGTAAAAAATAAATAAAAACAATAACATTAAGTAAATAACATGTAAACATCAGCTAGATGAGGCTGTGTAGACTCAATGACAAAGTTTGCACCCAGGCTCAGAGCACTTAATTTTCCTTGGCTTTTTAAAGAAGAGCTCTAAGGCTCTGTTGTAGGGAAATTCTCCCAGAGGTGGCCCATTGATGCCCATTGAATGCAGTATGATGATTCTATATGTCTACATTAAAACATTCTTGTTCATACTGCATTAATATATGCTAATTTTAAACTTTCATGTAAAAAGGGGGAATAAGTCAAATTTACCAAACCTGTATTTATTAAACAGTTACTAAGCAGTGAGTGGCACAAACAAAAAGTGTCATTTCAAAACAGAAAGTGCACGTTGCATCTCTGACTCCCCGTCTGAAGAACATCTGCTAAGAACATCTTCTGGTCCTGGTTTTACCAGGTTTTACCAGGTTTTACCAGGTTTTACCAGGTTTTACCAGGATGAGCTGCTCTGAGCAGGAGGGGCCCCTTAGAGCACCTTTTATATTAAATTGTAGGTGCAGGGACTGCAATGTTTCATCCTCTCCTCCTTTGCATCACTTTCACTTATTGTTAGAAATATGGCGTCATATAGTCTTGTTTGACTTTGTTTTGATGATAGTGATTTATTTCATGTGGCCACATTTAAGCAACACTAGGTGACGTTTCTCAGCTCTGGAAGAAAAAGCCTGAATTATGGTTCTGCGTTAAATCGACGCAGAACTACGCCGTACCCTACGGCGTAGCCTACGGCGTAGCCTACGGCGTACCCTACGGCGTAGAGTAGGCCCTATACGGCGACACGCGCTTGTGTCTATACGTGTACTATACATGTCTGTATAGTAAGCTGTGTGTATGTGTGCGTTTGTTGTATGAATGAGGGTACGGGGAGTGGGGGGGTCAAGGGGGAATATAAAAGTAACAATGTTACATTTGAGAATACATCACAACCATAACAAAAACTAAAATACCCCCCAATGAGGGTTGGGCAGGTTTAGATGGTATTAAAATTGTTATTTATAAAAACAAAAGGAAATCTTGGAATCATGAGGTCGTACAGTGGCCCCACCAACCCCCCACCCAAATCTTTAAAGATAAGTAAAAGGCACATAAAAAGAGGAAACAAAGTTGGCAGGCGTATTAATATCTAAACCTTGAGCTTCTCAAACGTCAAGGGTCCACCATGTTCACTCTCTCACGGTATAATCTATGCTGCATGAGAATCGTGGAAATAAGTTTAAAAGGGTCTTATAAAATTCACCCTCTGAGCCTCTAATTGAAAATCTTATTTTCTCTAGAGTAAGAAAGTGCATAATGTCTCGTAGCCACTGAGTGTGTGTGGGCGAGGCCGTCCCCTTCCATCTAAGCAGAATGGCCGGCCTGGCCAGCAGGAGAAAGATCAGTTGACGCTCAGTAGATCGTCATCGCTACAAGGACCGAACAAAGCAGTCATAGGGTGTGGAAAACTTGTAATCGTGGACGGCACAGCCAGTACATGTGAAAAAGAGTTGCATTTATCACAGGTGGGGGTGATGTCCGGGTACATGCTGGCTAGGGGTGTAACGATACACTAATCTCACGATACGGTACGATACACGATATTGAGGTCACAATAGCGATACGATATTATAGCAGTATTTTTTTAACAACCTTGAATGGGGAACATATGGCTGGAAAAAAATGTCTTTTATTTGAAAGACACACAATACAATACTGTACGTTTGCCCTATTGTTACATTTTGTAATGCTTTATAACTGTTTAAGTTTTAAAGAGAAAGCCAGGCCAACCATTTTCCACAAACTGAACTAAAAGTAAATGTCAGGTTTGCATTATGATCTTCAGTTTCATACAAGTACAAATATTTTGCCACAAACTGAATAGTTTCTCTCATGTATGATTTGACTTTTTTCTTTTCCAGAAATTTAACAACTAAAATTAAATAAATAAATAAAAGTAAATAAATACATAAAATTTTACATCATAAAAAATATTGATTCATGCTCACCTTATAAGTGTAAGACGATATTTATTTTTGTTAAGAAGGTTATTTTGGTAATTCAGGGTTCATTATTTTATAAATATATTCTTTATATTCTGAAGTAAATCAGGGACTATAATTACACTAGTCAGTTTATCTGTAGTGATTAGTCTGTTTTAGATTGGGCGGAGTGATACGCCACAGTACGGCACTAGGTGCTGTGTTGATGTTCTAAAATCCTACACTGTTGAGTGGACATTAAAGTACACTGGAACTCAGCAGAAGTTGTCCCCGTGTTTATCCTACTCACCACCCCAAAAAGGTTTAATTTAATAAGGTAAGGCTTAACTCTACACCAGCCTTACATCAGTAAAAGTTCAGAGCTCAAAACGGGACCGCAAAACGGTACTAGTTTCTTCTGAGCGTAGTAAGATTTTGGTCCGCAGGTCGAGGCGTGGTCGTCACGCGTGGTCGGATGCGCATTACTAGTCAACACAATGGATTAATATTAATAACCCAATATCGCGATACACTTTGTCACCTCCACGACGCGTATCGTGACGTTTTTGTATCGCGAAATTTCATGGCACGATATATTGTTACACCCCTACTGCTGGCTATTTTGGACTTTGAGATATGGGCTCTATGAACCACTTTAAATTAGAGATGCACGATCAGGATTTTGAGGGCCGATCTTGAAAACCAGTATCTGCCGATCCCGATTTTGCCGATCACAGCGAGAAATCCATAAATTGACATGACATTGACATTGTATTATTACGTATAGAAATTAGGAGATGAGAAAACATCATGAATTGACTGTTTTATTGTAGGCTATGTGCAATATTTCACCCTCTAGAGATTCTTAGAAACGATTTCAGGGATTAAAGTTCTCCGTCTCTAGACGGATTTCCGTCAATTGGAAAATGAGGGGAAAAAAAGAACAAAAAACATTTGCGCGTGTGTTTTTTGTGGTACAGTTTAGACTATCCAATGAAATCATGTTGGGCATTAAACTGACGCTGTTGTAAACCAATAAAGCTAGCCATGGTATCAGCCAATCAGAAACGGAGGAGGGCGGGTTCGTCCCTGCTCTTCAGGGAAGACTGACTTGTCAGAGACTGGGGGACCAGTAGTCACGTCATTTAATTCACACACGTGCGTGGTGTGAAACTATCAAGCAATGAACACGGCGTCGTAGAGCAGCCGTAGCGTTAACATATTATCTATATTTACTATAGCTTGTTTGGCTTCTTCTGTTATTGGACACACGGTTTGTCATGACACTCCTGAAAAATGCCAGGTGCTTCATGTCCAGCTGTGTGTCTGGTGACAGAATAAATTAGACAAGCTAAAATTATTTGTTTACTGCATGTGCTGTTGCAATTTCCTTTTTTGCACTTTAAATGGATATTGAAAGACTCATTTGAGTTACCGTATTTTCACGACCATTCGGCGCACCGTGTGAAAAGGCGCACCCTCACTTTTGTGTGTCATTTTTGAATTTAAAACACACATACGGCGCACCGTCCCAAAAGGCGCAGTCTACAGACACGGAGCTGCAGACACGCGCGCCGGGAAACACACACACACGCTGCAGAACACACACACACAAGTGTGCTTATTTAAAAATAGAGCGAGAGCAAAACTTAGTTTGATTGTATTTTATTTCACTTTACACATCAATCAAACCCTTCAAAGTCTTCATCTTCTGTTTCCGCATTAAACAGCTCTGCTAATTCAGCTGCGCCAGTCCCAATTTCCTCGCTTTCAGAGTCACTTTCTGTGCCGTGCGGCCCCTCTGAAATGCCGGCTTTTGCAAAAGCCCGAACAACAGTCCCAGCAGATACATTAGCCCACGCATCAACAATCCATGTGCAAACTGTGGCATAACTTGCCCGGCACTGCCTTCCACTCTTGGTGAAGCTGTGCTCCCCCTCAGTCATCCATCTCTCCCACGCCGCCCGAAGCGGAGTTGGAGTTCCTTCGTCAGACCTCCCGGAATAACAGCCAGCACAGCGTTCATGTTTTTCACTTCCTTTTTTACACTGTCTGTGAGATGGGCGCGCATAGAATCACAGATAAGCAGCGATGGGGATGTGTGAAAAAAAACCACCGGGTCGCCGCACATAGACCTGCTTTGGCCTCTCGATCATCATCTCTTCATCCATCCAGCCCTTTTCATTTGCCTTTATTATGACTCCAGCTGGAAAAGTCTCTTTAGGCAATGTTTTTCTTTTAAAAATGACCATAGGCGGCAGTTTTCGTCCATCAGCGTGGCAGCCAAGCACAACAGTAAATGAGGACTTCTCATACCCCGTAGTGCGGACCCCGACCGTGCTGGCTCCCGTCCTCTCCACAGTGTGGTTCATCGGGATGTCGAACGTGAGCGGCACCTCGTCCATGTTGGTGATGTGGCTGGGCTGGATGTGTTTGTCGGTTATGTGGCGGCTGCAGAATGAGTGAAAGCTCTCCATCTTTTCCATGTAATCTGCCGGGCGCTGCTGCGCTACTGTTGTCCTGGCCCGGATGGAAAGATGGCACCGCTTCATGAACCGAAAACACCAGGACGGACCTCCATGAAAATGTTCAATTTTCATCTCTTCCGCCAGCGCTACTGCTTTCCGTCCGATGGTGACCGTTGAAACGCTCCTTCCACCCGCTCTTTGCTCGATCACCCACCGCTCCAATCTTTCCTCCAAGTCCGGCCATCTCGCCTTGTGTCCGCGGAAGCTCAGCTGCGTTTTCTTCACCTGCCGCAGTTCGTTTTCCAGCTTCCTCCACTTGCGAACCATAGACTCGTTGATCTTATATTCTCTCGCGGCTGCTCGATTCCCATGTTCCTCCGCGTAGCTGATCGCCTTCAGTTTAAACTGTGCCTCATAAGGGTGTCGGTTTGCCATCTTCAGGGTTGTTAAGACAACAATGTTCTGCGTGAAGCACTTCCCTTTCCTTTTTATACACCTCCCCTTCCCCCCCAATCACGTCCGCAAACCACGGGTGCTTCACCCGCCCCCTTCTCCTTTTACCGTTCTCATGGTGGCCGGCCTTACATTACCGTAATACAGGTAATAGATACGGCGCACCGTTTCATAGAGTGCCCGGCACATTTGAAAAAAAAAAAATTATTGTGAAATTATTATTTCACTAGTTATTTTACAGTCCTATAATTCAGGCAACAGCTCAAAACATTTTTAATAACACTAACCCACATTAATATCGGATCGAATCAAATTATCCGATATTAATGACTCCGTAGATATAGATAGACGTAGATAATAATTGGGGCGTAGATGACCCCTCCTGGAACCGCCACCTTACTGTGGGGGAGGGGTTTGTGTGCCCGAGTGATCCTAGGAGCTATGTTGTCGGGGGCACTTACGCCCCTGGTAGGGTCTCCCATGGCAAACAGGTCCTGGGTGACGGGCCAGACTAAGAGCGGTTCACAAAGCCTATCATGAAGAGGAGACATCAGAGGGCCGCTACGTCGCCCGGATCGGCGTTACCGGGGCCCCGCCCTGGAGCCAGGCCTGGGGTTGGGGCTCGCTGGCGAGCGCCTGGTGGCCGGGTCTTTGCCCGTGGGACCGGCCGGGCTCAGCCCGAAACGGCGACGCGGGTCCGCCTTCCCGTAGGCCCACCACCCGCAGGAAGGACCATGGCAGGCCGGTGCCTCGTGATCTGGGTAGCAGTCGTGGCGGGGTGCCTCGACGACCCAATCCCTGGACTAAAACCCTCACAGTGGGGACATGGAATGTCACCTCGCTGGGGGGGAAGGAGCCGGAGCCGCATGTCTTGGACACTCGGGTGAAGAGAGGGGCTGAGCTGTCAACTGATCACCACTGATCACCACCTGGTGGTGAGTTGGATGTGCTGGCGGCGGCGGCGGAGGAGGAGGTTGGACAGACCGGGCAGACCCAAACGGATTGTGAGGGTCTGTTGGGAACGTCTGGCCGAGCCCTCTGTCAGGGACGTCTTCAACTCTCACCTCCGGAAGAGCTTCTCTCAGATCGCGGGGGAGGCGGGGGACATTGAGTCTGAGTGGACCATGTTCTCTGCCTCCATTGTCGACGCGGCGGCTCGAAGTTGTGGTCGCAAGGTCTCCGGTGCCTACGTTTTGTAGCCACAGCTGCTACGTTTTGTAGCCACAGCTGCTACGTTTTGTAGCCACAGCTGCTACGTTTTGTAGCCACAGCTGCTACGTTTTGTAGCCACAGCTGCTACGTTTTGTAGCCACAGCTGCCCTGAGGACTGACAGAAGCATGGCATGGCTACCATATCGCGCCAAACAGCTCCTCCGACCACCACCCAACATTCATACACATTCAAACACATTCACACGATGTTATAATCTCCTACATCATCCAATATTGTCCTGTAAACTTGTTCGTTGTTCTAATCTGCTACCGCTGCTACTAAATATATATCACTTTTCCAACTGTTGCTCTGCTTACTGCCCCCTATTGGTCACCACTGGTATGACGGGCTCTCTTCGCGTACTACGCAAGGAACGTTGCCGAACGGACGCGACCGGATGCGAACGCAGGCACCAACTGCAAGTATAAAAGGTTAAAGTGCGGTGCAGCGCATAGATGGAGGCGGAATATTAACTGGTCTGAAAACATTTTTTCAGTCAAACATTTTTTTTTTGCTTTAATCCCTGGTTGTGTGAAAAAGTGTTTGCCTCCTTCCTTATTTCTTATTTGCAAAAAAAAAAATGTTTTTTGCATGTTTGTCACACTTAAATGTTTCAGATCATCAAACAAATTTAAAGGGGACTTATTATGAAAACCAGATTTTCTTCTTCCTTTAACATATATAAAGTGGTCTCCCCTCAGCCTGCCAACTCAGAGAAGGAGGAAAGCAACCGAATTCTGCAATGTCTGTACAGCCGCTCGGATGAGCCGTCCAGTGTGATGTAGATCTACGAGCCAATAAGATTCTGCTCCCGTCGTTACGGAACGACGGGAGTGATTTACATCGGTTGGCCTCCGATGCGTGAAACCACGCCCACAACTAACTCCACCGGCCGGAGCTTCCGCCATTTTTTCGTAGCGGTGTATCGCGTCATTCAGGCAGCCAATCAGCACAGAGCCTCATTATCATAGCCCCGCCCACTCAGAGTCCCGCATAGATAATGAGGTTAGAGAATGGGAAGATAAAGACATGGCTCAGAGGCTGAATTTTATAATTTATTTAGCAAAAAAAATCAAAAGCTTGTTTTTAAGACTTTCAAGGCCTGTTTAAAATAGGTATTAGATGCCATAATAGGTCCCCTTTAAATATCAGACAAAGATAACACAAGTAGACACAAAATGCAGTTTTTAAATGAAGGTTTTTATTAACCTCATGCACGCCCTCGGGCCGATTTGACCTAATTTACATAACTAGGTCATTTACACAGTTCATATGTTAAGTGAGATACTCATGCGATATACCTTTGGAAAGCTAAGACTCTTGTGATTCCATTCATATAAACCATTTCAGGATATAATCAAAGCAGCTGGTACATATCGACACCACAAACAAACAAACAAACAGATTTGTGCAAATGATGCAACTCACCTATTCATCTTCATAGAAATCATATGTTGAAAAATATTCCCACAAAAACGGTCTTGTTACATTCAGGAAGGTTCAGAATATCCAATCCAGTACAGTATTTAGTCCAAAATACATCATTATAACTGTAAATAGCCACAAACAGCCGCTGCATCATTAGAAATTAGCCGCTCCATTTACCACATTTCCAAATTTAATTCACTGTAATTCTTGTTTTCGGGGCTTTCCTATAGAAATTCTTTTCTCAAGATGGAGTCGGGGTCGTGTCCTATTGATTGACACCGATTTGGACCAATCAGACCATTCCTCTGGCCGTCCATAGCCATCAACAGCCAATGACCGTCTGTGTTGGAAATAGGCTCATGCCCCCCTTTTGTCATGAAAAAAATGAGCCAATTGCAGCCAATCATGCTGATGACAGGCACATTCTATAGCCAATGAGATCCTGAATACAACGACGTATGACACCACGGGGTCTGTATAAAAACCAGCAGCCTGTGCGCTGAGCGCAGTCTGAAAACTTTCAGTGTGCAAAACTGAGCGTCTCCCAATGGCCATTTTTGGAAACGCCTAGACATAGTCTGACAAAAACAAGTGTAAAATACTCTTTCTGTGCTATTTTTATCAAATTTGATGTTGCACTAGATAAGGCTTCAGGCTTTGGTCCCATTGTGTTTTCCAGCTAATAAGTAACAGATTCACTCATCTGCAGACATCTGATTACGAAAATAATTTCCGGCTGAAATAAAAACCTTCTATTTCAGTGTGTTCAAAGTTAGATTATTCAATTATAGTAGCAGTTACAGTGATTCTGACAGTTGGAGAAAAAACTTCAGAGTGTTACCTTTCAAAAGAGACCAGAACCATCCATGTACTTTAAACGGTTCAAGAATAGCTTTCAATTTACTTTAGGTACGCCTTGGATAGGCGTTTTTGGCAACTTTTACAAGTGTGGGAAGAGGTTAAGGGGAAAGAAAAATCCAAACCTACATGGCCTTGTGTGAAAAAGTGATTCCCCCCCAAACCTAATAACTGGTTGTTCCACCCTCAGCAGCAACAACTGCAATCAAGCGTTTGCGATAACTGGCAATGAGTCTTTTACAGAGCTGTGGAGGAATTTTGGCCCACTCATCTTTGCAGAATTGTTGTAATTCAGCCACATTGGAGGCTTTTCCAGCATGAACCGCCTTTTTAAGGTCATGCCACAATCATGTCTCAATTGGATTCAGGTCGGGACTTGACTTGGCCACTCCAAAGTCTTCATTTAGTTTTTCTGAAGCCATTCAGAGGTGGATTTGCTGGTGTGTTTTGGATCATTGTCCTGCTGCAGAACCCAAGTGGCTTCAGCTTGAGGTCACCAACAGATGGCCAGACATTCTCCTTCTGGATGTTTTGGTAGACAGCAGAATTCATGATTCCATTTACCACAGCAAGTCTTCCAGGTCCTGAAGCAGCAGAACAGCCCCAGACCATCACACTACCTCCACCATGTTTTACTGTTGCTATGATGTTCCTTTTCTAAAATGCTGTTACTTTTACGCCAGATGTAATGGGACATACACCTTCCAAAAAGTTCAACTTTTGTCTTTTCAGTCCACAGAGTATTTTCCCAAAAGTCTTGGGGATCATCACAGTGTTTTCTGTCAAAACTGAGACGAGCCTTTATGTTCTTATGTGGTTTTGGATTTGGAACTCTGACATGCAGCCATTTTTGCCCCGTCTCTTTCTTAAGGTGGAGTCATGAACACTGACCTTAATTGAGGCAGGTGAGGCCTGCAGGTCTTTGGATGTTGTTCTGGGGTCTTTTGTGACTCTTGGATGAGTCGTTGCTGCTCTCTGGATCATTTTGGTCGGCCGGCCTCCTGGGAAGGTTCACCACTGTTCTATGTTTTCTCCATTTGTGGATAAAGGCTCTCACTGTGGTTCGCTAGAGTCCCAAAGCTTTAGAAAAGGCTTTGTAACCTTTTCCAGACTGATAGATCTCAATTACTTTGTTTCTCATTCGTTCCTGAATGTCTTTGGATCGCAGCATGATGTCTAGCTTTTGAGGATTTTTGGTCTACTTCGCTTTGTCCTATTGGCAGGTCCTATTTAAGTTATTTCTTGATTGAGAAGAGGTGTGGCAGTAATCAGGACTGGGTGTGGCTGGAGAAATTGAACTCGGCTTTCCAAAGATGTGAAAAACCACAGTTAATTTATGTTTTAAAAAGGGGGTGCAATCACTTTTTCACACAGGGCTCTGTAGGTTTGTAGATTTTTTTCCCCCTCAATGATAAAAACCTTCATTTAAAAACTGCATTTTGTTTTTACTTGTTATCTTTGTTTACTATTTAAATTTGTTTGATCTGAAATATTTACGTTTGACAAACATGCAAAAAAATAAATAATTAAAGCTGCAAGCAGCGATGAACGGGCCCTCGCACTCATGGCCACCGCCCCCCATAAGCATATCAGAAATGACACCACCCACGACTCTCTATGTCAAACCATTCAAAAGTTATGGCAGAAAATAGGAACTATGAAATATCAACCAATCAAAAGAAGGGGCTGGGCTAATTTGCACCAATTATGGTCAAGGACTCAAAACCATGTCTGATGACACCACCCACGAGTCTTTATGTCAAACCATTCAAAAGTTATGGCAGAGAAAAGTTTTCTAGGGGGTGCGGTTGAGCCATCTTGCCACGCCCATTAATGCAAATCATGAAATATCAAATTTATCGCCAGGCCTGGCTTGCTTCAAAATTTGGTGACTTTTGGGGAACTATCAAATATGGACCAATCAGATGACGGGTGGGCGCGCTTTTTGGCATCTAGCGTCGCCACGGTAACGCTTTTGAAAGAGAAACGAATGCGCGTCGTCGCAGGATGGAGACGCACATTTTGATGTATAACACACCTGGGTGCACGTTACGGTTCAGGCCCTATTAACTGCCGAAGGAATGGCATAAATTGCGCCAAAATTACGCGATTTAATTCAAAATGTTCAAAATGGCCGACTTTCTGTTCGGTTTCGGCCATGGCGCCAAGAGACTTTTCTTTAAGTTGCGACATGATACAGGTGTGTAGCGATTTTCATGCATGTACGTCAAACCGTATTGTGGGGCTTGAGGCACAAAGTTTTTTCTGTCTGAACCAATCAGATGAAGGGTGGGCGCGCTTTTTGGCGTCTAGCGTCGCCACGGTAACGCTTTTGAAAGAGAAAAGTAATGCGCGTCGTCGCAGGATGGAGACGCACATTTGATGCATAACACACCTGGGTGCATGTTACGGTTCGGGTCGTATTAACTGCCGAAGGAATGGCATAAAATGCGCCAAAATTACACGATTAATTCAAAATGGCCGACCTCCTCTTAGGTTTCGGCCATGGTGCCAAGAGACTTTTCTTTAAGTTGCGACATGATACAGGTGTGTACCGATTTTCGTGCATGCACGTCAAACCGTATTGTGGGGCTTGAGGCACAAAGTTTTCTAGGGGGTGCTGTTGAGCCCTTTTGTCACGCCCATTAATGCAAACTATTATCACATTTTTCTCCAGGCCTGGCTTGCGTGCAAAGGTTGGTGACTTTTGGGGCATGTTTAGGGGTGCAAAAAGGCCCTCCTTTCGTCGAAAGAAAGAATGAAAGACGTACCTAACTTCCAGTATTATTTCTTAGTAGGGATGTCCCGATCAGGTTTTTTTGCCCCCGAGTCCGAGTCCGAGTCCTTTGATTTTGAGGACTTGCCGATACCGAGTCCCGATCCGATACTTTTATAAAACAATAAAAAATGAAGAAGAGAAAAGAAAATTATGCAGGATGACCCTTTTTATTATATTTTAACATGTGTACTGTAAACTGAGCACATAGGAGGTAGGCAGCTTGAACATTCTTAAGTCGGTATAAAAAAAATGTCTTCCGCGACGCGGAACCATAATGTCGGCGCCGCAGCTCCGCTTCAGTCCTGGGGCCTCATCTATAAAGCTTGCTTGCGCAGAAAAAGCGCCTGAAAGTTGCGGAAGCCACCATCTACGCAAAGCCTCGGATCTAAAAAGAAAAAACTAACCGATGGCTGCCGCTCCAAGGGTCCAGGGTCTGGCGTAGGGTGCGCGTCGCCGCGAACCCTACGCTGTAGACTCTGCGTCGGTGCGACACGGAACCATAAATCAACGCACACGTGGATGTCGGCGCCAGTGAGTATTTTGACCGGACATTTTGACCGGAGAGATTATAAAATACCGGACTTCGGCATATTTTACCGGACAAAGTCCGGCAATTACCGGACAACGGAAACCCTGATATATATATATATGTATATATGTATATGTGTATATATATATATATATGTGTATATATATATATATATGTATATATATATATATATCCGATTCCTGATCGGCTCATAACGTCCGAGTCCGGATCGAGTCTGCAATCACGTGATCGGCCCCGATTTCCGATCACGTGATCGGATCGGGACAACTCTATTTCTTAGTTAATAAGTTACAGTATATTTTAAAATGGTGCAAAAATCACTCCCTAGATAGTCAATGGCTGGATTCAGAACAAGTGTTTTGCAATGATTTGGAAATCTGGAAAACTTTACTCAATGGAGAGACCAAAGAATAAAGTATCTACAACATATCATAAGTGGACAGTTTGTACCTTTTTAATACACTCACTGTTCAATATGGGGCGGCAGTAGCTCAGGTGGTAGAGCGGATCGGAAGGTCGGCGGTTCGAATCCCACTCTGTCCCAGTTTGCCGTCGTAGTGTCCTTGGGCAAGACACCTTACCCACCTTGCCCCGTGTGCATGTGTTTGAATGTGTATGAATGTTGGTGGTGGTCGGAGGGGCCGTTAGGCGCGATATTGCAGCCACGCTTCCGTCAGTCTGCCCCAGGGCAGCTGTGGCTACAAATGTAGCTTACCACCACCGGTGAGAATGTGTATGAATGAATAATGATTTCTGTAAAGCGCTCTGGGTGCCTAGAAGGGCGCTATATAAATCCAAGTCATTATTACTCACTGTTCAATATGGAATTAGCATTAACACATTTTTAGAATACCAACAACTTAAGTCCATAATAAATAAAAAATATAAACTCAACCAACTGGATCTGCAACTTCCCGCTAAGATAATAGTTACTTAATCTAAACACCCCAAAATTACTATCAAAACTCTACAGGTTTATGTCCAAAATAGATAATTGAGTCTCTCTTCCGTTTTCCAAATGGGCGGCTGATCTCTCTCTTAACACTAACCAAATCACAAAAGTGTTTAAATACTTTCACTATGACCAAGAATCCAAACTTGCAAATTATACAGTACAAAGTTCTTTACAGAATACATTATACAGGACAAAGGATGTTCCAGATGGGTTTTGCAACCTCTAATATCTGCTCACAGTGCACAGAGAACACCCCTGATAATTATATGCATGCTTTGTGGTTTTGTACACCGGTACGGAGGTTCTGGATGGAGATTTGTGAGGATTTATCCACATGGCTCAATTAGAGAATTATAGTGTTCCCCACACTATGTATACTAGGTCACTTGGGAGACATCCACATGGAATCTAACCTGGTTCTCTTGGTTCTCACTGCCTTATGTATCACAAAGAAAACCATTCTAATGAACTGGAAACAAAAATCCAATCTATGTATTAATCAATTTAGGAATCTTCTGTTAAATCATATCAGTAATGAGATAATGTCTGCCTCCACTAAACATAATTCGGCAGAACTGCATTCTCTCTGGTCCCCGATTATAGGCTTCATTACCTAGTGGGGGCGGGTGGGTGGTGATGATACATACATAAATATATCTGCTGTTTCTCATCATCATTTGCTGCATCGGCAGGACTTGGAGCTGTCCAGTCTCCCGACGGCTCTGGTTGAACGGCCCGACAAACCATCTCCGATCGCGCTGTTTTCTTTACCGAGATCACAAGAAAAGCAGAGCAGTGATCTCCTCTCCATCCCGTGTTGCTGTCTTGTTCATATATCTTTACTCCACCAACTCGAAATATTGAATCACATTTCTAAGCGAATGGCGCAACGCAGCTCAAACAGCAGGTGTATCCGCCCCTTTAATCTGATTGGTTTACGAGTAAATCGTCCCCCACGTGGGGTGCGCTCTTATGATTGGCTGAAACGAAGGAAGGTATCTGATTGGTTGCAGATCCTTCCGTGTTAAAAAAAATGCATTTGTGAATCGAGTCACGTCAGGGGAGTCTCAAAAGTCACACGCAAATCCAGCGCAGCTCACAGAGAAAAAAAAAAAAGTTTGTAAATCAGGTTATATTTGTGTGTGCATCAAAAATACATTTGTGTATCTTGTCCTACGCACGTGTGAATTGTTCTGTGCATTTGTGAATCGGTCTGTGCATTTGTGAATTTTGTCCTTTTGCATTTGTGGATCGGCGTGTGCATTTGTGAATTATGAGACTGTTCTAGCTCCATACTTGAAACTGAAAAGGCTTTTGATAATGCAGCCAAGATAATGTAAGTCATCTTCTCTGTTACAGAATCCTAAAGGAAGACCCAAAAGATACAGCTGTGATCATTGCGAGCAAGTCTTCACCACTTCATCAAACCTGAAGATCCATAAGAAAACTCACACTGGTGATGAACTGTACAGCTGTGATCACTGCGGGGTGGCTTTTACCCAACAATTTGATCTAATAAACCACCAACGTATTCACACTGGAGGAGACAAGCCTTACAGGTGTGATCAGTGTGGAGCGGCTTTTGCCCACCAAAGTTCTCTAACGACTCACCAACGCATTCACACTGGAGACAAGCCTTACAGCTGTGATCAGTGTGGAGCGGCTTTTGCCCAACAAGGTAACCTAAGGAAACATCAACGTATTCACACTGGAGAGAAGCCTTACAGGTGTGATCAGTGTGGAGCAGCTTTTGCAGAGCAAGGTTCACTAACGAGTCACCGACGTATTCACACTGGAGAAAAGCCTTATAGGTGTGATCAGTGTGGAGCGGCTTTTGCCGTGCAAGGTCATTTGACGAGACATCAACGTATTCACACTGGAGAGAAGCCTTACAGCTGTGATCAGTGTGGAGCTGCTTTTGCCCGGCATGGTCACCTAACGACTCACCAACGCATTCACACAGGACACAAGCCTTACAGATGTGGTCAGTGTGGAGTGGCTTTTGCCGAGCAAGGTGTTCTAAAGAGACATCAACGTATTCACACTGGAGAGAAGCCTTACAGGTGTGATCAGTGTGGAGCGGCTTTTGCCCAACCAGGTGGTCTAACAAGACACCAACGTATTCACACTGGAGAAAAGCCTTACAGGTGTGATCAGTGTGGAGCGGCTTTTGCCGAGCAAGGTGCTCTATCGAGACACCAACGTATTCACACTGGAGAGAAGCCTTACAGGTGTGATCAGTGTGGAGCGGCTTTTACCAATCCAAGTCACCTAACGGCTCACCAACGCACTCACACTAGAGACAAGTAGGGATGGGAATTGATAAGATTTTTTCGATTCCGATTCCATTTTCGATTCTGCTTAACGATTCGATTCTTTATCGATTCTCTTATCGATTCTCATTTGGAAAAAAGGAGAAGAAACAATTTTAGTATCAACTTTGTTTTAATAAAACAGAGTTGATACTAAAATTGTTTCTTTGTTTCAATTTCTTTGTTTCTCTGATCTTTTTTGTTCAAAGATATAAAACTTTTATATCTTTGAACAAAAAAATATAAGTGAGGCCTTAAGATGCCCCCAGCCTTGGGCTCCTCCATGGTCACTGCTTGGTGACATTCATCTATTCTGGCCTGATACTCTTCCCTGCCTTGATGAAAGGAGAAGCTAGCGGTAGATGCTCTTTAACTTCTCCATAGATGAGCTGATGCTGCAGCTGTGTCAGGAGCTCCGCTGTCCGCCGGAGCGGCCCGGCACGTCCGCGTGGCCGAGAGTGCAGCTCTTCTAAAACATGAATTATGGTTCCGCGTTAAATCGACGCAGAGCCCTCGGTGTAGGGTACGCGGCGACGCGCGCCGTACGGTGCGTGTAGCCGCAAACCCTACGTCGTAGGCTCTGCGTTGGTGTAACGCGGAACCATAAATCAGCCTGACCACATGCCGGCTGACTCCCCGCTCCCAGCGCATTCGCCGGCCGAGTCCTAACAGTTTCCCCCCTTTGTTAAAATGTCCACATTGCAAGAATTGTCGCCCTGTTGTCATCCTTTTTGGTAAAATGTAACCAAACTTTTGAGCGTTTATGCCGCTTTGTCCCCGTGTTTTCCTGCTGGGTGCGAATGCGCACGTTGCACAACGTGCTTGGTGACGTCATTGGCGCCCACTGGAATCAATAAGGGAATCGTTTGCGAAAAAGGCAAACGATTCCAAGGAATTGAAACACTGGGAACCAGTTCTCAACAAGACCCGGTTCTCGATTCCCATCCCTAGAGACAAGCCTTACAGCTGTGATCAGTGTGGAGTACGTTTTGCCACATCAAGTAATCTAAGGAGTTACCAACGTATTCACACTGGATAAAAAGTGTACATTTGTGATCATTGCTGATTTATTTTAACATCGGTCAAATTCTAATGCAACAGCAGGTCAATACCAGTGCACTACACTTGTAATGTCAGTGCAATACCGGTTCAGGTCCAATGCAGTACCATTTCTGTACCTGTCAGGGTTTGACATTTCATGTTGACATTTCCTTTTTTATTTTTAAGCCCATGTCCTTGTGTTTAAGTTCTTGTCTGACCTTCCTGTTTCCATCTGCCCTGATCGTCTGCACCTGTGTCTCGTTAACCTTTGTGTATATCTGGTCTTGTCTTTCCCCTGCTCCTTGCTGGTCTGTACTGTTTTGCCCTCCATGTTTTTCCCATCAGGTTTTGTCATAGTTTTGGACTCTTGTTCACAGTTTGGTTTTTGTATCCTGCTTAACAGCGTTTTTGGTTCTGTTTTTAAGTTAATAAATCACACCTGCTCTCCTGCATCTGGGTCCTCACTACAACCTCCTGACAGTACCAGTGCAACCCCAGTTTTACACCAGTGCAATACCAATTCAATTCACTTGTATTTGTTGACAGGGACTGTACATATTAATAAACACATGTAAATATGCTGGTTGTAGCCAGAGGCTAATTTCCACCATTCGTCCCCGCAGCAAATTAATGCCAGACACAGAATCGGACACCAGCAGACAAAGGAGACAAGATATGACATCCATACCAACAAAAACACAACATTAAAAGACACGACTGAACTAGATAAAAATCATTAAGGAATAAAACATGTTACAATTGATACCACCAATTAAGTGACCGTCATGTTTAAAGTACTAAGTGCTTAAGTGCAGGAGTTTGTAAAATGTTGATGCAGATTACACATCGCCCGATTGCTTCTTTAAAGTGCTCTAATGCTGACATTTGTAAAGTGCTAATGCATATTGCACTCTGCCCTATTCCACTTTTCTGGCACACACTGACATGTGTGTGCTGATGTTATTGCACAAGTGGACATTATAGCATACATATTTGTTATTATGTATGGACCATTGTACATTTGCATAAATACTGAAAGTATGTACCGTATTTTCCGCACTATAAGGCGCACCGCATTATAAGGTGCACCTTCAATGAATGACGTATTTTACAACTTTTTCCATATACACACGTGGACAAAATTGTTGGTACCCCTCAGTTAAAGAAGGAAAAACCCACAATTCTCACTGAAATCACTTGAAACTTACAAAAGTAACAATAAATAAAACTTTATTGAAAATTAAATCATCAAAATCAGCCATTACTTTTGAATTGTTGATTAACATAATTATTAAAAAAAACAAAAACTAATGAAATGGGGCTGGACAATAATGATGGTACCTATAACTTAATATTTTGTTGCACAACCTTTTGAGGCAATCAATGCAATTTCTGTATTTGTCAATGAGCGTTCTGCAGCTGTCAACAGGTATTTTGGCCACTCCTCATGAGCAAACTGCTCCAGTTGTCTCAGGTTTGATGGGTGTCTTCTCCAAATGGCATGTTTCAGCTCCTTCTACTTTCATTTTACAATATACAGTAAGTATACTATATACAGTGACATTTTATCTTACTCAATTTTGTGTTTTGCATTACTATATTTTTTCCACATAGGACTGCAAGACAACTTCACAGGGGTGGCAGAGGGCCCCTTTTCACACCTGAACAGGAGGAGGCTATTTGCACCATGGTTGTACAAAACAATGCCATAAGACTAAGGGAGATAAAGAGTGCCATTATAGAGGACAACAACATCTTTGCAAACCTCCAAACAGTCAGCATCTCAGCTATTGACTGGGTGCTGAAAAGACATCAAATGAATATGAAGCAGCTGTACACTGTTCCTTTTGCGCTACCAGTATGTACAGGTAAAACATGTATGAACAACATGCAATAACTTTACCTCACAGTAAACAGTAGGCTACAACATCGTATAGTGATATACAGTGCAGTAAATGTGACCTTTACACATCGGCTATGGCTGTAGAAAAGAAGATGCAATATGTGCTTTATACATTTGATGTAACTGTATCTTGTCCAAAATGAATATGCATGTAATTCATAAAACTCATTTTGTGTCTTCTAGATATATATATATATATGGCAGTTCGTCGTGGCCGACGTTAACTGTTTAATGTTCAAGTTGAGTGCCAACTCTGGCTGGCTCTCATGTGGGCCTGCAGACCCGCTAAGGATCTGCAGAAGCGCTGGCATATCGTGCAGCGGAAATCACTTGCTGAAGCTATGTTGTGTCTACGATCATGCGCTCTTTGGTACTCTGTCTCACGTTGCTTCTCAATTGAGGTCCTTGCATTTTTCAGCAGTTCTCTCCATCTTCCCCTGTCCGATGCTGCCTCCTCCCAGGTTTCATGGGGTATTCCCGACCTCTTCATGTTCCTTTTCAGCATGTCTTTGAAACAAAGTTTTTGTTCACCTCGGCTCCTCCGTCCCTCTTGCAGCTCTGAGTACAGGACTATTTTTGGCAGTCTGTGGTCAGGCATCCTAATCACATGTCCTGCCCATCTGAGTTGAGACGTAGCAATAATTGCTTCCACACTGGTGCATTGGGCTCTATGCAGAACTTCCACATCTGGGACCCGGTCCTGCCACTTGATATGTAGGATTGCTCTCAGGTGACGGAGTTGTAGCCTAGTGAGCGTCTTGATGTGCCGTCTATAGAGGGTGGTGCACTCCATTCCATATAGCAGACATGGAAGGACAGCGGCTGAGTAAACGTTCACCTTTGTTCTCATGCTGATGTCATGCTGGCTCCAGAGTCTTTTGTACAGTGCACCGTAAGCTTTAGTTGCAGACTGGGTCCTCTTTTCCACTTCAAGGTCTGCAGAATTGGTGGCTGTGACAGTGCTCCCAAGGTAGGTGAAGGACTGAGTTGTCTGGAGGGATTCACCATGGACTTTGATGTCGGTGAGCATGTACTGGCTGCCTGGCGCGGGTTGGTAAAGGAGTTCTGTCTTAGAAATGTTGATCTTCAACCCCATCATGTCGGCAGCTACAGTGAACCGATTGACGATTTCCTGCATGTCCTCTGGGTTATCAGCCACAAGGGCTGAATTATCTGCATAGAGAAGCTCACGTATGCATGTCTCACGAGTTTTGGTGAGGGCCCATAGCCGTGCAAGGTTGAAGAGCTTTCCATCTGTTCTTGTGCGCAGGTACACCCCTTTTCTCAGATCCAGGTCCATGGTGTCAAGCACTGCAGTTAAGTACATGGAAAAAAGGGTTGGTGCAAGCACGCATCCCTGCTTCACCCCGTGATTCACTGGAAAGGTTTTGCTGGGTTCATTTCCTATTGATACCTGGGCTTTTATTTCATTGTGGAACTGTTGGATGATGTCAATCAACTTAGTTGGGCATCCATAGATGTCAAGGACTTTCCACAGTGTTGCTCGATCCACTGTATCGAAGGCCTTTGTAAAGTCAACAAAGACAACATAAAGAGGTCTATGTTGCTCGGCTGCCTTCTCTTGGAGTTGTCGCAGTGTGAAGATCATGTCACTGGTTGACCGGCCTGCACGGAATCCACTTTGGCTTTCAGGAAGAGTTTCCTCAGAGATTGCCTGCAGTCTACCGAGGATGATCTTGGCAAACACTTTCCCTGCACTAGCCAGGAGTGAGATTCCACGGTAGTTCCTACACACTGCTCTGTCTCCTTTTCTCTTGTAGATTGTTACAATGAGAGCGTCCCGGTAGTCTTGAGGCACTTGGCCTTTGTGAAGGCAGGCATTGTACAGACTCAGCAGCGCATTGTGCAGGTGGTTTCCACCTTTCTTCAGAATGTCTGCTGGGATGCCGTCTAAGCCAGGTGCGTTTCCGCTTGCGGTATTATTCAAGGCTTTTTGGAGCTCTTCCATATTGATCTTTCCACACAGGTCCAGTCTCTTCTCTCTCTTGTCCAGCTGATTTCCTGCATCCGGGTGAGCAGTTCCTTTCTGATTTAACAAGGATTTGAAGTGCTCTTTCCATCTTTCTTTGATGGAATTCATGTCAGTGAGCAGCTCCTCTCCATTTGCTGACCTGATAGGGACCACTGGGTTGCTCTTTGGGCCATAAATGGCTTTCAGACCAGCAAAAAGACCGCGGTAGTCTTGATTGACAGCCATCTCCTCCAATTCTCTTGCTTTGCGTTGCCACCAGTCATTTTTCAGGGCTCGCACTTCTCTTTGGACCTTGGACTTGGTAGCGTTCAGAGCAGCTTTGGATCTTGCGGAATTCTCGTGCAGGTGTACATGATGCCTTTGCCTCTTTTCCTTCATTAATTTCTCGATCTCATTCCCATGCTCCCAAAACCAGTCTGGGATTTTTCTGCTGGGGTGTCCGAGTACCTCCTTGCTGGCTTTGTAAACCTCCTCTTTCAGAAACTTCCATGCCTCTTCCACGTCATCCTCTGCCGCTGGCGCCGATTGCAGAGCTGTGCTGATGGCGTTTGACAGCTCCATGCAACGCCCACTGTCTTGCAGCTTCCTGATGTTCAGTTTCTTTGGCTTTGTTGTTGGCTTTGTCTTTCGACGTAATGGTGCTAGAGTCAGTCTGAGTTTGCTCCGCACGAGGTAGTGGTCAGTTGAGCACTCTGGGCCGCGCATTGCCTTTGTGCAGAGGGTGTCCCTTAGGTGTGACTTCCTGGTGATGACGTAGTCCAGTAGGTGGTATCGCCCAGTCCGTGCATGTTTCCATGTGAAGAAGTTCTTTTCTGGCTGGTAGAAGAAAGTGTTGGTGATGCACAGCTCATGCTCAGTGCAGAAGTTCAACAGGAGGTCACCATTTGAGTTCTTCATTCCCTTCCCGAATTTCCCTAAGACGTCAGCGTAAGTGTCGCAATCAGTACCAACTCTTGCATTAAAATCACCTAAGATGAAGAGTTTGTCCTCTTTGGGGACTTTTTGCACCACTTCAGTCAGCTGGTGGTAGAAGGCTTCCTTTTCTTCATCAGGATAGGTCATTGTTGGGGCATATACGTTTATCACACTTAGGTAGCGCTCTTTCTCTAGAGGAAGTCTCAGGGTCATGAGTCTGGGCGAGACTCCAGTTGGGAGAGACCAAAGTTGTCCTGTAATAGATGGATGGCAAAGGCAACTCCTGCTGTTCTGGGCCCCTCATTCTGCCCAATCCAGAAGAAAGTGTAATCAGCTTCCTGCAGCTGCCCTTGCGCTTCAAAACGTGTTTCTTGCAACGCTGCGATGTCAACACCCGATAGCCGTAGCTCACGAGCGATCAATGCAGTCCTTCTCTCCGGTCGGTCATCATTGTCCAGCATCGTTCGAACATTCCATGTCGCAATAGTTATCTTTCTCTTTGATTTCTTATATTTCCTACCGCATGAATGAAGACCCGCTGGTCACGGTAAACCAGCCAGGTTTGGGTTTCTGAGCACGCTTTGTCTACCCCACCTTTTCTAGGGGCCTCCCCTTCTGGGGCGGGCAGTGCTATCCCTACATAGGGCTGCCCGGTCACTCTCATTGCTGCCTCAGCTTACTGGGCTCAGATTCAGATCAGCTGCGACCATCAGATGCGAGTCGCCTGTGTGCAGAGCTCCTACTAGCAGCTTCCAGCCTCTCAAGCCTGCCACCGTCATAGTCACTCCATAGCCACAGGGCTTTTCCACCTCGAACACAAAACGCCTTGCACTATACGTAAGCCAGTTGGTGTCGTGCCCCCACCAGACTGCCTCTCTGGTTCTCGACATCATATGCACTGTGGTACAAAAGAATGCAACAGACAGTGCAGATGAAGAGATCGCCCCGCAGTATCAGCTGACTTGCTGGTTGACGCCACCTGTTGCTTGCAAGAAGCTATACCGCACGCCATTTGTGGAGGCTTCATTGGCCCTATTGAGAGCTCTTCTGGTGCCTCCACTGACAGACATCCTGCTGCCGATGTCTGTGGTTCCAGTTTGTGTCTTGTCCAGGAACATGGGACCGGATTTTTATTCGGGTTTACTCCCAAGGTTTTGAAATCAGAGTGATCCTTCTCCTAGATGGACTGCCATCCAAGGCCCCGCTTTATTAGCTCAAAAATAAAGAGCCCCATGATAAAGAGAAAAAAGAAAAGAGAGGGGGGAAAAAATAAAATAAAATAACATAAAATAATAATGTTGCCCACCCTCACATACACCCCTGCACCCTTCTGTTCATAGTATGATCCATCAGTTTTTCACCCATTTGTCCATGTATTTAGATATAGCGGTGAAGAAAACAAGAACACAGTGTTCCCCATAAATCTTAAAGTTAATGTTTTATTTTATTTATTTATTTATTTATTTATTTATTTATTTATTTATTTATTTTTATTTATTTTTTATTTATTTTTATTTATTTATTTATTCATTTATTTATTTTTTTATTTATTTTTTTATTTTTTTGGGTAACAAGATTGATCGATCTTATTAATAAAAGACAAAAGAAGAGATGCGTACATCATAGGGAATTCTCCCCAATCCGGTCTATTGTGTCCCTCTAATGGAAACCCCTCAATTACCGCAATGGTACCGTCCGCTGTGACGTCGTGCTTTGTTTACGGAAGTAGCGCGGTACCGGCATGAACCGGCATGGCCATCCAAGTTTTATAAAAGTACCAACAAAAAATTGGGGATTCATCATTCAATATAACAAAAAGAGAAAAGGTCGATCCTATTCTTACATCAATCATCGTAAGTGGGTAAAGGGACATGTCTTATCTCCGCTCATTTAATGGGCTTTTAGTGATCACACTCCCCGGAGACTGTTTCAGCCTGTCGCCTCTGCAGCTTGTTAATAAGAGCTGTCGCTTCTACTTTTAATAAAACACGCCATAATGACAAAGCACCACTTTCCACCAAGATTTCCTTATTTGAATATTATATTAAGCATTGAACACAACCATTTTAGTCCATAGTAGCCAGTTATAAAAATATTAATTTTTTTTTTTTTTTTCTCTCACCAAACACCCCCTTTTTGAAATATGACCAGGGGCCACATAAAAGCTCCTGGCGGGCCGCATGTGGCCCACGGGCCGCCAATTGAATATCCCTGTACTAGACCAACGAGCCACAAAACACATATCCGGCAAACCAAAAATCACGGTCACATCATACCATACCTCTCTAGATGTTTTTTTATAACATTAAGGGGGAATAGAAATAGAAACTGAATGATGATCAATAACCTGTTGGACAGTTTCTGTAGTTTAGTGGCTATCGTGTTTGTGTCACATGAAAAAGGTCCCTTGTCTGGCTGAACTTCTGGATCAGGACCTCTCAGTGAACAGAGCATATCATCCACTGGAAGATTTACAGCACGGTTTTGTACTAGAAGAACTTCCTCAATGACAGCTTTTTTAGCAGGAAAAGCACAACTGCCTATGGTGTGTGGAAGAGGGATTTTTTATCTTGTTGACCATTGTTCATATGTATCAGTCATGCATATCCAAAACAGGCTTTCTCCCCGTCGGGGAATCGAACCCCGGTCTTCTGCGTGACAGGCAGAGATACTGTCCACTATACTAACGAGGACATCTGATACTCTGTGATCAATAGTTCACAACAAAATTGGTCCCGGCAGGTTAGCTGTGAGATAAGTACGGGACAAACCTCAGACTAATGTTTCTGATTAGTTAACAAAATTTGAAATTTGAGAGTTCAAATTTTTGGAGAACTTCTAATCTCTCCTTATTTTTTCAATGACCAGAGTGTAGAGTTCACCTTCTGGGTTGCAAATGGAGGCCCTGTGGCTTAGTTGGTCAAAGTGCCTGTCTAGTAAACAGGAGATCCTGGGTTCAAATCCCAGCAGAGCCTCTAAACTTAGATGTGTTGAGATGCCTGAAAGATCACATTTCTCTCACTGCTGGTTCTGGCAGTATTTCTCACATGATTGCTTTATTTTAGCAGAGTACTTTGTCAGAAGTAATCTTGCTCTTAGTGAATTGCTCTCTGTTTTGTCATTCTATTGAAGAACTTCTAATCTCTCCTTATTTTTGTAATAACCGGAGAGGGTAGCTAAACCAAATTTTCCTCTAATGAGTGATTGTGAGTTAGGAGACCCGATTTAACTATCTGAAGGAGCTGCAACCACAGAGGGACTTGAACCCTCAATCTTCTGAAGTCAGACACCTTGTCCATTAGGCCATGTGGTCCACGAGTCGCTCCTCTTTCACATAAAAAAAAACCAGTTAATCCTGCCATTTTAGTTAATGTGCTTGCCGTTGTTAAATGTACTAAGCTTTAGCATACCACACAGAGGAGAAGCCTTTAACCAGCCTTGCAGACATTGGATCATTTTTTCCACAAAGTCTGTGTTTTTTATCATTACAGGAGTGATATTCTTAATTCTTAGTTTAAAGGCTCTGTTGGGATTTGAACCCAGGAACTCCTGTTTACAAGACAGATGCTTTGACCAACTAAGCCACAGGGCCCACAACAGGGCAGGGCAGCTTGGCCGGCTGCTCCAGTCACAATATCCCTGGAGGAATGAAAACAAGGTGCTCTGCCCCCACTAGCCCTCCCCTTCCCAGGACATCAGTGGACCTGTATCAGAACTGTACCAGGCCGTCTGATAACATCAAGGACAATGGCTGAGGAGTAGCTCTGGGGCAAAGTTCACAGACTTACCACTCACACACACACATTTGCTGATAACCACACCTCCCTCATCTTCAACGCAGGAGAAAACAGGAGATCCTGGGTTCAAATCCCAGCTGAGCCTCTAAACTCAAATGTCTTGAGATGGCTGAAAGATCACATATCTCTAATTCCTGTTTCTGGCACTATTCTCAAATAATTTCACTTAATTATAGCAGAGTACTTTGTCAAAAGTGCTCCTGCTCTTACTGAAAGTGGATGCTCTCTATTTTGTCATTCTATTGGAGCCTCTCTTTTCATATCCTGCAAAAATTTCTAAAATCATGGAATTGGTTAGCTCGTCTCTCAACACAATTGAGCAAATCTTTCTCGACGAGAGGACAGGCCAGTGATGGAAGACAACTTTACGTAGACCAAAAGGAAAATGGCGAACAACGTCATGTCACGTAAGACCTCAAGAGAGATAGTGGACGCGCTTTTCAAAACTGCGGTGGAAAGTTTCTCCACCCAGATACTGAAAGTATCGGAGACCTGATCGCCGGGATACTAACTTGTCCGTGCGGGTTAGTAAGGAGGGAAGGAAACGTTATCTCTCACCACCAGTACCTTTATTGTTCTGCGGTTTCCCACTCAGGAGCCAATGTCTGGAGCTGAATCCACGACTCCCGCTCTAAGCTTATGACGGGGAAACAGCAGCAGGAACTATTCGGTAGTGAGGGAACACGTTACTGTACATGGGTCCATTTACACGGGCCCGTAACAATATAATACACAAATGTAACAATATAATACACAAACATAACGACTGTTGGTCTTCATGAGAGACGATCAGCGCGTTACACACTAATGAGCAAACAAACACTGTAAACACAATCAACGCTAACCGCTTTAAACTAACTCTGCCCAGACACAAGCCTCTTACTTTTAGATACCCTGGAGGTTGTCGGTGGCGTCCACGGGTTTTTAGAACTCCTGGTTCTGGTCCCGGTCCACAGGTTGCTGATTTTACACTCCGCTAGTGAGCGGCCCCCTTTTCCCTCTCCCTGTTTCTGTCTCTGAGACGGATGATGCAGTGCCGCTGGCAGCCGGACTCTCCTCCTTTCCTGGTCGTCCTAGCCTGGGCACTTCGTCTCGTTGTGCACGGTCCCCGTTCCCTTCGTTGAAGCGTCTGAACGATTGCGGGTCACTCCGTTGTAACGCGGGTGGGCGAGTGGGCGAGAAGCTCAGTGGTAGAGCGCATGCTTAGCATGTATGAAGCCCTGGGTTCAATCCCCGGCATCTCCATTAAATGTGTCATTACACCTTATACAGTCAGGAAGAGAAATCAGTAACAGTAATTACATAAAGGATGAATTATGTTCAGAGTTGGACAATCTCAGAAAACAAATTGGACTTGCTGCCACAACCATCAACTTGAACACTTTGAATTGTTCATGAAATGTGTATACAAATAAACGTGCCTTGCATCTCTTGAAGATTAAATTAATTTTCTTTAAATTAATTTCGTTCCTCCTTTCATCAAGGCAGGTGATGGTGCAAACTTGAACAATTCCAGGTACATATCAAAGTTTTCTGTTGCAGCTAAAGTTAGTCTGGTTGGTGAACTCGTGAGGATGGATAAAACAAAACTGAAACTTCATTTTGACCCTGATGTGAGTTGAACACATAACCTTCTGATCTGGAGTCAGACACGCTACCATTGCGCCACAGAGCCATTTCTGACGTTTTCATTTCTGAAGTTGTTTAATTAACACCAATTTAATCATAGAGGGCATGATAATCAAATAATAATCAAATATAATTCAATTTCATTGATAGAGCGCTTTTAAAAGATCTCAAAGACGCTTCACAGACACAAAGATAATTAAAGCTGCAAGCCTGGGAGAGACTACATGATTGCTACGCTGCCCCTGAAATAATTGAACAGTCACTGTTTCAGCGGTTGGACAGTTTTCCTAAGATTTCAGCCAAGGATCACACCAAGTTACGTGAACTTGAAGATCTGCTCATGGAGATACAAGGCGCCAAGGAGGATGGATACCTTACAGGTTTGTCATATCTCAACACCTCCCGTGGAATTGGACCAATTGTCAGACACGGCTTAGCTCCGCATTATTTGCAAGACCTGATAGTGCCTTATGTTCCTGTCAGAGCTCTCCGTTCTCAGAGTGCAGGTTTACTCGTAGTTCCTAGAGTATCTAAATGTAGATTTGGAGGGCGGGCGTTCTGCTATCAGGCACCACTACTATGGAACCAACTTCCAATCTGGGTTAAGGAGGCTGACACCACCTCCACCTTTAAAACTAAACTTAAAACATTTCTGTTTAGTAAAGCCTATAGTTAGTGTTTAGTAAACCTCTAGCTGGTGTTGGTAAATCTCTAGGTAGTGTAAACTTTAGTGTGTCAGAGTCGCTCCTGTAGTTTCTTGTGCTGGCCCCCCCTTCTCCTCCCTTTTCTCTCTTTTGTCAATGTTGCAGCATCCTTTGCCGGACACCGGAACCTTCAGGTGGTCGTGGGTGGCTTGTAGCTTGCATTACGGAGCACAAGTCTTTCCCTGACCCTGCACCCCAACCTGGGACTTGCTGATTGGGCCGGAGCTTCGGGAGCTGCGTGCTGGCCTGCGGTCCCCACCCCTGGTCATCCCGTTGCTGGCCCCCCTTCTCCTCCCTTTTCTCTCTCTGCAGGTGGTCGTGGGTGGCTTGTAGCTTGCATTACGGAGCACAAGTCTTTCCCTGACCCTGCACCCCAACCTGGGACTTGCTGATTGGGCCGGAGCTTCGGGAGTTGCGTGCTGGCCTGCGGTCCCCACCCCTGGTTATCCCGTTGCTGCTTCCACCTGCCTGCTGTGCTGTTGCCGTCCCTGACCCACCAGTCTGGCCCTCGGCAGGAGGGTCCCCCCTTATGAGCCTGGTCCTGCTCAAGGTTTCTTCCCTCCCAAAGGGGAGTTTTTTCTTGCCACTGTTTGGCTTAAGGTTTTTCTCCCACTAGGGGAGTTTTTACCTGCCATTGTTTATGTAATAACTGCTCGGGGGTCATGTTCTGGGTATGGGTCTCTGGAAAGCGTCTAGAGACAACTCTGTTGTATTAGACGCTATATAAATAAAATTGAATTGAATTGAATTGTGGACAAGCTGGGGGTGTCGTCTGGGTCATGGTACAAAGAAGACAACCATGGCCGCTTCCCTCCCTTTGACTATTTTTGTGCTTTTGTGTGCAATGAGGCAAAGAAACGAAATGACCCTAGCTTCTTTCATCAAAGCAACAACACGGTCCTCGCAAAACCAGATAAATTCACTGTGAAGAACTTTAATCCCAACAAACCCATCACAGTACACAAACAGATGTCTCTATGACCAACAACGACCCTAACAAGAACTGCCCACTACACAACAAACCGCATCCGCTTACAAAATGCAGGACATTCAGAAACAAACTCCTCGAGGACAGAAAGGCCTTCCTGAAAGAGAAAGGAATATGTTTCAAGTGTTGCGGTTCGACCTCCCACCTTGCCAAAGACTGCAAATTTTCTGTGAAGTGCTCTGAATGGGACAGCACCTATCAGGATGCAGCCATGCATCCTGGCCCATCACCTCAGAGCGTCAATGCTCCTCCACATCCACAAAAGAATGGCGGGGAGGGAGAAGATTATTCTAACGTGACTGATGTTACGACAAGCTGCACTGAAGTGTGTGGCCTAGGTCAGTGGGGTCATTCATGCTCTAAGATCTGCCTTGTAAAGATTTATCCCAAGGGTTTCAAGAACAAAGCCATCAAAGCCTGCGTAATTCTTGATGACCAGAGCAATCGTTCCTTAGCTAGACCAGAGTTCTTCGAGGTGTTCAGTGTGGAGAGCGAACCTTTCTCGTATCATCTCAGAACTTGCTCCGGCATTATTGAAACATATGGCAAGAAGGCAGAGGGATACCAAGTCGAGTCACTGGATAGCAAAGTCCTCATGTCCCTTCCACCACTCCTTGAGTGTCCTGAGATCCCGAACAACCGGATGGAGATTCCAACACCCAGCGCAGTTTTGCACCAGCCTCATCTCCTTCATATTGCCGAACACATTCCAGAGCTGGACCCAGAGGCTGAAATACTTCTGCTACTCGGAAGAGACGTGCTCAGAACACACAAGGTCAGGCGGCAGATAAACGGACCACATGATGCTCCCTTTGCCCAACGTCTGGATCCGGGCTGAGTGGTGATAGGAGAGGTGTGCTTGGGTAACGTACATAAGCCGACCGTTAACACGTTCAAGACCCATGTGCTGGATGGCGGTCGCCATTCCATTTTTCAACCTTGTACAAGCTTTATGCACATCAAGGAAACACAACAAAGCTTTAACGGGCCTGGCAGATCACCAGAGAGGCATCCTCTTAAAAAGAGACCATAGACTTGGAGAAGATTGATAATGACAATTGACATTTGAATGAACAGAGCTCTCTCTTTCTACCCACTCCTGACTGGTTTGAAGCTTTCTCAAGAACCCTGGCAGTGACGGTCAGCCAACGACGGTTCACTGATGAGCACTTACTACACTGAGAAACATTGTAATTGTTGACGAAAAGTTTCCTCCTTAACAGAGGAGAAGACTTTATCCAACCGTTTGGAAAACCTAGAAAGTGGATACTTTTTTTCCACAAAGTATGTGGTTTTAAACATTACAAGAGTTACATCCTTACCTTTGTCTTCATGAGTTTAAAGGCTCTGCTGGGATTTGAACCCAGGATCTCCTGTTTACAAGACAGATGCTTTGACCAACTAAGCCACAGGGCCCTCAACACACGTCTTCAACTTGTTATGCATTGCCTACAAATTCTTCAACTGGTCCAGATGAACCTGATATGCTGCACCTGGGCAGCAGAGGGAGGAGCTGAAGGGAGCCTGACTGAGCGTCCTGGGTGTGTTCAAAACACACCACTACGTTTGGAAAGATTTGCACCGTTACAACGTTGTGGATAATGTGGATGATTCATACTTCACTTAACCTCTCGGTCACCTCGTCTCCATGTTGGTGTTTTATCCCCAAACATGGAATGAGAAATGGGAGCAACTCGTGGACCACATGGCCTAATGGACAAGGCGTCTGACTTCGGATCAGAAGATTGAGGGTTCGAGTCCCTCTGTGGTTATAGAGCATTCAGTGAGTTATACCTGGGGCCTCATTTATCAACTGTTCGTACGCACAGATATGTGCGTAAAGTGTGCGTATGAACATTCCCACCCAAAATATGGAATTTATCAACATGTACCTGTGCGTAGGAACGCATGTAAATGTAAGCACAACCCCGACCATGCGTACACACAAAATCTAGTGGTGAAACTACAAATAGAACCCATTAAAAGAGTCTCGGTGATTTTTTTTTTTTTAAACGTGCGCTCTGTGCTGTGAGAGACAGAGCGGCTTCTCAGCAGGTACCGCTTCCCCAAAAACATTCTGATGGATCTATGCCGTGATTTACAACCTACTGTATGTTGGAGCGAGAGACAAAACGCACCACCGCCATCCCAGTTAAGCGAGGATTCCACGCCATCGCCGGATTCCCAAACATAGAGCTATAGATCGCGCCCACATCGCCATAAAATCACCATCACACAATTAATTAAGTTACATGAACATAAAAGGATTTCATTCAATCCATGCACAAATAATCTGCGATGCAACTATGTCTCTGTCAAACGTTGTTGCTGAGGAACGCAACTCTCATTTATTCTGCAGAACAGCTCTGTTGGTGTTTGCACCTCCAAGCAGGAGCTTTTGACTCCAACCAAATCTTAATTTATATGGATAATCTTCCAAGAAATATATCAAACATGGTCAACATAATTATTTTACTAGGTAAATATCACATACATGAATGCAAATGGAATAACAGCAAACCCTCCATTGTACATCTGAAAAATGAATGTAAACTGTACTTAGCGTCTCTTAAACTGATGTGTGAAAAAAACGATATTTTCAAGCTTATATGAAACGATGTCTTTGTTTTTTAATTTTTAACCCCTCCCCCCCAAAATGTTGAATATCTGTAGATATTTGATTGTTTTGTTTCATTTGCCTTTTGTTGTAAACCCTACAGAATTTTGTTCAATAAAGTTTGAAAACCTCCAACCGGGAGCTGTTGTTGCCGCATATATGGTCAGTTGGAGGCGTTTCTGAATACAAATGACGCTAACCGTGCACGAGCACGGCAGTTAAGAACAGGTGGGATTTACATCACTGATGTGCGTACGACCAGCGTCCGCACGTTTAATAAATTCAGATTTTTTTGTACTTACACACATTCTAAATTTCATTCCTACGATAGAATTTAGAACTTTTTCTACGAACGGTTGATAAATGAGGCCCCTGGTCTCCTAACTCACATTCATTCTTTAGAGGTCACTTTGGTTTAGCTACCCTCACGGAGGGTACGGAGTTCAATAATACACACAATATTTCATCATTTAAAATCATCTATGATTTAATGGTTGGGGCAATAAAACAAAAAAGGAACCCAATTAAAGAAAGGGGAAAGGGTTTACGGACTACGCCTTACCGGCTGACCTCTTGGCATGAAAGAGAAGCCAGATGTAGGTTTTCAGCATTCACACGATGCCAATGTTGGTCTTCAGGTAAAGCATTGTACTACAGTCTTGAAACTTTGCTACTTGGAGGAAAAAAAACACAAATTGCATACATCTCTGGGGCTCGTCCGGGAATTGAACCCGGGACCTCTCGCACCCAAAGTGAGAATCATATATGGGGGTATTATTGTTCCAATATTATTTGTGTGTGCGTATCTCAATCTGTGTGTGCGTAAAAAGATTTGTGTGTCTGTATTCAGATTTGTGTGTGCGTAAAAAGATTTGTGTGTCTGTATTCAGATTTGTGTGTGCGTAAAAAGATTTGTGTGTCTGTATTCAGATTTGTGTGTGCGTAAAAAGATTTGTGTGTCTGTATTAAGATCTGTGTGTGCGTAAAAAGATTCGTGCGTCTGTATTCAGATTTGTGTGTGAGCAAAAATCAGCCGGTAGCTCTCGATTGGCTGTCTTTGCACACGTGGATTTTGACACAGTTCTGCCGCGGCAAATCTGTAAAAAGATCTGTGTGTAAAACGATTTGTCCGTAACTTTGGCTTTGCCCTGAGCTCGGACTCACAGGCTCACGCCAGGCTACAGTAGCAATGCAGCCTTCACCACTAGTCGGCGCGTAGCTCTCAGTCAGTACTTTACCTGCAGCAGTTCCATCAGGTTTCTGAACATATTATTAGACATCGTTTGGACTTTTATACTGCATGCAAACACCTGAACCCCATCTACTTCGGACCGATGTCGGACACTTAGTAATCGGGTTGCATATGGAGTAAGATAACTTCCAAAAAGATGTGTTCATGTTATAACTATTCGTATTCGTAATGATAAACATTTGTATGTAAATAAAAACGTTGTACTCAAAATTCTGCTGTCACGCACATGAGTCTGACAAATTATTAGGTTAAGAGTAAGAAATTAGGTAAGAAATTGACCTTTTACGTCTCATTTATTCATTCACACACGCACTAATATATTTGGGAAACAGTTAGGCACCAAATATAATATATTTAATTTTCTCAGAGGGCAAAAATAAGAACTTTATTGATCCCACATAGGAGTAATTCATTTTATATCAGCTATAAAGAACAAGGTAGTGCTGAAAAAAAAAACAATAATCTATCCTCCCTCACAAAAATAAGAATAGAGAAACATATTTTCTCATCAACAAAACAAATTTAAATTTTTTCAAATAACAAAATAACACATTTGAACAATTTTTCAGACAATAAAAGAACTGAAAAAATTGAAGAATTGTTCAAATATGTTATTTTGTTACTTGAAATTTTTTTTATATGTTTATGTAAAATATGCTTTGTTGATGAGAAAATATATTTTTCTTATTTTTGTGAGAGGGGATAGGCTATATATTGTTTTTCGGGCACTACCTTGTTCTCTAATATGACATGAATTACTCCTACAGTATGTGGGATCAATAAAGTTCTTATTTTTGCCATCTGAGAAAATTAAATATATTATATTTGGTGCCTAACTGTTTCCCAAATATATTAGTGCGTGTGTGAATGAATAAATGAGACGTAAAATGTCAATTTCTTACCTAATTTCTTACTCTTACCCTAATAATTTATCAGACTCATGTGCGTGCCGGCAGCATTTTGAGTACAACTATTTTATTTACATACAAATGTTTATCATTATGAATACGAATAGTTATAACATGGACACATCTTTTTGGAAGTTATCTTACTCCATATGCAACCCGATTAAGTGTCCGACATAGGTCCGAAGTAGATGGGGTTCAGGTGTTTGCATGCAGTATAAAAGTCCAAACGATGTCTAATAATATGTTCAAAACCCCGATGGAACTGCTGCAGGTAAACGTACTGACTGAGTGCTACGCGCCGACTAGTGGTGAAGGCTGCATTGCTACTGTAGCCTGGCGTGAGCCTGTGAGTCCGAGCTCAGGGCAAAGCCAAAGTTACGGACAAATCGTTTTACACACAGATCTTTTTACAGATTTGCCGCAGCAGAAGTGTGTCAAAATCCACGTGTGCAAAGACAGCCAATCGAGAGCTACCGGCTGATTTTTGCGCACACATAAATCTGAATACAGACACACGAATCTTTTTACGCACACACAGATCTTAATACAGACACACAAATCTTTTTACACACACACAAATGTGAATACGGACACAAATCTTTTTTTACGCACACACAAATCTGAATACAGACACACAGATATTTTTACGCACACACAAATGTGAATACAGACACACGAATCTTTTTACGCACACACAAATGTGAATACAGACACACAAATCTTTTTACGCACACACAAATGTGAATACAGACACACAAATCTTTTTACGCACACACAGATTGAGATACGCACACACAAATAATATTGGAACAATAATACCCCCATAATCATACTACTAGACCAACGAGCCACAAAACACATATCCGGCAAACAAAAAATCACGGTCACATCATACCTGTCTAGATGTTTTTTTTATAACATTAAGGGGGAATAGAAATAGAAACTGAATGATGATCAATAACCTGTTGCACAGTTTCTGTAGTTTAGTGGCTATCGTGTTTGTCTCACATGAAAAAGGTCCCTTGTCTGGCTGAACTTCTGGATCAGGACCTCTCAGTGAACAGAGCATATCTTCCACTGGAAGATTTACAGCACGGTTTCGTCTTAGAAGAACTTCCTCAATGACAGCTTTTTTAGCAGGAAAAGCACAACTGCCTATGGTGTGTGGAAGAGGGATTTTTTATCTTGTTGACCATTGTTCATGTCAGTCATGCATATCCAAAACAAGCTTTCTCCCCGTCGGGTAATCAAACCCCGGTCTTCTGCGTGACAGGCAGAGATACTGTCCACTATACTAATGAGGACATGTGATAATCTGTGATCAATAGTTCACAACAAAATTGGTCCCGGCAGGGTAGCTGTGAGATAAGTACGGGAACAACCCTCAGACTAATGTTTCTGATTCAAACAAATACACATTTATTACAGCCAAATGTTCAAGCATGTGACAAGTTGTTGTGGCCGCGTGGTTAAGGCGATGGACTTGAAATCCATTGGGGATTCCCCGCGCAGGTTCAAATCCTGCCAACAACGGTTAATGTTTGAACATGCAAGAAGACTTGCAGTTGTTAACCGTAGACTAAAATGTCTTTCAAAATTTATCAGTGGGGTTTTTTTTGTCAGATGTAAGGAATTAGCTTTAAAAACCAAATACCCTTAGTTTTTTTTATGGCCGAAACCGAACAGGAAGTCTGCTTTTTTTAATTAATTGTGTAATTTTGGCGCAATTTATGCCATTCCTTCGGCAATTAATACGGACCGAACCGTAACGTGCACCCAGGTGTGTTATACATCAAAATGTGCGTCTCCATCCTGCGACAACAAGCATTACTTTTCTCTTTCAAAATTGTTACCGTGGCGACGCTAGACGCTAAAAAACGCGCCCACCCTTCATCTGATTGGTTCAGACAGAAAAAACTTTGTGCCTCAAGCCCCATAATACGGTTTGACGTGCATGAACGAAAATCGGTACACACCTGTATCATGTCGCAACATAAAGAAAAGTCTCTTGGCCATGAGGAAGTCGGCCATTTTGAACATTCTGAATTAATCACGTAATTTTGGAACAATTTATGCCATTCCTTCGACAGTTAATACGGCCCGAACCGTAACGTGCACCCAGATGTGTTATACATCAAAATGTGCGTCTCCATCCTGCGACTACGCGCATTACTTTTCTCTTTCAAAAGTGTTACCGTGTCAACGCTAGACGCCAAAAAGCGCGCCCCCCCTTCATCTGATTGGTCCATATTTGATAGTTCCCCAAAAGGCACCAAATTTGCCATGCAAGCCAGGCCTGGTGATAAATTTGATATTTCATGGTTTGCATTAATGGGCGTGGCCTAACGGCTCAACAGCGCCCCCTAGAATACTTTTCTCTGCCATAACTTTTGAATGGTTTGACATAAAGAGTCGTGGGTGGTGTCATCAGACTCTGTATTGAGTCCTTCACCTTCGTTGGCCTTAATTTGCCCCGCCCCTTCTTCTGATTGGTTGGCCCTATTTTCTGCTATAACTTTTGAATGGTTTGACATAATAATAATAATTAAAGCTGCAAGCAGCGATGAACGGGCCCTCGCACTCATGGCCACCGTCCCCCATAAGCATATCAGAAGTGACACCACCCACGACTCTCTATGTCAAAACATTCAAAAGTTATAGTCAGAAAATAGGGACAACCAATCAGAAGAAGGGGCGGAGCTAATTTTCACCAATTATGGTCAAGGACTCAATACCGAGTCCCATGACACCACCCACGACTCTTTATGTCAAACCATTCAAATGTTATAGCAGAGAAAAGTATTCTAGGGGGCGCTGTTGAGCCGTTAGGCCACGCCCATTAATGCAAACCATGAAATGTCAAATTTATCACCAAGTCTGGCTTGCATGCCAAATTTGGTGCCTTTTGGGGAACTATCAAATATGGACCAATCAGATGAAGGGGGGGCGCGCTTTTTGGCGTCTAGCGTCACCACGGTAACACTTTTGAAAGAGAAAAGTAATGCGCGTAGTCACAGGATGGAGACGCACATTTTGATGTATAACACACCTGGGTGCACGTTACAGTTCGGGCTGAATTAACTCTCGAAGGAATGGCATATATTGGTCCAAAATTACACGATGAATTCAAAATGATAAAAATGGCCGACTTCCTGTTAGGTTTCGGGCATGGCGCCAAGAGACTTTTCTTTAAGTTGTGCCATGATACAGGTGTGTACCGATTTTCGTGCATGTACGTCAAACCATATCGTGGGGCTTGAGGCACAAAGTTTTCAAGGGGGCGCTGTTGAGCCATTTTGCCACGCCCATTAATGCAAACCATTAAATATCAAATTTTTCGCCAGGCCTGGCTTGGGTGCAAAATTTGGTGACTTTTTGGGCACGTTTAAGGGGGCAAAAAGGCCTTCCTTTTGTCAGAACAATAAGAAGAAGAAGAATAATTCCTGCAAATACAATAGGGCCTTCGCACTGCAAGTGCTCGGGCCCTAATTAAAGCTGCAAGCAGCGATGAACGGGCCCTCGCACTCACGGCCACCGCCCCCCATAAGCATATCAGACATGACACCACCCACGACTTCCTATGTCAAAACATTCAAAAGTTATAGCAGAAAAAAGGGACAACCAATCAGAAGAAGGGGCGGGGCTAATTTTCACTAATTATGGTCAAGGACTCAATACCGAGTCCCATGACACCACCCACGACTCTTTATGTCAAACCATTCAAAAGTTATGGCAGGAAATAGGGACAACCAATCAAAAGAAGGGGCGGGGCTAATTTAAGCCAATGAAGGTCAAGGACTCCATACAGAGTCTGATGACACCACCCACGACTCTCTATGTCAAACCATTCAAAAGTTATGGCAGAGAAAAGTATTCTAGGGGGCGCTGTTGAGCCGTTAGGCCACGCCCATTAATGCAAACCATGAAATATCAAATTTATCACCAGGCCTGGCTTGCATGCAAAATTTGATGACTTTTGGAGAACTATCAAATATGGACCAATCAGATGAAGGGGGGGCGCGCTTTTTGGCGTCTAGCGTTGACACAGTAACACTTTTGAAAGAGAAAAGTAATGCGCGTAGTCACAGGATGGAGACGCACATTTTGATGTATAACACACCTGGGTGCACGTTACGGTTCGGGCTGAATTAACTCTCGAAGGAATGGCATATATTGCTCCAAAATTACACGATGAATTCAAAATGTTCAAAATGGCCGACTTCCTGTTCGGTTTCGGCCATGGCGCCAAGAGACTTTTCTTTAAGTTGCGACATGATACAGGTGTGTACCGATTTTCGTTCATGTACGTCAAAGCGTATTATGGGGCTTGAGGCGCAAAGTTTTTTCTGTCTAAACCAATCAGATGAAGGGTGGGCACGCTTTTTGGCGTCTAGCGTCGCCACGGTAATGCTTTTGAAAGAGAAAAGTAATGCGTGGTGTCGGAGGATGGAGACGCACATTTTGATGTATAACACACCTGGGTGCACGTTACGGTTCGGGCTGAATTAACTGCCGAAGGAATGGCATAAATTTCGCCCAAAATGACACGATTAATTAAAAATGGCCGACATCCTGTTCGGTTTCGGGCATGGCGCCAAGAGACTTTTCTTTAAGTTGTGCCATGATACAGGTGTGTACCGATTTTCGTGCATGTACGTCAAACCGTATCGTGGGGCTTGAGGCACAAAGTTTTCAAGGGGGCGCTGTTGAGCCATTTTGCCACGCCCATTAATGCAAACCATTGAATATCAAATTTTTCGCCAGGCCTGGCTTGGGTGCAAAATTTGGTGACTTTTTGGGCACGTTTAGGGGGGCAAATATCACATTTTTCGCCAGGCCTGGCTTGCATGCAAAATTTGGTGACTTTTGGAGAACTATCAAATATGGACCAATCAGATGAAGGGAGGCGCGCTTTTTGGCGTCTAGCATCGCCACGGTAACACTTTTGAAAGAGAAAAGTAATGCGCGTAGTCGCAAGATGAAGACGCACATTTTGATGTATAACACACGTGGGTGCACGTTACGGTTCGGGCCGTATTAATTGCCGAAAGAATGGCATAAATTGCGCCAAAATTACACAATTAATTCAAAATGGCCGACTTCCTGTTCGGTTTTGGCCATGGCGCCAAGAGACTTTTCTTTAAGTTGCGACATGATACAGGTGTGTACCGATTTTCGTGCATGTACGTCAAACCGGTTTGTGGGGCTTGAGGCACAAAGTTTTCCGGGGGCGCTGTTGAGCCATTTTGCCACGCCCATTAATACAAACCATGAAATATCAAATTTATCGCCAGGCCTGCCTTGCATGCAAAATTTGGTGCCTTTTGGGGAACTATCAAATATGGACCAATCAGATGAAGGGGGGCGCGCTTTTTGGCATCTAGTGTCGCCACGGTAACACTTTTGAAAGAGAAAAGTAATGCGTGTAGTCGCAGGATAGAGACGCACATTTTGATGTGTAACACATCTGGGTTCACAATACGGTTCGGGCTGTATTAATTCTCGAAGGAATGGCTCATATTGCTCCAAAATTAGGCGATTAATTCAGAATGTTCAAAATGGCCGACTTCCTGTTCGGTTTCGGCCATGGCGCCAAGAGACTTTTCTTTAAGTTGCGACATGATACAGGTGTGTACCGATTTTTGTTCATGTACGTCAAACCGTATTATGGGGCTTGAGGCGCAAAGTTTTTTCTGTCTGAACCAACCAGATGAAGGGTGGGCGCGCTTTTTGGCGTCTAGCGTCGCCACGGTAACGCTTTTGAAAGAGAAAAGTAATGCGTGGTGTCGGAGGATGTAGACGCACATTTTGATGTATAACACACCTGGGTGCACGTTACGGTTCAGGCCGCATTAACTGCCAAAGGAATGGCATAAATTGTGCCAAAGTGACACGATTAATTCAAAATGGCTGACTTCCTGTTCGGTTTCGGCCATGTCGCCAAGAGACTTTTCTTTGAGTTGTGTACTGATACAGGTGTGTAGTGATTTTCGTGCATGTACGTCAAACCGTATTGTGGGGCTTGAGGCACAAAGTTTTCCGGGGGGCGCTGTTGAGCCATTTTGCCACGCCCATTAATGTACACCATTAAATATCAAATTTTTCGCCAGGCCTGACTTGCATGCAAAATTTGGTGACTTTTGGGCACGTTTAGGGGGGCAAAAAGGCCCTCCTTTCGTCAGAAGAAAGAAAGAAGGAAAGAAAAAAAAATTCCTACAGATACAATAGGGCCTTCGCACTGAAGGTGCTCGGGCCCTAATAATAATAATAATAATAATTTCAATTTATATAGCGCTTTTCACCTGAAGCGACAGATGTCAGAGCGCTTTACAAAGAAGACTAAAAACAAGACTAAGAAACTAAGACAAAACCTAGCTACTAAGTAAGATAAAAACTTATGGGCAGCAAAAAGATAACAAATACATTTAAAAAATGTGAATAAAAGGGGTCGAGGGAAGAGTTCAGGGGAAAGCCTGCTTGTAAAAAAAGTGTTTTAAGGCCCGTTTTAAAGGACTCCACAGACGGTGTTTTCCTAAGGTAGTCAGGTAGAGAGTTCCATAGGCGTGGGGCGGAGGCAGAGAAGGAACGGTGTCCCATCGTCACGAGCCGTGGAGAGGGGACATGAAGGAGAGTGGCGTGGCTGGAGCGAAGGGTGCGTGCCGGTTTATGGATAGTGATTAGATCACTTAGGTAGCTGGGGCTTTTCTGATGGACGGCCTTGAAGGTCAGGAGGAGGACCTTGAACTGGATCCTGTAGTGGACCGGGAGCCAGTGGAGTTCGGCCAGAACAGGGGTTATGTGTGCTGACTTTTTGGTACCGGTGAGCAAATTTGCAGCGCTGTTCTGAACCAGTTGGAGGCAGTGGATGGATTTTGCAGGTAGACCGGAGAGAAGTGCATTGCCATAGTCAATCCGTGAAAAGATGAAGGCGTTTACCAGTTTTTTTAAGTCATCTTTGGAGAGGGATGGCTTCAGTCGGGCTATATTTTTAAGGTGGAAGTAGGAGATCTTGCAGATGTTTCATGTGAGGTTGGAATGATAGGGAAGAGTCAAGCTTAACTCCAAGGTTGGTAACAACAGGGGAAAAGGAGATGGGCTGACCGTCGAGGGAGAGTGCAGCAGTGCTAGCATTGGCGAGTTGGTGGGAGGTACCGATCATGATGGCCTCCGTCTTGCTGCTGTTGAGTTGGAGGAAGTTGTTATTCATCCAGGAGCGGATGTCCACCAGGCAGGTGTTGAGGGAGGAGACTGTTTTAGAGGGATTTGGATGGGTTTTGATATAGACCTGAGTGTCATCAGCGTAACAGTGGAAGTTTATTTTGTGTTGTCTGATGATGTAGCCAAGTGGGAGCAGATATATCAAAAACAGGATGGGGCCCAACACTGACCTCTGTGGCACACCATATGTCACCTCAGTGTTGTCAGACCTGGCACCTCCCAGGGAGACATGGTAGGAGCGGTTGGTCAGGTAGGAGGTGAACCACTTCAGTGCTGTGTCTGTGACCATGGTGTAGGTTTTAAGGCGCTGGAGGAGGATTTTATGGTCCACAGTATCAAAACCAGCGCTCAGGTCCAGAAGCACTAGGATGCTGGGAGATCCAGAGTCCGCTGCCATGAGTAGGTCGTTGGTGACCTTCACCAAGGCAGTTTCTGTGCTGTGAGCTGGCCTGAAACCAGACTGGAGGGCTTCGTAGAGGTTATTATGTGCTAGGTGTGACTGGAGTTGACAGGCTACAACTTTCTCGAGAACTTTTGAGATAAATGGGAGGTTTGAGATGGGTCTGTAATTTGACAGAACTTCTCGTCGAGTTTTGGTTTGTTTAAGAGTGGGGTGACCGCTGCTGTTTTCAAAAGGGCAGGCACTTCTCCACTCTGCAGGGATTTATTGATAAGAGTAGTGAGAAATTGGGCCAGGGTTGGTGAGCAGACTTTAAGCAAGGGAGTGGGTATAGGGTCAAGGGAGCAGCTTGTTGGCTTGAATTTGGTGATGATGTCCAGGAGTGCAGCTGGTGTAACCTCTGTGAAGCTGGACAGGGTGGAGCCACTGGTGGGCGGAGAGCAGATGGCTGGGATCCCACAAGGTGTTATGTTGGCTTCGATTTCATCCACCTTGGTCTTAAAGAAGACAGCAAAATGGTTGCACAGCTCTGGAGAGGCAGCTGAAGGGACTGAGTTGGTGGGGTTGAGAAGGCGGTTGACAGTGATGAATAAGGTTCTGGGATTATCTTCACCATTGCGGATTAAAGTTGAATAGTATTTTGAGCGAGCGACTTTAAGGGCAGCGGCGTAGGCAGTTTTGTGTTCTTTGTAGGCCAGTAGATGGACGGTGAGGCCATTTTTCTTCCATAGCCTACATAGGAAGTCGTGGGTGGTGTCATGTCTGATATGCTTATGGGGGACGGTGGCCATGAGTGCGAGGGCCCGTTCATCGCTGCTTGCAGCTTTAATTTTAAATGTTATTACTTGGAAAAACACCAGAAGAAATTAAGAGGAAAGACTTTATTTTCTAACATGCAAAAAGACATTAATTTCATTAAACTTTAAATATACAACATTAAACTTTAAATATACGATTAAAACCCAGCGCTGCCCTCCAGTGGTCGGCCTCAGTACCGCGGGTTCCTTCCACCTGGGAGAAACGGTAGATCAGCTGACCTGCGTTAGCATCTTGGAGGAACTTGGAGGAACCGTCTCACCTTTGGACTTCCCCGGTTTGCAGAATCCCTGGTAGCCGTCGTCCTGGTTGCCGTGGCGATCTGTGGACAGGAAAGACATTAGCATCTCTTCTTTACGGACCTATGGAGGCGTCTAAACTAATCTAATATAAACTAAACTAATCTGAACTAAACTAATCTGAACTAAATTAAACTAATCTAATATAAACTAAACTAATCTAAACTAAATTAAACTAATCTAAACGTAACTAATCTAAACTGATCTAAACTAATCTACGGTAATCTAAACCAAACTAATCTGAACTGAACTAATTTAAACTAATCTAAATTAATCCGGACCCCATCAGGACCCGGTGTCTCAACTAGACCTCCAGCCGTTGCTAATTATGCTAACATTTATGCTATCAATGCTGGCAGCTGCTATTGTATGCTAGTATTTATGCTAGCAATGCCAGCCGGTTTAAATGTATGCTAACATTTATGCTAACAATACCAGCAGTTGCTAATTTATGCTAGTATTTATGCTAGCAATGTAAGCCATTGCTAATGTATGCTAACATTTATGCTAATGATACCAGCAGTTGCTAATGTATGCTAGTATTTATGCTAGCAATGCCAGCCTTTGCTAATGTATGCTAGTATTTATGCTAGCGATTCCACCTGGACCCCGTGTCACCTGTGACCTTTGACCTCACCTGGACCCCGATGTCTCACTTGGACCAGGTGACCTGTGACCTTTGACCTCACCTCGGTATCTCCACTGGTTCTTCTTCCTCTGGACGAATCTGTTCATGTGGAACGTCTCGGGCCTCGAGTCGTTTTTCTCATCTAGAGACAATCAGAGTTTAATCCGAGTTCAGACCAGCAGAACTCTGGATTAGTTTAGATTAGATTTGTTTAATTTAGATTACATTAATTTAGCTTAGTTCAGTTTATATTAATTTATTTTAGGTTAGATTAGTTAAGATTAGTTTACATTAATTTAGATCAGTTTAGTTTAGAATAGTTTACAATAGCTTAGATCAGTTTAGTTTAATTTAGATTCGTTTAGATTACATTAGTTTAGATTTGTTTAGTTTAGATCAGTTTAGTCTATAAAATTAGTTTAGTTTTGATTAGTTTACGTCAGATGAGATTTGATCAGATTAGTTTAGTTGAGTTGAGTTGAGTTTAGATCAGATTAGTTGAGATCAGATTAGTTTAGTTGAGTTTAGATCAGATTAGTTGAGTTCAGATTAGTTTAGATCATATTAGATCAGATTAGTTTAGTTTAGATCAGATTAGTTTAGATCAGAACTCCAGAGCGATTCACCTGGAAACTGGAAGAGGGGTCTCCTGGTGGTTCCCAGCCCGGGTCCCGGTCCCGGCTCCTCGCAGGCGCAGTGCCGGTCCTGGAAGCCGCTGCACTGAACCCCGCAGTCCACCAGGTGGCCCTTGGAGGGCGAGACCTTGGAGGGCGAGACCTGGGCCGGGTTGGGGTCTGGGGGTGGAGGGGGGCTGGTGGAGACCACCTCGGCGGTGGAGTCCAGGGGGGCCGGTTCCTCCGGTTCCTCCGGGGGGCTGGCCGAGACCACCTTCATTCAAAATAAGATATAGTTCATCTGAACACCACTGGAATAATATATAAGATTTATAACTATTTACTTCCGGGCTGCATGCAGGAACTGCTCAAGCCAAGAGAGGCCAAACATGACCTCAGGGGAACAGCAATGTTTAAAACTACAGTAAGAACAAATACCAAGGGTAGATGTTTTTTTTTTCCTTATGCACTTCGAGAAAAAAGTCGAAATGTCGAGAAAAAAAGTCGAAATGTCGAGAAAAAAGTTGAAATGTCGAGAAAAAAACGGGAAAATTTTGACTTTATTCTTGAAATTGTATTTCAACATTTTTCTCAACATATCAAGCTTTATGCTTCAAGCCCAGACGTTTTCAGTCAAAATAATCACCATGTTGACCAAAGAAAAACCTTTAAATGTTTATTATCTTGCTTATTGATGTTCATGCTTATAATTGACCAAAATAAAGACTAACTAACTAACCTCGGCGGTGGAGTCCAGGGGGGGCGGTTCCTCCGGTTCCTCTGGGGACGAGGGGGGGCTCCTCTCTGGACGGAGAGGTTCCCGGTCGGGGCTCCGGTCGGGTCCAGGAGACCCGGTTGCCCCTGGAGACGGGGGGTCCGTCTCCACGGCGACCAGACCTTGGTCCGGGTCTGGCCGCCTCGCCTCGGGGACCTCAGGGAATGACGTCTGTAAAGTGTCGAACATTTTGAAATATGTAATTTTTGCAGATGATGCCACCGTCTTCTGTTCAGATGATTGTTTCCAGAGGCTAATGGAGAAGGAACAGCTGAACTAGGCAAACTGAAAATGTGGTGTGATGTCAACAAATTATCTTTGAATTTAAATTAAACCAAATTTAGGATGTTTTTTTTTTTCAATGTTTACATTATTTCTTGTATGGAAGAGTATTAGGGTCCAGGAAGGAGAAAGATAAAAATAATATTTTAGAAGATTTTTTTTTCATTATGCACTTCGAGAAAAAAGTCAAAATTTTGTGAATAAAGTTGAAATGTTGAGAAAAAAGGTAACATTTCGACTTTACTTTGTGAATTTAAATTTTTGGCCATTTTGCTGTAAATGTCTGTTCTGCTTTAACTCAAAATTGCGTTAATTCATCTAAAAATTCATCTAAAAATGAACCCGAGTTGTTTTAAAATCTGTATCATTCATTCAGTCGTTTTCCAGTCCGTCTCCACCTCGACTAAATACATGTCAGACAAAAGAACATTTTGAAACGTAAGGGGGGGGCATTCATTCATTCATTCATTCACAAGCCGAGGCTTCAGCCCTGACCCTTTGATTGTGACCCAAGTGTACATGCTTGGTGGTGACCAATACATTTGTTTCATTCATTCACCTGGTTCTGGGCCCTGGACCCGGGCCGGTCCCCCGACACCAGCTTCTCCTGGCCCTGGTTCTGGGCCCCGGGCCGGTCCCCCGACACCAGCTTCTCCTGGCCCTGGGCCCCGGACCCGGGCCGGCCCCCCGACACCAGCTTCTCCTGGCCGAGGCGGATGATGCGGTCGGCCCGCTCGGCCAGCAGCCGCAGGTTCTCCACCTCCTCCGGCCCGAACACGCCGTTCTGCAGCAGCCAGTCCCGGGAGGGGATGAAGGGGACCAGGGACTCCACGGACCAGACCGACTCGTCCAGCCGCCGGGAGGCCCGCCGGGCCCCCGGGGACTCCACGGACCAGACCGACTCGTCCAGCCGCGTCCGGGCCCCCAGGGACGTGAGGGGGATCAGGTCCGCCGTGGTCTCAGGGTCGTCCTCCATGAGCTAAATGTATAAAAAAATATATTTAAAAAATCCATTATATACACCTTTATATATTACTATACAATACTACTAATAATAATAATTAAAGCTGCAAGCAGCGATAAACCTCGCGCGTGCAATTTTGAAGGTCAAGTACTCAATACCGAGTCAGATGACACCACACACATGTCTTTATCACAACCCATTCAAAAGTTATGGCAGAGAATAGGGACTATCAAATATCGACCAATCAGAAGAAGGGGCAGGGCTAATTTTGCACCAATTATGGTCAAGGACTCAAAACAGAGTCCGATGACACCACCCCCGAGTCTTTATGTCAAACCATTCAAAAGTTATGGCAGAAAATAGGAACTATCAAATATGGACCAATCAGCTACTAGTATCACTTCCTGTTTAACGTTGACGTTTGACGCGGCGCCACGGCCACGCCACTTCACGAAAACTCACGATTTTGATACCTTTTCATGGTTAACGGTCTTTTGTGTCTCCTGAGCGAGTTTTATGTCGAACGGACAATCCTGCTAGGAGGAGTTTGTTAAAGTACGGCACGTGAAAATGGCATAAATTGCGCCAAAATTACACGATTAATTCAAAATGGACGACTTCCTATTGGGTTTCGGCCATGGCGCCAAGACACTTTCAAGTTTCGACATGATACAGGTGCGGACCGATGCACCGTGCATGTACGTCAAACCGTATTGTGGGGCTTGAGGCACAAAGTTTTCTAGGGGGCGCTGTTGAGCCATTAGGCCACGCCCATTAATGCAACCCATTAAATATCAATTTTTTCACCAGGTCTGGCTTGGTTGCAAAATTGGATGACTTTTGGGGCACGTTTAGGGGGGAAAAAAGACCCTTGTTTAAAATTTAAAAAAATTTAAATTAAAAATAAAAACGAGGAAAACAACTCCTACAGGTACAATAGGTCCTTCGCACTGTAATTGCGAAGGCCCTAATAATAATAATAAACAATAATTATGTATACCATTTTATATACGTACGTTATGATTGTCCACCGAACACTCGTCTACGTAGGAGAATCGCTCCGCGACGGTCGACTCCAGCGGTTCTCCGACTCCTCGGGACTCAAACGGATCCATCAGGACGCAGGGGAACCGCAGGATCTTGAAGATCTGGTCCCCAGAACTGGTCCTGGTGTCTCCAGAACTGGTCCTGGTGTTTCCGGGTCCAGGGGACGACTGAGGGAGGTCCTGGTCCAGCGCCGGCCCCCACCGCAGGAGGATGTCGGGGACAGAGGTGCGTCTGTCCTTGGAGACCTGGTCCCCCTTCTGGAAGGAGCTGCAGTCCGGATCCCGGTGGTCCGGGTAGACCTGGTACCCCTTCTGGTCCCGGGGGTCCAGGGAGACCTGGTCCCCCTTCTGGTCCTGGGGGTCCGGGTAGACCTGGTACCCCTTCTGGAAGGTTCTGCAGTCCAGGTCCCGGTCCAGGGACCCCGTCAGCCAGGTATCTCCCCCCGGAGGCCTGGTGGAGGTTGTCGGACCCCCTTCAGGTTCCTCCTCCGGTTCTTCCCGGACTGCAGGACCAGGTCCGGGGACCCCGGCACCTTTAGGGCCCCCCTCGGGGTCTGGGTCCCCCAGCTCGGCGTCCCTCTGGGACCCCGGGGAGCTGGACTCGGTCCCGTGACCCGAGTCCGACCCGACCGCCGGCCACCGCACCGGTTCCGGTTCCGTCTGGACCTGGGAGTTGGCAGTCTCCCTGGCGGGGTGGGGGGGGCGGGTTGCCCTGCGGGGCTGGTTCTGGTTCGGGGGCCCCCCCTGGACCTGGGGGTGCAGCAGGCGCCGGTAGTCCACCGGCTGCAGGTGCGGGTGCGGCAGGATGTAGGCGGGAGGAGCCTCCATGTAGGGGTGGTGGTGGAACGGAGGTGGAGGCACCATCATCCCGTAACCTAGGAGACCAATCACAACCAGGGAGAAGCAAAGCTCAACCAATCAGAACCCACACGGTTGCTACGGTAACAACCACCGACCCTCAAGACCCCCAAAGACCCTCGAAAAAAACCCAAAGACCCTCGAAGGCCCCCAAACACCTTTCAAAGACCCTCAAAGATGCCCTTCGACCCCCAAAGACACTTGAAGACCCCCAAAGGACCCCAAAAGACCCTAAAGATCCCCAAAGACCCTTAAAGGCCCTCGAAGACCCCCAAAGACGACACATTTTAGCAGAGTTTTTATTCTGTAATCAAATTTTAGTGTGGTTTTTATTCCTCTACGATATTGCTTTATATATTTAATTATCGTCACATGACCAGCATTTTCGTCTCGTTTACCTCAGGTAATAAAAAGTTCGTTGACGACGACCAGTTCTGGGGCTCCAAGACAACCGTAGGGTAGGTAGGTATAATATCTATCTATCTATCTATCTATCTATCTATCTAATATATATATATTATGGGATGGTGTAACGGTACGGCGGAGGCACCAGAGTAAATATTCAGGTATTATCATCTCTCTTCCGGAACTCAGCGAAGGCGGACGCTTCTCTGCTCCTCTCCCTTATCTATCTGCCCTGCTACTGCTTTTTGTCCTGTCTCGTCTTCAGAGTCTTTTCTTTTCACTCCTCCGAAGCTCTACAATCATGGAATTGATTAACTGGTTCCTCAGCACAATCAACCAAATTTTTGCGACGAGAAATGAGGGGGTGAGGGAGCCCTCTTGCCCCGACGGGACATTTTTTTCTGGATATATAATGGATTCCTGGAAACAGTGGAAGCCTTTATGCATCAAGATCTTATCAGTTGAGGATGTTGAAGATACCTTCATAATTGTATTTATGATAGCAGGATTTCTCCTAATTGGAGGGGGGGGGTTTCCTCGTCTATCGACAAACGCGCAAGTCTGTGGCAGCTGCATTGGCCCTCTCCGAGCTGCCTGACGTGACTGAAGGGATAAGCGCTGCGACTAACACTCTGACTTTAACGGATTTGGAGCAAGGCCGCAAGCTGGACGCAGGCTTTTGCAGGCTGGCGGCGGTCTTTGAGCTCATTGGCAAGATGGAAAAGAACTTGGAGAAGTTGGAAGCTCGGCTTGGCGGGAATTGATCACAAATTCGTCTGTTTGGAGTCGCCATTCAGGAACCAGAGACTCGAAGGCTGACGGAAAATTACTGCTCTGCCTGTTTTTTTTTCAATAAAAATTGTTGATTCTATAATCTGGCCTTGACACAGCGGTTTGTCACTGTCTGTAGTCACTATCTCCCTGGAGGAATGTAAACAGGTGACTCTGCCCCGGAATAACCCTTCCCCCTCCAGATCACACGCGGACCTGTTTTCGGAACTGACCGAGCCGTCTGATAACACAAAGGACACTGGCTGAGGAGCAACTCTGAGCAGGTTCATGGACTCACCGCTACACATACACTTGCTGATAACCACACACCTCCCTATTTTTCAACGCCTTCCTGGCTATAGGTCTTGTGAAGTTGATGTAAAATTGTCATGTGCTTTCTGTGCCGAGGTGTTTTTTTGCACTTTCTCACTGTGTACACACAGTGTGAAGATGCCTCCCCCCCACCCCCACCCCCACTGTCACCCTTTCTCTCTCTTTGTTCCGGTTTTGGGTCGCTGCTCGTTGTGGTCGACCGGCCGGCAGCTGAGCGGATTTACTGTCTTGTATTGCTGCTCTGTTGTCCTGAATTGCCCCTCGTGGATGAATAAAGTTTCTTGAATCTGAATTGAATCTGAATTATTGGATGGTGTAACGGTACGGCGGAGGCACCAGGACTCACCCATGCCAGGGAAGCCGCCGAAGGGGTTGAAGGAGAAAGGCAGGGGCCACTGGTAGGGCAGGTAGGGCGGGGGGGGGGGGCATGTAGAACATGGGCCGGGGCAGGACCGGGGGCTGGTGGTCCTGGACCGACCCGTGGAGACCCGGGTCCTGCAGGACCCCCCCGGCCAGACGGGGGTGGGGGATCCCTCCGTCGGGTCCCGGGTGAGCCGGAGGAGCTCTGTTCGCAGCCATACTGGACCTGCGGAGGACAAACGGGGACAGGTGGGGACGGGACCAGGTCCAGGTCCAGGTGCACTGATACAAATATTGTACTTGATCTACTTAAAAAAAAATAAAGTCAACTTTTTGCATGAGATTATTATGTAGATCAAGTTCAAGAAAAAAGGCGAAATGTCGAGAAAAAAGTCGAAATCAAGATTAATGTTGAAGTACAATGTCGAGAAAAAGTCAAAATGTAGAGAAAAAAGTCGAAATGTCGAGATTAATGTTGAAATGTCGAGAAAAAAGTCGAAATGTTGAGAAAGTCAAAATTTTGTGAATAAAGTTGAAATGTTAGGAAAAAAGGCAAAATTTCAACTTTATTCACTTCACATTCACGTCTGCCGTCAGCGTCAGGACGGAGGTACTTTTATACCCTCTAGTAGCCTATAGCGCTGCTAAATAAATTATAGATGCATTATTAATCTCATAATCCACTTGGTTTGGTGTGAAGCACTTTAGCATTGTATAGTGCAGGGGTCTTCAACCGGGGGCTGCTACCCCTAGGGGGGTGGCAGAGGTACTGCAGGGGGGGTCCAACTTAAAAAGAAAAAGGCAATTTTAACCAAAATAATTTGAAAAACGAGCTAGCTAGCTGGTTAAGAAAAGAAAATTTGTTGCGAAATTGACTTGGCTATTTCCTATTTAACTAATTAGACCTGATGGATAAATTTGTGACAATAACGAAGCCTAAAGCTGGAGATTGTAACGTTACAGCTCGGCCTAACGTTACTCCTTCACGTGTGACGAGGCCAAATAACCTAGGCTATGCTAATAACCCAGTCAGGAATTGGCTAATAATGTGATATAAGCAGAATAAAACACATTCAAAAGTTATTATAAACCAGGCTTAAAACTTGACGCGTTAAAAAAAAAAAAAGGGTAAAAATCTGAATTCCAAGCGGGGGTTTTTTTCTCATCCAAGGGACTAAAAAAGGTGGAAGACCCCTGGGATAGCGTTGGACTTCACTGCACTTAATCGTTCTATGTGGAATTGTCTTGTATATTCTGTTTTTCACCTTGTATTCTGACTGCCACAGATGCAAAAATAATTTTCGAAAGGACAATAAATTTAAACTAACTAACTCTAGAAACTTACAGTAAAACCAGTTCTTGACCAGGTTCACGTCAACAAACCCTTGAAGCTGAAACCGGTTCAGTTTCATCCATCGACCCTAAAATGATATTTTAGACTCGTTGAACGACGGGATTCTGGTCAGAAAAGATCGTTATTGATCCGATTGGATCTGAAGGACCAACCAGACTTATACCGACGACACCTGACGGCTCTTATTTTGGCGAGTCTGATCTTTTCCTTCCTGCATCACAGTTACAGTTATGTTCTTACTTCAAGGTTAATCTTATAAGTCATTTTCAAACGCTGTTCAAACATGCAAATATAATAGAAAAGACAAGTTCAATTTTTCACCAATATTCAACTTTATCTACATCAAAGCTGAAAAACAGACTTTTTAGATCAACATTGTGACATAAAAACAACCACATGATCAACTTCTGGACAGTTTTTATGCAGAAATGTTTCATGTTGGAGGTTTTTACCCCCGTTGATGTGATACCAGCTCTGGACCTGCTGCAACCAGAACCAGAACCAGCTCACTGGTGCTCCTGCAGGACTGCAGTTCCTCCACTGGCCGCCAGAGGCCGCTAGAGCGAGTCTTCTTTAACCTCCAGGTTAAAATGTCTTCAGCTTCAGAGCAGAAATAATCATATTTACTTTACTTAGTTCTGAAGCTGCTGGTTGGTTTGGACCACCAGGAGTCTATTTTGTATGGAAGCCCATTTCTGCCAGTAAAAGAAAAAAAAAAAAAAACAAGATAAAAACCTAGCCTTAAAAATGGAAATTATGAGATAGAAAGCCGAAATTACGACTTACCATAGTTTTGTCATAATTATGATTTATCGTGGGTTTTCATACGTTTATCTTAATTTTTTCTTTTACTGGCGGAAATGTGCTTCTATAATTTTGCCTAAAGTTAAAGAAGTACATTTTAAAATGAATAAGGTATATTCTGTGGCATCATTTCTTAAAAAAAGATTTTAATTTGAGGGAGATCAATGTTCTTTCTGCAAAAAGGATGAAGAAACACTGGATCATTTGTTTTATCAATGTCCTTTGTCTCATTGTTCTGGACAGACAGACAATTGGATATCTCTTCAAATGAATAATGTTCCACCTTTTTGAATGAAGCCAAAATATTTTCTTCATGAATGATTTGGAATTTTCTGTTTTTGATATTAATATCATTTTGTTACTGGGTAAGTTCCATATTCATTGTACCAAATGGAGAAATTGTAAACCCTCCTTTCCGGGGTTTTATTAACCATTTTAAGATTTTTTTCACATGTCTCAAGAGTAGAAAACAAAAATGCAAGTAAAATAAGTCTAGACATTGTTATTCTAATTTAATAATTCCTCTCCTTTTCTATGCTCCATTATGTGAATTTAAATGCTTAATTTAATTTGTTATTCATATGCACCTTTTAATTCTTAGAGTGCCTTGTTTTTTGTATTCCTTACAAGAATCCCCATTTTTTATTTTCCTTTCTTTTCATATTGCATTTAAATTGATATTTGTCCAGGAGTTTAACTTCCTGCCTCCATGCTGGAACCGTTCTGAGTCTGAACAGGAAGCGTGTTGATGACATCATCACACAGACGCGTCAGACGCTAGCAGACCCGCTAACACTATCGTTAGCTAGCCGGGCCTCCAATTTTTGTATTGTAAATGCATTACATCTAAATGTTTCGGAATGACTGTAACCTTAATGTGAGTGTTAAAAGGAGCACTGGTCTTATTTGACAGAAATCTAGAATATATTTTGTAGTAGAATTTACTTTTTTTATGTGTCTTTTCTTTTTCCTCCTACTACCTCTTTAGGTTTGTTTTTAATTTTTGTCTTGTATATTATGTGTCGGACCCCAGGAAGAACAGCTGCAGTTTTGCTGCAGCTAATGCGGATCCAAATAAAACTACAAACTGCAGCAAGCCAGGCCTCAACCGCAGCTAGCCGGGCCTCTTTTCAGTTCAGTTGCTAGCATAGGCTAGTTCAGTTGCTAGCATAGGCTGTTTCAGGCTATTTCAGTTGCTAGCATAGGCCAGTTCAGTTGTTAGCATAGGCCGTTTCAGTTGCTAGCATAGGCTAGTTCAGTTGCTAGCATGGTTGCTAGTCTGTACAGTCATGCTAGTTCAATGCTATTAAGGGACTTTAAACTTGAAATCAAAGCATTTAGTTTTTTCATATAAAATAAACACATTTCTATGCAGTTTAGAAGTTTTGGGGATGTCTCTTTTTGCGCCTGCACTGCTGAAATCGGGGCGTCCCTTATTTGTATTCCTGAAAGGTGGAAGCCCTATTCAGGTGTTTTTACCCAGAATGCACCGGGGCTCGTCTCAGGTGGCTCCAGACAGAGAAGCAGGTTCCCTGTTCAACTAAACTCAGGTCCAAAACCAGGTTGCCACGGCGACACCTGAGACCAAACCAGAACCAGGTTGCCACGGCGACACCTGAGACCAAACCAGAACCAGGTTGCCACGGCGACACCTGAGACCAAATCAGAACCAGAACCAGGTTGCCACGGCGACACCTGAGACCAAACCAGAACCAGGTTGCCACGGCGACACCTGAGACCCAATCAGAACCAGAACCAGGTTGCCACGGCGACACCTGAGACCAAACCAGAGACGTTCAATAAACTCTACAGCCCACTACGGTTGGGTTTCCTGTTTCTGTGTCACGTGACTGCCCCGCCCCTATAGGAGACCGGAAGTAGGTCCTGAGTCTATTGAGTCCTATGGGAAAAGTGAACGTGAGCACAGATTATTACCAATTCCTTCGCCCCATAGTAACCTAAGTAAATATGGGTAACATTTTTCAAAAGCCACAAACCTTCTGAACATTCTGACACCAAAATGGCAATTTTCAGACCGACAGATTAGGAGAAAATGAACTTTGTTTGAGACCTGTCTCTGTCTGAGCAACACTCTCGCAAGATTTGGCTCTCATCGTTTTCCCATCGGATAAAATGAAGTTTAAAATTAAAATAAAACTTGCTTCTTTGCTTAATAATACTGTTATATTTATTATTAAGTCTTTTTGGAAGAAAGTTGTACTGTATCTAGTGTTGTATGTTCCAAAACGATGTGGGGAGAGAGGCGGCCACGCCCACTTAGGAGACAGGAAGTGAGGTCAGAGGGGAGACCACGCCCACTTAGGAGACCAGAAGTGTATACCATTTCATACCATTGGCAGTAACGGTAATGCGTTATCTTCTGTATAGAGGATCTTTGACCAAACCAGAACCAGGTTGCCACGGCGACACCTGAGACCAAACCAGAACCAGAAGGAATAATCTGAACAACTGAGGCTGCAAAGTTCTACATAAACACCACAATTCTTTCGCACATGAACGACTGTCTCACCAGCTGGTCCAGACAGGTAGGACCGCGTTACAAATCAGGAGAAAGTTAAATTTATATAATTGTAATATTTTAACTGCATATGTTGTTTTAAACTGGGGAAATATAATGAAGTTTGCAGACATTTTATATAAAATCCTTCATGGTCTGGCCCGTCTACTCAATGAGTTCATTAAACCAAATCTAAACTCATCTGGCAGAGCTAACGCTAACAACCAGAGGGGATTGAAACTGCACAGAGAAAAAGGGCCTTTGGTGAAACGACCACGACGTTAGTTTATATTTATTTATTTTAGACTGAACACTTGAATATTGTATAAATCCTTGAGGAATATTCTGTATACATACATTTTTACACACACACGTGTGTGTTTTTTTAATTATACACACACACACACATACTTAAATACATATGTAATTTAAAAAAACACATACATGTATATTTAAATAAAAAAAACACTCACATACTGTATATGTGTGTTTTTTCAATTAAAAAAAAAACAAAAAAAATGCAATATATATATATATATATATATATATATATATATATATATATATATATATATATATATATATATATATATATCTCAATTAACAGATAAGATAGCAAGGATATAAACAAAAGGAGGGTCAAAAGTAATAAAAATGTTCATATGGAGCAGCTCGTACCTGGAACACTAAAGAAGAGCCAGCAACGCCTTTTTTGTCCTCTAAAACTCTAAATTCCAGGTCGATTGTTCCCGATGACTATGTTTTATTGTTCTTTTATCTAATCTGTTATCACTTTTTCTTTCATTTGTTGGTTTCAATCTTTGAAAGTCAAAGACAGAAACTTGCTCAATAAGGTTGTCAGTCTAAGCCAGTGTTTCCAACCCTGGTCCTCGAGGCAACACTGTCCTGCATATTTTAGATGTCTCCCTTCATCATCACACCTGATTCTAATTAATGGTCCTAATTAGCTCGTTATCAAGGCCTGCACAGCTCTGTTGATGACACAGGTACTTGTATCACAGTGTGCTGAAGCAGGAAACATCTCAAACATGCAGGACAGTGGGCCTTGAGGACCGAGGTTGGAAACACTGGTCTGAGCAGTAAAATCATTGGGTCGGCTCAACAAACTTTACAAGAACTTTATAACAAACAGCTGATCAAGAACTCCATGTTGTCTGATTTCATATCCCTTAATAAACTGTTTCAGTTTCTACCATCAGTTACTGCTTAGACTCCCCTTTTGCAAAGACAAACAGATACAAACACTTTGTTCCTCCGCTATTGTTCTTTTAAATGCCGGAAGGAAAAGGTAGTGGGTGAAAAAGCCTTCCCTCTTAACTATAACTAGGTCTGTACTATGATGTGTAACTTATTGTAATTTATTAGTTATATTTTATGTATATTTACCATTGTGTGCTTCTCCTGTCGCGAAAATAATCGCCCCCTTGGGACAAATAGTGATTGATTGATTGATTGATTGATTGATACACCCATAGAACTAACATCACATCTCTTTATTCCTTCTCTAAAAACACCAAAAAGTGGTTACTTGATAATCAAACATGCCGTCATAATCTGGTATAATCAGGTTATTGTTTTTACTACCCGTTTGTGTGAGCTGATGTGTTTGTTTGCTCTTGTTCTTCATTAATGTTTGTCATTATTCAGAGCTATGTCATGGTTTTACTAATTGTTTGTACTCTGTGCGCTAGTGTTTTAGTGTGTTCTATTTCAATGTTTTTATATATACCGTCAACCTGCAGATGTAAATTAGCCTGTATGGCTAAATCTGGCACCTTTACATGATGGACTCAAGTGCTCATGTTAATTAATGTGCGTTGTCCCTTTTAAATACATGAATGAAATGAAACCAGAACCTGAACCTAGACAGCGTTTCTGTTCCTCACCTGAGGTGACGTTACCTGGTGGAGGAAGCAGCCAGACAGAAGCAGAAGGACAGACACACCTGAGCTTAAGTACCTGCTGACGGCCGCACCTGGACCAATCAGAGAGCAGCATCCTGCAGACACCTGGACCAATCAGAGAGCAGCATCCTGCAGACACCTGGACCAATCAGAGAGCAGCATCCTGCAGACACCTGGACCAATCAGAGAGCAGCATCCTGCAGACACCTGGACCAATCAGAGAGCAGCATCCTGCAGACACCCGGACCAATCAGAGAGCAGCATCCTGCAGACACCTGCACCAATCACGATCACAGCTTGAAAGGGTATGTGTAAGCTTTAGATATGTGCTCGCTTTCTGCAGTTATGTCAGTGAACACAGTGTGAGGTTGGAAGAAGAGTTTACGGAGGTGTGCCGCCCCTGTCGTCAGGTAAGGGCATTTGCTTCGAATGAGATATGAGGAAGGAAGATAATGAATAAAAGAGGTCCCATGAAAGACAAACATAATGCATGAGCCGGGGCAGCTTTGTAAACATTATGGAAGTGATGAAATAGAGTCCCGCTCTGGGAAGATGAAAAATAATGGCAGTCCTTCGAGCCGGAGTTGAACCAGCGACCTAAGGATACCTGTTTTACTGGTTCTACAGTCCTCCGCTCTACCAACTGAGCTATCGAAGGAGGATACATGTTGACAGCTCCATGACTTGTGTATTCTTCTACCAAGGCCTGAAATGGGAAAAGGAAACATTTTAAATGAATTATTGTCTCCCTTATGCGCCGCTTGCCGGGTCCTTACCACTGGCAGAGTCCATTGTCCTTGGCTAAGTGTCTGGGCCGTAGCACCCCCCCTTCTCCACCGCAATCAATTGAAGTGTGAATGGTCTGAAAATCTGATCCAAACACCCTAGTGGATTTTGTTGTGTCCGTGGCACCTTTTCTTTCTTTTTCCAAAAATTTTGAGAAGCACTCCTGCTGCCACAGGGGTGCTGTGACCCAGATTCGAACCTGGGTTGCTGCGGCCACAACGCAGAGTACTCACCACTATACGATCACAGCTTGAAAGGGTACGTGTACACAGCTTTAGATATGTGCTCGCTTTCTGCAGTTATGTCAGTGAACACAGTGTGAGGTTGGAAGAAGAGTTTACGGAGGTGTGCCGCCCCTGTCGTCAGGTAAGGGCATTTGCTTCGAAGGAGATAGGAAATATGAGGAAGGAAGAGAATGAATAAAAGAGGTCCCATGAAAGACAAACATAATGCATGAGCCGGGGCAGCTTTGGAAACATTATGGAAGACGGCCTATCCTGCGGCACCTTTGAAGTGTACATTTCCGGGCATACACAGAGACAAATGAAAAAAGCAAGTAAATAAATGACACAGAAGAAGAAACGTGTACACTACCAAGGTTGTGACTGGGAGAGTATTAAAGATTAGGATTTTTTGAGCTAGCCAGGAGTTGAACCTAGAATCTTCTGATCCGTACTCAGACGCGTTATCCATTGCGCCACTAGCCCTTTTGGATTGTAACATGTGGAAACACACGTGGTGTAACAACTCAGATGTCCCAACCAAAGTAGATGGCAGTGGCCAAAGCCATAGCCGAGTACAGTGATGAAATAGAGTCCCGCTCTGGGAAGATGAAAAATAATGGCAGTCCTTCGAGCCGGAATTGAACCAGCGACCTAAGGATACCAGTTTTACTGGTTCTACAGTCCTCCACTCTACCAACTGAGCTATCGAAGTAGGATGCATGTTGACAGCTCCATGACTTGTGTATTCTTCTACCAAGGCCTAAAACTGGGAAAAGGAAACATTTTAAATGAATTATTGTCTCCCTTATGCGCCGCTTGCCGGGTCCTTACCACTGGCAGAGTCCATTGTCCTTGGCTAAGTGTCCGGGCCGTAGCACCCCCCCTTCTCCACCGCAATCAATTGAAGTGTGAATGGTCTGAAAATCTGATCCAAACACCCTAGTGGATTTTGTTGTGTCCGTGGCACCTTTTCTTTCTTTTTCCAAAAATTTGAGAAGCACTCTTGCTGCCACAGGGGTGCTGTGACCCGGATTCGAACCGGGGTTGCTGCGGCCACAACGCAGAGTACTCACCACTATACGATCACAGCTTGGAAGGGTACGTGTACCCAGCTTTAGATATGTGCTCGCTTTCTGCAGTTATGAGAGTGTCACAGTGCGAGGTTGGAAGAAGAGTTTACGGAGGTGTGCCGCCCCTGTCGTCAGGTAAGGGCATTTGCTTCGAATGAGATATGAGGAAGGAAGAGAATGAATAAAAGAGGTCCCATGAAAGACAAACATAATGCATGAGCCGGGGCAGCTTTGGAAACATTATGGAAGACGGCCTATCCTGCGGCATCTTTGAAGTGTACATTTCCGGGCATACACAGAGACAAATGAAAAAAGCAAGTAAATAAATGACACAGAAGAAGAAACGTGTACACTACCAAGGTTGTGACTGGGAGAGTATTAAAGATTAGGATTTCTTGAGCTAGCCAGGAGTTGAACCTAGAATCTTCTGATTCGTACTCAGACGCTTTATCCATTGCGCCACTAGCCCTTTTTGATTGTAACATGTGGAAACACACGTGGTGTAACAACTCAGATGTCCAACCAAAGTAGATGGCAGTGGCCAAAGCCATAGCCGAGTACAGTGATGAAAAAGAGTGCTGCTCTGGGAAGATGAAAAATAATGGCAGTCCTTCGAGCCGGAATTGAACCAGCGACCTAAGGATACCTGTTTTACTGGTTCTACAGTCCTCCGCTCTACCAACTGAGCTATCGAAGGGGGATACATGTTGACAGCTCCATGACTTGTGTATTCTTCTACCAAGGCCTGAAACTAGGAAAAGGAAACATTTTAAATGAATTATTGTCTCCCTTATGCGCCGCTTGCCGGGTCCTTACCACTGGCAGAGTCCATTGTCCTTGGCTAAGTGTCTGGGCCGTAGCACCCCCCCTTCTCCACCGCAATCAATTGAAGTGTGAATGGTCTGAAAATCTGATCCAAACACCCTAGTGGATTTTGTTGTGTCCGTGGCACCTTTTCTTTCTTTTTCCAAATATTTTGAGAAGCACTCTTGCTGCCACAGGGGTGCTGTGACCCGGATTCGAACCGGGGTTGCTGCGGCCACAACGCAGAGTACTCACCACTATACGATCACAGCTTGAAAGGGTACGTGTACCCAGCTTTAGATATGTGCTCGCTTTCTGCAGCTATGTCATTGAACACAGTGTGAGGTTGGAAGAAGAGTTTACGGAGGTGTGCCGCCCCTGTCGTCAGGTAAGGGCATTTGCTTCGAATGAGATATGAGGAAGGAAGAGAATGAATAAAAGAGGTCCCATGAAAGACAAACATAATGCATGAGCCGGGGCAGCTTTGGAAACATTATGGAAGACGGCCTATCCTGCGGCACCTTTGAAGTGTACATTTCCGGGCATACACAGAGACAAATGAAAAAAGCAAGTAAATAAATGACACAGAAGAAGAAACGTGTACACTACCAAGGTTGTGACTGGGAGAGTATTAAAGATTAGGATTTCTTGAGCTAGCCAGGAGTTGAACCTAGAATCTTCTGATTCGTACTCAGACGCGTTATCCATTGCGCCACTAGCCCTTTTTGATTGTAACATGTGGAAACACACGTGGTGTAACAACTCAGATGTCCAACCAAAGTAGATGGCAGTGGCCAAAGCCATAGCCGAGTACAGTGATGAAATAGAGTGCTGCTCTGGGAAGATGAAAAATAATGGCAGTCCTTCGAGCCGGAATTGAACCAGCGACCTAAGGATACCTGTTTTACTGGTTCTACAGTCCTCCGCTCTACCAACTGAGCTATCGAAGGGGGATACATGTTGACAGCTCCATGACTTGTGTATTCTTCTACCAAGGCCTGAAACTAGGAAAAGGAAACATTTTAAATGAATTATTGTCTCCCTTATGCGCCGCTTGCCGGGTCCTTACCACTGGCAGAGTCCATTGTCCTTGGCTAAGTGTCTGGGCCGTAGCACCCCCCCTTCTCCACCGCAATCAATTGAAGTGTGAATGGTCTGAAAATCTGATCCAAACACCCTAGTGGATTTTGTTGTGTCCGTGGCACCTTTTCTTTCTTTTTCCAAAAATTTTGAGAAGCACTCTTGCTGCCACAGGGGTGCTGTGACCCGGATTCGAACCGGGGTTGCTGCGGCCACAACGCAGAGTACTCACCACTATACGATCACAGCTTGAAAGGGTACGTGTACCCAGCTTTAGATATGTGCTCGCTTTCTGCAGCTATGTCATTGAACACAGTGTGAGGTTGGAAGAAGAGTTTACGGAGGTGTGCCGCCCCTGTCGTCAGGTAAGGGCATTTGCTTCGAATGAGATATGAGGAAGGAAGAGAATGAATAAAAGAGGTCCCATGAAAGACAAACATAATGCATGAGCCGGGGCAGCTTTGGAAACATTATGGAAGACGGCCTATCCTGCGGCATCTTTGAAGTGTACATTTCCGGGCATACACAGAGACAAATGAAAAAAGCAAGTAAATAAATGACACAGAAGAAGAAACGTGTACACTACCAAGGTTGTGACTGGGAGAGTATTAAAGATTAGGATTTTTTGAGCTAGCCAGGAGTTGAACCTAGAATCTTCTGATCCGTACTCAGACGCGTTATCCATTGCGCCACTAGCCCTTTTTGATTGTAACATGTGGAAACACACGTGGTGTAACAACTCAGATGTCCCAACCAAAGTAGAGGGTAGTGGCCAAAGCCATCGCCATAGCCTGATGCAGAGCACCTGAAGGGAGACAAGAAAAAAGGGGGGGAAGGGAGTGCATAACACCCCCACCCTAAATTAGTGATTATCGTTTTTTTTTTTGTTCACATACACAGGAAAAAAAACAAAAAAAAAACAAATCACTACAATATAAATCCACATGCCCAACAACACATTGGCCACAACATTATCCCTCCCGGGATGAACTCCTTTGCTTCAGGATTCAAGATGCTCCTCCTCGCCACCTCCTCCAGGCTGCTGTGGTGATCGTTGGCCGACAGGCCGTTGAGCTGCTGCTGGTGCTGCCCCACCCCCTGGTTGTTGAGATCACGTGAAGGGATGAACCAGTCCTGGTCCTCCTCCTCCAGCATTTCCTGGAAGCAGCGCTCCAAGAACTCCCGCTCCAGCAGCTCCTCCACCTGTCTGTTATACTCCTCCTCGTTCTCCATCCACATGTACTCGGCAAACGGGTTGGCGTCAGTGTTTTCTCCTGCGTACAAGGACACCAGAATCCCCAGCTGACTCATTGCAGCACATGACTCAACATGAAGGACTGTGACGCTGCTGTATCCCTCAAAATCGTTACGGGGACCCTATCCCCCTTCTCAATCAAGGACACAAAACCTTCCATAAGAAATGGAGCATACACGCCAAGTTCAGATTCATTTGGCAGTGAAGCCAACTGGCACACAGGACTAGCTGTTTTAACCAAGGCAACAGGCCCCTTCTCCTTATTCAGAGCATAACAATTTGCAACAATGTGTCCTGGCTTCCTGCAATAGAAACACACAGGGCTTTCCCTAGTTCCCCATTCTTCCCTGGTAGGCCTCCCCTCCGCACCATCAGAACCACTTGCCTTAGTTGGTACCACAATTGCATTTGAACCTTCCTTAGGAGTGTTGTCACCAAACTGAGCCTGCACAGCAGATCGCTCACCAAACACGGACTTATGGGTAAGTACATACTCATCCGCAAGAGACGCAGCACCAGACAACTTCACAGCCTTCTGCTCATTCAGATACGTGGCAACCGTTTCAGGCACACAATTTTTAAACTCCTCAATAAGCACTAAGGCCCTAAGATCTTCCAGAGTTTTAACCCCCACACCTGCGCACCACCGATCAAATAACGTCTCCTTCTCACGAGCAAACTCCACATATGTCTGAGAGTCCTGCTTCTTACACCTGCGAAATTTCTGGCGATAAGCCTCTGGCACGAGCTCATATGCCTTCAAAATACTAGCCCTAACCTGATCGTAATCCAGGCTACTTTCAGAAGACAATGCTGCGTAAACCTCCTGAGCTTTGCCAGTAAGTACACACTGTAACAACAGTGACCACTTATTCTTGGGCCACCCCAACGATGTCGCAACTCGCTCAAAGAGAATGAAATACGTATCCACATCCTCCTCGCGAAATGTGGGGACAAACCGAATACACCGACTCACATCAAAACCAGGTGATTGCGCAGATGAAAGCTGCGAAGCCTGTGAAGACGCAGTACGCTCTAATTCTTTCAAACGTACCACACGTTTCGTCTCTTCCTCAAGCCTTCTTATCTCAAAATCCATCTCCTTTTCTCTCAAATCCAGCCGACGCAATTCCAACTCAATCTCCTTCAAACTCACCTGCTCAGCGAGACCCGCCTCCCCAGATCTAGAAGAGGCACCCTCACCAGCCGACAACAATCCCCGCTCCACCAATGCAGCCACCAGCTGATCTTTAATCACCTGTTTCTTCCCCTGCTTGACAAAAATCTCAAACCTTTCCGCAATAAGGGTAAGATGATCCTTGGTACAACCCTCCAACTTATCACGAGTGGGAGCACTAACAAAATCATCTATATTAAAGTCCATTTTAGCGCAACCAACTACTACCAAAAGCAACCTCACAAATGCACAACTCGAGATGGCATCCCCAAACAATGACACACCAATACCCTATTTCACACCATGGTAATACAACTACTACCAACAAATACTGTTTGACGAGCCCCCAAATGTTACGATCACCAGTTAGAACACTCGGCTCAACTCTGTGACCAGAACATCAAGGACACCACACTCGAGTTTCAGTTGCGTATAAAAAGCAGGTTTTATTCATGTACCAAAGAAAAGAACCCATAACTTAACAAAACGAGTCTGGAGGCCTGACCAAACAAAACAATAAAGGAAAAGACCATGAGGGAAACCTGAGCCAACCACGCAATGGGCCGTCGGACCCAGAACCTCCCTCCTTGACCTAACAAGAGCAGGAACCTAACCTCAAAACAAAAACCGAGGAAAGAAAACCAAACTGACAGACCTCCATCCTCAAGCAACACAAACAAAAGAAACACAGGAGCAACCCTGGCACCAAGGTGAGGCTGCCTGGTCTGAGAGAGAGAGCACCTTCTTCTTCTTCTTCTCTCAGTTTATTGGCGGATCGCAAGCAACTTTCAGGTGCATACCGCCACCTACTGTACAAGAGTGTGTGAAATTATTTCATTTAGCCCGGTTTACAGTTTTTTTCAATTGTTTACACGCTATTTTGAAAACTGGGTTCTTTTTTTCAAAATATAATCACAATTATCCAAACACAACACTCAATTTGTATAAGTCCTAGATTGTTTGCAAAATGACACACTTCAGTCAAAACATACACACTTCAGTCAAAACATACACACTTCAGTCAAAACATATACACATATTTGTAAAAATGTTATTCGTTTTCATTTAACCAACACAGTCCTCAATGATCAGACACTATTGCAGCCAGTTTCACACTGCTGTGATAAATAAAAAACACATTTGTAAAAAAAACTAATTTTAAGAAATAGCATGTGCTAGATTTTTGGCCAGACATTGTTATGTAAGGGATAATTTAGATGTCAAAAAAAATAGTGACAAACCCACAACATTCTTCCTGATTAGTTTGAGATATAGGGAGAATGTACACAAATAGGCCTACTATAAACTTACCAAGCACTGCACAACACTGATGCTGCAGACTGAATATTTCAAGTATTTATTTCAATACTTACAGTATTTCTTACCATAATCAGTTAAAGTAATCAACCAACAATGAAATCAATGAAACAAATACAATCCGTAAACAAATAAAAATTACTGCATGAAGTACATACACTTTGACTCTGAAAAAAAAAACTACTGCAAAAGCAAAAAGAATACTGTAACTATTCATCATCTCTCCGTCTGGCTGGATGAGGCCATAAGATTTCATCCACATCACAGGCTATGTCTTCATTGGCAAGGCACCGTTGGAAGAATCGCCTCGTGTGACGAATCCACCCCTGCACAGAAGCTGCTTCGATATCATCACAGGCCTGCTCCATGGCCGGAATGAGGGGCAAACGGTCATAGGGCCGCAGGTCGTACACCTTCCACCGCCATGCTGAAAAAAACTCTTCTATTGGATTCAGGAAGGGGGAGTAAGGGGGAAGGTATAAGACTTCAAATTCAGGGTGCTCATGGAACCAATTCTGGACCAGAGCAGCCCGATGGAATGAGACATTGTCCCAAACGACTGTTTTCTCGACGAAATGTCCGAATTACTGACGCAACAGTATTTTTGCTGAGATTAGGTTGAACTCTTTGTCCAGCTTCCATCAGTGTCAGTCCATGCTTGATGACATGGTCAGTAAGTGTTGCACGGATTTCTTGAGTCAAATTTGGTCCTCGTCTTCTTTGTTCAGGTTCTATCAACTCTTCAAGTCCTTCTTCTCCTCTTCCTCTACCTGGGCCTCCTCCTCTACCTCCTTCTTCTCCTCTTCCTCTACCTGGGCCTCCTCCTCTACCTCCTTCTTCTCTTCTTCCTCTACCTGGGCCTCTTCCTCTACCTCCTTCATCTCCTCTTTGAGCTCCCCCTCTCATTCTCACTCTTCTTCTTCTTCTTCTTATAGCTCCTTCTATTTTTGTTGAAGACCACTCACCTGCTGCCTTTTATAGCACACCTGAGTGCTGCGTTTTCAAATAAGCACATGTGTGCTTCCACACCTGGTGGATGTGTTTATCCAATTTGTTCATGAGTGTGGTCATTGGCAATCCAGTGCTTTGTAATGACAAGAAAGTAACCTCACAATCCTTATCTGTGTCTAAGGTGTGAAAATGTGTGTAGAGTTTTACAAATCACTGTGTGTAATGTTTTGCAAAAAGGGTGAAGCAGACATTGTGTGTAATGTTGTGCAAATCTGTGGAGATGTTTTGCTCCTTGGAGTAGAATTTCGCAAATTGTGTGGAAATTTTTATTTTAGTGTGTAAACAATCGTAAAAAACTGTAAATTCTGTTTATCAGCCTAGTGTTTTTTAGGAAATGAATTAGTGCCTTTCTGGTGATTTCAACCCCCTCTCCCTCTGTTCCCAGTATCCCCTTCAAATTCCACTCACGTCCTGCCTCTCTCACTTTTTCCTGTAGCCGCTCTCTTTCTATTTTATACCTGTTATAGTGCATTAGGATATGTTCACCGTTTTCTTTTATTCCACAGTTCTCACATTTATCACTATCCCTTTTTCCCATTACATGCAAGGTGCCATTTAGTCCTGTGTGGTCCAGTCTGAGTCTTGTTATGACCGTTTCCTCCCTTCTGTTCCTTTCAGTATAATTCTTTGTTATTATAGTCTTTTTTATTATGTGATATCCCTGTCCTTTCTGATCTTCCTCCCACCTTTTCTGCCATATTTCCATTCCTTTCTTTTTAATTATTGCTTTACCTTCTCCTTTTCCTTGTGGAACTGGTAATGGCCGGGTTTCCCAGATCCAACCTCTCTTAAGGATTTAAGAGAGGTTCAAAGAAGGTTTGAACTAAGAGAGAACCCTAAGATATGGGTGTTTCCCAGATGACTTCTTAACACCGTTCTTTAGTTTCGCTCTTTCAGAAGCTCTTTGCAGCAGCTGTCCGGTTCTGAAACCAAATCAATCGATGCCAGGCAAATCGATCACCGATCACTATCAGCGCATTTTCACACGCAGCACTGCTACCTAACGCACTAATTCACTGCTGCCTGTGCGTTATAATGAAAAATTAAGATGATAAATATAATTCAATGACCCTTTTTCATCCAAACGGTGCGTTACTCCGTTATTTCTGGCTACAGTGAGGCTTTTTTTCCCCACACGCAGAAACCGGGAGGAAACGTGGTGGGCGTGTGTGTGCGTTCAAAAACATGAGCCAAGAGAAGGCGAGTTTCGCAAATCGCAACGTGGAATTACAGCAATCCCTGGTTTTTCGCAGGGGTTATGTTCCAAAAAGAACCCGTGATAAGTGAAATTCTTTTTACAATTATAGAGGGCTTCAGATTGCAGAGATCATCCCCGCCACGCACGTATTCCTGCTCTTCTGATGCTGCTGCATCCCGCAGGTGGGTTTTTTCAAGAGAAGAAAATAGTTATGGGTCGTTGTCTTCGCTCTTTTTTCTTCTGGGCAAAAAGATTCTTTAATATAAACCGACACCATTGATTATATTTGAGACTGTAATGAACGATTCATCAAAGGATCCCGTTGATCAGCTGCTGCTTCCCTGTCATCACATAGATGCGCTCGGGCGCGGCGCAGGAGGATCGGTGTCACGGCTGCTGGACAGCGCGGTCCGACAGCACGTCCAGGGGACTGAAGTGCTGACGCACGAATGCGTTCATAAAAACAGTTCTGCTTCGCGCACGGTGACGCGGTTGATTTGCAGCGAGAACATGCTGTATAGCAGCCAAATCATCAAATAAATGATATTCATGATGATCGTTTTATTTGTGCGTAATGCATAAAGCATATACAGGAACACACTTGTTATTCCTTATTTTTCTTTTTTTTCCCCCCTTTGCTGTCACCAATAAATGCTAAACAATATAAATCTAAAGTATAAAATAGATCAAAACTTGTGCGGGGTGCATTGTTTTAATATCTCATTGCTTGGTGTAATATTGTTTTGTCTGACGCGGCTGGATCTGTGAGTCTTTGTTCACTAAGATGGTTGTAAAGACTGGGTCAGCAGCATCTTTCATTTCCTTCTTAATGAAAGAGATACTTAAGCTAAGAGCGACTCTGGGAAACCATTTTCTTTCACAGGCTCCTTAAGAAGGTTTGAAAGAAGTCTTTCGCTGTTAAGAACTACTTAACTGATCTGGGAAACCCGGCCAATGTTATTTCCTTATGTAGAGCCATTTTTGCTAGTTTATCAGCAGCCTCGTTCCCTGTTACTCCCTCATGTGCTGGTACCCAACAGAACTGAACATCTATGCCACATCTGTGTAATCTTAATAAACTGTGAGAAATATCGATGAGTAAGTCTTCTCTGCACGTTGTTGTTGATTTTATACTTTCTAATACCGCTATTGAGTCTGTGCATACCACCACCTTATCAGGACTAACCTCTTCCACCCACTGTAACCCAATGTAGACTGCCACCATTTCTGCTGTGTATACTGATAGTTGGTTGGATAATCTTTTAGAGACATTCACATCAAACTCAGGGATATATACACCTATTCCTACACAATCCTTTTGATTTTTTGACCCATCTGTGTATATTTCCAGGTAGTTGTAGTAACTATTTCTCAGGTAAATACTCGCTTTACCTCCTACTTCGTTCATTCTCCATTCTTTTTTCCGTTCCAGTATGCTCATGTCTACTTTTGCTTCTGGGAATAGCCAAGGAGGTATGTTACTCATAGGTGTGTATTTAGTGAATTTTAATGTCTCCATTGCATATCTTCTCAACCTTTCATCCCTTGACCACCCAAACCCATGTCTCTGGAATTTAGAGTATTCCCAACAGTCCTTTATTGTCCTCGTTGTAAGGTTTTCTTCCCCACTCCCTTTTCATCTTATCCAGTATGTAAGTGCCAGTTTATCCCTTCTTAAATCCAGTGGTGTCTCTCCTGCTTCTATTAATATTGCGTTTATGGGTGTTGACCTAATGGCTCCTATGCAAATTCTCAGTGCTCTATACTGCTGTCTGTCTACTTTTTGTAATGAAGTTTTAGCTGCTGCTCCGTAAACTATACTGCCATAATCTATTGTTGACCTCATAACTGCCCTGTATATGTCAATTAATGATTTTTTATCTGCCCCCCAGTCACAGCCTGCTACAGCCCGTAGTAAATTAATAACCTTTTTGCACTTTGTTGCCAAATGTTCAATGTGTGCTTTCCATGTATACTTGTGATCTAAATATAGGCCCAGGTACTTGAACTCATTCACCCTCTCCATCGGCTGATCATAAAGTGTTAGCTTCTCAATGTCTATCTTACGCTTGTTTGTAAAGATCATGTAACATGACTTGCTGGTTGACATTTTGAACCCCCATTCATACGACCACTTTTCCACTTTTTCTATTGCTTTCCTGATATTCCTGAAGACATGTGACACATTTTTTCCCCTCATCCATATGGCCCCATCATCTGCGTATAGCGCTGATTCGATGCATCCATCTAACTTTGCAAAAATGTCATTAATCATTACATTAAACAGAACAGGGCTGATTGCACTTCCCTGGGGAATACCATTTTCAATTTTATAATCTTTAGAAACTTCTGTTCCAACCTTGACATTAAATTTCCTGCCTGTTAAGAAGTCCATAACCCAGTTATATAATCTCCCTCCAATACCCATTCTACTTAGTTTGATAAGCAACCCATCCCTCCACATGGAGTCATATGCTTTTTCTATATCAAAATATACAATTATCATTAACTCTTTCATTTTCATTGTCTTTTCTACTTCATTACTAACTCTAACTAGAGCATCCATTGTGGATCGTCCTTTCCTAAATCCACTCTGAGAATTATTAAATAGCCCTCTCTGTTCCAGAACATATGACAGCCTCATAACAATTATTTTCTCCATCCATTTACATAAGTGAGACGTCAAGGCTATGGGTCTATAGTTACTAGGATTATTAGGATTCTTCCCTGGTTTATTAAATGGCAATATTATTGCTCTTTTCCAGCCACTGGGCAGAGTTCCCTCCCTCCATATTTTATTAAACAGTCTCAATACCATTTTTAAAGATTCCTCTGGTAGCTGCCGGAACATGGCATAACATAACTGGTCCTGTCCTGGTGCTGTATACCCTGTACCTTGTAAGGCTATTTTAAGTTCTGGACTTGTTAGGTCCATATTCAACGTTGACATGTCATCTTCTTTCTTCTCTCTCACTTTCTCATTTTCTCTGAATATGCGGTCTTTCTGCTGCCTGTGTAATTCACCAATGTGCTCCCCATTATGAACTGCAGCAAATGCTGTACCTAATACATTAGCCTTCTCTTTGTCTGACACTGCCATTTTCTCCCCATCTACTAGTGCTGGTATTAAAGCTGACTTCCTTTTCCCACTCATTCGCTTGAGCATAGACCATACATCCCCCAGTTTGACCCCTCTGCCTATGGTGGCACAAAAATCTCTCCATGTACTCTTTTTAGTGTATTTAATGATCCTACGAGCCACTGCCTTTTTCCTTTGATAATCTATAATATTCTCTTGTGATACATTTTTCTTCAGTGCTCTGAATGCTTTGTTTCGTTCTTTAATTGCTCTGCTGCATTCCTCGTTCCACCACGGTACCACTTTCTTCCTGCCCTTTGTAGTTCTTTTTGGTATGCTCAGGTTTGCTGCATTTAGAATATGTTCTGTAATCTGATCCGTGCACTCCTCTATGTCTCCTTCTAGTGTAATCAAATGTACTGACTCTTTACAACACATCTTAAATTTTTCCCAGTCTGCCTTAACAAAGCACCACCTGGTGAACGTATTCCCTTCCTGAAGGCATACACTTGTATTTACAATAGTTAGCACAGGGAAGTGATCACTTCCTACGGTTGAATTATTCTTAACATACCACTCACACGCATTCACCAGTCTATCTGACACCATTGTCAGATCCAAACATGACATCGTACCCCTGTTCACATCCACTCTTGTACCTATTCCACTGTTAGAGAGAGCACCTGCTCCTCCTGTCCCTCTTAAATACAGGCGGAGCCAGATAATCACCTGATGCAGAGCACCTGAAGGGAGACAAGAAAAAAGGGGGGGAAGGGAGTGCATAACAGCGCCACTAGCCCTTTTTGATTGTAACATGTGGAAACACATGTGGTGTAACAACTCAGATGTCCCAACCAAAGTAGATGGGAGTGGCCAAAGCCATAGCCGAGTACAGTGATGAAATAGAGTCCCGCTCTGGGAAGATGAAAAATAATGGCAGTCCTTCGAGCCGGAGCCGACCTAAGGATACCTGTTTTACTGGTTCTACAGTCCTCCGCTCTACCAACTGAGCTATCGAAGGAGGATGCATGTTGACAGCTCCATGACTTGTGTATTCTTCTACCAAGGCCTGAAACTAGGAAAAGGAAACATTTTAAATTAATTATTGTCTCCCTTATGCGCCGCTTGCCGGGTCCTTACCACTGGCAGAGTCCATTGTCCTTGGCTAAGTGTCCGGGCCGTAGCACCCGCCGTCTCCACCGCAATCAATTGAAGTGTGAATGGTCTGTAAATCTGATCCAAACACCCTAGTGGATTTTGTTGTGTCCGTGGCACCTTTTCTTTCTTTTTCCAAAAATTTGAGAAGCACTCTTGCTGCCACAGGGGTGCTGTGACCCGGATTCAAACCGGGGTTGCTGCGGCCACAACGCAGAGTACTCACCACTATACGATCACAGCTTGAAAGGGTACGTGTACCCAGCTTTAGATATGTGCTCGCTTTCTGCAGCTATGTCATTGAACACAGTGTGAGGTTGGAAGAAGAGTTTACGGAGGTGTGCCGCCCCTGTCGTCAGGTAAGGGCATTTGCTTCGAATGAGATATGAGGAAGGAAGAGAATGAATAAAAGAGGTCCCATGAAAGACAAACATAATGCATGAGCCGGGGCAGCTTTGGAAACATTATGGAAGACGGCCTATCCTGCGGCACATTTGAAGTGTACATTTCCGGGCATACACAGAGACAAATGAAAAAAGCAAGTAAATAAATGACACAGAAGAAGAAACGTGTACACTACCAAGGTTGTAACTGGGAGAGTATTAAAGATTAGGATTTTTTGAGCTAGCCAGGAGTTGAACCTAGAATCTTCTGATCCGTACTCAGACGTGTTATCCATTGCGCCACTAGCCCTTTTTGATTGTAACATGTGGAAACACACGTGGTGTAACAACTCAGATGTCCCAACCAAAGTAGATGGCAGTGGCCAAAGCCATAGCCGAGTACAGTGATGAAATCGAGTCCCGCTCTGGGAAGATGAAAAATAATGGCAGTCCTTCGAGCCGGAGTTGAACCAGCGACCTAAGGATACCTGTTTTACTGGTTCTACAGTCCTCCGCTCTACCAACTGAGCTATCGAAGGAGGATGCATGTTGACAGCTCCATGACTTGTGTATTCTCCTACCAAGGCCGGAAACTTGGAAAAGGAAACATTTTAAATGAATTATTGTCTCCCTTATGCGCCGCTTGCCGGGTCCTTACCACTGGCAGAGTCCATTGTCCTTGGCTAAGTGTCCGGGCCGTAGCACCCGCCCTCTCCACCGCAATCAATTGAAGTGTGAATGGTCTGAAAATCTGATCCAAACACCCTAGTGGATTTTGTTGTGTCCGTGGCACCTTTTCTTTCTTTTTCCAAAAATTTGAGAAGCACTCTTGCTGCCACAAGGGTGCTGTGACCCGGATTCAAACCGGGTTTGCTGCGGCCACAACGCAGAGTACTCACCACTATACGATCACAGCTTGAAAGGGTACGTGTACCCAGCTTTAGATATGTGCTCGGTTTCTGCAGTTATATCAGTGAACACAGTGTGAGGTTGGAAGAAGAGTTTACGGAGGTGTGCCGCCCCTGTCGTCAGGTAAGGGCATTTGCTTCGAATGAGATATGAGGAAGGAAGAGAATGAATAAAAGAGGTCCCATGAAAGACAAACATAATGCATGAGCCGGGGCAGCTTTGGAAACATTATGGAAGACGGCCTATCCTGCGGCACCTTTGAAGTGTACATTTCCGGGCATACACAGAGACAAATGAAAAAAGCAAGTAATAAATGACACAGAAGAAGAAATGTGTACACTACCAAGGTTGTGACTGGGAGCGTATTAAAGATTAGGATTTTTTGAGCTAGCTAGGAGTAGAACCGCGAATCTTCTGATCCGTACTCAGACGCGTTATCCATTGCGCCACTAGCCCTTTTTGATTGTAACATGTGGAAACACACGTGGTGTAACAACTCAGATGTCCCAACCAAAGTAGATGGCAGTGGCCAAAGCCATAGCCGAGTACAGTGATGAAATAGAGTCCCGCTCTGGGAAGATGAAAAATAATGGCAGTCCTTCGAGCCGGAGTTGAACCAGCGACCTAAGGATACCTGTTTTACTGGTTCTACAGTCCTCCACTCTACCAACTGAGCTATCGAAGGAGGATGCATGTTGACAGCTCCATGACTTGTGTATTCTCCTACCAAGGCCGGAAACTTGGAAAAGGAAACATTTTAAATGAATTATTGTCTCCCTTATGCGCCGCTTGCCGGGTCCTTACCACTGGCAGAGTCCATTGTCCTTGGCTAAGTGTCCGGGCCGTAGCACCCGCCCTCTCCACCGCAATCAATTGAAGTGTGAATGGTCTGAAAATCTGATCCAAACACCCTAGTGGATTTTGTTGTGTCCGTGGCACCTTTTCTTTCTTTTTCCAAAAATTTGAGAAGCACTCTTGCTGCCACAGGGGTGCTGTGACCCGGATTCGAACCGGGGTTGCTGCGGCCACAACGCAGAGTACTCACCACTATACGATCACAGCTTGGAAGGGTACGTGTACCCAGCTTTAGATATGTGCTCGCTTTCTGCAGTTATGGGAGTGTCACAGTGTGGGGTTGGAAGAAGAGTTTACGGAGGTGTGCCGCCCCTGTCGTCAGGTAAGGGCATTTGCTTCGAATGAGATATGAGGAAGGAAGAGAATGAATAAAAGAGGTCCCATGAAAGACAAACATAATGCATGAGCCGGGGCAGCTTTGGAAACATTATGGAAGACGGCCTATCCTGCGGCACCTTTGAAGTGTACATTTCCGGGCATACACAGAGACAAATGAAAAAAGCAAGTAAATAAATGACACAGAAGAAGAAACGTGTACACTACCAAGGTTGTGACTGGGAGAGTATTAAAGATTAGGATTTTTTGAGCTAGCCAGGAGTTGAACCTAGAATCTTATGATCCGTACTCAGATGCGTTATCCATTGCGCCACTAGCCCTTCTTGATTGTAACATGTGGAAACACACGTGGTGTAACAACTCAGATGTCCCAACCAAAGTAGATGGCAGTGGCCAAAGCCATAGCCGAGTACAGTGATGAAATAGAGTCCCGCTCTGGGAAGATGAAAAATAATGGCAGTCCTTCGAGCCGGAATTGAACCAGCGACCTAAGGATACCAGTTTTACTGGTTCTACAGTCCTCCACTCTACCAACTGAGCTATCGAAGTAGGATGCATGTTGACAGCTCCATGACTTGTGTATTCTTCTACCAAGGCCTAAAACTGGGAAAAGGAAACATTTTAAATGAATTATTGTCTCCCTTATTCGCCGCTTGCCGGGTCCTTACCACTGGCAGAGTCCATTGTCCTTGGCTAAGTGTCCGGGCCGTAGCACCCCTCCTTCTCCACCGCAATCAATTGAAGTGTGAATGGTCTGAAAATCTGATCCAAACACCCTAGTGGATTTTGTTGTGTCCGTGGCACCTTTTCTTTCTTTTTCCAAAAATTTGAGAAGCACTCTTGCTGCCACAGGGGTGCTGTGACCCGGTTTCGAACCGGGGTTGCTGCGGCCACAACGCAGAGTACTCACCACTATACGATCACAGCTTGGAAGGGTACGTGTACCCAGCTTTAGATATGTGCTCGCTTTCTGCAGTTATGAGAGTGTCACAGTGTGAGGTTGGAAGAAGAGTTTACGGAGGTGTGCCGCCCCTGTCGTCAGGTAAGGGCATTTGCTTCGAATGAGATATGAGGAAGGAAGAGAATGAATAAAAGAGGTCCCATGAAAGACAAACATAATGCATGAGCCGGGGCAGCTTTGGAAACATTATGGAAGACGGCCTATCCTGCGGCACCTTTGAAGTGTACATTTCCGGGCATACACAGAGACAAATGAAAAAAGCAAGTAAATAAATGACACAGAAGAAGAAACGTGTACAATACCAAGGTTGTGACTGGGAGAGTATTAAAGATTAGGATTTTATGAGCTAGCCAGGAGTTGAACCTAGAATCTTCTGATCCGTACTCAGACTCGTTATCCATTGCGCCACTAGCCCTTTTTGATTGTAACATGTGGAAACACACGTGGTGTAACAACTCAGATGTCCAACCAAAGTAGATGGCAGTGGCCAAAGCCATAGCCAAGTACAGTGATGAAATAGAGTCCCGCTCTGGGAAGATGAAAAATAATGGCAGTCCTTCGAGCCGGAATTGAACCAGCGACCTAAGGATACCTGTTTTACTGGTTCTACAGCCCTCCGCTCTACCAACTGAGCTATCGAAGGAGGATACATGTTGACAGCTCCATGACTTGTGTATTCTTCTACCAAGGCCTGAAATGGGAAAAGGAAACATTTTAAATGAATTATTGTCTCCCTTATGCGCCGCTTGCCGGGTCCTTACCACTGGCAGAGTCCATTGTCCTTGGCTAAGTGTCTGGGCCGTAGCACCCCCCCTTCTCCACCGCAATCAATTGAAGTGTGAATGGTCTGAAAATCTGATCCAAACACCCTAGTGGATTTTGTTGTGTCCGTGGCACCTTTTCTTTCTTTTTCCAAAAATTTTGAGAAGCACTCTTGCTGCCACAGGGGTGCTGTGACCCGGATTCGAACCGGGGTTGCTGCGGCCACAACGCAGAGTACTCACCACTATACGATCACAGCTTGAAAGGGTACGTGTACCCAGCTTTAGATATGTGCTCGCTTTCTGCAGCTATGTCATTGAACACAGTGTGAGGTTGGAAGAAGAGATTACGGAGGTGTGCCGCCCCTGTCGTCAGGTAAGGGCATTTGCTTCGAATGAGATATGAGGAAGGAAGAGAATGAATAAAAGAGGTCCCATGAAAGACAAACATAATGCATGAGCCGGGGCAGCTTTGGAAACATTATGGAAGACGGCCTATCCTGCGGCATCTTTGAAGTGTACATTTCCGGGCATACACAGAGACAAATGAAAAAAGCAAGTAAATAAATGACACAGAAGAAGAAACGTGTACACTACCAAGGTTGTGACTGGGAGAGTATTAAAGATTAGGATTTTTTGAGCTAGCCAGGAGTTGAACCTAGAATCTTCTGATCCGTACTCAGACGCGTTATCCATTGCGCCACTAGCCCTTTTTGATTGTAACATGTGGAAACACACGTGGTGTAACAACTCAGATGTCCCAACCAAAGTAGAGGGTAGTGGCCAAAGCCATCGCCATAGCCTGATGCAGAGCACCTGAAGGGAGACAAGAAAAAAGGGGGGGAAGGGAGTGCATAACACCCCCACCCTAAATTAGTGATTATCGTTTTTTTTTTTGTTCACATACACAGGAAAAAAAACAAAAAAAAAACAAATCACTACAATATAAATCCACATGCCCAACAACACATTGGCCACAACATTATCCCTCCCGGGATGAACTCCTTTGCTTCAGGATTCAAGATGCTCCTCCTCGCCACCTCCTCCAGGCTGCTGTGGTGATCGTTGGCCGACAGGCCGTTGAGCTGCTGCTGGTGCTGCCCCACCCCCTGGTTGTTGAGATCACGTGAAGGGATGAACCAGTCCTGGTCCTCCTCCTCCAGCATTTCCTGGAAGCAGCGCTCCAAGAACTCCCGCTCCAGCAGCTCCTCCACCTGTCTGTTATACTCCTCCTCGTTCTCCATCCACATGTACTCGGCAAACGGGTTGGCGTCAGTGTTTTCTCCTGCGTACAAGGACACCAGAATCCCCAGCTGACTCATGGCAGCACATGACTCAACATGAAGGACTGTGACGCTGCTGTATCCCTCAAAATCGTTACGGGGACCCTATCCCCCTTCTCAATCAAGGACACAAAACCTTCCATAAGAAATGGAGCATACACGCCAAGTTCAGATTCATTTGGCAGTGAAGCCAACTGGCACACAGGACTAGCTGTTTTAACCAAGGCAACAGGCCCCTTCTCCTTATTCAGAGCATAACAATTTGCAACAATGTGTCCTGGCTTCCTGCAATAGAAACACACAGGGCTTTCCCTAGTTCCCCATTCTTCCCTGGTAGGCCTCCCCTCCGCACCATCAGAACCACTTGCCTTAGTTGGTACCACAATTGCATTTGAACCTTCCTTAGGAGTGTTGTCACCAAACTGAGCCTGCACAGCAGATCGCTTACCAAACACGGACTTATGGGTAAGTACATACTCATCCGCAAGAGACGCAGCACCAGACAACTTCACGGCCTTCTGCTCATTCAGATACGTGGCAACCGTTTCAGGCACACAATTTTTAAACTCCTCAATAAGCACTAAGGCCCTAAGATCTTCCAGAGTTTTAACCCCCACACCTGCGCACCACCGATCAAATAACGTCTCCTTCTCACGAGCAAACTCCACATATGTCTGAGAGTCCTGCTTCTTACACCTGCAAAATTTCTGGCGATAAGCCTCTGGCACGAGCTCATATGCCTTCAAAATACTAGCCCTAACCTGATCGTAATCCAGGCTACTTTCAGAAGACAATGCTGCGTAAACCTCCTGAGCTTTGCCAGTAAGTACACACTGTAACAACAGTGACCACTTATTCTTGGGCCACCCCAACGATGTCGCAACTCGCTCAAAGAGAATGAAATACGTATCCACATCCTCCTCGCGAAATGTGGGGACAAACCGAATACACCGACTCACATCAAAACCAGGTGATTGCGCAGATGAAAGCTGCGAAGCCTGTGAAGACGCAGTAAGCTCTAATTCTTTCAAACGTACCACACGTTTCGTCTCTTCCTCAAGCCTTCTTATCTCAAAATCCATCTCCTTTTCTCTCAAATCCAGCCGACGCAATTCCAACTCAATCTCCTTCAAACTCACCTGCTCAGCGAGACCCGCCTCCCCAGATCTAGAAGAGGCACCCTCACCAGCTGACAACAATCCCCGCTCCACCAATGCAGCCACCAGCTGATCTTTAATCACCTGTTTCTTCCCCTGCTTGACAAAAATCTCAAACCTTTCCGCAATAAGGGTAAGATGATCCTTGGTACAACCCTCCAACTTATCACGAGTGGGAGCACTAACAAAATCATCTATATTAAAGTCCATTTTAGCGCAACCAACTACTACCAAAAGCAACCTCACAAATGCACAACTCGAGATGGCATCCCCAAACAATGACACACCAATACCCTATTTCACACCATGGTAATACAACTACTACCAACAAATACTGTTTGACGAGCCCCCAAATGTTACGATCACCAGTTAGAACACTCGGCTCAACTCTGTGACCAGAACATCAAGGACACCACACTCGAGTTTCAGTTGCGTATAAAAAGCAGGTTTTATTCATGTACCAAAGAAAAGAACCCATAACTTAACAAAACGAGTCTGGAGGCCTGACCAAACAAAACAATAAAGGAAAAGACCATGAGGGAAACCTGAGCCAACCACGCAATGGGCCGTCGGACCCAGAACCTCCCTCCTTGACCTAACAAGAGCAGGAACCTAACCTCAAAACAAAAACCGAGGAAAGAAAACCAAACTGACAGACCTCCATCCTCAAGCAACACAAACAAAAGAAACACAGGAGCAACCCTGGCACCAAGGTGAGGCTGCCTGGTCTGAGAGAGAGAGCACCTTCTTCTTCTTCTTCTTCTCTCAGTTTATTGGCGGATCGCAAGCAACTTTCAGGTGCATACCGCCACCTACTGTACAAGAGTGTGTGAAATTATTTCATTTAGCCCGGTTTAAATTCTGTTTATCAGCCTAGTGTTTTTTAGGAAATGAATTAGTGCCTTTCTGGTGATTTCAACCCCCTCTCCCTCTGTTCCCAGTATCCCCTTCAAATTCCACTCACGTCCTGCCTCTCTCACTTTTTCCTGTAGCCGCTCTCTTTCTATTTTATACCTGTTACAGTGCATTAGGATATGTTCACCGTTTTCTTTTATTCCACAGTTCTCACATTTATCACTCCACCGCAATCAATTGAAGTGTGAATGGTCTGTAAATCTGATCCAAACACCCTAGTGGATTTTGTTGTGTCCGTGGCACCTTTTCTTTCTTTTTCCAAAAATTTGAGAAGCACTCTTGCTGCCACAGGGGTGCTGTGACCCGGATTCGAACCAGGGTTGCTGCGGCCACAACGCAGAGTACTCACCCCTATACGATCACAGCTTGAAAGGGTACATGTACCCAGCTTTAGATATGTGCTCGCTTTCTGCAGTTATGAGAGTGTCACAGTGTGAGGTTGGAAGAAGAGTTTACGGAGGTGTGCCGCCCCTGTCGTCAGGTAAGGGCATTTGCTTCGAATGAGATATGAGGAAGGAAGAGAATGAATAAAAGAGGTCCCATGAAAGACAAACATAATGCATGAGCCGGGGCAGCTTTGGAAACATTATGGAAGACGGCCTATCCTGCGGCACCTTTGAAGTGTACATTTCCGGGCATACACAGAGACAAATGAAAAAAGCAAGTAAATAAATGACACAGAAGAAGAAACGTGTACACTACCAAGGTTGTGACTGGGAGAGTATTAAAGATTAGGATTTTTTGAGCTAGCCAGGAGTTGAACCTAGAATCCTCTGATCCGTACTCAGACGCATTATCCATTGCGCCACTAGCCCTTTTTGATTGTAACATGTGGAAACATACGTGGTGTAACAACTCAGATGTCCCAACCAAAGTAGATGGCAGTGGCCAAAGCCATAGCCGAGTACAGTGATGAAATAGAGTCCCGCTCTGGGAAGATGAAAAATAATGGCAGTCCTTCGAGCCGGAATTGAACCAGCGACCTAAGGATACCAGTTTTACTGGTTCTACAGTCCTCCTCTCTACCAACTGAGCTATCGAAGGAGGATGCATGTTGACAGCTCCATGACTTGTGTATTCTTCTACCAAGGCCTGAAACTAGGAAAAGGAAACATTTTAAATTAATTATTGTCTCCCTTATGCGCCGCTTGCCGGGTCCTTACCACTGGCAGAGTCCATTGTCCTTGGCTAAGTGTCCGGGCCGTAGCACCCGCCCTCTCCACCGCAATCAATTGAAGTGTGAATGGTCTGTAAATCTGATCCAAACACCCTAGTGGATTTTGTTGTGTCCGTGGCACCTTTTCTTTCTTTTTCCAAAAATTTGAGAAGCACTCTTGCTGCCACAGGGGTGCTGTGACCCGGATTCGAACCGGGGTTGCTGCAGCCACAACGCAGAGTACTCACCACTATACGATCACAGCTTGAAAGGGTACGGGTACCCAGCTTTAGATATGTGCTCGCTTTCTGCAGTTATGAGAGTGTCACAGTGTGAGGTTGGAAGAAGAGTTTACGGAGGTGTGCCGCCCCTGTCGTCAGGTAAGGGCATTTGCTTCGAATGAGATATGAGGAAGGAAGAGAATGAATAAAAGAGGTCCCATGAAAGACAAACATAATGCATGAGCCGGGGCAGCTTTGGAAACATTATGGAAGACGGCCTATCCTGCGGCACCTTTGAAGTGTACATTTCCGGGCATACACAGAGACAAATGAAAAAAGCAAGTAAATAAATGACACAGAAGAAGAAACGTGTACACTACCAAGGTTGTGACTGGGAGAGTATTAAAGATTAGGATTTTTTGAGCTAGCCAGGAGTAGAACCTAGAATCTTCTGATCCGTACTCAGACGCGTTATCTATTGCGCCACTAGCCCTTTTTGATTGTAACATGTGGAAACACACGTGGTGTAACAACTCAGATGTCCCAACCAAAGTAGATGGCAGTGGCCAAAGCCATAGCCGAGTACAGTGAGGAAATAGAGTCCCGCTCTGGGAAGATGAAAAATAATGGCAGTCCTTCGAGCCGGAGTTGAACCAGCGACCTAAGGATACCTGTTTTACTGGTTCTACAGTGCTCCGCTCTACCAACTGAGCTATCGAAGGAGGATGCATGTTGACAGCTCCATGACTTGTGTATTCTTCTACCAAGGCCTGAAACTGGGAAAAGGAAACATTTTAAATTAATTATTGTCTCCCTTATGCGCCGCTTGCCGGGTCCTTACCACTGGCAGAGTCCATTGTCCTTGGCTAAGTGTCCGGGCCGTAGCACCCGCCCTCTCCACCGCAATCAATTGAAGTGTGAATGGTCTGTAAATCTGATCCAAACACCCTAGTGGATTTTGTTGTGTCCGTGGCACCTTTTCTTTCTTTTTCCAAAACTTTGAGAAGCACTCTTGCTGCCACAGGGGTGCTGTGACCGGGATTCAAACCGGGGTTGCTGCAGCCACAACGCAGAGTACTCACCCCTATACGATCACAGCTTGAAAGGGTATGTGTACCCAGCTTTAGATATGTGCTCGCTTTCTGCAGTTATGAGAGTGAACACAGTGTGAGGTTGGAAGAAGAGTTTACGGAGGTGTGCCGCCCCTGTCTAAAGGTAAGGGCATTTGCTTCGAATGAGATATGAGGAAGGAAGAGAATGAATAAAAGAGGTCCTATGAAAGACTATATTACTATCATAATGCATGAGCCGGGGCAGTTTTGGAAACATTATGGAAGACGGCCTATCCTGCGGCACCTTTCAAGTGTACATTTCCGGGCATACACAGAGACAAATGAAAAAAGCAAGTAAATAAATGACACAGAAGATGAAACGTGTACACTACCAAGGTTGTGACTGGGAGAGGATTAAAGATTAGGATTTTTTGAGCTAGCCAGGAGTTGAACCTAGAATCTTCTGATCCGTACTCAGACGCGTTATCCATTGCGCCACTAGCCCTTTTTGATTGTAACATGTGGAAACACACGTGGTGTAACAACTCAGATGTCCCAACCAAAGTAGATGGCAGTGGCAAAGCCATAGCCGAGTACAGTGATGAAATAGAGTCCCGCTCTGGGAAGATGAAAAATAATGGCAGTCCTTCGAGCCGGCAAATATGCTGCTTTATGCCAATGTTTATTCAATTTCCACAAAAAAATCTTTTGACCTGAATGTAACATTCCTTCATAAATACAAACACAATGTAGTCCCCAACTTTACACTTGGAAAGACTAACTTAAGATTCCTGTTTTAAGCAGCTCAGTGTAAAACAATGAACCATATGCATCACAAACATTGTACAAGAAGTGCATTGGTCAGTTAAATTTTCCCTGTAATTATGTCTCTCATATGGAGGAAAATAAAAGGCTAAAAAAATATCCCCTTCTCCTAAGTGGGTTAAAAACAGGGGGATACAAAAACTGAATTACAAACAAATAAAGTGCACATGTAACGGAACGGGAGTAACTCAGCCATTTCCTCACCTGAATCCTCAGTGCGAATCGCAGTGTGCGCCCGTCTGTGCGCGCGCGTGTGTGTGTGTGTGCGGCGGGGGGGGAGCATTGTTGAGTTTTATGTAAAGCGCTTTGCGTTGCATTTCTTATTTTGTAAGAAAAGCGCTAAACAAATGCAGTTTGATTTGATTTGACTCGTCCTTTTATGCAAGCTGCTATCCAGCGTTGTCTGATTTTGACGAGGGGGGGGGGGGGGCGGAGCAGCGCTGCGCTCTCTGGTATTTGAGACTCAACGTACTTCGGTGGTAATTCATTTCGAATCGATGGTACATGTAAATAACTTCAGTCTTGTCCAGCGAACCATCTGGCATCTTTTTGAAAGTGAACTTGCTGTTCAAAAGTCGCTTTTCATTCTCCATCTTTCAGTTCACCAGACTTTTCCTCGAACTACGGGTGCCGTCAAGCGCCTGAAATGATATGCACATTTTTTTGCATATTTTTTTTTTTTTTTTTTTTAATCGTGTGCGTTAAAAAAATCGTCGGCGTTAAGAGAACGTTAAGTTAACGCGTCGTTAACGCACTAACTTGAACAGCCCTACTTAAAACATTTAAAAATATCACTAAAATATTTTTGGGTAATCAGTTACAAAAAAGTTTGAGTTCTGTGAACTTATTAGGGTTTACAGTGTATGGATGGAGAAGGTTACCCAAATAAATGAGGGATTCTGCTGAAAAACTCGCAAATACTCATCGGGGAAAGCCAAAATGTCATATAGTGGTCTTATCATCCTCTCACGGTGAATTGAACGGACAATTTGGGCTTCTATGTGTAACAAGCAGCAGCCCTCCTGAATTTGCGCTTAAATACCCAAACATAACTGGGTTATCTGAACAAAACCTGAACAAAACCGGCATAAAACCTACCCCCTACCAGGTTATGTTCAGAGCCTATGTTACCATGGTGACTTACTTAACCTGACCATTTTGGAACGGAAATCCTGGGTTTACCATTTACCCTGTGTAGCGCCTCTCTAGGGTGAAAACCTATAAGCGAGAGGTGGCTAACCTGAGCTCTTTTTTCCTCCAAACAAAAAAATGGGGTTTGTGTAATAAACTTAAAAAATACCACCTGTTACATTCAATAACCAAACCAGTTTTCCAAAAAATAAATCGTTTACTCAAAACTTGGTTTCAAACAGATAAAACAAAAACAGTTCTTTCACAAAATGCAAAAATATAATATATCCCACTTTAAAGGGTCTCCATAAACTCAAAAATAAAACACGTGCCAATTAAATTGAGCACTCAATTAATTGTCCCAACGTTGCAGGCCTGAATGAAGCTTGTGTGCGTTGAAGCCTAAAACAAAATGGCTGTTTCACCATGAAATGGCGACAAAAGAAAAAAGGTACCTTACCCCCCGAGTGTCGTATCCACACACACACACACAGACTGATGGCCGGAGGAGAGATGCGGTTCTGCGAAGAGGACCCGTCCTGAGGAACCGCCACTGCCAATCCCGCGTTGCTCGGCTCCACGCCCGCTTTTCTCCCGGTCCTTGCCGTCCAGGTAGCTGGCCGCGCCCTCCACAACGTCCCGGGAAACCACGTGCGGCTGGACTAGCCTCTAGCTTTGCTGCATGGTCGTTCTCGGGTTCAGTTTGCCACTGGACCGCACACGACCATCACCACACGTCTTCTCAGAGTCCTGGCCGAACTCCTGCTCGACTCTGGTGAAACAGACAGAAAACTCGACAGACTTTTAGCCAAAGTTGTCCACGTTTTGTCTGCTTTCCTGCCAACCGTCATTCCTCCGCTCTCGTGTCGTCTCTCCTGCGTCTCTCTGCTCCGTCCTCCCTGCGCCTTCTCCTCGTGTCTCCCCTGCGTCTTCTTCGCGTCCTTTCTCTCAACCCGACCAACATCCGTACCCGGCTTTTCAAAATAAAATACATACATTTACTCCTGTACCTTCAACATCAGCAAAATGCCTCATTAACATTCACAATCATGAAATAAAAACATATTAAATGCACTTCTTTTATAACACAAATAAACATTTGACATAACATAACCATTAACCTTTTTTTCTTTCTTTTCAATCACAAAGGTTATTTATTTTGAAAATAACTCTAATAAATGACTTTTTAACACTAATTAATGCTTTTTTAATCTCAAATCCCCACAGGGCTACACTCTCCCCCTTTTAAAATGTCTGTATGTCCTCATCAGACTGTAACAAACTTAACTAAGGAGCAAGAAAATGAAAATAAAAGAGTGTAATACCTCAGTATAACTAGTGTTTCCCTATCTTGATGACTATCCCTCTGTGAACAATAGTCAGAGCCTGATCTCTCGGTCTACCCGGCTCATCGTAGGTCAGTTTAACAATCGGCTTAACCGCTCTCTTAGGAATAGTTCTCGGAACAGGTTGAGTTACCCCTCTTCTGTCCTGACCCTCGAACACCTCCTCTTCCTGATCAGACTCAGAAACAACGTCACGGGTTTCTTCCAACGTTATTTCTCTTTCACACTCATTCCTCTCACCCTGAGATTCATGTTCAGATCTGTGACCATCATCTTCACCGTCAGAAATATGCTCATGGACATGTATAGATTCATGATCATGATCACTTTCAGAGTCATCGTCTGGTTCTGGTTCAGAGTCAGGTTCAACTTCAACCACTGACTTGGAAGTAGATGTCACCCTCGGGACTGAGTCCCTACAACTGGCGTGATGAGTGACATAATATTCCATGTCGGAGGACGAGTCAGAAAACTCCTGAAACTCCTGAGTTTCTGGTCTGGCTTCTTTCTGTCTTTGCCTTCTTGCGACTGCTCTGGTCTTGCGCCTATCTGTTGGGCATTCAAGCTCCTCAGTGGGAGGTATTCTCACCAACTGGCCTATAGGAAGAAGGTGATCCCTATGCATAGTTTTAGTCCCTCTTGTTCCATCTTCCCGTTTTATCTTGAACACAGGCAGGTTCGGCATTTTCCCTATGACCACATAAGGAGCAGGATTCCACTTACTCTCCAGTTTGTGTTTTCCTCTCAGGCCCAAGTTCCGGAGCAAAACCCTATCACCGATTTCAATGGACTGAAAGGTAACTCTGCGGTCATACAACCTTCGGTTTCTCTGGTGTCTTTTGTTTGCAGCCTCGGAGGCTAACTTATAAGCCTGCTTCAAATCCTCTTTAAGTTTTGTGACATATCGTGTATGGCACACATCTTCAGCGCCATCAGGGGACGTTCCAAAACATACATCTACCGGAAGTCTCGCTTCACGGCCAAACATTAGATGGTATGGCGAATACCCCGTGGCATCACACTTAGTACTATTGTACGCATGGACTAAGTAGGGCACATGCTGACTCCATGAGCGCTTTTTTTCTCGCCCTAGCGTACCCAGCATAGAAAGTAATGTTCGGTTGAACCTTTCCGGCTGAGGGTCACCCTGGGGGTGATAAGGAGTTGTTCGCGACTTGCGTATTCCCATCAAGTTCATCAGCTCTTTAATCAACCGGCTCTCAAAATCCCTTCCTTGATCCGAGTGGATCCTGGAGGGCAGTCCATAGTGTACAAAGTACTTTTCCATCAGGACCTTTGCCACCACTGGTGCCTTCTGACTTTTTGTAGGAAAGGCCTGCGCATACCTTGTAAAGTGGTCCGTAACGACCAACACATTACTAATGCCTTTGGAATCAAGCTCTAGAGAAAGAAAGTCCATGCACACTAAATCCATAGGCCCATGGCTAACGATCTGGTGCAATGGAGCAGCTCTCTGTACCGGTGTCTTATGTGTAATACACTCTACACAATCTTTGATGTACTCCCCGACATCCACCAACATCCGAGGCCAAAAGAATCTACTGCGGAGCAGGTCCACCGTTCTTTCCTGCCCCAGATGGCCAAGGTCGTCGTGCATAGCCCTCATGACAGTCTCTCGGAACTCTATTGGCAGGACCAACTGACTGACCACCTCCCCGGAGGGTCTTTTACTGTAACGGTACAGCATGCCATCCTTCATGGACAGCTTTCCTGCTTCTCTCTTAAACCTCAACAACTCTGGACTCATGTTTGCCTCCTCAGGCCAACATCCATTTCTAAGAGCCTTGATGGCTGGTCCAATGGCCTCATCAACCTCTTGAGCCTTCTTGAGACTCTCTTTGCTCATGAGTTCTAGTGACTTCAGCTCCATGTGTGTTGGGAATGCATAAACATCTGGAACACAGTGAGCGGATGCCCCGAGCTGCGCAACATACACAGGCGTTATGTGAGCAGCTTCTGGAATGGCGACTTTCTGGCAGATAGTCTTGACCCCAGACTGCGGGAGTGTCACCCAACCATAATCATCTGCACCTGGCATGTTTCTCGACAAGAGATCGGCATCAATATTCTGTCGCCCAGGGCGATACTGTACATCAAACTCGTACGTTGATAGAGCAGCCAGCCAGCGATGCCCTACCGCACTGAGTTTGGCTGTACTCAGCACGTACGTCAGCGGATTGTTATCGGTGCGTACAGTGAAAATTGCTCCATACAAGTAGTCGTGAAATTTGTCGACTACTGCCCACTTAAGGGACAAGAATTCTAACTGATGTATGGGGTAATTTTTCTCTGACGAACTCAGCTTTCGACTCGCAAACGCAACCGGTCGTAGGCCTTCAAGGTACTCTTGGTACAATACGGCCCCAAGACCCTTCAAGCTCGCATCTACATGCAGAATGTACGGCTTTTGTGGATCAGCGAAAGCCAGTACAGGGGCATGGGTCAAACAGCGGATGATCTGGTGGAACGCATCTGTACAGGATTTGTCCCACCTGTCTCCAAAAGGCTCTGACTCTTTCAGGTAGACTTTGTCTACACCTGGGGCAAGCTTATTTCTCTTCTGCGTTGGAGCATAGCCCTTGGTGAGTTCAGTCAGTGGTCTAACGATTGCAGCATAGTTCTGTATGAACCTACGGTAATAACCGCAAAAACCCAGAAAAGACTGCAACGTCTTCAGGTTTGTTGGCTTAGGCCAGGTGGTTACAGCCTCAATCTTATCAGGATCGGGCGCGACCCCTTCAGCAGACACAATATGCCCTAGGTATTTGACCCTCGGCAAACATATCTGACACTTGTCTACCGACAGCTTTAACCCAACTTCTCCAAGACGATCCAAGACTTTGAGCAGTCTCTCTTCGTGTTCTTCGAGCGTCTTACCAAACACTATCAAATCGTCAAGGTACACCAGCACCTGCAGGAGGTTCATGTCTCCTACCGCCCTCTCCATTAACCTCTGAAAGGTTGCTGGAGCCCCTGTAATGCCTTGTGGCATGCGCTCAAACTGAAAAAATCCTAACGGGCATATAAATGCCGTTTTCTCTTTATCCTCTTCGGACATGGCTATCTGGTAGTAACCTGAACGCAAATCCAGAACAGAGAACCACTGACTCCCAGTAAGAGCATTCAGTGCATCTTCAATGCAGGGCGTGGTATATTGATCAGGTGTGGTTCGGCTATTCAAAAGCCTGTAATCTATACACATCCGAATAGCTCCATTCTTTTTTCGAACTATCACTATTGGGGAAGCATAGGGGCTTCGTGACTCAGTTATGATCCCCGCCTGCATTAACTCCTGCAAATGCTTTCGCACATCTTCTAGGTCGGCTGGGGCTAGGCGGCGTGATCGTTGACGGAAAGGCCGGGGATCAGTAAGGCGGATCTTGTGCTCCACCCCTTCGGCCAATCCCATGTCCCACTCCTGCATGGAAAAAACATGAGACTTCTGAGCCAGTTTCTTTCGTAGTCTGTTTTTCCATTGTTCGGAGATGGGAGAATCTCCAAAGTTTATCACGCTTTCATCAAAGTCTGTGGAGCCTGTCTCCTTGTTAGGAATAGTGACTACCGAATCAACGTAGTACATACCTCCAATCACTGTTCCCACAGGTAGGGAAGTCTCTCTTGAAGAGTCGTTCTTCACTAACACTTTCAAACTGTTGACATCCAAAGCCCCACTGGGCACAACCATGGGATGCAGAAACACATCAGCAGGCAATGCAGCTGCCGGTGCGGAATCTACCATTAGAATTTCACCCCCGACAGGTTTCTTCAACTCAACCTTGCACACCACTTGAATGTCACCATCTGAAGGTAAGGTCAAAGGGCCAGGACCCATCCATCGGACCCGCCCAGCCTCATCATTACTAAGCTGAAACGTAGCTCCATGTAAGTCAGACTGATCTTCTTTGACACCCACCCGAAAACCAAGTGTTTTTTCGACATCAAGACCATTTTTCTGGCATTGGTCCACCAAACGTCTAACATGACTAGTATTGGTTCCCACCACAATAGGTATCTCATCTCCAGTCCCTGGACTAGGACAAATGAGTGCAAGGACCGTAACCGTCTGACTGGTCCCCAACACCTCAGCTGGATACTCCAAGTCAACCACCACATAACCACGGTATGGGTAGCTATCTCCAGATTCACTCAAAACCCACAGGGAAAGACGGGACACCGGATGAATGGGGATATCTGATAGGTGTTTCTGATACCAGGGCTCAAATATGATCGTCACCTGCGAGCCACTATCCATCAAAGCAGTGCAGGGTTGTCCATTAACCTTCAATGGCATCAGGCTAGGTGGACCAACCAACCCATCGGGTATACCTGTTGTCTCTGATATGTCCGCTTTACTTTCCACCACCGAGCAGTTAACTCTACTCACAGTGGCATTATTCGACGGCCTGTTTTTTGACACCTTCAGAGCCTGAATAAGTCTCCTGATAACCTTAGCCTGGTTTTCCTGGTTTTGGCACTTCCCAGCATAATGCCCACCCTCTCCACATCGATAACAAAAATCTTCTTCTGAGATTTTGAATGATCGTTGGGGAACGCTGGCTACCGGTTTCGAGGCATTTACAGTGGAAACAGAGGCTCTAGGTTCAGCTACTTTGTTAGTGAACTTCTGTTGTAGGTGCTTTAACTGTTTTTTTAAAGCTGCTATCTCACTATCAGCACTGCACTCACTGGGCGCAGCGTTTAGGGGAGTTTTCTTCTCCTGGCTATCTGACACATCTTGAGCCGGCTTAGAAACCACAGCAGCAACTAAGGATTTGACCTCTCTGATCTCCGACCGTAAGTTTTGGATTTCAGTTTGTTTCGCAACAACATTTTCCTTATACGCACTCTGCACTATAGGTGTAAGCTGTTTTCTTGAGGCCTCATATTCCTCCTCAGTGCGTATGTCTCTTAAGAGCTGAAGAAAGGTTGGGGGTTTTTCCTTCTTCTCCCTCAGACGAAGATTGACCAGCATCAGGTCAGATGCTATAGCCCCACGCAACAACTGTTCAAGCCTGGCTCTGTCTGTATAACCCGGGGGAAGACCACCTCTCCGCACGACCCTGCCCAACGACTGTTCTAGCCGCCTAAGGAAGTCAGAAAGCTTCTCACCTGGTTGCTGCTGTAGTAAGCGGAAAGCAAAATACAACTCTTCCCCTGATTCTGCTGTCCCAAACGCATGCTCAAGTGCTTCTAAACAATCGTCAGGGCTCACATCAGGATCACTGGCCCGAGCTGCGTTTAGAATGTCCAGAGCAGGACCTCGTAAGCTTTCCATCAGTCGACGCCTTTTCTCTTTTATCGAGCATTCACACTCTTCTACCAGGAGTCGTGCTTGACCCAACCAGTGGTCAAACTGCTCTTCTCCTGCTGGTGTGGGAGATAAACCAGAGAAAACCCGTAGGCGGCGATAGCTTCCATGTTCACCTGATGGTTTCGCTGTCTTATCAATCAAACCACTCACTGCTCGCAGTATAGCCTCTGTTGATTTGGCTACAGCCTCTTCGGCAGGGAATAACATGCTGAGGTTCTCACCCTTCTGACTTTCAGCTGGTGGGGATTCAGAAACTGGTCCACCATCCTGAGTACCTTGAGCTACTAGGACGACAGACCATGGATCTCCACCATCAATAGGAAACACTTCAGAGGGAACCATGTCTCCTTTAACTTCTTCCCTGCATTCACACAAAACCTGGTATTGGTTGCGTCTTAGGTTGAAAGTTCGGCCTCTGATACGCACACGTCCCAAACTCTTCACGGTTTGCATGGATTCTTCAATCACATGAGCGTCTACATCCTCTTTAATGATAACCATGACTGCATGAGCTTCATCTATCGACTCGCCACGGCACCATCCCTTTAACTCTGCTTGGAGCTCAGTCTCCATTTTAGCTTAACAGGTAACACAGAGATTACAACTCAAAACCTACAGAAAACACAAAAAACCCACATTAAAATAATCCCAGCGGTGCCTCCATTTTATGTAGCGCCTCTCTAGGGTGAAAACCTATAAGCGAGAGGTGGCTAACCTGAGCTCTTTTTTCCTCCAAACAAAAAAATGGGGTTTGTGTAATAAACTTAAAAAATACCACCTGTTACATTCAATAACCAAACCAGTTTTCCAAAAAATAAATCGTTTACTCAAAACTTGGTTTGAAACAGATAAAACAAAAACAGTTCTTTCACAAAATGCAAAAATATAATATATCCCACTTTAAAGGGTCTCCATAAACTCCAAAATAAAACACGTGCCAATTAAATTGAGCACTCAATTAATTGTCCCAACGTTGCAGGCCTGAATGAAGCTTGTGTGCGTTGAAGCCTAAAACAAAATGGCTGTTTCACCATGAAATGGCGACAAAAGAAAAAAGGTACCTTACCCCCCGAGTGTCGTATCCACACACACACACACAGACTGATGGCCGGAGGAGAGATGAGGTTCTGCGAAGAGGACCCGTCCTGAGGAACCGCCACTGCCAATCCCGCGTTGCTCGGCTCCACGCCCGCTTTTCTCCCGGTCCTTGCCGTCCAGGTAGCTGGCCGCGCCCTCCACAACGTCCCGGGAAACCACGTGCGGCTGGACTAGCCTCTAGCTTTGCTGCATGGTCGTTCTCGGGTTCAGTTTGCCACTGGACCGCACACGACCATCACCACACGTCTTCTCAGAGTCCTGGCCGAACTCCTGCTCGACTCTGGTGAAACAGACAGAAAACTCGACAGACTTTTAGCCAAAGTTGTCCACGTTTTGTCTGCTTTCCTGCCAACCGTCATTCCTCCGCTCTCGTGTCGTCTCTCCTGCGTCTCTCTGCTCCGTCCTCCCTGCGCCTTCTCCTCGTGTCTCCCCTGCGTCTTCTTCGCGTCCTTTCTCTCAACCCGACCAACATCCGTACCCGGCTTTTCAAAATAAAATACATACATTTACTCCTGTACCTTCAACATCAGCAAAATGCCTCATTAACATTCACAATCATGAAATAAAAACATATTAAATGCACTTCTTTTATAACACAAATAAACATTTGACATAACATAACCATTAACCTTTTTTTCTTTCTTTTCAATCACAAAGGTTATTTATTTTGAAAATAACTCTAATAAATGACTTTTTAACACTAATTAATGCTTTTTTAATCTCAAATCCCCACAGGGCTACACCTGGGTTAACATACCCAGTTTAGCCAGTAAACCTCTGTTTTGGGAGAAACTCATTTTAGGCTCGGGAGCGGTCGGCTGTGCAAAAATTAATCAGACACACACTCGCTTTTGCTATAAGATATGAATACATTTATTAGCGAGCAGTGCACACAAAAAGACTCACACACAACTGCCCTTTGCTAGGATAACTGTGTCAGGTTATCCCCCGCAAATGGCAGAGCAACAAACAATTACACAGGGGCTAGGCTTTGATAACTCTTACCTCGACACACAAAGGACTGGAGAGCCGGAAAGTCCTGGGGCAGAGCAGCCATCAACCCGCTCGGCGTCCGTGCACTAGACCCGCAGCTGTCTCTGACCCGACTTCCGGCTTTTTCCGTCTTTATACGACAGCTCGCGGAGGGGGCTGAAAGGGCCCCTCCAACCCCCGCTTGCCAGTTCTCACGCTAAGTCTTGGTTCACACGGGACTGAGCTTCCCGTGTGAACAAGCGCCTCTCTCACAGTTACATTAAACAACAGGTGCATAGCTGATATGACTGTTTTGAGAATTAAGGACATTTCAGGACACAAAACTTATTTTTCTTCTTCAACCTCCTTCTTGGAATACCCCCCAGGTGGCTAGAGAAAGAAGAGTGAGAAAGAACAGAGAAAAGTGAGACAAAGATATGTTGTCAAAGGTAAAACAAGTGCAGATATATTATTATTAATGAACCGTTAACAGGACAACTACCAGTTCGATGTAAATATGATCTATTCCTGGTTAGTTTTTGGTCTACAGAGACCACTATATAAACAGGTGTAGACAGCAGACATTGGTCATAGGGCTAGTTGAGTATGGACTTATTGAATGAGGTTTTACTGAGCAAGGACGAGTTGAATAAGGTTGAGTTGATTGAGGACTAGTTTACTAAGGACTAGTTGAAAGAGGATGAGTTGAATAAGGGATAGTTGAATGATGCAGAGTTGAGTAAGAAATAATTGAATGAAGACTAGCTGAGTAGGGACTAGTTGAATGAAGATTAGTTGAGCAAGGACTAGGTGAATGAGGACAAGTTAAATGAGAACTAATTCAGTAAGGACTAGTAGAATGAGGAGTAGTTGGAAAAGGATTCATTGAGAAAGCAATAGCTGAATGAGGGCCAGTTAAATAACCACTAGTTAAGTGGGGACTAGTTGATTAAAGACGAGTTAAATGAGGACCAGTTGAATGATGACGAGTTGAGTAGGGACTAGTTGAATGAGCAATAGTTTGATGATGACTAGCTGAATGAGGACTAGTTAAATGAGGTCTAGTTAAGTAAGGACTAGTTGAAAGAGTGCTATTTGATAAGCAAAAGTTTAATGATGACTAGCTGAATGTGGAATAGTTAAATTAGGTCTATTTGAGTAAGGCCTAGTTGAGTGAGGGCTAGTTGAGTGAGTACTGGTTGAAATAGAATAGCCTAACAAAACAGACGAGGTGGCCGAGTGGTTAAGGCGATGGACTGCTAATCCATTGTGCTCTGCACGCATGGGTTCGAATCCCATTCTCGTCGTGCTCGCATCTTTTCTTTATATAGTATAGAGTCAATACAATACAATCTACGTGCTTTCCAGAGACCAATCACATGACCCCCAAACAACTGTCAAAAAAACACTAGCAAGGGACAAAACCCCCTTTCAGAGAGAACACCTAGCTCCTGAAAAGTGAGAGTGAGAAAAAAAGGATGAAGAACAATTCAATTCAATTCAATTTTATTTATATAGCGTCTAATACAACAAAAGTTGTCTCTAGACGCTTTCCAGAGACCCATACCCAGAACATGACCCCCGAGCAGTTATTACATAAACAATGGCAGGTAAAAACTCCCCTAGTGGGAGAAAAACCTTAAGCCAAACAGTGGCAAGGAAAAACTCCCCTTTAGGAGGGAAGAAACCTTGAGCAGGACCAGGCTCATAAGGGGGGACCCTCCTGCCGAGGGCCAGACTGGTGGGTCAGGGACGGCAGCAGCACAGCAGGCAGGTGGAAGCAGCAACGGGATGACCAGGGGTGGGGACCGCAGGCCAGCACACAGCTCCCGAAGCTCCGGCCCAATCATCAAGTCCCAGGTTGGGGTGCAGGGTCGGGGAAAGGTTTGAGAAGGGGCAGGGCCAGGGAGAGGAGTCTTGACCGACAAACCTCTCCCCCGCCTGCCCGGGCCGTTACCCTGCCCCTCTCACTCCCACACTGCAGGTTCCGGTGTCCGGCAAAGGATGCTGCAACATGGACAAAAGAGAGAAAAGGGAGGAGAAGGGAGGACTAGCACAAGAAACTACAGGAACGACTCTGGCACACTAGAGTTTACACTACCTAGAGATTTACCAACACCAGCTAGAGGTTCACTAAACACTAACTATAGGCTTTACTAAACAGAAATGTTTTAAGTTTAGTTTTAAAGGTGGAGGTGGTGTCAGCCTCCTTAACCCAGATTGGAAGTTGGTTCCATAGTAATGAAAGTAAAGAACAGAGAAAAGTGAGACAAAGATATGTTGTCAAAGGTAAAACAAGTGAAGATATATTAGTATTAATGAACCGTTAACAGGACAACTAACCGTTCGATGAAAATATGACCCATTCCTGGTTAGTTGTTGGTCCACAGCAGGGGTCTCGGACTCCAGTCCTCCAGTGCCACATTCCTGCATGTTTCAGATGTTTCCCTGCTTCAGCACACCGTGATAAAAGTAGCTGTGACACCAACAGAGTTGTCCAGACCTTGATGACAAGCTGGTGACGACCGTTAATTTGAATCAGGTGTGTTGAATGATGAACCATTGTGACAGCACGTGGCCCCCCTGCAGGGACAACGACGCCTTGCAGGTTGCCCCAGCCTCATACCCCCGCTTGATCCATTGTCAAGTTCCAGCTTCCTAAGGACCCCTGCAGGGATGAGGACTTGCAGGTGGCTTCAGTCTCATTCAATGATCGAGACACATTGTCAGGCAAGTTCCGGCGTCCTGAATCTCTGCTGAGACAGGCACCGTGGAAGTGCTTTTCGTCTCTCACTTGGCTTGTTTATTCATGTCTTTTGTTGATTGACCTTTGTATAAAAACCGTGTGGCCAAATCAATCTGGGTCAGCATTTCAACCAGACTCTGGTCTGTGTAGATACGCTCACCGCTGACTGAATAAAAAATCACTTTACCACGAGCAGACTTATGAACTGATTTTGATCAATTCCTCAACATGAAGCAAGGAGACATCTAAAACCTGCAGGACACCGGCCCTCGAGGACTGGAGTCTGAGACCCCTGGGGTCCGTTTCACAAAGCAGGTTTAGTGAAAACTCTGAGTCTGTTAACCCTGAAATGAGGGAAAGTCTGAGTTTTCCGTTTCACAAAGGGAGGTAACTCAAACCAGAGAAAGAGAGGTAACTCTAGCCCGTTTCACAAAGAGAGGTAACTTAAAGGGGACCTATTATGAAAAACACGTTTTTTCTTGTTTTAACATATATAAAGTGGTCTCCCCCCACCCTGCCAGCACAGGGGAGACAAAATACCATGAAATTCTGCAGGGTCTCTGACAGAAGACTCTTACAGAGTCCCCCAGTGTCACGTGACCTTTTTTTGAGCCATTCTGAATCTGCGCCTAGGGTGACGTCACCATAGGCGCTCATTTCCATAGGTTCAGCCTCCGCTGCTGAAACCACGCCCACAACCAGCTCTCTCCGCTGCTGGAGCGGTGGTTCCTTCAGCCAGTCAAGGCGCCGCGGATCCGGGTTAAATCATCCAGGTTCCTGGGTGGTTTGGGAGCTGGGTCCTCGGGGGTCTGTCCCAGGTCGGACCAGCTTCACCCTCCGAGATTTTCAGCGAAATCTGTCGGTTTGATCCCCGGTAACGGGAGATGCGCCGCGGATGCGCTCCGGAGCCGATCTGTGTGCCCGCCGTGGGGTTGCAGCGCCAGCGCGCAGAATCCGCCGGGCAGATCCGGCTGAAATTCCGCTGGTCGGTCCCCGGGAGTCCCTGCTACCATTCCAGGCCGGTTCCTGCGGTCCCGGCCGGTCGGAACCGGTCAGATTCCCTGGTTAAAGCCGCGGTGATGCGCGCTGCTCCAGCAGCGCTGCTCCCGGGCGCCCGGCGTGGCTCTGGGGCCAGCGTTCAGCATCCGCCGGGTAGATCCGGCTTAAATAGTGCATAAATGTTATTTATATACAACTCATATTTTATTTTTTTAACAATAAAGTTTCCATTTGTGAAAATTCAGTGTTGTGATAATTTACAGGCTCGGGCTGCTCTGGCGGAGCGAGGTTTATGCTCCTCCCCTGCTACACGTCATTCAGGGAGCCAATCAGCACAGAGCCTCATTATCATACCCCCCCCTTCCCTAAAAATGAGGCGCAGAAAAAGAGGTTAGAAGCGGTAAAAGTAGTGACAGGGCTCACAGGCTGGATTTATGATTTATGTAGAAAAAACAAGCTTTAGATTGTTTTTAAGACATTCAAGGCCTGTTTAAAATATACATTAAATGCCATAATAGGTCACCTTTAAATAAAGTTTAAAAAAAAAGAAAAAAGTATGTGGATCTTTTGTTGTCGCCGGTTGCCATGGTGAATCCTTGTATCAGGGCTCAATTGATGGCTTTTTATTTTTTTCATGCACGCGCTTAACTCAAACTTAACAAAGTTGATTGAACTAACTCAAATTCTGGAACCGAAAACTCAGAGTTTCCGATCTCAGAGTAGATCAACTAAGAGTTCAGGCTTAGACTCAGAGTTTGTTGAACCTGCTTTGTGAAACGGACCCCAGGAAGAAGAGGGAGGATCATCGGGATCAGATTCCAGGAAGAGGATAGACTTTGGATTGAACCCTTTTATATCAGACATCCGTTAAGAAGTAAATATCTTTTTACCTCAACTCATATTTAGTCAGAAACAATCATGAAAAATGTAATTAAATTTTCATTTTACATGGATGATTTTTTTTTTTATTGTTTATATCAATCATCATGAATCATGAATGATGATTGATTGATTGATAAAAACGCAAATAAAAAAAGACTTTAGTGCAGGAAAGTTGTCAGTGAAGCAGATTATTGGTACAGCGTGATCAGTACAACCGGCATTTAGTTCAGAAAACAATGTGGAAAGAGAAATGTCATCAAATGAAGTTGAAAAGTGGAGATGCACTTTTGTCTTTTATCCTCAACTTCCTCAATCACGTCATTTTGATCCAGATTGTTATTTCACTGATCTTGGCTTCATCAAATGACACATCCAGGGACAGAAGCCGTGCATGTTCATCCTGTCCAGGTGTTGGAAGGTGAAGTGAAGCCGAAGCCATCGCTTCTTCCACTGATCTGTTGGCTCGGTAGGAAAACTGATAGGAATCCACTGTGTCAGGAACCATGGAGTTGATGTGGGTTAAAAAAACATGATCTGCTCTTTTGGTCTCTGGAGAAGGTTTAATGAAAATGTCTCTCCACATTTCTAGTCCATGAAAGAAGGCAGATTTTATGTCCATCAAATGCATTGCAGTTGTTTTTGATAACTTCCTGCCACAAGGATTCTCAGAGACTGAAGCACAGGTTGGAGATTCCTTCTGTAGCAGAAACTTGCAGTTCCTCAAAACCTTGTGGAGCCTGGCTTTTGGTACTAGTCCATTTTCCATCTCTTTTAAAGTGCAAACTCAACGAGTGGAGATGCACTTTTGTAATAATAATTACAATAATAATTAAAATAATAACATGATAATGGAGGGAGGACTTTGCTGTTTCAGGGCAGAGACCACTTGCCTTCATGGAGAGGGACATGAATTCCTTCATGAATAAGGACTAAAAATAATGTTATTTATGTATTTGGAATATATTGAACGATGCCATTAGGAAAAGTTCAAGACAGACGAATTATCCACAATATTTAACCAATAACAATGAAGTCATTAATGATATGAATGAGGTTGTTAATAATTTTTACAGGTATTTTGTGAGTGTTGGACCAAATCTGGCAGAAAAATGTGTGATCCTGGATCAGCTGATGGATGGAAGGAAACAATAAGTAGAAATCCAGATTCAATGTTTCTCACAGCTGTGGAGGAGAGAGAAATCATAGATATTGTAAGTAAATGTAAAAACAAGGTGACAACTGTTTTGATATGACAATAATCAAAAAGTTTATTGAAGGATTGACATTTCCAAATAAAAATACAAAAACTGCAAAAGTCATCCCACTGTACAGAACTGAAGACAGACACCAATTCTTAGAAAAAGTATTTATTTACAGGTTGGACAAATTAATGCCAATCAAAAGGACACGCCACTAATTACGCATTAAACTTCTTGCTTTATATAATTCTAACCTGCCACAATAAGAGGAAAAAGAGGCTACAAACCCCTGCAGAAAACCTGTGGGTGATTCCTGCATGAATGAACCGTCATTCTGAGTTTGGGGGTTAGTTTGGGATCTTTATTCCCTCTAGTGGTTAAATGTTGGAAACTGCAGCTTTAAATGTGTCTTGTATATCTATATTTTCACACCAAAATCATGTTAATTGATCCTCATTTCCTTCCCTGTGTTCCCTCTGGTCGAACCATCCGAAGTTTACCTTCCCTCTGACTTAACTTACTTTTTTATTTTAATGCCAAACGGTGACTCATGAGTCCTGCATGTGCACGTCAATAATAAATCCACCGACTGGAAGCGCTGAACTAAACTAAGTTGGATGTTTAAATGTTTTAATGTCTTAAAGACTTACCATGTGTATTATTTTGAGGCCCATTGCAATAAAAGTTTCTTAACAACATAAATGTTTTATGAAAAATAATAAAGAATGAATTAAAAAACATATTTTTCTTTTATTTATTGATAGTAACAATCAGAGGCTTATCATATAAATTGCGTCAGCTCTCATTGTGTCGGAAAAAATAAAACTCCGTCTAAACCTTCTTGCTTGTGTTGTTTTCTCAGATGTAAGTCGCTTTGGATAAAAGCGTCTGCTAAATGACAGAATTATTAGTAAACCAGTGATGAAAATGTTGTATGTATTTTGTTCTAATTATTTTCGTTGGTAAATGAGATATTTACTGTAACTGCAAGTAGGAACTATCCGTAGACCCGTGAGCTCCGCCGGAACTCCAGATTGTAACACCCGGCCGAAGGTCGGAAGTTTGGAGCGAACGGAACACGTGAGCAGTGATTCCTGTGAGGAGGACGGTTCTGTGGTTTCCTTTCTTTTTCCTCTTCAACAATGTCTAAGGTGAATCATCTGAGAGAGTTTATCGGTCAGCGACTAACAGCAGCTGCTGTAGAAATATTCTCAGTGTTTGAAAAAACCATGTTGGAGTTTGAAGAAGAGCTCGACCGTCAGCGCAGACTGTTGGACCTCGTCCTGAAACCTGAGATCAGACTCCACAGAGTCGGTACGTAACCCTGGAAACATGAATGAATGAACACATGAGTATGACTAATATTTACACACTCTTACTGTAAAAGAAAAGGAAGAGGAAAACACTTTTTTTTTTTTTTTTTTTTACTTCAGGTTCTGTTTTGCAGACTATAAAAATGGATTCTCCCATAATTTCACCCAATACCCCATATAGCCCCTCTTCATTACTAGAATCACTACAAGCACAGTGAATTTCAAACAATTTTACTCTGGAAAAATTGAAATATTAACATTTAAACTTCAAACACCTTACTTTTCTACAAAGGTCAATCGCCTTTTTCGCTTCAGGTTCTGTTTTGCAGACTATAAAAATGAATTCTCCCATAATTTCACCCAATAGCTCATATACCCCTCTTCATAACTAAAATCACTACAAGCATGCTTAATTTCAAACAATTTTACTTTAGAAATATTGAAATATTAAGGTGTAAACTTCAAACTACTTTTTTACAAAGGTCAGTTGCCTTTGTTGCAGAGACTGTAAAAATGAATTCTAAAACTAAATCAAATATCCACATAGTGTGCTTAAGGATGATTATAAAACAATGAGGCGATTGTGGTGACGGGACTGAGCCTGTGATTCTGTGTGGATTATAAAAGTACAGTCAATGTGAAATTGAGCAGACCTGTAGTGAAAAGTTTGAAGTTCAGATCTTAATATTTCAATATTTGTACAGTAAAATTGTTTGAAATGAAGCATACTTGCAGTGATTGTAGTCCTGAAGAGAGGTATCTGAGGTATTAGCTGAAATTATGGAATAATTCATTTTTACAGTCTCTGCAACAAAGGCAACTGACCTTTGTAAAAAAAGTAGTGTTTGAAGTTTACACCTTAATATTTCAATATTTCTACAGTAAAACTGTTTGAAATTAAGCATGCTTGTAGTGATTGCATTTGTGAAGAGGGCTATATGAGGTATTGGGTGAAATTATGGGTGAATTAATTTTTATAGTCTCTGCAAAACCGAACCTGGAGCAAAAAAGCTGATTGACCTTTGTAGAAAAGTAAATTGTTTGAAGTTTAGATGTTAATATTTCAATATTTGTACAGTAAAATTGTTTGAAATTCACTGTGCCTGTAGTGATTCTAGTTATGAAGAGGGCTATATAGGGTATTGGAGAATTCATTTTTACAGTCTCTGCAAAACAGAACCTGAAGCAAAAAAGCCGATTGACATTTGTAGAAAAGTAAGATGTTTGAAGTTTAGATGTTAATATTTCAATATTTGTACTGTAAAATTGTTTGAAATTCACTGTGCCTGTAGTGATTGTAGTTGTGACGAGGGCTATATGGGGCATTGGGTGAAATTATGGGAAAATTAATTTTTATAGTCCTGCAAAACCGAACCTTAAGCGAAAAAGGAGACTGACCTTTTTAGAAAAGTAAGGTGTTTGAAGTTTAGATCTTAAAAGAAAAGTGTTTCATCCTTTTCTTTTACAGTAATAGCGTGTAAATATTACAGTGGAAGTATGGCTATATGAAAAAAACATATCTGCTTTATCTCAAACTCAGTACTTAAAGGAGCATGAGGCAGGATTTATGAAAAAAATTAGTATTTTTTAAGTTTTCTAGTAATAATGTCAGATGAAGCGTTCCAAACCAAAAAGAATGAGCCTTTAGTGTACCGTATTTTCGCGACCATAAGGCGCACATAAAATTCTTTTTTTTTCTTTAAATGTCCCATGAAACCCCGCCCAATGAAACGGTGCGCCGTATCTATTACCTGTATTACGGTAATGTAAGGTGGACGGCCACCATGAGAACGGTAAAGGGAGAAGGGGGCGTGTGAAGCACAGGCGGAAGAAATGAAAATTTAACATTTTCATGGAGGTCCGTCTTGGTGCTTTCGCTTCATGAAACGGGGCCAGCGCAGCAGCAGCGCCCGGCGGATTATATGGAAAAGATGGAGAGCTTCCGCTCATTCTGCAGCCGTGCCGCTCACGTTAGGTGAATCACACGGTGGAGTTAACGGGGACCAGCGCGGACCGGCGCGGACCAGCGCGGGGGGGGGCGGAGCAGAACCCGGGACGCGGGACCAGCGCGGGGGAGCGGAGCAGGACCAGCGCGGGGGAGCGGAGCGGGACCCGGGACCAGCGCGGGGGGTGTGGAGCGGGACCTGGGAGCAGCGCAGGGGGTGTGGAGCGGGACCCGGGAGCAGGACGCGGGACCAGCGCTGGGGAGCGGGACCAGCGGAGCGGGACCAGCGGAGCGGGACCAGCGCTGGGGAGCGGGACCAGCGGAGCGGGACCAGCGCTGGGGAGCGGGACCAGCGCTGGGGCGCGGGACCAGCGGCGCGGGACCAGCGGCGCGGGACCAGCGGCGCGGGACCAGCGGCGCGGGACCAGCGCTGGGGAGCGGAGCAGAGCCAGCGGAGCGGGACCAGCGCTTGGGAGCGGAGCCAGCGGAGCCAGCGGAGCGGGACCAGCGCTTGGGAGCGGAGCCAGCGGAGCGGGACCAGCGCTGGGGAGCGGAGCCAGCGGAGCGGGACCAGCGCTGGGGAGCGGAGCCAGCGGAGCCAGCGGAGCTAGCGGAGCCAGCGGAGCCAGCGGAGCGGGACCAGCGCTGGGGAGCGGAGCCAGCGGAGCCAGCGGAGCCAGCGGAGCCAGCGGAGCGGGACCAGCGCTGGGGAGCGGGACCAGCGCTGGGGAGCGGGACCAGCGCTGGGGAGCGGAGCGGAGCGGGACCGGAGCGGGAGCCGCGACGCGGGACCAGCGACGCGGGACCAGCGCAGGGGAGCGGAGCCGCGACGCGGGACCAGCGCGGGGGAGCGGAGCCGGGACCCGGGGCGCGGGGAAGCGTAGCGGGACCCGGGACCGCCGCGGTCGGGATCCGCAGCACAACGGGGTATGAAAAGTTTATTTACTCTTGTGCTTGCCTGCCACGCTGATGGACAGAAACTGCCGGCTATGGTGATTTTTAAAAGAAAAGCGTTTCCTAAAGAGACTTTTACAGCCAGAGTGAAATGAAAAGGGCTGGATGGATGAAGAGATGATCGAGTGGCTGAGACAGGTTTATGTGCGGCGACCCAGTGTTTTTTTTTAAATTCTTTAATGCGGAAACAGAAGATGAACCTTTTGAAGGGTTTGATGTGAAAAGTGAAATAAAATATCAAACTAAGTTTTGCTCCCGCTCTATTTTTAAATAAGCACTCTTGTGTGTGTGTTTTGCGGCGCGTGTGTGTGTGTTTTGCGGCGCGCGCGTGTGTGCAGCTCCGTGTCTGTAGACTGCGCCTTTTGGGTCGGTGCGCCGTATGTGTGTTTAAAATCCAAAAATGACACACAAAACTGAGGGTGCGCCTTTTCACACGGTGCACCGAATGGTCGTGAAAATACGGTATCTCTTCGTTGCCTTGAACAGGCTGTGTGCTGCAAAATGTGCTGCAATTGTGGGGCCGAATTTCCCGCGCTGTCCTGCGGATGTGACGTCACATGACGCTGCATGAGCGTTCTCCCCGTTCTCCTGTGCCGGCTTCACTGTTGGCTGCAGTACCCCCAACGGCCGTCGTGGTCAAGGGTGGCGCTAGAGAGTCTAATTTCTTAAAAGGAGCGTCATGCTCCTTTAATATCTTTCCGTTTCTGAGCCTCATTCATTCATTTACCGTAAAGGCTGAAATAAGAGCACATGAACATTTAGGAGCGGCTGATTTGACCGTAAATACGAATGACGGTTTGCCGGACCGCAGTCGTGCTCAGTTGAGGCAAAAAGCCCAAGGGGCTTATACGAGGCCTCTGCCTGTAAAATACAGCAAAAGATTGTACAAAGATTTAAAATATGCAGAATACATGATTGCATTCTAAAAACAAAGACAAAGCAAATAAACAGCAGCATGAATAGAATACATGGTATCTACATGATAAACGAAAAAAATTATCTAGAAATATCACTAGGTAATCTGATCAATTAAATGTGTCCTGAGCTTACGTTTAAAATGATTGAATGAAGTAGAGGTAGACGAGATTGCTGTAGGTGTTCCATAACTGTATCTGATGGAGAACTGACACAAACCAGTACGGAACTTCAGGAGATTTAAATGATTAGCCTAGGGGTGGGCGATATGACCTAAAATTAATATCACGGTATTTTTCATCTTTTGAACGGTGACGGTATAATATCACAGTATTTTTTGGTACGTTTTGGGAATAAGGTTAATATTTTTATAATATAATAAGTAAATGGTAGTATCCTTATCAAAAAGAGACATGGGAGAGTATTATGCATTCTCAACATATTTATTTGCCAAAAAACCTAAAGATCTTACATATATATATATATATATATATATATATTTATTTATTTTTATTATATTATATTTTAAATATTTTGTAAACCTGTCTTAAAATGTAATACTGGACCTCGGTTGGGCTGGTTGGACAGCGGGTGGTGGAAAATTTCCCTTAATTTTAAATCCAAAACTTGACAGGTTTATGCCATGAGTATTCATATACAGTAATCCCTTGTTTTTCGAGAGGGTTACGTTCCAAAAAGAACCCGTGATAAGTGATATTCACATAGTAGCAACCCTTTTTTTTTTTTTACAATTATTATGCAAAGCTTCAAATTGCGGAGTTCAGCACCGCCTCGCACGTATTTCCCTGCTCTTCTGAGCCGCTCCATCCCGACTCGCGCTGTAGCGTCTTTTTCTTCTAAAGCCCGCGGTACAGGTGTGTTTTTTCGAGAGAAGAACATGGTTATGGGTATTTTTTTGTCACTCTTTTTTTCTTCTGGGCAAAAAGATTCTTTTAAACTGACATTCATTATTTTTTTCTCCATCTTGAAGTCGGTGATTCTTATTCCAGCAGGTTGAAACAGCGCTCTGCGCTCCGCAGCCGTCAAAGACCCGCCCAGCTCTACTTCTGATTGGCTAGTGTTAGTTTGGTTGAGCCAGAGCTGCTTTCCTCTCATTCCATTGGTAGACGAACTTTGTTGACTCAAACCTTTTTTTTTTTTTTTTTTTTCTTTTTCAAAGCAGTCAAACTCGCACGCCGAGAAAAAAACTCTGTACGCCGGAGATCCGGCACGGTGCCGGAATACTTTAAGCCCTGCATTTCTTACTACTCTTGTCATAAGGTGTAGCAGCACGATGCCTGCAGTGAAAGCTGTGTAGTCTTGGGACGTGCTCCGCTGGTGTTGCTCAGCAGCACCAGCGGAGCAGCGGTCCCAGCGGGACCAGCTGCTGGTCCCACTTGCGCTCGTTTTGGCCCGGGTTGCCTCTTCATATTCACGGGCGTGCGTGTTTTTTAAGTGATGAAACAGGTTGCTTGTGTATCAACCTCTTGCTGTCACAACACGGCAGCAAACCTTGCATATCACAGAAGTTTTTAATGCCTTATTTAGGCTAATCATTTTATAATTGATTTATTACGGTATTGACGGTATTGCAAAATCCATGTCGTGGCGCAGTTTCACACCGGTGATGACTATGACACCGGTGTACCGCCCACCCCTAGATTAGCCTGTCTTGTATTAAAATGGTGAATATCACTGTTGAGCTGAAAAAAATCTTTACATGGCAAAGAAAATGAAACTGGAAGGAACAATACTTTAGGGCTGCAACTAAAGATTATTTTAAAGGGGACATATTATGGCATTTAATGTATATTCTAAACAGGCCTTGAATGTCTTAAAAACAATCTAAAGCTTGTTTTTTCTACATAAATCAGAAATTCAGTCTCTGGGCCATGTTTTTATTTTTTCCGCTTCTAAAGCCTTTTTCTGTCATTCATTTTCAGGGCGGGGGGGGCTATGATAATGAGGATCTGTGCTGATTGGCTGCTTGAATGACGTGTAGCAGGGGAGGAGACAAAGCGTCGCTCCGGGGAGAACAGCAGCGGCTGCGTAGCAAAGCGTGTCCACGGTTCTGCGTTAAATCGACACGTACCTACGCCGTAGGCTCTGCGTTGGTGTAACGCGGAACCATAAATCAGCCTTTAGTCACCTCGTCTTCAAACAGGAAGATTGAATTTAATTCTAAACAGGTACACCACGGTTATTTACTCCAATTCCTCATCATTTCACTTCTTATGTTACATGACAAATGAATCATGTTAACTGTAAAGAAATCACAACACTGAATTTTCACAAATGGCAACCTTATTGTTAAAATATATAAATAAAATGTATGCACTATTGCTGGCTCAAGGAAGGACCGCGCGTCTTCTGAATGTGAACAGCTCCAGGTGCTTGAAAGATCTGAAACCACAGAAGAAAAATGTATTACGGTACTAATAGAGCCCCGAGCCCGGGGCTCCTCGACGGTCCGGTCCGTGAGCAGCTCCGGTGCTCCGGAGCTAAGCTAAATACTTAGCCCATGCAAAGATTATACAAATATAAATAACATTAAAAAAAAAAGGAACTTACCGCTGACTCGTGTGCAGTTATCGGGTCTGTGCTGTGGGAACTGATCCTTTTATAAAGGTAAATGTCGATGCAAAACCTAATTTCTACTCTCCCTCGCTGTTCAAACAGCCACCGCTTCTAAACAATGGCTGAAGCGCCAGCCGGCGGAGAGAGCTGGTTGTGGGCGTGGTTTCAGCAGCGGAGGCCGAACCTCTGCGCCTCGGGTGATGTCACCCTAGGCGCAGATTCTAATCGGCTCCAAAAAATTCACGTGACACTGGGGGATTCTGTGAGGCGGGGGTCAGAGACCTTGCAGAAATTCATGGGATTTCATCTCCCCTCTGCTGTCAGGGTGAGGGGAGACCACTTTATGGCCCGGTTTCACAGACAAGGCTTATATCAAGCCAGGATTAGGCCTAAGTCAGACTAGTAAAGCTAGGTCATTTAAGTGGCTTGCATGAGCGTGGCTTATATTTGTCTTAGTTAGTCCCAGACTGTGGAGTCCTGGAGTAAGCTTAAAGCAGAACACCTCATTAGCTTAAGTGGGAGCACAGTCTGTTAGCCTAATGGTGCTCACAAAAACCTGGAATGGAATTGAGGACAGTTTTGCTGGAGGGAATTTTGACACCAAACATGGTTGAAGCTAAAAGAACACGCTCAAAGAACTATACTGAGTATGAAAAAAAACTCTACTTAAACAAATTTTGGGAAATCAAGCTGTTATTGAAAGTAAAGGGCATAGTGCTGCTGTTGAACATAAGAAGAACAATGCTTGGGCTGCCATTTGCAGTGAATTCAATGCAAATTAAAATGTAACCACACTTTTGTATCTAACGGTGTTCTTTTCCCAGAGGAAATTATTCTAACCCTGGTGGAAGAGCCAGTGCACAGTGACTGTGCACCTTCCACATCTGGCATGGCATCCCAGAGAAAAGATGCTGCCAAAACCTTCCAGCAGAGACCAAAAAGGATGTCAATGCATGAAAAGTTAGCCTTAGAAGTTCATGAGCAGAAAATGAAATATCTGAAAGAAGAGCATGACATGAAAATGAGAATTCTATAGGTCGAATTGGATATGAAATTAGAAGAGAGAGTTGTTCAAAGAAAGATGCATGAGATAGCTATGTAATGTAATGAAATACACTTGACAAGAGTGTGAGTATTGTAGTCACCACAACCTAAATTTTAGGACAGCCTTGGTTGAGTTTCTCATTTAATTTTTCAGCACACTATTGCACTGCAATGTGAAAGCAGCTCTGAGTGCAAGTCCTCGTTGGACTGGCATGGGCACATCTGAATCATTCTGGTCTTCCATTGGAGGGTCAGGACAATTATACTGCTTTAGGTAGTTGTACAGCTTCAGGTAGTTGTGCAGCACAGCTGTAGCAATGATCACCTTGCAGCATCTTCTTGGCTCAAAACGAAGTGTATTGCATAAACACTGGAATTGATTTGTCCACACCCCAAACATACGCTCGACCAATCCTTCTAGTGCGAATATGAGCTTTGTTATATCTTTGCTGCTCAGTTGTTGTGGGATGTGGCCAAGGTGTGAATAAATAGGAACTCTGCGCATATGCACTGTCACCAATTAGTATTCCGCTATGTTGCCCTCTCTCAAACTGAGCACACAATGAAGAGTTGTGAAAAATCCTTGAGTCATGTGTTGCTCCCTTCAAATGGGCGACAATGTTTGGAAACTCTAAATTGGGAGTGCATACAGCCTGAACATTGATGGAAAACCAGTTCTTACGGTTCCTGTACTCCTCAGCATCAGGAGTTGATGGACACTTGATTTCAACATGACATCCATCAATACAGCCAATCACTCCTGGGAAGTTCCCATATTCGTAGAATCACGATTTATAGTTGGTTTGCTCAGCAGCATCAGGGAACTTAATGTACAGATTTCTCAGTTCACAAATGGCACTGCAGACATTGTGAACTATTCTAAACACTGTTGCTTTGCTGACACCACACAAATCACCAGTTTCACGATGAAAGGTTCCAGATGCCAAGAATCTCAAAGTTATCAGAACTTGGAGAGAACTGGGTACAGGCCTTCCTTTATGAGACATGGAGGAAAGTCTAGGCTCAAGCAAAGTAATTATCTCCAGTACATCTTCTTTGTACATACGAAAGCGGTTTCGGAAAGTTATTTCATCAAACTGATTCAATGGATTACTCCTATCCACAGGTATTTGTCTGGCTGGCCTCTGTAGCGAATATTGGTCTTCATTTAGATATTCCAAATACTCCATGCTCCCAAAACATCTGTGCTCCCTTTCACAAACAGTACTAAGCTGAAGTTAAACCTGCCTCTTTGCAGGATTAATATAAACTTAAATTTAGTCCTAGAGTAGCTCTAATCCACCCTTTTGCAATTGGTTTTGTTTAATCCAGAACAGACTAAATCTATGACTATTTTAAGATATGTCTGTGCAAGTGACTTAAAGTTAAGCCAGCTCAAACAGCATTTTAGTCTGAGACTAGGCTTAAGCCTTGTCTGTGAAACCGGGCCTATATATGTTAAAACAAGAAAAAACGTGTTTTTCATAATATGTCCCCTTTAATAATCGATTAATCTGTCGATTATTTTTTCGATTAATCGATGAATCGGATAAAAAAAACAAAACAAAAAAGCATTAAATTCCAACCATTCGAAACAGAACTGACAGTGTAAATTCACAGTGCAGATAATCTTCAGAAAGTTCACAAACAGGTTGCTCCTTGAACATCCCTGAGCTTTTAAAGTATTGATAAAAAAAAAAAAAACTAAATGGACTAACACAGAAAACATACACATGTATGCTTTACATCTGCCAAATATATAAAAATAAAGTGCACAAAAGAGATATACTTTGTTTAAAAGGGACCTGAGCTGTCAGAACAATAAATAGATTATAAAGGTGGCTCATTCATATGGAAATACAGTCATCATGGAGTTTGCATTGCCCATTTATGGTACAAAAACGGGTGTGTAGAGGGTGGGGTAGGAGGCGAAATTCACATGCGCAATCTTCCAGCTGGACTGTGATTTATGAAGCGAACATTGCGTGCAAGTGTGCGTGCACACGGTTTTATGTATCCAGATTTTTTTGTGCACACGCCATTTTCGGCTTTTGGGTGCATGTGCACTTTTACTATGAATCGTACGCACTGCTTTGTAAAATAAACCGTCAAACCCAGCCGACACAAGTTTAAACTCCAACAAGTCTCTGTGCACACAATGAAAAGCTTTTTGAAAATCAATAAAACCAAGACTTTCCTTCAAAAATTCTAGCTCTTATTACAGTACACAGGGTATAAATATCTAGACAATCTAGACAGGATCTATGTTTTCTGAACCCATTCTGCTCCTCCACTAAAATGTTTTCCTCCTCTAGGTACTGATACAGCCTAAAATTTAAAATATTAGAAAACAGTTTATGAACTGTACTAGAGGAATCAGAGGCTGATTCCTCTATAATTAAGAGGGACCCTAGGGTCGCTTTTAGTTGACTTTGGAATCTGTTTAATAAGTGATTTATACCAATCAGAGGGATCATTAGCATATTTAAAACATACTTGTAAGAGAGAGGTCAGAAACTGTAATAATTTAGGTGCTTTTAAAACTTCATTAGTGTGTGGCAATCCTGCAGAATCTTTTTTTGCAACATATGAAGATGTGTGTTATAGGTAGCTCCCCAAATAATATTACAGTATATGAGATATGGATATATCGAGCTATAATAAAGAGTTGGGAGACAATTCACCAAACTACGGACTTTGCTAATAATACCAATAGATTTAGATATTTTTTTACTGACGTGGTTGATGTGGTTTTTCCAGCTTAAACCTTCATGGATAATTACACCAAGGATGGTTGTTAACCTGAGTGAGCGGGTCGTCTCCTATAGACAGGCCGGTGTTAGATTTACAATATATTTTATTTTTTGATGTAAAATATAATAAAATTAGATTTTTTATATTCAGTGATAGTTTGTTAATTTTAAACCATTTTGAAATGTTTTCTAAATCATGGTTAGCCTTTCCCATTAGAGATGAAAAATCATTATGTGAAATAAATATGTTTGTATCATTGGCAAAAAAGTACGAGAAACAAGGGGACAAGGCTGCAGCCAAATCATTTATATGAATCAAAAACAACAGGGGCCCTAGACCCCTGGGGGCACCCCGCATTTTAAGGTGGCCCTCTCTGATGATTTACCATAAATGATAACAAATTGCTGACGGTTATGAATATAATTCAAAAGCCACACAGGAGTGATTACAGCAAATCCATAGTGTAATAATTTTTTAATAAGAATATCAAAATTAACTGTGTCAAAAGCTTTGGATAAATCAAGAAACATTCCCAAAGCGTATTCATTATTATTGATTGCAGTGTGAATTTTATCAACCAATTGAAGTTAAGTCATTTCTGTAGAAGGATTTTTCCTAAATCCATATTGGTGTTTATACAGTATTAGGGCTGGGCGATTTTGGACAAAAATAAAATCCCGATTTTTTTTTTCTCTGAAAACCCAATTTTCGATTTCGATTTCGATTTTTCTTTTTGGTAAAACTACAAAAGACAATGGAATAAATTGTTTCAAATATTTTATCTTTATTTTTGAAGAAAAATAGCAAACACATTTCCCTATTGGGAATGGAGTGCGATTGAAAGATACTGTAAATCCTCCTTGAATTTAGTAAAGTGACAACATTTACAATTTTCTTGACCAAACGAAGATGACTAGACGAGCTCTGAAAAAAATCGGAAAATCGATTTTCCGATTTTCCTTTTTTTTAACATCGATTGTGATTAATAAATCCGATTTAGATTTAAAATCGATTAATCGCACAGCCCTATACAGTATATTACAGTCCTGCAAATGTTTCATCATTCTGTCATAGACCAATTTTTCCAGGATCTTTGAGAAACATGGGAGAACAGAAATGGGCCGGTAGTTACTAAATACACTATGGTTTCCAGATTTGTAAACAGGGACTACTTTGGCAATTTTGAGGTCATTGGGTATTATTCCAGTTTCTAGAGATTTGGTGAAAATACGGGTGAAAGGCTCAGCAATTGAATGTCTAGTTTTCATAATGAAGTTAGATCTGACCTCATCATGACCAGCAGCTGAGTCTTTCAGGCACATCATTATGTCCAAGATTTCCTTCTCTGTAGGAGGTTTGAAGCTCTGAATAGAAGGATGGGAACCCGTCAGAAACTCAGATGGAGACCCGGCTAAGGAGTTATCCTTTCTGAAAGAACTGTTCCAATATTAACAAAATAATTGTTCAAAACATATGCAATGTCAGATGGGTCAGAGTAGACTCGATTTCCATCAACAAATTGAGATGGAAGAGTGACTGTAGACTTATTCATATTTAGAAGCTGGTTAATAACTCCCCAGGTAGTTTTTATGTTATTAGAAGCCTCATTGAATTTGTTGGAAAGGTACTTTTTCTTGGCAGTTCTAACAAGATGATTATAATTGTTATGAAATGTCTTATAATTTGCTATATTAATTGGGGATGGATTACTGATGAATTTCTTATACAATCTATTCTTAGCTTTCAGAGACTTATGGAGATCTGGTTTAAACCAGGGTTTTCTAAATGCAGAGACCTAGTTTTCTTTTTTTACTGACAAGAGGAAAGCACCTGTTCAATACAGAGTTGAAAGACTTGAAAAATGACTGATATGCTTGTTCAACATCATCATGGGTGTATCCATCATCCCATCGGATGTCATCAACCTGCTTCTCAAACCGGTCAACATTTATTTTGTTATACACTATAACTTAGAACTAGAACTTGTAAGATGTGATATGACACTGGCAAAAAACATGATGGTTGGAGGATGTTCATATCGGTGTTGATATGCAGTACTTGTAGTTAGATCGTTATATATGACGCGGAAGAAGCCCTTTCTAGAACAACTTTATTCTTCAACTGTCGACTGTCTCGAACTTTAAACCTCACAAATACAACCAAACCATCAACACTGGGAAGCACTTTTGACTTGTTAAAATCCAATCGTTTTGTCCCTTTTTGTAATTCCAGAACTCCTACAAGAAAATGTTTGTAAGGTGGAGGAGGACGGGGTTTTCAGTGACCAGCACCTGGATAGCCTGGAGAGGAGCTGCAGCCCGGACCAGGAGGAACCAGAGAGGAGCTGCAGCCCGGACCAGGAGGAACCAGAGAGGAGCTGCAGCCCGGACCAGGAGGAACCAGAGAGGAGCTGCAGCCCGGACCAGGAGGAACCAGAGAGGAGCTGCAGCCCGGACCAGGAGGAACCAGGGCATCCACAGACTACAGAACTGGAGGAAGACTCCAGCGGTCAGGAGATGAAGCACGAGGAAGTAGAGGTGGATGTCTCATTGGTCAATGTCGCTGATGTGAAAGTTGAAAATGGTGAACCAGGACCAAACTGTGGCCAGCTGCTGTTGCACACTTCTCCTGAAGCTCAAAACAAAGATGAGGAAGGGACTGAAAGTTTACGCTCAGACTCACGACACGGTGACCAAGAAGATGCTGTTGTCCCGTCAGACAGCAACTGTAAATCAAAGCTGATCAGGACCCATACGGGGAAGAAGGCGTTTTCTTGCAGCACTTGCAGGAAAGAGTTCAGTAAAAGTAGTATTTTAATGGATCACATGAACACCTGTGGCAACGCCTTTATTAAATTATCACATCTTAAACGCCACATAACCCGGCACACGGGCGAAAAGCCCTACATCTGCAAAACATGTGGAAAAAGTTACACAGAACGTTCCAGTCTGGTGATTCACTTGAGGACCCACACCGGCGAAAGGCCGTACCTGTGCAACACCTGCGGAAAAACCTTTATTGACTCATCAGCTCTTAAACGCCACATAATCACGCACACGGGCGAGAAGCCCTACATCTGCAAAACGTGTGGAAAGAGTTACAGGCAACGTTCTAGCCTGGTGGTTCACTCGAGGGTCCACACTGGTGAAAGGCCGTACCTGTGCAACACCTGCGGCAAAACCTTTACTAGATTATCAGAACTTAAAAGCCACATAAGCACACACACGGGCGAGAAGTATTTGTGCAAGACGTGCAACAAGGGTTTTAGCCGCAGAATTGATTTGCTGAGTCACATGAAAAATCACCCGGAGGAAAAGTCTGGTGACTCGTGACAAATGAAGCTCATGTTGTCGTCCTCCGGGGGCAGCTGTCCACTCCTGTCTGACCCACAGAAGAAGAACCCGCAGAAGTCCAACCACCACCTGCTGTGGATGATGAGCCTGATCCCCTCCCCACAAGGGTTGCAGGTTCAACCCGGATTTCTGCTTCTCCGTCAACTTGACGCAGAGGGAACAATGTGGTCGTGTACTTTTTTTTGAAGCTCTGCATTGAGTTTGTTTGAATCCCTGTTCCTTCTTAAAATCGTTAGTATTTGTTGCTGTTGGTAACTTGCCGTCTCCACGGTGCAAATAAAGAGCTGTTAGGATGTGCTGAAGTTTCTTTAAACGTGACAGTTTATTTCATTCATCTACAAAGCCTCTCTCACACGTCCTTTTTCCCGTCTGTTTCTTCTTCACTCACATTCTCTTTGTAAGTTAATCTGCAGCTCCATGTTGTTAAACTCTCTCCATCTACTCCGTTCAGAGGTTAGTCCAAGTTTGATATATTTACGTGTTCAGTTTTTACAACGTTCCTCTGAAAAACATGAAGAAACTTCAGAGAAACGAGGACAAAAGAAGAAACGCAACCATCAACACGTCAGAAACAGAACAGCCAACCATCTGTCACCATTTTATAAACTTTAATATCTGCAGCATTAAACAGAAAACCTTGAAGATTTCAGAAGTCATTACAGTCAGATACGGTTTGCTTTTCTTTCCCCTTTAAAATGTTTTTATTGATTTAGAAAACAAGAACATTTAGTTTGCAAATTAATGAGGAAATGAGTGTGATGTGGGATACACATCACGATACTTGAGTCACGATACAATACGATATTGCTAGCGGATTCAAATGCTATCAGTCCACTGAATAGGAATTTATCATGTGTAATCAGAGCCTTGAATGGTGTGAGTAGATGGGATACTGTCTACCCGCTAGATTTTTGTCATTATTCTTTGGGTTGCTAATGGCTTTCCCAGCTACTGCTATTGAAAACTAAACTTAGGCTCAGTAGATGTTTTGTAGATGTTTTGTCACTAAAACCTAACCCTCACCCTAAACCTAACCTTAACCAAATTATAGCCCAGAACTGTGTGCATGTTTTTGTGAGGGAACACAAAAACACGGGGAGAACACGCAAACTCCACACAGAAAGGCCCTTTCACCAACCCCACCCAGGGTGTGGGCGCCATGGTCATGGGGGAACTAACACGTAGTATCCCCTATCAGTGGACTGATAGCATTTGAACCGGGTGGTTGAAGTGTCTAGTTGTCCCGCAGACATCTTCACTGTGAAGTCCTCAGGACTTCAGTGTTTTTCTAAGACTGGATTGCTGAAGGAATGAAAAGTCACCTTATTTACACTAATGCCACATGTTTAATCGAGTCAACTAGTACATGTAGCATACAAAATGACTTTAAAGTAAAGTTGGCTATTCAGTGACTTATTTTCCCCCGATATTTGTAATTTCTGCAAGTAAAATTCACATTTATTGACTAGTAACTTCTTAATGTGTTGGTTTTTTGTTGAGAAACATCCAAATACACTACAATATTTTTTTTTAACCTTGTCTGCACACATTAATGGTTGATACCATGGCATGTGCATTATTACTATATTTAATACATATACATATTAATACATATATATACGCATACACATACAAACCCAGTGAGGTTTTTTTTTGGGGGGGAGGAGGGGGTGACATCCACTGCCAATCCAAGAAGCAGGAGCACACGGAAGCACACGTCAAGCACTGGAAATCTGCAACAAAAACCACAAACGAAACACAAAACCGACACGGAGCCGACCAAAGTGTGTGTGTGTGTGTGTGTGTGTGTGTGTGTGTGTGTGTGTGTGTGTGTGTGTGTGTGTGTGTGTGTGTGAGAGAGTGAGTGAGTAAAGTTTATTTATAGAGCACCTTTCACAGACATTGGCCGGGTTTCCCAGATCAGTTAAGTAGTTCTTAACAGCGAAAGACTTCTTTCAAACCTTCTTAAGGAGCCTGTGAAAGAAAATCGCGTTTCCCAGAGTTGCTCTTAGCTTAAGTATCTCTTTCATTAAGAAGGAAATGAAAGATGCTGCTGACCCAGTCTTTCCAACCATCTTAGTGAACAAAGACTCACAGATCCAGCCGCGTCAGGCAAATCAATATTACACCAAGTAATGAAATATTAAAACAATGCACCCCGCACAAATTTTGATCTATTTTATACTTTAGATTTATATTGTTTAGCATTTATTGGTGACAGCAAAGGAAAAAAAAAAGAAAAATAAGGAATAACAAGTGTGTTCCTGTATATGCTTTATGCTTTACGCACAAATAAAACGATCATCATGAATATCATTTATTTGATAATTTGGCTGCTATACAGCATGTTCTCGCTGCAAATCAACCGCGTCACCGTGCGCGAAGCAGAACTTTATATGAACGCATTCGTGCGTCAGCACTTCAGTCCCCTGGACGTGTCGGACCGGGCTGTCAGACCGGGACACCTGCGCCGTGCCCGAGCCCGAGCACCTCTACGTGTGATGACAGGGAAGCAGCAGCTGAAGAACAGGAGCCTTTGATGAATCGTTCATTACAGTCTCAAATATAATCAATGGTGTCGGTTTATATTAAAGAATCTTTTTGCCCAGAAGAAAAAAGAGCGAAGATAACGACCCATAACTATTTTCTTCTCTTGAAAAAACCTGCACCGCGGGGTTTAGGATAAAAAGACGCTGCAGCGCGAGTCGGGATGCAGGGTCTCAGAAGAGGAGGAATACGTGCGAGGCGGGGCCGATCTCTGCAATCTGAAGCGCTCTATAATTGTAAAAAGAATTTCACTTATCACGGGTTCTTTTTGGAACATAACCCCTGCGAAAAACCAGGGATTGCTGTAATTCCACGTTGCGATTTGCGAAACTCGCCTTCTCTTGGCTCATGTTTTTGAACGCACACAAACGCCCACCCCGTTTCCTCCCGGTTTCTGCGTGTGGGGAAAAAAGCCTCACTGTAGCCAGAAATAACGGAGTAACGCACCGTTTGGATGAAAAAGGGTCATTGAATTATATTTATCATCTTAATTTTTTATTATAACGCACAGGCAGCAGTGAATTAGTGCGTTAGGCAGCAGTGCTGCGTGTGAAAATGCGCTGATAGTGATCGGTGATCGATTTGCCTGGCATCGATTCATTTGGTTTCAGAATCGGACAGCTGCTCCAAAGAGCTTCTGAAAGAGCGAAACTAAAGGACGGTGTTAAGAAGTCATCTGGGAAACACCCGTATCTTAGGGTTCTCTCTTAAGTGAAACCTTCTTTGAACCTCTCTTAAATCCTTAAGAGAGGTTGGATCTGGGAAACCCGGCCATTGACAGTCACAAAGTGCTTTAACAAGAACAAAATAAAACAAGTCAATTATGATCAATAAAACAATTCAGGAACCAATATTTCTAATAAAATAAGACAACAAATAGAATAGACAATATGGAGTTAACAATCAACACACAACAATTAATCATTCCAGCTGTGGAAAAGCCTTTCTAAAAAGATGAGTTTTTAGCAGTCGTTTAAAAATGTCCACAGAATCAACTGTTCTTAAGTGGAAGGGGAGCTCGTTCCATACCCTGGGGGCAAAACATGCAAATGCTCGATCACCTTTGGTTATTAACTTTGTCCGAGGGACAACCAACAGAGCCTGGGAAGAGGATCTCAGTGACCTTATGGGAACATATGGCGTTAGCAGGTCAGACAGATAATTTGGTGCCTGGCCATGGAGGGCTCGATGAGTAATAACTAATATTTTAAAACGTATTCTGTATTGAACTGGGAGCCAGTGTAGAGAGGCGAGGACGGGTGTAATATGACATGATCTCCTAGACCTGGTGAGTATTCTAGCAGCTGTGTTCTGAACCAATTGGAGGCAATCCAATGAGGTTTTGGACAGACAGGTGAAAAGGGAATTACAGTAGTCAAGTCGTGATGATACAAATGCGTGGATAATGGTTTCTAACTCCTGGTGCGATACAACTGATCTTAGTTTGGTGATATTACGGAGGTGATAAAAGCAAGTGCGAGATAGGGAATGAATATGTTTATCTAAAAGCAGGGACTGATCCAGAATAACACCAAGGTTTCTGGGGTTGGAACAAATATTCTGTTTTAATGATCCTAGACGATCTGCAATGTCTGCAGCAATCTTACTTTGGGCAATAATTAAAACCTCAGTTTTATCTGGATTTAGTTGCAGAAAGTTGGCAGCCATCCAGTTCTTAATGGCAGAGATGCAATCATGGAGTTTGGTGATCATAATGTCCATGTTATCCGGTTTGAAAGAGCAGTATAATTGAATGTCATCGGCGTAACAGTGATAGGAGATTCCCTCATAAGTGTTGATAATGGTTTTGAGAGGAAGCATGTATAAGGCAAACAGGAGTGGACCTAGCACGGATCCTTGAGGAACGCCACATGTTAGGGTTGTGGATTCGGAGGAGTAGGGGCCAACAGCCACCGAGAAGCTTCTATCAGTTAAATAGGAATGAAACCAATCTAGGGCACTCCCAGTGATTCCCACCCATTTATTTAGCCTGTCGACCAAGATGTGATGGTCCACGGTATCAAAGGCCGCGCTAAGGTCCAATAGCACCAGGATGGAGGAGTCACCGCTATCAGAGGACATCATGATGTCATTGGTGACCCTTAGAAGGGCAGTTTCTGTGGAGTGTTTTTGGCGGAAACCTGATTGAAATTCATCACAGATGCTGTGTTGTTCCAATATGTTGGTGAGTTGACTGGCCACTGTTTTTTCTAGGAGTTTGGAGATGAAAGACAGTTTAGAAATTGGTCTGTAATTTGACAGTGTTGATGGGTCCAGGTTTGTTTTTTTAAGAAGTGGTTGAATTATTGCCTGTTTAAAGTTGGGTGGAACACAGCCGGATGACAGTGAGGAGTTAATGATTGATAATATACATGGGCCTACTGAATTAAAAGTATCCTTTAACATGGATGTGGGCAGGATGTCTAATGGACAAGAAGAGGATTTCATGGACCTTATGAGAACAGTCAAATCTTGCAGGGAAATCTGGGAAAAACTGTGGATGGTTGGTTGTCTAATGGGACATGAGGAGAGCGGGGAGGAGGAGGGCACAATGCTGGATCTGACTCTCTCCACCTTGTCAATAAAAAACTTGAGGAAGTCGCTACAGTCATTGTTTGAAAAGACTGGGACAATCGGAGGGGCAGGGCTGACAATAGTATTTATGGTGTTGAACAGAATTTGGGGATTTCTCTTGCTGGATGCGATGATGTTAGCAAAATATGAAGCCCGTGCATCCTTGACTAAGTTGTTATACTCACATAGGAGTTCGTTTAAATGTATTCGGTCAGCCTGGACCTTGGTAGCTTTCCATTTGCGTTCTGCCTTTCTACATTTCCGTTTAGAGCAGCGAGTGACTTCGTTTAGCCAAGGACATACATTTACAGAAGGGACGGATCTGGACTTTATAGGGGCAGTCCGGTCTAAAATAGCCACACACTGTGCATTGAAAGAGTCGACTAGACCTGCAGTATCGGTTTGACCGGATTGTTCTAAAACCAAACTGCTGTCAAATGCGGCAGCAAATTCCTGAGTTGAGGACTCATTTAAAAAGCGCGAGAGTTTCTCTCTCTTGCCGATTATGCAGTTGGAATTAAAAGACAAATTAAAAGAAATGAAATAATGGTCACTTACAGAGAGTTCCTCAGTAGATACACAATCAATATCTAATCCTAAAGAGAAGACAAGGTCCAGGGTGTTTCCCCCAATATGTGTGGGACCTGACACATGTTGACTAAAATTAAAGGCTTCTGTAATATTTAGGAAATTGACGGCAAAATTGTTGGTAGTGTCATTGGTATGTAAATTAAAATCACCAAGCAAAAGGACTCGCTCAAATTTGATGATAGAAGTTAAAAAATCACTAAACTCAGATAAAAATGAACCATTAAAACCTGGAGGGCGGTAAATTAGGGCACAATAAAAATGATCCGATCGTCCTACTTTGGCCATTAACAGTTCAAAGGAGGAGAAAGAACCAGTGCTCACTGTCCGGGCAAAGAAACAGTCCTTGTGGACCACTGCTAGGCCTCCCCCAGCTTGACCCGTGTCTCTGGGGGCACAGATGAAAGAGCAGCCTGTAGGGCATAGTTCAATCAGGGATGTGTAATCGTCAGGTTTCTGCCACGTCTCTGTGAGGAACAAGAAGTCTAGATCTTTAGAACTGAAAATATCATTCCAAATGAATGATTTATTATTAATAGAACGAGCATTTTGGAGTGCAAATTTAAAGAGTTTTGGACCAACAGCACTCCCAATGAAGGGAGCCTGAGTGAGCGGTAGGAGATATCTGTTTTGGAGTTGGCCCACATGATGTTGGTGCCTAATATTACAGAGACGGTTTGATATAACAGGGATAACAGATGGGGCAATGTCAGTATGTGATGGAAGGAAAAGGCAATGTGAAGGGGGGGGATTGTCTGTTGTTGACTGGCGTCATGTAGTGGTGTGTGTGTGTGTGTGTGTGTGTGTGTGTGTGTGTGTGTGTGTGTGTGTGTGTGTGTGTGTGTGTGTGTGTGTGTGTGTGTGTGTGTGTGTGTGTGTGTGTGTGTGTGTGTGTGTGTGTGTGTGTGTGTGTGTGTGACATGACTGACTGAGTGCGTGCGTGCGTAATTAACCAAACAAAGCTCCACCTGAAGTGTATCTATAGTGGGGGAAGGGGGGGGAGCAACCCCGCCACCCGCGAGACCAGAGGCCGACATGGAAGAACCCAGGCCACCAGCAACCCCATAGAGGGGAGAAGAGGGCGGTAGGCAACCCACCGCGAGTTAAAAAGCCATCATCAGTAGAGCCCTGATACAAGGATTCACCATGGCAACCGGCGACAACAAAAGATCCACAGACGTTTTCTTTTTTTTTTTTTTAAACTTTATTTAACATTTCAATTTACAAAATCCCTTTGAGGAAACATTAGTTTACATCTGAAGATCCACATACTTCACACCACTGGAGTTATAAGTGTTAATACGTGCGTATGGAGAGTATGAGAGCAGATTTCTGAAAAACAAAAAAAACAGCTGCAGCAGCAAAGGAGAGAATTGGCGTGGGAGAAAGTTGCTGCAGTCAATGTGTAAGTTTGAATGCAGTATTCATTTAACATTTAAGCACACTGTCTTATAGTATTACAGATGAAAACGGAATGGTATTGAATGAAATTGTATTGTCATTTAGATCAGGGGCAGCCGCCACACCTCGGCTTCAGGGGAAAATGTAAAGGTTTTTTTTATTGTTTTTATACATTTATGGAATTACTCTGTGTCTATTTGTATTGATTTATTCTATTACTTAATACATATAAAATAACTACAAATGCATATCAGAACAACATGATGGATTTCACTAGGTGTTATCTTTCCCAACACTTGTACCCCCCTCATATCTGGAAATGTGATGTCCCAGCATCCCTGACGACAGTGGTCGCTATCAATCTGGTTTTTAGCTCTGCAGTGTTATTAACTTATAAAAATGAAAAGGAAGCAGACAACCACGCAATTTAAAAAAAAAAAAAAAAAAAAAAAAAAAAAAAAAAAAAGAAAGAAGGCAAGTGATGGGTCCAATGTTTCCCCAGCAGCAGAAGATATTAACGAGGCTGTTAGCCACTGATGGATTAATTATGCAAGTTCATTTTAAGCTAAGATATCAAATCACCCTACCCTCTTATAAATCTGTTTAAGGGAAATATTTTTACTCTCTCTCTCTTTCTGTTTTCTGCTCCCTCCCTCTCCTTTTTGCATTTGGACTTTAACTGTTTGAAGTTAAACTCGGATGTCCCTGTGTTATTGTTGCACTGACATAGTGAATAAAATACGTTCTCTAACTCTGCTCTTGCTGTCCGTGGTGCAGAACACGGATGTGTATTGCGTAAAGGCCAATTGGCTGAATTGACGCCACTGAGGGAGGAGACGGAGAGAAACTCAGGCTTTATTGAAGTAAACCTGCTAGCGAGCAGGTTAGGTTCAGAGGCTCCGTTGCCGTAGTAACTGACTCAGAGTTTGAGTTAACTCGTTTTCAGGAACTGAAAACTCTGGATTTCCCTCATCTCAGGCTTAACAAAGTCAGGATTTTCACTAAACCCGCTTCCTGGAATACCCCTCAGGACTCTATTTCATCACCTTTCAAGCTGTGATCGTATAGCGGTGAGTACTCTGCGTTGTGGCCGCAGCAACCCCGGTTCAAATCCGGGTCACAGCACCCCTGTGCCAGCTAGAGTGCTTCTCAAACTTTTGGAAAAAGAAAGAAATGGTGCCACGGACCAACAAAGGGCGTTTAACAAAGTATTGAGATTAACTTTTGTTATTGATCAAATACTTATTTTCAACTATAATTTGCACATACATTCTTTAAAAATCAGCCAATGTGATTTTCTGATTTTATTTTTTCATTTTGATCTACTTCCAAATCATGTTTCTATAGTTTGTCCTCTATGATTAGATTTGTGTTAATTAAACAACCTCTGAAATGTCAGAAAAGGCTCTGTGGCGCAATGGTAGCGCGTCTGACTCCAGATCAGAAGGTTATGTGTTCAACTCACATCAGGGTCATAATGAACTTTCAGTTTTGTTTAATCCATCCTCAAGAGTTCACCAACCAGACAAACTTTAGCTGCAACAGAACACTTTGATATGTACCTGGAATTATTCAAATCTGCACGATAACCTGCCTTGATGAAAGGAAGAACAAAAGATAATCTTTAAACAAAAGGAATTTCATTTCTTTATCAGGAGACACAAGGCAAGTTTATTTGTAAACCCAATTTCATGTACAATTCAAAATGATTTAAGAACAACATTTTAAAAAATTAGGTTAAAAATATGTGTGTGCACGAGGGACACGGTCAAATGCCTTCTCCAGATCCACAAAGCACATGTAGACTGGTTGGGCAAATTCCCATGAACCCTCGAGCACCCTGCGGAGGGTATAGAGCTGGTCCAGTGTTCCACGACCGGGACGAAAACCATGTTGTTCTTCCTGAATCCGAGGTTCAACTATCGGCCGTAATCTCCTCTCCAGTACCCTGGTGTAGACTTTCCCGGGGAGGCTGAGAAGTGTGATCCCCCTGTAGTTGGAGCACACTCTCCGGTCCCCCTTTTTAAACAGAGGGACCACCACCCCGGTTTGCCACTCCACTGTCCCCTTCCTCCATGCAATGTCGCAGAGGCGTGTCAACCAAGACAGCCCTACGACATCCAGAGACTTGAGGTACTCAGGGTGAATCTCATCCACCCCCGGTGCCACCGAGGAGCTTACGAACCACCTCGGTGACCTCGGCTTGGGTGATGGATGAGCACGCCCCAGAGTCCTCACCCTCTGCTTCCTCAGTGGAAGGCATGTCAGTCGGGTTGAGGAGATCCTCAAAGTATTCCTTCCACCGTCCGACGATGTCCCCAGTCGAGGTCAACAGCTCCCCACCAGCACCATAAACGGTGCCGGCAGAGTACTGCTTCCCCCGTCTGAGGCGCCGAACGGTCCTCCAGAATTTCCTCGAGGCCGACCGAAAGTCTTCCTCCATGGCCTCCCCGAACTCCTCCCAGACCCGAATTTTTGCCTCCAGGACTGCCCGAGCCGCGGCTCGCTTGGCCTGCCGGTACCCATCTACTGCATCAGGAGTCCCACCGGCCAACATAGCCCGGTAGGACTCCTTCTGCATCTACATCGGTGGTGGTAAATCTCTTCAAAACTCTGGTTTTTTGGTGCTTCTCCTCTTCTTCCTCACTACCGATCTGTTCCAGTCCTTGTTCTGGAGCTAGTGATGGTTGATCAGTGGTCCAGCTCTGCGAGACGGATGAAAATGCAGGATGATCAGAGTTAATTCAACCATAGTTTTAATTCCAGGCAATGTGTGAATGCTGAAAACCCACATCTTGCTCCTCTCTCATGCCAAGAGATCAGCTGGTAAGCCGTAGTCAATAAACCCTTTCCCCTTTCTTTAGTTGGGCTCCCTTTTTTTGTGTTATTTCACCAACCCATGTGCCTATTTTAAATGATGAAATATTGTGTGTATTATTGAACTTCTTCTCCTATCTCCCTCCCTGAGTGAACGAACCTTAGTTTCCTTCTGGAGAGGTGATAATAAACTTTTAAAACGGATCCCATACTGGCACTGAGCAAGCTGCATGCACTTATGACAAGATGATCGCATTATGGTGTCTTTAGTATAGTGGACAGTATCTCTGTCTGTCACGCAGAAGACCGGGGTTCGATACCCCGACGGGGAGAAAGTCTGTTTTGGATATACATGACTGATACATATGAACAATGGTCAATAAGATAAAAATCACTCTTCCACACACCATAGGCAGTTGTGCTTTTCCTGCTAAAAAAGCTGTCATTGATGAAGTTCTTCTAATACAAAACCGTGCTGTAAATCTTCCAGTGGATGATATGCTCTGTTCACTGAGAGGTCCTGATCCAGAAGTTCAGCCAGACAAGGACCTTTTTCATGTGAGACAAACACGATAGCCACTAAACTACAGAAACTGTGCAACAGGTTATTGATCATCATTCAGTTTCTATTTCTATTCCCCCTTAATGTTATAAAAAAACATCTAGACAGGTATGATGTGACCGTGATTTTTTGTTTGCCGGATATGTGTTTTGTGGCTCGTTGGTCTAGTAGTATGATTCTCACTTTGGGTGCGAGAGGTCCCGGGTTCAATTCCCGGACGAGCCCCAGAGATTTATGCAATTTGTGGATTTTATCCTCTAAGTAGAAAAGTTTCAAGACTGTAGTACAATGCTTTACCTGAACACCAACATTGGCATGATGTGTGAATGCTGAAAACCTACATCTTGCTTCTCTTTCATGCCGAGAGATCAGCCGGTAAGGCGTAGTCCGTAAACCCTTTCCCCTTTCTTTAATTGGGCTCCTTTTTTGTTATATTGCCCCAACCAATGTGCCTTTTTTAAATAATAAAATATTGTTTGTATTATTGAACTCCCCTATCTCGCGTTCCTAATTTTTCCTTTCATCCTGAATGTTTTAGATGATTTTAAATGATGAAATATTGTGTGTATTATTAAACTCCGTACCCTCCGTGAGGGTAGCTAAACCAAACTGTCCTCTAAAGAATGAATGCCAGTTAGGAGACCAGATCTAACTATCTGTAGGCTCTATAACCACAGAGGGACTCGAACCCTCAATCTTCTGATCCGAAGTCAGACGCCTTGTCCATTAGGCCATGTGGTCCACAAGTTGCTCCTCTGAGGTGACCGAGAGGTTAGGGTGAAGTATGAATCTTCCACCGAAAGCCAACGTTATCCACAACGTTGTAACGGTGCAAATGTTTCCAAACGTAGTGGGTGTTTTGAACACACCCAGGACGCTCAGTCAGGCTCCCTTCAGCTCCTCCCTCTGCTGCCCAGGTGCAGCATATCAGCTTCATCTGGACCAGTTGAACAATTTGTAGGCAATGCACCCACACTCAATGTAAATAATCTTTAAACTTTATGGTGAATGAAAACTGCCTGATCAGCTCTGTTTTATAAAGCACATTTTTACATGAATAAAATAAGAATAACAAGAAAATAACACAACAAATGTTGAAGCACAACAGCCATGAAGACCATTTCTACAAGTGTTTGAACCAGCAATTTTAAATGTCTCATACCTGTTTAGATGTTTTTGTATAAGATTAAGGAAGAAGAACAACAGCAGAGGGCGCTGTTGCTACATTTGGTAACGTGCACAATTCAGAGTTGGTCCTGGCTACTTTTGTACCCTGGGTGAACTGTCCAACATTCAGATAAATCAATCACCGCTTAGGAGGCAGGTAACCATATATGGTAAGTATAAAAGTTACCATCCTTCATAGCTCTGTTACTTCACATAAAGCCAGGGCAGTAGTGGAACAGGTTTGTGTACTAAATATATCACAGTGAGGTGAAATAAAGCTGCTCCAGAGGTAGAATGAACTTGTTGTGTCAACAGGGTTTTTATAACAAGTTGAAGACGTGTGTTGAGGGCCCTGTGGCTTAGTTGGTCAAAGCATCTGTCTTGTAAACAGGAGATCCTGGGTTCAAATCCCAGCAGAGCCTTTAAACTCATGAAGACAAAGGTAAGGATGTAACTCCTGTAATGTTTAAAACCATGTACTTTGTGGAAAAAAAGTATCCAATTTCTGGGTTTTCCACACGGTTGGATAAAGTCCTCTCCTCTGTTAGGGAGGAAACTGTTTGTCAACAATTACAATGTTTCTCAGTGTAGTAAGTTCTTCATGTGACATTTCCTAAGCAGTAGAAAGCAGACTTAACTCATCACATTTACCAGCCCTCATGAATATTGAGGTGATTATTGGTCATCAGTGAACAGTCGTTGGCTGCCAGGGTTCTTGAGAAAGCTTTGATCCAGTCAGGAGTGGGTACAAAGAGAGAGCTCTGTTCATTCAAATGTCAATTATCAATCTTCTCCAAGTCTATGGTCTCTTTTTAAGAGGATGCCTCTCTGGTGATCTGCCAGGCCCGTTAAAGCTTGGTTGTGCCTTGACGTGCATAAAGCTTGTACAAGGTTGAAAAATGGAATGGCAACCGCCATCCAGCACATGGGACTTGAACGTGTTAACGGTCGGCTTATGTACGTTACCCAAGCACACCTCTCCTATCACCACTCAGCCCAGATCCAGACGTTGGGTAAAATCCATCTCAGTGACCAGAACAGCAGTGGAGGTGATTCCTTTCTGCTAGCCTTCAAGCTGGACTCTACATTTCAAACAAACTTCATAAATGTGACTTCAGCGCCCAACGTGGGGCTCGAACCCACGACCCTGAGATTAAGAGTCTCATGCTCTACCGACTGAGCTAGAGGTTTTATCAGAGTGTTTCAGAGAAACCAGTTTTCCGTCCGGACTCCTCTGGACACCACCCAGACAGTTGAAGAACATGTGACTAAACTTGTCATTTTCTAGTTTTTCCCAATTGTAGATGCTCACAAATTGGTTATTTCGGAGGTGTCCATTTTTTAGGAGTTGGTGCAGTTGGAAGCCAACTACCTGGTGATGATGTCACCTACTCTGGTCCACTTGGCATTATGAGACAATTGGAGCGCATCTCAAGTTCAGCTTGACTACGTCAAAATCTGTGTAGACCTGGCGGTTATCAGGTTGCTATGCTCCTCAAGCTAGCCTATAGATAGCTACTGCAAAATGTCCTACTATCTATGTCTCTACATACCTGTCTAGATGGTTTTGTATAAGATTAAGGGGGAATAGAAACTAAATGATTGAATGAATTGAATCATGATCAATAACCTGCTGCACAGTTTCTGTAGTGTAGTGGTTATTTGGTTCGTCGCAAATGCAAAAGGTCTCTGGTCTGAGTCTAACAAGCTGGACCTCTGGATCAGGACTGACGAGTGAACAGAACATCCACAGTTTTATCTTAGAAGAACTTCAATTAAAGCTTTTTTAGCAGGCCAACGGCAACTGGTGTGTGGAGGAGTCATTTTCATCCTATTGACCTTTGTTCACTTGTATCAGTCATGTATGTCCATTGTACCAAATAGCTGGTCTCTCCATCGGGGAATCGAACCCCAGGCCCAGATACTGCCCACTATACTAATATTGGCCGGGTTTCCCAGATCCGACCTCTCTTAAGGACTTAAGAGAGGTTCAAAGAAGGTTTCACTTAAGAGAGAACCCTAAGATACGGGTGTTTCCCAGATGACTTCTTAACACCGTCCTTTAGTTTCGCTCTTTCAGAAGCTCTTTGGAGCAGCTGTCCGGTTCTGAAACCAAATCAATCGATGCCAGGCAAATCGATCACCGATCACTATCAGCGCATTTTCACATGCAGCACTGCTACCTAACGCATTAATTCCCTGCTGCCTGTGCGTTATAATGAAAAATTAAGATGATAAATATAATTCAATGACCCTTTTTCATCCAAACGGTGCGTTACTCCGTTATTTCTGGCTACAGTGAGGCTTTTTTCCCCACACGCAGAGACCGGGAGGAAACGTGTGTGTGCGTTCAAAAACATGAGCCAAGAGAAGGCGAGTTTCGCAAATCGCAACGTGGAATTACAGCAATCCCTGGTTTTTCGCAGGGGTTATGTTCCAAAAAGAACCCGTGATAAGTGAAATTCTTTTTACAATTATAGACGGCTTCTAATTGCGGAGATCAGCACCGCCTCGCACGTATTCCACTGCTCTTCTTCTGATGCTGCATCCCGACTCTGTAGCGTCTTTTTATCCTAAACCCCGCGGTGCAGGTGGGGTTTTTCAAGAGAAGAAAATAGTTATGGGTCGTTGTCTTCGCTCTTTTTTCTTCTGGGCAAAAAGATTCTTTAATATAAACCGACACCATTGATTATATTTGAGACTGTAATGAACGATTCATCAAAGGATTCCGTTCTTCAGCTGCTGCTTCCCTGTCATCACACATGTAGGTGCTCGGGCTCGGGCTCGGGCAGGAGGATCGGTGTCACGGCTGCCTGGACAGCCCGGTCCGACACACGTCCAGGGGATTGAAGTGCTGACGCACCAATGCGTTCATATAAACAGTTCTGCTTCGCGCACGGTGACGCGGTTGATTTGCAGCGAGAACATGCTGTATAGCAGCCAAATTATCAAATAAATGATATTCATGATGATCGTTTTATTTGTGCGTAATGCATAAAGCATATACAGCAGGGGTCGGCAACCCAAAATGTTGAAAGAGCCATATTGGACCAAAAACACAAAAAACAAATATGTCTGGAGCCGCAAAAAATGAAAAGTCTTGTATAAGCCTTAGAATGAAGGCAACACATGCTGCATGTTTCTATATTAGTTATAACTGGGGGAAGATTTTTTTTTCATTATGCACTGCATTATGCACAAAAGTCGAAATGTCGAGAAAAAAGTCGAAATTTCAAGGAAAAAAAGTCGAAATGTCGAGATTAATGTTGAAGTACAATTTCGAAAAAAAAGTAAAATCTCTTGAAAAAAGTCAAAATGTCGAGGAAATAGTAAAAATTTCGTGAAATTAGTCGAAATGTCGAGAAAAAAGTCGGAATGTCGAGATTAAAAAGGAAAGGAAAAGGGAAGAAAAAAAGAAGAAAAAAAAAAAGAAAAAAAGGAAAAAAAAGAAGAAAAAAAGAAAAGAAGAAAAAGAGAAAAAAAGGGAAAAAAGGAAGAAAAAAAGAGAAAAAAAGGAAAAAAAAAGAAGAAAAAAAGGATAAAAAGAAGAAAAAAAAGGAAAAAAAAAGGTCAAACATTTTTGAAAAAGCTCCAGGAGCCACTAGGGCGGCGCTAAAGAGCCGCATGCGGCTCTAGAGCCGCGGGTTGCCGACCCCTGATATACAGGAACACACTTGTTATTCCTTATTTTTCTTTTTTTCCCCCCTTTGCTGTCACCAATAAATGCTAAACAATATAAATCTAAAGTATAAAATAGATCAAAATTTGTGCGGGGTGCATTGTTTTAATATTTCATTACTTGGTGTAATATTGATTTGCCTGACGCGGCTGGATCTGTGAGTCTTTGTTCACTAAGATGGTTGTAAAGACTGGGTCAGCAGCATCTTTCATTTCCTTCTTAATGAAAGAGATACTTAAGCTAAGAGCGACTCTGGGAAACGCGATTTTCTTTCACAGGCTCCTTAAGAAGGTTTGAAAGAAGTCTTTCGCTGTTAAGAACTACTTAACTGATCTGGGAAACCCGGCCATTGTCATAATTAAGAATTATTTAATCTAACCCTGGAATGTCATCAGACATGTGATGTCATTGATGATGTCACCATTCTCAGCCAGTAAAATCCATCTCAGTGACCAGAACAGCAGTTCTGCTAGCCTTCAACCTGGACTCTACACTTCAAACAAACTTCATAAATGTGACTTCAGCGCCCAACGTGGGGCTCGAACCCACGACCCTGAGATTAAGAGTCTCATGCTCTACCGACTGAGCTAGCCGGGCTTCAGATGCTAAAAAAATAAGAATAATAATCGAAAAGTGTCTTTAATGTGAGGTTTTATCAGTGTTTCAGAGAAACCAGTTTTCCGTCTGGACTCCTCTGGACACCACCCAGACAGTTGAAGGACAACATGTGACTAAACTTGTGATTTTCTAGTTTTTCGCAATTGTAGATGCTCACAAATTGGCTATTTCAGAGGTGTCCATTTTTTAGGAGTTGGTGCAGTTGGAAGCCAACTACCTGGTGATGATGTCACCTACTCTCGTCCACTTGGCATTATGAGACAATTGGAGCGCATCTCAAGTTCAGCTTGACTACGTCAAAATCTGTGTAGACCTGGCGGTTATCAGGTTGCTATGCTCCTAACGCTAGCCTATAGCTAGCTAGTGCAAAATGTCCTACTATCTATGTCTCTACATACCTGTCTAGATGGTTTTGTATAAGATTAAGGGGGAATAGAAACTAAATGATTGAATGAATTGAATCATGATCAATAACCTGCTGCACAGTTTCTGTAGTGTAGTGGTTATTTGGTTCGTCGCAAATGCAAAAGGTCTCTGGTCTGAGTCTAACAAGCTGGACCTCTGGATCAGGACTGACAAGTGAACAGAACATCCACAGTTTCATCTTAGAAGAACTTCATCAATTAAAGCTTTTTTAGCAGGCCAACAGCAACTGGTGTGTGGAGGAGTCATTTTCATCCTATTGACCTTTGTTCACTTGTATCAGTCATGTATGTCCATTGTACCAAATAGCTGGTCTCTCCATCGGGGAATCGAACCCCAGGCCCAGATACTGCCCACTATACTAACATTGTCATAATTAAGAATTATTTAATCTAACCCTGGAATGTCATCAGACATGTGATGTCATTGATGATGTCATCAGTCTCAACGTGTAAAATCCATCTCAGTGACCAGAACAGCAGTGGAGGTGATTCCTTTCTGCTAGCCTTCAACCTGGACTCTACACTTCAAACAAACTTCATAAATGTGACTTCAGCGCCCAACGTGGGACTCGAACCGACGACCCTGAGATTAAGAGTCTCATGCTCTACCGACTGAGCTAGCTGGGCTTCAGATGCTAGTAAATAAGAATAATAATCGAAAAGTGTCTTTAATGTGAGGTTTTATCAGTGTTTCAGAGAAACCAGTTTTCCGTCTGGACTCCTCTGGACACCACCCAGACAGTTGAAGGACAACATGTGACTAAACATTTGGTAACACTTTACAATAAGGGTCCCTTAATTAACGTTAGTTAATGCATTATTAAGCATTAATTAACAGTTTAATAATAGTTAAATAACCATTATTATGTATTACTTAACATTAATTAGCATATTAGTTAATGCATTATTAAGCATTAATTAACAGTGTAATAATAGTTAAATAACCATTATTATGTATTACTTAACATTAATTAGCATATTAGTTAATGCATTAATAAACAGTTAGTTAATGCATTATTAAGCATTAATTAACAGTGTAATAATAGTTAAATAACCATTATTATGTATTACTTAACATTAATTAGCATATTAGTTAATGCATTAATAAACAGTTAATTAATGCCTACTGCTCAGAGTTAATTAATACATTAGTAAGCATTAATAAACCTTACATGATGTAATTATTTATCCTTATGTATGCATTACTTAGTATTAAGTAATACATTAGTTAATACATAAGTAAAACGTTAATAATGTCCCTAGTAATCATTTACTAATGGTGTTTATTTGGAGTGAATATGCATTAAGTAACAGCTACCTAATACATCTACTAATCATTAATTAATGTTAAGTAATACATAATAATGGTTATTTAACTATTAGTACGCTGTTAATTAATGCTTAATAATGCATTAACTAACTGTTTATTAATGCATTAACTAATATGCTAATTAATGTTAAGTAATACATAATAATGGTTATTTAACTATTATTAAACTGTTAATTAATGCTTAATAATGCATTAACTAACGTTAATTAAGGGACCCTTATTGTAAAGTGTTACCAAACATTTTAGTTTTCTGTGATTAGATGGTATTCATTGAAACCATTCTTAGTTTTAGTCCTGTACGGGGCCCGAATGCCGGACCTGAAATTTTCCATTTTGGGGATGGAGGTTGTTTTAATGTCCTCTCTGTATATTGCTGCAACACCACGCCCCCTCCCCTCAGCGCAAGTTTTTTCAATGTAGGTGAAGTTGGGGGGAGTGGTCTGATTTAGAGAGAAATAGTCCAGGGGTTTGTGCCAGGTTTCTGTTAGACAGAGGAAATCAAGATTATTGTCCGTTATAAATTAATTCAGTAGCAGGCTTTTGTTGTTGAGTGAGCGGGTGTTGAACAGAGCCAGTTTCAGGTGGTGTTGCTTTGTGACTGGCTGAGAGAACTGAGGAAGTGGACGGAGATTGGACAGATTCACATGGTGTTTGTTGTGATGACGTAATGTAAAAGTTGCGGGACGGCAGGAGGGCCAGAAGGAAGGAATGGAGTTTGGCGACGTGAAGTTGTATGAAAACATGCGGCCTGAGCGAGGATGGTTTTGCCAGAGTGGACCAGATGTCAGACGCGGGTGGTAGTGGTGGTACGAGGCGGAGTGGAGAGGCGGCGTGGTCCGGGTGGAGAGCGGTAGCAGGAGGCTAACGTTAGCTAGCGTCGAGGAACCGAGTGTCCGGGTAGAGAGGAGCGATGAGCACCCCGGAAGTATCCACAGGATTAGCCACAGCATGCTACATCCAGCAGGTAAGCTTGTTGGGGTGGAGGTGGTGGTGGCTGAGGACAGAAAACGGCGGTGACCAGTAAAGGAGTAATGGTAGAGTGGTATAGTGAGCAGCTAACTAGTTGTTGCTTTAGCCGGTGGTGCAGAGCAAAACTTACTCGCGAGGGCTCCAAGAGGAGCCCACAGCGGAGAGAAGACTCAGACAGTTGCGGTGTACACACGATAGAAGTTAAAAGTTCTATCAAAACTTACCGGCAGAGGCCCAAATACTGGGCCTGCTGCGTTGGAAAAGCTTCGGTAAGTTTGACGTGAGCGGGTGCCAGGGATGCACACACCACGGTTCTGCTGCGGTTCTGCTGTGGTTGCCAGTACCGGAGGTGCTTTAAGGTATAGATTGGGAGGAGAACACAACAGAACACTGGACTGATATAATGCACGACGCAGAAATCCCTTCAAGAGGATGTCACGTGTGTCCCTGATGGTCTAATGGCTAGGATTTGGTGTTTTCACCACCACGGTCGGGGTTCAATTCCCAGTCAGGGAAGAAATGTCTATTTTTCTCCTTCAATTGTCTTTATTTTTTGTGCATCCGTCAGATGGTTGCTGCCTCTTCTTGATTGTGACAATATGTATAAGATAAGTCAGTCACACCTTGTTCAAACACTGGATGTAATTAAAAATAAATAAATGAACAAAGCTCCAAATGTAGAACATCTCATATATTTTACATCTATTTTTCTCTACATAGAAAAAACTGCTGAACACGCACAGATACGTATCCAGTTCTTGACATATATTCTTTATTGTGCTTCAATTCGTTTTTGATACAACAATAAAAGGTTTGATCAACAATGGCACTTATGGTTGTTTCAGAATAGGAGATGGCAAATAAATAGATACGTAAATAAATGTACATCATTCCACTGCCTTGGAGAAGATTAATAACACCTGAGACTACCTGGTCCAACATAGAAACTCCACTAGTCTGGTCCAAACAAGAGTTAATGGTAAGATGAGGACATTTGTCAGCACTGGGATTTGGTCCTTAAACGTTGCAACGGACGAGCCCCAAGACAGAGAACCTGCATCATCTCTATCAGAAGGTAAGGTGCACATTGTGTTTCTGACAGTCATCAGTATGAACATCATTTCAGATTGGTAACTGCTGATAGAGACTCTGTTTTAATCCCTATACTGTCTTCATTTAACATCTTACTTGTGCTGTCTTTTGTCACTGAGTAAAAAATGTCTTACCGCTAAATTTCTGAAGTTGTCCAGATGTATTTGTCCATTAAGGTGGATCATAGTAACCCACTGAACCCCTTGATGGACTGTCTCAGGGACTTTAAAACATGGATGAAGCTTCATGAAAACAAGACGGAAGTTATTTGGTTTGGAAGGTGTGTCCGCTATGATTAGATTGGTGTACAACCTCAGAGGATATCAGAAAAGGCTCTGTGGCGCAATGGTAGGGCGTCTGACTCCAGATCAGAAGGTTATGTGTTCAACTCACATCAGGGTCATAATGGACTTTTAGTTTTGAAAAAAACACTGGCCAAACACTGGCCAAAATCAGTCCAAATCGGCCCAAATCGTGCCCAAATTGGCCCAAATTGCCGGCGGCCACGATTCCTGCTTAGGGCCCCCTGGGAGCCAGGATCAGCACTGTCACACACAGTGCAGTAACATCAGAAATGTTTCTCCTCTATACTCCAAGACTGACCTACTTAGGTCATGATGTTTTCATGTTCCTGTGGCAGAATGATTTCCCTATTTCTGTTAATAAAGTGAATAAAAAAAATCCCAACTTTAAGGAGTGCTATGTATACCCTCCATAAGTCTTTGTGACATCCTCAGTGACATCACATGTCTTTGATGACATTCCAAGGCTAAATGACAGAGTTGCTATTCACAACTATGTATCTGAGGCAACAATTACCACATCTACTGGCACCTTCCTGTTTTTATCGTCCTAAATAAACAACACAAACATCTTCATGTTGTTATTTCAGGACTAAATTTCTGCTTCAATTAATTGCACTTATTTAGTTTATATATTTAGTTTACCCGCTTATATGCTCTGCAAAGCGATTTAATCTATTTCGTATTTCGTACATTCACGCTCTTTTATTGTAGACACTCTGGTCTGTTTTACTTTGATCCCTAATACAGATGCAAAATCAGGTATCTCAAGGTTGTTACATAATCCTTTAGATTGCAGCGTGCAATTCCCTGCGAGCTGTGAAAATGACCTGTCAGTTGTCATCTCATTCGAGGCAAATGCCCTTACCTGACAACAGGGGCGGCACACCTCCGCACACACTTCTTCCAACCTCACACCGTGTTCACTGATTTAACTGCAGAAACTGAGCACATATCTAAAGCTGGGTACACGTACCCTTTCAAGCTGTGATCGTATGGTGGTGAGTACTCTGCGTTGTGGCCACAGCAACCCCAGTTCGAATCCGGGTCACAGCACCCCTGTGGCAGCAAGAGAGCTTCTCAAACTTTTGGAAAAAGAAAGAAAAGGTGCCACAGACACAACAAAATCCACTAGGGTGTTTGGATCAGATTTTCACACCATTCACACTTTAATTGATTGGGGTGGGGAAGGGGGGTGCTACGGCCCAGGCACTTAGCCAAGGATGATGGACTTTGCCAGTGGTAAGGACCCGGCAAGGGAGACAATAATTAATTTAAAATGTTTCCTTTTCCCAGTTTAAGGCCTTGGTAGAAGAATACACAAGTCATGGAGCTGTTGACATGCTTCCTCCTTCGATAGCTCAGTTGGTAGAGCGGAGGACTGTAGAACCAGTAAAACAGGTATCCTTAGGTCGCTGGTTAAACTCCGGCTCGAAGGACTGCCTTTATTTTTCATCTTCACAGAGCGGGACTCTATTTCATCACTGTACTCGGGTATGGCTTTGGCCTATGCCATCTACTTTGGTTGGGACATCTGAGTTGTTACACCACGTGTGTTTCCACATGTTAAAATCAAAAAGGGCTAGTGGCGCAATGGATAACGCGTCTGAGTACGGATCAGAAGATTCTAGGTTCAACTCCTGGCTAGCTCAAAAAATCCTAAACTTTAATACTCTCCCAGTCACAACCTTGGTAGTGTACACGTTTCTTCTTCCGTGTCATTTATTTATTTACTTGCTTTTTTCATTTGTCTCTGTGTATGCCCGGAAATGTACACTTCAAAGGTGCCGCAGGATAGGCCGTCTTCCATAATGTTTCTAAAGCTACCCCGGCTCATGCATTATGTTTGTCTTTCATGGGACCTCTTTTATTCATTCTCTTCCTTCCTCATATCTCATTCGAAGCAAATGCCCTTACCTGACGACAGGGGCGGCACACCTCCGTAAACTCTTCTTCCAACCTCACACTGTGTTCACTGACATACCTGCAGAAACCGAGCACATATCTAAAGCTGGGTACATGTACCCTTTCAAGCTGTGATCGTATAGTGGTGAGTACTCTGCGTTGTGGCCGCAGCAACCCCGGTTTGAATCCGGGTCACAGCACCCCTTTGGCAGCAAGAGTGCTTCTCAAATTTTTGGAAAAAGAAAGAAAAGGTGCCACGGACACAACAAAATCCACTAGGGTGTTTGGATCAGATTTTCACACCATTCACACTTCAATTGATTGCGGTGGAGAGGGGGGGTTGCTACGGCCCGGACACTTAGGCCCAATCCCAAACTCCACCCTAAACCCTCAAGCCCTGAGCCCTCACAGACTTTCAGTGACGTCAGCGTCACGTGATCAGGTGTGCGAGGGTGTGAGGGCTCCAAATGGTATAAATAGGAATGGGACAGCACTTAGCAGAAACCGGAAACAAGTCGGATAAAAACGTCTGTTTTTTTTTTTTTTTTTTTTTTTTTTCAATAAACTTTATTTAAAATTTCAATTTACAAAATTCCTAGTTAGATCAAAATGTTACCTACCGGTATTATAAGTTTGGGAATGATCATCCGGATGTTTGAAAACAAAGTGGTAGCCTATATAAAGGAGCATAAAATTAAACAAAGAACACAATTTAAACATGCGCACAGTACAATATGTATTTCCTTGTTAATGTTACAGGTCCCGGTCGAAGACCCATAGACAGATAAGGTATTGCTACCGGAAAGGCCTGTTAAAACAGGAGTAATAGACAGAGACGATCACACGTGTTTCTCCAGTCAGCCTTCCTTAATAGAATGAGGCATATTTATTTCAGCCTGAATTATTATTCTTTTTATCTCTTGCTTGTTCTTTTCTTTTTTTCAATAAATCAAAAATAACATAGTCACAATTCTTCTTTTCCTTTCATTACATCATCTCACAATTCACATTTTGTCATCATAACCACCTTTCAGTCACATTCACATCTTAGTTAACTGTTAAATTCAATTGGCATCTGTTCACCAAAACATAAAAAATACCGGGAGTGTCCCTTTAAGTGTCTGTCATATAGACAGTAGTGCACACATTTTGTAAGTGTCAAACTAGCATAATGCCATAAATACCTTATCATAGGCCTGTAACATATAAACATACTTGGCTAGTATGTTTGTGCATGACTAAGTTCAATTTATGGCTCTGGAAAAACGTTTTTATCTGAACTGCTTAAATTGCATTAAAATAAAGAAACACATTTTACATTCAAAATACTGTCATCAAAAATCGTTTTTAACACTTCTTCAATTAATTAATTAATTAATTAATTCAAAGAATGTTCTGGAACCCAAAAACAAGGTCTGCACTTACACAGACAGAGGTGGGGAAACACCATTTTAGGCAGCAGCAAACTAAACAGAAAATAAACAGACTGGACCTGGTCACACAGTCACTCAAATCAACACATTAGCTTCACAAAAATCGATCTCACAGGGAAACAATAACTTTAGCAACAACTGTAGGCCGTTTAAGACACTTTGGTCATGTACAAACCTGTTAAAACAGGAGTAATAGACAGAGACGATCACACGTGTTTCTCCAGTCAGCCTTCCTTAATAGAATGAGGAAGTACTCAGTCCGTCCAGCAGGTGGTCTCTGAGAGAGCTCTGAATCGTCTTACTGCCCACTAGTGGTGGCACACTAGGATTGTCTCACTGTTCCGTGTTTTTGAAAGAGCTTGAAAGTAATAATTGTCCATGTTGCTTCAAGCAGAAATTTACTCTTTTTACAGAAAATATAATCTTTCACAATAAAACGAAAATAAACAACAAAAAATGTGACCATACATTTTGTGTGCGTCACACGCTCCCTGACAAAAGAAAAGTGGCTCCAGACATTCAACTCTTAAACTATTAAATTCAAAATATCAAAAATACCCAAAGGTAAGTGCAGGGTCAGTATCAAAACAAAAACAAAGAAATCAAAGGTAAGTGGGAGTGAGTGTTTGTGTCTGTGTATGTGTGTATGTTTCCTTCCATAGGTTCAAGGTAAGTAGTGTATACAGGTAGGTTTGTGTAAATGTAGGTATTTGAGGTTTGCGTTTGTTAATCAGTAAACAAAGCGTGGTACACTGTATGGCATGGTCGAGGGGTAAGGAAGCATATGATATGGTAAGGGATATGGCAGTGTGTTGAAAGGGGTGTGATATGTCATGGGATGTGGCCCCATGTTCCAGAATGGCATGGTTGGTGTCTCATAAGCACCCACTGTGTTGACCATGGGTCGGGATTGGTAAGAGGGCTGGCCCAATGAGTCGTAGGTGAACATCTGGGTAGGCCTTCTGTCACGAGTGGACCTCCGTGGTTGTGGACTACTGGGTTGCTCACAGGTGAGTTCCACAGGGATTATCTGAGGTTCTTCTGGCTCCTCCCTTTGCCGGTGTGCATCTTCCTGTTCAATATCTGGTATTGCATCACCAGGTAACTGCTCCTCTTCTCTGTTCTCTCCCACAGGCATTTCCGCCCTCCTTTCCCGGATAGGATATCCTCTGGTTTGTCTTTCAGGTATCAGTGGCCTGGTTTGTTCAGTGTTCATTACACGTTCAGTGTGTCTCTGAGGTTCACTACTGGGCTGCGCTTGAGAATTCTCAAGTTCTCTCCTCATTGGCACCCTTAGCCAGTATGTTGGCCCCTCATCATCTGAATCTGAGGACTCACAGCACAGTCTTCCTTCATTCTGTCTTCTTGGATCAGACTGTCTGCTCCTTGTTCTTGGCCTGGTCTGGGGTTCAGGTAGGTCTCTAGGTAAGTTTTTCTTCTTTCCAGGTTGTGGCTGCGGGGGTAAGTCTACAGGTAAGTCATTGACCACGTGGAGTAGGTTACGATGCAGTGTTCTGATCCTGTTTCCACCTGTTTCTGGCGTAACCCTGTAAACAGGTCCATCAGCAATTCTCTCTTTCACAATATGAACTGTGTTCTCCCAGTACGACCTCAATTTACCGGGTCCTCCTCTCTCACTCAGATTCCGCACAAGGACACGGCCACCTGGTTCAAGGACAACGCCCTTCATGTGGCGGTCATAGTATTTCTTTCCCCGAGCGCTTGACTGTTGACTATTCTCAGAGGCCAGTCGGTAAGCTTCTTTCATCCTTTGAGCCCACTTCTCAGCATAGCCTCTTGGAGAGGTGGCTTCCTCTTCAGTCGCTAGGCCAAATATCATGTCCACAGGCAGGCGTGGATGACGTCCAAACATCAGGTAGAAAGGTGAAAACCCTGTTGCCTCATGCCTGGTGCAATTATAGGCGTGTACGACCTGCGGCAAGTGGTCTCTCCATCTCTCCTTCTCCTTTTCTCCAAGGGTTCTGAGCATTTGGAGTATGGTCCTGTTGAATCTTTCCGCTGGATTAACCTGAGGATGGTAGGGTGTGGTCCTGGAATGACCAACTCCACTGAGTTGTTGCAGGGTCTTGAAGAGTTCATTCTCAAATTCGCGACCAAGGTCATGGTGCAGTTTAAACGGGTAAGAGAATCGTGGGATAAAATCCTCAAAGAGTTTCTCTGCAGCAGTCTTTCCAGATTTATTCCTGGTGGCGTAGGCTTGAGCGTACCGTGTAAAATGGTCCACAACGACCAGAATGTATTCAAAGCCTCCCTTGCTTGGCTCCAAGTGAAGGTAGTCGATGGAAACTAACTCTAGGGGAGTGGTGGAGGTAATACATCGCATTGGCGCTCTGATGTGGGAAACCGGCTTCTTCTGCTTTATGCAGGGACACTTCCTGGTGACATAAGCTTCAACATCTTGCTTCATGTATGGCCAATAGAACCGGTCCCTGGCTAGGCCCAAGACCCTTTCTGTTCCCATGTGGCCCATGTCATCGTGGAGATGTCGTAACACCAGAGGTCGGTACTGGTCAGGCAAGACGAGCTGTCTCCTCTGGCTTGTTTTCCGATACAGCAAATCATCTTCCAGATGAAGTTTCTCCCATTGGTGAAGCAGCTTTCTTGCAAGACCACTGACTCCTTTCCTCATGTCACTTGTCAGTGTGTTGGTAGTCTCTTTCAGCTTGATGACTTGACTGATGGCAGGGTCATCTCGTTGCGATTTAACAAGCTCATCAAGGGGGATGGTTGGGAGCAGCCCTGATGGCTGTGGGACTGAGCTATCTTGCGACAGGTTCAGGACAGCAACATATGCAACATCATTCTGCTTAGCAGCTTGACTGCCTTCCCATATTGCCAGAATGGTGTCTCTGGACAGCTCCTCTGTGCATGAGTCGACGTAGTTGTCCATGTCTAGTGGCAGCCTAGACAAAGTATCTGCGTCCACATTAACCTTCCCCGGGCGGTACTTGACTTCAAACCGGAAGTCCCCCAGCTCGCCGACCCATCGGTGGCCAACAGCGTTGAGCTTAGCAGTGCTTAACACGTAGGTCAATGGGTTGTTATCTGTGTACACCACGAAGTGGGGTGCATAGAAGAGGTAGTCTCTGAACTTTTCGCATATGGACCACTTTAAAGCCAGGAATTCAAGTTTCCCTGAATGAAGGTTGTAATTCCGCTCTGCAGGCGTCAGCGTCCTGGACCCGTATGCAATGACTCTGAGCTTTCCTCCCTGGCGCTGGTAGAGCACTGCACCTAGACCTTGTTGCGACGCGTCTGTGTGCAACTCATAAGGGAGTTCAAAATCCGGGTACGCTAGCACTGGTGGATTGGAGAGGATGTGAATGAGTTGGTTGAGGGTCCTTTGGTGCTCTTCAGTCCACTGTACTGGGGTTCTAGATGACAGCTGGGCGCCTTTACCCTTTTTCTGTCTGGGCTGAGAAACAGGGGTGACAGGGTTTTTGGACTGCAAGAGGTCATACATCGGCTTGGCGATTCTAGAAAAATCTTGAATGTAAGTCCTGTAGTAGCTCAAGAACCCTAGCAGTTTACGGACTCCTCCGACAGTGTTTGGAGTTTTACTGCTCAGGGCCTGGATGGCCTCTAGATCCTTGGGGTCTAGCCGCACTCCGTCAGCCGAGATCAGCTTTCCGACGTAACGGACCTCTTTTCTGAAGAGCTCACACTTGGTTGGCCTGAGCTTTACGCCGTGGCGTTGGAGAGCCCTCAGCACCTGTCTCAGTGACTCAACGTGATCTTCAAAGGTCTTGCTGTAACAGAGGACGTCGTCCAAGTATGGGATGCAACATTCGTCTCGTAGGGAGTCCAGCATTTCCTCCATGCTTCTTTGAAAAGCCGCTGGAGCGTTTGAAAGCCCAAAGGGGATGCGCACCCACTCGTACAAGCCCCATGGAGTGATAAAGGCTGTCATATGTCGTGACCCCTCGGCAATGAAGCCTTGGTGATAAGCTTTTCCCTGATCCAAAATCGAGAACAGGTTGTACCCACCCAGCGTGTCAATGAGATCTTGAATACGGGGAAGTGGGTGTCTATCTGGGACTGTCTTTTGGTTCAGGAGCCTGTAATCGATACATAGCCGCAGGCTTCCATCCTTCTTGCGGACACAAACCACTGGTGCAGAGTATGGAGATTTGGACTTTACAATCCATTTCTTCGCCAGTAAGTCTTGGATGTACTCCTTAACTTCCTTGTACAGTGGTTTGGGAACTGCTGCATAGCTTCTCTGTACTGGGATGTCATCCTTCAGGGTGATGCCCATTTGGAGGCTTGGGATGCACCCCATGTCATTTTCATCTTGAGCAAACGCACGTGACTCCTCATAGAGCATTTGTTTTGCTATTGCTTGATGCTCGTCGCTTAGATGACTAAGGTCGATGGGGGGAGACCACAGCATGGATGGTTGCTCCTTTTGGTGACTGTTATCCTCATAGATAGGGACAGGTGAGTCCACCTTGTTGATCTCGACTCTGTCCATCTGATCCGTCTCCACTATCTTGTCGATCGACTGGATACTGCCCAACGTTGTGAAGTTGTTCAGTGACACATTGTGTTGGGTGTGGTTACCCACCGGAATCTCAATATAGGGCTGCCTGACGTGATGGACTTCGACCAAGCCATCACCAATATCCAGCTCCTCCAGTCTCAGGTCTGGATGATTGACCTCGAACAGAGCAAGAGAGGAGGTGAATTCAGCAGGCACTCTGCACTTGACGTGGGCAACTTGGCCTGGGCGGACAGTGATGTCTTGACGGCCAACTCTCACCACAGTATGATGCTGGTTGGATTCTTTGGTCTGTATCAGGTTCACAATTGTCTCTGCTTGATCATTTTCCAGCTGCATGGCCTCTCTCAGCAACTTGCCAATAACAGCAACAACTTCTATGTCACCCTCCTGTCCTAGGATGAGCTCTTGAATGACGTTGAAGCCCAATATCGGTGTCACAAGGCTCACACGGCTGACCAGGAAGGGTACTCTGATGGCGAGATTTGGATCATCGTTGCCGGGTAGGTTAAAGGTGAGTTCCACCCATCCATCATATGGGATCTGTCCTCCATTGGCTGCGGTGAGATCCAATCCTCTGTTTCCTATGAGTTCACTGAGAGGGCGCACTTCTTGTTGAGGTAGGTATTTGTGTTTCCATGGCTTGTCGATAATACTGACTTGGGCCCCAGAGTCTAGCAGCACATTCACAGTATATCCATTTAGACTGCATTTCAATAAGCATTTCTTCCCAATTAACTTAGCTACTCTCTGTGAAGGGGTCTTATCATTGGCCGATGAGTGGGAAGGGGTGGCAAGATGGTGATTGACATGCACAAGTGCTGGTTTGGTACTGTCTGGATGGGACTGAAAGTTGGTGCCGGTCACAGGTGGTCCCAGTGCTGCGACCGGGGGGAGTTTCCCGACGGCTTAGGTCTCTTTAGGCACCCGACAGCACGGTGTCCCTCTTCTCCACAAGCGAAACAGTGTTTGCAGTTGGGACGGCCATCTGCAACACAGTTAGGGCAGCCATACGGTCTCTCTTTCTTAACATGTCGACTTTGACTTTGCTTATTGGAGCACTCGCAGGTGGACTCGGGCTGAGGCTTCGGTGTTGACGTCTTTGCTTCAGTTTTTGACTGTAGTGAGAATACGACTTCAGCCAGAGCCTGTACTTGAGCGCTTAGCTGCTGGATAAGGTCATCCTTGGCCTTCGTGTCAGAGCCAGGCTTTGTTTCGGTCACCTCACTTGTGATGACTTCACTACTGTGGGCTTGAGCTGTCTTGGGGCGAGCGCTACGTCCCAAACGTCGCTTCCTCTCACTTTCTTCACTCGTGGTTTTGATGACTTGTCTTAGAAGTGCATCGTCTGTGACTGCAGGGTCTGATAGGAGGGGCTTTAACTCCCATCTGAGGTCATCATGCTTCTCATTCAGGCCCTGATAGACCGTGCGAAGGAAGACATTCTGTGCCGTTTGTGCTTCGTACTTGATTTCAGAGTCTGTCTGCTTCGACCTGAAGATCACTTTTTGTTTGAGCCCCATCATCCTGTAGAGAAACTGCTGTGGCGTTTCCTGCTCATTTTGTTTGGCACTTATTAGTTCCTGGAACAGCTCAGTGCTGCTCTTCTCTCCGAAGTGGGATTGGAGGAAGCTCTTCAGCTCGGCTATGGTCATGTCATCCTTGCTGGAGAGCATATCCTTGAAGTTCCCAGGCTTTATAATGCGAAACACTGCTCGTATGATTTCACCCTCAGTGTGCATTTCCCTCAGTCCTTGATCAATCTGCTTGCTGATATTGCTGTACGTTATATCAGATGCACTATCGCCAATCTGCCCACCATGTACCTTGAATTCCTTCTTCTGGAGAAATGGGAGGTCTTTGAGGGCAATCATGCTTTCAGTACGGTGAGTGGGATGTTGTTCAAGATTAGGATGGGGGAATGGTATGACAGGTGAACTGTGAGAATGGGGAGTGTGTTGTCTATCAGTTGTGGTGTGTGAACTGCGGGCCTGGTGAGAATCAGTGGGCTGAGTATTGGTAGTGGTGTATGGACTGGCATGTGTGAACTGGTGTGAATGTGTCGGGTGAGTGTTAGTTAAGGTGTTTGGAGGGTTGTGTGTAGACTGGTGAGAAGTAGAGGGTGGAGTGGTAGGTAAGGTGTGTGAAGCAGGTGAACCCTGTTTAACCCGTTGGCGCAAATCATCATAAGTAGACATTAGCTTGCTTATTTGCAATTCAAGGGCCTCTGTTTGAGAAACTACATCAACTGGGTCATTGTCAGAGTGTGCATCTGTGACATATGTGGTAACATGTGTGTTAGGGTGAACATTAACATCAGAAACATCATCCGCTAAAACAACAGGTACATCAACATCTGCTGTGGCAGCATCACTCTTACTTTGTAAAGCCATAAGTTCAATAACTTTTAGCAAATCACTTAACTTTGAGACGCCAGAATCATCTGACTCTAGCAGATCGGTACTCTCCATGTAGGCACACACATAATCAAAACAACCCTCTTCATCCTGTTTGACCAACTTAGCTTGAGCAGGTTCTTCTGAGACCAACATGGCAAGCTTTAGCAGTTCCTCTGATGAAAGGTTGAACAGTTTCTTCTTTATGGTCCAAGTCAGCTTCTTCCTCTCGTTGTCTGCCATTGCGAACATCAATCAGACACCCTCAGCTCGTGAAGTCCTCGCTCTGGCAACAGTCAGACGCCCTTGACTCTCACAGCTCCTCACTCTGATGATGCAGCACCTTGGCCCACAGGTTCAGGAATCACTAGACCGGCGTCCTACTCCGACCACCAGGTGGCGCCGATCCCGGACGAGCCCCCACAAATCTGTTACAGGTCCCGGTCGAAGACCCATAGACAGATAAGGTATTGCTACCGGAAAGGCCTGTTAAAACAGGAGTAATAGACAGAGACGATCACACGTGTTTCTCCAGTCAGCCTTCCTTAATAGAATGAGGCATATTTATTTCAGCCTGAATTATTATTCTTTTTATCTCTTGCTTGTTCTTTTCTTTTTTTCAATAAATCAAAAATAACATAGTCACAATTCTTCTTTTCTTTTCATTACATCATCTCACAATTCACATTTTGTCATCATAACCACCTTTCAGTCACATTCACATCTTAGTTAACTGTTAAATTCAATTGGCATCTGTTCACCAAAACATAAAAAATACCGGGAGTGTCCCTTTAAGTGTCTGTCATATAGACAGTAGTGCACACATTTTGTAAGTGTCAAACTAGCATAATGCCATAAATACCTTATCATAGGCCTGTAACATATAAACATACTTGGCTAGTATGTTTGTGCATGACTAAGTTCAATTTATGGCTCTGGAAAAACGTTTTTATCTGAACTGCTTAAAGTGCATTAAAATAAAGAAACACATTTTACATTCAAAATACTGTCATCAAAAATCGTTTTTAACACTTCTTCAATTAATTGATTAATTAATTAATTCAAAGAATGTTCTGGAACCCAAAAACAAGGTCTGCACTTACACAGACAGAGGTGGGGAAACACCATTTTAGGCAGCAGCAAACTAAACAGAAAATAAACAGACTGGACCTGGTCACACAGTCACTCAAATCAACACATTAGCTTCACAAAAATCGATCTCACAGGGAAACAATAACTTTAGCAACAACTGTAGGCCGTTTAAGACACTTTGGTCATGTACAAACCTGTTAAAACAGGAGTAATAGACAGAGACGATCACACGTGTTTCTCCAGTCAGCCTTCCTTAATAGAATGAGGAAGTACTCAGTCCGTCCAGCAGGTGGTCTCTGAGAGAGCTGTGAATCGTCTTACTGCCCACTAGTGGTGGCACACTAGGATTGTCCCACTGTTCCGTGTTTTTGAAAGAGCTTGAAAGTAATAATTGTCCATGTTGCTTCAAGCAGAAATTTACTCTTTTTACAGAAAATATAATCTTTCACAATAAAACGAAAATAAACAACAAAAAATGTGACCATACATTTTGTGTGCGTCACATTAACATTGTCTTTCTTTCAATCTACCCATACCAGCACATCCAGTATGCCAGGATCAATCACAGAGTAATTTCTTTTTTGTAAGCGCGTGTAAACTGAGTTAAATATTCCAGCTGTGTTATGACCATCTAATATTACTTTCCATTTTTCAGCATGATGTCATTTCATTTTTGTAAGAGAGCGTATAAATTGATGGTAACCTGAGCTAAATATTTCAGTTATATCATTACTATTTACTGCAACGTTTTTGTTCAACTTGCTGAAATTGTTTAAATTTTGTGGTCATAAATAAATTAATAACCAAATTACTGCCTGACTTGTTTGTGTTGGATCTAAAACTATCTTGCTAGTATTTACATGTATGCATTTCTGTTAACGTAGGAAATCTTAATCAAACACTGTACTCAGATTAAAGAAAAGCAAGTCTTGTTTATTCAACACAATCCTGGTCCTCGTGTTTCCTGTCCTGCATGTTTTAGATGTTTCCCTGCACCAACACAGCTGATTCTAATTAAAGGTCCTCATTAGCTTGTCACCAAGGTCTGCCCAACTCTGTTGATGACACACGTACTTTTATCACGGTGTGCTGAAGCAGGGTAACATCTAAAACATGCAGGACTGGGGCCCACGAGGACCAGGATTGAAAAACACTGGTCTAATATAAAATGAAAACAAATGAAATTGAACCTCAAATTATGAATGAAAAAATGATGAAGAAAACAACATTTTGTCCTCCATCTTCCCACAAATGTCAATTAACTTAGATAACTGGTCATCCCTCTTCTTTTCCCTCTCCTCCTCCTTTTCATCCAGCTCCCTCAGCCTCTTTTCCTGTCTTTAGTGTTGAAGAAAGTCCAAAACGTCATTTGTCCTTTTTTTGGTTTTCTTCCCTCCGTTTGAATGAATGAATGAGTGAATGAAAAACTTTATTTCGAACATGCCCAAAAAAAAGAAAAGAGAAAAAAAAATTAAAAAAAAATTAAAAAAAAAAAAAAAAAAAAAAATATATATATATATATATATATATATATATATATATATATATATATATATATATTAGGGGTGTCACGGTACACACAAGTCACGGTTCGGTACGTACCTCGGTTTAGGGGTCACGGTTCGGTACGGGTTCGGTACGGGTTCGGTACAACAGAAAAAAAAATACAAAAAGTCCCAAATGTATAAGACGAGTTTTTTCTTCCTTCATTTTGATCATAGCATTTGAAAGTTAAAGTTTGTTCAATTGGCTACAAAACTAAAAAGCATCTCTTATTAAAGTGTAAAATAAATAGAATAAAACATTTAACTTGTGCATTAGTGTTTTTAATTTTTTATGTTTTTTTATGTGAGCGCGGGATGGGACATTGTAACGAGGCTCGAGCACTTTTAATAAATACTTGAACCCGGGCTCCTCTACTGCTGCATATGGGCAGAGCCGTCTGGGGGCGGAGCATTCTCGATGGGCCCTTATGATAGTCATTTTAACGTTCAACAACACCTCATCCTACCATCAAACTACATTTATTCTCACTTTTATTGAGCCAAGCCTATAGGCCTATGCTGCAGAAAGCAGAGTAAAGTCACAAACTTGTTCAGAAGAACACACACACACACACACACACACACACACACACACACACACACACACACACACACACACACACACACACACACACAGGCCTGACAGCTGATAGTCACGGACTGACTCAGTTCCATCTTTGATACAGTTTAAATACAAAAAAAAACATAACTCGTCTAAAATTACAGAGTCTATTTAGATAGATATAGACACAGCGGTCTATAACATCATTTCTGAGCTCTATAACAGAGAATAGACTCGGCGGTCTCGTTGACAACAACACAAAGCACACTCAAATAGGCAGGTGGTCAAGAATACAACAACTCTGATAAAGAAATTATTTAAGAAGGTTACACTGACTCACCAACGGTAGTTGACTCTTCCATAACCCAAAATAATCCAAGTAACGTGGAAAACGGGGTAACATTCAAAACTTTGTACAAATTTAGTCCTCTTTTAAACTTTAGCGCTAATCTCCTTCACGGCAAATTTGCTGTGACTGTTAAGGCTGATTTATGGTACCGGGTTACACCAACGCAGCGCCTACGGCGCTGGCTCACGGCCCGATGCGTTCAGGACAGTTGTAAATTAAGGATTAGAACATTTTATCGTTATTATAGCCTACAATTTATGATGATATATGAATTGCACATATATTTATTGATATGCACAGACTAGCACACATTTAGGTCTGTAATGGAACGTGACTTTTGATATTTATAAGGGGAAAAAAAAAAAAAAAAACGATGATTGATTTTCTTTTTTTTTTAACTCAGTCAGACGTATTCGCCGTATGACTGTGTGCACCGAACCGTGCCGCCCATACCGTGACGGGACGGGACGAATACAAATACCGTTACACCCCTAATATATATATATATATATATATATATATGTATTTAAAAGAACGATAGAACGATAGTCAAATAATATGTTTGTTGGTCGCTCCTTGTTTGTAAAGGAGATAATAGGGCCGTTGAAAAATCATCACGGGACAACAGTTTCTGAATTTAAATCACCAGTGGGCTATGTATTTATATTTACAGGTGAACTTCTTTCTTCTCGCAGTCGCACATGGTTCCTTTTCCTCCGCCCCCTGTTTTGTTTACATTCTCCCTGGTAACCTCCTTTCATGTCACAACGCAATGAACTGTGGGTAATTCCCTTTCCAAAAGTGTGCTGGGATGCTGACTTGCGGGAAGGGGGCAGTAAGGGCTCAAAATGTCTGCCGGGAGCCCTCGCGCACTTAACCACTTGAGGAATGGGACAGCCTTAAGCCCTTACGCAAGGTGCGGGAGCGCGCACGTAAGTCTGCGAGTCTGTGAGGGTGGAGATTGGGATTGGGCCTTAGCCAAGGACAATGGACTCTGCCAGTGGTAAGGACCCGGCAAGCGGCGCATAAGGGAGACAATAATTCATTTAAAATGTTTCCTTTCCCAGTTTCAGGCCTTGGTAGAATTATACACAAGTCATGCAGCTGTCAACATGCATCCTCCTTCGATAACTCAGTTGGTAGAGCGGAGGGCTGTAGAACCAGTAAAACAGGTATCCTTAGGTCGCTGTTTCAACTCCGGCTCGAAAGACTGCCATTATTTTTCATCTTCCCAGAGCGGGACTCTATTTCATCACTGTACTCGGCTATGGCTTTGGCCACTGCCATCTACTTTGGTTGGGACATCTGAGTTGTTACACCACGTGTGTTTCCACATGTTACAGTCAAAAAGGGCTAGTGGCGCAATGGATAACGCGTCTGAGTACGGATCAGAAGATTCTAGGTTCAACTCCTGGCTAGCTCAAAAAAGCCTAATCTTTAATACTCTCCCAGTCACAACCTTGGTAGTGTACACGTTTCTTCTTCTGTGTTTGTCTCTGTGTATGCCCGGAAATGTACACTTCAAAGGTGCCGCAGGATAGGCCGTCTTCCATAATGTTTCCAAAGCTGCCCCGGCTCATGCATTATGTTTGTCTTTCATGGGACCTCTTTTATTCATTCTCTTCCTTCCTCATATCTCATTCGAAGCAAATGCCCTTACCTGACGACAGGGGCGGCACACCTCCGTAAACTCTTCTTCCAACCTCACACTGTGTTCACTGACATAACTGCAGAAAGCGAGCACATATCTAAAGCTGGGTACAAGTACCCTTTCAAGCTGTGATCGTATAGTGGTGAGTACTCTGCGTTGTGGCCGCAGCAACCCCGGTTCGAATCCGGGTCACAGCACCCCTGTGGCAGCAAGAGTGCTTCTCAAATTTTTGGAAAGAGAAAGAAAAGGTGCCATGGAGGGTGGTGTTATGCAACGTCAGTATGTGACGCCCTGGTTGTTTTTGGTAAGAGAAATCACCATGGAGACGAGGTAAGTGAGAGGTTACAGAGGCCCTGTGGCTTAGTTGGTCAAAGCACCTGTCTAGTAAACAGGAGAACCTGGGTTCAAATCCCAGCAGAGCCTCTAAACTCGAATGTCTTGAGATGGCTGAAAGATCACATATCTCTAATTCCTGTTTGTGGAAGTATTTCTCACATGATTGCTTAGTTATAGCAGAGTACTTTGTCAAAAGTACTCCTGCTCTTAGTGGAGGCTCTCTGTTTTGTCATTCTATTGGAGCCTCTCTTTTCAAATACTTTTCATATTTCTAAAATCATGGAATTGGTTAGCTCGTCTCTCAACACAATTGACCAAATCTTTCTCGACGAGAGGACAGGCCAGTGTTGTACCAAAAAGGGAGTTATTATAGAGTTATTAATAATCATATTTTGATAATTATTAATAATTAATAAAGAAGATTATTTATAAAAATGAATCAATCAAAACGGTGCACCACCTGACTTATCAGGAAAATAATAACTTTCAGGAAAATCAGTCTCAAAGTAGCTGTTATTCCCTACGTGGCAGCCTGTTTCCAGGGGTGGCGTTACAGAATAACATTGAAGGAAGGAGACAGAGCACAGACCTTTGCAACCAGCAGCTGTGACAAATATGTATAAAATAAATAAGCTGTTGTTTCTTTCTCCGTTGTAACTCCCTGCTTTACCAGCCAGCATCAGCAGCATCGCTTTCCAATTAATTTCCACCGTGGACTGTTTCCTGCCTGGAGGCAACCCCTGAAGAACGGCTGCAGGAGGAGGTGAAGTGCTGCTGGAGGTGACGTATTTACTTTGGTATTTAACAAGAATGAAGACAAAAAGGGAGAAAATAATGTGGGCAAGCCTAAGTTCTCCCATGAGGCTCCAGCTTGAGGATCCACCCTCAGCAGCAGGAACTCTGGCTAGATGTTTCCTGTGTGACGTCATGAGTCTCATGGTTGTGGAGGGATCTGCCCCCCCACAGTTGTTCGGACATGCTTGGACCCCGTTCAGCTGATCCCTGGCTGTCAGACCCCCCCCCCCCCTGTTGGAGGTGTTTCTGAGCCATGAGATAACTATCAGTAAAAGAAAAAAAGAAGACGAGGTACAAAACTTATTGGAATAGACAAATAGGTCCAAATCCTGCCTCAATCAACCCTAAAAGCACACATTCTGGAGAAAAAGCTGACTTTGGGACTTTAAGAAAGGTCTACGATGTGTTTTAGATGAAAGTTGTCCCTGTTATGAAGTTAACATCTCAGCTTTGAACTACCCACATAAGAGGGACAGCATGCAAAATGATATTGAGTTGCATGGAGCAAAGATCGCAGGGATAATTCTACTGTTGCCTGTGTCTGTCACGTCACAAAGCCCTTACGATCTGCATCTTACGATCTGCATCTTAAAATCTGCATCTTACAATCTGCATCTGACAATCTCTCTGGATGACATTGGGTCAACTTTGGGTGGTACTAAGCACAGCAACAAGGTTGTGGTGTTTAAAAGATTTGAACTCAGAGCCTCTTCAGATACACATGCTTGTGTTTGCAAGATATGTTCCCTTCAAGAAAGTAACAAAGCTGAACCTTTTTATTTACATGAAGATGATTTGTCTCCATCTGGTGGTCACATTACACACTACACTTGATGAAAAGGTTTATTTCTTTACATTTAGGTAGCAGCATGTTTATAAATAACTTTGTCAAATTATCCAAAAATAACTCATTTATAAAGAATTAATTAACTAAAAGTATGGTCATTGATCAGTCTTTTTTTTTGTGGCTCTAGTGGCCCTTTGATGAAGTTGCAGACAGGAAGGGGGTAGAGAGAGAGAATGGAGATGACATGCAGCAAAGGCGCCCAGGCCTGGATTCGAGAAATCAAGAAAATGATTAAATTTATAAAAAAAGACATCCAGACATGAGGAAAAGTGTTTAAACACGTGACTTCTTTCCTCTTTAAAAACCTCACCACATGTCATGTAACCATGTTCCTGTAGGGGGCGGTGTGACGTCACTCCCCAGACTCCTGATCTTCACTGTTTCCAGGTCCTGAGGTTGCAGACGTGAACCAGGATACAATGTTCAGGACAGAAAGTTACATCAACAGCAGAATCACTAAAAAAAGAGGTAAAACATAAATATAGTGAATGATGAATGTGAAGTGTTATGAAGTGAAGCTCAGCCGTCTGCAGCTTGTGATAAACCAGCGTTTGCTGAACCAGCAGTCACTTCCACTTTACCACAGGCTGATATGTTCCTGAACTTCACCCTGGAGAGTGGAGGTCACATGTTTCTGCTGGAGCTTCTCTTTCTCCACAGTCACAGTCTCTGGATCTCAAAGCTTCTAATCAGTTTTTACACTTTTAAATCAACCTGATTCAGAAAAACATGCACGTATTAATATTATTATCATCATTTTAACTGAAACAAGTCTTCTAAACATCAGTGTAGATGTTACGCATGTAAAAGGATCACAGAAGATGTCCTGGTTCTGCTGTCTTTATTGCACAGAACACTGCAAATATAACAAAAACAGTTTGTGATCAGTATAGGCTCTGTGTTCTTGTCCTGACCGTACCACGTTCCATATTAGAGTTTTCACTCTTGTACGCCAGGATTACAGCGTCGTCATTCCCATTCCCAAGCCTAGACTGACACCTACTGGCGAAGTGGGTATTACCCTACGTTTAATTACAGGTGAAGCAGGTTATTTTCCCTGTTCTTACAAGTAACTGTATTAAATAAGAAAAATAATGGTTGGGGGGGCAAGTTAATTAAAAGAACTAATAAAATAATAATAATGGCCATCTCCAGGGTGCCACATAGACACCAGTGTGATCCTGGTCTGGGGAAGTTCTAGAAACCTGGGAACACAGGAGTGACGACCCGAGCTGACTTTACATCCCCAGAGGTCCAGATGAGCTTCTGTCTCCATCATGATTCATTTTTATTGCTGCTTCTGTTCACCTGCACATTGAAACTCAAAGTTTACTTGACCCTTGCTCTCAGGCTTCACGGCTGATTAAAAGTCAAACATTTACTACATCTAGGGCCTGATTTACTAAGATCCTAAATAAAGGGCCTGATTTACTAAAGGTTTGCGTGCGTAAAAACGTGTGCAAACTTGACATCACCCGCAAACCAATGTGCAAGCTGATCTACTAACAGCGTGCAAAGAGGACTGCGCCTCTCAAATGAGCAAAATAGCACACGCTGTTCATTTAGTACTTTTGCCCTGATGAATAATCAATATGGGGCGTACCCGCCAGAAAGCGCTAAATACTGGGAGGGGAAAATGCAAATTGGTCCATTTACCACGCGCAATGAGATTTACCAAGCCTGAAAGTTTTTGCGGGGATTGTGATTGCGTCTGTATTTAATACGTTCGAAAGGAAGGTGCTAATCTGCCCAGCATTACGCAGGGATGCTTGTTGGTGCCTGATTTGAGGACTGGGGTGGGGATGGCTCAACTTGTGCTGAGGATTCTCCACACGTGTCACAACGTGCTCTCAGTTGTTAACACGCTGACGGTAAAGTGAGTCATCTTGGGAGGTTTCCTGAGCGTTCCCAGACCTCCACCCTGCAGAGAGAAGCTGAACCGCTGCACCGCCCTCTGGTACCGTCCAGCAGCTTCTTCAGAGCAGAACATGTTCCTGCAGCGGCTCCTGCTGCCAAGACGGCTCCATTTAACTGAGATTACACTGTTCACTGTTCTAATTCACTTATTTCATCTTTATTTAACAGGTAAGGAGGATTGTGGAGATTTAAATCCTCTTTTCTGAGTGAAGTCTGACCAGAACAAGAGCAGTAAAATCAGTAAAGACACATTTAAATCCAGAAATATGATCTGTTGTGAACATGAACTCTGTACTTTGGGATGTTTCAGGAGGAAAACTGCATCCGTTTTACTTTAATATTAAATTAATGTTTTCTCCCTCAGATCTGAGTCAAATCCTGGAATGAAGACTGAAGAAAACACTTTGTTAGAACGTCAGAAGTTTTATTTCTTACTAAATATTCAGATTGTTAAACATGAAACATCCTCAACAGATTTAGAAATCAACATGTGATCTGCAGATCTAGTCTGGTCCTGCAGCTGCAGCGATGACTACCGGCCCCAACACACTAGTTTACACCAACTAGAGGCTTCACTCAACTGTTTGCTGCGTTGCTGCTGTCACTAACATTTCTCTAATCATTTACTTTGTGCTCGAGTCTAAAAAAAACATTTTCACCTTTAGAAAACAAGAACATTTGGTTTGCCAATGAATGAGGAAACAAGTGAATGCAGACATGAAATCAGAGATGAAGAAGGTCTGGTGGGTCGTCTGTTGGAGTCCATGAAGAAGAAAAGAGAAATACAACATAGAAACACATAAAAAATAATAGTTAACAACAATTACAGCTGTGGCTACAAATGTAGTTTACCACCACTGGTGAGAATGTGTATGAATGAATAATGATTTCTGTAAAGCGCTCTGGGTGCCTTGAAGGGCGCTATATAAATCCAAGTCATTATTATTATTATTATTATTACTACAACACAGGCTTATTTCTATGTTTTTATACTGAAAAAGAACATGTTAATATTATTAATATTTCCCAGGTGAAACTACAAAAGAACGACTTTCACATCCAAAGATGAAATAACAACAAAACATTAACTTATAGAACGAAAACATCCCTCCATCTATCAGAGTTTGAGACGATCATCTCTGAGAAGAGAAGAAAATCAATAAAGACATGAAGAGTAAATAAGTCTATTTGAGTTTACAGAACTCAGCTGAGGCTCCAGAACCATGAACATAAACTCCAGCGTGTAGCGGCTGAGTGAAGGAGGTCTGGACTCTGTGGAGGAGGGTCATGGTTCCAGAGACGCTGTAGAAGGACAGAACTCCTGCTCTGTGATCCAGGTAAACTCCTATTCTGGAGCTCTGAGGACCTGAGATGGAGGTGTGGATGTTGTTGTAGACAAATTCATATTTGTCTGAGAGACAACGTAGTGACCAAGATTTGTCATTCCATCCAAATACACTTTCCCTCCCTGATCTGCTGATATCTTTGTATGAAACTGCTACACGAACTACACCTGCTTTCTTCTCCACCTCCCAGTAACGACGTCCAGTCAGACTCTCTCTACTCAGGACCTGAGAATATTTAGTGAATCTGTCTGGATGATCAGAATAAGACTGATGTTTGTTCATGAAAGTCACTTTTCTGTTCTCCTCTGACAGTAACAGCCGTGTGTTTACTGTGTTTGGATCCAGAGTGATTTCACATGAATATTTCAAGAATCCAGCTCTGCTCGTTGGTTCTGGTTCTGAATCTGGTTCTGACAGTAAAACATCCACATAAGTGACGGCCAGTGAGACGTTGGTCCACGTGTCTCTCAGGATGTCCTGTAGTCGACCTCTGACCTCTGACACAGCTGCTGTCACATCCTGAAAGTACCTGAGAGGACGGATGCTGATGCTGGAGGAGTGTGTAGACTCCCTGAGTGATGACAGTGAGGGGTAGTTGTGGAGGAACTGGTTGTGGTCCTCGGTGTCTGAGAGCTGCTTCATCTCAGCGTCTCTCCTCTTCAGGTCAGTGATCTCCTGCTGCAGCTTCTCCTCCAGCTCTCTGACTCTCCTCACTTCAGTTTCCTGCTGGGATCTGATCTGCTGCTTCACCTCAGAGCTTCTCTTCTGGAGGAGAGAGATCAGCTCAGTGAAGATCTCCTCACTGTCCTCCACTGTTTTATCAGCAGACTGATCGATGGCCTCCGCCTCCTGCTGAAGCAGCTTCACATCTTTCTCTCTGTCCTGGATCTCCTGCTGGATTTGTTGTCGACTCACCTCCATCTCTCTCTGCCTCTCAGTCCTTTCTGCTGCAGCTGAGACCGTGTCGTGGCCTTTATGTTCATCCACAGAGCAGAGATAACAGATAGACTTCTGATCAGTACGACAGAACATGTTCATCACCTCACCATGACGGGGGCAGATGTTGTCCTGCAGGTTCTTGGAGGGATCCACCAGCTGGTGTTTCTTTAATGGAGCCACATCACGGTGAGGTTGAAGGTGTTTCTGGCAGTAATAGGCCAGACAGACCACACAGATGAAGATGATGATGGCTTTCAGTTTTCTTCCAGAGCAGAAATCACAGACCACATCTTCAGGTCCAGCATAGCAGTGATCAGCAGGAGCAGCTTGGACTCCAGTTTTCTTCAGCTGCTCCACTAAAGCTGCTAACATGGTGCTTTTCACCAGCTCAGGTTTCTGAGTGAAAGTCCGTCTACACTGAGGACAGCTGGGGAGTTTCTTCTCTCCTTCATCCCAGAAGTTGTTAATACAGTTCATACAGTAACTGTGTCCACAGGGAATAGTCACCGGATCCTTTAAAATCTCCAAACAGATCGAACAAGAAAAGGTTTCCTGGTCCAGCTGATCTCCTTTCTGCGCCATTTCTCCTCTCGATAACTGAGACTGAGACAGTTTTACTTCCACAAGGTGAGAATAGTCTGAGCTCTGATCTACAAATCAGGTGTGCAGAGAACGGAGGCTGTCAGCTCTGTGTTCAGCTCGTGTTGTTCAGACGTGTCTTATAGCTGCAGATCTGCAGGGGCGGGAACCAGGAAACCTGCTCAGGCTGTATCTGCCGGTTTATGAGGCTCAGAGTCCAGCAGGATATGATGTCTGAGATAAAAACACTTGAACTCTTTCAGAACAGGAAACGTTCCTGTTTCAAACTAGTATCAGTGTCACGTTCCAGGTTTCCAGGTCATTTTAATGATAGTTTCTCAACAATGACATGGATGCATGTTTAACTCGGACACAAAGCTGTTCTTGGTTGTTTGAATAGAAATGTGAATAAAAGAGTTCTTGGTGAGGTGACGTTGACTCTTCAAAGAGATGTGCTTCTCATCAGAAAGTCGCTGGTTCAATTCCCAGTTCAGACGCGTTAAAGCTTCAATAAATGAGACAGAACTCACTTATTTGGGGAGGGGGGGCAGGGAAGGTGTTGGATAAGGAGGGAGGTGTATTTACCATTATGTGTGCATGGTTTTATCAGTGGGCTATGTCCCAGATCTGCTCCTCAGCCATTTTCCTTGATGTCATCAGCTCGGTACAGTTCTGGTCCAGGTCTTGTTTTCATTAATCCAGGGAGATTGTGACTAAACCGGCCTGCCAAGCCGCTCTGCCAAGGTCAGGTTGTAGAATCAACAGTTGTATTTGGGTCAGACTCAGTAATGATTCGTCCGTTTTTCCAAATTTGTCAATATTCCAGGTAACCGCCAGCTCCAAAAAGAGGAAATCCTGTTATCAGAAATCCAGTTATGAAGCATCTTCAACATCCTCGGCCGACAGCATGGACAGACACACGATCCTCCACGTCTTCCAGGAGTCCATCGTGTATCCAGCAGCAAATGTCCCGTCGGGGCAAGAGGCTCCCCTCTGCTCCGTTTTCTCGTTGAGTAAATGTGGTCAGTTGTGGTTAGAGACCAGTTGCTGTTTCTTTGGTTGTCTGGAGATGTGGGACTGTATGTACTACTACTATTACTACTACTACTATTACTACTACTACTACTACTACTACCACTACCACTACTACTACCGCTACTACTACCACTGCTGCTACTACTACTACTACTACTACTATTACTACTACTACTACTACTACTACTACCACTACCGCTACTACTACCACTGCTGCTACTACTACTACTACTACTACTGCTACTACTACTACTACTACTACTACTACTACTACTACTACTACTATTACTACTACTACTACTACTGCTACTGCCACTACTATTACTACTACTACTACTGCTACTGCTACTGCCACTACTATTACTACTACTACTACTACTACTGCTACTGCTACTGCTACTACTACTACTACCACTGCTACTGCCACTACTACTATTACTACTACTACTACTACCACTGCTACTGCCACTACTACTACTACTACTACTACTACTACTACTACTACTACTACTACTACTACTACTACTACTACCACTGCTACTGCTACTGCCACTACTACTACTACTACTACTACTACTACTACTACTACTACCACTGCTACTGCTACTGCCACTACTACTGCCACTGCTACTACTACTACTACTACTATTACTACTACTACTACTACTACTACTACTACCACTACCACTACTACTACCGCTACTACTACCACTGCTGCTACTACTACTACTACTACTACTACTACTATTACTACTACTACTACTACTACTACTACTACTACCACTACCACTACTACTACCGCTACTACTACCACTGCTGCTACTACTACTACTACTACTACTACTACTACTACTACTACTGCTACTGCTACTGCCACTACTATTACTACTGCTACTGCCACTACTACTACTACTACTACTACTACTACTACTACTACTACTACTACTACTACTACTACTGCTACTGCTACTGCCACTACTATTACTACTACTACTACTACTACTACTGCTACTGCTACTGCCACTACTACTACTACTACTACTACTACCACTGCTACTGCCACTACTACTATTACTACTACTACTACTACTACTACCACTGCTACTGCCACTACTACTACTACTACTACTACTACTACTACTACTACCACTGCTACTGCCACTACTACTACTACTACTACCACTGCTACTGCCACTGCCACTACTACTACTACTACTACTACTACTACTACTACTACTACTACTGCTACTGCTACTGCCACTACTACTACTACTACTACTACTGCTACTGCCACTGCTACTACTACTACTACTACTATTACTACTACTACTACCACAGCTACTACTACTACTACTACTACTGTCATTTAGTAGACGCTTTTATCCACTTCCATCTGAGAGAACAACACAAGCACAAAAACACATAGTTCAGGTCCAGCTGGATCAGTGCTGGTCAGACTACTGAGAGTCCAGTTGGACACAGGAGATAAAATGCTAATGCTAAAATATATCTAGCTGTCTGTAGAAACCTGGCTCTGCATCTCAGTCGGGGTTGGGGTGCTGTGTTTCCATGGTGGGGGGGCCTGGTATCCAACTCCTGTGCTCTTCGCTCGGCTTGCGTGATGATGAATCGTCTCATGTCGGGGGAGACGAGGCCAGCTATGGCATAGAGGCACGGGACTGGCGTTGTCTTTAGACATCCTGTGATGATGTGGCAGGTTCCATTCAATTAAATTTTATTTCTATAGCGTCTATTACAACAGTTGTCTCCAGGATCTTTCCAGAGACCCAGAACCTGACCCCTGAGAAATTATTACAAGAATTACATTATATTACAAGAACGATGGACAAAAATGATGGCTATGAGATACTTACACTGTGTAATTAATAGAAAATGGAAGAGGAGAAGAGAATGGTGAGGTTCTGCCCAGTGGATCATGTCGGTGCCCCCCTGCAGCATAGGCCTATAGCTGCATATCTACCACGAGCAGCGCCATCGTAAAGGGGGGAAAGGTGGTGACAATTATAAGGGCCCACAGCCCACAAGGGCCCACACATGGCCCCCCCAGTAACCTATGAAAAAATGATTATGCATACATAATACACAATATATAGTCATACTAATGAATCCAAATTCAAACAGAGCCACTAGTCACACAATATTCTCTAATTTAAATCACTTTAATAATTCCCTTTGCCCCTTCCCTTCTTAAAAATGGTTTGGTCCACCCAGCTGTGTGCAAGTGAGCAGCGCGCTGCGCAAACGTGAGAACACAGCTGGACTAGATGCACAGCAGCTAGATGGTGAAAAAGTACAAATCCGGGCAGGCCCGGTTCTACGAGGGTGCTTAAATATGGAGCCAAATCAAGGCCAAAAGTTTTGCTAATTTGAAAATAAAATTTGAACCTGAAAATTATTTTTTTCAGTTTCAATTTTATTTTTTTCAGTATCAGATCTTTTTTTCAGTTTCAAATCTTTTTATTTCAGTTTCAAATCTTTTTTTCGTACTTGGTAGTATGTGGAAGTGGGAAATGTCAAACTTTAAAGTGTGGCTGTTGAACTGTACAGTCTGGGATAGTTTATTGCTTCTATACTGCGATTGGTGCCAAGTACGGTCTAAAACAGTTTTTTAAACAGAAATGTGTCACTAATATCAGTTTTTTCCACTGCCAATCACGTGAATATGGTGTATATACAGTGTTGATTCATACTTCTACTGATAACTTCTGCAACCTACGTTTCCTGAAGGCAACATGACTGAGGAACGTCCCCCGCCTTCTCTGTTCTGCTGTCACTCATGATGCCACGCCCCCCACGCCAGATGGGGGCCAAAAGTCTGAACCTGAAAAAAAAATTTGAAACTGAAAAAAAAGAAGTGAAACTGAAAAAAAAAGATGTGAAACTAAAAAAAAAGATGTGAAACTAAAAAAAAAGAAGTGAAACTGAAAAAAAAAGATGTGAAACTAAAAAAAAAGACGTGAAACTGAAAAAAAAAGATTTGAAACTGAAAAAAAGATTTGAAACTGAAATAAAAAGATTTGAAACTGAAAAAAAGATCTGATACTGAAAGAAATAAAATTGAAACTGAAAAAAAGAATTTTCAGGTTCAAATTTTATTTTCAAATTAGGAAAACTTTTGGCCTTGATTTGGCTCCATACTTAAAGAGCATATTGCAGGTTAGAATTTTTTCAAAAATGATACCTGACCTTATGTGAAAATGACTATGTGAGAAGTTAATGTAGGATTTGATATGTTTTACAAGACATAAGGGCACTTATTCAGAGGAAAAAGTGGCTGATTTTAGCCAAGTTCCTACAAACGCTTTTTTTTTTTCGACCACCGCGTCATATGACGTCACACCAGGGAGCATCTCCACAGCTCTGCCTCATCTGACTGCCCAGACCCCGTACACACGTAGCCGGGTATCTGCTAAACCCAAGATATTTTCCTACGTTTGGACCTGTCATCCACATGAAAACGCAAATAAACGAATGTTTAAAAAAACTCCGGGCAAAGTGAAGATTTTTGAAAACTCCGTTTATGTATATGCGTGTAGACAGAGACAGAGAGCAGTTCTGCGTTTTTGAACGTCACATTATGCTCCAAAACAACAACAAATCTGCTCTGAGTCTGACGTCTAACGTGCGACCCAGAACTACAGCTCGTTACCCGAGGAGGAGGCGCGGATCCCGGGGAAGCGGCACAACAGAGGCGGCCCGGAGGCTGGAAGACCAGATGATCTACAGGTTTGGAATGCTTATGAATGTGGTCGAAAACGCAGATCTTCGGTTCTGTGTGGAAGGTTTTTTTTTTTTAACAACGATGTAATGTGGATAAACGAAGGGGGGGAAGTATTCGGTTTTAAAAATACCCGGCTATTTCGGATGCTTTAATCAGAAAAAAGAGAAGATAATAAGCCTGTTTTCTGTTTAGAAAGTACAAACGTAGACAGATTACAAGTACTCACCCATCTTTTAGGAGTTATTTTCTGAGTTTCTTTCAGGAGCACGGGCGGGTGCTGTAGTGAATAAAGGCGGATTTATGGTTCCGCGTAAAATCTACGGCGTAGCCTACGGTGTAGGGTACGCGGCGCACGCAGCGTTCTGTGCGTCGCTGCGTACCCTACGCCGTAGGGTCTGCGTTGGTGTAACGCGGAACCATAAATCAGCCTTTTAAAAAGAGAGTTTCAGCTGTCAATCAAAAGAACATGGGGGGACTAACGGGTAACGTAATTATAAGGCTGTGGCCCGTCATATTGGTGTGAATACACATTCACAACCTCTTCAGTGTCACAACTAACATTAAGATCCATTATTTTTCCTATTGTTGAATTCACCGCGCTCCCCTATGCCACGTCACTTCCGGTTCAACTTTTTCAGATGCGGAAGTAAAATACTCTCACAAAAACAACTCTGGAGGTCACTGTAGTATATATTTATGCGTATTTCAATGAAAATTCAGTTCCTACATTATTTTCCTACACATTGATTCACAGGGGTCTCCAACCTGCAATATGCTCTTTAAGCATTGCACCTTCAGTTTATGTGTTTGCATGCTCAGTTGAAAAGAAAACTGACAAATGCACGCTTGTTAAGCCTGATTTATGGTTCTGCGTTAAATCGACGGCCTAGCTTACGGCGTAGGATACGCGGCGACGCGCACCGTACGTTTGCGTCCCCGCGTATCCTACGCCGTAAGCTCTGCGTTGGTGCAACGCGGAACCATAAATCAGCCTTCAGTGTCCGTCACTCATCTGCTTCCAGCAGTTTCCTGCACCAGCAAGACGCTGCTCTCTGCTGCTCCGTTAACACAAAGTAACGATGGATCTTCGGAAGTTGTTCAAGCACAACCAAGTTTATATTTATGGTCATATTTATTTTTGTTATTTATTTTTCTCTGTTTTATTTTCTGTTGCTAGATTGTCTGATGGGTGAGGTAGTCCAGACTAAATGTAGCATTTTCTTTGTTCTGCAGCGATATTGCTTCAAAAATGCACTTGAAAGACACTTTAAATATTATTGTTTGACTGGTATCATTCCACTTGAAATGACTGTCATGTTTAGTGATGGTTTTGAGCTGTATAGATAAAATTAGTTTGAATTTCTACGTTTTATTTTCAGGGTAAGAAACATCTGTTGCTAGATTGTCTGATGGGTGAGGTAGCCCAGACTAAATGTAGCATTTTCTTTGTTCTGCAGCAATATTGCTGCAATAAAGCATTTGAAATACACTTTAAATATTCTTGTTTTTCTAGTATCGTTCCACATGCAGTGGATTGTATTATGACGCATTCAAGTCTAATCAGTAATTTTTTTTTCTTTAGCCTAATCAGTAATTATGAGCATCAAACGAACGTCCGTTATGTTATCATGATGTGATCAATGTGGTCTTGTAAAGATGTATTAGTGCAACATTTGAGTAGCCAAAAACAACAAAAAAAGTTTTGTTAGATTTGTTGTTGTTTACACAAATAAAAAAAAGGGCCCACGGCAATATTCTTTAAGGGGGCCCAGGGCTAGCAGCTGCCCTGACCACAAGACTAACTATTATAGTCTTGTTCTATAGCTGCAGCTATGACTACTGGCATAGCTACTATGACTAGCGTAAACTCAAGTTTACGCTAACTAGAGGTTTACTAACACTAATTAGAGGTTAGTGTTAGCTGCTGCATCTTGGATCAGCTGGAGCCTATTTAGCAAATTACTTGGACATCCTGCTAATAACAACTAAACTTTGCGATATTACGGAGATGGAAAAGTTCCTATTTTACAAACCTGATTAATATATTGTTTAAACGACAAATCCTGATTGAAACAACACCAAGGTTCTTCACAGTTGCGCTGGAAGCCATCGCAACACCATCTAATCCCTTCCTAAGATGCTCTGGACCCAAAATGATAACCTCTGTTTTATCTGAATTTAGAAGCAAAAAAAAACCAGACATCCAGTCCTTGATGTCCCTAAGACATGCCTGAAGTTTAACTAATGGTTCTGTTTCATCCAGCTTCATAGACAAATAGAGCTGGATGGCATCAGCATAGCAATGAAAGTGTATGCCGTGATTCTGGATTATATATATAAGATCGTCCCTGACGTTGTTCAGCAGGATTTCTCCGAGTTCCCTGGTGGTGGAGGAGAAAGTGTCCTCATGGTTTTCCCCGCTGTAGGCGATAAGTAGATCACTGGATGTTTCCAACAAGCCAGGATATACTGGGTCTGGCATCCTCTGGGTCTGTGTCTCCTGGTTGACCGGTTCAGCAGCTCTGTGAACATGGTATAGTTGTTGGGGTGTGGTGAAATGCTGGGGATGGACTCTTGGGTCTCCTGTTGGAATGACAGACGGTCAGCCTTCGGCAGAAGGGGACGCTTGTTGCTTGTAGAACGGACCGGATGGTTCTGGTTATGGCCGGTGTTGGGTGGGGGGGATTGGGTCCAGGATCTCTTTCACAGCTCTGGATGATAGTTCTCTGCTCACACAGACAAGGTCCGGGTTATATCCTCATTTACATCTGGAGCTGTGCAGGATTTTGGCAGTTTTGCATCATGAATCAGGGTCAGGTGTTTCGTTTTGAGCCAGGTTTTGTCTGTGACGCCCTAAACTTACTAATTTTTGTCCCACTCTAATGTTGGTGTGTATTTTTTAATGTCAATCGTAAGATCAGGTGAAAAGTGGATCCTTTTCATCGAGAGTTTATCTTTTTAAAACAGGCTATCACAGAGGAACCAGAACCACACTTTAAGTTCAACAAAACTTCCACAGATTTACCTTCATTTTGGAAGATAAATAAATGAACCAGTGCATGTTGTTTTTGTTCAGTCGATGGTGAAACGGTGCAACGCAGCAGCCAGTTAATTACCAGGGGAACATAATAAAGGTTGGTGACTGAAGGTCATGTGTCGTTTATCTGAGGTCGTATTCTCCTCCTTATCAAATCAGATATTGTTCTGATACGTAACAGCCTCCGACCTGAGAGAGGGAGGGTGAACTTTTGAACTCTTGAACACGACTGTAGGATCGCTGACGTGGCGATTGGCTTGAGCTGCAACATGTGACCCTGACGGGGAACCAGAGGAGTCACATGGAGGAGGAGAACCGTCAGCTGTGGCGGCTCTGCAGATGCTCCCGGTTTCATAGCTCGGGTGCTAAGGGGGATCCAGGTCATGACGTCTCTGCAAACATCAGTGAAAGTTGCAGCAACAACCAGGTATCTGCTCTAACAGGACTTGGTCCACGTAGCTCCTCCGTGGACACATCTCTAAAAGACAGGTTGTCTCCTCCTCAGACCCATGATGCTTTGCTGCATCCAGATTCATTCTTATTTGAAAATGTCTCCGTCTCACAGTCTTACTATTGCCGTTGTTCTTAATAACCTAATAACGAAAATGCTATTAGTTTTAGTTACACTTTAGTCATTTCTATATGTGATAGTTTAAGTCTAGTATTAGTCGACGGAAACTCAAAAAGGGTTTAGTCCAGTTTTAGTCAGTTTTAGTTAAAAAAAAAAAGGTATAAAAAATATCTTCACCAATATTTACATTAATAACGGTATGTGCTGCTTTAGCCTGAAGCTAGCAGACTCTACGTATGATAAAGCTGCACATATAACTGACCAGTTAAACATATCAACGTGCTGACGGAACATAAACACACAAAGAGAGGACAAACACCGTCACTGAATGTAAACATGGTTAAACATGCTGCTAATGTTACAAAAGAAGCCAAGTGTGCTGTTCATTTAGACACATGGGGAACAGCAACACGTCTCAAATGCTATATTTGTGTCTACATTTCATACAGTCACTCAAACATGGGTCAATATGAACTTATTACACTTGCAGCTCGACCAAAATCCCATCATGTACTACACACAGGCTACCAGTAACACACACAGGCTACCAGTAACACACACAGGCTACCAGTAACACACACAGGCTACCAGTAACACACACAGGCTACCAGTAACACACACAGGCTACCAGTAACACACACAGGCTACCAGTAACACTCACAGGCCACCAGTAACACACACAGGCTACCAGTAACACTCACAGGCTACTAGTAACACACACATAAGCTACTAAACTGATGTCAGCAGAACTAAACTAACTTTAGCCTGGGTTAGCAGCGCAACCAAGCTAATTCTATTTTTTTTTTTTTTTTTTTTTTTTACCTTGTCTGCACACATATTATTGATTGATACCATGACGGTAGAAACCAAAAGTGTATATATGTGCATTATTACTATATGTAATATATACATATATATACGCACACATATGCGTACACATACATAAATATACACATACAAACCCAGTGTTTTTTTTTTTTTTTTTTTTTTGGGGGGGGGAGGGGGTGACGACATCCACTGCCAAATCCAGGAAGCAGGAACACACGGAGACACACGTCAAGCACTGGAAATCTGCAACAAAAAAACCACAAACAAAGCACGAAACCGGCACGGAGCCATCCAAAACACGAACAGCAATCGACCTAAATCTTGAGATCTGATCGCAGTCTGAGCTAAGCTATCGCTACCGCTACCTAAACCCAAAAACTAGAGAGCCAGCATGCAGGTGAACAAGCCAGTGTGTATGTCTATGTGTGTGTGTGTGTATGTATATGATCATGCATGTGTGTGTGTGTGTGTGTGTGTGTGTGTGTGTGTGTGTGTGTGTGTGTGCATGTGACTAAATGACTATATGTGTGTGTGTGTGTGTGTGTGTGTGTGTGTGTGTGTGTGTGTGTGTGTGTGTGTGTGTGTGTGTGTGTGTGTAATAAACCAAACAAAGCTCCACCTGAAGTGTATCTATAGTGGGGGAGGGGGGGGAGCAACCCCGCCACCCGCGAGACCAGAGGCCGACAAGGAAGAGCCCGGAGCCCAGGCCACCGGCAACCCCACAGAGGGAAGAAGTAGGAGGGAGGCAACCCACCGCCTGCGAGGCCCCCCCCCCACCCGGCGGCGGCCGAGGGGGCCCGCGGGCGGGGCCCCCACGGCGCGGAAAGAAGCAGCCAGGGATCTCGCGGCAGCGGACCGCGACCCAGGCAATCCCCGGCCACCCGGTCCGGGCCGGACACGCGGCCAGGAGGCCCTCACCCTTCAGGCCAACGACCCCCACCCGGCAGGGGGCCAGCCTGCCCGGAGAGACAGAGCCGCCCCGGCCGCCGACGCGGGCAGGCGCACCCGTCCCCCACGAAAGTGGCCCTCCAAGACCAGAGGGGCGCCCCGCCGTAGAGGCAGCGGGGGGGACCGGAGACGGGCCCGGAGAGAGGGAACCCCCCAACAAGGCGACACCCGCGCAGGCCCGACAACGGAGGGCCCCAGACCCAGGCATCCCATTCATTCATCCATTCACCTATCCGATACATATACTAATAATAATATAATATACTATACATAATAATAATAATAATACTAATAATAATACTAATAATAATAATAATAATAATAATAACCATCTTTGTATAAAATAATATTGATAAATTATTAAGTTTTTGATGTCCTGCCAATGGAGGCTCAAATCCTCCATGGCAGGACCCTTCCATACCGCATTCTCACCGACACAGACATACAATCACGCACCGTTTCCCCCTCCCCGGGGGGATCCAGCACCGCCAGAAGGCACCCCAGGCTGCACGGCGGGCCCCGCCAGGCCCGGGTAACCCGACCCACCCGTCCCAGGCCCAGGCCGGTGAGGGAACGCGGGTGATGTGGGACCCCCTCCCGCCCCTTGTGTTGAGTGCATGTGATTAATGCCATAAAAACAGGGAGGAGGGAGGGCCAAGTATCGATTGACACAGACCCCCCCCCCCTCCCGAACTACGTGTCCTTGTCAAATGTATTTATTAAGTGTTGAATGTGCAGTGTCTATTTTGCTGTTAAAACCGTGAGGCGGGGAGTGCCAGGCCCCGCGGGACAGTGCCCCCCACGACCCGGACCCCCCGCCTTTCGCCTATGTGCGTATGAATCGTGTAGGGGGGGCAAGAGGGGGAGCGGAGGCCGAAGCCAGGAAGCAGGACCAGCAAAGCCGGCCCTGATAAGACACCCGCGTCCCCCCACCGGCCGTCCAGTAGACGGGGGCCGGCCCCCCAAGCCGGGCAAGGGCCCCACCGTACCTCCAAGGGCGCCCCCGGCGCCGCCGGAGCCCCCAGACGGAGGGGGAAACGGTCCAACATCCTCCCATTCATACTGACAACATAAGACATAGATACCTGGGAATGGTGCCACCCCGCCGTCGCGCCCGCCCGTGCACCCCCCGGTCAGGGGAGGCCCGCTCCCCGGACCCGGCCCCACCCCCCCCCGAGGCCACCCTGGCGGACACCCCAAGGGTCCCGGAGTCCCCACATCCGCAGGGGCACTTGGCCCCCGCCCAGCGACGGAGGACCAAGGCAGCAATGCCCCCCCAGCGCAGACAGCCACCCCCCACCCAGGCAGGGCCGGGCCCTCCGGGTGGGACCCCCACGTCCACGTAATTTATTTTTCCACAGAAATTTTGATACATATGAGTCCAACGATTTAAACCAGGAAAGAGGGGGTTTGCATGGTATCATTGAGAAAAAATAATTTACTTTTGGTAAAACCATCATTTTAATGGTGGCTATTCTACCCATGAGCGAAATGGGGAGAGAGCTCCATCTGGAAAGATCATCTTCTATTTTCTTTATAAGCTGAACATGATTTAATTTTATTAACTCTGACAGCCTAGGGGAGATGTTTATGCCTAAATATCTAATGTTCCCTGATTGTAATTGAGTATTGGTTATATTCCTAAAATTGCAGTTAACACACAAAACAGTGGATTTAGACCAATTAATAGAATAATCAGACAGAGATGAAAATCCCTCTATAAGTGCAATTGTCTGTGATAGTGAAGATCGTGAGTTCTGGAGGAAGAGGAGTACGTCATCCGCATAAAGACTTATTTTGTGCTCTAATATTTTACATTGTATACCTTTAATATTTTGATTTTGTCTAATAGCTGCTGCTAAAGGTTCAATAAATATTGCAAATAATGAGGGAGAGAGAGGGCAACCCTGTCTAGTGCCTCTTTGCAAGGTAAAACTTGTAGAGATTTGATCATTTGTCCTTACACGTGCCTTGGGAGAGCTGTATAATATTTTTATCCAGTCAATGAAAGATTCGCCAAATCCAAATTTATGCAGAGTTGCCAATAGAAACTTCCAATTTACCTTATCAAATGCTTTTTCCGCGTCTAAGGATATAATAGTAGTCTCCTGTTTATTGATACTCGAATAGTCTATAATATTTAATAATCTGCGAATATTAGTAGACGAATGTCTACCTTTAATGAAGCCTGTTTGATCCGGATGTATAATAGAAGGGGTGACTCTTTTCAGACGTTCAGTAATGGCCTTGCTAATTATTTTAAGGTCTACATTTATCAATGAAATTGGGCGGTAGCTCGATGGGAGCAAGGGATCCTTGTCCGGTTTTAATAAAAGACTAATATTAGCAGAGTTCATATTTAAGGGTAAGCTTTTATTCTCCCTAGCATTTAGAATCATTTTATAAAATGTTGGTGCTAATATACTCCAGAAGGTGGACCCCTGCCGGCGGACCGCGACCCAGGAAATCCCCGGCCACCCGGTCCGGGCCGGACACGCGGCCAGGAGGCCCTCACCCTTCAGGCCAACGACCCCCACCCGGCAGGGGGCCAGCCTGCCCGGAGAGACAGAGCCGCCCCGGCCGCCGGCGCGGACAGGCGCACCCGTCCCCCACGAAAGTGGCCCTCCAAGACCAGAGGGGCGCCCCGCCGCAGAGGCAGCGGGGGGGACCGGAGACGGGCCCGGAGAGAGGGAACCCTGCAACAAGGCGACACCCGTGCAGGCCCGACAACGGAGGGCCCCAGACCCAGGCATCCCATTCATTCATCCATTCACCTATCCGATACCTATACTAATAATAATATACTATACATAATAATAATACTACTAATAATAATAATACTACTACTACTACTAATAATAATAATAACCATCTTTGTATAATATAATATTCATAAATTATTAAGTTTTGATGTCCTGCCAATGGAGGCTCAGATCCTCCATGGCAGGACCCTTCCATACCGCATTCTCACCGACACAGACATACAATCATGCACCGTTTCCCCCTCCCCGGGGGGTCCAGCACCGCCAGAAGGCACCCCAGGCACCCTTTGTCCAGTATAATGTATTCTATGAAGAACTTTGTACTGTATAAGTTGTAGGTTTGGGTTTTTAGTCATAGTAAACGTATTTAAGCATATTTGTGACCAAGAAAACTGGTCGGTATTCAGAGAGAGATCCGCCTCCCACTTGGAGATCGGGAGAGAGACTGAATCGTCCAGTTTAGACACTAACCTGTAGAGTTTTGATAACTTTAACGTGCTTAGATTCAATAAATCTATTATCTTAGCGGGAAGTTGTAAATCTAATTGGCTAATTTTGTATGTTTTATTTATTATTGCCTTAAGTTGTTGATACTCTAAAAATGTATTCCTGCTAACTCCGTATTGAACAATAAGTGTATTGAAAGGTACAAACTGTCCTCCTACAATTACGTGCTGTAAGTACCGTATTCCTTGATCCCTCCATTGAACGAAGTTAACCATCTTTTTATCATTTTTCACGATGTCTGGGTTGTTCCATATGGGTGTACGGTCACATGGAAAAAGTTAAATTTTAGCTATTTTAAGAAATTCCCACCAAGCTGATAAAGTTGTGCTAATATTAATGCTTTTGAAACATTGATGACGTTTGATACTTTGACTAATAAATGGTAACTCTGAGATTTCTAGTTCATTACAAAACACTTGCTCTGAGTCCAGCCATTGACTATCTAAAGGATGATCTTTTGACCATTTTACAATATACTGTAACTTACTGGCTATGAAGTAATACTGAAAATTAGGTAATTCTAAACCTCCATATTCTTTGGATTTTTGCAATGTCTTTAAACTAATACGTGGAGTTTTATTTTTCCACAGAAATTTTGATACATATGAGTCCAATGATTTAAACCAAGAAAGAGGGGGTTTGCATGGTATCATTGAGAAAAAATAATTTACTTTTGGTAAAACCATCATTTTAATGGTGGCTATTCTACCCATGAGCGAAATGGGGAGAGAGCTCCATCTGGTAAGATCATCTTCTATTTTCTTTATAAGCTGAACATGATTTAATTTTATTAACTCTGACAACCTAGGGGAGATGTTTATGCCTAAATATCTAATGTTCCCTGATTGTAATTGAGTATTTGTTATATTCCTAAAATTGCAGTTAACACACAAAACAGTGGATTTAGACCAATTAATAGAATAATCTACCTTCATTTCAAGATAAATAAATGAACCAGTGCATGTTTTTGATCAGTCGATGGTAAAACGGTGCAACGCAGCAGCCAGTTTATTACCTGGGGAACATAATAAAGGTGGTTGGTGACTGAAGGTCGTGTCGTTTATTTGAGATCATATTCTCCTCCTCATCAATCAGATGATTTTTATTGTTCACACATGTAAAAACCTCCGACCTGAGAGAGGGAGGGTGAACTTTTGAACTCTTGAACACGACTGTAGGATCGCTGACGTGGCGATTGGCTTGAGCTGCAACATGTGACCCTGACGGGGAACCGGAGGAGTCACATGGAGGAGAACTGTCAGCCGTGGCGGCTCTGCAGACTCTCCCGGTTCACCTGCAGGCTGAGGCTGCAGGAGCAGGTGAGAGCTGAGGACATTCACACGGTTTCACACCAACATCTGCTGCAGCAGAGTCAGAACCATGAAACCATTCAGACATGTCTAGCTCCTTTTCTCAGGCTGTTGGAGCACACAACCAGCATGAAATAAACAGGAAGCAGGAAAATACAGGGAAAGATGTGGTTGACAGCACCGGAACTGGGGGGCAGGGGGCCATTGCCCCCTGCCCCACTTTAGGGCCCCAGCTGCCCCTGGCCGGTTCCACCAGTAGCACACCACCATATGCCGTTAGGCCAGGACCCGACTGTACCGACGGGCCAAGACTCCAGACCGGTTCCAGAGCTGGTTCTGGACCAGTGCTGGTGCTGGTTCAGTGCTGAGAACCGGTTTGTTTTTCCACAGCTCGGGTGCTAAGGGGAGCCACGTCAGTTACGTCGCTGCAAATGTCAGTTACGTCACTTACGTCTCTGCGTTTGTAGAAATACGCAGCAACAACCAGGTATCTGCTCTAACAGGACTTGGTCCTCGTAGCTCCTCCGTGGACACATCTCTAAAAGACAGGTCATCTCCTCCTCCTCCCATGATGCTTTGCTGCATCCAGATTCATTCTTATTTGAAAATGTCTCCGTCTCCACCCTTACGTAAGCGGTTCTTTCCTCTAGCCCAGCTAAGAGTTGGTGCTACCTTGGAACCGGTTCTTCTGACCCGGAGACAGTTTTTTGTCAGTGGAAACCCCTCTCTCTATCTATCTATCCATCTATCCATCCATCCATCCATCCATCCATCCATCTATCTCTCTATCTCTCTGACTGGAGGCACGGAGTGAGGGGAGCGGTCTGTGAGAGCGTGATTTTTCTTATCTTTTTTCATTATTTTTGTGAATGGTGTGATAGTGTGTGTTCAGTTTGGGAGTTTTTTTTGGGAGTTTTGTCGGGGCCTTGTTGTGCGTTTTGTCGGCTGGCGTCTCGCTGGTCGGTGTCTGAAATGCCACCATGGACCTGACCAAACTGACAAGGAAACATGGTATTAAGGTCTCGCCGGGGTTTCCTTGTTTGGTGGAGGACTGCAGTCTGGCCGTGGGGCAGGTTGTGGGTCACAGCAGCATCAAGTCCGCTGCTCGGATGAATAATGCGGTGGTCATTTTTGTAGATAGTGTGATGAAGGCGACTACAGTGGTGCAGAATGGGATTGTGGTGAACGATACGCTCGTGCCTGTTCTGCCGCTCGACACGCCCGCGAGAAAACTCACTTTGTCCAATGTTCCCCCGGTTATCAGTGATGAGGTACTGATAAGAGAGTTATCCAGACATGGAAAAGTCGTGTCCCAGATGAGGAAAGTCCCCTCAGGCTGCAAGTCTCTGCAGCTAAAACATGTGGTGTCTCACAGGAGACAGTTGCTGATGATCTTAGACAACAGGACTGAGGAGCTGAGCCTGGCCTTTAATATCACAGTAGACGACCTTGACTACTTGATTTTTGCTTCGTCTGAAAATATCAAGTGCTTGAGTTGTGGCAGAGAGGGGCACCTTATAAGAGCTTGTGCAGAAAAAATATCTGCTCCAAAACAACAGTCCGCTGAGGGAGGACACAGGCAGGACAGGACAGAGACACAGATGGACATACAGGTGGGTGAGGGACAACAGGTGGAGGTAGGAAAAGGAGATCGAACAGATAGATGACAGAGAACAGGTGGAGGTAGAAAAAGGAGATCAGAAAAAACAGGTAGGTGGAGGAGAAATGGTGGAGGGGGGTGAAGGGGAACAGGAGAAACAGGCAAGTGAGGGACAGTAGGAGGGTGAAAAACGAAAGGATAAACAGACAGGCGAGGGGCATAAGGACAAACAGGTAGTTGGAGGAGGAAAGGAGGAGAGTGTAAAACAGAAGAACAGGCAGGCAGGTGGAGGAGGAAAAGAGAAGAGTGCAAAGCAGAAGGACAGACATGTAAGTGAAGGAGGAAATGACAGTGGGAGTCAGGAAGTGGACATGGAAAAGGACAAGGAGGCCTTAAAAGTTCCACGCCTGAAGAGGAAGACCAGACGCAATGGGGGAAGTTCTCAGGCGAAGAAAGGTGTAGCGAGAGACAGAGATGCACAGAGTCTGAATCCAGTCTGGAGGAGTCGGGGTCAGATTTTCTCTTCTGGCTCTCAGCGAAGGCGGACGCTTCTCTGCTCCCTCTCCCTTATCTATCTGCCCTGCTACTGCTTTTTGTCCTGTCTCGCCTTCAGAGTCTTTTCTTTTCACTCCTCCGAAGCTCTACAATCATGGAATTGATTAACTGGTCTCTCAGCACAAATCGACCAAATTTTTGCGACGAGAAGTGAGGGGGTGAGGGAGCCCTCTTGCCCAGACGGGACATTCTTTTCTGGATATATAATGGATTCTTGGAAACAGTGGAAGCCTTTATGCATCAAGATCCTGTCTGTCGAGGACGTTGAAGATGCCTTCATAATTGGATTTATGATAGCAGGATTTCTCCTAATTGGAGGGGGGGGATTCCTGGTCTATCGACAAACACGTAAGTCGGTGACAGCTGCATTGGCCCTCTCCGAGCTGCCTGACGTGACTGAAGGGATGAGCGCTGCGACTAACACTTTTACTTTAACGGTGTTGGAGCAAGGCCGCAAGCTGGACACAGGCTTTTGCAGGCTGGCGGCGGTCTTTGAGCTCATTGGCAAGATGGAAAAGAACTTGGAGAAGTTGGAAGCTCGGCTTGGCGGGAATTGATCACAAATCCGTCTGTTTGGAGTCGCCATTGAGGAACCAGAGACTTAAGGTTGACGGAAAATTACTGCTCTGCCTGTTTTTTTTTCAATAAAAATTGTTGATTCTATAATCAGGCCTTGACACAGCGGTTTGTCTGATCGCTGTAGTCACAATCTCCCTGGAGGAATGTAAACAGGTGACTCTGCCCCGGAATAACCCTTCCCCCTCCAGATCACCCGCGGACCTGTTTTCAGAACTGACCGAGCCGTCTGATAACACAAAGGACACTGGCTGAGGAGCGGGTTCATGGACTCACCGCTACACATACACTTGCTGATAACCACACACCTCCCTATTTTTCAACGCCTTCCTGGCTATAGGTCTTGTGAAGTTGATGTAAAATTGTCATGTGCTTTCTGTGCCGAGGTGTTTTTTTGCACTTTCTCACTGTGTACATACACAGTGTGAAGATGCATTTTTTTTCCCTCCTCCCTCCCCCCCACCCCCCCACCCCCAATGTCACCCTTTCTCTGCTTTGTTCCGGTTTCGGGTCGCTGCTCGTTGTGGTCGACCGGCCGGCAGCTGAGCGGATTTACTGTCTTGTATTGCTGCTCTGTTGTCCTGAATTGCCCCTCAGGGATGAATAAAGTTTCTTGAATCTGAATTGAATCTGAATTGTGGGATGGTGTAACGGTACGGCGGAGGCACCAGGACTCACCCATGCCGGGGCAGCCGCCGAAGGGGTTGAAGGAGAAAGGCAGGGGCCACTGGTAGGGCAGGTAGGGCGGGGGGGGGGGGGGGGCAGGTAGAACATGGGCCGGGGCAGGACCGGGGGCTGGTGGTCCTGGACCGACCCGTGGAGACCCGGGTCCTGCAGGACCCCCCCGGCCAGACGGGGGTGGGGGATCCCTCCATCGGGTCCCAGGTGAGCCGGAGGAGCTCTGTTCGCAGCCATACTGGACCTGCGGAGGACAAACGGGGACAGGTGGGGACGGGACCAGGTCCAGGTCCAGGTGCACTGATACAAATATTGTGCTTGATCTACTTAAAAAAAAATAAAGTCAACTTTTTGCATGAGATTATTATGTAGATCAAGTTCAAGAAAAAAGGCGAAATGTCGAGAAAAAAGTCGAAATATCAAGATTAATGTTGAAGTACAATGTCGAGAAAAAGTCAAAATGTAGAGAAAAAAGTCGAAATGTTGAGAAAAAAGTCGAAATGTTGAGAAAGTCAAAATTTTGTGAATAAAGTTGAAATGTTAGGAAAAAAGGGAAAAAAGGCAAAATTTCAACTTTATTCACGTCTGCCGTCAGCGTCAGGACGGAGGTACTTTTATACCCTCTAGTAGCCTATAGCTCTGCTAAATAAATTATAGATGCATTATTAATCTCATAATCCACTTGGTTTGGTGTGAAGCACTTTAGCATTGTATAGTGCAGGGGTCTTCAACCGGGGGCCGCTACCCCTAGGGGGGCGGCAGAGGTACTGCAGGGGGGGTCCAACTTAAAAAGAAAAAGGCAATTTTAAAGAAAAAGAGAAAAGAGAAAAAAATGTAAAAAATATATATACATACATACATAAAAATTGAGAAAACTCCATTAACAGGCGATAATAATCTACTTTTGACACTAACCATTAAGTCTACAACTCTACATAAATGATTCCCATGTGACTAATGTCAAGTTTAGAGCGGAAAAACGAGCTAGCTAGCTGGTTAAGAAAAGAAAATTTGTTGCGAAATTGACTTGGCTATTTCCTATTTAACTAATTAGACCTGACGGATAAATTAGTGACAATAACGAAGTCTAAAGCTGGAGATTGTAACGTTACAGCTCGGCCTAACGTTACTCCTTCCACGTCTGACGAGGCCAAATAACCTAGGCTAGGTTAATAACCCAGTCAGGAATTGGCTAATAAGGTGATATAAGCAGAATAAAACGCATTCAAAAGTTATTATAAACCAGGCTTAAAACTTGGCGCGTTAAAAAAAAAAAAAGGGTAAAAATCTGAATTCCAAGCGGGGGTCCCTGCTCTGTTTTTTTCTCATCCAAGGGACTAAAAAAGGTGGGAGACCCCTAGGATAGCGTTGGACTTCACTGCACTTAATCGTTCTATGTGGAATTGTCTTGTATATTCTGTTTTTCACCTTGTATTCTGGCTGCCACAGATGCAAAAAGAATTTTCGAAAGGACAATAAATTTAAACTAACTAACTCTAGAAACCTACAGTAAAACCAGTTCTTGACCAGGTTCACGTCAACAAACCCTTGAGGCTGAAACCGGTTCAGTTTCATCCATCGACCCTAAAATGATATTTTAGACTCGTTGAACGACGGGATTCTGGTCAGAAAAGATCGTTATTGATCCGATTGGATCTGAAGGACCAACCAGACTTATACCGACGACACCTGACGGCTCTTATTTTGGCGAGTCTGATCTTTTCCTTCCTGCATCACAGTTACAGTTATGTTCTTACTTCAAGGTTAATCTTATAAGTCATTTTCAAACGCTGTTCAAACATGCAAATATAATAGAAAAGACAAGTTCAATTTTTCACCAATATTCAACTTTATCAAAGCTGAAAAACAGACTTTTTAGATCAACATTGTGACATAAAAACAACCACATGATCAACTTCTGGACAGTTTTTATGCAGAAATGTTTCATGTTGGAGGTTTTTACCCCCGTTGATGTGATACCAGCTCTGGACCTGCTGCAACCAGAACCAGCTCACTGGTGCTCCTGCAGGACTGCAGTTCCTCCACTGGCCGCCAGAGGCCGCTAGAGCGAGTCTCCTTTAACCTCCAGGTTAAAATGTCTTCAGCTTCAGAGCAGAAATAATCATATTTACTTTACTTAGTTCTGAAGCTGCTGGTTGGTTTGGACCACCAGGAGTCTATTTTGTATGGAAGCCCATTTCTGCCAGTAAAAGAAAAAAAAAAAAAACAAGATAAAAACCTAGCCTTAAAAATAAAAATATCCCCACGATAAGTCATAACTATAAAATAAAAAGTCGAAATTATGAGATAGAAAGCCAAAATTACGACTTACCATAGTTTTGATGTCATAATTATGATTTATCGTGGGTTTTCATAAGTTTATCTTAATTTTTTCTTTTACTGGCGGAAATGTGCTTCTATAATTTTGCCTAAAGTTAAAGAAGTACATTTTAAAATGATGAATAAGGTATATTCTGTGGCATCATTTCTTAAAAAAAGATTTTAATTTGAGGGAGATCAATGTTCTTTCTGCAAAAAGGATGAAGAAACACTGGATCATTTGTTTTATCAATGTCCTTTGTCTCATTGTTCTGGACAGACAGACAATTGGATATCTCTTCAAATGAATAATGTTCCACCTTTTTGAATGAAGCCATATTATTTTCTTCATGAATGATTTGGAATTTTCTGTTTTTGATATTAATATCATTTTGTTACTGGGTAAGTTCCATATTCATTGTGCCAAAGAGAAATTGTAAACCCTCCTTCCTTCCGGGGTTTTATTAACCATTTTAAGATTTTTTTCACACGTCTCAAGAGTAGAAAACAAAAATGCAAGTAAAATAAGTCTAGACATTGTTATTCTAATTTAATAATTGCTCTCCTTTTCTAGGCTCCATTATGTGAATTTAAATGCTTAATTTAATTTGTTATTCATATGCACCTTTTAATTCTTAGAGTGCCTTGTTTTTTGTATTCCTTACAAGAATCCCCATTTTTTATTTTCCTTTCTTTTCATATTGCATTTAAATTGATATTTGTCCAGGAGTTTAACCTGCCTCCATGCTGGAACCGTTCTGAGTCTGAACAGGAAGCGTGTTGATGACATCATCACGCAGACGTGTCAGACCCGCTAACACTATCGTTAGCTAGCCGGGCCTCCAATTTTTGTATTGTAAATGCATTACATCTAAATGTTTCGGAATGACTGTAACCTTAGTGTGAGTGTCAAAAGGAGCACTGGTCTTATTTGACAGAAATCTAGAATATATTTTGTAGTAGAATGTACTTTTTTTATGTGTCTTTTCTTTTTCCTCCTACTACCTCTTTAGGTTTGTTTTTAATTTTTGTCTTGTATATTATGTGTCGGACCCCAGGAAGAACAGCTGAAGTTTTGCTGCAGCTAATGCAGATCCAAATAAAACTATAAACTATAAACTGCAGCAAGCCGGGCCTCAACCGCAGCTAGCCGGGCCTCTTTTCAGTTCAGTTGCTAGCATAGGCTAGTTCAGTTGCTAGCATAGGCTGTTTCAGGCTATTTCAGTTGCTAGCATAGGCCAGTTCAGTTGTTAGCATAGGCCGTTTCAGTTGCTAGCATAGGCTAGTTCAGTTGCTAGCATGGTTGCTAGTCTGTACAGTCATGCTAGTTCAATGCTATTAAGGGACTTTAAACTTGAAATCAAAGCATTTTGTTTTTTCATATAAAATAAACACATTTTTATGCAGTTTAGAAGTTTTGGGGATGTCTCTTTTCACGCCTGCACTGCTGAAATCGGGGCGTCCCGTATTTCTATTCCTGAAAGGTGGAAGCCCTATTCAGGTGTTCTTACCCAGAATGCACCGGGGCTCGTCTCAGGTGGCTCCAGACAGAGAAGCAGGTTCCCTGTTCAACTAAACCAGAGACGTTCTATAAACCGAGACAGCCCACTAAGGTTCGAGTTGCTGTGTCTGTGTCACGTGACTGCCACGCCCCTTTAGGAGACCGGAAGTAGGTCCTGAGTCTATTGAGTCCTATGGGAAAAGTGAACGTGAGCACAGATTATTACTAATTCCTTCGCCCCATAGTAACCTAAGTAAATACGGGACCCATTTTTCAAAAGCCACAAACCTTCTGAACATTCTGACACCAAAATGGCAATTTTCAGACCGACAGATTAGGAGAAAATGAACTTTGTTTGAGACCTGTCTCTGTCTGAGCAACACACTCTCGCGAGATTTGGCTCTCATCGTTTTCCCATCGGATAAAATTAAGTTTAAAACTAAAATAAAACTAGCTTCTTTGCTTAATAATACTGTTATTTTTATTATTTAAGTATTTTTGGAAGAAAGTTGTACTGTATCTAGTGTTGTATGTTCCAAAACGATGTGGGGAGAGGGGCGGCCACGCCCACTTAGGAGACCGGAAGTGTATACAATTTCAAACCATTGCCAGTAACGGCAATGCGCTATCTTGTGTATAGAAGATCTTTGACTAAACTCAGGTCCAAAACCAGGTTGCCACGGCGACACCTGAGACCAAACCAGAACCAGGTTGCCACGGCAACACCTGAGACCAAACCAGAACCAGGTTGCCACGGCGACACCTGAGACCAAACCAGAACCAGGTTGCCACGGCGACACCTGAGACCAAACCAGAACCAGGTTGCCACGGCGACACCTGAGACCAAACCAGAGACGTTCAATAAACTCTACAGCCCACTACGGTTGTGTTTCCTGTATCTGTGTCACGTGACTGCCACGCACCTTTAGGAGACCGGAAGTAGGTCCTGAGTCTATCGAGTCCTATGGGAAAAGTGAACGTGAGCACAGATTATTACCAATTCCTTCGCCCCATAGTAACCTAAGTAAATATGGGACCCATTTTTCAAAAGCCACAAACCTTCTGAACATTCTGACACCAAAATGGCAATTTTCAGACTGACAGATTAGGAGAAAATGAACTTTGTTTGAGACCTGTCTCTGTCTGAGCAACACACACTCGCAAGATTTGGCTCTCATCGTTTTCCCATCGGATAAAATGAAGTTTAAAATTAAAATAAAACTTGCTTATTTGCTTAATAATACTGTTATATTTATTATTTAAGTCTTTTTGGAAGAAAGTTGTACTGTATGTAGTGTTGTATGTTCCAAAACGATGTGGGGAGAGGGGCGGCCACGCCCACTTAGGAGACAGGAAGTGAGGTCAGAGGGGTGACCACGCCCACTTAGGAGACCGGAAGTGTATACCATTTCATACCATTGGCAGTAACGGTAATGCGTTATCTTCTGTATAGAGGATCTTTGACCAAACCAGAACCAGGTTGCCACGGCGACACCTGAGACCAAACCAGAACCAGAAGGAATAATCTGAACAACTGAGGCTGCAAAGTTCTACATCAACACCACGATTCTTTCGCACATGAACGACTGTCTCACTAGCTGGTCCAGACAGGTAGGACCGCGTTACAAATCAGGAGAAAGTTAAATTTATATAATTGTAATATTTTAACTACATATGTTGTTTTAAACTGGGGAAATATAATGAAGTTTGCAGACATTTTATATAAAATCCTTCATGGTCTGGCCCGTCTACTCAATGAGTTCATTAAACCAAATCAAAACTCCTCGAGCAGAGCTAATGCTAACGCTAACAACCAGAGGGGATTGAAACTGCACAGAGAAAAAGGGCCTTTGGTGAAACGACCACGACGTTAGTTTATATTTATTTATTTTAGACTGAACACTTGAATATTGTATAAATCCTTGAGGAATATTCTGTATACATAAATTTTTACACACACACGTGTGTGTTTTTTTAATTATACACACACACACACTTAAATATATATGTAATTAAAAAAAACACATACATGTATATTTAAATTAAAAAAACACTCACATACTGTATATATACACGTGTGTTTTTTCAATTTAAAAAAAAATAAACAAAAAAAATGCAATATATATATATATATATATATATATATATATATATATATATATATATATATATATATATATATATATATATATATATATATATCTCAATTAACAGATAAGATGTAAAGCAAGGATATAAACAAAAGGAGGGTCAAAAGTAATAAAAATGTTCCTATGGAGCAGCTCGTACCTGGAACACTAAAGAAGAGCCAGCAGCGCCTTTTTTGTCTTCGAAAACTCTAAATTCCAGGTGGATTCTTCCCTGATGACTATGTTTTATTGTTCTTTTATCGAATCTGTTATCACTTTTTCTTTCATTTGTTGGTTTCAATCTTTGAAAGTCAAAGACAAAAACTTGCTCAATAAGGTTGTCAGTCTAAGCCAGTGTTTCCCAACCCTGGTCCTCGAGGCAACACTGTCCTGCATGTTTTAGATGTCTCCCTTCATCATCACACCTGATTCTTATTAATGGTCCTAATTAGCTCGTCATCAAGGCCTGCACAGCTCTGTTGATGACACAGGTACTTTTATCACGTGTGCTGAAGCAGGAAACATCTCAAACATGCAGGACAGTGGGCCTTGAGGGCCGAGGTTGGAAACACTGGTCTGAGCAGTAAAATCATTGGGTCGGCTCAACAAACTTTACAAGAACTTTATAACAAACAGCTGATCAAGAACTCCATGTTGTCTGATTTCATATCCCTTAATAAACTGTTTCAGTTTCTACCATCAGTTACTGCTTACACTCCCTTTTGCAAAGACAAACAGATACAAACACTTTGTTTCCTCCGCTATTGTTCTTTTAAATGCCGGAAGGAAAAGGTAGTGGGTGAAAAAGCCTTCCCTCTTAACTATAGCTAGGTCTGTACTATGATGTGTAACTTATTAGTTATATTTTATGTATATTTACCATTGTGTGCTTCTCCTGTCGCGAAAATAATCGCCCCCTTGGGACAAATAAAGTGATTGATTGATTGATTGATACACCCATAGAACTAACATCACATCTCTTTATTCCTTCTCTAAAAACACCAAACAGTGGTTACTTGATAATCAAACATGCCGTCATAATCTGGTATAATCAGGTTATGGTTTTTACTACCCGTTTGTGTGAGCTAATGTGTTTGTTTGCTCTTGTTCTTCATTAATCTTTGTCATTATTCAGAGCTATGTCATGGTTTTACTAATTGTTTGTACTCTGTGCGCTAGTGTTTTAGTGTGTTCTATTTCAATGTTTTTATATATACCGTCAACCTGCAGATGTAAATTAGCCTGTATGGCTAAATCTGGCACATTTACACTATGGACTCAAGTGCTCATGTTAATTAATGTGCGTTGTCCCTTTTAAATACATGAATGAAATGAAACCAGAACCTGAACCTAGACAGCGTTTCTGTTCCTCACCTGAGGTGACGTTACCTGGTGGAGGAAGCAGCCAGACAGAAGCAGAAGGACAGACACACCTGAGCTTAAGTACCTGCTGACGGCCACACCTGGACCAATCAGAGAGCAGCATCCTGCAGACACCTGGACCAATCACAGAGCAGCATCCTGCAGACACCTGGACCAATCAGAGAGCAGCATCCTGCAGACACCTGGACCAATCAGGAAAAAACAAAAATGGATTTTGTTGTGTCCGTGGCACCTTTTCTTTCTTTTTCCCAATATTTGAGAAGCACTCTTGCTGCCACAGGGGTGCTGTGACCCGGATTCGAACCTGGGTTGCTGCGGCCACAACGCAGAGTACTCACCACTATACGATCACAGCTTGAAAGGGTACGTGTACCCAGCTTTAGATATGTGCTTGCTTTCTGCAGTTATATCAGTGAACACAGTGTGAGGTTGGAAGAAGAGTTTACGGAGGTGTGCCGCCCCTGTCGTCAGGTAAGGACATTTGCTTCGAAGGAGATATGAGGAAGGAAGAGAATGAATAAAAGAGGTCCCATGAAAGACAAACATAATGCATGAGCCGGGGCAGTTTTGGAAACATTATGGAAGACGGTCTATCCTGCGGCACCTTTGAAGTGTACATTTCCGGGCATACACAGAGACAAATGAAAAAAGCAAGTAAATAAATAAATGACACAGAAGAAGAAACGTGTACACTACCAAGGTTGTGACTGGGAGAGTATTGAAGATTAGGATTTTTTGAACTAGCCAGGAGTTGAACCTAGAATCTTCTGATCCGTACTCAGACGCATTATCCATCGCACCACTAGCCCTTTTTGATTGTAACATGTGGAAACACACGTGGTGTAACAACTCAGATGTCCAACCAAAGTAGACGGCAGTGGCCAAAGCCATAGCCGAGTACAGTGATGAAATAGAGTCCCGCTCTGGGAAGATGAAAAATAATGGCAGTCCTTCGAGCCGGAGTTGAACCAGCAACCTAAGGATACCTGTTTTACTGGTTCTACAGTCCTCCGCTCTACCAACTGAGCTATCGAAGGAGGATGCATGTTGACAGCTCCATGACTTGTGTATTCTTCTACCAAGGCCTGAAACTGGGAAAAGGAAACATTTTAAATGAATTATTGTCTCCCTTATGCGCCGCTTGCCGGGTCCTTACCACTGGCAGAATCCATTGTCCTTGGCTAAGTGTCCGGGCCGTAGCACCCCCCCTCTCCACCGCAATCAATTGAAGTGTGAATGGTCTGCAAATCTGATCCAAACACCCTAGTGGATTTTGTTGTGTCCGTGGCACCTTTTCTTTCTTTTTCCAAAAATTTGAGAAGCACTCTTGCTGCCACAGGGGTGCTGTGACCCGGATTCGAACCGGGGTTGCTGCAGCCACAACGCAGAGTACTCACCACTATACGATCACAGCTTGAATTGGTACGTGTACCCAGCTTTAGATATGTGCTCGCTTTCTGCAGTTATGTCAGTGAACACAGTGTGAGGTTGGAAGAAGAGTTTACGGAGGTGTGCCGCCCCTGTCGTCAGGTAAGGGCATTTGCTTCGAATGAGATATGAGGAAAGAAGAGAATGAATAAAAGAGGTCCCATGAAAGACAAACATAATGCATGAGCCGGGGCAGCTTTGGAAACATTATGGAAGACGGCCTATCCTGCGGCACCTTTGAAGTGTACATTTCCGGGCATACACAGAGACAAATGAAAAAAGCAAGTAAATAAATGACACAGAAGAAGAAACGTGTACACTACCAAGGTTGTGACTGGGAGAGTATTAAAGATTAGGATTTTTTGAGCTAGCCAGGAGTTGAACCTAGAATCTTCTGATCTGTACTCAGACGCGTTATCCATTGCGCCACTAGCCCTTTTTGATTGTAACATGTGGAAACACACGTGGTGTAACAACTCAGATGTCCCAACCAAAGTAGATGGCAGTGGCCAAAGCCATAGCCGAGTACAGTGATGAAATAGAGTCCAGGGGTCCGTTTCACAAAGCAGGTTTAGTGAAAACTCTGAGTCTGTTAACCCTGAAATGAGGGAAACTCTGAGTTTTCCGTTTCACAAAGGGAGGTAACTCAAACCAGAGAAAGAGAGGTAACTCTAGCCTGTTTCACAAAGAGGGGTAACTTAAGCTCTCGGTCAGTTACCGTAGTAACAGACGCTCTGAACCTAACCTGGTCGGGACCAGGTTTATTTCAGCGAACCTGGAGTTTCTCTCCGTCTCCTCCCTCAGTGGCGTCAATTCAGCCAATGGGTCTTTACGCAATACACATCCGTTTTCTGCACCACGGACAGCAAGCGGCGGAGTTAGAGAGCAGAAAAGGCTTATCTAACAAACGCAATTTAACTCGTTCACTTTATTCACTATGTCAGTGCAACAATATCACAGGGACATCAGATTTTAACTTCAAACAGTTAAAGTCCAAATGCAAAAAGGAGAGGGAGAGTAAAAAAAAGTCAAATATTTCCCTTAAACAGATGTATAAGAGGATTTATATCTTACTTTGAGATGAACTTCATAATTAATCCATCAGTGGCTAACAGCCTCGTTAATATCTTCTGGACCCATCACTTGCTTCTTTCTTTTTTTTTATTGCGTGGTTGTCTGCTTCCTTTTCATTTTTGTAAGTTAGTAACACTGCAGAGCTAAAAACCAGATTGATAGCGACCACTGTCGTCAGGGACGCTGGGACATTTCAAGATATGAGGGGGGGGGGGGGGGTACAAGTGTTGGGAAAGATAATAGCCTACCTACTGAAATCCATCATGTTGTTCTGATATGCATTTGTAGTTATTTTATATGTATTAAATAATAGAATAAATAAATACAAATAGATGCAGAGTAATTCCATAAATGTATTTAAAAAAAAAAAATTTACATTTTCCCCTGAAGCCGAGGTGTGGCAGCTGCCGTACCCAATTGACGACCCTGATCTAAATGACAATAAAATTTCATTTTTTTTTCCAAAATATGCTCTCATACTCGCCATATGTACGTATTAACACTTCTAACTCCAGTGGCGTGAAGTATGTGGATCTTGAGATGCAAACTAATGTCTCCTCAAAGGGATTTTGTAAATTCCATCCATCCATCCATTGTCCACCGCATTATCCGAGTCCGGGTCGCGGGGGCAGCAGTCGGAGCAGGGATCCCCAGACTTCCCTCTCCCCGGACACTTCCTCCAGCTCTTCCGGGGGGACTCCAAGGCGTTCCCAGGCCAGCCGAGTGACGTAGTCACTCCAGCGTGTCCTGGGTCTTCCTCGGGGCCTCCTCCCGGTGGGACATGCCCGGAACACCTCACGAGGGAGGCGTCCAGGGGGCATCCTATACAGGTGCCCGAGCCACCTCAGCTGGCTCCTCTCGATGTGGAGGAGTAGCGGCTCTACTCCGAGCTCCTCCCGGGTGACAGAGCTCCTCACCCTATCTGTAAGGGAGCGCCCCGCCACCCTGCGGAGGAAACTCATTTCGGCCGCTTGTATCCGGGATCCCGTTCTTTCGGTCATGACCCAGAGTTCATGACCATAGGTGAGGGTGGGAACGTAGATCGACCGGTAAACCGAGAGCTTTGCCTTTCGGCTCAGCTCCCTCTTCACCACGACGGACCGATACAATGACCGCATTACTGCGGCCGCCGCACCGATCCGCCTGTCGATCTCGCGCTCCGTTCTCCCCTCACTCGTGAACAAGACCCCAAGATACTTAAACTCCTCCACCTGAGGCAGGAACTCTCCCCCGACCTGGAGGGTGCAAGCCACTTTTTTCCGGTCGAGAACCATGGCCTCAGACTTAGAGGTGCTGATTCTCATCCCAGCTGCTTCACACTCGGCTGCAAACCGCCCCAGTGCATGCTGAAGGTCCTGGCTCGAGGGAGCCAACAAGACCACATCATCTGCAAAAAGCAGAGATGAAATCAAGTGGCTCCCGAACCGTACCCCCTCCGGCCCCTGGCTGCGCCTAGAAATTCTGTCCATAAAAATAATGAACAGAACCGGTGACAAAGGGCAGCCCTGCCGGAGTCCAACACGCACCGGGAACAGGTCTGACTTACTGCCGGCAATGCGAACCAAGCTCCTGCTCCGGTCATACAGGGATTTTGTAAATTGAAAAGATAAATAAAGTTTAAAAGAAAAAAAAGAAAATGTATTGTGCTCTTTTGTGTCGCCGGTTGCCATGGTGAATCCTTGTATCAGCGCTCTACTGATGATGGCTTTTGATTTCCCTCACGCACAAGCTTAACTCCAGGTGAAACTACTTAGAGTTGAGTAAATTACCTCAAATCCGCTGTTCTGGAACCGAAAACTCAGAGTTTCCGATCTCAGAGTAGATCAACTAAGAGTTCAGGATTAGACTCAGTGTTTGTTGAACCTGCTTTGTGAAACGGACCCCTGCTCTGGGAAGATGAAAAATAATGGCAGTCCTTCGAGCCGGAGTTGAACCAGCGACCTAAGGATACCTGCTTTACTGGTTCTACAGTCCTCCGCTCTACCAACTGAGCTATCGAAGGAGGATGCATGTTGACAGCTCCATGACTTGTGTATTCTTCTACCAAGGCCTGAAACTGGGAAAAGGAAACATTTTAAATGAATTATTGTCTCCCTTATGCACCGCTTGCCGGGTCCTTACCACTGGCAGAGTCCATTGTCCTTGGCTAAGTATCTGGGCCGTGGCACCCCCCCTCTCCACCGCAATCAATTGAAGTGTGAATGGTCTGAAAATCTGATCCAAACACCCTAGTGGATTTTGTTGTGTCCGTGGCACCTTTTAATTCTTTTTCCAAAAATTTGAGAAGCACTCTTGCTGCCACAGGGGTGCTGTGACCCGGATTCGAACCGGGGTTGCTGCGGCCACAACGCAGAGTACTCACCACTATACGATCACAGCTTGAAAGGGTACGTGTACCCAGCTTTAGATATGTGCTCGGTTTCTGCAGTCATGAGAGTGAACACAGTGTGAGGTTGGAAGAAGAGTTTACGGAGGTGTGCCGCCCCTGTCGTCAGGTAAGGGCATTTGCTTCGAATGAGATATGAGGAAAGAAGAGAATGAATAAAAGAGGTCCCATGAAAGACAAACATAATGCATGAGCCGGGGCAGCTTTGGAAACATTATGGAAGACGGCCTCCTGCGGCACCTTTGAAGTGTACATTTCCGGGCATACACAGAGACAAATGAAAAAAGCAAGTAAATAAATGACACAGAAGAAGAAACGTGTACACTACCAAGGTTGTGACTGGGAGAGTATTAAAGATTAGGATTTTTTGAGCTAGCCAGGAGTTGAACCTAGAATCTTCTGATCCGTACTCAGACGCATTATCCATTGCCCCACTAGCCCTTTTTGATTGTAACATGTGGAAACACACGTGGTGTAACAACTCAGATGTCCCAACCAAAGTAGATGGCAGTGGCCAAAGCCATAGCCGAGTACAGTGATGAAATAGAGTCCAGGGGTCCGTTTCACAAAGCAGGTTTAGTGAAAACTCTGAGTCTGTTAACCCTGAAATGAGGGAAACTCTGAGTTTTCCGTTTCACAAAGGGAGGTAACTCAAACCAGAGAAAGAGAGGTAACTCTAGCCTGTTTCACAAAGAGGGGTAACTTAAGCTCTCGGTCAGTTACCGTAGTAACAGACGCTCTGAACCTAACCTGGTCGGGACCAGGTTTATTTCAGCGAACCTGGAGTTTCTCTCCGTCTCCTCCCTCAGTGGCGTCAATTCAGCCAATGGGTCTTTACGCAATACACATCCGTTTTCTGCACCACGGACAGCAAGCGGCGGAGTTAGAGAGCAGAAAAGGCTTATCTAACAAACGCAATTTAACTCGTTCACTTTATTCACTATGTCAGTGCAACAATATCACAGGGACATCAGATTTTAACTTCAAACAGTTAAAGTCCAAATGCAAAAAGGAGAGGGAGAGTAAAAAAAAGTCAAATATTTCCCTTAAACAGATGTATAAGAGGATTTATATCTTACTTTGAGATGAACTTCATAATTAATCCATCAGTGGCTAACAGCCTCGTTAATATCTTCTGGACCCATCACTTGCTTCTTTCTTTTTTTTTATTGCGTGGTTGTCTGCTTCCTTTTCATTTTTGTAAGTTAGTAACACTGCAGAGCTAAAAACCAGATTGATAGCGACCACTGTCGTCAGGGACGCTGGGACATTTCAAGATATGAGGGGGGGGGGGGGGGGGTACAAGTGTTGGGAAAGATAATAGCCTACCTACTGAAATCCATCATGTTGTTCTGATATGCATTTGTAGTTATTTTATATGTATTAAATAATAGAATAAATAAATACAAATAGATGCAGAGTAATTCCATAAATGTATTTAAAAAAAAAAAATTTACATTTTCCCCTGAAGCCGAGGTGTGGCAGCTGCCGTACCCAATTGACGACCCTGATCTAAATGACAATAAAATTTCATTTTTTTTTCCAAAATATGCTCTCATACTCGCCATATGTACGTATTAACACTTCTAACTCCAGTGGCGTGAAGTATGTGGATCTTGAGATGCAAACTAATGTCTCCTCAAAGGGATTTTGTAAATTGAAAAGATAAATAAAGTTTAAAAGAAAAAAAAGAAAATGTATTGTGCTCTTTTGTGTCGCCGGTTGCCATGGTGAATCCTTGTATCAGCGCTCTACTGATGATGGCTTTTGATTTCCCTCACGCACAAGCTTAACTCCAGGTGAAACTACTTAGAGTTGAGTAAATTACCTCAAATCCGCTGTTCTGGAACCGAAAACTCAGAGTTTCCGATCTCAGAGTAGATCAACTAAGAGTTCAGGATTAGACTCAGTCAGTACGTGCACATGCAGCGATTCAAGCTGGTTGCAGATCTGATCAGATAATGACATGCAGAAGATTGGATCACTTGTCTGATTACACATGCTGTTCTGAGATCAGACTGGATCAGATTGAATAAGCCACTGTAACCAGAGCATGGCTGACTCCGTGACGCTAGGTGGTGCTGTACCCGAGGTAACCATGGTAACCATTTCAACAAAGAGCCACTTCCGGTTGACCTCCGCTTAACAACAACAAGGAAAGGAAAAAGTGCTTTCTCACTGCTTTCCTATTAATAATATGTCTAAAACAGACTTTCTCAACCTTTTTTCAGTCATGACACCTTTCAAAAGTGAATAAAATCTCACAACACCCCAGAGTAAAATATATTTAAAAACCGCGCTGCATCGCTCTGACTGTAAATGCGAATCTTACACCGTGTCCACACTGCATGCGACGCGAGCGAGCGTCAGCGTCAAAAACAGTTCCATTGCTTTATGTTTTATTTGCACTGTCTACACTGGTTGCGAGCGACGCGGCGCCGTTTTGAGCTGGACTTTTGTCGCACGCCCTGCTTCTATTTTCTTCCCGTCGGTCGCGTTGAAAGCCGGTTGAAAGTTGGAAAAAAAAGTTGAAAGCGCTGAAGGAAACAGTCATTTCAACACAAGAACCCCAATAAAGTGGCAGCTGGCTGGAGGGAGATGCCAGGCTGGAAGGTTCTGATAAAATAATAAGATATAGCCTAACAAGAATCTTATCTTAATCTTATTTGGGCTTAATTTGTGCCGGATCCAACAAGATCTGGTACCTATTTGATCATTTCTCGTGTCCTCTGCTTTCCCCACATCCCAGTAATGATCTGAGATGCTGACATGTTTTCTGCATTAACACCACGAACACACCGCTCACTCCAGCTGTTCGCTGTTTCATTGCGTCACCTCACGCCGTTATTTTGTTCGTTTTTTTCCCCACTTTGGTCGGACGTTAGACCTGCTTATATTCTCTTCCTGCCGCCTGCGTTAAAAGCGCTGTAGGAAACAATCATGATGAGGAACGGCTGATCCAGTTAGTTGAAATGAGAAGTTATCTCTATGATTCCTCCTCATTTCACTACAAAAACCTCAATAAAGTTCAGCTGCTGGAGGGAGATGGACAGGGAGCTGCAAAGGGAGCGCACGGGCGGTTGGTGGGGAGAATGAAAGGAGAGTCTCGGGCAGGTGAATAAAGGCAGATTTATGGTTCCGCGTAAAATCTACCCTACGGCGTAGGGTACGCGGCGACGCGCACCGTTCGGTGAGTGCGCCGCGTACCCTACGCCATAAGGTCTGCGTTGGTTAACGCAGAACCATAAATCAGCCTTAAAGGCTGCAGGCGGCGTGTGAGCGACGGATGACTTAAGAGGAGAAGAGTTTCTCCAGGAGTGGAAGCAACGCCGGGCCAGTTATGTCACAGTTTGCAGATGGATTGTTGATCCGTGGGCTAACGTGTTTGCTGGGATTATTTTGCGAGCTTTTGCAAAAGCGTGCATTTCCGTGGCGCCGCAGGGCACGGAACGAGACTGACAGCGAGGAGTTCGGACTGGCACAGCTGATTTAGCGGAGCTCTTTAATGCAGAAACAGAGGATTAGGACTTCGATGGGTTTGATTAATGTAAAAACTGAAATAAAGTAGCCTACAATCAAACAAAGTTTTGCTCCCGCTGTATTTTTAAATAGCACGCTTGTGTGCGTGTGTGTGTTCTTGTGTGTGTGCCTTTTCGGTCGGTGCGCCGTGTGTGTTTCAAATACAGAAATGACACAAGACTGAGGCCTTTCCACACGGCGCCCGTATGGTCGCGAAAATACAGTATTTATATATGAAATGTCAGAATAGGAAATTTTGACGACATTGCTGCTACTACGACGTGCTACTACTGAGCAGCGCCGTGTCGCCTCCTTTCACTTCCGGGTGAATCTCCTCCCCCGGGGGAAAACCCCACCCGGGGGAAAATCTCGAGCATGCGCAGACTGTAATATCCATGTCCCCGTTCACATGGCATTAACAAGGCGGTTGCGACTGGCTTGGGACTGGCTTATCTAGGTGCTGCAAGTAGGTTGATGAATCCGGTCTGATCAGATTGACTGGACTGACTTAAGGTGTTCACATGCAGTTTAAAAGTCAGTACGATGTGTGCAAATGATCTCCAACCAGGTTGAATCGCTGCATGTGCACGTACTGAGTGTTTGTTGAACCTGCTTTGTGAAACGGACCCCTGCTCTGGGAAGATGAAAAAAAATGGCAGTCCTTCGAGCCGGAGTTGAACCAGCGACCTAAGGATACCTGTTTTACTGGTTCTACAGTCCTCCGCTCTACCAACTGAGCTATCGAAGGAGGATGAATGTTGACAGCTCCATGACTTGTGTATTCTTCTACCAAGGCCTGAAACTGGGAAAAGGAAACATTTTAAATGAATTATTGTCTCCCTTATGCACCGCTTGCCGGGTCCTTACCACTGGCAGAGTCCATTGTCCTTGGCTAAGTGTCTGGGCCGTGGCACCCCCCCTCTCCACCGCAATCAATTGAAGTGTGAATGGTCTGAAAATCTGATCCAAACACCCTAGTGGATTTTGTTGTGTCCGTGGCACCTTTTCTTTCTTTTTCCAAAAATTTGAGAAGCACTCTTGCTGCCACAGGGGTGCTGTGACCCGGATTCGAACCGGGGTTGCTGCGGCCACAACGCAGAGTACTCACCACTATACGATCACAGCTTGAAATGGTACGTGTACCCAGCTTTAGATATGTGCTCGGTTTCTGCAGTTATGTCAGTGAACACAGTGTGAGGTTGGAAGAAGAGTTTACGGAGGTGTGCCGCCCCTGTCGTCAGGTAAGGGCATTTGCTTCGAATGAGATATGAGGAAAGAAGAGAATGAATAAAAGAGGTCCCATGAAAGACAAACATAATGCATGAGCCGGGGCAGCTTTGGAAACATTATGGAAGACGGTCTATCCTGCGGCACCTTTGAAGTGTACATTTCCGGGCATACACAGAGACAAATGAAAAAAGCAAGTAAATAAATAAATGACAGAAGAAGAAACTTGTACAATACCAAGGCTGTGACTGGGAGAGTATTAAAGATTAGGATTTTTTGAGCTAGCCAGGAGTTGAACATAGAATCTTCTGATCCGTACTCAGACGCTTTATCCATTGCGCCACTAGCCCTCTTTGATTGTAACATGTGGAAACACACATGGTGTAACAACTCAAAAGTCCCAACCACAGTAGATGGCAGTGGCCAAAGCCATAGCCGAGTACAGTGATGAAATCGAGTCCCGCTCTGGGAAGATGAAAAATAATGGCAGTCCTTCGAGCCGGAGTTGAACCAGCGACCTAAGGATACCTGTTTTACTGGTTCTACAGTCCTCCGCTCTACCAACTGAGCTATCGAAGGAGGATGCATGTTGACAGCTCCATGACTTGTGTATTCTTCTACCAAGGCCTGAAACTGGGAAAAGGAAACATTTTAAATGAATTATTGTCTCCCTTATGCGCCGCTTGCCAGGTCCTTACCACTGGCAGAGTCCATTGTCCTTGGCTAAGTGTCTGGGCCGTAGCACCCCCCCTCTCCACCGCAATCAATTGAAGTTTGAATGGTCTGAAAATCTGATCCAAACACTAGTAGATTTTGTTGTGTCCGTGGCACCTTTTCTTTCTTTTTCCACAAATTTGAGAAGCACTCTTGCCGCCACAGGGGTGCTGTGACCCGGATTTGAACCGGGGTTGATGGTAACCTGAGCTAAGTTATATTATCACTATTTACTGCAACGTTTTTGTACAACTTGCTGAAATTGTTTAAATTTTGTGGTCATAAATAAATGAATAACCAAATTACTGCCTGACTTGTTTGTGTTGGATCTAAAACTATCTTGCTAGTATTTACATGTATGCATTTCTGTTAACATAGGGAATCTTAATTCAAACACTGTACTCAGATTAAAGAAAAGCAAGTCTTGTTTATTCAACACCAGGTCAACTGAGGATTTGTCTAATATAAAATGAAAACAAAAGAAATTCCATCCATCCATAGATAACTGGTCATCCCTCTTCTTGTCCCTCTCCTCCTCCTTTTCATCCAGCTCCCTCAGCCTCTTTTCTTGTCTTTAGTGTTGAAGAAAGTCCAAAACGTCATTTGTCCTTTTTTTGCTTTTCTTCCCTCCGTTTGTTGGTCGCTCCCTGTTTGTAAAGGAAATAATAGGCAGTTAAAAAATCATCACGGGACAACAGTTTCTGAATTTAAATCACCAGTGGGCTATGTATTTATACTTACAGGTGAACTTCTTTCGTCTCGCAGTCGCACATGGTTCCTCTTCCTCCCCCCCCTGTTTTGTTTACATTCCCCCTGGTAACCTCCTTTTACGTCACAACGCAATGAACTGTGGGTAATTCCCTTTCCAAAAGTCTGCGGAGATGCTGACTTACGGGAAGGGGGCAGTAAGGGCTCAAAGTCTGCCGGGAGCCCTCGCGCACTTAACCACTTTAGGAATGGGACAGCCCTAAACCCATACATAAGTCGCAGGAGCGCGCACGTAAGTGTGTGAGTCTGTGAGGGTGGAGATTGGAATTCAGCCTATACTATATGAAAAAGTGTAGCTTACAGGTAATGCTACTGAGCATCTTAGGTTATTTCAAGCAAGGACAGCATCATGCCAGGCTGGGATAAAAACACCTCATAGTAGCTTTAGGGAACAACTCAAAGCGTGGAGGAAACAAGCACGACAAGGATGGGATTCGAACCCATGCGTGCAGAACACAATGGATTAGCAGTCCATCGCCTTAACCACTCGGCCACCTCGTCTGTTGTGGTGCATAAGGGAGACAATAATTCATGTAAAATGTTTCCTTTAACAAGTTTCAGGCCTTGGTAGAAGAATACACAAGTCATGGAGACCTTGTATGGGTCCTTGGGCCCTAATCAAAGGTGGTGTTGTCGGTAAACAGAAAAAGATCTTCAGATCCCAAACTTAAATAATAGTGAACGAACCACATAAATATATATGTTACCTGTCTTCTTGCACATATATGTGTGAGACTATATGTCTAATTTAATGTCTGTCAAGTCAACAATTAGGACTCATTTCCCCAAAAAGTTTGAAGCCATGTACACATACATAAAGTCTGTTTGTCCAAAACATATTCTTCCCCAACAAAAAGCATTACACTTATGAAGACCTCATGTTTCTTGCATTGGCTGGGAATCAAACCCAGGTCAACTGCTTGGCAAGCAGCCATGTTGACTGCTATACCAACAACGCTGCAGGAAAGTACCTGAAACAGCTGAATGAGACGTCACAGTTTTCCAGCCACATGAGAAGGTGAGCAGTCATGTCAGGGAAAGTAACTCTTTGATGATGGTTTCTTCAATATCACAAGCTACTTACCTCCATTTGTCCCTTAGCTTATACATCAACTTCTTGTTGTATAAGCTGCATGTTTGCAGGTATATTCAGTTAGACATGTGTTGTCATCCATTGCATTACACCATTCTCTTAGAAAGAGACCATAGACCTGGGCCCTCATTTATCAACCGTGCGTACGCACAGATCTGTGCGTAAAGCGTGCGTACGAGCATTCCCACGCAAAGTATGGTATTTATCAACATGTATTTGTGCGCAGAAACACGTGTAAATATATGCACAGCTCCGACTATGCGTACGCACAAAACCTAGTGGTAGAACAGTGAAACTACAAATAGAACCCATTAAAAGAGTCTCAAACTTTACATGTGAAGTTTGAGATCGCTGAACTGTGACTGAACGGGGAACATGTGCACATGTTCCCCGTTTCCTCCAATTAATAAAAATTCTCCATAAGTAATTCAGACATTTTGAATAATTGGTGTGACAAGCTATAAAAGACAGCTTTGGCAGGACGACCTGAAAAGAAAATACAAGTACCATGGCTTATCTTGCACTGTTGGAGGATTTAGAGACCGTGCGCTCTGCGGAGCAAAAACACGCTCCGCAGAGAGCGCGTTTTCAAAGAGCGTGATCTGTTCAGTGAGAGCACGGAGCGGCTTCTCACAGGTACCGCTTCCCCAAAAACATTCTGATGGATCTATGCTGTGATTTAGCTCCATCCCAGTCACATCCAGCTCCTGTCCACCCTGGGATGTTTGTCCACCGGAACATTTCAGAGAGAGATTGGAGACATGCGGCATTTCGCAGCAGAATCATGCCGGCAGTGTTGTATGCAATAATTTCTCTGGCCCTAATTTACACCCAGTTTCCATACACACATCACCAACAAGCCCAAATTAAACGAGGATTTCACGCCATCGCCGGATTCCCAAACATAATTGGAGCTATATTGCACCCAAATCGCAATAAAAGCACCATCACACAATGAATTTAGTTACGTGAACATGAAAGGATTTCATTCAATCAATGCACAAATAATCTGCGATGCAACTATGTCTCTGTTGCTCGTCGTTGCCCGGTGGCCTGCAGGAATGCAACACTCATTTATTCTGCAGAACAGCTTTATTGGTGTTTGCACCTCCAAGCAGGAGCTTTTGACTCCAACCAAATCTTAATTTATATGGATAATCTTCCAAGAAATATATCAAACATGGTCAACATAATTATTTTACAAGCCAAATATCACATACATAAATGCAAATGGATAACAGCAAACCCTCCATTGTACAACTGAAAAATGAATGTAAACTGTACTTAGCGCAGTGTTTCTCAATCCTGCTCCTCGTGGGTCCCTGTCCTGCATGTTTTAGATGCTACCATGCTTCAGCACACCGTGATAAAAGTACCTGTGTCATCAACAGAGCTGTGCAGACTTTGGTGACAAGCTAATTAGGACCTTTAATTAGAATCAGGTGTGTTGGTGCAGGGAAACATCTAAAACATGACGCAGGACAGGGGCCCACGAGGAGCAGGATTGAGAAACACTGTGAAAAAAACGATATTGCCAAAAGCTTATCTGAAACGATGTCTTTGTTTCTTCATTTTTATTAATACACTTCCCATAGCTTGTCAGTAAATGTATCTTTTTTTTTTTTTTTTGCTCTCAACCCCCCCAAATGTTGAATATTTGTAGATAATTGATTATTTTGTTTCATATGCCTTTTGTTGTTAACTCTACAGAATTTTGTTCAATAAAGTTTGAAAACCTCCAAGCGGGAGCTGTTGTTGCTCCATATATGGTCAATTGGAGGCGTTTCTGAATGCAAATGACGGTAACCGTGCACGAGCACGGCAGTTTAGAACAGGTGGGATTTATCATCACTGATGTGCGTACGACCAGCGTCCGCACGTTTGATAAATCCGGATTTTTTTGTACTTACACACATTCTAAATTTCACTCCTACGACAGAATTTAGGACCTTTTCTACGCACTGTTGATAAATGAGGGCCCTGGGCCCTCATTTATCAACAGTGCGTACGCACAGATCTGTGCGTAAAGCGTGCGTACGAGCATTCTCAGGCAAAGTATGGTATTTATCAACATGTATTTGTGCGCAGAAACACGTGTAAATATACGCACAGCTCCGACCATGCGTACGCACAAAACATAGTGGTAGAACAGTGAAACTACAAATAGAACCCATTAAAAGAGTCTCAAACTTTACATGTGAAGTTTGAGACCGAAGTTTGAGATGTGCACATGTTCCCCGTTTCCTCCAATTAATAAAAATTATCCATAAGACATCAGACATTTTGAATAATTGGTGTGACAAGCTATAAAAGACAGCTTTGGCAGGACGACCTGAAAAGAAAATACAAGTACCATGGCTTATCTTGCAGTGTTGGAGGATTTAGAGACCGTGCGCTCCGCAAAAACGCGCTCCGCAGAGAGCGCGTTTTCAAAGAGCGCGCTGATCTGTTCAGTGAGAGCACGGAGCGGCTGCTCAGCAGGTAGCGCTTCCCCAAAAACATTCTGATGGATTTATGCCGTGATTTACAACCTATAATGGAGCGAGAGACAAAACGCAAGCCATCCCAGTCACATCCAGCTCCTGTCCACCCTGGGATTTTTTGCCACCGGAACATTTTGACATATGCGGCATTTCGCAGCCGATACTAAGCAAAATCATGCCGGCAGTGTTGGATGCAATAATTTCTCTGGCCATAATTTACACCCAGTTTCCATACACACATCACCAAATCGAAATTAAACGAGGATTTCATGCGATCGCCGGATTCCCAAACATAATTGGAGCTAGATTGCACCCACATTGCCATAAAAGCACCATCACATAATGAATTCAGTTACGTGAACATGAAAGGATTTCATTCAATCAATGCACAAATAATCTGCGATGCAACTATGTCTCTGTTGCCCGTCGTTGCCCGGTGGCCTGAACGCACGACTCATTTATTCTGCAGAACAGCTCGGTTGGTGTTTGCACCTCCAAGCAGGAGCTTTTGACTCCAACCAAATCTTAATTTATGGATAATCTTCCAAGAAATATATCAAACATGGTCAACATAATTATTTTACTAGGTAAATATCACATACATAAATGCAAATGGAATAACAGAAAACCCCTCCATTGTACATCTGAAAAATGAATGTAAACTGTATTTAGCGGCCAGTGTTTCTCAATCCTGTTCCTCATGGGCCCCTGTCCTGCATGTTTTAGATAATACCCTGCTTCAGCGCACCTTGATAAAAGTACCTGTGTCATCAACAGAGCTGTGCAGACATTGGTGACAAGCTAATTAGGACCATTAATTAGAATCAGGTGTGTTGGTGCAGGGAAACATCTAAAACATGACGCAGGACAGGGGCCCACGAGGACCAGGATTGAGAAACACTGTGAAAAAAACGATATTGCCAAAAGCTTATCTGAAACGATGTCTTTGTTTCTTCATTTTTATTAATACACTTCCCATAGCTTGTCAGTAAATGTATCTTTTTTTTTTTTTTTTGCTCTCAACCCCCCCAAATGTTGAATATTTGTAGATAATTGATTATTTTGTTTCATATGCCTTTTGTTGTTAACTCTACAGAATTTTGTTCAATAAAGTTTGAAAACCTCCAAGCGGGAGCTGTTGTTGCTCCATATATGGTCAATTGGAGGCGTTTCTGAATGCAAATGACGGTGACCGTGCACGAGCACGGCAGTTTAGAACAGGTGGGATTTATCATCACTGATGTGCGTACGACCAGCGTCCGCACGTTTGATAAATCCGGATTTTTTTGTACTTACACACATTCTAAATTTCACTCCTACGACAGAATTTAGGACCTTTTCTACGCACTGTTGATAAATGAGGGCCCTGGGCCCTCATTTATCAACAGTGCGTACGCACAGATCTGTGCGTAAAGCGTGCGTACGAGCATTCTCAGGCAAAGTATGGTATTTATCAACATGTATTTGTGCGCAGAAACACGTGTAAATATACGCACAGCTCCGACCATGCGTACGCACAAAACATAGTGGTAGAACAGTGAAACTACAAATAGAACCCATTAAAAGAGTCTCAAACTTTACATGTGAAGTTTGAGATCGCTGAACTGTGACTGAACGGGGAACATGTGCACATGTTCCCCGTTTCCTCCAATTAATAAAAATTATCCATAAGACATCAGACATTTTGAATAATTGGTGTGACAAGCTATAAAAGACAGCTTTGGCAGGACGACCTGAAAAGAAAATACAAGTACCATGGCTTATCTTGCAGTGTTGGAGGATTTAGAGACCGTGCGCTCCGCAAAAACACGCTCCGCAGAGAGCGCGTTTTCAAAGAGCGCGCTGATCTGTTGATCAGTGAGAGCACGGAGCGGCTTCTCAGCAGGTAGCGCTTCCCCAAAAACATTCTGATGGATTTATGCCGTGATTTACAACCTATAATGGAGCGAGAGACAAAACGCAAGCCATCCCAGTCACATCCAGCTCCTGTCCACCCTGGGATTTTTTGCCACCGGAACATTTTGACATATGCGGCATTTCGCAGCCGATACTAAGCAAAATCATGCCGGCAGTGTTGGATGCAATAATTTCTCTGGCCATAATTTACACCCAGTTTCCATACACACATCACCAAATCGAAATTAAACGAGGATTTCATGCGATCGCCGGATTCCCAAACATAATTGGAGCTAGATTGCACCCACATTGCCATAAAAGCACCATCACATAATGAATTCAGTTACGTGAACATGAAAGGATTTCATTCAATCAATGCACAAATAATCTGCGATGCAACTATGTCTCTGTTGCCCGTCGTTGCCCGGTGGCCTGAACGCACGACTCATTTATTCTGCAGAACAGCTCGGTTGGTGTTTGCACCTCCAAGCAGGAGCTTTTGACTCCAACCAAATCTTAATTTATGGATAATCTTCCAAGAAATATATCAAACATGGTCAACATAATTATTTTACTAGGTAAATATCACATACATAAATGCAAATGGAATAACAGCAAACCCTCCATTGTAAATCTGAAAAATGAATGTAAACTGTATTTAGCGGCCAGTGTTTCTCAACCCTGGTCCTCATGGCCCCCTGTAGTCCTGCATGTTTTAGATAATACCCTGCTTCAGCGCACCTTGATAAAAGTACCTGTGTCATCAACAGAGTTGTGCAGACATTGGTGACAAGCTAATTAGGACCATTAATTAGAATCAGGTGTGTTGGTGCAGGGAAACATCTAAAACATGCAGGACAGGGAACACGAGGACCAGGATTGAGAAGCGTCTCTAAAACTAATCCGTGAAAAAAACGATATTGCCAAAAGCTTATATGAAACAATGTCTTTGTTTCTTTATTTTTATTAATACACTTCCCATAGCTTGTCAGTAAATGTATCTTTTTTTTTTTGCTCTCAACCCCCCCAAATGTTGAATATTTGTAGATAATTGATTATTTTGTTTCATATGCCTTTTGTTGTTAACTCTACAGAATTTTGTTCAATAAAGTTTGTAAACCTCCAAGCGGGAGCTGTTGTTGCTCCATATATGGCCAATTGGAGGCGTTTCTGAATGCAAATGACGGTAACCATGCACGAGCACGGCAGTTTAGAACAGGTGGGATTTATCATCACTGATGTGCGTACGACCAGCGTCCGCACGTTTGATAAATCCGGATTTTTTTGTACTTACACACATTCTAAATTTCATTCCTACGATAGAATTTAGGACCTTTTCTACGCACGATTGATAAATGAGGGCCCTGGAGAGGTTTGATAATGACAACTGTCATTGACATTTGAATGAACAGATCTCTCTTTGTACCAACTCCTGACTGGATCAAAGCTTTCTCAAGAACCCTGGCAGTGACGGTCAGCCAACGACTGTTCACTGATGACCAATAATCACCTCAATATTCATGAGGGCTGGTAAAATGTGATGAGAGTTCAGTCTGCTTTCTACTGCTTAGATAATGTTATGGACCAACAGGAAGCACTTACTACACTGAGAAACATTGTCAGTGTTTGTTTTGGGCCAATGCTAATGCCCAAGTCTGACTTGTGTTTCAACCAAAAAAACTAACGGTTTTTGGTTTTTAAAGCTAATTCCTTACATATTTTCTTGAAGAACAGGTGGACATTCAACTGCTGAAATGATGTCCAGTTTGATGAAGACATGGGCACAGTTGAATTGGTCATACTTACAAAGAGGTTAGGCAGCCAACGCAACAATCAGACAGAAGCACAAACATATATACAATAGAAGAAGAAAGTGATCATATTTCTACACTGAATGTAAATTGAACCTGGGCCATGGTAGTGAAAGCAGCAAATCCTGCCCACTAGACCTCCAGGGAAACACGTTATGCTCTCTTAAAGGGGTTGTATTACTACATTTAGTTGACTAATGTTTCTGATTCAATCAAACAAACATATTTATTTCAGATTTAAAGAAAGGATAACTGATGTACTTCCACTTTATGGACACTTTTGTTTAATGTTTGAGTTTTGTCAGAGAAAGTACTTGATGGCACATGTACAAAGGAAATCCTGGATTGCTCCAATTCATCCAAGATGAGCTGGTTTTCAACTTCAGAGTCCACTGATGAACTTATACGTTTGAAGAGAAGAGACCTTTACACCACGTAAAGAAATACACATTTGGTCAAGAAGAATTGGAGGAGTACCCCACCATGTTGGACAAGTGAAGAAAAGCAAAGCATTAAAGTCATAGAACAGACTATCCAGACATTACCTCTCTCTCAATCAGTCCACATCTCTTTTATAAGAATTGAATGCGTGATTTAACTTTGGTTAAGAAACCTTCAAAGTGCCTTTCTTTTTTTTAAGCTACATGGCATTTTTCCATTTCACCACCATGAACTATGAATGAATGAGACTTTGCTACTTGGAGGAGAAAAACTACAAATTGCATAAATCTCTGGGGCTCGTCCGGGAATTGAACCCGGGACCTCTCGCACCCAAAGTGAGAATCATACTACTAGACCAACGAGCCACAAAACACATACCCGGCAAACAAACAATCACGGTCACATCATACCTGCTGGATGTTTTTTATAACATTAAGGGGGAATAGAAATAGAAACTGAATGATGATCAATAACCTGTTGCACAGTTTCTGTAGTTTAGTGGCTATCGTGTTTGTCTCACATGAAAAAGGTTCCTTGTCTGGCTGAACTTCTGGATCAGGACCTCTCAGTGAACAGAGAATATCATCCACTGGAAGATTTACAGCACTGTCTTGTATTAGAAGAACTTCATCAATGACAGCTTTTTTAGCAGGAAAAGCACAACTGCCTATGGTGTGTGGAAGAGTGATTTATATCTTATTGACCATTGTTCATATGTATCAGTCATGCATATCCAAAACAGGCTTTCTCCCCGTTGGGGAATCGAACCCCGGTCTTCTGCGTGACAGGCAGAGATACTGTCCACTATACTAACAAGGACATCTGATAATCTGTAATCAATAGTTCACAATGAAATTGGTCCCGGCAGGTTAGCTGTGAGATAAGTACGGGAACAAACCTCAGACTAATGATTCTGATTCAAACAAACACACATTTATTTCAGCCAAATGTTCAAGCATGTGACAAGTTGTTGTGGCCGAGTGGTTAAGGCGATGGACTTGAAATCCATTCCCCGCGCAGGTTCAAATCCTGCCAACAACGGTTAATGTTTGAACATGCAAGAAGACTTGCAGTTGCAATTAACAACTTGCAGTTGTTAATTGTAGATAATGTATTTCAAAACTAATCAGTGGGTTTTTTTGTGTTATCCCCAGCATGCATTAATAGGTAACATCAGCCTACATTAAGTTAGTTTTACATTTCTTTCCAAGCAGTCGGCCCAGGTTCGGTTCCTGGCTATCGTGACTGTGAACGTCTTTATATCTTACCAAACTTAATAGACGGCCTTCTAATGGCCCGCCTGCTGAATAACAGAAGAGTGGTTCTTCATGGTCACACCTCCTTATAAACTTCCTTACACTGCCTTACAAGGTAAAGTCTACCTCTGAGATGCCTTATATCTGTAAAAACATGAAGAAAAGAGGAAATAAATCACTACAAATATCACCTGAGTAGCTCAGCTGGAAGAGCATCAGACTTTTAATCTGAGGGTCCAGGGTTCAAGTCCCTGTTCAGGTGATTATCTGATGACCACAGTTCCTGACTGTAAAGAAACAACTTGATCATTTTCAAGACTCATCTCAACCTAACCATCATGCTAACCATCAGATAGTTAGATCTGGTCTCCTAACTCACATTCACTTTTTAGAGGACACTCTGTGGTTAGAGGACTTTTGGGGCACGGTGGACATGGTGATCTTTCAGATCCCCTGCAACAATATTAAGGTTCAAAATGAGATGGACACTGACTTTCCAATGACATTGATACACAGTTATTAAGTTTAAATACTGGAAAACTGAAGACTGACTTTTTCCAGACAGAAAGACTTCAATGGAAGAAAAACCTGCAACGTTTAAAGCAGAATTTAGCAGCATTTCCTGTCATGTTTAAGAGGAACAACCACTGAAAGTTCCTCCAGGACTTTTCAAAACCTCTCAAATGCCTTATATTTGAAAAAACATGAAGAAAACGAATAAACAAAACACTCCAAATATGACCTGAGTAGCTCAGCTGGAAGAGCGTCAGACTTTTAATCTGAGGGTCCAGGGTTCAAGTCCCTGTTCAGGTGGATTAACTGCTGACAGCTATTTCTGACTGTTAAGTAATGACATCATCATTTTCAATATTCATCTTAAACTATTAAAAAAACAAATGGAGGAAAGACAGAAACAAATTTCTCATGCAAGACCTCGGTATCTCAGATGTCGAGCATCAGACTCTTAATCCGAGGGACCTGCATGTTTCACAACAATAATGTAACAATGTTAATGGCAGCAAAGTGGGACTTGTTCACTCTGAGCCAGGACAAAAACTAGTGAAAGTCCAGATGAAAGATAAGGAGGAGGAAGCCGGAGAACAAGCTGCAGCAGAACAATGTGAGGGACCCGTCCACCTCCCACCTGTCTGTCTCTAGCATTCTCCTGGTACTTCACCGCATGTTTAGCTGAAACCCAGCTGCTATCTCCACTTCAACAAAACACAAACACCTTTTATGTGATTCTGATCAGAGTATTGTTGTCCAATGACTGTTTGAGTTCATTTTCATAAAGACTGCTAACTTTCCCCCAGCGTTAAGAGAACTCTTAACACCCTCATGTTTGCTGCGATGGCTTGGAATCAAACCCAGGTCAACTGCTTGGTAAGCAGCCATGCTGAGTGACCACTACACCACCAACGCTGCAGGAAAGAACCTGAAACTGCTGAATGAGACGTCACAGTTTTCCAGCATTACGACCAGATGAGCAGTCTCCATGTCAGGGAAAGTAACTATTTGATGATGGTTTCTCCAATATCACAAGATACTTACCTCCATTTGTCCCTCAGTTTATACAACAACTTCTAGATTACTGTCTTCATGTTTGCAGGTATATTCAGTTAGACATGTGGAAACAGCATCCTCTTAAAAAGAGACCATAGACTTGGAGAGGTTTGATAATGACAACTGTCATTGACATTTGAATGAACAGAGCTCTCTCTTTGTACCCACTCCTGACTGGATCAAAGTTACTCAAGAACCCTGGCAGTGACGGTCAGCCAACGACTGTGTGGCCCGCGCCAGAGCTAAAGCCGAAGCTGCCAAGGTGAGAGCATCATATGCTAACCAAGAAGTTAAACTGAAAATGGAAAAGGCTGCCAGAGAAGCAGAAAGGATAACAAGAGATGCTCAAAATCAGTTGGAAGCAACTAGGATAGACACAGAGTTGGAAGTGCTAATGCTACATTGAGAAGCAGATGCAGCCATGGTGGAGGCACAGGTGTGGGAAGATGCTGCAGAAATACATGCCATAATGGAAAATGGAAAATCCGAATCAGAAAAGGTTAGAATAAAACGCACCAGCGAATCGAATACGTTCAAACTCAGATTGACCTTCAAAATCAGTCTTCCTCCCCACAGTTACCAGATCCACCTGTCAAACCTCCAGTACCTGCACAATCACATGACAGCTTCAAGACATGGCGACCAACTGTGAACATTACAGAATCAAACCTACCTGAGTCAACCAGAGTTGAGGCAAAATCTGAAGTCAAAAAGGAAGATTCTCCCATAAACTTACACGCTCAGTACCACACTCCCCAAAGTAAACCTCCAGCTATCACACCATCTCTCCCTGAATCCTTGGCACAGTACTTGGCACGACGAGATCTAGTTACATCAGGACTGTCCCAATTCAATGATAAGCCAGAGAATTTTCGTGCATGGAAGTCCTCATTCACCAATGCAGCAGCTGAAGTGCATCTCACAGCAATCCAAGAATTGGACCTCATGACCAAATGGCTAGGAAAAGAGTCTGGCGAACAGGTGAGACGCATTCGCTCAGTGCATGTAAAAAATCCCAACCTGGCTTTACAAAAAGCCTGGGAGAGACTACATGATTGCTACGCTGCCCCTGAAATAATTGAACAGTCACTGTTTCAGCGGTTGGACAGTTTTCCTAAGATTTCAGCCAAGGATCACACCAAGTTGCGTGAACTTGAAGATCTGCTTATGGAGATACAAGGAGCCAAGGAGGATGGATACCTTACAGGTTTGTCATATCTCGACACCTCCCGTGGAATTGGACCAATTGTGGACAAGCTCCCATATGGGCTTCAGGAGAAGTGGGTGTCGTCTGGGTCATGGTACAAAGAAGACAACCATGGCCGCTTCCCTCCCTTTGACTATTTTTGTGCTTTTGTGTGCAATGAGGCAAAGAAACGAAATGACCCTAGCTTCTTTCATCAAAGCAACAACACGGCCCTCGCAAAACCAGATAAATTCACTGTGAAGAACTTTAATACCAACAAACCCATCACAGTACACAAAACAGATGTCTCTATGACCAACAACGACCCTAACAAGAACTGCCCACTACACAACAAACCACATCCGCTTACAAAATGCAGGACATTCAGAAACAAACTCCTCGAGGACAGAAAGGCCTTCCTGAAAGAGAAAGGAATATGTTTCAAGTGTTGTGGTTCGACCTCCCACCTTGCCAAAGACTGCAAATTTTCTGTGAAGTGCTCTGAATGTGACAGCACCTATCATGATGCAGCCATGCATCCTGGCCCATCACCTCAGACCGTCAACGCTCCTCCACATCCACAAGAGAATGGCGGGGAGGGAGAAGATTATTCTAACGTGACTGATGTTACGACAAGCTGCAATGAAGTTTGTGGCCTAGGTCAGTGGGCTCATTCATGCTCTAAGATCTGCCTTGTAAAGATTTATCCCAAGGGTTTCAAGAACAAAGCCATTTGTTCTACGTAATTCTTGATGATCAAAGCAATCGTTCCTTAGCTAGACCAGAGTTCTTCGAGGTGTTCAGTGTGGAGAGCGAACCATTCTCGTATCATCTCAGAACTTGCTCTGGCATTATAGAAACATATGGCAAGAAGGCAGAGGGATACCAAGTCGAGTCACTGGATAGCAAAGTCCTCATGTCCCTTCCACCACTCCTTGAGTGTCCTGAGATCCCGAACAACCGGATGGAGATTCCAACACCCAGCGCAGTTTTGCACCAGCCTCATCTCCTTCATATTGCCAAACACATTCCAGAGCTGGACCCAGAGGCTGAAATACTTCTGCTACTCGGAAGAGACGTGCTCAGAGCACACAAGGTCAGGCGGCAGATAAACAGAACACATGATGCTCCCTTTGCCCAACGTCTGGATCTGGGCTGAGTGGTGATAGGAGAGGTGTGCTTGGGTAACGTACATAAGCCGACCGTTAACACGTTCAAGACCCATGTGCTGGATGGCGGTCGCCATTCCATTTTTCCACCTTGTACAAGCTTTATGCACGTCAAGGAAACACAACCAAGCTTTAACGGGCCTGGCAGATCACCAGAGAGGCATCCTCTTAAAAAGAGACCATAGACTTGGAGAAGATTGATAATTTACATTTGAATGAACAGAGCTCTCTTTTTCTACGCACTCCTGACTGGGTTAAAGCTTTCTCAAAAACCCTGGCAGTGACGGTCAGCCAACGACAGTTCACTGATGAGCACTTACTACACTGAGAAACATTGTAATTGTTGACAAACAGTTTCCTCCCTAACAGAGGAGAGGACTTTATCCAACCGTGTGGAAAACCCAGAAATTGGATACTTTTTTTTCCACAAAGTACGTGGTTTCAAACATTAAAGGAGTTACATCCTTACCTTTGTCTTCATGAGTTTAAAGGCTCTGCTGGGATTTGAACCCAGGATCTCCTGTTTACAAGACAGATGCTTTGACCAACTAAGCCACAGGGCCCTCAACACACGTCTTCAACTTGTTATAAAAACCCTGTTGACACAACAAGTTCATTCTACCTCTGGAGCAGGTTTATTTCACCTCACTGTGATATATTTAGTACACAAACCTGTTCCACTACTGTCCTGGCTTTATGTGAAGTAACAGAGCTATGAACGATGGTAACTTTTATACTTACCATATATGGTTACCTGCCTCCTAAGCGGTGATTGATTTATCTGAATGTTGGACAGTTCACCCAGGGCGCAAAAGTAGCCTCAGAAGAGCAACTCGTGGACCACATGGCCTAATGGACAAGGCGGCTGACTTCGGATCAGAAGATTGAGGGTTCAAGTCCCTCTGTGGTTATAGAGCCTTCAGATAGTTAGACCAGGTCTCCTAACTCACATTCATTCTTTACAGGTCACTTTGGTTTAGCTACCCTCACGGAGGGTACGGAGTTCAATAATACACACAATATTTGATCATTTAAAAAAGGGTGGCATAAAACATTCAGGATGAAAGGAAAAATTGGGAACGCTCCACAATTGTGCGTGTCATCCTTGCGCCAGGGCCCATGCTAATCTTCTCTGTATCGTTCCAATTTTAGTACGTGTGCTACCGAAGTAACACAACAGGGAGTTCTCTGTGAGCCCGATTTAGATCCCCCTGGTGTTCCACCCTGGATTCTAATGGTTGCCTTACCGGAGGACAGAAATGGCCTTTAATGGGAGTGTGCTGCCTCTAAGGCATTCTTTTGTTTCTTATTTATTTGTCTCTTAAATAATTATTTAGTATTCATTACAGTTTGAAATGATGTATTAATCTGCTATAAGTTTAACTTGTTTAAAAGAATGATTTATTTTCGATTTGGTCACTGATGACATCACGTCCTGTTAAGCACTTCCTGTTCTTGAGAAAATGGTGGCAGACATGTGGTGCATGCTCTGAATATAGGCCCAATCCCAAACTCCACCCTAAACCCTCAAGCCCTGAGCCCTCACAGACTTTCAGTGACGTCAGCGTCACGTGATCAAGTGTGCGAGGGTGTGAGGGCTCCAAATGGTATAAATAGGAATGGGACACACTTAGCAGAAACCGGAAACAAGTCAGATAAAAACGTCTGTTTTTTTGTTGTTTTTTTTTCAATAAACTTTATTTAAAATTTCAATTTACAAAATTCCTAGTCAGATCAAAATGTTACCTACCGGTATTATAAGTTTAGGAATGATCATCCGGATGTTTGAAAACAAAGTGGTAGCCTATATAAAGGAGCATAAAATTCAACAAAGAACACAATTTAAACATGCGCACAGTACAATATGTATTTCCTTGTTAACATTGTCTTTCTTTCAATCTACCCATACCAGCACATCCAGTATGCCAGGATCAATCGCCGAGTAATTTCTTTTTTGTAAGCGTGTGTAAACTGAGTTAAATATTCCAGCTGTGTTATGACCATCTAATATTACTTTCCATTTTTCAGCATGATGTCATTTCATTTTTGTAAGAGAGCGTATAAATTGATTGTAACCTGAGCTAAATATTTCAGTTATATTATTACTATTTACTGCAACGTTTTTGTTCAACTTGCTGAAATTGTTTAAATTTTGTGGTCATAAATAAATGAATAACTAAATAACTGCCTGACTTGTTTGTGTTGGATCTAAAACTATCTTGCTAGTATTTACATGTATGCATTTCTGTTAACAAAGGGAATCTTAATTCAAACACTGTACTCAGATGAAAGAAAAGCAAGTCTTGTTTATTCAACACCAGCAGGTCAACTGAGGATTTGTCTAATACAGTGCTTCTCAATCCTGGTCCTCGTGGGCCCCTGTCCTGCATGTTTTAGATGTTTCCCTGCACCAACACACCTGATTCTAATTAAAGGTCCTCATTAGCTTGTCACCAAGGTCTGCACAGCTCTGTTGATGACACAAGTACTTTTATCACGGTGTGCTGAAGCAGGGTAGCATCTAAAACATGCAGGACTGGGGCCCACCAGGACCAGGATTGAAAAACATTGGACTAATATAAAATGAAAACAAATGAAATTGAACCTCAAATTATGAATGAAAAAATGATGAAGAAAACTACATTTTGACCTCCATCTTCCCACAAATGTCAATTAACTTAGATAACTGGTCATCCCTCTTCCTTTCCCTCTCCTCCTCCTTTTCATCCAGCTCCCTCAGCCTCTCTTTTGGTCTTTAGTCTTGAAGAAAGTCCAAAACTTCATTTGTCCTTTTTTTTGGTTTTCTTCCCTCCGATTGAATGAATCGGAACTTTATTTCGAACATGCTAAAAAAAAAGAAAAGAGAAATATATATATATATATATATATATATATATATATATATATATATATATATATATATATATATATATATATATATATATATATTTAAACCAAAGAACAATAGTTAAATAATATGTTTGTTGGTCGCTCCTTGTTTGTAAAGGAAATAATAGGGCCGTTGAAAAATCATCACGGGACAACAGTTTCTGAATTTAAATCACCAGTATTTATTTATGTATTTATATTTACAGGTGAACTTTCTTCTCGCAGTCGCACATGGTTCCTTTTCCTCCGCCCCCTGTTTTGTTTACATTCTCCCTGGTAACCTCCTTTCATGTCACAACGCAATGAACTGTGGGTAATTCCCTTTCCCAGAGTGTGCTGGGATGCTGACTTGCGGGAAGGGGGCAGTAAGGGCTCAAAATGGCTGCCGAGAGCCCTCGCGCACTTGACCACTTAAGGAATGGGACAGCCCTAAGCCCTTACGCAAGGTGTGGGAGCGCGCACGTAAGTCTACGAGTCTGCGAGGGTGGAGATTGGGATTGGGCCATTATCTGCTTCCGTCTGCTAGAAAACATCATAGAGGAAATGCTGTAAATTCCTATATTTAATGTTTAAATGTTTAGATGTTAAAAAACATAAATAGTAATGCTTTGTTAAAAAACTACATTTGATGAACAAAGGAAAAAAGGAAGTTTTATTTACATTTACTTACATGTTAAAAAACATTTTAATTTCTACTTAAAGTGCATAGAGTGATGTGAATTCATGTTTAAATTCATGTACAATGCAATATTTAGTTAAAAACAGAATATTTTGTATTGTTTTATTCACAGTTTTCACCACGATGTTAATGAAGAAGTGTGACAGTAAACGCTCAACCTTACTACGACTCTGTCTTCATTAGCGATGGTTTAACTTGGTGTTTAGTCAGAGTTTCAACACACTGAACGAGAACACTACAGTGAAAAGGCACCATTTGATGTTTAAGTGGAGTCAAGATGGAAGCAAGCAACAAGTCGTCTGTATTCAGTTCTAGGAGCAGCAAGTCATCGGCATCAAGTGTGGCCCGCGCCAGAGCTAAAGCCGAAGCTGCCAAGGTGAGAGCATCATATGCTAACCAAGAAGCTAAACTGAAAATGGAAAAGGCTGCCAGAGAAGCAGAAAGGATAACAAGAGATGCTCAAAATCAGTTGGAAGCAACTAGGATAGACACAGAGTTGGAAGTGCTAATGCTACATCGAGAAGCAGATGCAGCCATGGTGGAGGCACAGGTGTGGGAAGATGCTGCAGAAGTACATGCCATAATGGAAAATGGCAAATCCGAATCACAAAAGGTTCGAATAAAACGCACCAGCGAATATGTTCAAACTCAGATTGACCTTCAAAATCAGTCTTCCTCCCCACAGTTACCGGATCCACCTGTCAAACCTCCAGTACCTGCACAATCACATGACAGCTTCAAGACATGGCGACCAACTGTGAACATTACAGAATCAAACCTACCTGAGCCAACCAGAGTTGAGGCAAAATCTGAAGTCAAAAAGGAAGATTCTCCCATAAACTTACACGCTCAGTACCACACTCCCCAAAGTAAACCTCCAGCTATCACACCATCTCTCCCAGAATCCTTGGCACAGTACTTGGCACGACGAGATCTTGTTACATCAGGACTGTACCAATTCAATGATAAGCCAGAGAATTTTCATGCATGGCAGTCTTCATTCACCAATGCAGCAACTGAAGTGCATCTCACAGCAATCCAAGAATTGGACCTCATGACCAAATGGCTAGACTGCAAATTTTCTGTGAAGTGCTCTGAATGTGACAGCACCTATCATGATGCAGCCATGTATCCTGGCCCATCACCTCAGAGCGTCAACGCTCCTCCACATCCACAAGAGAATGGCGGGGAGGGTGAAGATTATTCTAACGTGACTGATGTTACGACAAGCTGCACTGAAGTGTGTGGCCTAGGTCAGTGGGGTCATTCATGCTCTAAGATCTGCCTTGTAAAGATTTATCCCAAGGGTTTCAAGAACAAAGCCATCAAAGCCTACGTAATTCTTGATGACCAGAGCAATCGTTCCTTAGCTAGACCAGAGTTCTTCGAGGTGTTCAGTGTGGAGAGCAAACCATTCTCGGTATCATCTCAGAACTTGCTCTGGCATTATAGAAACATATGGCAAGAAGGCAGAGGGATACCAAATCGAGTCACTGGATAGCAAAGTCCTCATGTCCCTTCCACCACTCCTTGAGTGTCCTGAGATCCCGAACAACCGGATGGAGATTCCAACACCCAGCGCAGTTTTGCACCAGCCTCATCTCCTTCATATTGCCAAACACATTCCAGAGCTGGACCCAGAGGCTGAAATACTTCTGCTACTCGGAACGTGCTCAGAGCACACAAGGTCAGGCGGCAGATAAACGGAACACATGATGCTCCCTTTGCCCAACGTCTGGATCTGGGCTGAGTGGTGATAGGAGAGGTGTGCTTGGGTAACGTACATAAGCCGACCGTTAACACGTTCAAGACCCATGTGCTGGATGGCGGTCGCCATTCCATTTTTCAACCTTGTACAAGCTTTATGCACGTCAAGGAAACACAACCAAGCTTTAACGGGCCTGGCAGATCACCAGAGAGGCATCCTCTTAAAAAGAGACCATAGACTTGGAGAAGATTGATAATTGACATTTGAATGAACAGAGCTCTCTTTTTCTACGCACTCCTGACTGGTTTAAAGCTTTCTCAAAAACCCTGGCAGTGACGGTCAGCCAACAACAGTTCCCTGATGAGCACTTACTACACTGAGAAACATTGTAATTGTTGACAAACAGTTTCCTCCCTAACAGAGGAGAGGACTTTATCCAACCGTGTGGAAAACCCAGAAATTGGATACTTTTTTTTCCACAAAGTACGTGGTTTCAAACATTAAAGGAGTTACATCCTTACCTTTGTCTTCATGAGTTTAAAGGCTCTGCTGGGATTTGAACCCAGGATCTCCTGTTTACAAGACAGATGCTTTGACCAACTAAGCCACAGGGCCCTCAACACACGTCTTCAACTTGTTATAAAAACCCTGTTGACACAACAAGTTCATTCTACCTCTGGAGCAGCTTTATTTCACCTCACTGTGATATATTTAGTACACAAACCTGTTCCACTACTGTCCTGGCTTTATGTGAAGTAAGTCACCCTAACCTCTCGGTCACCTCAGAGGAGCAACTCGTGGACCACATGGCCTAATGGACAAGTCGTCTGACTTTGGATCAGAAGATTGAGGGTTCAAGTCCCTCTGTGGTTATAGAGCCTTCAGATAGTTAGACCTGGTCTCCTAACTCACATTCATTCTTTAGAGGACACTTTGGTTTAGCTACCCTCACGGAGGGTACGGACTTCAATAATACACACAATATTTGATCATTTAAAAAAGGGTGGCATCTAAAACATTCAGGATGAAAGGAAAAATTGGGAACGCTCCACGATTGTGCGTGTCATCCTTGCGCCAGGGGCCATGCTAATCTTCTCTGTATCGTTCCAATTTTAGTACATGTGCTACCGAAGTAACACAACAGGGAATTCTCTGTGAGCCCTATTTAGATCCCCCTGGTGTTCCACCCTGGATTCCTTACCGGAGGACAGAAATGGCCTTTAATGGCCTTTAAAAACAACTCAAAAACAAGTATTGCAACTTCATTGCACAGATAAATACATTTAGCAACTTATCCATTTCCCAAAGTGACAGCATCTGGTTCTGATCCGTCACATTTGGCCTCAGTTTGACCCTCTAAGACTTCCTCTCTTACATCAGGCAGTCGTGATTGGGTGGCTGCAGAGACAAAGACGGGCTGATATGGCGTCCATGAATAAAACCATGAATAAAACCTGCTCAGGGACTGAGAACTACAGTACAACATAAAGGCTAATCTGGATTCCTCCGGGCCTGGAGATACTTGTGTCCTGCTTGGATCACAAACCCGGCTGGATCTGGATTGAACATGAAGACGCTCTGGGGTTCTTTAGTTCTACTTAGAACCTCTGTAGTTAAATTAAATGCATGTGAGTGATAGTGTGCCGAAGACATGTTTTCTGCTTTGATTATCTTTTGTCTTAAACTGAAATAAAAAAGAAGATGTTTTTTTTTCTCGATGTAATGTCACTTTCCTGCCACCTGATGTCGCTGTGTGACGGCTCTCCTGCAGCATGAAAGGCAGAGCCCAGAGGAAAAGAAAATTCAAAAAGAGATCTCAAAAATGTTTCATTTACTTCTCCTAGAGTAGACAACTATGAGATCTGTGTGACACCAAACTGAGACTAAGGGTTATTTCTCCTGTGTCTCGTCTTTTTCTCCTGAGCAATAAGATGCACTAAATCTCAATTTAGTCTCCTTTTAAGTTTCAGAAGAGATCTCAACAAGCTCTAATATAATTCTCAGAGTTTCTCAACTTTTGTGTCTCTCTGTGATCTCATGCAGAGAAATCAGAGAGCTCTCTCCATAAACTCAATCTATTCTCCTCCAAGCTTCAGTTTATCCATCTCATACTAAACTCAGACAGAACAAATGAAGAGATCTCCACAAGCACTCATTGATTTCTCAGACTTAGATCAATGTTTTGGTTGTTTTTAATCATGTTGACTTTATTGTAATCCACCAGATTTTTTTTAAATTATGTATTACTGTACTCAGAATGAATTGATTGAAAATGTATGATTGTAAGCTGCAAAGACCTTCTGCTTTTATATCAATTATATTTTCTATGAATAATTTTAAGTATTCCAATGCACGTAATTCAGTTTTTTCCATGAACCATATAAAATGTAAAATAAAAACAACTAATGTATTGGTAATTAAATTGAGAGCAATAAAGTTACTATTTGAACAAAGTCCAATATCAGAATATAGCACTTTTTATCACTTAAAAATACTACTACCCCTACCATTGCCTCCAATAGCGAATACATTTGTGAAAATGGTAAGGAAAAAAACGATCATAAAGCCCAAATTAAGTTGCGAAGTTTGAACCCAGTAGATGATGCAGCCTTAACATTTGATTGGGAGAGAGCGCCGTCAGTCACACATGCTGCATCCTGATTGGTCCTGTCATGACGTCATTGACATCGACGTTCAGACGTTGGAGAGCGGGCAGGAGAGATGGAGGAAGAAGGAACTCGACGTAAAAGAAGGTAAGCGACATCTTTCTCAAGCGTAATTTGGGTAAAACTTTGTAAAAGTTTAGATTGCGAGTGTTTATGTTGGTCAGACACTTTTTTTGAAGAAAATGGTCGGCATATGTGGCAAATAGTGAAGCTAGCTAGTGAGGCTATTAGCCCGGGTCACTACAAACAACAAAAATCTTATTCAAAGCTAAAAACAAGCTACTACCAGAAAATATTCTGAAATTATTCACTGTAAGGGAAGGGGGTTATAATTTAAGGGGTAGTTTTAATTTCAAAACTCAGAGAGTGCGCACCACTAGAAGATGTTTTAGTATATCAGTGTGTGGTGTCAAATTGTGGAATAGGTTGAGGGAGGAGCACAAGGAATGTTCAAACATAAATCATTTCAAAAACACGTATAGAAAAATATTTTTCACAAGGTACAGGGATGAGGGTTATTGACTGTCACCATGTGTTCATTGTTTATGTGTATATATATATATATATATATATATATATATATATATATATATATATATATATATATATGTATATATGTATATTTATATATTTTTTCTTTTGTTAATTATTATTTATTTATATGTTGTCAGCACAATTAAGAAATATAACGAAAAAAGAGTGTATGTGTGTGTATGTATGTATGTGTACTTGTATGTTTGTGTGTATATGTATATTATGTACGTACAGTATGTGTGTGTGTGTGTGTGTGTGTGTGTGTGTGTGTGTGTGTGTGTGTGTGTGTGTGTGTGTGTGTGTGTGTATGTATTTATATATAATTAAGGAAAGAGTAATGTAAAAATAAGAAGGACATAAATAAATATTGTTAATATTTTATGGAGAAGGGGCGGGATTAAATAAGTTATACTTCTTCCCACCCCTTTTCGGACATGCAAGTGAAATTACTGTGCTGTTTTTTTGTTTTATGCTGTTTTTTTGTTTTATTTTGGTTTTTTTTGTAAAATTGTCTTGATCGGCTATTTTGTATTATTATTTCTGTTTTACTTGTTCATATTTACGTTATATATAATTTGCATGTTCGGAATAAATCACTAACTAACTAACTAACTAACTAACTAACTAACTAACTAACTAACTAACTTCTTATGATTAGCTAACGATAACTGGTAACTTTAATATCAGTAATATCTTTATGTAAAGAATATGCACTTTGGGATTTTTATTTTAATTTTTTTTTCACCAACAGTGAAGCGAGTAAAATAATACTGAACTCCATTGAAAAAACCTTCAAATTAACACAACGATGGTCGATGGTTGCGATGAAGTTAACTCAACATTGTTACTGAAATGAGTCCACATTTACCTACAAAATATGTGCCGAATTACATTGAAGTGGCTAATGAATGTTATTTTTTCAGTATTATCCATGTTGTTTATCCTAAGACTGCTCTAAACAAGGCTTGTTGTAAATGGTGTATGTTTAAGGGAGTTCTGCAGGCAACTGGACAGAGTTCAGTATCTCCAGCACACACCTCCAGCGTTTCAGAGCAGATCATACTGCTTATTGTTTCATGACGTAAACATAATTTTATATACTTATTCATGTGTTAATTCTTCAGATTTCTGTGGGTGGTTAATCATATTTTATTATATATATATATATATATATATATATATATATATATATATATATATATATATATATATATATATAAATATATATATAAATATATATATATATATATATGTATATATATATACACGTACTTTGATCTACTTCCAAATCATGTTTCTGTAGTTTGGCCTCTATGATTAGATTTGTGTTAATTAAACAACCTCAGACCGTGTCATAAAAGGCTCTGTGGCACAATGGTTAGCACGTCTGACTACAGATCAGAAGGTTTTGTGTTCAACTCACATCAGGGTCATAATCAACTTTCAGTTTTTTTATTTATCCATCCTCACGATTTCGCCAACCAGACTAACTTTAGCTGCAACAGAAAACCTTGATATGTACCTGGAATTGTTCAAATCTGCACCATCACCTGCCTTGATGAAAGGAGGAACAAAATTCCATTTTATTTATATATATGGCGGTTATCAGGTTGCTATGCTCCTCAAGCTAGCCTATAGCTTGCTAGTGCAAAGTGTCCCACTATCTATGTCTCTACGTACCTCAAAGCGCCTGTCTCGTAAACAGGAGATCCTGGGTTCAACTCCCAGCAGAGCCTTTAAACTCACAACAGTAAGGATGTAACTCATGGGGATTCTTACACATGTTTGGATCAAGTCTTCACCTTCTCCTCTATCCAGTGTTGAGATGGAGCACACATACATGGGTGGAGAAGTCCTGCCTCAGGTGGAGGAGTTCAAGTATCTTGGGGTCTTGTTCACGATGAGAGAAAGATTAGAGATGTGTCATTCATTCATCGTTCATGGTGGTGAAATGGAAAAATGGCATGTAGCTTAAAAAAAAGAAAGGCTCTTTGAAGGTTTCTTAACCAAAGTTAAATCACACATTCAATTCTTAAAATTATTCTAAGAGGTGTGGACTGTTTGAGAGGCATTAATGTCTGGATAGTCTGTTCCTTGACTTTACAGTTTTTCTCTATTGCTTAAACACATTTCACGATACTGCCCTCACTTTTCACAAAACTCTAAACACAAAACACTTTTCTAAAGCTACGTACACTAAACCTCACATTTTCTTTTCAAAACCAACCCATCACACCAAAACAGTTGCTCGTATGCTCAAAAACCAACCCATCACACCAAAACAGATGCTCATATGCTCAAAAACCAACCCATCACACCAAAACAGTTGCTCATATGCTCAAAAGCAAACTCTGACACCAAAATACCACTCAAGGCTTGCAAAAATGTAAACACTACTGAGCATCATTAACCACATTACCAAAAAAATTGAAAACACAATTTTCACAGTGTGAGACTGTTCTTTTTACAGTTTCACAACTGCCATGATGCATTTGAGCAACCCTTATTTATTCTCAAATATGTTTTGGGCATTTACTATAGATTTGTGCATTTCATGGGAATAGTTACATAATGCAGAAAATGCAGTAATATCAGAACTCAATGCAAAAATGAGTACTGTAAACTCCATAGAGGATCCATCACCCTTCTTCTCCTCTCCTTTTCCCTGCCTCTCTTCTCCATCACCATTTTTATTTATTATAAATATCTCATAGCTATCATGTAGTGATGTCATGTCCTGTAGTTTCTTGTGCCGCCCCCCCCGCCCCCCATCCCCGGTCATCCCATTGCTGCTTCCTCCTGCCTACGTGGATGTCTGCTGTTGCTGCTTCCGCCTGCCTGCACCCCCCCCCCCCACCTCTGGTCATCCCGCTGCTGCTTCCACATGACTGCTGTGTGCTGCTGACGTCCCCGACTCCCCCAGTCTGGCCTTCGGCAGGAGGGTCCCCCCTTATGAGCCTGGTCCTGCTCAAGGTTTCTTCCCTCCTAAAGGGGAGTTTTTCCTTGCCACTGTTTGGCTTAAGGCTTTTCTCCCACTATGGGAGTTTTTACCTGCCATTGTTTACATAATAATTGCTCAGGGTTTATGTTTATGTTTATTTTCATGTTCTGGATCTCTGGAAAGCGTCTAGAGACAACATCTGTTGTATTAGATGCTATACAAATAAAATTGAATTGAATTGAAAAATTACACACAAGAGATACAGTACAGTAACAATTGAGAACATGTTCAGGGCGCGATTTCTTTTACAGTAATGAATTGCTGATTGATGTTACAGTAAACCACTCTCTGACCTGGATGCTGCGATGGAAGCTAACATTGTCCCAGAGGATGACGTATATGGGAAGATCAGCTGGCCCAGGAATCTGCTGGTCTGACACGAACTCCTCTTCTTCTGTCTTGATCATCCATTTTTGTTTTTGAGCCTTCAGCAAACTGCACTGACTTATATAGGTGTGGTCACATCATTTGCAATAGGTGTTTTCAATTATGAGTCGTTGTGTTTACTGATTGACACCAGGTATGTTCATTGTGTTCAAGTTTTGCTGATTGTGGGTAGCATTTTGCATCACATGAGCTTCACAATGCATATTGGAGCAGAGTTATATGCAAAATGTGTTTTAGCACGGTAAAATGTGTTTAGAGTTTTGAGAAAAAGGGGATGGGTTTTGTGAACAGTGTCTACAGGTGAATTGTGTTTGTGGTTGTGGCAAAAGGGGGGTAGTTTTACTAAATGTGTTTAGGCAACTGGTCATTTGGTTTAGAGTACTGGGTTTTGTGTTTTAGCAATAGAGAAAAACTGTAATGCTTTACTGTTCTTCACTCGTGGGGTACTCCACTTCTTCTTGACCAAATGTGTATTTCTTTACGTGGTGTGTCTGACAGTCAGTTACTTCCCAAGTGGTTGGTTTTCGGAGACTGTGCAAACTTACAACTTACAGTGACATCTATATAAAGGCATTAAAATGTCCTCAGGTGTCAAATTCGTTTGACAACAGGCATAGTAAGTAAAGAATTTCAGCTGCTGAGGTTCATTCAGTAAGGCAGTGTTTCCCAACCCTGGACCTCAGGTCACACTGTGCTGCTCCTTGGATCAACACACCTGATTCAAATTAACAGTCATCATGAGCTTGTCATCAAGGTCTGGACAGCTCTGACACAGCTACTTGTATAAGGGTGTGCTGAAAGCAGGAAATAAACAAACAGTGTAAGATAGGTGTGAGCATATGATGCCCAATAGTAGCATCTGAGACACACAGGACAGTGTGCCCCAAGGTTGGGGAAGGAATACAACTGAAAATCTTTCTGTTTTGAAATTAGTATCTGAACTCAGTACTGAATTGAACAATTTTAAACATTGCCACCCTAGATGGGACTCGAACCCACAATCCCTGGCTTAGGAGGCCAGTGCCTTATCCATTAGGCCACTAAGGCTCTGGCAATCCTGTTTAACTGCTACTGATCCAAATGCTGCTCCTCCACATATAAACAACTTTTTTTTTGTGAATAAAGATCACCTGTCTTGAAGAAAGGAAGAACCTGGGTTATTTTACCTAGTTTGACAAGCAGATGTGGTGTTTCAGAGAAACCATACGATCGCCTTCCACTGCATAAGCAGCCAATGGGTATATGTCAGTGAGTTGTGACTGCTCAATTACTTTGACAACTCTTGTGGACTCCAACTTGAAACATCTAAAATGCTCAGAGTACCATGCACCAGTTTCACTTCAAACACTAAGGTGTCATGAACAATGATGATATGTAATATTTCAGCAAAGTCAGGCAATCCAGCAGTGGAGCCATATGCCAACATCATGCTGTGAGGAACCAGAGCGGCCTCCCCACGTACAAGGGGACAAGGCAAAACTGGAGCTGGGTGATGAGGTGTAAAAAGAACCTTGCAGAGCGTAGAATGCCAAAAAAATAAGGCTTTTTATTGTAAAAAAACACAAAGACATACAGGTGAAGGCAAAATCTGTAGTCTAAAAATGGCACAAAGGGGCATAGCCTCTCAGCAAGCTACATCAAATCAGCAGACTCCTTTCTGGTATCCAGCCGCTGCTTTTAACCCCAGGCAGGGTGGAGATGTTGATTTGACACAGGTGGGCTCCAATTAGCAGAACCAGGCACACCTGTGTGCTGCTCCCCCGCAGACCACGCCCAATCCTCCACTCTGCCACACACATTAAAAAAAATGTCCGGTGATGATGAGAAGGGGAGGGGTTGCTCACTTTCTCACACATGCCAACACTGTAACTGGTGCCCTGAAATTCTGCCTGGTTGGACAAATTAACACCTGTCTCTTCTGGAAATTTCTGTGATAGAAATTCCTGTACATTCTCATTGACAACTTCTAATGGAACTCTTGACATCTTTGATACAGACACGGCAGGCTTTTTCACAACTGAAGAATGGAGATGGCATGCGATCATGGACCGGTGTTTGTTTGCCATAGACTTTAAAATGTTACGAAAGCAACTAGTCTGTCTTACAATCTTCTTAAAGAAGCGGTGCTTTCCTTCAAACCTCATTGTCCATAAGGACACTAGTGGGCCAAATGATTTAATGAGCTGGGGATAGTGCTCTACAAAATGGTGTTTTGGGATCAGGTTTGCTTGTGGAAGAACACTGCTAAGTCTGTGCTCAGAAATCAGGCTATCGAGGAAACCAATGCTTTCATCTGTGTGAGTAGGTGACATAACCAGCTCAACAAGATCTTTGAGTGTCATCAACAACTGTCATGCTTGTTCTTCTCAAGTAGCCTCAATAAGCACCAATTCTCAGTTGCATTGCCACCAATGGTTTTACGGGAGGCAAAGGTTGGAGGTATAGCTTGAGGACAATTTGTCCTGTCTTTCCACTTGTATGGAAACTGTTTGATTATTCTATTGAGCTCTTCAAGAGAGAAATATTTTTTCTTTATCAATATATCTAAACACAATGCCAGTTCTAAAGGTACAATACCCTCAAGTAAATCATGTAGTACATCAGGTGGGTAACCTGTTGTCACATGAAAATGATTTAATCTTTCAGTAATTGTACACTGTCTTTTAACTCCACGACTATGAGTGTTACCAGAGAATGCTGCTTCAATGTCCAACTTGTGATGCTCTTTTGTTCTACCTGAGAATGCTCCTGTCCTGACCTCAAAATCCTGAAACTGGGATCTTTCTCCTACACAAAATCTGCAAATGTGTGACCCACTGAAACTTTCAATAAACCCCCCAACTGAGTGGGCACCAAGGTTATCCGCAATCACAGAAAATACAGTGCCCTTTATTATTTTTCCTAAACAGGGCACAAAAAGACCATCTTCTTCAAGTCTTTTCAAATCACTTAACAATGGATCTAGCACTTGTTGATAACCAAACTTCTTAATGTCGTCTGCCTTGCACAAAACAGATAAATAGATAGATGATAATGTAGACCTCAATACAGATGGAATATCAGCAAACACCCAGTAAACACCTGTTACCTTGTGCTTCTTACGAGAGGTTCCTAACGGATTGCATATTTCAAAGTCATCACAGTAAAGTAGAAGTGAAAGCCTTAACTCTTCTCCACAAAGAAACGTGTTTTCCTTGATGTTGGTACCATCATGATAACTAGTGTACTGACATGAAGAACCACAATGTCTTACACTTTTCAAAACCTTCTCCTGGATGTCACTATTTTTCAGAACTTGTGACAAGGATTGCAAAATAGGTATATACTGAAAGGTCTTTCCTTCTTTGGCATCTAGTATATACTCAATGAATGGTAGAAAATTTACAAACAAATTACAAACAAACAAATCACTCGTCACGAGGAACATAAATTAAATTAGATTTTATTTAAAACTAAGCTTTTTCCAAAAAGTAAAAAATAATTAAAAATGATTATATTAATTATTAACAAATGAAAGTGTGCTGGGGCAACGTTTCAACCGTGTCCGGTCTTCCTCAGGCCAAGCACCAAAAACAATGAACAACAAAGCTATCAGGCTTGAGCAGCTTTTCACGTCCTTCACCGTCTCTGACTTGAGCACAAATGAAGGAGAGAAGGTTCCTCTCCTTATAGAACCTCTGCTCCTATTTTATATTTATCGCCTGTTTTATTTTTAACTTCCAAAACCTTATTGCACCTGCAAGGTTTTTAATAAAAACATGGGGTTTTCATTTTTAATGCCTAAGAATTGGAATTTTAAGAAATTATGAATGAATTATTTTTATTTGTTAATCGAAATGTCCCTTAAAATGTTTGAATCTAAATCCATGAATTTGAAACCTGTTCACAGTTTTACTGTTACACCCCTACAAAAAATAAAATTGTGGTTAGTATTAGAAAATAAAACTGGAATCACAAAAATAGATTTGGGATTAGGGTTAGTGCAGCGACAGAGCAGCAGGAAGATATAAATAGAGCAGGAGGAGCTTACATTAATATATTATTATATTAATATATATTATATTGGGACAGTGCAGACGTGCTTCACAGCTCTGAGCCAGTGTTTCTGTGTCTTTGCCTGAAGAATGAACGAGTTGAAACGTTGCGTTGAGGCACACATTTATTTGAGTTGACACACGTTTGTTTTATTGATTATGAATCACTTTTTTCATTTTCCTAATTATTCTTTCATTATATAAAGAAATCATGATAGTGATGAATGACAACCATCCTTGGGAGCTGCCCGGACAGACCGGACACCTCCTGTCTTTGGGGGACAGGTTCCTTTTCCTAACCCTAACCTTAATCCCATTCGTCTAAAATTCAAGTCTTACATTTATTTTATTTAAAAACAGGGTTAAAAAGATTTTAATTTTAAAATAAGTATGGCATTAATTTTTTTTTAATTAGTCTTATTTAAAAAACAAGGTCAAAAGTTCTTTATTTTGAAATAAGTAATTAAAATAAACATTACATTCATTTTTATTAAAAACAAGGTTAAAAGGTTTAAAATAATAAAATAACTATTATATTCCATTGAGTATTGAAGGGGTTAAGACAGTAAATCATTTATGTGTAAAGTTGCTGGTAAAACAGCCGGTAAAGACGGTTAAAAACAGAGGGTATAAAGGCGGAGCCACCAGGAGGCTCATTCAGTGTTGCCAACTTAGCGACTTTGTCGCTAGATTTAGCGACTTTTCAGACCCCTATAGTGACTTTTTTTCAAAAAAGCGACTAGCGACAAATCTAGCGACTTTTTCTGGTGTTATTGGAGACTTATCTGGTGGGCAGAGCAGAGCAGAGAGGAGACCCTCACCAATCCGCGTCCAGACTGCAAATGAAATGCGCTTGCGTAAAGCCGCCGCTGGCTTGCAGAGCGGGATGTAAATGTAAACATTTCTTTTTTCTTTTGGGTCACTTTGCCGGTCCCAAGCCCGGATAAAGGAGGAGGGTTGGTTGTAGAGCTAGCAATTTCACCCTACATAACAATCTTTTGATAAAATTTGCTGTTATAACATTTAACAATACAGGACAAAACTGATGTGTGTAATGTGGATCTAGACAAAGCATTCAAATCATTAAATGTTGTTAATGTTGACATTATTTGTGTACATTTGTAGTTCTAAACATATTTAGGGTGTTTTTTACTCACTTTTGTCTCTCCCACGACGTTATTCCTCTCTCCTACAGCGTCCATTACAGTTATATGCAAATTGCCAATTATGCAAATTAGGCGATGACTTTATTTAGCGACTTCTAGCGTCTTTTGGGACAGCCAATAGCTACTTTCCTTACTGAGGAGTTGGCAACACTTCTGCTTCTGGCATTCAGAGCGACAACATCTCTCTCCCCAGAAACCTGTTCACAGTTTTACTGTTAACAGCCTGAGGAAGACCCAGAGACGGTCCAAACGTCTTCATTTGGAACACCTTCTTTAGTTGTTTTCGATTAAAAAACACCTTTTTGTTTATTTTATTTCATAAAAAAATATTTGTATTTATTTTTCATTAAAGTGATTAGATTTTTTTCAAAACATCAAATAGAATATTTCTTCTTTTTGGAAAGCATTTTTTGTTATATTTATATTTTATTCATTGGTGATTTCATTTCAACATTTCTTACATACTGTGTAAATGGTAAAACCTTTGGTTTATTCCATTTGGCTTGTTTAAGTGTACCCAATGCAGCAGCTGAAATGGACTCTGTCCACTTTTTCTCACACAAAGTAGCAAATTGCTTGGCTAACTCTGCAACATCATGGCGATTTGCAATGATGGCATTGCACTGCCCAATGCCTGCAACTTTGGCCAAACTGTGCCCCCATTTCAAAGCCAAGGATGGGGTTTTATATGAGTTGCTTTCCAACTCATAACCAGCAACTGCTCTGACTGCTTGTATGACCTGGGGAAAGTTACTAGCCATAACAAGGTCTTCTGTGCTCTTCAAAGGTGTCATAGCTCTTGCCGTTATCAATAATCTTGCCATCTCTCTCATTTTTTGGCGTATGTAATCATTCCTTTTTTTCATGTGGTTTCCTGGCATTGTAGAGTGACTCACCAAGGCTAATAATGTCTCTTTCACTCCTTACTACTAAGGAAATGTCATCCTGATTCATTTCACAGGCAATCTTCCAAACAGCTTCATGAATTTGATCAGGTTTCGGTAAGTCCAGCACAATTGCAGGGATGCTGGTGGAAGGGGATGGAAGCTCATTGGTTTCTCCTGTTTCTGCTGGAGAAGATGTTTGTAGAGCAGACAGGAACAGACAGTCTCATCCTGTATCGCCACATTTCCTGATCCGCTTGGAGACACCCCACACCACACCATGAGCCGGTGGAAAATGGCTTGGAACTGGCCTGCTGAAGGGTTGTTATTCCAGCCCCCTGAGAAACACGCACACACACACACACACACACACACACACACACACACACACACACACACACACACACACACGCACACACACACACACACACACACACACACAGGACTTTCACATAAATTACCTTTTTAGTCTGACTTTTGTTTGAAAAAAATAGAAATACATGAATGTCAATCTGTTGATGTAATGACAACACAGTTACCATGGTGACATGCATGCATGAATACAGACATCAAACCATTGAAAAACCGGTGAAAAACTAAAATTTAAATCCCTACCTGATGCCCTGATGGAATTGAAAAGGAGCTCCAAGTGATCTTGGCTAAAGTGGTAGGTGCAGATGTACCGCTGTCGCTGAAGCTGTTCCAGAATCATCAACATCAGGGTGTCAATGTTGATGATAAATCCCAAGACAGATAGGTACCTTCACAAGAAATGGTTTTGTCAATATTATCATGTCAGAGCAAAATAACCATAAGACAGCACTAAATGACTTTGTTCATTTACAGATAATAAAGCAACAAGGAACAATAGTGTAACAACAGTAAAACAGAAAACAAAAGAACACTGCTATACATACGATTATGACACCGCTAAAAACTGAAAACACTGAAGTCCAACAGAAACAAAACAGGAGACTGTAAAAACATCAGAACCAGAGAACAGAGCATCATATGAACTTATGATGCGGAACAAGAGAACAGAATAGGACTGGGTGATATATCCATAATATGTCAATATTGTTTGAAAGCACTAATTGTCATCTATATAATATTCTCTCAAAGGTTTTTGGTCAAAATGTGTTTGATTTAGTTTTTATTTGTTTGTAATCTTTATTTAAACTTGACAGTGCACTGAGGCGAGCCTCATTTATGGTGCTGATTTTATTCATATCACCCAGCCTAGAACAGAACATCAGATGAACGTGATGTCAGCAACATATGAACTTTTCATGCAAACAAATGCTTGACTATTTCCTAAAACCTCTTTGATCGGTGAAGGGGTGTGCCATTTGTCATGACCAAACTCATCAGATAGTCCCTGCCTTTCACCAAGAACTGCACTGTCTCTGCCCAGTTGAAAAGACCCAGGGGGGCTTTGAACAGTTTGGCATGGGGGTTGCGGCTGTTCAGGACGTCGAAAAGCCTGTCAATTATCTAAAAGCAAAGAGTCTGCATTAACAGAAAATAAGTGCCTGTGGCTATAATAACCAGACAACGAATGGTGTAGAACAAGCAGGACGAAAGCAGTCGGGAAAACATTAGCTAGCCTCCTGTGTGTTAGATTCTTTTCTTTTTTATTTTCTTAAATATAATAATACAGACTCTCCTTTCACACACCTGACTGGCTGCAGCAGTCCCGGTCAACATAGATGACCTCAGGTTCTGCTTGGCCAGCATTCTTGTAACGGGTGACGATGCCTTGGCACAACTCCTCCAACCCTGCACCTTCACCCGTCGTAAGAACGGAGTTCAGAACCTGGCCAAACTCGTTGCCGATGTTAGTCATCCAGGCAGCACTGTCCCCGATCCCACCAGCCAGCTTCTTGGTGATCTGTAAAACAAACAATACACATTTCCTGTTGTGTTGCAATTATTCATGTTGTATTTTCTATATTTTTTACTGTTGAATCCCTTACTTTCTTTGCTGAATCCATTTTTAGAATTCTACCATAGGTAGAAGTGATCACTCCCTTCATCTCATCCAGATGGCTGAGGATGTCGTTGGAGTGGACTGTCTCAAACCACTGGGCAAGAGGAAGGGGCCTGAAGGGTGGTGGAGGACGATGGACAGCTGCTGAAGGGACGAAGGTAGCCATCTTCATATGGCGCTCACAGTCAGAGAGGTAGCGGATCGTTTGGCGTGCCCACTCCTCGCTGTGTGCCTCCTCTACCACTGACTGGAGGTAGGAGGAACTGTTGCCGTTGGTCCTCAGCTTCAGGAAAGTCATACATTTCCTGTCCAGAGCCAGTGTCGTGAGGACGGCGGGGAACAGGCTCCTGTGTCCCACATCCAGCTGGGAGAGCATCTCCTGGCTCCATGGGCAGACTGGCTGGGAGCACTTGCTGCAACGTGGATAGTCCCCTCCCACTAGGTAGTAGCGGCTATCCACGTCTATCACCTCCCTGACCTTCCTGTAGATCCCAGAGCTGTTCATTCTCCGGGAACATTGTGGGCACTTCAGTGGAAACCCCCACATCCTCATTGGTGCCCAGATGAACATCCTCTGCCGGTAGTACCACCCAGGCTGAGGGGGAGATGGTTTGGGCTCCAGTGGGGGGTGAAACCAGCATGCCTTGAGCCTTTTTTTTAGCTGGCCTGTAGGCTCATGGAGTGATTTGGCGATCCATACCTGATCGGCTTCCTGGATGACCTTCCTGAACTGCTCAGGAAGAAAGCCTTTCCAGTTGGTTTCAGGTGCTTTAAATGGACCTGAAGTGTGGTGTGATGTAGTAGGAGGATGATTTTGATGATGATGGTAAGGATTTTGATGGTGTGAGGAATGCTGCATAGTGAGCTGTGATTAAATAGCCCAACGGTACCCTGAACCTTGGCACCACAGGTGTCACACTTCTCCTCCGTATGAAAGTCAGAGAAGTGCTCTGTGAACCTTTCTCCCTCCACAAGCTCGCTGCACTTAAAGCACTTTATTCTCTGCTCTGCCACCGATGCTCCTGCCTCTGTGTCTCCTCTCTCTGCTTCCGTGTCTCCTCTCTCTGCTTCCGTGTCTCCTCTCGCTGCCTCCGTGTCTCCTCTCGCTGCCTCTGTGTCTCCTCTCTCTGCCTCTGTGTCTCCTCTCCTTGTCTCCCTGTCTCCTTTCTCTGCTTCTGTGTCTCCTCGCACTACCACCATGCTGACTTGGGGTCGCCCTGCCTGTGTCTCAGCTTCTCCTGCCACCGGAACCAGCGCCTGATGACAGTTCTACTGACTAGGGGGGGGGGGGGGAATTCAAAAAGAGGGCTGTGCTACATGCAATTGAGAATCTTACACTACTAGTTTTCTCCAGAATTGTGCAGATATTGATCAATAAATAAATAAATACACATGCTACAGTGACTCATCATGACTAAATAATTTCACTTACCTTATGGAACCCACAGGAGCATGACTTAGTAAATAATTGTACTTACCTCATGGAACCCACAGGAGCATGACTTAGTAAATAATTTCACTTACTTTATGGAACCCACAGGAGCACTGAAGGCTTCTGCCAAACAGATCTTTTGTATGGCTCTGCAGGGGGCAAGCATCTATTCTTTGCAAGGCACTCTTCCATTTTTTGGCCCTTGGCCGTTTGCCAGTTGAAAAATGGAACTGGCCCTGGGCATACTTCACGCAGATGTCCCTCCAGTAAGCATCTGGCTTTCCTGTCTTAGTCATCTGCAAACATATAATAAATGTATATATATAAAACAGGATAATATCAAGCTATAAGCTGTACAGACAGAGCAGAGGAAACTATCTATGGATGTATGGATGTATGTAGATGATTAGACTAAACTTTGTCACTGTCATATATATATATATATATATATATATATATATATATATATATATATATATATATATATATATATATATATATATATATATATATATATATATATATATATATATATATATATATATATATATATGTACATAGTGCAGATGATAAATAATGAGTGATAATATATATTATGAACAGATGAGATGTGATTATATGATTTACACAGATTTGGGTTACAGTATATACATGGGTGATTGAAGATAATACAATATTTACAATATTATTGTTGTGAAGCACTTTGTAACTGTATGGTTTGAAAGGTGCTATATAAATAAAGTTATTATTACACAGACAGATGTAAAAATACAATTCCACTGATGAAAAATTAAACTTGGCCCAATTAAGCATGCTATTGTTGTTCTGATTCAGTCACATCAGCATCATAACCCACCGTCACACACAGCCAGAAACTCCATTAGCAAATCGGCTATTTAACGACAAAGTCGTAGATCATCGTTTTATCACACGCTTTGAAATTCGGCTTCTACCTGCCGGTGCCTTTATGAGCATTAATCAAGTTTTCAAACCTTTTTCCGTTTTTGGTGTTGTCTGGTGATGCGGAGAAAAACATGGCCGACATTCTAAAGTGATAGCCACGCCCCCTCTACATCACGTGACCAGGCACGTCGTTCGGATTGGTTCGGAACTCGTTCGGACCTCAGTGGAAACTCTTTGATCTTGTTCGGACCTGTTAGGATGTGTTAGGACCTCGGAGGCAGTCCAGAAACTGCAAGGTACGGCCACAACAACTTGTCACATGCTTGAACATTTGGCTGAAATAAATGTGTGTTTGTTTGAATCAGAAACATTATCTCTGCCTGTCACGCAGAAGACCGGGGTTCGATTCCCCGACGGGGAGAAAGCCTGTTTTGGATATGCATGACTGATACATATGAACAATGGTCAATAAGATAAAAATCACTCTTCCGCGGGGGGCCAGCCGTGAATAGCTGTCACACGAAATAGCCAATAGGAGGGGAGCTTTTTCAATACCTGTAACCGCGAAACAGCCAATAGGAAAGGAGCTTATTTTGTTTATTTTTTTCTTTGATTCCACACAGAACAGGGTTCGAATCCCGGTTGTGGTTTGTATCAAATGTGAAGTAAAATGACTAGAAAACCATGAAAATACTTGGGACTTGAATAATTAAGTGTGTAAATGTGTTATTAGTTTAATTATTAGATTAATTTTACTGGCTAGTGTAAATCCTGCATTTTGTAGAGATATTATTGCTGCCAAAGGAAGTAACTGCACATTAAGATAGACAAATAGACACTGATTAAGATAGTTTTATTATTTACAATATTGATTGGTTGACATTGTTTATCATAACACACCTGAAACAAATCTCCACCCACTTACTGTAACATAATGGCCTGTGCAGATTTATATTGAGGTGCCCTTATAGAATGGCTCATTATCATCATATTCGAGCGTGAGTGTGATTGTGAGCATGGTTTGTGTGTTTCTATGTGGCCCTGTGATGGACTGGTGACCTGTCCAGGGTGTAACCCCTGCCTCTCACCTAAAATGAGCTGGGATAGGCTCCAGCAGACCCCCGTGACCCCGCAAGGGATAAAGCGGGTAAGATAATGAATGAATGAATGAATGCCCTTATAGAACCCATCATTTTGTTTTATATGAGTCACTTAATTGGTTATCACTTAAAAATAGAAGATATTCCCATTGGCTGCAATTTATCTTTAAATGCATACACTTTAATTATCCTCACTATTTAAAGCAATATCTTTGTCCCTACAGTTCACGTTACGCACTGAGCATCTTTACCTCACCGTCCCAACTAATATTAATAAGGAAGTCGGTCGCTGTGCTTTCAAATCTAGAGCTCCAGCTGACTGGAATGAACTGCCCAGCTCCCTTAGATCTATTAACTCGTTTAATGTCTTTAAAAATGCTGATTTTTCCCACCTTCAAACACCCTGTTCATGTTTTAGTAGCTTTTTGCTCATGGGGTTGTATTTACTGCATGTTAAGTCTTGCAAGTGCATGGTTGTATTGTATCGTGCATGTAATGGATACTTAATGCATGAAGCATGTTCCGTGGGGTTTTTGGGTGGTAGTGGGGGGTTCCGGAGAGTTTTTTGTTCTTGTGCTTTGTTTTTTTTTCTGTTTTGTCATGTCAGGTTGTATGCATGTGTGACCGGTGGACTATCCACTCTGCGTTGTGTTATATTTCGTTCAGTAAAGGATAGGACAACAGCTCCATTTGGTCGTGGATCCCCGCCGACCAGATTTATTTACAAGAGTCGCTGGACAGAGAGAGCGGAAGACAGCCCTATTTAAGAGGAACATAAAAGGAAGTGACGTGACATAACATCAAATAAAAACAAAATAAAATACACAGCACTCTTCATATTGTTTTTATATAATTACACCAAATGTAATAACACTGGGGTTACACATGCCCAACTGTTTTGTTCTGTGATGTACCTGTAACTTTTTACAAGGACCCTCTCTAAAATGAGTTGATACAACTCAAGAGGATATCCTTTCAATAAAGGTTCATATAAATATTTATTTCAAGCATATGAACAAAATTAAAAGGACAAAACAAAACAGATCTACAGAATTGATGGAATTGGAAAGGAGGACCAACAACGCCACCCTGGGAATTTCACCCAGGGAATTCTAAATAACTATAGATGTAATAAAGGCACACAGGTAAGTCATACAAAGGAAATGCTAGAGACGTGGTTCACCATTCAACAGGCCATAGACCATTTATTCATGAATTAAACAACAGGTTAAAATAGTAAAAAAAGGGCTAACAGAAATAACACCAGGTTGTATTAATAGCTGAGGCTTACCGGTGGTGAGGGGGGATAGGGGTGAGGAATCCAAACTTAAAAAGAGCACCCCACTCACACACACGCACAGCAAAAGGTGAGGTGCACAAAAACCAAACTCAAGACCACAGCACACGAAGGGAAACCACCACCGGGGATGCCACCACCACCATTGGCTCTCAGCAGCTGCACAACAAAAGAAAAAGAACAGTTAGACACAATAAATAATAAACAAATCCTTCAAAATAAAATATGAAATACTGTTAACACAATAAACAAAAGCTGTTATAGGTACAAAAAGAACTCAAGCTAAAGTAATGAGCAACTTATACAAATGGTGTAAAAGAAATAAGGAAAGAGGGGTCTCTGGCCAGAATTACCAACTCAACACGATAAAATAGACAACATGAAAAACAACACAAATATCCAACTTAATCTCAAACAAACAAAACAGCCCTATACTAAAACTCACACTCGCTCTCATCCACGCTGTTGCAGCAACTGCTACACACTTCTGCCGTCTCCACACACACGCGCGCAGCCCGGGCCTGCAGCTCGGGGAAGAAGTCCGGGACCAGAGGACTGGAAGGCAGCACCATAGCTCCCTGCAAGCTATACGCTAACAGCGGCGTCGGAGAGTTAAGCTGGGAGCGACAGACGAAGCATGCACGGAAAAGGAGCACGCCGAAGCAGTCCACAGCAAACAATCACAAAAATAAAGGCGTGCGAACACAAACCCGGTGACATGACAGTAAATGCATCCTGTAGGGTCATATTTAAAACAAGAAAAAAGTCTCTTACCTTTGATAAACTCGTTTGGAGAGTCGGAATGTCGTTGTCTGTTGATACGACTGGTCTCCGAGGATGTCCGAGCAGAGTGAATGGAGATTCTGAGGTGTAAAAAACAAGTAGAGAAACGGCGAAAGGTGTAAACAGCGCCACCGCCTCATAGCGGCCGGAAATATATCACATCGGTAGTGGTTTAGCACTACCATTGAAGATGAATAGGAATCCGTTTAGGGCCGTTTAGCTAAAGAATTCATTGAACATTTGGCTGAAATAAATGTGTGTTTGTTTGAATCAGAAACATTAGTCTGAGGTTTGTTCCCGTACTTATCTCACAGCTAACCTGCCGGGACCAATTTTGTTGTGAAATATTGATCACAGATTATCAGATGTCCTCGTTAGTATTGTGGACAGTATCTGCCTGTCACACAGAAGACGGGGGTTCGATTCTCCGACGGGGAGAGAACCTTTTGTGGATATGCATGACTGATACAAATTGAACAATGGTCAATAAGATAAAAATCACTCTTCCACACACCATAGGTAGTTGTGGTTTTCCTGCTAAAAAAGCTGTCATTGATGAAGTTCTTCTAATACAAAACCGTGCTGTAAATCTTCCAGTGGATGATATGCTCTGTTCACTGAGAGGTCCTGATCCAGAAGTTCAGCCAGACAAGGAACCTTTTTCATGTGAGACAAACACGATAGCCACTAAACTACAGGAACTGTGCAACAGGTTATTGATCATCATTCAGTTTCTATTTCTATTCCCCCTTAATGTTATAAAAAAACATCTAGACAGGTATGATGTGACCGTGATTTTTTGTTTGCCGGATATGTGTTTTGTGGCTCGTTGGTCTAGTAGTATGATTCTCGCTTTGGGTGCGAGAGGTCCCGGGTTCAATTCCCGGACGAGCCCCAGAGATTTATGCAATTTGTGTTTTTTCTCCTCCAAGTAGCAAAGTTTCAAGACTGTAGTACAATGCTTTACCTGAAGACCAACATTGGCATCATGTGTGAATGCTGAAAAACTGTGTTGTCGGTAAACAGAAAAAGATCTTCAGATCCCAAACTTAAATAATAGTGAACGTGCCGCCACATAAAGATACATGTTACCTGCCTTCTTGCACATATATGCGTGAGACTATATGTCTAATTTAATGTCTGTCAAGTCAACAATTAGGACTCATTTCCCCAAGAAGGTTTGAAGCCATGTACACATACGTAAATCTGATTGTCCAAAACATATTCTTCCCCAACAAAAAGCATTACACTTATGAAGACCTCATGTTTCTTGCACTGGCTGGGAATCAAACCCAGGTCAACTGCTTGGCAAGCAGCCATGTTGACTGCTATACCAACAACGCTGCAGGAAAGTACCTGAAACAGCTGAATGAGACGTCACAGTTTTCCAGCCACATGAGAAGGTGAGCAGTCATGTCAGGGAAAGTAACTCTTTGATGATGGTTTCTTCAATATCACAAGCTACTTACCTCCATTTGTCCCTTAGCTTATACATCAACTTCTTGTTGTATAAGCTGCATGTTTGCAGGTATATTCAGTTAGACATGTGTTGTCATCCATTGCATTACAACATTCTCTTAGAAAGAGACCATAGACTTGGAGAGGTTTGATAATGACAACTGTCATTGACATTTGAATGAACAGAGCTCTCTCTTTGTACCCACTCCTGACTGGATCAAAGCTTTCTCAAGGACCCTGGCAGTGACGGTCAACCAATAACTGTTCACTGATGAGCAACAATAATCACCTCAATATTCATGAGGGCTGTTAAAATGTGATGAGAGTTCAGTCTGCTTTCTAATGCTTAGATAATGTTATGGATCAACAGGAAGCACTTACTACACTGAGAAACATTGTCAGTGTTTGTTTTGGGCCAATGCTAATGCCCAAGTCTGACTTGTGTTTCAACCAATAAAACTAACGGTATTTGGTTTTTAAAGCTAATTCCTTACATATTTTCTTGAAGAACAGGTGGACATTCAACTGCTGAAATGATGTCCAGTTTGATGAAGACATGGGCACAGTTGAATTGGTCATAATTACGAAGAGGTTAGGCAGCCAACACAACAATCAGACAGAAGCACAAACATATATACAATAGTAGAAGAAACTGATCATATTTCTACACTGAATGGAAATTGAACCTGGGCCATGGTAGTGAAAGCAGCAAATCCTGCCCACTAGACCTTCAGGAAAACACGTTATGCTCTCTTAAAGGGGTTGTATTACTACATTTTGTTGACTAATGTTTCTGATTCAATCAAACAAACATATTTATTTCAGATTTAAAGAAAGGATAACTGATGTACTTCCACTTTATGGACACTTTTGTTTAATGTTTAAGTTCTGTCAGAGAAAGTACTTGATGGCACATGTACAAAGGAAATCCTGGATTGCTCCAATTCATCCAAGATGAGCTGGTTTTCAACTTCAGAGTCCACTGATGAACTTATATGTTTGAAGAGAAGAACTGACACTTTGAAGAACTGACTAACACGTTCTTTGGTAGGTCTTTTTTATTTAAATTCATCATGTAAATGACACAATTGATCAAACATTACACTTGTCAGTTTAGATTAGCATGAAACTCTGGTGACATCAACAAGAAAGTATTGAAGTATTTAAGGTAGACTTTACCTTGTAAGGCAGTGTAAGGCAGTTTATTAGGAGGTGTGATCATGAAGAACCACTCTTCTGTTATTCAGCAGCTCTTCCAGTGGATGATGTGCTCTTTTCACTGATAGGTCCTGGTCCAGAAGTTCAGCCAGACAAGGGACCTTTTTCATGTGAGACAAACACGATAGCCACTAAACTAAATTGACAGACGGATCGGTGCAGCGTCCGCAGTTATGCGGTCGCTGTACCGGACCGTCGTGGTGAAGAAGGAGGCCCTGTGCCTTAGTTGGTCAAAGCATCTGTCTAGTAAACAGGAGATCCTGGGTTCAAATCCAAGCAGAGCCTCTAAACTAATCTCTCTATGGATGAGAGAAAGATTAGAGATGTCTCATTCATTCATAGTTCTTGGTGGTGAAATGGAAAAAATAAGGAGATATTAGAAGTTCTCCACTTTCCGTAAGCGCAGGGGGGGTTATGATGGCTGGGAATCAAACCCAGGTGAACTGCTTGGTAAGCAGCCATGCTGAGTGACCACTACACCACCAACGCTGCAGGAAAGAACCTGAAACAGCTGAATGAGACGTCACAGTTTTCCAGCATTACGACCAGATGAGCAGTCTCCATGTCAGGGAAAGTAACTCTTTGATGATGGTTTCTCCAATATCACAAGATACTTACCTCCATTTGTCCCTCAGCTTATACAACAACTTCTAGATTACCGTCTTCATGTTTGCAGGTATATTCAGTTAGACATGTGGAAACAGCATCCTCTTAAAAAGAGACCATAGACTTGGAGAGGTTTGATAATGACAACTGTCATTAACATTTGAATGAACAGAGCTCTCTCTTTGTACCCACTCCTGACTGGATCAAAGTTACTCAAGAACCCTGGCAGTGACGGTCAGCCAACGACTGTGTGGCCCGCGCCAGAGCTAAAGCCGAAGCTGCCAAGGTGAGAGCATCATATGCTAACCAAGAAGTTAAACTGAAAATGGAAAAGGCTGCCAGAGAAGCAGAAAGGATAACAAGAGATGCTCAAAATCAGTTGGAAGCAACTAGGATAGACACAGAGTTGGAAGTGCTAATGCTACATTGAGAAGCAGATGCAGCCATGGTGGAGGCACAGGTGTGGGAAGATGCTGCAGAAGTACATGCCATAATGGAAAATGGAAAATCCGAATCAGAAAAGGTTAGAATAAAACGCACCAGCGAATCGAATACGTTCAAACTCAGATTGACCTTTAAAATCAGTCTCCCTCCCCACAGTTACCGGATCCACCTGTCAAACCTCCAGTACCTGCACAATCACATGACAGCTTCAAGACATGGCGACCAACTGTGAACATTACAGAATCAAACCTACCTGAGCCAACCAGAGTTGAGGCAAAATCTGAAGTCAAAAAGGAAGATTCTCCCATAAACTTACACGCTAGGTACCACACTCCCCAAAGTAAACCTCCAGCTATCACACCATCTCTCCCAGAATCCTTGGCACAGTACTTGGCACGACGAGATCTAGTTACATCAGGACTGTCCCAATTCAATGATAAGCCAGAGAATTTTCGTGCATGGCAGTCCTCATTCACCAATGCAGCAGCTGAAGTACATCTCACAGCAATCCAAGAATTGGACCTCATGACCAAATGGCTAGGAAAAGAGTCTGGCGAACAGGTGAGACGCATTCGCTCAGTGCATGTAAAAAATCCCAACCTGGCTTTACAAAAAGCCTGGGAGAGACTACATGATTGCTACGCTGTCCCTGAAATAATTGAACAGTCACTGTTTCAGCGGTTGGACAGTTTTCCTAAGATTTCAGCCAAGGATCACACCAAGTTGCGTGAACTTGAAGATCTGCTTATGGAGATACAAGGCGCCAAGGAGGATGGATACCTTACAGGTTTGTCATATCTCGACACCTCCCGTGGAATTGGACCAATTGTGGACAAGCTCCCATATGGGCTTCAGGAGAAGTGGGTGTCGTCTGGGTCATGGTACAAAGAAGACAACCATGGCCGCTTCCCTCCCTTTGACTATTTTTGTGCTTTTGTGTGCAATGAGGCAAAGAAACGAAATGACCCTAGCTTCTTTCATCAAAGCAACAACACAGCCCTCGCAAAACCAGATAAATTCACTGTGAAGAACTTTAATACCAACAAACCCATCACAGTACACAAAACAGATGTCTCTATGACCAACAACGACCCTAACAAGAACTGCCCACTACACAACAAACCGCATCCGCTTACAAAATGCAGGACATTCAGAAACAAACTCCTCGAGGACAGAAAGGCCTTCCTGAAAGAGAAAGGAATATGTTTCAAGTGTTGTGGTTCGACCTCCCACCTTGCCAAAGACTGCAAATTTTCTGTGAAGTGCTCTGAATATGACAGCACCTATCATGATGCAGCCATGCATCCTGGCCCATCAGCTCAGAGCGTCAACGCTCCTCCACATCCACAAGAGAATGGCGGGGAGGGAGAAAATTATTCTAACATGACTGATGTTACGACAAGCTGCACTGAAGTGTGTGGCCTAGGTCAGTGGGCTCATTCATGCTCTAAGATCTGCCTTGTAAAGATTTATCCCAAGGGTTTCAAGAACAAAGCCATCAAAGCCTACGTAATTCATGATGACCAGAGCAATCGTTCCTTAGCTAGACCAGAGTTCTTCGAGGTGTTCAGTGTGGAGAGCAAACCATGCTTGGTATCATCTCAGAACTTGCTCTGGCATTATAGAAACATATGGCAAGAAGGCAGAGGGATACCAAATCGAGTCACTGGATAGCAAAGTCCTCATGTCCCTTCCACCACTCCTTGAGTGTCCTGAGATCCCGAACAACCGGATGGAGATTCCAACACCCAGCGCAGTTTTGCACCAGCCTCATCTCCTTCATATTGCCAAACACATTCCAGAGGCTGAAATACTTCTGCTACTCGGAACTAACAGAGGAGAGGACTTTATCCAACCGTGTGGAAAACCTAGAAATGTGATACTTTTTTTCCACAAAGCACGTGGTTTTAAACATTACAAGAGTTACATCCTTACCTTTGTCTTCATGAGTTTAAAGGCTCTGCTGGGATTTGAACCCAGGATCTCCTGTTTACAAGACAGATGCTTTGACCAACTAAGCCACAGGGCCCTCAACACACGTCTGCAACTTGTTATAAAAACCCTGTTGACACAACGAGTTCATTCTACCTCTGGAGCAGCTTTATTTCACCTCACTGGGATATATTTAGTACACAAACCTGTTCCACTACTGTCCTGGCTTTATGTGAAGTAACAGAGCTATGAAGGATGGTAACTTTTATACTTACCATATATGGTTACCTGCCTCCTAAGCAGTGATTGATTTATCTGATTGTTGGACAGTTCACCCAGGGCGCAAAAGTAGCCAGGATGCCTCTGAATTGTGCACATTACCAAATGTGGCAACAGCGCCCTCTGCTGTTGTTCTTCTTCCTTAATCTTATACAAAAACATCTAAACAGGTATGAGACATTTAAAAATGCTGGTTCAAACACTTGTAGAAATGGTCTTCATGGCTGTTGTGCTTCAACATTTGTTGTGTTATTTTCTTGTTATTCTTATTTTATTCATGAAAAAAGGCGTTTTATAAAACAGAGCTGATCAGCAGTTTTCATTCACCATAAAGTTTAAAGATTATTTACATTGAGTGTGGGTGCATTGCCTACAAATTGTTCAACTGGTCCAGATGAACCTGATATGCTGCACCTGGGCAGCAGAGGGAGGAGCTGAAGGGAGCCTGACTGAGCGTCCTGGGTGTGTTCAAAACACCCCACTACATTTGGAAACATTTGCAACGTTGTGGATAACGTTGGCTTTCGGTGGAAGATTCATACTTCACCCTGACCTCTCGGTCACCTCAGAGGAGCAACTCGTGGACCACATGGCCTAATGGACAAGGCGTCTGACTTCGGATCAGAAGATTGAGGGTTCAAGTCCCTCTGTGGTTATAGAGCCTTCAGATAGTTAGATCTGGTCTCCTAACTCACATTCACTCTTTAGAGGACACTTTGACTTAGCTACCCTCTCGGAGGGTACGGAGTTCAATAATACACACAATATTTGATCATTTAAAATAGGCACATGGGTTGGTGAAATAACACAAAAAAGGGAGCCCAACTAAAAACAGGGGAAAGGGTTTATGGACTATGGCTTACCAGCTGATCTCTTGGCAATCTGAATGATTTTACTTTGAATTTCTCATCTTTGGCTCTTGAAATTTAAAACACTGAAAAAATAGTGGAGAAAAGAAAGTGTTGAAAAATTAAGGAGTTTAATTCAGTTACAGAAAAATGTATATCAATTAATTTGCTGCATGAAATCTTGCGGGGTGAAATTCAAAGAATTGTAAAGTTCAAAATCTGATTTACTTCCATAGGATCGGTGTTTTTACTGATATCTGTTTTCCACTTTGACACTAAACTGGATTATTAGCTGAAAAACCACCTCCTGGAAGTGTAAAAAGGTGTATTGGATATTCTGGAGGTTTTTGAATTAGTGCCGTCTCCATTGCAGAATTTCTGTTTGGATATCTGGGTTTTCTCCCGAATCTCAAGGTAACGGAAACTTGTCTGACTGGCATCCTGCAATCGTGGTCAGCAGCGCTCAAAAAGAGGTGAAGACACAAAAGTGGTTTCAGAAATCTCTAATAAAAGATAACTGCACAAAGAGATGTATTATTTGGTTATTTAAGCTTTAAAAATTGTACGATTATGATCTGTTAACTGCACGTCTGGATTTGGAACCCTAGTGGTCTGTAGAGGACCTGCAGGTCTGGATCTGGACCCTAGTGGTCTGTAGAGGACCTGCAGGTCTGGATCTGGACCCTAGTGGTCTGTAGAGGACCTGCAGGTCTGGATCTGGACCCTAGTGGTCTGTAGAGGACCTGCAGGTCTGGATCTGGACCCTAGTGGTCTGTAGAGGACCTGCAGGTCTGGACCCTAGTGGTCTGTAGAGGACCTGCAGGTCTAGATCTGGACCCTAGTGGTCTGTAGAGGACCTGCAGGTCTGGATCTGGACCCTAGTGGTCTGTAGAGGACCTGCAGGTCTGGATCTGGACCCTAGTGGTCTGTAGAGGACCTGCAGGTCTGGACCCTAGTGGTCTGTAGAGGACCTGCAGGTCTGGATCTGGACCATAGTGGTCTGTAGAGGACCTGCAGGTCTGGATCTGGACCCTAGTTGTCTGTAGAGGACCTGCAGGTCTGGATCTGGACCCTAGTTGTCTCTAGAGGACCTGCAGGTCTGGATCTGGACCCTAGTGGTCAACAGAAGAACTGCAGGTCTGGATCTGGCTGTTTCCAACATTTATTTGGTCATAAATATGTTCTAGTCCGATTGTACGGAAGCTGACACCAGGACTTGTTCCCCTTTTGCATCTATGGACAGTAGTTGGCATCGATGTTGATGGTTGATTTGTACGGACAAGATGGCAACAACCAGAATGACATTTATTTCTAAGCAGCTTAAAGACAAACCAACACTCATGTGGTGACATCATAAACACTTTAATATCGATCGGTAATCCACAAAACCACCTCCCTGAGCTGCAGTCTGCACTCTAGATGCTGAAACAGCTTCTGATGGAGGAAAACAGCCGATTATATTTGGTATATACAGAAATATAGATTTGGTAGAAATGTGATCCAGTGGACGATGGACCAAAAAATCTGTGGTTGCAATAAAAACATCTTATTTCCAAACAGTTGTCTTGACTCACTGAATCATTAGGTGTGAAAATGAGAGCTGAAAACATCGTTACAGATGACGTCATGGAGGGGTCGTCCAGTTCTATTACAGTCTAGGAACCATAGAAGCGCATTATTGTTGTTGATTTCTCCGTCTACTGACAAATGTACATAAAAATCATCATAGTACATTTAAAATCAACAAGGCCGACCCCCGGGACCCTGAACATGAAGAGGCGGTTCAAGCTGATGGATGGATCATCTAATTCATCTTGGTGAGAGCTCACATACAAACAAACCCTTTACCATGACAGAGATCTGACAGTCCAGTAGTGATGTCATGGCTGGAACAGGAAGTGGTGAGAATAAAGACCAGGATGAACCCTGGCTGCACAGCAACCTTGTGCTCAGATCTGTCAGCAGGTTGTAACTTCATCTTGGCTGATTGCAGCTCAGTGATTCCTCTCTGACATCACAGTTGGTCACGTGTGCAGCAAACTACCTGCAGCTGAACATGAAGTGAATGATCTGAGCTGAACTGAGCTGCAGAGAAACAACATGCTGCTGTTCACCGTGAAGCTCTGACTGGAAACAGACAGAAGAATAACATGTGGATCCTGGAATAACGGCAGTATCCACCTTTAAAGGACCGGAAGAGGAAGAAGTTTCCAAGGAATCATTCAGAACAGTTTCACCAACATGTGATTCAGGTGTTCTGGTGGAAACAGAGACAGACGTGTACAGACTCAACTATCTGTCCAACAGAGACAGTTTCTCTGACAGGAGGAGACTCTGGAGACTGAACTCAACACAGAGACACTGAACAACCAGAACCAGACGAGAACCAGAACCCAGGATAGAGAGGTTCAGTGAATGTGGTGTTGAAGGTGTGGAGGAGGATCAGTTTGTCAGAGGAGATGCTGTAGAAGGACAGAGTTCCAGCAGGAACATCCACGTACACTGCTGCTCTGTCAGAGACTGAGGAAGAGGAGGAGGAAGATGTTACTATGTTATTGTGACGGACATGGTACCAACCATCATAACAGTCCAGACTCCAGGAATGATCGTTCCCTCCAAACAAACAGTCACCAGAGTTTCCTTTCCTGCTGATTCTTCTGTAACTCACTGATACAGAAACATCTCCTCTCCTCTGGAACTCCCAGTAACAGCGACCCGTCAGAACTTCTCTACACAGCAGCTGATCCCAGTAATCAAACCTGTCTGGATGATCAGGATATGACTGATCCTCCTTCACACGTGTCATCTTCCTGTTGTTGTCAGACAGTTGGATGTACTTGTAGACTGTGTTTGTGTCGATGGTGAGTTGACATGAATCTGATGGAGAGAACCAACAACCCAGCTGCAGTTATTATTGATCTGTCATTGATCATTGATGGATGAATGAGTGATGTGTCAGTGTGAAGATGGTTGAATGTGTGAATGAAATAAAAACACACTTACACTTCGACGGACCTGGTGTCAGAAATCGTTGTCCAGCAGGCTCCATCCTGTAAGGAGGAGGGGGGTCAGACCAGCTCAGTCTCTTTCAGCAAACATGGACATTACATGGCCCTCACACACTGATGAAGGAACAGTCCAACACTTGGACAGATGCACTTGAATGCAGCATCTCTGAAGTCCTGTCCTGTGGTCGTCACCTTCCAGCACAGTTTCAACACATTCTTTTCATCTGATTTCATCTCTGCTGAATCAGCAGCAGGAGGAGACCGTGTCATGGAAGAGTGAAGGTGGAGCTGTTACTGGGCTGTGATGGGCCTGAAAACCACACTGCTGTGGTTCTGGGATGTTTACTGGGTCAAGAACGGATCAGAGTTGTGAACTGCATCTATCAGCTCTGCAGCAGCATCAGATGAGCTGCAGCAGCTCCGTCTGCTCAAAGATCTCTGTTCAAATCCAGAGCAGCACACTTATGTCCTTCTGTCTTCCTACCTGAGAGTGTCCAGTCTCCAGCGGGGATCCTCCAGTCTAGACAGAAGCTTCCCTGCTGACTCTCCTGGATGGTTGTAGCTCAGGTCCAGCTCTCTCAGGTGGGATGGGCTGGAGCTCAGAGCTGAGACCAGAGAAGAACTTCCTTCCTCTGAGATCAGACAGCCTGACAGCCTGCAGACACACAACACAACACACATGCAGAGACTGAGAACTGCTCTGAGACTAAAGCTGACTCTGTCCTCGTGTTCACCCGATGGTGGTGCTGAAGGAAAAGTCAGAGGATCAGCAGAAACACATCAACAATCCTTCAATATCAACCACAGTTGTAACGGTCACCAGTTGAACACTTGGTGGATTCTGACCTGAGAGACTCCAGTTTACAGTGTGGACTCTCTAGTCCAGGACACAGATTCTTCAGTCCTGAATCCTGCAGGTGGTTGTTACTCAGGTCCAGTTCTGTCAGACTGGAGAACTGAGAGCTGAGAACTGAGGACAGAAGTGGACAGATGTCCCCTGAGAGGTTACAGCCTCTCAACCTGCAGAGGAGATTAAAGAGAGATCATGAGGTTATTTAGGAAAGTTTTTTTTATAACATTTCATGTACAAGACAACTCAAAGTGCTTAAAATAAAAAGATTAAAGAAAAATAAAAGATTAAAAAAAATGAATAAAACATTTAAGAATTTAAAAGCAGTAATTAAAGACAGACAAGTAAATTAAAAGGTTTTCAACTTGACTTAAGGCTATAGAGCAGGGGTCACCAATCCTGGTCCTCGAGGGCCGGTGTCCTGCAGGTTTTATATGTTTCCCTGCTTTAACACACCTGATTCTAATTAATCATCATCACCAGCTTGTCATCAAAGTCTGGATAGTTCTGTTGATGACACAGTCACTTGTATCATGGTGCAATGAAGCAGGGAAACATCTAAAACCTGCAGGGACACCGGCCCTCGAGGACTGGAGTCCGACAACCCTGCTCTATAGCAGCCCGCTCTTGCGCCGCGGTAGCACATAAACGAATGTGATCGCCGGCGGTGGTCTGCGCTTTGCGCCCTCTCTGTGAAAGGGGCTTGTTGTTTTTCCCGTGGTACGGAAAAGGAAACTCCTTCCGCATTCATGTCTGACCAATGAGAGAACAGTTGGTTCTCATGGCATTTGTTAACAGCTTTGAACCGCTACATACGTCTGCCTTGTGAACACAAATGCCACATATGAAAAACGAAACAACTGTATCAATTTAGCCCCTGAATCGGAACAAAACAAACGGGCTACAGGTCGGAAAAGCTCCCTTAGACTGAAATGTTGCCAGTATTGGAGTGGATATCATCATCATTTACTAGAGTTGTCTCACTGCTGTGATGTGGCCGGAAACCTGACTGGAACACGTCAAAACCGTCATTTAGTGTCAGAATGTTGTACAGGTTTTTTTGAAAAATGGGTTAATTTCGGAATATGAACATTCATACAAGAAAGGCCACTCCACAGCTACGACACTTGCTCAAATGACGGATGATTGGTTGCATGAAATGGATGACAAAAAAATTGGTGGTACTGTACTGTTGGATATGAGGGCAGTATTTGATGTTCTTGACCTTAATGCAGGGGTCATCAATCCTGGTCCTCGAGGGCCGGTGTCCCTGCAGGTTTTAGATGTTTCCCTGCTTCATTGCCCCATGATACAAGTGACTGTGTCATTAACAGAATTGTGCAGCCCTGGATGACAAGCTGATGACGATGATTAATTAGAATCAGGTGTGTTAAAGCAGGGAAACATCTAAAACATGCAGGACACCGGCCCTCGAGGACCAGGATTGGTGATCCCTGCACTAATGTGTTATTGAATAAATTACACTGTTATGGTTTTGAATCAACTGCTATTGCATGTGGTAAGAGATATTTGTCTGATAGGAAAAGCACTGTTTACTTTAATGGTAGTGATTTCAAGCTGAGAGCGTGAGCTGTGGGGTTCCCCAAGGCAGTTCTTTGGGTCCGCTTTTATTTTCAATATGCAATGTATGCTTATGACTCAACAGTTTATACATCGGCAAATGTGCCTGTTGATTTAACTGAGATTTAAAGAGTGGAATTAAAATTAACATAAAAATGGATGATAAGAAACAAATGAGTTCTGAATCAGGTGAAGAGAAAGTGTACTGATTTAGGTTTAAAACATTTATTAATAAATTACCCTGTGCTATGCTTAACTATGGGTGAAGTAGTGAGAGAGCAAGTAACAGAAGTGAAGGTATTAGGGGATGTTGTGTAGAGAATCAAATGTCCTGGAATAGACAAGTTTACCAAATAGTACAGAGAATGGGTAGAGGTATAGCTGTGATTAAACACTGCAGGAAGTTTCTGCCTAATGATTTGATTAAACAGGTGATACACGCATCGGTCTTGTCAAATGTAGATTATTGCTCTGTGATTTGGTCCAGTACAACCAAACGTAACCTGGCCAGGCTGCAGGTAAATCAGAACAAAGCAGCTGGCTGATGAGTCATCCTGGTGAAGTGGAGAATGTAGGATATTTGTTTATTCTTTTTTAATTGAGCTATTGATGATTTTTATTAATATTGTGTTTGAGAGTGAGATGAGAAAATGTAAATCCTGACTTTCAAAAGAGGAAATGTAGAGTCATAATGATATTGTGCTGATTATAATGTTACTTTTTGTACTTTGAGCAGGTGTCCTAGTGTCTGTTGTATCTGAGTTGTGAGCATGTATGTTTATGAATTTAAATTAATAATAATGTTGTAATTCAAATGATGATTCTAACGAGACCCCAGAGAAACTGCTGTGAAATGTCAGCAGTTAACGGGGTGCTAACAAAACAACCAAACAAACAGTTGTAACGGTCACCAGTTGAACACTTGGTGGATTCTGACCTGAGAGACTCCAGGTGACAGTGTGGACTCTCCAGTCCAGGACACAGATTCTTCAGTCCTGAATCCTGCAGGTCGTTGTTACTCAGGTCCAGTTCTGTCAGACTGGAGGACTGAGAGCTGAGAACTGAGGACAGAAGTGGACAGATGTCCTCTGAGAGGTTACAGTCACTCAACCTGCAGAGCAGATTAAAGAGAGATCATGAGGTTATTAAGTTGATTATGGCATTTAACAAAGAAATAAATGATATATTATCAATGAATACTGATTATTTCATTGAATAATCAATAAGTATTGATCATAGTGATCACTGCATTTCTATTCTCTGCATGTTTGTTTGTTTGTTTGTTTGTTTTATTAAGATCCCCATTAGCTTTTGCAAAGCAGCAGCTATTCTTCCTGGGGTCTTCATACTCTCATGAGTGACAATACAGTGTACACACAATACAAACCAAACCGAAAAAATACTCATTCACAAATATATACAGAAACACAAAAATTCACACATACAAAACATATAAACAAGAAAACATACAAGACAAGCTCCTACATCGAATCATCACGAATACTTTGTTACATTGCAAAGATGCCATGACCCAACAATGGCCGGGTTTCCCAGATCCAACCTCTCTTAAGGATTTAAGAGAGGTTCAAAGAAGGTTTGAACTAAGAGAGAACCCTAAGATATGGGTGTTTCCCAGATGACTTCTTAACACCGTTCTTCAGTTTCGCTCTTTCAGAAGCTCTTTGGAGCAGCTGTCCGGTTCTGAAACCAAATCAATCGATGCCAGGCAAATCGATCACCGATCACTATCAGCGCATTTTCACACGCAGCACTGCTACCTAACGCACTAATTCCTTGCTGCCTGTGCGTTATAATGAAAAATTAAGATGATAAATATAATTCAATGACCCTTTTTCATCCAAACGGTGCGTTACTCCGTTATTTCTGGCTACAGTGAGGCTTTTTTTCCCCACACGCAGAAACCGGGAGGAAACGTGGTGGGCGTGTGTGTGCGTTCAAAAACATGAGCCAAGAGAAGGCGAGTTTCGCAAATCGCAACGTGGAATTACAGCAATCCCTGGTTTTTCGCAGGGGTTATGTTCCAAAAAGAACCCGTGATAAGTGAAATTCTTTTTACAATTATAGAGGGCTTCAGATTGCAGAGATCATCCCCGCCACGCACGTATTCCTGCTCTTCTGATGCTGCTGCATCCCGCAGGTGGGTTTTTTCAAGAGAAGAAAATAGTTATGGGTCGTTGTCTTCGCTCTTTTTTCTTCTGGGCAAAAAGATTCTTTAATATAAACCGACACCATTGATTATATTTGAGACTGTAATGAACGATTCATCAAAGGATCCCGTTGATCAGCTGCTGCTTCCCTGTCATCACATAGATGCGCTTGGGCGCGGCGCAGGAGGATCGGTGTCCCGGCTGCCTGGACAGCGCGGTCCGACAGCACGTCCAGGGGACTGAAGTGCTGACGCACCAATGCGTTCATAAAAACAGTTCTGCTTCGCGCACGGTGACGCGGTTGATTTGCAGCGAGAACATGCTGTATAGCAGCCAAATCATCAAATAAATGATATTCATGATGATCGTTTTATTTGTGCGTAATGCATAAAGCACAGGAACACACTTGTTATTCCTTATTTTTCTTTTTTTTCCCCCCTTTGCTGTCACCAATAAATGCTAAACAATATAAATCTAAAGTATAAAATAGATCAAAACTTGTGCGGGGTGCATTGTTTTAATGTCTCATTGCTTGGTGTAATATTGTTTTGCCTGACGCGACTGGATCTGTGAGTCTTTGTTCACTAAGATGGTTATAAAGACTGGGTCAGCAGCATCTTTCATTTCCTTCTTAATGAAAGAGATACTTAAGCTAAGAGCGACTCTGGGAAACGCGATTTTCTTTCACAGGCTCCTTAAGAAGGTTTGAAAGAAGTCTTTCGCTGTTAAGAACTACTTAACTGATCTGGGAAACCCGGCCAATATGAGTTAAATATTTAATTAATTAATTATTAAATATTAATCCTTAAAATTTTGTGTTGAATAATAATCTTTTAGTTTCATTTTAAAACTTATCATATTTTCTGTTGTGTTACATAATTAGGAAGCGAATGTGAAGTGTCCTGAGATGAATCATTGAGGATAACTGGTCCCACATGAATCTGAACTTAGTTGAACAGTGAATTTAACTGGTTTCCTCCATGAACACAACATGTGATTGTAACTAAAACAGATGTGTCCGTGTTCGTCCTTACACAGCTTTGTTGGAGACTTTGACCACCGGCAGCAGCCTCTGTAGAACCTCCTCTGAAGCTGAGAACTTCTTCAGGTCAAACACCTCCAGATCTCCTGATGACAGTAAGATGAAGACCAGAGCCGACCACTGAGCAGGAGACAGTTTATCTGTGGAGAGACGTCCTGACCTCAGGGACCGTTGGACCTCCTCCACCAGAGAACCAGCGTTCAGTTCATTCAGACAGTGGAACAGGTTGATGCTTCTCTCTGCAGACAGATCCCCACTGATCTTCTTCTTGATGTATTCAACTGTTTCCTGATTGTTCTGTGAACTTCTTTGTTCTGGTTCCAACAGACCTCGTAGGAGAGTCTGATTGGTCTCCAGTGAAAGACCCAGGAGGAAGCGGAGGAACAAGTCCAGATGTCCGTTTGGACTCTGTAAGGTCTTGTCCACAGCACTCTGATAGAGGTCAGTCTCTGTGTTTCTTTGTTCCTCCAGCAGGTTGACTCCAGACTTGATGAAGGTCTGATGGACATGAAGAGCAGCCAGAAACTCCTGAACACTCAGATGGATGAAGCAGAAGACCTGGTCCTGGTACAGGCTGCTCTCCTCTCTAAAGATCTGGGTGAACACTCCTGAGTACACTGAAGCCTGTCTGACATCGATGCCACACTCTCTCAGGTCTGGTTCATAGAAGATCAGGTTTCCTTTCTGCAGCTGCTCAAAAGCCAGTTTTCCCAGAGACTCCACCATCTTCGTGTTCTCTGGACTCCAGTGTGGATCCGTCTCAGCTCCTCCGTCATACTTGACCATCTTCAGTTTGGTCTGGACCACCAGGAAGTGGATGTACATCTCAGTCAGGGTCTTGGGCAACCCCCCTCCCTCTCTGGTTTCCAGGACTTTCTCCAGGACCGTAGCAGTGATCCAGCAGAAGACTGGGATGTGGCACATGATGTGGAGGCTCCGTGATGTCTTGATGTGGGAGATTATCCTGCAGGTCTGCTCCTCATCTCTGCATCTCTTCCTGAAGTATTCATCCTTCTGTGGGTTAGTAAACCCTCTGACCTCCGTCACCATGGAGACACACTCAGGAGGGATCTGATTGGCTGCTGCGGGTCGTGTGGTGATCCAGAGACGAGCAGAAGGAAGCAGGTTGCCCCTGATGAGGTTTGTCAGCAGCACGTCCACTGAGGTGGACTCTGTAACATCAGTCAGGACCTGATTGTTGTGGAAGTCCAGAGGAAGTCGACTCTCATCCAGACCGTCAAAGATGAACACGACCTGGAACTCTTCAAACCTGCAGATTTCTCTGGTTTCAGTGAAGAAGTGATGAACAAGTTCCACCAAGCTGAACTTTCTCTCTTTCAGCACATTCAGCTCTCTGAAGGTGAATGGAAGCAGTAACTGGATGTCCTGATTGGTTCTGCCTTCAGCCCAGTCCAGACTGAACTTCTGTGTTAGGACTGTTTTCCCGATGCCGGCCACTCCCTTCGTCATCACTGTTCTGATTGGTTCATCTCTTCCAGGTGGGGGTTTAAAGATGTCTTCCTTTCTGATGGTTGTTTCTGCTTTGTGTGGTTTCCTTGAAGCTGCTTCAATCTGTCTGACTTCATGTTCATCGTTGACCTCTCCAGTCCCTCCCTCTGTGATGTAGAGCTCTGTGTAGATCTGCTCCAGAAGGGTTGGGTTTCCTGCTTTAACAATCCCCTCAAACACACACTGGCACTTCTTCTTCAGCTTAGACTTCAGACACTTTTTACAACCTGCAGCAGAAACATCTGAATACACATGAAAAAAAAAACAATTAGTGTTTTATAAAGTTCAACTTAATACTCCTAAAGAATCAGGATGTGAACCGACACTGATTGACTCTAACGTTATGATGAACTGTCCAATTTTGAATGGAATCACTTTTATCACCAAAACACCTCTGAACATTCAGGACCTAGAAGTGACAAGAACATCTGGTGGTCCTGGAGTTTCTAGTACCAGGATGTTAGCAGTACAGCCCTGGTGGGTTGTGGGTTTGTGGGTTGTTGTGTTCTTGTTATTGTTGTGGTGTCTGTGAAGTGGATTTTCCAGGTTTAGGATTGGAAAACACCATATGATCTAATGCAATAATCTGTAGAACCATCAAGACAAATTAGAGTTCAGCAGGATTCCTGGAAGAGGAAAACCAGGACTAAAATCTTCCAGTTATCTTGTGGTGTTGGTCGGTTAAAAGGGCGGTGTAGCAGGGCGAGTGCTACCGGGGCCGACCGAAGGATGGAGAGACACGGAGTTTCGTGCAGACCCGTTTATTCAAACACCAACCACACGTGCAGAAGCACCTTTACACAGCTTCTCAGGAGAGCCCTTGCTGCTGGGCAGCCATGCCTTATGAAGGCTGGTAGAGTGGAGAGGCTGATTGGGCCCACCTGTGCCCTAATCAGCCTGAGTGGCTGCAGCTCCTCCACCCTGCCACAGGCGGCAGTAGCTCAGGTGGTAGAGCGGGTCGTCCAATGATCGGAAGGTTGGCGGTTTGATTCCCACTCCGTCCCAGTTGCTTTCGTAGTGTCCTTGGGCGAGACACCTTACCCACCTTGCCCCGTGTGAATGTGTACGAATGTGTGGTGGTGGTCGGAGTGGCCGTTTGGCGCAATATGGCAGCCACGCTTCCCTCAGTCTGCGGTTTGAGATTCAACGAATTTAAAGTGCATTATAAGTTAAATTCATTATTAAACATGTTTATTGAGGTCCACTCCTGTACAGAGAGGCTGCTACTGTAGGGGGGGGCTGGGACCACGTGGGGGCAACTGGCCTTCAGAAATGTTTAGCTGGGTGTCAACGGTCAAAATAACCTTCATGTGGATCAAGAATGCTGATTTGATTCCAGCAGAACATTGTTGGAACAACATCTTTCAGTGGTTTTAATGTTGTGGCTGATCTGTGAATGTTGTTTGTCTCCTGAGGCATTCCGGGAGATTTATCCAGCAGCTTAAATGTTCAGAGAAATCCTCTTACTGCTCTGCAGATGCTCAGCCAGCTCCTCCTGCTTCATTGTCCTCAGGAAGTTCACTGTGATCTTCACAAACGCCTCTCTGCTGCTCCTCCTCTGCTCTTCATCCTCACCCTGCAACACATGCTCTAGGGATTCTGGGTAATCTGGACTCAGACCCCTCTGGATCTTCTTCAGCTCGTCCTTCACAAACATGACAATGTTGTCCTCCAGCAGCTGGAACAGAAGACCACATGAAGGACACAATCAGACTGAAACCACAGAGACAAACATCAGGTCCATGGTGGACGGACTGACAGTCCACTGGTCTCCAGAGACCAGCATGGAGACAAACATCAGGTCCATGTTGGACAGACTGACAGTCCACTGGTCTCCAGAGACCAGCATGGAGACAAACATCAGGTCCATGTTGGACAGACTGACAGTCCACTGGTCTCAGAGACCAGCATGGAGACAAATATCAGACCCATGATGGACAAACTGACAGTCCACTGGTCTCCAGAGACCAGCATGGAGACAAACATCAGGTCCATGATGGACAGACTGACAGTCCACTGGTCTCCAGAGACCAGCATGGAGACAAACATCAGACCCATGTTGGACAGACTGACAGTCCACTGGTCTCCAGAGACCAGCATGGAGACAAACATCAGGTCCATGATGGACAGACTGACAGTCCACTGGTCTCCAGAGACCAGCATGGAGACAAACATCAGACCCATGTTGGACAGACTGACAGTCCACTGGTCTCCAGAGACCAGCATGGAGACAAACATCAGACCCATGATGGACAGACTGACAGTCCACTGGTCTCCAGAGACCAGCATGGAGACAAATATCAGACCCATGATGGACAGACTGACAGTCCACTGGTCTCCAGAGACCAGCATGCAGATGGACATCAGGACAACAGGTGGAGAACAGTTGTTGTTCTTGTACAGACCTGAAAGATGGAGTCCAGCTGTGTCTGATGCTGCTGGACAGACGGACCGCTGGGGGACTCTGAGATCTGCTGGTCCACTCTGTGGAGGAACCAGGAAGAAACAAACACCAGCTGAAGGTCCATGACGTGCTGTTTGGATGAGGACAGTCCATCAGAGGACTGGTAGTGGTTAGGGTTTACTAATCCTGCTGATCCACTGAGAACATGTGACCTCAGTGATAAGTTACAACAAGGAATTAGGATTATGGACAACTGATGGAGACATGAAGCAGCTGAGGAATCTGGACCATCATCAGGATCAGTAAGAGGAACTCTGGATCATCATCAGTAAGAGGAACTCTGGATCATCATCAGGATCAGTAAGAGGAACTCTGGATCATCATCAGGATCAGTAAGAGGAACTCTGGACCATCATCAGGGGGGGCGTCAGCAGCATACAACAGTCATGTGGAAGCAGCAGCGGGATGACCAGAGGGGGGGGGGGGGGTGCAGGCAGGCAGGTGGAAGCAGCAACGGGATGACCGGGGATGGGGGGGTGGGCGGGAACACAGGCCAGAATGCAGCCTCCGAGGCTCCAGCCTGCAAACATGCACAAAAGAGAAAAAAAAGAAAGAAAAAAAAGAGAAAAAAGGGGGGCCGGCACAAGAAACTACAGGAACGATGGACAAAAATGATAGCTATGAGATATTTAAATAAATAAAATATCTCATATAGAAAAGAACTCTGGACCAGCATCAGGATAATTCCTCTGGAAGGTAAGACCTCCAGATGTGTCAACCAGAGGAAAAAGCTCCTGACAGGAGATGAAGATCTATGAGGATGAAGCTCAGATCACCATCAGGTGATGGAGGACCACAGGGGTCCAGGGGCCTGTACTACGAAGCAAGTTCAACATACCCAGGATATCTTTTCCTTATCCAGATTCACTAACCCGGACAATTGCAATCACGCTAAGCGGTCACACGACGGTGGTTATCAACTCGGTAGATCAACCCAGGTTTCTCCAATCTGGATATGAGCGCGTGCACATAAAAGGGGCAGTGTTTTCAGCGCATGACCAATCGCAAGCATGGAGAATTCCGCTGTCAGAGCCGCTTATTTCAGTAGCGAAGAGCAAACAATAATTTTACGGAAATATGATGAGTATAGGCATATGATACAGGCAAAAAGCAACACAGTTGCAGCTGCAAAATGCAGGAAAGACAGCTGGCAAAAGATCGCTGACTGTATAAATGCGTAAATTCATAGGGATATAAACATATACCGTATTTGAATATTCTGGGAATCTTAATCTTAAACTGTAAACCATGATCAGCAATATTAAAATAATAAAAGGCTTGCAATATTTCAGTTGATTTGTAATGAATCCAGAATGTATGACATTTTTTTGTTTTTGTGTTTGCATTACAGAAAATCACAATATTCTAATTTTCTGAGACAGTCCTGTATATATTGGTTCTATAACTATTGTTGTTGACCGATAACTTGTGCTGATGCTGTACCAAAGAATTGGGTTTTTTTATTTATTTTATTTAATTTTTTATTTTTTCAGGAGGGGGGTATTTAGTATTTTAAAGTGACTTCTCAGAATGTTCGAGGGACGAAATTGAAAATCCCTTTTTTCCTATCCCCTTACAAATGCATCTTCTTTTTGATTTCTTCTTGATTTCTTTATTTAATTGGTATTAGTTTTGGATTGACTGTACATCGGATTTTGGGTGATGATTTGTTTTATTTATTTATTCATTGATTGATTTATTTTTTATTTTCTCCTCCACCTCTTTTTTCTTTTTTTCCTTTTTTTTTGGATCGTTTATACAGGTGCTCATCAGGGAAAGCAAAGGGGTTTTGGTGGTCCCTGAATACGCGTTCTCTTCGGAGGGATCCTCTCACGATTGGCGCACCGAGCTCCACTGGATTCATTTTCCAAGAGAGCTGATTGGTCAGTGGGCGGTGCTTTTATACCCGGCGATCTATTTCTCGAACATAACCTGCTCCGGAGCAGGTTAGCTGTTCAGCATAAGTTACCATGGCGATGTGCCCCGGTAAGAAGTGAACCACCGTCGTAGTCCTGAAAACCCAGGGTTAAACCTGAAGTTACCTCGCTAACCCCAAATCCCGCTTCGTAGTACAGGCCCCAGGACTACACGATCTACTCAGGAAGAAACATGTGGACATTTACTAACATGAGGACTGATATAAATACATTTAATGTGTTTAAATACATCTCACCTCTCTGAAGAAGAACATTGGTCTCCTTTAAAGTCAATAAACCAGTCCCTTGACCGGTTGCTATTCAAGGACAAACAGCTGGGTTCATGTTCAAGAGAGTCTCCTTTCTGATGGACCCTGATAGAAGACAAAAGTTTCAAATGTAAATATTCTATTTATATGAAAAATAAGTTATACAGATACAAATATTAAGTGTATTTAAAAAGTATTAAACATAAATCCATAGCAGTATTTCACTCACTCACCTCTTTACAGCAGAACGTTGCTCTCCTTTGAAGTTAATAATATCTTCCATTGACTGATCACTCCTCAAGGACACACAGCTGGGTCCAGATTCAGGTCCAGGTCCAGGTCCAGGTCCAGGTCCAGGTCCAGGTCCAGATTCAGGTCCAGGTCCAGGTCCAGGTCCAGGTCCAGGTCCAGGTCCAGGTTGATTCCTGTAATAATGAGGTTTGGTGATGTGAGTCTTGAGCTCTGACATGCAGAAGAGTCAGGGACAGTTAGAGATGCTCATCTCACCTCTGAGCTTTGCTCCGACTCTCATGTTCCCCACACAGAGAGGTTTTAGAGGGAGGGACTCCCTCCTCTCCGTCCTCACACTGGTCCATTCTGCTGAATTCACGTCCACATCAGCTCACACACACACCTTCATCTGCAGAGGAAACACACATCACTGGTGTTGGACAGAGATCAGCTCATCCTGCTCTGGTTTGTTCCTCTCTTTTGTTTTTTTGCTTCTACTGAGCAGTAGAGGTCACTTGGCACTATTTTTAATTTTATTTCTTTATCCTCCAATTGTTGGAAAGGGTCCCAAAGTAATCCTGTCCTCCACCAAGTCAGTCCACCAGGACTAACATGCTCTAACTAGCTGGAACAAGTGTGAAACAACAATGAGGTGATTCTGTGAACAGAGTTTTTACTGCAGAAACTTCAAAATCTGGTTACTGTAAATGTGAGGAAGCTCAGAGGTTGATCTGCAGAGACAAATGTTAAATGTGCAAAGATAAGCAGGGATAAACATGCTGTATCCAGTGCAAACGAGTAATAAATGTGTTATGAGGTGTGATGATTGACAGAGTTCAGAGTCCGGAGTGCTGGGTGTGTCTTGATTAAGAAGTCTTATGACCTGGAGAAGGAACTTCTTTTACGTCTCTCAGTAAAATGTTTCAGTTAATCAGCCTGTTGTTTTTAACCCCGTCTGCATGAACCTCTGGGAGCTTCTGTGTCAACAGTGATGCTGTTGGATGTTCAGTCAGGAAGACTTCTGGATGAAGAGACGCCGTCTTCAGTAGTTACACAAGCACCAAAGAACAACTTCTTCCAGGAACCAAACTGACTTAAATGCTGGAGACGACAGCTTCATTCCAGGAAATAAAAACACCTCACAGTTTGATTGATGCAGAAAACTAATGATCATTGATCATCACTGTGTCTCTGATCTGTGCAGCAGCAGCAGCTGCCTCACCAGGTTTGGACCATAAAGTTTTTTGCTTGCAATAGAAATGCAATATTCTGCTTTGTGACTAGTCACTGGTTAGAACAAATATAAAACCAAAGGAATCTTACAAAGGGTATTAATCCTCTTGAACATAAATCACATTTATGCAAAACGGCTACAACAGATCAAAAATAAATCCATTAAAAATATCGTGATCTAACTATCATGTAGATTTGTCTTCAGACACAAGAATGATCAAAGTCTGCAGTGAAAACCTTTTCCAACCATGACGGAGCAGAAACAAACAGGAAAGTTACTGAAGAAAAATGTCAAACTTACAGTTTCTTTAAAAAGTCCAAAGAGTTGAAGATGAAGATTCTGCAGTCTGATAAAAACCCACTGAGACGCAACTGAACTGATCCTGGAATGAGTCAGAGCTGCACCTGTGGAGGAGGAGGAGGAAGAGGAGGAGGAGGAGGAGGAAGAGGAAGAGGAAGAAGAGGAGGAGGAAGAGGAGGAGGAGGAGGAGGAGGAGGAAGAGGAGGAGGAGGAGGAGGAGGAGGAAGATGGACAGGTAGGAGGAGGAAGAGTCTCAGAAATAATCTGGTTGAACTTAAAAAAATAAGTTGACAATTTATATTGAAGGTTGTGAATGAATTTCAACTAAATTATTGAGTAAATGAACTGATAGTTTTTTTAGGTGTATTAATTTATTTTGGTTCATCATTGTTCAGAATAAATCTTGATGATTTACTGGCTGGTGTTTCTACCAACAACGTCCATCCAGCGGTCAGCTTTTGGGACATAGTGTGTGCAGAAATGTCACTTGTGGAGTGATTCTTCGAGGGCGTGACAGCTGCTTCCATCATGAAAACATCCCTTACTTGTCATTCTTGAATATCTCTGAGTTGTTGACTCCAGTAAAGAATCAAGGGTGAGGATTGGATCCTACAGATCCCACCTGATGACGTTCAAAACTCAGCCATAAAGGATTTACTGTATATATCGTTACAACTGAGTGTCATTACTGCAGACACTGATAATAACTTGTAGCATCCATCCATCCATTATTTAATTTAATTTAATTTATTTTATTTAATAGGGACAATGCAGGTTTACATGTGATCACATTCACTCATTACAAACAAGCCAATGTGACTGATGTTCTGCATACAGAGAGTATAGCTATTGCTAGTTTCCATCTCCTGTCCCTTGTTAGGCTTTTAGTAAAAGAAAATGAAAGAAAGGAGAAAAAGAATACAAAAATACATTGAATTTTCAACATGCAAAGCTATATCCTATTTACAATAGCTACTATTAGCGGTTACAGGTGATTAAAAATGCGTACATTTCTGATTTTGCTTCCACCAGTCTTTGACATTTTTAGTAAAAACTTTAAAATCTTGAGTTGTTTTTATCTCAGTTGGCAGTGTGTTCCACATTTGAGAGCCCTTTATAGAGAACGCTGACTGCCCAAAGGAGGTCTTACGGCGTTCAACCTTACAGTTACCACTTGTTGTTCCCCTGGTGATCCTACCACTATTCAGCCTGCTAACTAACTTACATAAAACATCTGGTGCTAGGTTCTGTAGACACTTAAAAACCAGTTTGAGTGTAGAAAACTTTAAAAAATTATCAAAACTAAGCATGTTGTACTGTTTCAATATGTGACAGTGATGCCATCTCATCGGTTTTTTATCCATTATTTTTAAGGCTTGATTATATAGAGATGAGATAGGCTTAATCACAGTTACACAAGTTTGGCTCCACACTGTAACACAATATGACATATGGGAGAAAATCATTCCATGCATATAAAGCTGTGCTGCTTTATATGAGATCTGATGTCTGATCAATTTAAAACAGTTTAGATTACTTTTTATTGTTTTTGATATTTTTTTTTACATGTTTACTAAATGTAAGTTTTGAATCCAGTACCACACCCAAGAATTTAAATTCATTTACCTTCTCAATTTCTTCTCCCTGCATTGTCACTCTGAGATTTTCTGATTGTGATGTTTTTTTAATAGAAAAACACATAGAAACTGTCTTTTTCATATTCAGAGTAAGCCTGTTTTGGTGAAGCCAGTGACAGACCCTGTTCATATATGAGGATAGTATCTCAGATGCCTCAGTTGGTGTCTTAGCGGATGCATATATGACTGTGTCGTCCGCGTAAAGCTGACAACCAGCCCCCACACAGCTTTCAGGCAAGTCATTAATGTAAAGACTGAAGAGCAACGGCCCAAGGATTGAACCCTGTGGAATGCCCATGTTATTTGGTTGAAGGGCAGATTTTTCCAAGTTGATTTTCACACATTGCTCTCTTGATTGTAAATATGAAGCAAACCAGTTAGAAGCTTGTTTGGAGAAATTAAATTTAGACAACTTATATAGAAGGATGTCGTGGCTGACAGTGTCAAACGCCTTCTTCAGGTCAAGAAACACTGCCCCCACGACATAGCCCCTGTCTATAGAACACTTCAGATTTTCAACAAAAAAGCAAGTTGCTGTTTCTGTTGAGTGTTTACGTCTAAAGCCAAACTGCTCTGGATGTAAAAGTTGATTTGATTCTAAGTAGTCAACCAGTTGTTCTGTCACGACCTTTTCCAAAACCTTTGACAATGCAGGGAGAATAGAGATTGGGCGATGCTGCCTGAACTGTAGCAAATAAACGTACTGATAGTTTTTCAGCCGGCTGACAATAACTGTATCGTCAGCATACTTTACAATGGTTCTATCCTCTCTGCTGCTACGGCACATATCCGTATAGAGGATGAACAAGAGAGGAGAGAGCACACATCCTTGTGAGGAGCCAGTGGAGGATGGAACCTGCTCTGAAACACTTCCATTCACTATCACTTTCTGTGTCCTGTCGGTTAAAAAGTTCAGAATCCAGCCCACAAGATTGTTGCTTATGTTAAAATGTTCTAAAAGCCTCAAAGCTAAAACATGGGGTTGGATTGTATTAAAAGCAGAAGAAAAAAATAAATAAAATAAAATAAATAAATAAAAGTAAATAAATAAAAGTCTTGCAAGTGTTCCTTTCCCCTCCAGAAGCAAATGTAATTAAAGCTGCAAGCAGCGATGAACGGGCCCTCGCACTCACGGCCACCGCCCACCATAAGCATATCAGAAATGACACCACCCACGACTTCCTATGTCAAACCATTCAAAAGTTATAGCAGAAAAAAGGGACAACCAATCAGAAGAAGGGGCGGGGCTAATTCAGGCCAATGAAGGTCAAGGACTCCATACAGAATCTGATGACACCACCCACGACTCTCTATGTCAAACCATTCAAAAGTTATAGCAGAAAATCGGGACAACCAATCAGAAGAAGGGGCGGGGCTAATTAAGGCCAAAGAAGCTCAAGGACTCATTACAGAATCCCATGACACCACCCACGACTCTCTATGTCAAAACATTCAAATGTTATAGCAGGAAATAGGGACAACCAATCAGAAGAAGGGGCGGGGCTAATTTTCGCCAATTATGGTCAAGGACTCAATACCGAGTCCCATGACACCACCCACGACTCTTTATGTCAAACCTTTCAAAAGTTATGGGAGAGAAAGGTATTCTAGTGGGCGCTGTTGAGCCGTTAGGCAACGCCCATTAATGCAAACCATGAAATATCAAATGTATCGACAGGCCTGGCTTTTCTTTAAGTTGTGACATGATACAGGTGTGTACCAATTTTCGTTCATGTACGTCAAACCGTATTATGGGGCTTGAGGCGCAAAGTTTTTTCTGTCTGAACCAATCAGATGAAGGGTGGGCGCGCTTTTTGCCGTCTAGCGTCGCCACGGTAACGCTTTTGAAAGAGAAAAGTAATGCGTGGTGTCGGAGGATGGAGACGCACGTTTTGATGTATAACACACCTGGGTGCACGTTACGGTTCGGGCTGAATTAATGACCGAAGAAATGGCATAAATTGCGCCAAAATTACACGATTAATTCAAAATGTTCAAAATGGCTGACTTCCTGTTCGGTTTCGGCCATGGCGCCAAGAGACTTTCCTTTAAGTTGCGACATGATACAGGTGTGTACCGATTTTTGTGCATGTACGTCAAAGCGTATTGTGGGACTTGAGGCACGAAGTTTTATCTGTATGGACCAATCAGATGAATTGGGGCCGCGCTTTTTGGCGTCTATCATCGCCACGGTAACGCTTTTGACTGAGAAAAGTTATGCACGTTATTGCAGGATGGAGACGCACATTTTGATGTATAACACACCTGGGTGCACGTTACGGTTCTGGCGAAGAAGCGGCTGAAGGAATGGCATAAATTGCGCCAAAATTACATGATTAATTCAAACTGGCCGACTTCCTGTTGGGTTTCGGCCATGGCGCCAGGAGACTTTTCTTTAAGTTGTGCTATGATACAGGTGTGTACCGATAAAGGAAGCTCTGAAAACCTTAACAAACCATGGTTTACTATAGAACTTAGGAAATCCGCAAATTCAAAATTTAATGTCTATGAGTTTTGGTTCAAATATAAATCATTGGTATAGTATGCATAAATGGCTTTATGAGGGTGACACTTCCATTATAGATAAAATGTATTTCAAAATGGTTTTCAAAAATGAAAGGACACATGAGTCTATCTTTCTTGAAAAGTTAATTTAATTACTGATACTTATTAAAATATACATTTTGTTAAGGAAATCTATTAATTTTGAGATAAATAACGGTCGCCCCCAATTACTTTTTTAAGGTCGTTGCCCTATTAATGTAGGTTTAAAAACACTAAAATACCTTTGTTTTAAGTTTTCACATATATGCACACTACATTCCAAATGTTTGGAAAATGGCCAAATACATCTTTATTTTAAGTATTTTAAAAATAGGCCTCTCAAAGGCCTTATACATCATTGACCCACAATTGTGATTCAGGCTTAAAGCTCCCCTGCTACACGTCATTCAGGCAGCCAATCAGCACAGAGCCTCATTAACATAGACCCCCCTCCCCTCAGAATCCCTCATAGACAAGGTTAGAAACGGTAAAAATAAAGACATGGCCCAGAGGCTGAATTTCTCATTTATGTAGAAAAAACCTTCAAAAGCTTGTTTTTAAGACATTCAATGCCTGTTTAAAATATACATTAAATGCCATAATAGGTCACCTTTAAATAATTTTTAAGCAAATGAAGCAACGGTAAATTCTCGCCAAATACAGTAAATTCCAGTTGTCCCTGAACGCACCAGGAGGATAATCGGCTTTTTAGAATTCCGACCGGTCCCTGAATGCACCTCCTCCGCGGCGCGGCGCGGTCCCGACCAGATCTCGGCTGAAAGCCGATAATAATATAATCAAATTGCAACGCTGCTGTGAAATAAGGTGTAATACATGCACTGTAGTTATTTTCTGTATAAAAATTGAATTTAAAAAGACGGGTTTGACTCAAAATCAGTGTGGTTTTATTTAAGTGGTCTCTGTCTCGGTAGAAGACAGAGACATGAAAGACATGAAAAAAGCGAGTTGCATTACAGACATGCGCCGCCGAAATACATCGGTGAAAACTATTCCACAGGAATATTTCACCATAGATGTCTTAAGACGACTCTACAATTATGCACACAATAAAAAAATACTTACAGATTAGGTTGGGACTCGTGTGAAAACACTGGAGGATTCATGTCGTGTGAGGAACGTCAATACGGTGCGCACACAACGTCCCCCCGCTCCCCCCCTCCTCCTCCTCCCTCCCCCCTCCCCCTCGGCCTCCGCTCCGCTGCAGGAGCCAGCTTGCTTTAAATCCAATGGATTTAAATAAATATTCATTACCAATCGTGCGTTTTACGCACCTTAATGCCAAAAATATATTTTCACATCACAGTAAACAATATTTTTACGAAGTTTACGAAGTTAATTGGACATGGCATGACAAAAATATGATTTAATTGTATATGAATACATTTTTGGAAAAAGAGAGTTACAAAGTTCTTCAAAAGCGATATGTACCAGCGTATGATTTTTTAGTCATGTCGAAATGTATCTAAATCTGACATTTTATTGTCTTAAGACCAAGCCTATGATTTTAAATTATTATTTTACCAAAAAATTCAGAGTGACGTAAAATGGCAGTTCCCTTCAAGTTATGACCACGATACTCAACACAGTTAATAAGGACGCTTATGACAATAATATGTGTCGATTTCATTGTGATTGGATGAATGAAACAGCAATGACAGCACATAATTTGATGAAAAATGTATACCTGACCAAAAGGTGGCGCTATGGATTTCAATCCAAGATTGTCATATCCACTTGTTCAGAATGGAAGCCATATTACATGTATTGATTTTGGGTCAATTTGGACCAAGTATGTTTAAGTTACAACAACTTTTATGTTCATGGCGAGACACAGAAATTTGACAACCTCTAACGGCCACGCCCTTCGATAAGAACTTACAGTTTTCTCTGTCACTCATCGTCAATGTCTTACCTATTATCTGACCAACTTTGAGATCATTAAACTGATCTCGCTTGGAGCACAGATGCATACTAGAAGACATGACAATTCCTGGTGCCAACAGGTGGCGCTACAACCGATCCTGAATATTCCACCATAGATGTCTTCAGGCTCAGCCTAAAATCATGCACATACGTTTTCGGCAACATAAAATAATGTATTGCTGAATTACAGCCAATTGATGTTTGATGGCGAGGCTTAAAAATGACCTCAAACTTCGCCGAATCACTACGTTCAAGCCCTCTGCTAAAAACTTAAAAGCTTCGCAATTTAGCTTCGGCCATGTGTCTAGATTGTACAAATCAAGTTGTGAGCCAATCTGATAAAATCTCTAGGAGGAGTTCGTTAAACTACGAGGCCTAGAAATGATCAGAATTCATCAAAAATGACATTTTCTATTCAAAATGCCGGACTTCCTGTGTAACTTAGAGCATGGGTCCAAGAGACTTTTTTGTAGGGCCTTGTCAGATATAATAGACACATAAAGGACATTGCTGTAAGTCAAACCATATTGTGGGGCTCGTCAAAAAACATAAAATAGGTGGCGCTATAGAGCCCATTCTTGTGGACCCATGCCTGTCGCCCATAAAATACGTAATTTTACGCGACTCTGGAAGCGTGTGCAAAATTTGGTGAGTTTTTGAGCATTTTAAGGCCTCCAAAAAGGCAATTCATTTACGGCGAGAATAATAATAATAATAATAATTAAAGCTGCAAGCAGCGATGAACGGGCCCTCGCACTCACGTCCACCGCCCCCCATAAGCATATCAGAAATGACACCAGCCACGACTCTCTATGTCAAACCATTCAAAAGTTATGGCAGAAAAAAGGGACAACCAATCAGAAGAAGGGGCATGGCTAATTCAGGCCAATGAAGGTCAAGGACTCCATACAGAGTCTGATGACACCACCCACGACTCTTTATGTCAAACCATTCAAAAGTTATAGCAGAAAATCGGGACAACCAATCAGAAGAAGGGGCGGGGCTAATACAGGCCAATAGCGTCTAGCGTCGCCACGGTAACACTTTTGAAAGAGAAAAGTAATGTGCGTCGTCACAGGACAGAGACGAACATTTTGATGTAAAAAAAAACACAAAAATTGCTGACAAAATTTTCGGCATATACGAGGCTTGAACTCTCGACCTCTGGCACCAAAGACCGCAATAATCTGGCTGAGCTAAATCTCAGCTATTCCTTTCATTTGACCTACTGGCTTAGGACAGACCAACATAGCGATAAAATGTCTGGAACTTTTTTTTCCTAATTTTTTTAATATTTGTAAGTTATAAATATTAGTAAAACCCTACTATTTTAATTATTACTATTTCTGTAACCATTCTGCCAAGGTTGTAACCGGGCTGAGCCGGGAATATTTCTGATGTCACCACATTACAGGGAGCTGATTGGTCGGGGGGCGGGGCCGTCATCACCCTACTCGCCACTGATTGGTCGGGGGCGGGGCCGTCATCACCCTACTCGCCACTGATTGGTCGGGGGGCGGGGCCGTCATCACCCTACTCGCCACTGATTGGTCGGGGGCGGGGCCGTCATCACCCTACTCGCCACTGATTGGTCGGGGGGCGGGGCCAGCAGACGTTTGAATCAGGAAGAGGGACTCTCTATGTCAAACCATTCCAAAGTTATAGCAGAAAATCGGGACAACCAATCAGAAGAAGGGGCGGGGCTAATTAAGGCCAACAAAGCTTAAGGACTCCATACAGAGTCCCATGATACCACCCACAACTTCCTATGTCAAACCATTCAAAAGTTATGGCAGAGAATAGTATTCTAGGGGGCGCTGTTGAGCCGTTAGGCCACGACCATTAATGCAAACCATGAAATATCAAATTTATCGCCAAGTCTGTCTTGCATGCAAAATTTGGTGACTTTTGAAGAACTATCAAATATGGACCAATCAGATTTCAAAATGGCCGACTTCCTGTTCGGTTTCGGCCATGGCTCCAAGAGACTTTTCTTTAAGTTGTGCCATGATACAGGTGTGTAGCGATTTTCGTGCATGTACGTCAAACCGTATTGTGGGGCTTGAGGCACAAAGTTTTCAGGGGGGCGCTGTTGAGCCATTTTGCCACGCCCATTAATGCAAACCATGAAATATCAAATTTATCGCCAGGCCTGGCTTGCATGCAAAATTTGGTGCCTTTTGGGGAACTATCAAATATGGACCAATCAGATGAAGGGGGGGTGCGCTTGTTGGCGTCTAGCGTCGCCACGGTAACACTTTTGAAAGAGAAAAGTAATGCGTGTAGTCGCAGGATGGAGACGCACATTTTGATGTATAACACACCTGGTTTCATGATACGGTTCGGGCTGAATTAACTCTCGAAGGAATGGCATATATTGCTCCAAAATTACGCAATTAATTCAGAATGTTCAAAATGGCCGACTTCCTGTTCGGTTTCGGCCATGGCGCCAAGAGACTTTTCTTTTAGTTGCGACATGATACAGGTGTGTACCGATTTTCGTTCATGTACGTCAAAGCGTATTATGGGGCTTGAGGCACAAAGTTTTTTCTGTCGAACCAATCAGATGAAGGGTGGGCGCGCTTTTTGGCGTCTAGCGTCGCCACGGTAACGCTTTTGAAAGAGAAAAGTAATGCGTGGTGTCGCACGATGGAGACGGACATTTTGATGTATAACACACTTGGGGGCACGTTACGGTTCGGGCTGAATTAACTTTCGAAGGAATGGCATAAATTTCGCCAAAATGACACGACTAATTCAAAATGGCCGACATCCTGTTGGGTTTCGGGCATGACCCCAAGAGACTTTTGTTTAAGTTGTCCCATGATACAGGTGTGTACCGATTTTCGTGCATGTACGTCAAACCGTATCGTGGGGCTTGAGGCACAAAGTTTTCAAGGGGGCGCTGTTGAGCCATTTTGCCACGCCCATTAATGCAAACCTTTAAATATCAAATTTTTCGCCAGGCCTGACTAGGGTGCAAAATTTGGTGACTTTTTGGGCATGTTAAGGGGGGCAAAAAGGCCTTCACTTTGTCAGGAAAATAATAATAATAATAATAATAATAAAAATTCCTGCAAATACAATAGGGCCTTCGCTCTGAAGGTGCTCGGGCCCTAATAATAATAATAATAATAATAATAATAATAAACATCACAGATACAATAGGGTCCTCGCACTTTCAGTGCTCGGGCCCTAATAAAGTGACTGTGGCATCTTCTACCCCTCTGTTGGGCCTATAAGCAAATTGCATGGGATCAAGGTCATGCTCAGTTGTCTTCAGAATTTCTGATCTTACAAGTTTTTCAACAGATTTCATTACAATCGATGTCAGTGCGATTGATCTGAAGTCATTGAGGCTTTTGGGAGAACTGATTTTTGGGGCAGGGATAACCACAGCATTCTTCCAGACTACTGGCACTGCTGCATCTTTAGAGACCGATTAAAAATATACTGAAAAATAGAGCTCAGCTCTACTGCACAAGATTTCAGCAAGCGGCCACAGATGTTATCAGGACCATGGCTTTTATTTGGTTTAAGGGAACAGAAAGATTTCAACGTCCTTCCTGGAGATAAAAAAGTGCTGATGGTCAATCACTTTATGACTCACTTCATGTGATTCCTGACTAAAATCAAAAGCATCAAAGCGAGTATAAAAACAGTGAAGAGCATTCGCAAGTTCAATGTCCGTCTCAAAGCCATCAAAAGAGATGATACTGCTGGTTTTGGAGTGTTGGAGGCCTGCAATCTCTTTCATGCTCGACCAAACAGACAAGGTTATTCATAGCCATCTTGTTCTCCAACTTCAGTTTATAGTCCTGCTTTGCTTTTAAAATCCAGATTTTCACCTCCATGTTTAAAAGCAAGTCTCTTATTCTGTATACAGGCCTTAACTGACCTAGTGACCCAAGGCTTATTATTGGGAAATATTTTTACACCCCTACAAGGAATGATCATATCCCTGCAGAAAGCGACATATGAACAAGTAACATCAGCAAGTTCATCAAGATCAGCACCACAAGGTTCTTTAAACATGTCCCAATCCGTGCAGTCGTAGCACTCTTGCAAGCAAAGCCCCGCCTCCTCTGTCCACTCCTTAATGTCTCTTGTCTGGACCTTTTCCCTCTTTAACACAGTTCTGTATGTAGGCAGGAGATGCACACAGTTGTGATCAGTACTCGAGTTGTAAAAATAAATCAGGGGGGATGGTGGATTTTATCATATGGGGACAGATAATTTGTGCTGATTACAAATAATATAATATATTACTAGACCCTCCAGAAAAATGCGGGCAAAAATCCTTGATTCTGCGGGCTAAAATAATTGATTATGCGGGCTAAAATCATTGATTATGCGATTAAATGTGCAGGTTTTTTATGTGCTTTTATGCAGTGAAATTGCGGAATATGCTGGAAGTTGCGGAATATGCGGGAAGTCGTGGAATATGCGGAAAGTTGCAAAATATGCTAAATATGCAGGAAGTTGCGGATTCGGCGCTGAGCTCTTCCCTCTTCGCTCGCCGCTACTCATCATCATCATCATCATCGTTTAGGCTATTAGTCAGACTCGAGGTCCATGATAAAAACATACAACACTCAATACATAAGAACACAGATTAAAAGAATGCTGATTGTACTGAGGGAATCTAGTTTCTTTTCCTCCGCTTAGTAATATGCTTAATTCAGCGGGCTGTCTCGTCTGATCTGAGGTCGTAGACGAAAAAAAAAGGAGAGCGCAGGTGTAGAGGAGAGGAGCGGTGGCGGCCCGGAGGCCGGTCCCCGCCTGGTCTCTCCCCTCCAGCCCGCGGCTCGGTGCTCGGGTGATTGCCGGGCGCACCGGCGCGGTGAGGGGACGAGCCAGAGCTTCACCACACGCGTCCGCCGCCAAGATCCCCAAGTGGATGGGAGCGTGCGCAGCGTGCGCAGTGGTGCGCGGTCAGCGCGGATCCTGAGTCCACAGGCAGCCGCGCCCACCGCGCAAACTGGGGGCTCGACGGAGACGGCACTCCCTGTACCTCTCACCCCCGCGGGTGAGAGCTGCTGTTTGGGGGGTGGTGGTTTCTGCGAGGGGTGCGGAGATACCCGGGCGGGTCCCGCACGTCGCGACCAGGCGTCCCAACATGTCACTCACAACACTCCCCCCTTTTTCCAAACTTTATGCGAAAATGTGCGGCGATGATGCGGTGAAATCAAGCGAGCCCCGCATAATCCCCGCATAATCCCCGCATAATCGCATATTTAGCGCGGACATATGCAATTATCGCGGGAAATATGCGCCCTTTTAGGAATAAATCTATCCCCGCGTAATCTGCGCCATTTGGCTGATTATGCAATGAATTATGCGATCGCGTAATCGCGTTTTTCTGGAGGGCCTATATTACAAATAATAGCAGTGACCAAAACACCTGCAGAAATACTGCAGGAATGACATAGCAGCAGTTAAATGCAGCCTTCTGTAAGCTTTAAATATCCACTGGGCTTACATCAAATACATCAAAACACAACAATAAAAAACACTTTTCTGAACTTATCAATATGACTCTGTCCTTCACAGGTAAGTAAAGTAAAATGGATCACTGCAAAAACTCACAATCTTAACAAAAAATATTTGTCTTTTTTCTAGTTAAAATGTCTCATTTTAGTAAAAAAATCTCATTACACTTAAAACAAGACTCATCACTGGAAAAAACAACAATTTTCACCTGTTTCAAGTAGATTTTCACTTAAAATAAGTAGAAAAATCTTGTCCCACTGACAGATTTTTCTACTTATTTCAAGTGATGTACTTGTACTTGTACTTGAAACGGGTAAAAATGTTCAAGTAAGTTATTTTTCTGGTGACGACTCTAAATGTTGAAATAGCAGTAAAACCACATTCATTGATGAAATGACATAAGGGATGGAAAGGGGGAGGGCAGTTTTACAGGGGGGGGGTGATATGGACCGTTTTTATTTCAGGGGGGGATGATTTGGACCGTTTTTATTTCAGGGGGGGATGATTTGGACCGTTTTTATTTCAGGGGGGATTCCATCCCCCCTCAACTCCAGTACTGTGATCCCCTGAGCCCAGGGGAGGTAATGGGAGGGATTTATATGCCTCCTTAACGGACCATAGCAGAGATCAATAATTTTATCCCGTCTAGTTGGACAGGTTACATATTGATGAAAGTCCGGGAGTGTTTTTTTAAGGGAGACATGGTTAAAATCCCCCAGTAAGAAGATAAGGCAGATTGCAGTTTCTGCACTACATCATGGATGACACTGCAGGCAGAAGAGGCATTGGCTTTCGGGTGTAAATAGACAGTTATGATAAAAAGTTGCGGGAACTCACGGGGCAGGTAGAAAGGACACAACGATACACATAAAAGTTCAACATCTGGAGTGCAGATGCGCTCTCTGACAGGCACAGATTTCAGATGACTAAGCTGTTTTGGGCTTTATATGCAAGTAATAACATTTTGCACTGGATCCTGGTTTTACGAGGACCAATGGAGCGACGCTAACACTAGAGAGACGTGGTTTACAGCTCCTCGTTTACAGCTCCTCGTGCACATTTAGCACGTGACGTAGCAGCAGAGAGGATAGAACCATTTTAAAGTATGCTGACGGTACGGTTATTGTCAGCCTGCTGAAAAACAACGAGACGAGCCACGGCCCAGTTGTCAATGATTTCCTTGACTGGTGCAGTAAATCTTTTCTTCAAATGAACATTTCTAAAACAAAAGACATGATCAGTGACTTTCACAAAAACAGTGCCCCCAACCAAGAGGTTACAGTTTTAAAAGGTCAGGCAGTGGAGTGTGTCAGCACATATAAATATCTTGGAACTGTCATCGACAACAAACTGAACTTTGAGGCAAACTGTCAAGCTGTGTAGAAAAAGGGACACCAGCCTGTTTTGTTTGAGAAAACTGTCCACTTTTAACATTTCCAGGACCATGCTGATCTTGTTTTATCGTGCTTTTATAGAATCAGTTTTATCTTTCTTTCTTGCTTCATGGTTTGGAAATGTGTCCCTTAAAAACAAAAATTATTTAAATCAAATTGTGAAATGGTCGAGCAAGCTGATTGGAGAGTCTCAGCTTCAGCCAGAATCCCTGTATTCTAAACAGTTACAGAGGATAACTGTTTTAAAAGACAACTCCCACCCTCTTAAAGGTGAGTTTATTTTAAAAAACAACTCCCACCCTCGCTTGTAAAACCAAACGTTACAAAAACAGTTTTGTACCAACAGCCATCAGTGCCATAAATAAGTGAGGGAACTGCAACATAACTTTGTATTTATGTTTTTGTATTGTTTCCTTTATCTTGTTTTTATGAAAAGGCACATTTTTTATCCTTTTGCTTGGTTTTAATATTTTAGTGGTTTTATCTACTGATGTTTTAACTTATCTTGATTCTTATCTTGGGGCCGTCCTTGTTCTTTGTTCTTTTAGCCAAAGCTGTGGTCACTTTATCTTATCCTGTGTTGTTGAGTATATGGTTTTAGATTGTATGAGGAGGCACTCACTGTGAACCAAATTTACCCGAGGGTACAATAAATAAATCTATCTATCTATTGTGTTCTGCACGTATGGGTTTGAATCCCATAGTTGTCATATTATCTTTAACATCACAACAATGTTTCAGTGATGTTAAAAGTCTCTTCTAAATCTGCTCCCTCTTTTTTTTTTTTGGCTCTAGTGGCCCTTTATTGGAGATGCAGACTGGAAAGGGGTAGAGAGAGAGAACAGGGAAGACACGCGGCAAAGGTGCGCAGGCTGGATTTGAACCCGCGACCGCTGCAGGAGGACTGTAGCCTCAGTATATGAGCCGCAGCTTAACCCACTGCGCCACCGAGCGGCTGAAATCTGCTCCCTCTTTGACATATATGTCACACTAGACTTACTAGAAAAATAACCAACATCTTGATGTTTGTTTCAGATGTGACTGTACAGCAGGGGTCCTCAACCCTGGTCCTCGAGGGCCGGTGTCCCTGCAGGTTTTAGATGTTTCCCTGCTTCATTGCACCGTGATACAAGTGACTGTGTCATCAACAGAATTGTGCAGCCCTGGATGAAAAGCTGATGACGATGATTAATTAGAATCAGGTGTGTTAAAGCAGGGAAACATCTAAAACATGCAGGACACCGGCCCTCGAGGACCAGGGTTGAGGACCCCTGCTGTACAGAGTTGTCTCTCTAACGAGGGAACTTCTCAGTTACCTCGTCTCCATGGTGATTTCTCTTACCAGAAACTACTGGGGCCACACATGCTAACGGTGATAAATAGAAAGTTTCTCCACAATATTGAACACTGTTTTTTTTCCAAAAGATTGTACCTAAAATCAGAATAACTAAGGAGTGAAGGATCCCTTTATTTCATGGAGGGCGTAAAGAACTTTTCAAAAGCTACCGCTGAAGTCCGAGTGGCCTATTGCACAAAGATCTCTGTACCAAGCTGTTCAGAGAGGTTATATTAGGCAAGTCCTTCCAGATAACAACGTTTATGATAATCCAGTGTTCATATCCTTATAAACTTTGTTATTGATGGAGGTAATCTGAAAGAAATCCTCACTGTTACTTTTGAATCAGGCTGAACATTTCTGATTGAATGGAGAACCCTCTGAATCCTAATGAAACGTTGTAGGACACATATCCCACTTTCTTGTGACTTCTGAAACTAGTTTAGTGTACAATGCACTTTTCCTCTAGTCTTCATTTTATTTGAACACCAGTGCGGTGATGAGATCTGTGAGAACAGTTTTGAATCTTTAGTGATCAGGAACATGTCTCTCCAGAACCTCATTTGGATGTTTTAGCATCTTCTGCTGCAAGGCCAGGTTGACTTCCAGCACCTGGCGTCTCGTGTACAAAGAGTGCATGGATTTAATTGTGAATCCTTGCATGGAATAAAATCATCTGATGATCCAGTCTTCATCCTGGACCAGCAGATCAGAGTGGTTCCTAAAGACTCACTCCGTACTGCATCCTGCCATCAGCAGGTTCCTCTACCAGAGCCAAGGCTGACGCTGGGATTTACGGTATACATCATTTTGTACCAACCTTTAGTTTTTGGTGGTTAATGTGGTTGATTGTGAAATTGTTGCATTTCGACTCGTGTGTAACTTATTAGGTGATGTGGGGACTGTCGTGTCCTTCACATGTGATGGTGAACTTGTTGTTGAAGTCACTTTTCCTCATATGTTGGACTTCACTGCATCCCCAGTGAGTGTCGCCATCGGACAAAACCTCAGAAATGTGCGTGCACCAGAATTAATGTGTGCGTGAAGGACTACAACTTGATCGTGATCATGCAGATTTGAACAATTCCAGGTACACATCAAAGTTTTCTGTTGCAGCTAAAGTTAGTCTGGTTGGTGAACTCGTGAGGATGGATTAAACAAAACTGAACGTTCATTATGACCCTGATGTGAGTTGAACACATAACCTTCTGATCTGGAGTCAGACGCGCTACCATTGCGCCACAGAGCCTTTTCTGACATTTCTGAGGTTGTTTAATCAACACAAATCTAATCATAGAGGGCAAAAAGTGTTTAGTCAGACCACCAGTTGTGCAAGTTCTCCCACTTAACAAGATAGGAGAGGCCTGTCATTTTCATCACAGATATATTTCAACTATGAGAAACAAAATGAAAAAAAAAAAAAGAAAGGCCAGCTTAAATGACATCATGTGACGCAGCACAATTCTCTCAGATATGAATGAAGCAGATCTCTTCTAAGACTGATTTCTTTCTGATTATCTCTTAAAATTGATCAGATTTGTTTGGAACTGTGAAGGGAAACAACTGTTGGAAATGATCCTTCGTATTGATCAGTGACATCATTAGCATCACTAGCTGAAAACGACTGTATAAACATCATTCAAGAACATACTCATGATATTAGATACATTCATCACATATTTAAGGGTTCTTATGGACATTTTAGGGTAACTCCAGCCCCCTAAAGCAGGTCTAATGGTGTCCATGTTTCCATTTCCCCGTGTTGTTTTTTGAGGTGGAGCCTCGTGGATTGATACTACAACATCATGTGGGTAAAACCTTGATACCTTTGTACCTGGTTGTGTGGGAGACTGACAGGTTCCACTGAGATTTGAACTCAGATTACTGGAGTCAAAGTCCAGAGTGCTAACCATTACACCATGGAACCCTGTTCAGCTTTTATTGTGGTTTTATGGTGGTCCTGAAACCAGAACATGAGTGAAAAGCAATATGCGCCTGAGCATCTGACAGAGTGCTGTCCATGGTGCTAGGAGCGTCTGGGTGTTTAGGGTACCAGGGCCCTGGTCCTCCAGGCCCAAGGGCTGGCTCTTTCACTCCAGTGGCCGGTCGGTGGGGGGGGGGGCTTAAAAGCGGGTCCCCGGGTTCGGACGGTGAGCCGGGTCTTTGGGTGGCTCCAGGTGAGCCGGGTTGTTGAGGTTGTTGAGTTTTTGTTGGGGTCTGGTGGTGATGCTGCTGGGGTGTGGTGGTGGAGCTAGTGGGGTGTGGTGGTGATGCTCCTGGGGTCTGGTGGTGGAGCTAGTGACTGACATGTTTTGAAAACGGCGGGCATGACGAGAAAAATCCTGTAAAAAATCTCTCTAATGTGTTTCTTTTTTTCCTGTAAAGTTGGACATTTTAAAGTGTAGGTAAATGGAGAATGACTGGCTTTTGGTCAGTTGTGGAACTGCAACGAAATTCATTTCTGCATGAGACCCAATGCGAGAAAGAGATGGTCGACCTTCCTGTGCTGAGCACCAAGAAGAGGACTGGAGTGGTTTTCCAAGATCCAAATAATATTATTGCAAAGTCATACATGTTTCTGCCCAGTTTTGAACAGGGGACCTTTCGCGTGTTAGGTGAACGTGATAACCACTACACTACAGAAACTTGCATGCTTTGAAAATGGCGGGTGTAATGAAAAAAAAAATCCTATCTTCAAATCATTCATGTTAGAAATAAATGTATGACTTCATATAATTTTTCCTGTTGTGGTAAAATTAAAAATCATCCATGGGTATTACAGTCAGGCTCCCTTCAGCTCCTCCCTCTGCTGCCCAGGTGCAGCATATCAGGTTCATCTGGACCAGTTGAACAATTTGTAGGCAATGCACCCACACTCAATGTAAATAATCTTTAAACTTTATGGTGACTGAAAACTGCCTGATCAGCTCTGTTTTATAAAGCACATTTTTACATGAATAAAATAAGAATAACAAGAAAATAACACAACAAATGTTGAAGCACAACAGCCATGAAGACCATTTCTACAAGTGTTTGAACCAGCAATTTTAAATGTCTCATACCTGTTTAGATGTTTTTGTATAAGATTAAGGGAGAAGAACAACAGCAGAGGGCGCTGTTGCTACATTTGGTAACGTGCACAATTCAGAGTTGGTCCTGCCTACTTTTGCACCCTGGGTGAACTGTCCAACATTCAGATAAATCAATCACCGCTTAGGAGGCAGGTAACCATATATGGTAAGTATAAAAGTTACCATCCTTCATAGCTCTGTTACTTCACATAAAGCCAGGACAGTAGTGGAACAGGTTTGTGTACTAAATATATCACAGTGAGGTGAAATAAAGCTGCTCCAGAGGTAGAATGAACTTGTTGTGTCAACAGGGTTTTTATAACAAGTTGAAGACGTGTGTTGAGGGCCCTGTGGCTTAGTTGGTCAAAGCATCTGTCTTGTAAACAGGAGATCCTGGTTCAAATCCCAGCAGAGCCTTTAAACTCTTGAAGACAAAGGTAAGGATGTAACTCCTGTAATGTTTAAAACCATGTACATGTGGAATAAAGTATCCAACTTCTGGGTTTTCCACACGGTTGGATAAAGTCCTCTCCTCTGTTAGGGAGGAAACTGTTTGTCAACAATTACAATGTTTTTCAGTGTAGTAAGTGCTCATCAGTGAACTGTCGTTGGCTGACCGTCACTGCCAGGGTTTTTGAGAAAGCTTTAAACCAGTCAGGAGTGCGTAGAAAAAGAGAGCTCTGTTCATTCAAATGTCAATTATCATTATCAATCTTCTCCAAGTCTATGGTCTCTTTTTAAGAGAATGCCTCTCTGGTGATCTGCCAGGCCCGTTAAAGCTTGGTTGTGTTTCCTTGACGTGCATAAAGCTTGTACAAGGTTGAAAAATGGAATGGCGACCGCCATCCAGCACAGGGGTCTTGAACGTGTTAACGGTCGGCTTATGTACGTTACCCAAGCACACCTCTCCTATCACCACTCAGCCCAGATCCAGACGTTGGGCAAAGGGAGCATCATGTGGTCCGTTTATCTGCCGCCTGACCTTGTGTGCTCTGAGCACGTCTCTTCCGAGTAGCACAAGTATTTCAGCCTCTGGGTCCAGCTCTGGAATGTGTTTGGCAATATGAAGGAGATGAGGCTGGTGCAAAACTGCGCTGGGTGTTGGAATCTCCAACCGGTTGTTCGGGATCTCAGGACACTCAAGGAGTGGTGGAAGGGACATGAGGACTTTGCTATCCAGTGACTCGATTTGGTATCCCTTTGCCTTCTTGCCATATGTTTCTATAATGCCAGAGCAAGTTCTGAGATGATACCGAGAATGGTTTGCTCTCCACACTGAACACCTCGAAGAACTCTGGTCTAGCTAAGGAACGATTGCTCTGGTCATCAAGAATTACGTAGGCTTTGATGGCTTTGTTCTTGAAACCCTTGGGATAAATCTTTACAAGGCAGATCTTAGAGCATGAATGACCCCACTGGTTGGTGAACTCGTGAGAAAGGTAAAAGTATTTAGTCAGACCACCAGTTGTCATCTTTATTTCTTCAAGGCAGGTGATCCTGCAGACGTGAATAATTCTTGGTCCACGTCAAAGTTAACAATGAAGCATACAATCTTTAAAACTTTTTAGGAGATTAACTGGTCACCAGTTTGGCCAGTATGGGGATTGAACCCATGACCTTGGTGTTATTAGCACCACACTCTGACCTTCTGAGCTAACCGGCCTTCATGTGAAGTGGTTCTTTTTTGTATGTGTCTAGGTATGTGTATGTAGTGATCCAGGCCTTGTTTACAAAACCTTGAGTTACTGTAATGGTGGGTTATGGCCTGTAGGGGTCGCACTAATAGGAGGTCACTATCTGTAAAAAGGAGCATGAAGAAGAATAAAAGTTTGTCTTGCAGCATGCTGATTGTTGTGTCCTTGAATACAAGTTACAGAGGAACAATACATGGTGTCAGAGTTGAGAATCCACGACAGACAGAGTCTGGTGGCACAGACAACTAGTTGGAGCTGCTCACCGGTGAGGAGAGTGAGGACGGGTGATCTGTGGAGAAGAGGAATGAATGAGCACGTCGGCGAATGCTAACAAGCTAGCGGCAAGCTAACAACATTCAACATGGACCACATATTCACCATCACACCACCGGGATCGTTCGACTTCGAGCCGAGTTCGTGGCCTGCATGGATTAAAAGGTTTGAACGCTTCAGAGTCGCATCTAGATTAAAAGACAAAGACGGAGCATACCAGGTGAACTCTCTCATCTACACGATGGGTGATAGAGCCGATGATATCCTCTCGTCACTGCGGCTGGCAGAAGACAAACAAAATGACTATGATGAAGTGAAACAGGCTTTTGATCAACACTTAGTGGGAGTGCACAATGTCATTTTTGAACGAGCCAAGTTCAATAAAAGATGTCAAGAAGTCGGCGAATCTGCAGAGAACTTCATCACCTCAGTACACAAGTTGGCTGAACATTGTAACTATGGCATCCTACGTGAGGAAATGATCCGAGATAGGATTGTGGTCGGCATACGTGATGCAAAACTGTCTGAAAGACTACAGCTCAATCCAAATCTGGATTAAACTACAGCCATACTTCAAGTGAGGCAGCAGGAGGAGGTGAAAAAGCAACAAGCCGTCATGCGGTCAGCCGATACACCAGGGAACTTGGATGCAGTGTTCCACAACAGTAAGAGACCAGCTTATATGAAGAGGTCTACTCAACGCATAAGTCATTTTCAGCCACAGTCTACATCAACAAAGTCAAAACAGTGTGGGAGATGTGGAAAAACCCCAAAACATTCATGGACTGATTGTCCAGCTAAAGATGTTGAATGTAGAAAATGTCAAAAGAAGGGACACTTTGCGGCTGTATGCAGATCAGCTCAAAAATTAGAATCCATTGAAGATGATGAGGGGTCAGCTTACCTGGGAGCTGTTACCGATCCACAGTCGTCTACATGGACTGAAATACTCACCATAAATGATGGTCCGCTGCGCTTTAAAGTGGACACGGGTGCATCAGTGACTGCTATTCCAGAATCAGAGTACACAAAGGACAGGTATGGCAGTCACACAGCTACACGCAGGCCGCTACTGGGCCCGGCCAACCAACCGCTGGATGTTAAGGGGCAAGTGCATGCTGTCATTCAGAGAGGGGACAGAAAGATTGAGGAGGAGGTGTTCATTGTGAAGGACTTGACCACACCTTTATTGGGCCTCCCTACCATTCGCAGACTGCACATGATCCCCCAGCTCCTATCACCACTCAGCCCAGATCCAGACGTTGGGCAAAGGGAGCATCATGTGGTCCGTTTATCTGCCGCCTGACCTTGTGTGCTCTGAGCACGTCTCTTCCGAGTAGCACAAGTATTTCAGCCTCTGGGTCCAGCTCTGGAATGTGTTTGGCAATATGAAGGAGATGAGGCTGGTGCAAAACTGCGCTGGGTGTTGGAATCTCCAACCGGTTGTTCGGGATCTCAGGACACTCAAGGAGTGGTGGAAGGGACATGAGGACTTTGCTATCCAGTGACTCGATTTGGTATCCCTTTGCCTTCTTGCCATATGTTTCTATAATGCCAGAGCAAGTTCTGAGATGATACCGAGAATGGTTTGCTCTCCACACTGAACACCTCGAAGAACTCTGGTCTAGCTAAGGAACGATTGCTCTGGTCATCAAGAATTACGTAGGCTTTGATGGCTTTGTTCTTGAAACCCTTGGGATAAATCTTTACAAGGCAGATCTTAGAGCATGAATGACCCCACTGGTTGGTGAACTCGTGAGAAAGGTAAAAGTATTTAGTCAGACCACCAGTTGTCATCTTTATTTCTTCAAGGCAGGTGATCCTGCAGACGTGAATAATTCTTGGTCCACGTCAAAGTTAACAATGAAGCATACAATCTTTAAAACTTTTTAGGAGATTAACTGGTCACCAGTTTGGCCAGTATGGGGATTGAACCCATGACCTTGGTGTTATTAGCACCACACTCTGACCTTCTGAGCTAACCGGCCTTCATGTGAAGTGGTTCTTTTTTGTATGTGTCTAGGTATGTGTATGTAGTGATCCAGGCCTTGTTTACAAAACCTTGAGTTACTGTAATGGTGGGTTATGGCCTGTAGGGGTCGCACTAATAGGAGGTCACTATCTGTAAAAAGGAGCATGAAGAAGAATAAAAGTTTGTCTTGCAGCATGCTGATTGTTGTGTCCTTGAATACAAGTTACAGAGGAACAATACATGGTGTCAGAGTTGAGAATCCACGACAGACAGAGTCTGGTGGCACAGACAACTAGTTGGAGCTGCTCACCGGTGAGGAGAGTGAGGACGGGTGATCTGTGGAGAAGAGGAATGAATGAGCACGTCGGCGAATGCTAACAAGCTAGCGGCAAGCTAACAACATTCAACATGGACCACATATTCACCATCACACCACCGGGATCGTTCGACTTCGAGCCGAGTTCGTGGCCTGCATGGATTAAAAGGTTTGAACGCTTCAGAGTCGCATCTAGATTAAAAGACAAAGACGGAGCATACCAGGTGAACTCTCTCATCTACACGATGGGTGATAGAGCCGATGATATCCTCTCGTCACTGCGGCTGGCAGAAGACAAACAAAATGACTATGATGAAGTGAAACAGGCTTTTGATCAACACTTAGTGGGAGTGCACAATGTCATTTTTGAACGAGCCAAGTTCAATAAAAGATGTCAAGAAGTCGGCGAATCTGCAGAGAACTTCATCACCTCAGTACACAAGTTGGCTGAACATTGTAACTATGGCATCCTACGTGAGGAAATGATCCGAGATAGGATTGTGGTCGGCATACGTGATGCAAAACTGTCTGAAAGACTACAGCTCAATCCAAATCTGGATTAAACTACAGCCATACTTCAAGTGAGGCAGCAGGAGGAGGTGAAAAAGCAACAAGCCGTCATGCGGTCAGCCGATACACCAGGGAACTTGGATGCAGTGTTCCACAACAGTAAGAGACCAGCTTATATGAAGAGGTCTACTCAACGCATAAGTCATTTTCAGCCACAGTCTACATCAACAAAGTCAAAACAGTGTGGGAGATGTGGAAAAACCCCAAAACATTCATGGACTGATTGTCCAGCTAAAGATGTTGAATGTAGAAAATGTCAAAAGAAGGGACACTTTGCGGCTGTATGCAGATCAGCTCAAAAATTAGAATCCATTGAAGATGATGAGGGGTCAGCTTACCTGGGAGCTGTTACCGATCCACAGTCGTCTACATGGACTGAAATACTCACCATAAATGATGGTCCGCTGCGCTTTAAAGTGGACACGGGTGCATCAGTGACTGCTATTCCAGAATCAGAGTACACAAAGGACAGGTATGGCAGTCACACAGCTACACGCAGGCCGCTACTGGGCCCGGCCAACCAACCGCTGGATGTTAAGGGGCAAGTGCATGCTGTCATTCAGAGAGGGGACAGAAAGATTGAGGAGGAGGTGTTCATTGTGAAGGACTTGACCACACCTTTATTGGGCCTCCCTACCATTCGCAGACTGCACATGATCCCCCAGCTTCACAGCATTGACGACGCAGAGACACTATTTCGTGCAACCTACCCAGATATTTTTAAAGGGCTAGGTAAACTAAAAGGGGAATATAAAATTAAACTGAAAGAAAATGCAGTCCCCTACACCCTCTCTGCCCCCAGACGAGTAGCTATTCCCCTTCGCACCAAAGTCAAAGAGGAATTAGACCGCATGGAGAAGATGGGGGTCATAGCCCGTGTCGAGGAACCAACAGAATGGTGCGCAGGCATGGTCCCTATTGTGAAACCATCAGGGAAAATTCGGATCTGTGTGGACTTGACCCATCTGAACGAGAGCGTCATCAGAGAGAGACACATTTTACCGGTGGTGGATGAAACATTAGCCAAGCTGGAAGGTGCCAGAGTTTTCACAAAGCTAGATGCTACATCAGGCTTCTGGCAGGTACCACTCCATAAAGACTCTATGTTCTTGACCACGTTCATCACACCAGAGGGCAGATATTACTTCAAACGCCTGCCCTTTGGTATATCATCAGCCCCCGAACACTTCCAAAAGATGATTTCTCAGCTGGTTGACGGCATTGATGGGGTCTGGTGTCATGCTGATGATGTCCTGGTCACAGGGAGGGACCGAGCAGAGCACGACGGCAAGCTGCACAGAGTCCTGCAAAAATTCAGCGAGGCGGGGCTTACCCTGAATGAAAAATGTCAGTTTGCTCTGACAGAGATCCCTTTTCTGGGCCATGTCATAAACAGTCAAGGCATTAGAGCGGATCCAGATAAAATAAAAGCGATTCTTGACATGCCTGAGCCGCAGGATGTGGCCGATGTTCGACGCTTTATGGGCAAGGTGAACTTTGTGGGGAAATTCTCACCACGACTGCCCGACTTAACGAAGCCCATCCGTGACCTGTTGAAGACAGAGAACAGTTGGATATGGGGAGCCCCTCAACAGAAAGCGTTTCTGGAGACAAAAAAAGAACTGGGGTCAGAGACAGTGTTAGCCCAGTACAGTCCAGAACATGAAACTATGGTTTCCGCTGATGCCTCTTCATATGGGCTGGGAGGTGTGTTAACCCAAAAACAACAAGATGGTGAGTGGAAACCTGTTGTTTTAATTTCCAGAAGTCTAACTAAAGCCGAATCCCGATATGCACAAATCGAGAAGGAGGCTTTGGCTGTAACCTGTGCCTGCGAGCGCCTGAGAGGATACCTAAGTGGCCTGGACTTTATCATAAGAACTGATCACAAGCCGCTTATAACACTCCTGAAGTCCAGACCACTGGATGACCTCCCGCCGAGGATCATCAGATTCAGACTTCGGCTGCTCAGGTTCAGCTTCAATATTATCCATGTCCCAGGTAAAAACCTGATAACAGCTGACACTCTGTCCAGGGTGCCGCTTCCAGCTACAGCCACAGAGGCAGAACAAGACCTGGAAAAAGAGTGCAAAGCCTATCTGGACAGCATTGTGGAAAACTTGCCAGCCACACCAACAAGGCTTGAACAGATTAAGACAGCACAAACGTCAGACAATGTATGTAAACGTCTCAGTCATTACATTGCAAAAGGCTGGCCTAAACACAGACGTGATGTGCATGAGCTGCTGCTACCTTACTGGCCTGAACGGTCAGTCCTGCATGATGGAGGAGGACTGCTTATGAAAGGCGAGAGGCTCATAATCCCTGAAAACATGAGACCTGATATCCTGCAAAAACTACACCAAGGACATCAGGGTGTTAATAAATGTCTTGCCAGAGCAAGTGAGTCAGTCTGGTGGCCGGGCATCACATCTGCAGTGAAGCAAATGGTTGAAAGATGTGGAGTCTGTGCGCGTGAAGCCCAGACACCGGTGGAACCTCTGCTCACAACAGAACTTCCCAGCAGGCCGTGGCAGAGGGTCGCAGCAGACCTTTTCCAGTGGCAGAATGGACACTACTTAGTCATAATAGACTATTACTCACGCTACATAGAAGTGTGCAGCTTGCAGGGAAGCACCTCAGCAAAACAGACTATCACAAGGTTTAAAGCTGTATTTGCTAGGTTTGGTTGCCCAGAGGTGCTGGTCACAGATAACGGCCCTCAATTCTCCTGTCATGAATTTGCACAGTTTGCCCAAGAGTACGACTTCACACACGTGACAAGCAGCCCCCGTTATCCACGCAGCAATGGGGAGGCAGAACGGGCCGTCAGAACAGTCAAGTCGCTCTTAATAAAAGAAGGAGACTTCCACAAAGCCCTGTTAGCCTATAGGGCCACTCCACTGGCACATGGGAGCTCCCCAGCTCAACTTCTGATGGGGAGGAGAATTAGAACACCAGTTCCAGTGTCCCCGGAGCAACTTCGACCACAGTGGCCGGATCTGGAGAGATTCAAAGAAAAAGACACAACATTAAAACTACAACAACGACAGACATACAACCAGAGACACCGCACTCAAATCCTGCCACCTCTTCAGCCTGGTCAAGAGGTGTGGATCCGACCCGCACGCACTACAGGGACAGTTGTGGGTCCGGCAGCAACACCACGCTCCTACGAGGTGCAGACTCAAGATGGAGGACGGCTGCGACGTAACCGGTCCCACCTCAGGGAAGTACCAGCGCCCCCAGCACCACAGAACACTTTGACTAATGATGGAACAATAACTAGGTCAGGGAGACTGTCCAAGCCTCCTGATAGACTTAACTTATGAATGTTTGACACATACAGTTCACACTAAGTGAAATGTTAAAAGAGAGTTAAGTAAAGAAGAACAACTGAAAATGATGATTGATGGTTAAAAGTAAAAGGTTCTAGTGATGAGTTATAATCTTACCCGTAATTATACTTCCTTTAAAAAGGATTCTATGAAATACATTAAGTGATGTTATGGATAAGGAATGAAGTTCATAAGTAGCTATACTGTTTAAAGCACTTGATTGTCATAGAAAGTTCTGTTAAACAGATAATCTTTTATCTAAAAGGGGGAGATGTAATGGTGGGTTATGGCCTGTAGGGGTCGCACTAATAGGAGGTCACTATCTGTAAAAAGGAGCACGAAGAAGAATAAAGTTTGTCTTGAAGCATCCATCTTGTTGTGTCCTTGAATACAAGTTACAGAGGAACAATACAGTTTACTAGACAGGTGCTTGCTGAAGACTGAAGACATTTTTTTGGGGAAAAGGTATCCAATGTCTGGTCTTCCACATGGTTGGTTAAAGACTTCACCTTCTCCTCTGTTTGGTAGGCGAACCTTCAGATAGTTAGATCTGGTGTCCTAACTCACATTCACTCTTTAGAGGACACTTTGGTTTAGCTACCCTCTCTGGTTATTGCAAAAATAAGGAGAGATTAGATCGCGGATACAAGCGGCCGAGATGAGTTTCCTCCGCAGGGTAGCTGGACGCTCCCTTAGAGATAGGGTGAGGAGTTTGGTCACCCCGGAGGAGCTCGGAGCCTTCACATTGAGAGGAGTCAGCTGAGGTGGCTTGGGCATCCGTACCAGATCCTCCTGGACGTCTCCCTAGGGAGGTGTTCCAGGCATGTCCCTCCGGGAGGAGACCCCGGGGAAGACCCAGGACACGGTGGAGAGACTATGTCTCTCTGCTGGCCTGGGAACGTCTCGGACTCCTCTGGAAGAGCTGGAGGAAGGGTCTGGGGTGAAGGAAGTCTGGGCATCTCTGTTGAGACTGCTGCCCCCGCGACCCGGGAACGGATAAGCGGCGGACGATGGATGGATGGATGGATGTTTGTATTATTGAACTCTGTCCCCTATCTCCCTCCCTGAATGAACTAACCTTAGCATCCTTTTGTAGAGGTGATAATTGACCTTTAGTATGGGTCCTTGGGCCCTAATCAAAGGTGGTGTTGTCGGTAAACAGAAAAAGATCTTCAGATCCCAAACTTAAATAATAGTGAACGTGCCACCACATAAAGATATATGTTACCTGTCTTCTTGCACATATATGTGTGAGACTATATGTCCAATTTAATGTCTGTCAAGTCATCAATTAGGACTCATTTCCACAAAAAGTCTGAAACCATGTACACATACGTTCACACAAGTGTCCTCTCAAGCTGCTGCTCTCCTGTAACCTGCAGCAAAGCTCCACTTTCAACTGTGGTAAAAACAGTTAGCCAGCAGACTCTCTGTTTTTTTTTTAGCATTTGGAGCAATCCAGCATTTTCTTTGTACATGAGCAACTGAGCACTTTCTTTAACAAAACTTACACATTTCCCAGTAGAAGTAGAAGGTACATTAGCTGAAAAAAGCTGAAATAAATGTATGTTTGTTTGAACCAGAAACATTAGTCTGAGGTTTGTTCCCGTACTTATCTCACAGCTAACCTGCCTGGACCAATTTCAGTGTGAAATATTGATCACAGATTATCAGATGTCCTCGTTAGTATAGTGGACAGTATCTCTGCCTGTCACGCAGAAGACCGGGGTTCGATTCCCCGACGGGGAGAAAGCCTGTTTTGGATATGCATGACTGATACATATGAACAATGGTCAATAAGATAAAAATCACTCTTCTACACACCACAGGCAGTTGTGCTTTTCCTGCTAAAGAAGCTGTCATTGAGGAAGTTCTTCTAATACAAAACAGTGCTGTAAATCTTCCAGTGGATGATATGCTCTGTTCACTGAGAGGTCCTGATCCAGAAGTTCAGCCAGACAAGGGACCTTTTTCATGTGAGACAAACACGATAGCCACTAAACTACAGAAACTGTGCAGCAGGTTATTGATCATCATTCAGTTTAATGTTAATGTTATAAAAAAACATCTAGACAGGTATGATGTGACCATGGTTTTTTGTTCGCCGGTTATTTGTTTTGTGGCTCGTTGGTCTTGTAGTATGATTCTTGCTTCGGGTGCGAGAGGTCCCGGGTTCAATTCCCGGACGAGCCCCAGAGATTTATGCAATTTGTGTTTTTTTTCCTCCAAGTAGCAAAGTTTCAAGACTGTAGATTTTGTGTGTATGCATGGTCGGAGTTGTGCTTACATTTACATGCGTTCCTACGCACAGGTACATGTTGATAAATTCCATACTTTGCGTGGGAATGTTCACACGCACATATTTGGGCATATGAACAGTTGATAAATGAGGGCCCAGGTCTAACTATCTGAAGGCTCTATAACCACAGAGGGACTCGAACCCTCAATCTTCTGATCCGAAGTAAAACGCCTTGTCCGTTACAGGAGATCCTGGGTTCAAATCCCAGCAGAGCCTTTAAACTAAGAAATTAAGAATATCCATCCTGTAATGATAAAAAACACATACTTCGTGGAAAAAAATATCCAATGTCTGGTCTTCCACATGGTTGGTTAAAGGCTTCACCTTCTCCTCTGTTTGGTACGCTAACGCTTAGTACATTTAACAACGGCAAGCACATTAACTAAAATGGCAGGATTAACTGTTTTTTTATGTGAAAGAGTAGAAACTCGTGGACCACATGGCCTAATGGACAAGGCGTCTGACTTCAGATCAGAAGATTGAGGATTTGTGTCTCCTCTGTGGTTACAGCGCCTTCAGGTAGGTAAATCGGGTCTCCAAACTCACATTCACTCTTTAGAGGAAAATTTGGTTTAGCTACCTACTTATTACAATCCAGGATTTCCTTTGTACATGTGCCATTGAGTACTTTCTCTAACAAAATTTAACACATGTAGTCGTTAGTATAGTGGACAGAATCTCTGCCTGTCACGCAGAAGACCGGGGTTAGATTCCCCGACGGGCAGTGAACCTGTTTTGTATATGCATGACTGATACATATGAACAATGGTCAATAAGATAAAAATGACTCTTCCACACACCATAGGCAGTTGTGCTTTTCCTGCTAAATGAAACACTGATGAAACCTCACATTACAGACACTTTTAGTGATTGTTTTTGACCAGGTGGCAGAGGTCCTGCTGCATGGGAGGATAGAGAGACCGGGGTAGAGAAACCTTCCCAACTGTTTGACATGAGATTGGTCTCTGGAAAGCACCTAGCTTGTATTGTATTGACTCTATACTATATGAAAAAGTGTAGCTTACAGGTAATGCTACTGAGCATCTTAGGTTATTTCAAGCAAGGACAGCACTGTGCCATGCTGGGATAAAAACACCTCATAGTAACAACTCAAAGAGCAGAAGAATCAAGCACGACGAGGATGGGATTCGAACCCATGCGTGCAGAGCACAATGGATTAGCAGTCCATCGCCTTAACCACTCGGCCACCTCGTCTGTTGTGGCGCATAAGGGAGACAATAATTCATGAAAAATGTTTCCTTTTCCATGTTTCGGGCCTTGGTGTAAGAATACACAAGTCATGGAACTGCCAACATGCATCCTCCTTCGATAGCTCAGTTGGTAGAGCGGAGGACTGTAGAACCAGTAAAACAGGTATCCTTAGGTCGCTGGTTCAACTCCGGCTCCAAGGACTGCCATGATTTTTCATCTTCCCAGAGTGGGACTCTATTTCATCACTGTACTCGGCTATGGCTTTGGCCACTGCCATCTACTTTGGTTGGGACATCTGAGTTGTTACACCACATGTGTTTCCACATGTTACAATCAAAAAGGGCTAGTGGCGCAATGGATAACGCGTCTGAGTACGGATAAGAAGATTCTAGGTTCAACTCCTGGCTAGCTCAAAAAATCCTAATCTTTAATACTCTCCCAGTCACAACCTTGGTAGTGTACACGTTTCTTGTTCTGTGTCATTATTATTTACTTGCTTTTTTCATTTGTCTCTGTGTATGCCCGGAAATGTACACTTCAAAGGTGCCGCAGGATAGGCCGTCTTCCATAATGTTTCCAAAGCTGCCCCGGCTCATGCATTATGTTTGTCTTTCATGGGACCTCTTTTATTCATTCTCTTCCTTCCTACACTGAGAAACATATTTCCCTATACTAACAAGGACATCTGATAATCTGTGATCAATAGTTCACAACAAAATTGGTCCCGGCAGGTTAGCTGTGAGATAAGTACGGGAACAAACCTCAGAATTGTTTCTGATTCAAACAAACACACATTTATTTCAGCCAAATGTTCAAACATGTGACAAGTTGTTGTGGCGGAGTGGTTAAGGCGATGGACTTGAAATCCATTGGGGATTCCCTGCGCAGGTTCAAATCCTGCCAACAACGGTTAATGTTTGAACATGTTTGAACAAAGACTTGTAGTTGTTAACCGTAGACTAAAATGTCTTTCAAAACTAATCAGTGGGTTTTTTTTGTGTTATCCCCAGCATGCATTAATAGGTAACATCAGCCTACATTAATTTAGTTTTACATTTCTTTCCAAGCAGTCGGCCCAGGTTCGGTTCCTGGCTATCGTGACTGTAAACGTCTTTATATCTTACCAAACTTAATAGACGGCCTTCTAATGGCCCGCCCGCTGAATAACAGAAGAGTGGTTCTTCATGATCACACCTCCTAATAAACTGCCTTACACTGCCTTACTTACTTACTGCCTAACTTCAAAGGTACCCTAAACACCCAGACGCTCCTAGAAGCTGAACAGGGTTCCATGGTGTAATGGTTAGCACTCTGGACTTTGACTCCAGTAATCTGAGGTCAAATCTCAGTGGAACCTGTCAGTCTCCCACACAACCACGTACAAAGGTATCAAGGTTTTACCCACATGATGTTGTAGTATCAATCCACGAGGCTCCACCTCAAAAAACAACATATGGAAACGGAAACATTTAAGCTCTAAATTGTCTTGTTCTGAAGATTATCTCACACACACACACACACACAGGTGACAGGTTGTTGTGGCCGAGTGGTTAAGGCGATGGACTTGAAATCCATTGGGGATTCCCCGCGCAGATTCAAATCCTGCCAGCAACGAGTAATGTTTGAATGTGAAAGACGACTGCCCAATTTGCAGTTATTAATCATATCCAGTACTGTCCTTCAAAAGTAATCAGTTGGATTCCCTTGTGGTACATTTTGTATTTTCTACCCAGCATGGTAATACCCATGGATGATTTTTAATTTTACCACAACAGGACAAATTATATGAAGTCATACATTTATTTTTAACATGAATGATTTGAAGATAGGATTTTTTTTTTCGTTACGCCCGACATTTTCAAAGCATGCAAGTTTCTGTAGTGTAGTGGTTATCACGTTCAGCTAACACGCGAAAGGTCCCCTGTTCAAAACTGGGCGGAAACAAGTATGACTTTGCAATAATATTATTTGGATCAAATCAAATCAAATCAAACTTTATTTATATAGCACTTTTCCTACAAATAATGAAACACAAAGTGCTTAACAGAAAAAAAAACAAGAAAAACAAATAAACATAAAACTTATTAATGCCCCCCCCCCCCCCCCCCCCCCGCAGACAAAATCACACTACAATTCACCTAAATTACACACACAGACACGCACGCAGACACATGGTGTAGACATGGCTAGGCACAGAGGATCCAGGTGAGGAAACGGTAACAGGGAGCCGTCCAGGCCAGGAGGTCTCATAGCCCGCAGCTACAAGGGAGGGGGCCCACAGAGACCATCCCCCCCGGACGGATAGAGGAGTCCACACCACAGCGGTGAAGCCGTGGTGCAGAGCTCCACAACCATCCAGGCCGGAACCACCCCCAGGACGACCCCCTGCAGGCCAGAGTCACTCCCAGCATGGAGGCTCCCCATGAGGAAACACTGGAGATAAAAGCTACAAGAAAACAGGATAAAATACACTAAAGGAGTTTATAAAAAACATAAAACATACAAATATAAAATCCTAAAAGTATGTCTAGAAAGTAAGACATTAAAAACTAAAATAATAAAACAGTAAAATGTATAAAATAGACCATAAATAACAACTAAAATATTTAGATAAAACATTGAGATTAAACAAAAATAAAATACGATAAGAAAGGATAAACTAAATATAAAACAGAGCAGTAAGATTCAATAAAAATAAGGGTGAGCATAAGAAATGTATAAGAGTAAAAATGAGTCAGTTAAAAGCCTGATTAAAGAGATGGGTCTTGAGCCTCTTTTTAAAAACATCAACAGTCTCTGCGGCCCTGAGGTTCTCCGGGAGGCTGTTCTTGGAAAACCACTCTAGTCCTCTTCTTGGTGCTCAGGACAGGAAGGTCGACCATCTCTTTCTCGCATTGGGTCTCATGCAGAAATTAATTTCGTTGCAGTTCCAAAACTGACCAAAAGCCAGTCATTCTCCATTTACCTACACTTTAAAATGTCCAACTTTACAGGAAAAAAAGAAACATATTAGAGAGATTTTTTACAGGATTTTTTTCGTCATGCCCGCCGTTTTCAATACATGTCAGTCACTAGCTTCCACCACCAGACCCCAGGAGCTTCCACCACCAGACCCCAGGAGCTTCCACCACCAGACCCAAACAAAAACTCAACAACCTCAACAACCCGGCTCACCTGGAGCCACCCAAAGACCCGGCTCACCGTCCGAACCCGGGGACCCGCTTTTAAGCCCCCCCCGAACGGCCACTGGAGTGAAAGAGCCAGCCCTTGGGCCTGGAGGACCAGGGCCCTGGTACCCTAAACACCCAGACGCTCCTAGCACCATGGACAGCACTCTGTCAGATGCTCAGGCGCATATTGCTTTTCACTCATGTTCTGGTTTCAGGACCACCATAAAACCACAATAAAAGCTGAACAGGGTTCCATGGTGTAATGGTTAGCACCCTGGACTTTGACTCCAGTAATCTGAGTTCAAATCTCAGTGGAACCTGTCAGTCTCCCACACAACCAGGTACAAAGGTATCAAGGTTTTACCCACATGATGTTGTAGTATCAATCCACGAGGCTCCACCTCAAAAAACAACATGGGGAAATGGAAACATGGACACCATTAGACCTGCTTTAGGGGGCTGGAGTTACCCTAAAATGTCCATAAGAACCCTTAAATATGTGATGAATGTATCTAATATCATGAGTATGTTCTTGTTTAAGCAGTTTATACAGTCGTTTTCAGATAGTGATGCTAATGATGGTCACTGATCAATACGAAGGATCATTTCCAACAGTTGTTTCCCTTCACAGTTCCAAACAAATCTGATCAATTTTAAGAGATAATCAGAAAGAAATCAGTCTTAGAAGAGATCTGCTTCATTCATATCTGAGAGAATTGTGCTGGGTCACATGATGTCATTTAAGCTGGTTAGTTAGTTGACAGAGTTGTAGGATTTTTGACACTGTCAGAAGATTTGAAAGGAGTGACGCCGTCCCCCAAAGTCACGGACTGTGTGGCGGAGTCACATCCTGGTTAAACAGCAGAGTGGTGCAGCGGAAGCGTGCTGGGCCCATAACCCAGAGGTGGATGGATGGAAACCATCCTCTGCTACTTAAGACTTCCTCTCATACATGACATTCCTGTGAGAGATTAACTGAAATCTATCCAGAGCTTTTTGCAAACAAGAAAGTGGATGTATGAACATACTGCACTGACTGTTGATGAAAATGCATCAAAATGTTTTTAAAAAATGAGGATGAAAATATGTCTCAAACTGATAAAGTAAAACCAACCATTTTAAAATAAAGGCTCTAAATTGTCTTGTTCTGAAGATTCACACACACACACACACACACACACACACACACAAACACACACACACACACACAGCTGACAGGTTGTTGTGGCCGAGTGGTTAAGGCGATGGACTAGAAATCCATTGGGGATTCCCCGCGCAGGTTGGAATCCTGCCAACAACGGTTAATGTTTGAATGTGCAAGAGGACTGCCCAATTTGCAGTTATTAATCATATCCATTACTGTCCTTCAAAAGTAATCAGTTGGATTCCCTTGTGGTACATTTTGTATTTTCTACCCAGCATGGTAACCCATGGATGATTTTTAATTTTACCACAACAGGACAAATTATATGAAGTCATACATTTATTTTTAACATGAATGATTTGAAGATAGGAATTTTTTTTTCGTTACGCCCGCCATTTTCAAAGCATGCAAGTTTCTGTAGTGTAGTGGTTATCACGTTCACCTAACACGCGAAAGGTCCCCTGTTCGAAACATGTATGACTTTGCAATAATATTATTTCGATCTTGGAAAACCACTCCAGGCCTCTTCTTGGTGCTCAGGACAGGAAGGTCGACCATCTCTTTCTCACATTGGGTCTCATGCAGAAATGAATTTCGTTGCAGTTCCACAACTGACCAAAAACCAGTCATTCTCCATTTACCTACACTTTAAAATGTCCAACTTTACAGGAAAAAAAGAAACATATTAGAGAGATTTTTTACAGGATTTTTCTCGTCATGCCCGCCGTTTTCAAAACATGTCAGTCACTAGCTCCAGGACAGCAGCAACGGACCAAAATACCAGCAACAGCGTAGAAAACCTTGTGAAGACTTACAGAAAACATCTGACCTCTGTCATTGCCAACAAAGGGTGTTTAACAAATTATTGAGATTAACTTTACTTATTGATCAAATACTTATTTTCAACTATAATTTGCAAATACTTTATTTAAAAATCAGCCGATGTGATTTTCTGATTTTTTTTTTTTTTTTTTTCATTTTGTTTCTCATAATTGAAATATATCTGTGATGAAAATGACAGGCCTCTCCTATCTTGTTAAGTGGGAGAACTTGCACAACTGGTGGTCTGACTAAATACTTTTTGCCCTCTATGATTAGATTTATGTTCATTAAACAACCTTGGAAATGTCAGAAATGGCTCTGTGGAGCAATGGTAGAGTGTCTGACTCCAGATCAGAAGGTTATGTGTTCAACTCACATCAGGGTCAAAATGAAGTTTTAGTTTTTTTATTTATCCATCCTCACGAGTTCACCAACCAGACTAACTTCAGCTGCAACAGAAAACTTTGATATGTATCTGGAATTGTTCAAATCTGCATGATCACGATCAAGTTGTAGTCCTTCACACACACATTAATTCTGGTGCACGCACATTTCTGAGGTTTTGAGAAAGAGGATCAACTCGTGGACCACATGGCCTAATGGACAAGGCTGACTTCAGATCAGAAGATTGAGGGTTCAAGTCCCTCTGTGGTTATAGAGCCTTCAGCTAGTTACATCTGGTGTCCTTACTCACATTCACTCTTTAGAGGATTCTTTATCTACCCTCTCCAGTTATTACAAAAATAAGGAGAGATTAGAAGTTCTCCAATAGAATGACAAAACAGCATCCACATTCACTAAGAGCAGCAGAACTTCTGACAAAGTACTCTGCTATAAATAAGCAAACGTGTGAGAAACACTGCCAGAACCAGCAGTGAGAGATATGTGATCTTTCAGGCATCTCAAGACATTTGATTTTAGAGGCTCTGAGCCGGGTTGGTGAGTGGCTTTCTGGGGGCTGGCTCTTTCACTCCGGTGATCAGATTTTCACACAATTCACACTTCAATTGATTGGGGTGGGGAGGAGGGGTGCTACGGCCCGGACACTTAGCCAAGGACAATGCACTCTAGCAGTGGTAAGGACCCGGCAAGGGGCGCATAAGGGAGACTATGCCCTCAGACGAGTTATCCATTGCGCCACTAGCCCTTTTTGATTGTAACATGTGGAAACACATGTGGTGTAACAACTCAGATGTCCCAACCAAAGTAGATGGCAGTGGCCAAAGCCATAGCCGAGTACAGTGAGGAAATAGAGTCCCGCTCTGGGAAGATGAAAAATAATGGCAGTCCTTCGAGCCGGAGTTGTGTGAGGTTGGAAGAAGAGTTTACGGAGGTGTGCCGCCCCTGTCGTCAGGTAAGGGCATTTGCTTCGAATGAGATATGAGAAAGGGAGAGGATGAATAAAAGAGGCCCATGAAAGACAAACATAATGCATGAGCCGGGGCAGTTTTGGAAACATTATGGAAGACGGCTAACCTGCGGCACCTTTGAAGTGTACATTTCCGGGCATACACAGAGACAAATGAAAAAAGCAAGTAAATAAGTAAATGAGACAGAAGAAAAACGTGCACACTACAAAGGTTGTGACTGGGAGAGTATTAAAGATTAGGATTTTTTGAGCTAGCCAGGAGTTGAACCTAGAATCTTCTGATCCGTACTCAGACGCGTTATCCATTGCTCCACTAGCCCTTTTTGCTTGTAACATGTGGAAATGACATAATCTGATTGTTTTGACTTTTGAGTATAGCTTATAATGAGAAGAAAAAAAACAACTTTTGGGGGTAGAAGCTGGCATGGCGACCCAAAAATACTGGATTTTACCCCTATATTGCCTTTATATACCAACTTTTGATGAGTAACCTTGACCTTGAGGGGTAATCTTGACCTCAAATCATTGAAATAACACCAGAATCAGATTCTACGATCCAGAAAACCCATAAAAAGTGGTATCATTTATGATTCTAGGCCTTTCCGTTTTTTGGGGGTGGCAGCCATATTGGATTGCGAAATATGGCAGCACCATGGGGCGCCAATCTTGGCACCCATCTTAAAATGATTAAGTATGGTATGGACAACATCTGTGCCAAATTTGGCAAATTTGCGAGAATCTGAACCAAACGGTCCTTATTTTGCCACGGGGCCCCCGACTAGGAAGAGAATGAATAAAAGAGGTCCCATGAAAGACAAACATAATGCATGAGCCGGGGCAGTTTTGGAAACATTATGGAAGACGGCCTATCCTGCGGCACCTTTGAAGTGTACATTTCCGGGCATACACAGAGACAAATGAAAAAAGCAAGTAAATAAGTAAATGAGACAGAAGAAAAACGTGCACACTACAAAGGTTGTGACTGGGAGAGTATTAAAGATTAGGATTTTTTGAGCTAGCCAGGAGTTGAACCTAGAATCTTCTGATCCTTACTCAGACGCGTTATCCATTGCTCCACTAGCCCTTTTTGCTTGTAACATGTGGAAATGACATAATCTGATTGTTTTGACTTTTGAGTATAGCTTATAATGAGAAGAAAAAAAACAACTTTTGGGGGTAGAAGCTGGCATGGCGACCCAAAAATACTGGATTTTACCCCTATATTGCCTTTATATACCAACTTTTGATGAGTAACCTTGACCTTGAGGGGTAATCTTGACCTCAAATCATTGAAATAACACCAGAATCAGATTCTACGATCCAGAAAACCCATAAAAAGTGGTATCATTTATGATTCTAGGCCTTTCCGTTTTTTGGGGGTGGCAGCCATATTGGATTGCGAAATTTGGCAGCACCATGGGGCGCCAATCTTGGCACCCATCTTAAAATGATTAAGTATGGTATGGACTGTTAGGTCTTAATCAACATCAAACCCAGCTTCTAACAAAGAAAAACACCAAAGACTTGGAAATGAGTTTTTAAATGCGCTCTTGCAAGAGGGAAGCAAAGTCACAGCCTTCAGAGCAACGGAGACTCTCTAGTGAATGCTGCTGATAGTGCTTCGACATTCCCTCAGTGCATTGCCCTTTTATTGAGATTTCAAACAGGAAACTTTACCATATTCGGTACACAATGAACAATTAGAAGAAACAGATGGAGAAACAGATCAGATGATTGTTGAAAAGTCATATGTATGACTTTTCAGTTAATTAACAACTTATCTGTGGTGTGCAGAGCAACAGACATCCTTTTAAGAATCCTTAAATGGTCAAGAGGTTATTGTTGTCATCAGATGGTCAACTAACAATGGGATAGTTGTTTGGTCAGACCAAACTCAGGAAGAGCTGGCCTGTCATCTGTTAACATGTGATAACCAGCAGTCAGGGTAAAAGTCTTTAAGAACCACGAAGGTCAAAGGGGTCAAATGAGGCCCCCTCTGGACAACAGGAACTACTGGACAACTGCACAATAGTCAACTGTTTTGACAGAGCGGACAACCCCCCTAAATACCCGCAGGAAATGGTCTGTCCTGTGACTTCTGTTAACAATAGTAAAGATGTGCAAAACGCAGCAGTCAGCTTCTCTGAGCTGACCTAATTAAGCCTATTCCGATAGTTTTATAATTTCATAAGGACAGACTTGTTTAAACACTTCAGATTAATCTCACAATTCCCTCCTGTTGTTCTTATGAACCTTCAACTAATATCCGTCCATCAGGCTTAGGATATGAGCATCATACTATAAGTTCAACATATGAGAAATATCAAGGGGAAAGTTTATAACATACTTAATGCAAATTTACTAATGCAACTATTGACAAACAAAATGAAACAGTTTACATTCTGGTGCCATCATGGACATTCTCGTCATTAATTCTGTTGGGCTAGCCACATTCTTCAGGTTAGGTTTGTTGGAGTTGCTGGTAATGGACTTCAGAATACTGGACTAATGAAGTTTGGATGGACCTTTGGACCATCGCACGGAGACACGGAATGATACAGGCAGTAAAAACACAGAACAGTACCAGAACAGTAATGAATGGAATCATAATTTTAGTCATTATGTCAGTCCAGTGGCCTGAGATCAGCCAGGACCAAAAAGTGGTACCTGCTGAGCGCCTGTCTTCTGACACGACTTTGGCCAACTGACGTAATTCGGCTATAGCTGTAGTAATATTACCTTCAGTACCGGTTTCATCAGGGATGAATGTACAGCAGTGTTCCCCAATCATTGCACAGACTCCACCATCCTTAGCAGTTATCAAATCCAACACAGTTCTATCTTGGAGCTCCATTTCTCTAATGGCAGCCATTTCAGTTGCCACTCCTCCTAAGGCTTTAAGAGTGGAGTTAATGAACAGACCCATGCGATAATTTATAGTCTCAATCCTTAACATGGTCTTTGCGACTCCCAACTGGGGAAGGGCTGACAAAACTATCTTTTGGCTTGTTGACCAGAGTTTATGGTCATCGGGGACATCTCTACCCCAGACTGAGTCATGGGGGAGGATACCTGTGGCACGTTTAGTACGTGCGGGGGTATGGTGTCCACGAAACACAAATGCGTCTTGAACCAATCTTACCATCATACATCTACCTACCCATCCTGGTGGGAGGAGTAGATAGATTGAGTTGCCACACATCCAAGAGATATCATCTTGTGGGTCAGTCCCAACTGCATCAGGAGCTGCATAGTACTCAGTTGTTGTGCAACTCATAGGTAGCTTGGCTGTCCAGTTATCAAGGCTAATGATAATTCTATTAAAGAATTATTAATAATTAATAAAGTTGACTATTTATCAAATTGTATTATCAAAAATGATAATTCTCGTAGGGGCACCACCGCCGGGGCCTTACTTCCGGTGGGATTCGATAACTAACAGCAGAAAATCAGTCTCATTATGATTTGAATTATCCTGCAGAACAGCAAATCTTACAGAATAACAGTGAAGGCGTGATGTCCGAACACTAGGCTCTGCTTAAACAAATCAATTTGTGACCAAATCTTGCATGAAATAACACAACCACTCATAAAGAAATCAATCAGAGTTTATTTACATACGGGTATCAAAAGAGATGTAAATAAGTACCCGAATAAATCTGATGGCACACGACATTATTATAAAACCATTAACTAACAAGAAAAACAACAATCAATAAAATGAAACATAAACGTTAAATGCATGGAATGAAAACGAAAAGAAATCAAGCAATAATAACGAAGATACAGAACATCTACAGTTCAAACAGGGTTCCTGTGGTCTTTTAAAGATGGACGCGCCCTCTTGGCCACGTGTAATTAGCACGGATGGTGATCCCGGTGTTAAACCGTGATCAACTGCAGAAAACAGCGCTTTAAAACGTGAATGACTAGCAGAAAGTAGTGACTACAAATTAATGAAAACAGTCCTTATAATGATGGTGGTGTAATCTCAGCTCTGAACACAGATTTAGCTCTGTAACACTCCCAGTTAAACTCATACACCCAGGTCTCAAAACCTCACGCCTCCTCGGGTCTCCGGGTGCCGATCAGGGGTTCCTGCCGGGTCTTTGGTCGGAGTCCGATCCCAGAGAGTCCTCCCGCCTCTCCCGCTCCTCCTCCTGACTCTGGAATCACGAGAGGACGGGGGTACAGCTGAAGCAGCCGGCGCTCCAGCTCCGGTCCGGAGGCTATCACGTCGTCTCGGGGGCGCGCGGGGCCAGTCTACTTCTTCTGAGTGCTGGTGCCCGTCGGCCTGAGCGCGTGGCCCCGGGACGGGCAGCGGGATGCGTCTCGGTTCTGCGCGGGGCAGGCTGTCCACAGGTCCTTTCAGGTGAAGTTTAAGAGCAGAGAGAGAGGTTAGGAAAGAAGAACGGGTCTCACCCTGGGCCGGGGCCGAGCTTCGAAGCGGCTTCCCCCCCCTTTCCAGCTCCCAGGGACCGGGGACACGTGAAGCAGGACTCTGGATGAAAAGTTGAGACCGGGAGCTGATGGGGGCGGCTCCGTGCACCGCGGCTTCAACGGGCTGCAGGTCCACCGGAGCGGCCCGATGGGGCCTTACACCTCCCCCCAGCCGGGGGGAGAAAGGGAGATGGGATCTTGGCCCAGAGCCAAACGATCCAGCTCGGATGAGAGGGTGATCGGAAAAAAAAAGAGTGAAAAAGAAGCAGCGGCAGGGGTTTTGATCCTACGCGCGCTGCAGTGACGTCATCGGTGCCTCATTGCGATTGGATGCGCGCGCTTGTAGGCGCCACCCCCCCCCGCAAGGCATGCTGGGGGTTGTAGTTCAGGCAACGGCGCCATTTTATGAGGCACATTAAAGCGGAAAAGGGGGGGGGTTCAAAGAAGCAGTACCATTTTGAGGTCTGGTTTTAGGGCTCCGCTGCATCCCGACCCCTGCTTAGGTGTCATAAAACCCCAAGGAAGTCTGTTTTCCCTGGCAGAAACCCTGCTGGGTCCTTGTTTTGATCTCCGGCCATGCCGTGGGGGTCGTAAACGGACTATCTCGACCCAGGCCGAGATAACCAGGAGTTAGCAGCAGGGGGTCGCAGGACTTCAGGAAGAAGGGGCAAAGTCTGGTTTTACAGGTCCTCATAATCACAAAATATTCATACATTTATAAGTCCAGATTTCACATGGGCGACGCACAACATCCCCCCTTAGAATCGACCGCCGGAATGCAGGGTCTGGTTGTCGAATCTAACAACGGTGCAACAGTCCATGTGGTCACGAAACTCTGGTTGGGGGCGTGAGCTCGCCTGGTTTCCTCCACTAGGCGAGCCATGCACAAAAACATGAAAAGAAAAACATATTCAAAGCAATAACATCATTCATTTACCTAACACAGTGATATCACTCTTAAAGTGCGGTAGATGAAAGATAAAAGGAGAGGTTAGTTAGGTTTCAGTATGTACACTGTACCTAAAAACAAAAACCAACAATTTAACCACTCTTTGATTAATTGCTAGGCGACAAAAACACACAAATTAACTTATGTCGGCTATGGAAGCCTGGAAATTGTGTGTAGGCGTGAATTTTTTTTTAACGCCCCAAAGTATCCTACCCCCCTTTCAGGTGTGGAGCGGGCTTCCACTTCTGGGTCAGAAAAATTGTGAGGGGGCCGCTGCATACAAGGTAATGCAGCTGTTCAGTGTTCTTTTTGCTAAAAAGGTCAAACGTGGGACCCCCCTTGCTCTGAGGTACGGCGTCTGCGCCTTGGTTGTTAATCGTGATCTGTTCTCCTCTGGTTTACTTTAAGAAAACGCTGAGCTGCTTCTTCAGCGTCAGTAACAGTGAAAACTGGGAAGGGCCGCAGCTCCTTTCGGGTAATTAATTTTTGGCTTACTCATGGTGGCGTCTGACCAGGGGGCTCAGGGGATGAGATGACCGGGCTCACCACTTTTGGGTCCAGCCTAAGAACAGACTTGCCTGTCGGTCGATCTCTATCAGCCTGCATGTCCACCTCTGCTGGTTCTCCGTCCACTGCGATGAGCTCTCTGCCATTAATAACCACACCTCAGCTCACGGTCCAGGCCCCAGCGCTTCGCTTGGGATTCTGGCAAGAGATTACACTTATTAACGAAGTCAGCTCACGTTATCACCCAGATTAGAAGAAATTAAACCGATAACAAACCCTGAGAGACTGGGGTATTGGTTATAACCTTAGAAGCAAGAACCAACTGAAAGGAATTAATAAAGTGAATAAAAAGGGAGGAATCTTTAAATAACTTTAAATTAAAGATTCAACTTAAAACACAGTAGAGATTAATCTGAGAAGATTAATAACTCACATGGGGTAATCAGCAACAGTTCAATTAATAGAATTAAAGAAATTAAGTCAACCATTACCTTCAGTTAAGTATGGTTGCAAAAGGGGATTAATCAGAGATTAATAAAATAGTGATCCATCAATAAAAATTCAGGTTAATAAAATCAGGAACTTACAGCGAGCCAACCATTAGTTTCCATGGAACCTGGTTGCAAAAGGAAATTACTCAAACAGATTCACAAAAATTGAGTGGTAGAAAAAGTTCAGGTTAATAAAATTAACAGAACTTAAAGCAAACCCAACCATTACCTTCAGTGAAGCAGTAGCATTACCTTCAGTGAAGTAAGGTTGCAGAGGAAATCAATCACAAGATTAATAATCGTGTGATGAAAAATAAAAGCTCAAATTAATAAAATTAAAGAACTTAACAAAGCAACCAACCCTTAGTGAGGCGAGGTTGCCATTAGAACCGGGAGGTTTTAAAATAACCGTAGGAATCAGATAATGAGGGGGGAAGAAAAATAAAAATATTTTCTTTCCCGATCAAAATTAATGTTCTGTTATTTCATACAAACTGGTCACAAATATCGTTTCGAGAGAGCCTCACACGGGGCACCATTTATGCTGTGCAACTCATAGGTAGCTTGGCTGTCCAGTTATCAAGGCTAATGATAATTCTATTAAAGAATTATTAATAATTAATAAAGTTGACTATTTATCAAATTGTATTATCAAAAATGATAATTCTCGTAGGGGCACCACCGCCGGGGCCTTACTTCCGGTGGGATTCGATAACTAACAGCAGAAAATCAGTCTCATTATGATTTGAATTATCCTGCAGAACAGCAAATCTTACAGAATAACAGTGAAGGCGTGATGTCCGAACACTAGGCTCTGCTTAAACAAATCAATTTGTGACCAAATCTTGCATGAAATAACACAACCACTCATAAAGAAATCAATCAGAGTTTATTTACATACGGGTATCAAAAGAGATGTAAATAAGTACCCGAATAAATCTGATGGCACACGACATTATTATAAAACCATTAACTAACAAGAAAAACAACAATCAATAAAATGAAACATAAACGTTAAATGCATGGAATGAAAACGAAAAGAAATCAAGCAATAATAACGAAGATACAGAACATCTACAGTTCAAACAGGGTTCCTGTGGTCTTTTAAAGATGGACGCGCCCTCTTGGCCACGTGTAATTAGCACGGATGGTGATCCCGGTGTTAAACCGTGATCAACTGCAGAAAACAGCGCTTTAAAACGTGAATGACTAGCAGAAAGTAGTGACTACAAATTAATGAAAACAGTCCTTATAATGATGGTGGTGTAATCTCAGCTCTGAACACAGATTTAGCTCTGTAACACTCCCAGTTAAACTCATACACCCAGGTCTCAAAACCTCACGCCTCCTCGGGTCTCCGGGTGCCGATCAGGGGTTCCTGCCGGGTCTTTGGTCGGAGTCCGATCCCAGAGAGTCCTCCCGCCTCTCCCGCTCCTCCTCCTGACTCTGGAATCACGAGAGGACGGGGGTACAGCTGAAGCAGCCGGCGCTCCAGCTCCGGTCCGGAGGCTATCACGTCGTCTCGGGGGCGCGCGGGGCCAGTCTACTTCTTCTGAGTGCTGGTGCCCGTCGGCCTGAGCGCGTGGCCCCGGGACGGGCAGCGGGATGCGTCTCGGTTCTGCGCGGGGCAGGCTGTCCACAGGTCCTTTCAGGTGAAGTTTAAGAGCAGAGAGAGAGGTTAGGAAAGAAGAACGGGTCTCACCCTGGGCCGGGGCCGAGCTTCGAAGCGGCATCCCCCCCCTTTCCAGCTCCCAGGGACCGGGGACACGTGAAGCAGGACTCTGGATGAAAAGTTGAGACCGGGAGCTGATGGGGGCGGCTCCGTGCACCGCGGCTTCAACGGGCTGCAGGTCCACCGGAGCGGCCCGATGGGGCCTTACACCTCCCCCCAGCCGGGGGGAGAAAGGGAGATGGGATCTTGGCCCAGAGCCAAACGATCCAGCTCGGATGAGAGGGTGATCGGAAAAAAAAAGAGTGAAAAAGAAGCAGCGGCAGGGGTTTTGATCCTACGCGCGCTGCAGTGACGTCATCGGTGCCTCATTGCGATTGGATGCGCGCGCTTGTAGGCGCCACCCCCCCCCCGCAAGGCATGCTGGGGGTTGTAGTTCAGGCAACGGCGCCATTTTATGAGGCACATTAAAGCGGAAAAGGGGGGGGGTTCAAAGAAGCAGTACCATTTTGAGGTCTGGTTTTAGGGCTCCGCTGCATCCCGACCCCTGCTTAGGTGTCATAAAACCCCAAGGAAGTCTGTTTTCCCTGGCAGAAACCCTGCTGGGTCCTTGTTTTGATCTCCGGCCATGCCGTGGGGGTCGTAAACGGACTATCTCGACCCAGGCCGAGATAACCAGGAGTTAGCAGCAGGGGGTCGCAGGACTTCAGGAAGAAGGGGCAAAGTCTGGTTTTACAGGTCCTCATAATCACAAAATATTCATACATTTATAAGTCCAGATTTCACATGGGCGACGCACAACACAGTACAAGTGGCATTCGTGGGCAAAAATGTTTTGTCAAATTTGGTCGGGTCAGCTGTGTTCCGGCCGCAAGCGGCTAGATTAATGGAGCACTTAGAGATTGGGACTTCTCCTACGAATGTGGGTTTCCCAAAATCTATTTCGTTGCTGTAACAGACTGCTTTAAGGTGTTGTGGGAACGGTATTTCCTGTATCATGATTGGGGAAGACCAATCGTATGATAGGAGATGGCTAAACCCACGGCCTTTATTAGCTGGGGCCGTGCTGTTGAATCCTTTAACGTAATTTAGCAAATAGCCTGAGCTGTACCTGGATTTCAATATATCAGGGTAGTACGAACCATTGCGTGGGTCTATGGGAATGGGGTGTACTGGTGGGCTACCTGCTGACAAAGGCATTCGGCTACACACATAGCAATTAGACATGTTCTGTTCCTTAGCTATAAACCCAGCAAAATTGTACCACATGTTCATTTCAAACCGAGCCTTGGGTTGTTTGACTTCATACCACTTGCGGATTGGTATGGCCGCTATTGATCTCTTCTCTCGGGGCTCCTCTTCATTCTTCTCCACCAGGAGCCAGATTGTGGTCAAGAGGACCACAATGGCCATGATGATGAGTGGAATTCTCATGATGGCAGTGCAAGGGGGCACGACCCGTGGCTGGCGAGTAGGCGTCAGATGAGTTCTTCGGCGGACAAAGGTTTTGATACCGTCCGACTTCCGGCCTACTCAGGGTCTGGAAAGTTTTTTACTAGTTTGCACTGCGACTGGTGAACCCACGTAGATCGTTCAGCAATCTTTACTGCTGTCGGGGTCGTGATCTGGACGACAAAAGGGCCGTCCCATCGGGGTGATGACCACGTCTTTCGTTTCACCACTCGAACCAGGATCTGGTCACCTGGTTTCAGCAATTCCTGCGTAGAAGGGAGAGGAGAAAGCGGCAGCTTACAGGAACTTTGAACATCTTTCTCAGCAAACAATTTACTCATCCACATCGAAAGTGGATCTGCCTCTTCGGTTTTCTCTTGCCACGGCTCTCCCTCCCATAGGGGGAGTTGGAACGGGCGACCATGCACTACCTCAAAGGGTGTGAGGCCTGATGGGTTTGGAACGATTCTCATGTACATTTTGACTAATGGCAGGCATTCAGGCCATGGTTTTCCAGTTTCTTCCATGGTTTTTCTGAGCCTTAGCTTAACAGTGCCATTAGTTCGTTCCACTAGGCCTGCACTTTGTGGGTGATAGGCACAGTGGTTCTTTAGATTGATACCTAGGTGTTTAGCCATGTTTTGGACTACAGTGTTCACAAAATGTGCACCATTATCACTCCAAATTAATCTTGGAATGCCATGTTCTGGAATTATGTGTTTGCAAATGGCTTTAGCTACTGTGAGTGCGTCAGCTGTTTTGGCCGGGACTATTTCAACCCATTTGGATAATGAGTCAATTAACACTAGGCAATACTTGTATTGCCCACTTCTGGACAGCTCAATGAAATCCATATGGATAACTTCAAATGGATAGGTCCCTTGGGGACACTGACCTCTTTTAGGTCTTACATTGCCTTGCGTGTTGTGCCTGCAACAAGTTAGGCAGCCTACAAAATTTTTTAAAGTAGGTATTTAGACCTGGTGATGTATGGAATATTTCATGTACCATACTTTGCATCCCTCCTGTTGAGACATGGGATTTCCCATGGCTCAATTTAGCCACCAGGGGGAACAGATTTTTTGGGAGTACAGGTTTATTTTGCACTACATAGAGGCCTTCTAGAGTTACAGTAGCACCCTCATTTAGCCAAATGTCTTTCTCTCTTTGCGGAGCATTGTTTTGCATGTCAATCAAAATTTGAGTTGGAATGGTGTCCATTTGTGTGTTGGTCATGATGTCAGTTGCGGTTTTTTGAGCTGCTGCTTTGGCCGCTTCATCTGCTTTAGCGTTTCCTTTGGTGATTCTGTCGATTCCTTTGGTGTGAGCCTTGCATTTGCATACTGCTATTTCTTTGGGGAGCAGTACTGATTTGAGGAGTTCTTTCAATAAGGCTGCATGTTCCACTGGTTTCCCTGTGGATGTCTTCATTCCTCGCCGGTTCCATTGGGCGGAGAATACATGGAGGACCGAGTGTGCATATTGGCTGTCTGTGAATATTGTGACTATTTCTCCTTCAAACAGTTGACAGGCTTTTGTCAAGGCTTGGATTTCTGCAGATTGAGCTGATTGATTGGATGGCAGTTTTTCAGCATGCAGAACTTCGTCATCCGTGACTACTGCATAACCGACTTGGTTCTTTCCTTCAGGTGATTTTGAGGCTGATCCATCTACATAGACATATGTGCTGTCTGGGATGGGCATGTCTAGTAGGTCAGGTCTTGGTTTGCAACAGCTGTCTGTTCTTTCCACACAGTGGTGCGGGTCGCCGTTGTCTTCTGTGGGGAGAAGTGTGGCTGGATTCAGAGTGTTGCATCTCTGCAACGTCAGGTGTGGTTGGGATAGCAGTGTTGCAGTAATTGACAAGTGTCTGGCAGGCGACATGAATGACATTTTAGTGCTGGTGATTAGCATATCAACAGCATGTGGCACTTTTAGGGTGAGGGGGTGAAACAACACCAGTTCAGCTGAGGTCTGGATGGCCAATGCAGCTGCGCACACTGCTCTAACACAAGAAGGCAGTGCAGCTGCTACTGGGTCCAACCTTTTGGAGTAGAACGCTACTGGCCTTAGTTTGTCCCCAAATGTCTGTAGTAGCACTGAGGTCATGAATATACCTTTACAGTCTACTGTCTGGATGAATGCCTTGTTGTAGTTTGGTAGGGCCAGAACTCCAGAGTTCAGAATCACAGTTTTCACCTCCTCAAATGCTTGGGTGCCTTCTGGGGTCCATGGAATTGGGTCTTTCATTGACATTTCCATGGTGTAGATGAGATCCAACAGTGGTTGTGTGAGCTCTGCAAAGTTTGGGATCCAACTTCTGCAATAATTGGTTAATCCTAGGAATGCCATCATCTGTTTTTTGTTAGTGGGTTTTGGACAATTTCTGATGGCTTCCCTCCTGTTCTCAGTCAGGCTCTTTCCTGCTTGAGAGACATTGTGTCCAAGGAAAACCACTTCCTTCTGGCAGAATTGGAGTTTCTTTAATGAGGCTTTGTTTCCAGTTTCCTCCAGGTGCTTGAGCAGAGCAATTGTTTCTTCTTTGCATTCTTCTTCTGTTGGACTGGCTATTAGAATGTCATCTACATACACCAGAATCTGGGTCATTGGTGAATGTTGATGTGTACTCAGACATGCCATTATCTCCTGAGAAAAGATTGTTGGGCTATCACAAAAACCTTGGGGAAGACGGGTATATGTGTATTTGTGGCCTTCAAACGTGAAGCCGAACCAGTGGCGGGCCTGTCGGTTCAGCGGGATGGAGAAGAAGGCGTTGCTGAGGTCTACCACAGTAAAATACTCTTGCTGGGGTTTTAGCTCGTTCAGCAACGTGTATGGGTCTGGTACACAGGGGGCCCTTGATTGGACAGCAGTGTTGACATGTCTGAGGTCATGGACTAGTCTCCATGTTCCAGTTTCAGCCTTCTTGACCGGAAAGATGGGGGTATTGCACTCACATGTGGGATCTTCAACTAGCACACCCGCTTTCACCATATCTTCAATTACTGGTCTTATTCCTTCAATTGCATCTGGTTTTAATGGATATTGTTTTAGTCTAGGTCTATGAGAGGTCTTAGGTATGATGACTACTTCCTTGGCTGTAGTCATCAGTCCTACATCGGTCTTTGATGCTGACCACAAGGTGGCTGGGACACCAGGGAAATCTTCTGCAGTATGGCAGATGAGATTCTGATGTCATTCTGTCAAATGAGTCTTCGTCTGTGCCACAGTGGTCCAGCTGAGGGCTGTTCTCTTTACTAGGCCATATTCTTTGGACTCATATTCAGCAGTTTTTGGTCCAGTTTGTGTCCATTTCTTTTCTGGCATGCTCTTAAATGTGAATGCTATTTGGCCTAGGTCTTTCCAGCGTCTCCCTGGTTTTTTGGAGAGGGAGATGTGTGGTGTGGTGTTTGAGGAGAAACACCAGAGGGTTCTTGCTTTGGTGGGCATACTGACTGTAACCCATGCATCTCCACCGGTGTTAGTGAACAAGTGGTTAACTGTGAGCGTTTGGGGGCCCAAGTGTTCAAACTTGTGGTTGTGCTCGTCTCCAGGTCCAACTCTCATGGTGACGTGGAGAGGCCACTTGGTTTGATGTTCACCTTTTACTGTACTGATTTTGCCCTCCAAGGCGCTTACTACTGAACCGGGACCCCCAGGTATGGGGTCCAAGGTGTAGAACTTTTTTGGTTCTCCAGTCCCTTGGATCACATGGACGTTGATCTCGTTACTTAGATCATCAGTGGCTTTCCTAGCTTCTATCCCATCGTCGGTCGGGATTAGACTGATCTTTAATTTCAATAGGAGATCTCTCCCTAGAAGGTTTACTGGACAGTGTGGACTTAGCACAAACTCAGTTGTACTAACATCTCCGTCTTCGTCTTCGAAATCAATTGGTTTGGACCATTTCAGTAAACAGGTGTGGCCCCCCGCGGCGACTACTGTGATCAGCTTCTTTCCTGGCTCTACTCCTGGAGCTTTGTCTTTCAGAACTGATTTGTCGGCACCGGAGTCACACAAAAACCTTATGGCTTTTCTTGAGGGGCCTAATCTTAGGGTGTAATATGGCTTCTTTGGATCTGATGAGTTGAGAGAGCACAATTGGGTCAAGTCAAGGATGTCAACAGGGATAGGGGTCTCGTTGTCATCATCCCCTTTTTTCTCCACTGAATTCTTTTGGCGTCATTCTTGGTGGTCACCGTGATGCGGGTTATGTGGTGGTGGACGCTTCCCCCTGGGAGGCTCAGGGCAGTCTCTAGCGTAGTGGCCTAGTTGGTGGCAGTTGAAGCATTTTCCATTAACACGTCTTGGTCTTCTTAAGCGTCCTTCTCCGGGGCGATCAGACTTCCTGGGGAATCTTTTATTTTCTTTGTAAAGAACTTCCTCTTCTCCTTCTTCTTCTTCCTGATCTTTCTCTGAATGGGTCAGGGCTGCCAGAGCTTGGGCCAGGGCGTGGACTTGGGTGGTGGGGGTAGTTTTCTTCTTGTGGACTGACTCAGCATGAGCAGCCCACTCCATCATTTGTGCCATGTTCTGGGTACGATGGGTGACGCAGTGTTTGGTGATGAAACCTGAAATTCGTGGGAGGAAGCCTGCCATGATGCTTTGCTGTAGTTGTCTTTGGTAAGCACCTTCAGGATCCTGGTCTTCCTCCAGCCCACTGTGGGCTTTGAAGATCTCTTCCATTCTTCCTCTGAACATATGGACATCTTCATCTTCCCTTTGGGCGGTGGTATTGATTTTACCATAATCTGGGGCGGCAGTCCAGGCATCGCGGACTCGTCTCATCACTTCATCCACCCGTCCTCTGAGGGCATCTCCTGGTTGTAGAATGTCATTTTGATTATCCCTCGGGTTCAAATTTCCTTTAACCCTCGTCCAATTGTGGCCCAAGCTGGTTCTGAAAGCTCTTTCTACCTCGATCCCATTTAGTCCATATGAATCACAGAGTAGACGGAAATTTTCTATCCATTTTCCGGGGGTGGCAGTGGGGTCTCCCAGGCCTTTGCAGGCATCTCTGCATTCGGTCTCAGTCCACGGGCGAAAAACTCTCAGAGTCCTGTCCTGGTCATTGTCGAGACCATAGTGGGGGTTTGCGACCTGGACTAAGGGGTAGAGCTGGGATGGTGGTGGCCCAGGTTGAAGTTGAGCGGGTGGATATGGTGGTGGGTCTTCATAACCACTTGGGACGGTGAGTAGAGGGTAAAGTCTGTCTTTTCCCTTCATCTGTCGCTGATTTCTGGTCTGTACTGGTGACCAAACCTCGTTTCTTTCATGGGTTGTGGCTCCCTCTAGTGTGCGGACTACAACTGTAGGTGAGGCGCCATGTTGTGGAGGTGGGGCCAGCACTGGGATGGGTTGTGGGGGCGGAGCCAGCACTGGGACATCATCCGGCTGAGCGTTGCGTGAGCGTGCGCCCGTCTCCTCATCTGGTCTAATATTCATCAGAGCTGCAGTATAGCTTTCTTTCTTCAACATTTTTCTTTCTTTCTTCGCTTCACGATCTGCTTCTCTTTGTCTTGCTTGTGCAATCCACACTTCAACATTCTTCAACTGTTTTCGTATTTTATCACCCGCTTTGCCATTCCTTATCCTCTCTTCATGCTGCAATGTTCTTTTTATTTCAAGCAGTTTAGAAGTGTCAAATTTACCATCAAAACCATGTTTCTTCTGCCACTTTTTCACAGGTTTGCAACTTTCAGGAAAACGTTGCATCATAAACCGTGTGTCTGGTGGTACCTTTTTGCTGGACTTTTGTCCCATTTTGAACGTTCAGTCAGTTTTACTTTTAGCCTTGAATTATTTTTTATCTTTTAAGTCCTGTATATTTTTCGCACAATATTTTGATTTACCTATTTTCAGGGACGTCCCGTCAACTAAGAGTTTGTTGGAATATTTTCTTTAGGTTCACTATAAATTTTAGTTTAATCACGTATTTGTTATTTTAGCGATCTTTTGTTTTAACTTTCTTCTAGTTCATACGTTTTGTTTTAACAGTTTGGTTTTTAGTGCTAGTTTATTTAGTGGCAATTGAAACTTTTACTTCATATTTTTAGAAACCACAATATTGTCAATAGACAGTTTCAATCTTGAACATTTAAACAAGAAACATTTAGACAAGACAAACATTAAACAAACCATTAAAAACCATTTCCAAATAGAAACCCTCCTCTTGTTATCCTGTACTTTAAAATCCCTGATCTTAAAGCCGGTCCTTAGACCGAGTGAGTGTTGGCTTTTGCACTAGCCCCAGGCAATAGTGTCTTTTAAAAGTTCCCTGAACTTAAAAATTGGTCCCAGACCTCGACCAACACTTCTTTCACCAACCAAGTCAGTGTACACAGAATTTCACTCGTATTTTACACAAAAATACTTCAATACTCTAAGTATTTAAGTAAGAGGAGGTCTTACCCGTCTCAGGTGTCTTCCCCGGTTCGTGGACTCGTCACCGGACTCCGGACCAGCGCAGGACCAACTCCTGCTAGCCCCGTTCCTAAAGTCGTAACGGCTGTCGACAGGTGGCCTCTTCGGTCCTACGCCGTTCCCGAGTCTCAGATCTTGAGTCCCGGGTTTTTTTCGGCACCAAAAATGTTAGGTCTTAATCAACATCAAACCCAGCTTCTAACAAAGAAAAACACCAAAGACTTGGAAATGAGTTTTTAAATGCGCTCTTGCAAGAGGGAAGCAAAGTCACAGCCTTCAGAGCAACGGAGACTCTCTAGTGAATGCTGCTGATAGTGCTTCGACATTCCCTCAGTGCATTGCCCTTTTATTGAGATTTCAAACAGGAAACTTTACCATATTCGGTACACAATGTACAATTAGAAGAAACAGATGGAGAAACAGATCAGATGATTGTTGAAAAGTCATACGTATGACTTTTCAGTTAATTAACAACTTATCTGTGGTGTGCAGAGCAACAGACATCCTTTTAAGAATCCTTAAATGGTCAAGAGGTTATTGTTGTCATCAGATGGTCAACTAACAATGGGATAGTTGTTTGGTCAGACCAAACTCAGGAAGAGCTGGCCTGTCATCTGTTAACATGTGATAACCAGCAGTCAGGGTAAAAGTCTTTAAGAACCACGAAGGTCAAAGGGGTCAAATGAGGCCCCCTCTGGACAACAGGAACTACTGGACAACTGCACAATAGTCAACTGTTTTGACAGAGCGGACAACCCCCCTAAATACCCGCAGGAAATGGTCTGTCCTGTGACTTCTGTTAACAATAGTAAAGATGTGCAAAACGCAGCAGTCAGCTTCTCTGAGCTGACCTAATTAAGCCTATTCCGATAGTTTTATAATTTCATAAGGACAGACTTGTTTAAACACTTCAGATTAATCTCACATGGACAACATCTGTGCCAAATTTGGCAAATTTGCGAGAATCTGAACCAAACGGTCCTTATTTTGCCCCGGTGCCCCCGACTAGGAAGAGAATGAATAAAAGAGGTCCCATGAAAGACAAACATAATGCATGAGCCGGGGCAGTTTTGGAAACATTATGGAAGACGGCCTATCCTGCGGCACCTTTGAAGTGTACATTTCCGGGCATACACAGAGACAAATGAAAAAAGCAAGTAAATAAGTAAATGAGACAGAAGAAAAACGTGCACACTACAAAGGTTGTGACTGGGAGAGTATTAAAGATTAGGATTTTTTGAGCTAGCCAGGAGTTGAACCTAGAATCTTCTGATCCGTACTCAGACGCGTTATCCATTGCGCCACTAGCCCTTTTTGCTTGTAACATGTGGAAACACACGTGGTGTAACAACTCAGATGTCCCAACCAAAGTAGATGGCAGTGGCCAAAGCCATAGCCGAGTACAGGGATGAAATAGAGTCCCGCTCTGGGAAGATGAAAAGTAATGACAGTCCTTCGAGCCGGAGTTGAACCAGCGACCTAAGGATACCTGTTTTACTGGTTCTACAGTCGTCCGCTCTACCAACTGAGCTTTCGAAGGAGGATGCATGTTGACAGCTCCATGACTTGTGTATTCTTCTACCAAGGCCTGAAACGGGGAAAAGGAAACATTTTAATTGAATTATTGTCTCCCTTATGCGCCGCTTGCCGGGTCCTTACCACTGGCAGAGTCCATTGTCCTTGGCTAAGTGTCCGGGCCGTAGCACCCCCCCTCTCCACCGCAATCAATTGAGGTGTGAATGGTGTGAAAATCTGATCCAAACACCCTAGTGGATTTTGCTGTGTCCGTGGCACCTTTTCTTTCTTTTTCCAAAAATTTGAGAAGCACTCTTGCTGCCACAGGGGGACTGTGACCCGGATTCGAACCGGGGTTGGTGCGGCCACAACGCAGAGTACTCACCACTATACGATCACAGCTTGAAAGGGTATGTGTACCCAGCTTTAGATATGTGCTCGGTTTCTGCAGTCATGTCAGTGAACACAGTGTGAGGTTGGAAGAAGAGTTTACGGAGGTGTGCCGCCCCTGTCGTCAGGTAAGGGCATTTGCTTCGAATGAGATATGAGGAAGGAAGAGAATGAATAAAAGAGGTCCCATGAAAGACAAACATAATGCATGAGCCGGGGCAGCTTTGGAAACATTATGGAAGACGGCCTATCCTGCGGCACCTTTAAAGTGTACATTTCCGGGCATACACAGAGAGAAATGAACAAAGCAAGTAAACAAGTAAATGAGACAGAAGAAGAAACGTGTACACTACCAAGGTTGTGACTGGGAGAGTATTAAAGATTAGGATTTTTTGAGCTAGCCAGGAGTTGAACCTAGAATCTTCTGATCCGTACTCAGACGCGTTATCCTTTGCGCCACATATATACATACATATATATATATATGCGCCATATATATACATACATATATATATATATATATATATATATATATATATATATATATATATATATATATATATATATATATATATATATATATATATATATATATATATATATATACATATATATATATACATACATACACATACATACATGCATACATGCATACATGCATACATACATGCATATATATATATATATATATATATATACATACATACATATATACATACATACATATATATACATATATACATATACATATATATACATATATACATATACATATATATACATATATATATATATACATATATATATATATATATATATATATATATATATATATATATATATATGTGTATATATGTGTGTGTATGTATGTGTTTAATTTCACTGCATAAGCACTTCTGGTTAGATGCTAACTGCATTCCGTTGCACTGTACTTTTGACATGTGCAATGACAAAGTTTAATCTAATCTAATCATCTACATACATCCATACACCCATAGATAGTTTCCTCTGCTCTGTCTGTACAGCTCATAGCTTGATATTATCCTGTTTTATATATATACATTTATTATATGTTTGCAGATGACTAAGACAGGAAAGCCAGATGCTTACTGGAGGGACATCTGCGTGAAGTATGCCCAGGGCCAGTTCCATTTTTCAACTGGCAAACGGCCAAGGGCCAAAAAATGGAAGAGTGCCTTGCAAAGAATAGATGCTTGCCCCCTGCAGAGCCATACAAAAGATCTGTTTGGCAGAAGCCTTCAGTGCTCCTGTGGGTTCCATAAAGTAAGTGAAATTATTTACTAAGTCATGCTCCTGTGGGTTCGGGTTCCATGAGGTAAGTACAATTATTTACTAAGTCATGCTCCTGTGGGTTCCATGAGGTAAGTACAATTATTTACTAAGTCATGCTCCTGTGGGTTCCATGAGGTAAGTACAATTATTTACTAAGTCATGCTCCTGTGGGTTCCATAAGGTAAGTGAAATTATTTAGTCATGATGAGTCACTGTAGCATGTGTATTTATTTATTTATTTATTGATCAATATCTGCACAATTCTGGAGAAAACTAGTAGTGTAAGATTCTCAATTGCATGTAGCACAGCCCTCTTTTTGAATTCCCCCCCCCCCCCCCCCCCCCCCCCCCCCCCCCGCCCCCCCCTAGTCAGCAGAACTGTCATCAGGCGCTGGTTCCGGTGAGGCAGGAGAAGCTGAGACACAGGCAGGGCGACTCCAAGTCAGCACAGTGGTAGTGCGAGGAGACACAGAAGCAGAGAAAGGAGACAGGGAGACAAGGAGAGGAGACACAGAGGCAGAGAGAGGAGACACAGAGGCAGCGAGAGGAGACACAGAAGCAGAGAGAGGAGACACGGAAGCAGAGAGAAGAGACACAGAGGCAGGAGCATTGGTGGCAGAGCAGAGAATAAAGTGCTTTAAGTGCAGCGAGCTTGTGGAGGGAGAAAGGTTCACAGAGCACCTCTCTGACTTTCATACGGAGGAGAAGTGTGACACCTGTGGTGCCAAGGTTCAGGGTACCGTTGGGCTATTTAATCACAGCTCACTATGCAGCATTCCTCACACCATCAAAATCCTTACCATCATCATCAAAATCATCACCATCAATAACATCACCATCAATAACATCACCATCAATGGCATCACCATCAATAACATCACCATCACCATCAATCACATCACCATCAATAACATCCCCATCACCATCAATCACATCACCATCACCATCAATCACATCCCCATCACCATCAATAACATCCCCATCACCATCAATCACATCACCATCACCATCAATAGCGTCACCATCACCATCCCCATCTCTGCTCCCTCCTACTACATCACACCACACTTCAGGTCCATTTAAAGCACCTGAAACCAACTGGAAAGGCTTTCTTCCTGAGCAGTTCAGGAAGGTCATCCAGGAAGCCGATCAGGTATGGATCGCCAAATCACTCCATGAGCCTACAGGCCAGCTAAAAAAAAGGCTCAAGGCATGCTGGTTTCACCCCCCACTGGAGCCCAAACCATCTCCCCCTCAGCCTGGGTGGTACTACCGGCAGAGGATGTTCATCTGGGCACCAATGAGGATGTGGGGGTTTCCACTGAAGTGCCCACAATGTTCCCGGAGAATGAACAGCTCTGGGATCTACAGGAAGGTCAGGGAGGTGATAGACGCTACTACCTAGTGGGAGGGGACTATCCACGTTGCAGCAAGTGCTCCCAGCCAGTCTGCCCATGGAGCCAGGAGATGCTCTCCCAGCTGGATGTGGGACACAGGAGCCTGTTCCCCGCCGTCCTCACGACACAGCTGGCTCTGGACAGGAAATGTATGACTTTCCTGAAGCTGAGGACCAACGGCAACAGTTCCTCCTACCTCCAGTCAGTGGTAGAGGAGGCACACAGCGAGGAGTGGGCACGCCAAGCGATCCGCTACCTCTCTGACTGTGAGCGCCATATGAAGATGGCTACCTTCGTCCCTTCAGCAGCTGTCCATCGTCCTCCACCACCCTTCAGGCCCCTTCCTCTTGCCCAGTGGTTTGAGACAGTCCACTCCAACGACATCCTCAGCCATCTGGATGAGATGAAGGGAGTGATCACTTCTACCTATGGTAGAATTCTAAAAATGGATTCAGCAAAGAAAGTAAGGGATTCAACAGTAAAAATTATAGAAAATGGAACATGAATTATTGCAACACAACAGGAAATGTGTATTGTTTGTTTTACAGATCACCAAGAAGCTGGCTGGTGGGATCGGGGACAGTGCTGCCTGGATGACTAACATCGGCAACGAGTTTGGCCAGGTTCTGAACTCCGTTCTTACGACGGGTGAAGGTGCAGGGTTGGAGGAGTTGTGCCAAGGCATCGTCACCCGTTACAAGAATGCTGGCCAAGCAGAACCTGAGGTCATCTATGTTGACCGGGACTGCTGCAGCCAGTCAGGTGTGTGAAAGGAGAGTCTGTATTATTATATTTAAGAAAAAAAAAAGAAAAGAATCTAACACACAGGAGGCTAGCTAATGTTTTCCCGACTGCTTTCGTCCTGCTTGTTCTACACCATTCGTTGTCTGGTTATTATAGCCACAGGCACTTATTTTCTGTTAATGCAGACTCTTTGCTTTTAGATAATTGACAGGCTTTTCGACGTCCTGAACAGCCGCAACCCCCATGCCAAACTGTTCAAAGCCCCCCTGGGTCTTTTCAACTGGGCAGAGACAGTGCAGTTCTTGGTGAAAGGCAGGGACTATCTGATGAGTTTGGTCATGACAAATGGCACACCCCTTCACCGATCAAAGAGGTTTTAGGAAATATTCAAGCATTTGTTTGCATGAAAAGTTCATATGTTGCTGACATCACGTTCATCTGATGTTCTGTTCTAGGCTGGGTGATATGAATAAAATCAGAACCATAAATGAGGCTCGCCTCAGTGCACTGTCAAGTTTAAATAAAGATTACAAACAAATAAAAACTAAATCAAACACATTTTGACCAAAAACCTTTGAGAGAATATTATATAGATGACAATTAGTGCTTTCAAACAATATTGACATATTATGGATATATCACCCAGTCCTATTCTGTTCTCTTGTTCCGCATCATACGTTCATATGATGCTCTGTTCTCTGGTTCTGATGTTTTTACAGTCTCCTGTTTTGTTTCTGTTGGACTTCAGTGTTTTCCGTTTTTAGTGGTGTCATAATGGTATGTATAGCAGTGTTCTTTTGTTTTCTGTTTTACTGTTGTTACACTATTGTTCCTTGTTGCTTTATTATCTGTAAATGAACAAAGTCATTTAGTGCTGTCTTATGGTTATTTTGCTCTGACCTGATAATACTGACAAAACTATTTCTTGTGAAGGTACCTATCTGTCTTGGGATTCATCATCAACATTGACACCCTGATGTTGATGATTCCGGAACAGCTTCAGCGACAGCGGTACATCTGCACCTACCGCTTTAGCCAAGATCACTTGGAGCTCCTTTTCAATTCCATCAGGGCATCAGGTAGGGATTTAAATTTTAGTTTTTCACCGGTTTTTCAATGGTTTGATGTCTGTATTCATACATGCATGTCACCATGGTAACTGTGTTGTCATTACATCAACAGATTGACATTCATGTATTTCTATTTTTTTCAAACAAAAGTCAGACTAAAAAGGTAATTTATGTGAAAGTCCTGTGTGTGTGTGTGTGTGTGTGTGTGTGTGTGTGTGTGTGTGTGTGTGTGTGTGTGTGTGTGTGTGTTTCTCAGGGGGCTGGAATAACAACCCTTCAGCAGGCCAGTTCCAAGCCATTTTCCACCGGCTCATGGTGTGGTGTGGGGTGTCTCCAAGCGGATCAGGAAATGTGGCGATACAGGATGAGACTGTCTGTTCCTGTCTGCTCTACAAACATCTTCTCCAGCAGAAACAGGAGAAACCAACAAGCTTCCATCCCCTTCCACCAGCATCCCTGCAATTGTGCTGGACTTACCGAAACCTGATCAAATTCATGAAGCTGTTTGGAAGATTGCCTGTGAAATGAATCAGGGTGACATTTCCTTAGTAGTAAGGAGTGAAAGAGACATTCTTAGCAGAAGACAGAAGACCTTGTTATGGCTAGTAACTTTCCCCAGGTCATACAAGCAGTCAGAGCAGTTGCTGGTTATGAGTTGGAAAGCAACTCATATAAAACCCCATCCTTGGCTTTGAAATTGGGGCACAGTTTGGCCAAAGTTGCAGGCATTGTGCAGTGCAATGCCATCATTGCAAATCGCCATGATGTTGCAGAGTTAGCCAAGCAATTTGCTACTTTGTGTGAGAAAAAGTGGACAGAGTCCATTTCAGCTGCTGCATTGGGTACACTTAAACAAGCCAAATGGAATAAACCAAAGGTTTTACCATTTACACAGTATGTAAGAAATGTTGAAATGAAATCACCAATGAATAAAATATAAATATAACAAAAAATGCTTTCCAAAAAGAAGAAATATTCTATTTGATGTTTTGAAAAAAATCTAATCACTTTAATGAAAAATAAATACAAATATTTTTTTAGGAAATAAAATAAACAAAAAGGTGTTTTTTAATCGAAAACAACTAAAGAAGGTGTTCCAAATGAAGACGTTTGGACCCTCTCTGGGTCTTCCTCAGGCTTGAAACAGTAAAACTGTGAACAGGTTTCTGGGGAGAGAGATGTTGTCGCTCTGAATGCCAGAAGCAGAAGTGTTGCCAACTCCTCAGTAAGGAAAGTAGCTATTGGCTGTCCCAAAAGTCGCTAGAAGTCGCTAAATAAAGTCATCGCCTAATTTGCATTATTGGCAATTTGCATATAACTGTAATGGACGCTGTAGGAGAGAGGAATAACGTCGTGGGAGAGACAAAAGTGAGTAAAAAACACCCTAAATATGTTTAGAACTACAAATGTACACAAATAATGTCAACATTAACAACATTTAATGATTTGAATGCTTTGTCTAGATCCACATTACACACATCAGTTTTGTCCTGTATTGTTAAATGTTATAACAGCAAATTTAATCAAAAGATTGTTATGTAGGGTGAAATTGCTAGCTCTACAACCAACCCTCCTCCTTTATCCGGGCTTGGGACCGGCAAAGTGACCCAAAAGAAAAAAGAAATGTTTACATTTACATCCCGCTCTGCAAGCCAGCGGCGGCTTTACGCAAGCGCATTTCATTTGCAGTCTGGACGCGGAGTGGTGAGGGTCTCCTCTCTGCTCTAATCTGCCCACCAGATAAGTCTCCAATACACCAGAAAAAGTCGCTAGATTTGTCGCTAGTCGCTTTTTTGAAAAAAAGTCACTATAGGGGTCTGAAAAGTCGCTAAATCTAGCAACAAAGTCGCTAAGTTGGCAACACTGAATGAGCCTCCTGGTGGCTCCGCCTTTATACCCTCTGTTTTTAACCGTCTTTACCGGCTGTTTTACCAGCAACTTTACACATAAATGATTTACTGTCTTAACCCCTTCAATACTCAATGGAATATAATAGTTATTTTATTATTTTAAACCTTTTAACCTTGTTTTTAATAAAAATTAATGTAATGTTTATTTTAATTACTTATTTCAAAATAAAGAACTTTTGACCTTGTTTTTTAAATAAGACTAATTAAAAAAAAATTAATGCCATACCTATTTTAAAATTAAAATCTTTTTAACCCTGTTTTTAAATAAAATAAATGTAAGACTTGAATTTTAGACGAATGGGATTAAGGTTAGGGTTAGGAAAAGGAACCTGTCCCCCAAAGACAGGAGGTGTCCGGTCTGTCCGGGCAGCTCCCAAGGATGGTTGTCATTCATCACTATCATGATTTCTTTATATAATGAAAGAATAATTAGGAAAATGAAAAAAGTGATTCATAATCAATAAAACAAATGTGTGTCAACTCAAATAAATGTGTGCCTCCATGCAACGTTTCAACTCGTTCATTCTTCAGGCAAAGACACAGAAACACTGGCTCAGAGCTGTGAAGCACGTCTGCACTGTCCGAGGAGCGAGAACAGAATGAATATAATAATATAATAATATGTTAATGTAAGCTCCTCCTGCTCTATTTATATCTTCCTGCTGCTCTGTCGCTGCACTAACCCTAATCCCAAATCTATTTTTGTGATTCCAGTTTTATTTTCTAATACTAACCACAATTTTATTTTTTGTAGGGGTGTAACAGTAAAACTGTGAACAGGTTTCAAATTCATGGATTTAGATTAAAACATTTTAAGGGACATTTCGATTAACAAATAAAAATAATTCATTCATAATTTCTTAAAATTCCAATTCTTAGGCATTAAAAATGAAAACCCCATGTTTTTATTAAAAACCTTGCAGGTGCAATAAGGTTTTGGAAGTTAAAAATAAAACAGGCGATAAATATAAAATAGGAGCAGAGGTTCTATAAGGAGAGGAACCTTCTCTCCTTCATTTGTGCTCAAGTCAGAGACGGTGAAGGACGTGAAAAGCTGCTCAAGCCTGATAGCTTTGTTGTTCATTGTTTTTGGTGCTTGGCCTGAGGAAGACCGGACACGGTTGAAACGTTGCCCCAGCACACATTCATTTGTTAATAATTAATATAATCATTTTAAATTATTTTTTATTTTTTGGAAAAAAATTAGTTTTAAATAAAATCTAATTTAATTTATGTTCCTCGTGACGAGTGATTTGTTTGTTTGTAATTTGTTTGTAAATTTTCTACCATTCATTGAGTATATACTAGATGCCAAAGAAGGAAAGACCTTTCAGTATATACCTATTTTGCAATCCTTGTCACAAGTTCTGAAAAATAGTGACATCCAGGAGAAGGTTTTGAAAAGTGTAAGACATTGTGGTTCTTCATGTCAGTACACTAGTTATCATGATGGTACCAACATCAAGGAAAACACGTTTCTTTGTGGAGAAGAGTTAAGGCTTTCACTTCTACTTTACTGTGATGACTTTGAAATATGCAATCCGTTAGGAACCTCTCGTAAGAAGCACAAGGTAACAGGTGTTTACTGGGTGTTTGCTGATATTCCATCTGTATTGAGGTCTACATTATCATCTATCTATTTTAGGGGTGTAACGATACACTAATCTCACGATACGGTACGATACACGATACTGAGGTCACGATAACGATACGATACGATATTATAGCAGTATTTTTTCAACAACCTTGAATGAGGAACATATGACTGGAAAAAAATTGTCTTTTATTTGAAAGACACAAAATACAAAACAATGCTGTGAGTTTGCCCTATTGTTACAGTTTGTAATGCTTTATAACTGTTTAAGTTTTAAAGAGAAAGCCAGGCCAACCATTTTCCACAAACTGAACTAAAAGTAAATGTCAGGTTTGCATTATGATCTTCAGTTTCATACAAGTAAAAATATTTTGCCACAAACTGAATAGTTTCTCTCATGTATGATTTGACTGTAATTTAACAACTAAAATTAAATAAATAAATAAAAGTAAATAAATACATACGATTTTACATCATAAAAAAAGATTGATTCATGCTCACCTTATAAGTGTAAGAGGAGATTTATTTTTGTTAAGAAGGTTATTTTGGTAATTCAGGGTTCATTATTTTATAAATATATTCTTTATATTCTGATGTAGCCTAAATCAGGGACTATAATGACACTAGTCAGTTTATCTGTAGTTGTTAGTATGTTTTAGATTGGGCGGAGTGATACAGCACTAGGTGCTGTGTTGACGCTCTAAAATCCTACGCTGTTGAGCGGACATTAAAGTACACTGGAGCTCAGCAGAAGTTTCCCCGTGTTTATCCTACACACGACCCGAAAAAGGTTTAATTTAATAAGGTAAGGTTTAACTCTACACCAGACTTACATAAGTAAAATTTCAGAGCTCAAAACGGGACCACAAAACGGGACTAGTTTTTTCTGAGCGGAGTAAGATTTTGGTCCGCGGGTCGAGGTGCGGTCGCGGTCGGATGCGTGTTTCTAGTCAACACAATAGATTAATATTAATAACACAATATCGCGATACACTTTTTCACCTCCACGACACGTATTGTGACTTTTTTGTATCGCGAAATTTCGTGGCACGATATATTGTTACACCCCTAATCTATTTATCTGTTTTGTGCAAGGCAGACGACATTAAGAAATTTGGTTATCAACAAGTGCTAGATCCATTGTTAAGTGATTTGAAAAGACTTGAAGAAGATGGTCTTTTTGTGCCCTGTTTAGGAAAAATAATAAAGGGCACTGTATTTTCTGTGATTGCGGATAACCTTGGTGCCCACTCAGTTGGGGGGTTTATTGAAAGTTTCAGTGGGTCACACATTTGCAGATTTTGTGTAGGAGAGAGATCCCAGTTTCAGGATTTTGAGGTCAGGACAGGAGCATTCTCAGGTAGAACAAAAGAGCATCACAAGTTGGACATTGAAGCAGCATTCTCTGGTAACACTCATAGTCGTGGAGTTAAAAGACAGTGTACAATTACTGAAAGATTAAATCATTTTCATGTGACAACAGGTTACCCACCTGATGTACTACATGATTTACTTGAGGGTATTGTACCTTTAGAACTGGCATTGTGTTTAGATATATTGATAAAGAAAAAATATTTCTCTCTTGAAGAGCTCAATAGAATAATCAAACAGTTTCCATACAAGTGGAAAGACAGGACAAATTGTCCTCAAGCTATACCTCCAACCTTTGCCTCCCGTAAAACCATTGGTGGCAATGCAACTGAGAATTGGTGCTTATTGAGGCTACTTGAGAAGAACAAGCATGGCAGTTGTTGATGACACTCAAAGATCTTGTTGAGCTGGTTATGTCACCTACTCACACAGATGAAAGCATTGGTTTCCTCGATAGCCTGATTTCTGAGCACAAACATAGATTTAGCAGTGTTCTTCCACAAGCAAACCTGATCCCAAAACACCATTTTGTAGAGCACTATCCCCAGCTCATTAAATCATTTGGCCCACTAGTGTCCTTATGGACAATGAGGTTTGAAGGAAAGCACCGCTTCTTTAAGAAGATTGTAAGACAGACTAGTTGCTTTAGTAACATTTTAAAGTCTATGGCAAACAAACACCAGTCCATGATCGCATGCCATCTCCATTCTTCAGTTGTGAAAAAGCCTGCCGTGTCTGTATCAAAGATGTCAAGAGTTCCATTAGAAGTTGTCAATGAGAATGTACAGGAATTTCTATCACAGAAATTTCCAGAAGAGACAGGTGTTAATTTGTCCAACCAGGCAGAATTTCAGGGCACCAGTTACAGTGTTGGCATGATGTTGGCATATGGCTCCACTGCTGGATTGCCTGACTTTGCTGAAATATTACAGATCATCATTGTTCATGACACCTTAGTGTTTGTAGTGAAACTGCAAAGTGCATGGTACTCTGAGCATTTTAGATGATTCAAGTTGGAGTCCACAAGAGTTGTCAAAGTAATTGAGCAGTCACAACTCACTGACACATACCCATTGGCTGCTTATGCAGTGGAAGGCGATCGTATGGTTTCTCTGAAACACCACATCTGCTTGTCAAACTAGGTAAAATAACCCAGGTTCTTCCTTTCTTCAAGACAGGTGATCTTTATTCACAAAAAAAGTTGTTTATATGTGGAGGAGCAGCATTTGGATCAGTAGCAGTTAAACAGGATTGCCAGAGCCTTAGTGGCCTAATGGATAAGGCACTGGCCTCCTAAGCCAGGGATTGTGGGTTTGAGTCCCATCTAGGGTGGCAATGTTTAAAATTGTTCAATGCAATACTGAGTTCAGATACTAATTTCAAAACAGAAAGATTTTCAGTTGTATTCCTTCCCCAACCTTGGGGCACACTGTCCTGTGTGTCTCAGATGCTACTATTGGGCATCATATGCTCACACCTATCTTACACTGTTTGTTTATTTCCTGCTTTCAGCACACCCTTATACAAGTAGCTGTGTCAGAGCTGTCCAGACCTTGATGACAAGCTCATGATGACTGTTAATTTGAATCAGGTGTGTTGATCCAAGGAGCAGCACAGTGTGACCTGAGGTCCAGGGTTGGGAAACACTGCCTTACTGAATGAACCTCAGCAGCTGAATTTCTTTACTTACTATGCCTGTTGTCAAACGAATTTGACACCTGAGGACATTTTAATGCCTTTATATAGATGTCACTGTAAGTTGTAAGTTTGCACAGTCTCCGAAAACCAACCACTTGGGAAGTAACTGACTGTCAGACACACCACGTAAAGAAATACACATTTGGTCAAGAAGAAGTGGAGTACCCCACGAGTGAAGAACAGTAAAGCATTAAAGTCAAGGAACAGACTATCCAGACATTAATGCCTCTCAAACAGTCCACACCTCTTAGAATAACTTTAAGAATTGAATGTGTGATTTAACTTTGGTTAAGAAACCTTCAAAGAGCCTTTCTTTTTTTTAAGCTACATGCCATTTTTCCATTTCACCACCATGAACGATGAATGAATGACACATCTCTAATCTTTCTCTCATCGTGAACAAGACCCCAAGATACTTGAACTCCTCCACCTGAGGCAGGACTTCTCCACCCATGTATGTGTGCTCCATCTCAACACTGGATAGAGGAGAAGGTGAAGACTTGATCCAAACATGTGTAAGAATCCCCATGAGTTAAATCCTTACTGTTGTGAGTTTAAAGGCTCTGCTGGGAGTTGAACCCAGGATCTCCTGTTTACGAGACAGGCACTTTGAGGTACGTAGAGACATAGATAGTGGGACACTTTGCACTAGCAAGCTATAGGCTAGCTTGAGGAGCATAGCAACCTGATAACCGCCATATATATAAATAAAATGGAATTTTGTTCCTCCTTTCATCAAGGCAGGTGATGGTGCAGATTTGAACAATTCCAGGTACATATCAAGGTTTTCTGTTGCAGCTAAAGTTAGTCTGGTTGGCGAAATCGTGAGGATGGATAAATAAAAAAACTGAAAGTTGATTATGACCCTGATGTGAGTTGAACACAAAACCTTCTGATCTGTAGTCAGACGTGCTAACCATTGTGCCACAGAGCCTTTTATGACACGGTCTGAGGTTGTTTAATTAACACAAATCTAATCATAGAGGCCAAACTACAGAAACATGATTTGGAAGTAGATCAAAGTACGTGTATATATATATATATATATATATATATACACGTACACGTATGTATATATATATATATATATATATATATATATATATATATATATATATAATAAAATATGATTAACCACCCACAGAAATCTGAAGAATTAACACATGAATAAGTATATAAAATTATGTTTAAGTCATGAAACAATAAGCAGTATGATCTGCTCTGAAACGCTGGAGGTGTGTGCTGGAGATACTGAACTCTGTCCAGCTGCCTGCAGAACTCGCTTATAAACATACACCATTTACAACAAGCCTTGTTTAGAGCAGTCTTAGGATAAACAACATGGATAATACTGAAAAAATAACATTCATTAGCCACTTCAATGTAATTCGGCACATATTTTGTAGGTAAATGTGGACTCATTTCAGTAACAATGTTGAGTTAACTTCATCGCAACCATCGACCATCGTTGTGTTAATTTGAAGGTTTTTTCAATGGAGTTCAGTATTATTTTACTCGCTTCACTGTTGGTGAAAAAAAAATAAAAATAAAAATCCCAAAGTGCATATTCTTTACATAAAGATCAGTGTTTCCCCTACCATTATATAGGCCTGGCGGGGCCGCCAGGCCAACGAGACCCCCCGCCAGGCCTAAAAAAAAAATAATTTACGTTTAGGAGCCTCTGCAGCTGTTCTGCAACGGGAGTCAACCTGCTTCGTTGCCTAGTAACGCTGCTGAGAGCGCGGGCATATTATTATATATTATGGGATGTATAGAGTTTGTAGCTAGTCAAAAAAAAAAAGAAAAAATATCGCGGGCGACAGACAACATGATATAAAGAAACGTTTCTGCCAGGTCCGTGTGTTTGTGTTTCATGAGACGCTGCAAGGAAGCGTGAAGGAAAACACAGCCCGACGACGCACCATGCGTCCGCGGGGTCCTAGCGCCAGCCATGTATGAGCATCTAGGCTGATTTCATTTTTCCCCCAGTCAAATGCATGTAACTCTGTTATAACAAAACGGGTAAAACAAATCTACAATGTTTAAATTATTTATAACTGATATAATGTCAATTGTGAGTAGGGATGTTTTGTCACATATGCCGTCAGCACAAGCAGCCGTTAAAAGAGGACCATCCCAGAGGGTTTTCATAGAGATCCCTCTGAAATATATAGAAAAGATGTGCTCAAAGCTCATATGGGGTCAGACCTTTCAGGCCCAGGACACTTTGGTTAAAGGTTAGATTCAATCTTATTATTTCATTGAAGTGATATCATTCAGCAATATAGGCCTACAATGATTTTTAATGTAAAACTTTGTTATATTGCTACATGTCCAATATGCCGTCCCACGCGCCTCGTCTGTTTAGGATTTTTTCGGTGGGTACCACCGGGCCTGAAAAAAATTCTAGGGGAAACACTGAAGATATTACTGCAATAAGTTACCAGTTATCGTTAGCTAATCATAAGAAGTTCATGACCACATGTGGTCCGGGCTAATATCCTCACTAGCTAGCTTCACTATTTGCCACATATGCCGACCATTTTCTTCAAAAAAAGTGTCTGACCAACATAAACACTCGCCATCTAAACTTTTACAAAGTTTTACCCAAATTACGCTTGAGAAAGATGTTGCTTACCTTCTTTTACGTCGAGTTCCTTCTTCCCCCATCTCTCCTGCCCGCTCTCCAACGTCTGAACGTCGATGTCAATGACGTCATGACAGGACCAATCAGGATGCAGCATGTGTGACTGACGGCGCTCTCTCCCAATCAAATGTTAAGGCTGCATCATCTACTGGGTTCAAACTTCGCAACTTAATTTGCGCTTACTATTTTCACAAATGTATTCGCTATTGGAGGCAATGGTAGGGGTAGTAGTATTTTTAAGTGATAAAAAGTGCTATATTCTGATATTGGACTTTGTTCAAATAGTAACTTTATTGCTCTCAAATTAATTACCAATACATTAGTTGTTTTTATTTTACATTTTATATGGTTCATGGAAAAAACTGAATTACGTGCATTGGAATACTTAAAATTATTCATAGAAAATATAATTGATATAAAAGCAGAAGGTCTTTGCAGCTTACAATCATACATTTTCAATCAATTCATTCTGAGTACAGTAATACATAATTTAAAAAAAATCTGGTGGATTACAATAAAGTCAACATGATTAAAAACAACCAAAACATTGATCTAAGTCTGAGAAATCAATGAGTGCTTGTGGAGATCTCTTCATTTGTTCTGTCTGAGTTTAGTATGAGATGGATAAACTGAAGCTTGGATGAGAATAGATTGAGTTTATGGAGAGAGCTCTCTGATTTCTCTGCATGAGATCACAGAGAGACACAAAAGTTGAGAAACTCTGAGAATTATATTAGAGCTTGTTGAGATCTCTTCTGAAACTTAAAAGGAGACTAAATTGAGATTTAGTGCATCTTATTGCTCAGGAGAAAAAGACGAGACACAGGAGAAATAACCCTTAGTCTCAGTTTGGTGTCACACAGATCTCATAGTTGTCTACTCTAGGAGAAGTAAATGAGACATTTTTGAGATCTCTTTTTGAATTTTCTTTTCCTCTGGGCTCTGCCTTTCATGCTGCAGGAGAGCCGTCACACAGCGACATCAGGTGGCAGGAAAGTGACATTACATCGAAAAAAAAAAATCTTCTTTTTTATTTCAGTTTAAGACAAAAGATAATCAAAGCAGAAAACATGTCTTCGGCACACTATCACTCACATGCATTTAATTTAACTACAGAGGTTCTAAGTAGAACTAAAGAACCCCAGAGCGTCTTCATGTTCAATCCAGATCTGTTCTGCAGTGCAACAAACAGCCGGGTTTGTGAACCAAGCAGGACACGAGTATCTCAAGGCCCGGAGGAATCCAGATTAGCCTTCTGGTTTATGTTGTACTGCAGTTCTCAGTCCCTGAGCAGGTTTTATTCATGGTTTTATTCATGGACGCCATATCAGCCCGTCTTTGTCTCTGCAGCCACCCAATCACGACTGCCTGATGTAAGAGAGGAAGTCTTAGAGGGTGAAACTGAGGCGAAATGTGATGGATCAGAACCAGATGCTGTCACTTTGGGGAATGGATAAGTTGCTAAATGTATTTATCTGTGCAATGAAGTTGCAATACTTGTTTTTGAGTTGTTTTTAAAGGCCATTAAAGGCCATTTCTGTCCTCCGGTAAGGCAACCATTAGAATCCAGGGTGGAACACCAGGGGGATCTAAATAGGGCTCACAGAGAACTCCCTGTTGTGTTACTTCGGTAGCACACGTACTAAAATTGGAACGATACAGAGAAGATTAGCATGGCCCCTGGTGCAAGGATGACACGCACAATCGTGGAGCGTTCCCAATTTTTCCTTTCATCCTGAATGTTTTATGTCACCCTTTTTTAAATGATCAAATACTGTGTGTATTATTGAACTCCGTACCCTCCGTGAGGGTAGCTAAACCAAAGTGACCTGTAAAGAATGAATGTGAGTTAGGAGACCAGATCTAACTATCTGAAGGCTCTATAACCACAGAGGGACTTGAACCCTCAATCTTCTGATCCGAAGTCAGACGCCTTTTCCATTAGGCCATGTGGCCCACGAGTTGCTCTTCTGAGGCTACTTTTGCGCCCTGGGTGAACTGTCCAACATTCAGATAAATCAATCACCGCTTAGGAGGCAGGTAACCATATATGGTAACTATAAAAGTTACCATCCTTCATAGCTCTGTTACTTCACATAAAGCCAGGACAGTAGTGGAACAGATTTGTGTACTAAATATATCACAGTGAGGTGAAATAAAGCTGCTCCAGAGGTGAAATGAACTTGTTGTGTCAACAGGGTTTTTATAACAAGTTGAAGACGTGTGTTGAGGGCCCTGTGGCTTAGTTGGTCAAAGCATCTGTCTTGTAAACAGGAGATCCTGGGTTCAAATCCCAGCAGAGCCTTGAAACTCACGAAGACAAAGGTAAGGATGTAACGTTTGAAACCACGTACTTTGTGGAAAAAAAGTATCCAATTTCTGGTTTTTCCACACGGTTGGATAAACTCCTCTCCTCTGTTAGGGAGGGAACTGTTTGGCAATAATTACAATGTTTTTCAGTGTAGTAAGTGCTCATCAGTGAACTGTCGTTGGCTGACAGTCACTGCCAGGGTTTTTGAGAAAGCTTTAACCCAGTCAGGAGTGCGTAGAAAAAGAGAGCTCTGTTCATTCAAATGTCAATTATCAATCTTCTCCAAGTCTATGGTCTCTTTTTAAGAGGATGCCTCTCTGGTGATCTGCCAGGCCCGTTAAAGCTTGGTTGTGTTTCCTTGACGTGCATAAAGCTTGTACAAGGTTGAAAAATGGAATGGCGACCGCCATCCAGCACATGGGTCTTGAACGTGTTAACCGTCGGCTTATGTACGTTACCCAAGCACACCTCTCCTATCACCACTCAGCCCAGATCCAGACGTTGGGCAAAGGGAGCATCATGTGTTCCGTTTATCTGCCGCCTGACCTTGTGTGCTCTGAGCACGTCTCTTCCGAGTAGCAGAAGTATTTCAGCCTCTGGGTCCAGCTCTGGAATGTGTTTGGCAATATGAAGGAGATGAGGCTGGTGCAAAACTGCGCAGGGTGTTGGAATCTCCATCCGGTTGTTCGGGATCTCAGGACACTCAAGGAGTGGTGGAAGGGACATGAGGACTTTGCTATCCAGTGACTCGATTTGGTATCCCTCTGCCTTCTTGCCATATGTTTCTATAATGCCAGAGCAAGTTCTGAGATGATACGAGAATGGTTCGCTCTCCACACTGAACACCTCGAAGAACTCTGGTCTAGCTAAAGAACGATTGCTCTGGTCATCAAGAATTACGTAGGCTTTGAGGGCTTTGTTCTTGAAACCCTTGGGATAAATCTTTACAAGGCAGATCTTAGAGCATGAATGACCCCACTGACCTAGGCCACAAACTTCATTGCAGCTTGTCGTAACATCAGTCACGTTAGAATAATCTTCTCCCTCCCCGCCATTCTCTTGTGGATGTGGAGGAGCGTTGACGCTCTGAGGTGATGGGCCAGGATGCATGGCTGCATCATGATAGGTGCTGTCACATTCAGAGCACTTCACAGAAAATTTGCAGTCTTTGGCAAGGTGGGAGGTCGAACCACAACACTTGAAACATATTCCTTTCTCTTTCAGGAAGGCCTTTCTGTCCTCGAGGAGTTTGTTTCTGAATGTCCTGCATTTTGTAAGCGGATGCGGTTTGTTGTGTAGTGGGCAGTTCTTGTTAGGGTCGTTGTTGGTCATAGAGACATCTGTTTTGTGTACTGTGATGGGTTTGTTGGTATTAAAGTTCTTCACAGTGAATTTATCTGGTTTTGCGAGGGCCGGCAATTTTAAATGTCTCATACCTGTTTAGATGTTTTTGTATAAGATTAAGGAAGAAGAACAACAGCAGAGGGCGCTGTTGCTACATTTGGTAATGTGCACAATTCAGAGGCGGTCCTGGCTACTTTTGCGCCCTGGGTGAACTGTCCAACATTCAGATAAATCAATCACCGCTTAGGAGGCAGGTAACCATATATGGTAACTATAAACGTTACCATCCTTCATAGCTCTGTTACTTCACATAAAGCCAGGACAGTAGTGGAACAGGTTTGTGTACTAAATATATCACAGTGAGGTGAAATAAAGCTGCTCCAGAGGTAGAATGAACTTGTTGTGTCAACAGGGTTTTTATAACAAGTTGAAGACGTGTGTTGAGGGCCCTGTGGCTGTGACATCTGAACAATCATAAAGAACTCTACATACTGTATGAGATCCTGCAGAGACCATGACCTAGATAGAGACAATTCATCAAAGAAATGAAAGATATAAAAGGCATTAAAATGTCCCAAGGTGTCAAATTAGTTTGAAAACAGGCATAGTAAGTAAAGTATTTCAGCTGCTGAGGTTCATTCAGTAAGGCAGTGTTTCCCAACCCTGGACCTCAGGTCACACTGTGCTGCATTTTTTAGATGCCTCCTTGGATCAACACCTGATTCAAATTAACAGTCATCATGAGCTTGTCATCAAGGTTTGGATAGCTCTGTTTTTGACACAGCTACTTGTAGCAGGGTAGCATCCAAGACATGCAGGTGTGCCCCAAGGTTGGGAAACACTGCAGTAAGGAATGAAACTAAAAATCTTGCTGTTTTGAAATTAGTATCTGAAGATTTTAACTCAGAAGTGCATTGAACAAAACATTTTAAACATTGCCACGCTAGATGGGACTCAAACCCACAATCTCTGGCTTAGGAGGCCAGTGCCTTATCCATTAGGCCACTAGAGTTCAATAATACACACAATATATACATATATACAATATACACACAATATGATCTCTTGGCATGAAAGAGAAGCAAGATGTAGGTTTTCAGCATTCACACATGATGCCAATGTTGGTCTTCAGATAAAGCATTGTACTACAGTCTTGAAACTTTGCTACTTAGAGAAGAAAAATCACAAATTGCATAAATCTCTGGGGCTCGTCCGGGAGTTGAACCCGGGACCTCTCGCACCCGAAGCGAGAATCATACTACTAGACCAACGAGCCACAAAAGACATATCCGGCAAACAAAAAATCACGGTCACATCATACCTATCTAGATGGTTTTTATAACATTAAGGGGGAGAAGGAAATAGAAACATTTCGATCAGTATCAGTTCACCGGCCTTTTCACAGCCCTAGTGGCCTAATGGATAAGGCACTGGCATCCTAAGCCAGGGATTGTGGGTTCAAGTCCCATATAGGGTGTCTATGTTTGAAATTGCTCAATGGAAGACTGTGGTAACGTCTTCAGATCCTGATTTCAATACAGCAGGAATTTCTTTTTTGTTTTTTACTGAATGAACATCACGTTTTCTCTAAGTCTTCACAAGGTGATGATGAGCAGTGATGTTTTGTGGCTGTCGCTGGGAAACACAGACTTTCAGAGGCTCAGCCGGGATTTGAACCCAGGATGCCTGTTTACTAGACAGGTGCTTGCTGAAGACTGAAGACATCTGTTGAGGGCCCTGTGGCTTATTTGGTCAAAGCACCTGTCTTGTAAACTGGAGATCCTGGGTTCAAATCCCAGCAGAGCCTTTAAACTAACAATTAAGAATATCACTCCTGTAATGATGAAAAACAGACCTTTTGGAGAAATGTATCCAATGTCTGGTCTTCCACATGGTTGGTTAAAGACTTCACCTTCTCCTCTGTTTGGTATGCTAATGCTAACCTTCACATAGTTAGATCTGGTCTCCTAACTCACATTCACTCTTTAGAGGACACTTTGGTTTAGCTACCCTCTCTGGTTATTACAGAAATAAGGAGAGATTAGAAGTTCTCCAATAGAAGGACAAAACAGAACATCCACTAAGAGCAGGAATACTTTTGACAAAGTACTCTGCCATAATTAAGCAAGCGTGTGAGAAATACTGCCAGAACCAGCAGTGAGAGATATGTGATCTTTCAGGCATCTCAAGACATCTGAGTTTAAAGGCTCTGCTGGGATTTGAACCCAGGATCTCCTCTTTACTAGACAGGTGCTTTGACCAACTAAGCCACAGAGCCTCCATTTGCAATCCAGGTGGACTCTAGACTGATCCTCATTATCCATTGCGCCACTAGCCCTTTTGATTGTAACATGTGGAAACACACGTGGTGTAATAACTCAGATGTCTCGTCCACAGTAGATGGCAGTGGCCAAAGCCATAGCCGAGTACAGTGATGAAATAGAGTCCTGGGAAGATGAAAAATAATGGCAGTCCTTCGAGCCGGAGTTGAACCAGCGACCTAAGGATACCTGTTTTACTGGCTGTACAGTCCTCCGCTCTACCAACTGAGCTATCGAAGGAGGATGCATGTTGACAGCTCCATGACTTGTGTATTCTTCTACCAAGGTCTGAACTGGGAAATGGAAACATTTTAGATGAATTATTGTCTCCCTTATGCGCCGCTCGCCGGGTCCTTACCACTGGCAGAGTCCATTGTCCTTGGCTAAGTGTCCGGGCCGTAGCACCCCCCCTCTCCACCCCAATCAATTGAAGTGTGAATGGTCTGAAAATCTGATCCAAACACCCTAGTGGATTTTGTTGTGTCCGTGGCACCTTTTCTTTCTTTTTCCAAAAATTTGAGAAGCACTCTGGCTGCCACAGGGGTGCAGTGACCCGGATTACTTTGAATGGTGTCTATTTTGTTCGGGGAAAAATGAGAGAAAGTTGTTGCATTTGGTTACTGTGAAGGAGCTGGAGATGTTATCACTTGGTGTAAAGAGTTTATGTATTGTGGAGAAGAGAGCCTTGGGGTTGGATGTGCTCAGTCGGTAGAGCATGACAGTCTTCATCTCAGGGTCGTGGGTTCGAGCTCCACGTTGGGCGATCAAGTCATATTAATGAATTTTGTTTGAAGTGTAGGGTCCAGGTTGAAAGGGGGGGGAAGGATTTACCTGTTCTGTTCTGGTCACAGAGAGTGCGTTTATCCATAAAGTTTCCGACACTTCAACTCTCAACCAACTTAGAACTTAGGTAGAATTCAGGTTCAGAGCTTCTATAGAACCCTTTCATGTTTTACAGTAAATCCTTTGTCATGGGTCATTACCCAAAGTTCATGACCATAGGTGAGGGTGGGAGCATAAATTGACCGGTTAATCGACCCATCTCCTTCTTCACCACGATGGTCCGGTACACGGACCGCATAACTCTGGACGCTGCACCAATTCATCCGTCTCAGGTACTTTAAAACATGGATGAAGCTTCATGAACACAAGACTGGAGTTGGTTTGGAAGTGTTGGGCCAAAGCCCTGTGTTGAACATGGAAGGACTTGATTTCAATTCTGAGGCCTAACTCTGGGGCCAGCCTTGATTTCTTACAGCTGACCGCATGGTTCGAAACAAAGGAACCTCCATAATGACTCAAAACCCTGGCAGGCTTTGCATTTACGGCCCTTCCGTGATAAGGAATAGCATCCTCATTGGGCATAGACCCCGGAATGCAGGAGGGGGCCGTTGTCAATTTATGGCAGCCAGGGCCTGGATATAATGAGCAGGATCCCCCCTCTCTCTATCACTTTTCTCCCAAGCTCTCTCTTTTCCCTCAGCCCTGTCCACTGTCCCATGGAGTTCCCTGTGAGCCCCAGATGAGCCGAGCAGCAGCAGCTGTTACCATGGTAACAGCAGCAGCTCACGGCCGGGGGGACAGACGTGATCGCTGGGTCAACCCACGCCGTCGTCCCGGGGAGAAACCTGCAGCTCTGTGGAGAATTACCGCTGGCTGAAATAAATCATTTAGGAAGATAAATGTTGGTTTAATAGATGAAATCTAACAGTTGTAGCTGCCACATTAGTTTGTCTGAATATAAAGTGAAGCTTTATAAATTATCAGAATAAAGTTTAAAAGTACAGGAAAAACAAAGTTTTGCAAGGTTTAAATGTTGGTTAAGAAGCATCCAGCATCAAGCCCCCGCCCTCCCCAGGTACGCATGTAATTATGCATGAATGTGGGTTGGGCTCTCTAACCTCTTAAGTAGAGAGGAGAGAAACAGCAGCATCCATTCTGAGATTCACGGCTGGACTGCAGACGTTCCAAAGTTTCTCTCTCGTTCCTGGATTCCTTTTTTTTTCAACTTCAAGAAGAATGGCTTCCCCAGGGTAAGTTCAGATAAATTTGGTAGTTCAGAAAGTTATTACTTTCTAAACAATTTATTTTATGGTCTAAAAAAGTCTAAAAAGTCCTAGAATTTAACATTTTAATTTTAATGAGCTTATTTAACTTTTTTTGACTTTATTTAACTGGGAGACCTATGGTCTGCTAGGAAATCAGGTATAATGTAGGTGCAAAACACATGCATATATTGAGAATCAGGGACAATTTACAGACATGTTGCCAGAATAACGTATTACCCAAATTCTCAACAAGCTGTGTTTCTGATTTTAAACCCAAATCAGTGTAAATTTCAATTTTACAATTGAAAAGAAAAAAAGAGATGTTACTGAAAGTGGTTTTTAATCATAGAATAAATGTTTGTTCAGCATCAAGCCTCCGCCCTTCCCCAGGTACGCATGTAATTATGTAGGAATTTGTGTTGGGCTGTCTCACCTCTTAAATTGAGAGGAGAAGCTTGTTAAGTGAATAGACGTGCAAATGTGCCCCATCCACCCAAATCCTGCTCTGTAGGAGCAGGGCGGGGTCAGGATTTTTAAACATAAACTCAGGACACATTTAATTGATCAGATTACCGAATTATATTCATAGATTGGTTATTTTTTCTTTAATCATGTAGATGCCATGTATCTAGGAGCTGGGCGGGGGTCACAGGACATGTTGAGATTCGGGGACAATTTTACAGATATGTTGCCAGAATAACGTATTACCCGAATTCTCAACAACCTTTGTTTCTGATTTTAGATAGATAGAAGAATTTAAAAATATTTTAATTTTAAATTAAAATGTCTGCCTTCTCTCTCTTTCTCTCACAGACAGAAATCTGACCGGCGCATTATTTACTGTTGCATGTGTCACACACCCCATGAGGCGCTCACGACCCATCTGGCCAGGGTGTGCATGAAAACCAGCACACCGGAAGAGAGGCAAGCTGAGCTGCAGAGAGCCAAGGAGTCCACCAAAACGTGGACCCGTACAGGCAGAGTCTGGGACTACAAAGAGCTGTGCAGGACCATCCCCCACCGGCCCAGCAGGGTGGCTTTGGTGAAACAACTTATAACAAGAGATTTTTATGTGCTTAATGCTCCCAAACCACAAGAGTTGGAAATCAGTGATGAGCAGCCGTCAACAAGTACAGAAGCTGCTGGAAGCAGAGATGTTTCTGGTAGCAGACCTGCTTCAGTGGGTGGGAGCAGTGAAGACAGACCCCACGTCTCTGATCCAGCCAGTGATGATGGTTCCAGTGACCCAGCATGGCAAAAGTCAGTTTCACACCTCACACACATCAGTCCAATCTGGGATCTTGTGGTTGGAAAGTTTAAATCTAAAAAGTTCCCTTGAGCTCATTTTGTCTGTAATCTTTTGCCTCCTCAGGAATCTCAGAAAGCCAGTGGCAAAGTCCAACAGCAAGGCCACCTGTAGCACCAGGTCTGTTCTAATCGGCCCACTATTTATTTTCTTTCATTATTTCTTCCCTGTTGGTGGTACTCATTTCTCTGCTGTTTTCTTATGTATCATTCTACGTATGACCTCTTCCATAGTGGGCTGCCCAGCATCCCTACCTGCAAGAAACTCCTATATGTGGCAAGAAAAGACATGCAAGCTATTTTTGGGAAGCTTTTTCTAGATGAGCATGTTGCTCCAGATGAAAAGACATTGTTCCGGTACTACTGTGAAGCCATCCTGGTACTGAAACACTTCCAGAGACCAAGGGTCGTGGAAGGAATGACAGTAAGTACTTTTCTCTCACAGGGGAATGTTTCTCAGCCTGCACACAATATGACATCTAGTAAGCACAGAGGACTGCGTGCTGATTCAAAAACAACATGTTGCTTTGTTCATGTCAATTTTATTCATATAGCACAATTCATTACAGGACTTGAACAGTAAGCCTGGAAGATTATGGAAGTTTTGACCAGGATCTGTGTTCATGTCACTAATTCACACTGTATCCTTCATTGCTTTTCAGGCAACAGAGTGGATGCAGAAAGAGAATCGGAATGGCGGATTTTGTGTTGTTATCAAAGAGCACAAGACAGCCACCATGCAAATTGCTACATTAACCCTTGATGCAGAAGATGTAGTAGTAAGTCCAGGCTGAAATGTCTCACTATGAATTACAATGACAACCCCAATTAAAGCTGCAAGCAGCGATGAACGGGCCCTCACACTCACGGCCACCGCCCCCCATAAGCATATCAGACATGACACCACCCACGACTTCCTATGTCAAACCATTCAAAAGTTATGGCAGAAAATAGGAACAACCAATCAGAAGAAGGGGCGGGGCTAATTCAGGCCAATGAAGCTCAAGGACTCAATACAGAGTCAGATGACACCACCCACTACTCTCTTTGTCAAACCATTCAAAAGTTATGGCAGAGAAAAGTATTTTAGGGGGCGCTGTTGAGCCGTTAGGCCACGCCCATTAATGCAAACCATGAAATATCAAATTTATCGCCAGGCCTGGCTTGCACGCCAAATTTGGTGCCTTTTGGGGAACTATCAAATATGGACCAATCAGATGACGCTTTTTGGCGTCTAGCATCGCCACGGTAACACTTTTGAAAGAGAAAAGTAATGCGTGTTGTTGCAGGATGGAGACGCACATTTTGATGTATAACACACCTGGGTGCACGTTACGGTTCGGGCCGTATTAATTGCCGAAGGAATGGCATAAATTGCGCCAAAATTACACAATTAATTCAAAATAGCAGACTTCCTGTTCGGTTTCGGCCATGGCGCCAAGAGACTTTTCTTTAAGTTGTGCCATGTTACAGGTGTGTACCGATTTTCGTGCATGTACGTCAAACCGTATTGTGGGGCTTGAGGCACAAAGTTTTCCGGGGGGCGCTGTTGAGCCATTTTGTCACGCCCATTAATGCAAACCATTAAATATCAAATTTCAAAAAATATCAAAAAAATATCAAAAAGGCCCTCCTTTTGTCAGAAGAAAAAAAAGAAAGAAAGAAAAATTCCTACGGATACAATAGGGCGTTCGCACTGTAAGTGCTCGGGCCCTAATAACAAATGATTTCATGTTAAAGGATATGGTTAACCCTAGGCAGAGGTCATTTGGTGATAATGGCTGCTTCTCTGCTGCCACAGAGCAGGCTGTGGGGGCTGTGGGGGCTGTGGAGGGTGGTGGTCATGTGAATTAGTGGCAGAGTGCGAGAGCAGGCTGCAGAGAGTGGCATGTTACATTCTGTGTTTCAAACACAAGAATAAAGATGGAGACAGTACAGTGTTTCTGCAGAATCAGACAGCAGTAGCAGCAGCAGCTGAAGCAGGGCCATTAAGATAACTAAAGGCTGTAATTAACATGACACATATGATAAATTATACATTTTTTTTCTAAGACTATTTTTTTCTCCACAGATGCTGGATGCATACTATATGAGTGTCCGCCCTGAGTACATCAACCAAAGTATAGATAATCAAGACAAGTTTTTTTTTAACTCAAATGGCAATAGAATTAGTTCTGTGGCCAATGACCTCAGACTTCTGCATCAACAGTAAGTATTAACTTTTTTAGAAGAAAAACTGAAAGAATTCATTGTTGGGAGTGGGAGTGTCATTTGATATTTCTGCTCCATTGCAGCTACAATGTCCCAAACGTGACCAGTAAAACAATCAGGAGGTCAGTAGAAGCTGCGATCAACTCAAGATTCACGGACGAGCAGAAAGCTGGTGTTGCCCACAACATGGCACATTCTACAGCTCTGACCAAACTGCATTATAGGACGAAGACAATGCATGGCATTGTGACCACTGGCAACCTGCTCAGCAGCTTAGGAGGGTATGTGTCGTCATCTAAAAACACAACATTCAAGTATTCTGTCTCTCACAGCTGATGCCAATGTCTGTCCATCTGTTTGTCACTGTTTAACCTTGAAACCATATCAATCTTGCAGCTCCTCTTCTGACGAATCAGGCGAGCAGAGTTCTGCTCAGAGACGGAAGAGGAGCAGAGAGGAAGAGGCCGGTGGGAGTGAAGAGGACAGTGGGGAAAGACAAGACTTTGCAGCGTTTGTTAACAGCTTCCCAGTCACCCTAAATGCCAGTGGACCAACCAAAAAACAGCGACTCAACGCTGGATTTTCAAGTGACAGAGTCTTCTATGACAAGTGGAGGTCTGAGCAACGTGCCCTGCGGGCAGAATATATCATGTGTAAGTGTAAATACTTGATCAGTGATAATCTGAATTTATCTTTTCTGGAAGCACTGCTTATGTTCTGTTCAGTGGTTTTACTACCAGGATTTATCTGTAGTTTGATTAGAATGTTTGCATTTTTAGGGCCCGAGCAGCTTCAGTGTGAAGGCCCTATTGTATCTGTAGGAATTTTTTTTTTCTTTCTTTCTTTCTTCTGACAAAAGGAGGGCCTTTTTGCCCCCCCTAAACATGCCCACAATACGGTTTGACATACAAGCACGAAAATCGGTACACACCTGTATCATGGCGTAACTTAAAGAAAAGTCTCTTGGCGTCATGGCCGAAACCGAACAGGATGTCGTCCATTTTGAATTAATCGTATCATTTTGGCGAAATTTATGCCATTCCTTCGGCAGTTAATACGGCCCGAACCGTAACGTGCACCCAGGTGTGTTATACATCAAAATGTGCGTCTCCATCCTCAGACACCGCGCATTACTTTTCTCTTTCAAAAGCGTTACCGTGGCGACGCTAGACGCCAAAAAGCGCGCCCACCCTTCATCTGATTGGTTCAGAAAGAAAAAACTTTGCACCCCATGCCCCATAATACGGTTTGACGTACATGAACGAAAATCTGTACACACCTGTATCATGTGCAACTTAAAGAAATGTCTCTTGGCGCCATGGCCGAAACCGAACAGGAAGTCGGCCATTTTGAACATTCTGAATTAATCGTGTAATTTTGGAGCAATATATGCCATTCCTTCGAGAATTAATATGGCCCGAACCGTATCGTGAACCCAGATGTGTTATACATCAAAATGTGCGTCTCCATCCTGCGACTACCCGCATTACTTTTCTCTTTCAAAAGTGTTACTGTGGCGACGCTAGACGCCAAAAAGCGCGCCCCCCTTCATCTGATTGGTCCATATTTGATAGTTCCCCAAAAGTCACCAAATTTTGCATGCAAGGCAGGCCTGGCGATAAATTTGATATTTCATGGTTTGTATTAATGGGCGTGACAAAATGGCTCAACAGCGCCCCCCGGAAAACTTTGTGCCTCAAGCCCCACAATACGGTTTGACATACATGCACGAAAATCGGTACACACCTGTATCATGCCGCAACTTAAAGAAAAGTCTCTTGGCGCCATGGCCGAAACCGAACAGGAAGTTAGCCATTTTTAATTAATTGTGTACTTTTGGCGCAATTTATGCCATTCCTTCGGCAATTAATACGGCCCGAACCGTAACGTGCACCCAGGTGTGTTATACCTCAAAATGTGCGTCTCCATCTTGCGACTACGCGCATTACTTTTCTCTTTCAAAAGTGTTACCGTGGCGACGCTAGACGCCAAAAAGCGCGCCTCCCCTTCATCTGATTGGTCCATATTTGATAGTTCTCCAAAAGTCACCAAATTTTGCATGCAAGCCAGACTTGGCGATAATTTTGATATTTCATGGTTTGTATTAATGGGCGTGGCCTAACGGCTCAACAGCGCCCCCTAGAATACTTTTCTCTGCCATAACTTTTGAATGGTTTGACATAAAGCGTCGTGAGTGGTGTCATGAGACTCTGTATTGAGTCCTTGACCATATTTGGTGAAAATTAGTCCCGCCCCTTCTTTTGATTGGTTCTCCCTATTTCCTGCTATAACTTTTGAATGGTTTGACATAGAGAGTCGTGGGTGGTGTCATCAGATTCTGTATGGAGTCCTTGACCTTCATTGGCCTGAATTAGCCCCGCCCCTTCTTCTGATTGGTTGTCCCTTTTTTCTGCTATAACTTTTGAATGGTTTGACATAGGAAGTCGTGGGTGGTGTCATGTCTGATATGCTTATGGGGGGCGGTGGCCGTGAGTGCGAGGGCCCGTTCATCGCTGCTTGCAGCTTTAATTTGTGTGTTGCATTTTTAATGTGGAACTATATTAATTATAAAAACTGAATATTAATTTAAATGTTTTTTCTTTGACAGCCAAATATACAAGAGGTCCACCACGTCAACACAAGGTGGACAAGATCAGCCGGCAGGAGGGATGGGGTTCCAATGTTCCATCTTTAGACATGGTTCAGTGTAAATGGACACCACCCAAGAAGATCCAGGTGGAGAGTGACAGAAGGATAATGAGGATGGTCACCACACAGAAGTGGTCAGGTCTGGCCATTAAGGATTTTGGGGGCGAGAAAGGGAAAGGTATGTACAAATGTCTGTCAGTCAAATTCTAATATGAATATACTCATGTAATTGAACAAGCCCATTAATATCCTGTCCTTTTGATTACAGGAGTTGTTGCCACCCGAGTGTTTCCCCAGGGCTCCATCATTTGTGATTATCACGGGAAGAGGATCTCAAAAGCTGTGGGAGAAAAAATGTTGAAAACCCAATCTGATAGAATGTGCTATATTTTCTTCTGTGGAGACTATTGTATTGATGCCCAGACATTCCCGTGTGAGTGCCATCCAACAGTGGATACAGTGGGGGGAAGGATAAACCACTCAACCAAGAAAATCAACGCAAAGCCCTTCCACTGTAAGATGCAGTTTCCAGAAGGGGAGAGGGACACCATCCTCTTCAAGGCCACTAAGGACATTGCTGTGGATGAAGAGATCTTTTTTTCACTATGGTGTGAGTAGGATGTCTAACACTGGAGAAGGAGCGGAACTGGAGTGGTTGGATGACTGATCCAGCTTACATGGGCCACACATTGGACTTTTCTGGTCTCCTCTGTCTTTGGGAAAAGAAAGCAAGTGTACATTAGAGTGGAGACAGTTCTGATTATGTTTCAGGGAGAATTTTACTAAAAACACCCCTGAGCCCCTCAAACACCCACTCCAGGTAGAAGAGGAACATTACATTCACAATTTGTACATTTGAATAAAGTTGTTTACAGTCAAAAAAAATGTCTGTTTCACAGATGTGAACTCTGAAGTCTGAACTTTTAGAATTCATGTTTGTTGGAATGCAATTAGAATTTATTCAAGTTCAGGACTGCCTTTTTATTTGTACAGTCGACACAATTTGTAAATATTTCTGCATTAAAGTGGTTTTAATTTTAACTGCCTTAGTGTCTATGATCTTCCAAGAAATCAGGTCTAATGTAAGTTTTTAAGTGAATGTCACTGCCTGAAGCCTTGTGTCACACCCTGTGTCTCTCTGGAAAGCTCTCTGTCAGTGCGGTTACATGCAGCAGTTCAATCGGGTTACAGATCTGATCAGATAATGACATGCAGAAGATCGGATCACTTGTCTAAGTATACACGCTGTTCAGAGATCAGACTGAATCAGATTGAATAACCCACTTGTAACCAGAGCATGGCTGACTCCGTGACGCTAGGTGGCGCTGTAACCATGGTAACCATTTCAACAAAGAGCCACTTCCGGTTGACCTCCGCTTAACAACAACAAGAAAGAAAGATGGCGTCCGAACACATTGACGAGGCTACAGCAGCCTACATTTCCTGCATTATGTAGCTTTTAGTGCTGATTATGAAAAGAACAACGGATCTTTTGACTGCAGTGATGATAGAAGAACGACACCGGCTGTGATGCAGGGTCGGCGCCAGAGCAAATATTCAGAGGGGGCACGAGGCTTATTAGGGCGGGCACAAAATCAGTCGTGTAGGACAGCATTTTAAGGAAAAAAGTGCATTCTCACTGCTTTCCTATTAATAATCTGTCTAAAACATCCTTTCTCAACTTTTTTTCAGTCATGACACGTTTCAAAAGTGAAAAAAATCTCACGACACCCCAGAGTAAAATATAATTAAAAACCGCACTGCATCGCTCTGACTGTAAATGCATAAGTCCCGTTTATTTTGTATCAATAACTTGAACACGATAACTGCACCAGAGTAGAAGTCATCGTTCACTGTTGTGCTTGGTTGCCACGCTGACGGACAGAAACTATGGTGATTTTTAAAAGAAAGACTGCCTAAAGAGACTTTTCCTGCCGGCTTCACTTTGAACGGCCGGTGTGTAAACTGTAAACTGATATTTAAACTGCACACTTAAGTTACTTTAGGTTTAACCTGCAGTACACAAATGGTAAAATACATTCAAACCAAAATCTTAATAAAGCTACAAAATAATATAGCCTACAAGCAACAAACAATTTCTTATTAGCTCATTACCTTCAATAAGTCTTGTGAAAATTAACTTTATCTCAGGGAAATTCACCTTTTTAATACAAAAACTGCTACATACATAGTAACTAAACAATTAACATGAACAAATATGGTCTTTGCCTTAACGAAATGTAATAAATGAACGTCTCCAAGACCAAGGAGGTCATTGTGGATTACAGGCGGGGGAGGGACCCACAACCTCCTGTCACCATTAATGGTGCTGTGGTGGAGAGGGTGGAAACCTTTAAATACCTGGGAGTACACATCCACGAACAACTGAAATGGGAGACACACACAACCGTGGTGGTCGCGAAAGCGCAACAGCGCCTGTATGGACTCAGGCGTCTCAAACAGTTCGGCCTGACCAATAACACCATCCTGAACTTTTATCGGGGGACGGTGGAGAGCCTGCTGACCAGCAGCTTCACCAGCTGGTACGGGAGCTGCACCGACAGAGATCATAGAGCTCTCAGGAGGGTGGTGCGCTCAGCCGAGCATCACTGGCTGTCAGTTGCCTACACTGGAGGAACTGTACACACAGCGCTGCCTCAGCAAATCCCTGAGGATTATAAAGGACCCCACACACCCCCAAAACACATTTTTTAAGTTACTGCCCTCAGGGAAACGATACCAGTCAATCAAGGCCAATACTAGCAGACTGAAGAACAGTTTTATTCCACAGTCGGTCAGACTGCTGAACAAACTCAAATGAACAATGAACACTATGATTTGACGGCCTTGTACGCTGATTTTAGTTCTTTTAAACGTTTTTTCTCTTAGACTAGCATTTTATTATTACTGTTTTAACTATGTATTGTGGAGCACGACCCAGCATAAGCTTTTCACAATGCATGTACTTGTACATTCTGTGTGACAAATAAACACCTTGAACCTTGAACCTTGAAAATACATTCACTCATGCACAACGCATGTCAGTATTGAGTAATTCCACAAGATGGCGGCAAAACGCACGTGTTTACTCTTGAACACAAAGAAAATATACTTTTTAACTTAATAAAACATCACAAAAATATTCTCCTCAAAGCTAAAACATATTAAGAAATTATTGAGTACCAGTTCCACCGTTAAACTAATTTAAAACATACCTGGAAAATAAAGGATCCCACTGCGCTCGCTCTCCCCCGTTGCTGGGCGCAGACCAAGTAAACGATCCCTTATCCTGGCGGATTTAAAACGATTTTGTGCAAAATAAAGGATCTTAAAATAATAAAGGATAAAGCAGCTAGATGAGTGTCCGAGGTAAATAGAACGTGCCGCAGCATTATTCTCCTGTTTTATAGAGCTCCCCCGTCTTCTTCCTCTGGGTTCCCTCCTCCACCGGCTGGCAGTCAGTAACAGCGCCACCACATGGTCGGGATGCAGTCCCGCGGCCCAAACGTAGAAAACAGAATTTTTTCCGCGGCCCACTAGGGGGCGGTCGCGGCCCAAGTGTGAGCCCTATGGCCCTATGCTCTATGGTTAAGAATCACTGCTCTAAAGATTGAATGTGAGTTAGGAGACCAGATCTAACTATGTGAAGGTTAGCATTAGCATACCACACAGAGGAGAAGGTGAAGTCTTAAACCAACCATGTGGAAGACCAGACATTGGATAAACTTTTCCACAAAGTCTGTGTTTTTTATAATTACAGGAGTGATATTCTTAATTCTTAGTTTAAAGGCTCTGCTGGGATTTGAACCCAGGATCTCCAGTTTACAAGACAGGTGCTTTGACCAACTAAGCCACAGGGCCCTCAACACACGTCTCCACTCTTCAGCAACCACCGTCTAATAAACAGGAGATCCTGGGTTCAAATCCCTGCAGAGCCTCTGAAAGTCCGTGTTTCCCAGCGACATCCCCAAAACATCACTGCTAATCATCACCTTGTGAAGACTTACAGAAAACGTGATGTTCATTCAGTAAAAAACAAAAATGAAATTCTTGCTGTACTGAAATCAGGATCTGAAGACGTTACCACAGTCTTCCATTGAGCAATTTCAAACAGCCACCCTAGATGGGACTTGAACCCACAATCCCTGGCTTAGGAGGCCAGTGCCTTATCCATTAGGCCACTAGGGCTGTGGAAAAGCTGCTGGACTGATACTGATCCAAATGTTTCTATTTCCTATTCCCCCTTAATGTTTAAAAAACTATCTAGACAGGTATGATGTGACCGTGATTTTTTGTTTGCCGGATATGTGATTTGTGGCTCGTTGGTCTAGTAGTATGATTCTCACTTTGGGTGCGAGAGGTCCCGGGTTCAATTCCCGGACGAGCCCCAGAGATTTATGCAATTTGTGGTTTTTCTCCTCCAAGTAGCAAAGTTTAAGACTGTAGTACAATGCTTTACCTGAAGACATACATTGGCATAATGTGTACATGCTGAAAACCTACATCTTGCTTCTCTTTCATGCCAAGAGATCATATTGTGTGTATTATTGAACTCTAGTGGCCTAATGGATAAAGCACTGGCCTCCTAAGCCAGAGATTGTGGGTTTGAGTCCCATCTAGTGTGGCAATGTTTAAAATTGTTCAATGCACTTCTGAGTTAAAATCTTCAGATAGGCTACTAATTTCAAAACAGCAACATTTTCAGTTTCATTCCTTACTGCAGTGTTTCCCAACCTTGGGGCACACCTGCATGTCTTAGATGCTACCCTGCTACAAGTAGCTGTGTCAACAACAGAGCTGTCCAAACCTTGTTGACAAGCTCCTGATGACTGTTAATTTGAATCAGGTGTTGATCCAAGGAGACATCTAAAAAATGCAGGACAGTGTGACCTGAGGTCCAGGGTTGGGAAACACTGCCTTAAGCCGGGAATACACTGTGCGATATTTTGAATCGTATGAGACAGCCCCATCTCACACTGCACGACTAGATCGCGGAGTTCAAAAGTTCAGAACCCACGATTTATGTTCTCACACTGTACGAGCCGATGCTCGGATGCTCCGTCTGCTCACACTATACGATCATAATCCTCCCGTCGGACCTCTCTGTACTGGAACTCGAGGCTGGTTCTGGGGCAGGGGTGGGCTGTTCCCACCCAAACGTGCGTCCTGGCTGCCCACCTGATCAAAGGTTATGGGGATCCTTTAGTTTTTTATAATTTAAAATTTTTATATATATATATTAAAACAATCCCAAAATATCTGTACCGTTTCTGATTGGGTGGGCACTGCGCATCATTTTTAGACACAAAAGAACGCAAACCGCAAAAGTTGTGTCTCGGCGGAGGGACCGGCGTCCCAGCAAAGTGAGAAGAGAAAAAAGAGGTTTTCCCAACAGCAGACAGCGCACACACTGAAGGCTGATTTATGGTTCCGCGTTACACCAACGCAGAGCCTACGGCGCAGGGTACGCGGCAACCCGCACCTTACGTGGAAATGCGGTATTTTTTTTTGCTATTAAAACATGATTTGTAATGTGAATTTGCAACACTTAGGGGTAAATCCACAAAGAACAGATTGCGCCCGCAAATAGCGCTGTGAAATGCGCTGCATTAGCGCCCGCAATTTGCCCCGCTTAAGGTCCTATTCACAAAAGATTTTGCTCTAATGATATACCGGAGCAAACACGCCCATAAAGTTTTGCGGCTGAGTGCAATTTGCCCTTGTCTGTGAGCGGAGCTGTTTCAAGTGTTCTCCATATTTCTGCACACACATTGGTCCACAATGAAAACTGCAGAAATAAAAAATAAAGCGAGTGAAAATAAAACGCCGTGAGGCGCAAGGGCGCAATTTCCACTGGGAACAGGGGGGACATGCCCCCCCACTTTTCAAACTCATGTTTTATTCCCCCCCCAGCTTTTTTACAGTTTAAGAACTAACGGTAGGCTCAGCCTGTATTACAAATCATCAGGACACTGCGAAGAGCCCCGTTCCCTCTCCTCCCTCCTCCCTCCGTGCTGCTCAAGGATGATTTATGGTTCCGCGTTAAATCGACGCAGAGCACTGTACGGGCTGGCGCACCGTACAGTGCGCGTCGCCGCGTACCATACGGCGTAGTCTCTGCGTCGATTTAACGCGGACCATTATTTAAGCATAATTAGGCTTAACTAGTGTGTGCGTATGTGACAAACGCGCATGGGACGATTGTGAAATACGGAATAAACTGTTTTATATGAATTCTAATTCCCAATTACGTAACAATTCCGTATTTCAAGGGACGGGTGGCAGCCCACCCGTCCAGCGGCTTCATCTCCAGCAGCAGCTGAGAGTCCTGACTGACGCTGAGCTTCACAGGGACACGATCAGCGCTATTTTATTATAAGTCTGATATATGTTGTGATGTGATGACATTATTAAGCTGTTAAACACACACATTCTAGATTTATATGTTTATATGGTGGAATTGTTTGTAATAAAGCAGCCCCTTACTGTATGGATGAATCCTGAGCTCCTGTTATTTTTATTTTTAAATCCGAGATAAGTCCACAACCCCACTTGATCTGACTGTGTACAGTCATGTCTGACTATAGATTTCACCCTTAATATCATTCAGTATCACACAGGCTTGAATTACATTGAGAGAGAGAGAAACAGAGACAGAGGGGGAATGAGGAGTTTGCGCGCAGTTTAATACACGCTTCTGAAAGACGGTATTTGCTCCACTATTTTTGCGTGTGGCAAATAGCCCTGGCCTTTATGAATTAGGCGCTTTTTGCAATGAGGCTTATTTGCATAGAAAGGGGGCAATTTTGCGCCGAATGTATGAATATTACCTAATTTGCATGCATGCAAATGGCACAGGCGCAGACTGCCACTATTTGCTTGGCAGCGCAGTTTGTGGAGCAATTCCCCCTTTGCGGGTGCTTTGTGAATTAGACGCTCTCTTTTTGTGTCATTTGCACCGGTTGCTCTCTGCAAAAGGATGAGGCAAATCGGGTCGCAGCACTGCTTCAACTGTGCGGTACCTCACGAGAATTTCAAACATGCTGGATTTTCTTGCGACCTCACGATTTGTGATCGGGAGCTCGTCGTGAGGTGTTAATCTCTCGTCGTTACCCCACGTACACTGCACGAGGCACGAGCAACGATTGGGTAGAAATCGGGCCCGATCAAAAAAAAGTCGCACGACTGGAAAATCGGCTCAAAACGAGCCGATAATCGCACAGTGTATGCCCGGCTTTACTGAATGAACCTCAGCAGCTGAAATACTTTACTTACTATGCCTGACTGTCATGGTCTCTGCAGGGTCTCATACAGTATGTAGAGTTCTTTATGATTGTTCAGATGTCACTGAGGTAAGTTTGCACAGTCTCCGAAACCAAGTAGAGACCTTTTTTTTTTTTTACCTTGTCTGCACACATATTAATAGTTAATACCACGCTGGTAAAAACCTAAGGCATATATATGTGCATTGTTACTATATTTAATATATATACATATATATACACATACAAACCCAGTGAGTTTTTTTTTTTTTTTTTTTTTTTTTGGGGTGGTGACATCCGCTGCCAAACCAGGAAGCAAGAACACACGGAGGCCTCACGTCGAGCACTGGAAATCTGCAACAAAAACCACAAACAGTCCTCTCGTCTGTGTTTGGTCTGCGTTGCCTTGACGCGTAGTTACAATTTTTGGAGGTGCAGGTCACTGACGCCGTCACTGACGCCGTCACTGACGCCGTCACTGACGCTGTGTGTTCTGCGTCGACGCGTACCACACGCCGTAGGCACGGCGTCGTTTTGACGCAGAACCATAACTCGTGCTTTAGTCTGCAGGAAAACTTTGTGGTGAAGCTGCTCTTTTATTTCATCCCAGGTAATAAAGTTCACGCTCACGTGTTTCATGTTTAATGTTCTTAAAGTCACCAAAGAGGAAAAGACCTGAATTCTGTCATTCTGCTGTTGTTCTGACGGGTCAAAAATACACAACACAAACTAAATACACTATTGTAAAACTGTTGAGAACGAAGTTTTGAAGTCTCTTTCATCAGACTTCTTGTTGAGATGAAGAGTTCACACAGCTGTTCATTCAAATAAATGTGTTATAGAAATAATGATGATACCGTTTTTAACATGTTCTGCTGTTTTACCTGTTGACAATTTGAAACAATGACTTTGATGAAATTGTAAAAGAAACACTGTGTTACGTTGTTGTCAGTGCTGATCCGTCCACACATTTCCATGTCGAACATTCAGCTTTCAGACCAATCCAGGAGTTTTCATTTCTGTCCAGTTCTCCCACAAAATCCTAAATGACAAAAGTAGTTTCTGCCGTCATGAATCTGCATATCTGTCTCAGTATCCTCATGTCTTATTCATTTGTCTTATTTCATGTCTTATTTATTTTTTAATTAAGTTAAACTACTAGGAATAACAAATTGTGGGGGCTAATGCTGAAGTTCAAGTTTATTAATTGGGTTTTAAATCCTTCTTCCCATCAAGTTCATTTTTGAGCTGATCATAAGTGTTGATCAGTTGGTTGTGTTTGACCTGCAGCCGACTGTAACTGGTATTTAGTTGGTCGTTGTCCAAAGTCATTTCTGGTTAGAAGTATAACATGAAAACAAACTCTGAAATATCAAAACTTGTTTCATCCTGTAGGTTAAATATGTGATAAGATTTGTGGTGGTTGAGGAGCAGCTGGGAGAGAGACTGGATGCTGGAAGGCTGGTAAAACATAAAATAAATTAACAAGAACTTGTCAAACAGACATTCTGTTGAAAAAAATGAAAAGATGATAGAAAAAAATAGGTGTGAACTATTATTCATTACTGAAGTACAGAAATGAGATTAAATGTAAAGAATGAATATGAAAGATGTAAATAACAGAAAGCACACAGTAAAACTGTAACCCAGTGTTCCAAATCCAGGTCCGAGGCCACAGACCTGCAGGACCAGTTCCAGAGAACACGTCAGTAACAGGATTGTAGACTCTGATGATGAGATGATGGTGAGCTTTTCATTAGAACCAGGAGTGTTGGATCAAATAAACATCTAAAACGTGAAGGGAAGTGGAGTCCTGACGACCTGGATTTAAGAAAACTGATCTAAGAAGGAGAAACATGAAATAAAAAAGAAAATGCTTCATGTTGTTGCATATGTCGGCCGCTAGACGGCAGCGTTGTAACTGAACACACTCAGTTTCAGCTTCCTGGACATGTGCTACATCTGAATCTTTCTTCTTTACTGTCACCTACATTTACATGTTTTACACATTATCCTCTGGTTTGTCTACGTGGATATTCCTGAAGTATTTTCATTGTGTGGGAAACTAAAAATATCACAGATACAGATACACTCATTCAGTTTTTTAATATCTTCTTTATCTGGAATTTAAAAACAAGACTCTGGGTTTTAAGACATAAGTGCACACAAGTGTGATTAAACACTAACTATAAAACTAAGTGCAGCATTACTGTTGACAGGAAGCGCTTCCCTCGTCAAAGTGAGGTGTGAGGTGTGAAAGAAAGAAGTAGTTTCATTTTTATTTACAGGCTCAAACATGATGGTGTGAAAAAAGTTGTGAGATGATGTTGATGTAAATGGAAAACTTTCAAACTTATGTACCACCTCTTTAACCTTTTCAGTATCATCCTCCTTATATAAAAACACTCAGTTTCTTATTATACAGAGGAACTCAGTAAACCTTATGCAGCACATTATCTCTATTTAAAAAGGGGTTCAGTGTTTGCCAGCGATGCTTTGACATGTGGAGGTTTGGGGATCAAACCCTCCCCAGGGTGGTGGATAATGACTCCACCCGCTCATCCATAACAGCCCTCATGTCTCCACAATGATGCTCCCCCTCTGTCCTGTCAGGCTGATGGGGTTAAGATGCAGCAGGAGAACTTTAAAAGAAACTTGTCATGTTTAAAAAAAATTACATCCATGTTGACAAGCTGTTTTTTTTTTTGTTTGTTTGTTTTTATTGTCTAGAAAGATAGTAATCTGATCTGAAACATTGTGATTGAAAAGATGCAAAGTTAAAAAGAAGGTGGATTGTGTGTAAAATGTATTTGAAAAGAATAATTAATGATTTCCACATCCAATAGTTGTATTCTTTTTTTTTTGCCAATAGAACATAAACACCGTATCAGCTGTTGAAGCATTTAGCCTTTTTATTTAAAATATGAGCTGATTTTGAATTTGATGGCAGTTACACTTTTAAAAGAAGGTGTAACAGAGGAGACAAAAGGCTGGAAATCTGATTGGTACGAATCAAACCCAACTGGTGGGAAATGTAACAACTAACTAAGTTAACTGACGACAGGTCAGAGACAAGACTGGGAATAAAAGGATCATTTCAGCAGCAGAGCCTCTTAGTTGCAGAGCTGGGCAGATCCCTCACCAGTCCGTGAAGAACTGTGTTGAAATATCAAGAAAATGTTCCTCAATGTTCACTTGTTTGGGATTGGGGATGTAGTTCTTCCGTTAGGATTTCTGAACTAGTTGGACACATTTCAGCCTCAGTAGCAAAGCTTTCAGCAGCTAGATGACATTTACTGAAAATGAATTATTGTTTAATATGAAATTAACAAATTAAACTAATGTTTTAATATTTCATAAAAAACCTCCAACATCAAAGAAAAACAGAGCATGCCAGCAAAATCCCATAAGTGAGGAGGGATCTGTTTGAACAAGAATACATGGTTCACGTCTGATCCGTCTCAGAGCGAGAGCGGTACAACAACTACAACGACTCTACTGAGAAACAATTCATCCAGCAAATATGAATTTACTGGTTCTTGTTCTGCAGATTTATGTTTTACTGTTCAGGAACAATACTTACAAATGGTCCAAGACTATTGACAGATAACATGTACTGCAATGAAAACCATGATCTCTGACCCTAACATGTAACTCTTAAACATTTGTCCACAGAACTGTCCCACATGTTGTAAGTAGAAAAACCCCAGTAGTTCTTGGTTGGTTTACTGTCAAACAACCTTCTCTGTTTGATTGTTGGTAAAACTCAGCAATGTTTTATGAAAGTACGTCATCAGCACTTCAGAGATAAACAGCACGTAGTTTTTTAGCTGCAGCATTTAATCTTACCGTATATGAACAAGATGACGACCACAACTAAAACCACCATGCTCAACACTCCTCGACACAGTGTTGCACCTCTGACACGTCTTTTCTGCAGAGCACGATGCTCCTGAGTCTGTCGTCCTGCAGAACCACAGTTCATAATCTTTGCAGCCACACATGAATGTATAATACCTGAACATAATTATCTCTAAAGTTGAAGTTAATTACATGTCATTTACTTACCTTCTTCCTGTGACTGATCCACCTCCCTCTCCTCCATCCTGCTCCGTCTTCTTGCTCATTCCTGTTTTATCTCACCTTTGTTGATAAATCTGGTTTAGAATTAATATCTGAGGACATCCTGAGAGGACAGAGACAGCCGGACAGGTGCTGTACTTGACTAACTGTGGATCTGCCGTTGAATTGCTGATCTTCTCTTGTACAATATTCAATGAGACATCCGTGCTGGTTCAGCTGCTGGTGCTTCTTGTTTAGCCTTCTATGTGGTTTCATGACATTTTTGAGGAAGTACTGCCATTTAAAAATACAAACCTGCTAAAAGGTGTCCTTTTCCTAGTAAAAAACCCTTGACTTTGAGGTCTGCTGTACTTGAGGTTTTTTCAGAAACATGATCAGCTTCAGAGGATGACAGGTACAGCTACACTGCAGAACGACCATCCTGTACACGACTTGAGGTGTCATTTTGCTGGTTTTGTTCTCTTGTAACTATGTAGAGGAATTGAAAGTGTTTTAACCGTTATTTTAACGAGGACAGACAGACCCCCCACCAGGGTCGGTACCCCAACCAGCCCCACCAACAACTGTGGTGTTCAACTTAGAGGGAAAGATCTTCTTCTCTGTTCTGACAAGGAGGTCGACCAACTTCCCTTGGAAAAAGGATATAGTGACACCAGCTGCCAGAAGCTGGAATCCCAGGCTTCCCTGGATGCACCGAGAACTCTTCCTTGATGTGGGACCAGATCCAGAGTGCCAAAAGATGTAGAGCGCGACTTAGTAGTGTGGTGAGGCTTTGCCAATGCATATGGCTCAGTACCACACAGGTTGATAGAATAACTCTCACTTTTAAATCTATGTCCCAGGTTGGGTGCAGAACATCATCCCTAGATACTTCATGAGACTGTAAACTAATAAGACAAAGAGAAGTGTTCTGTAATGTTAGTAAAAGTAGTGTCTCACACCAAAGTAAGCAGCAAACGCAGAGCGGAAGCTTCAGTGGTTTTTAAGAGCTGAAAACAACAGCATGAAATAAAATGGTGTGAGATGATGAAGTTAATGTAACTGGTAAAACCTCCACACTGACAGCACATCGCACCCTTTTAATCTTCTCTAAATGTTACAAACTGCTTCACTCTGGTCCTCTTTCATCCTTCTACAGCCACATGGAGTTTCTTATAAAATGTTCATTTGATGCATCTTGTTAAATTGTGTTGTTAATCTAGAAAGATTAAAGTCTGATGTTAAACATGTGACCTGCAGCAATGTGGTTAAATGTTTAGCTCCTACGTGATGATCTATGAACACCTTGCTACGCCTCAGTCACGTATTTCCATCATGACTTTGATTCTGTCAAAGAAACTCTGAAAGCTGCAGATCTGAACAGAGAACAGAGACCACTGATCAATACTTACCACTTTTATTCCAGTTTTTTCCACTTGATGGTTTGAGTGTCTCCCAATGGCCTGGCAAATGCTACTTGTACAGTCTTTCTCAATTTTTTTTAATCTCACCTCTAAAGGGTCTGTAGCAACTCATAATGTAATATTCGGCTCATAATGTAATAAAATCATGAGCGCATAATGTAATAACTTATTACATTATGAGCCTTACTGGCGCCGCTCATAATGTAATAACAGCTCATAATGCAATAATGGCTCATATTGTGAGAAATTAGCTGCATTATCATAATTCTTTACCTCTTAAAAGGTGCAAATAAAACAGCATGGGTTTCAGTGCATCAGTAAACTAAATAAGTGAAACCAAGTATGTAATAGTAATTGCATTCTCACATTTTATTTGATTTAGAAGATTTACATGGTTCTTAAATGCACTTCTCAGTTCCAAAGTAAAGTAAAGTTAATATGTTATGCTACTTGTACTATGTATTTAACGTAAGTAATAGGAGAATAATGCTTAAAAGTCTTTATTAAAGCTACGGTCTACGATTTTACATATTTTGCATTTTTATTAAAATCATTTAGAAGGTTTTTATGGCCCAATAGTGTTACCTATGAAATATGATCAATAAAAAGAACCAGAGGAAAAAAAAAAATCTTCTAGCTGCTGTAATCCTGCAAAGAAGCCAACCAATAGGCACCGTTTGGCCCGAACGGCGCCTAATATACTTATATATTCTTCAATGTTAAGCAACAATAAATATTTTTGAATTTGAGAGTGAGAAAAGCTTCAAGCGGCAACGCTTTTAATTTATTTTAGTTTGTCTCTGCTGCTGAAAAGCTGGCTCGGGGGGACACCGGGTCCTCGGCGCTGGCTGAGGGGGGTCCGGTACATCACAGGAGCAGGAACCGGGGCTGATGGGTCCGGGACCGTCACAGGAGCAGGAGACGGTGCACCCGGAACCACCGCCGGAGCGGGAACAGACCGGGGCTGGCGCCGACGTCGTCTCCCTTGAAGCTGAAGGCTCGGGCTTGGGAAAGCCAGGCGTGTTCCAGAGAAGGGTGAATCCTGCTCCTCAATACGGTGCATATTCTTCTCTGCCTCCCGGCAGATGAACTGAAGGAGGGTGATGTTCTCTCCAACTGGGTCCATCTTGGCTGGTCCGTTCTGTTACGATTGGTTTTGGTGAGGACCCATACGCAGGAGAACAGGAGGCAGGAGTTCCAGAAAACTCAGGTTTATTTGTAAAGACAAACCGAAAATGCTGCTGAGCAGGATCAAAAAGGCAGAACCAAAACAGGAATCCTAAAACTAGACGAGGAGAACATGGAGGGAGCAAACAGTACAGACCAGCGAGGAGCAGGGAAAGACAAGACTAGATATAGACAGGGGATAACGAGACACAGGAGATAACGAGACACAGGGGATAACGAGACACAGGGGATAACGAGACACAGGGGATAACGAGACACAGGAAATAACGAGACACAGAGGATAACGAGACACAGGTGATAACGAAACACAGGGGATAACGAGACACAGGGGATAACGAGACACAGGTGATAACGAGACACAGGTGATAACGAGACACAGGTGATAACGAGACACAGGTGATAACGAGACACAGGGGATAACAAGACACAGGGGATAACAAGACACAGGGGATAACAAGACACAGGGGATAACGAGACACAGGTGATAACGAGACACAGAGGATAACGAGACACAGGTGATAACGAGACACAGACGATAACGAGACACAGGTGATAACGAGACACAGGTGATAACGAGACACAGGGGATAACGAGACACAGGTGATAACGAGACACAGAGGATAACAAGACACAGGTGATAACGAGACACAGGTGATAACGAGACACAGGGGATAACGAGACACAGGTGATAACGAGACACAGAGGATAACGAGACACAGGTGATAACGAGACACAGAGGATAACGAGACACAGGTGATAACGAGACACAGGTGATAACGAGACACAGGGGATAACGAGACACAGGTGATAACGAGACACAGAGGATAACGAGACACAGGTGATAACGAGACACAGAGGATAACGAGACACAGGTGATAACGAGACACAGGTGATAACGAGACACAGGGGATAACGAGACACAGGTGATAACGAGACACAGAGGATAACGAGACACAGGTGATAACGACACAGGTGATAACGAGACACAGGGGATAACGAGACACAGGTGATAACGAGACACAGAGGATAACGAGACACAGGTGATAACGAGACACAGGGGATAACGAGACACAGGGGATAACGAGACACAGGTGATAACGAGACACAGGTGATAACGAGACACAGGGGATAACGAGACACAGGTGATAACGAGACACAGGGGATAACGAGACACAGGGGATAACGAGACACAGGGGATAACAAGACACAGGTGCAGACAATCAGGGCAGATGGGAAACAGGAGGGACAGAACTGAAACTCAAAACATGGGGGAAGTGTCAAACCCTGACACTAGATTTATATGGAACTGCAAAAGGCCACGAATAAAATATTCCACATTACAACTGACAAAGGACAAAGGTGGATTGGCCCTCCCAAATTTAAAAGACCATTACCACGCAGCAACACTCAGACCAGTAATCAAATGGTGTGACAAAGACTATAGTGCAAAGTGGAAAGATATTGAGAGGACTGTGACGGATATTCATATACAATCCCTAATTGGCAATGTGAAACTAACTAACTCGCTACAAGGATCAATAGATCCAATAACATCTCACACTTTGAATATTTGGTCTGACTTTATCAAAAAGTATAAATTAGAAAAAGAAGTAAATCTGCTAAATTGGTTTGCCTATGATGACAGATTTAAGCCGAGTTTAAGTGATCACAATTTTTGAAATTGGGGGAATAAAGGGATCGATGCGATGTGTACATTAATCAACAATGGAAATATAACGAGTTTTCAACAGCTGAAATCACTAAAAAACAGGGATCTGTTCACATACTTTCAGTTGAGGGATTATTTAACAAAGAGTATAGAAAATGTGAAGATCTTGAATGGAGTGCTTGATGTGATGATCTGGACATACCGTGGGTCGAGGTTCAAGGAAATCTCAGCACTATACAGAGGCCTTAGAGACTCGGAAGCTTCCTCCGCCATATACATCAAGGAGAAATAGGAGAAGGAACTGAATATTGTCATTACACCAGAGGAATTTAATTTAATTGAAATCTTGATGAGCATAAAACAATTATAAAAACAAAAAAACAATTACAAAAAACATCAGAAAAATAATACAAATAAACAGTCATTAAACAAACTCAAAAATAAGTAAACCGTCATGCCCGAAAGGGAGTGGGAGGAAGTAAAAACTTATGAGCTCCTACCCCTTGTTTCTACTTCAATTTTACTCGAATACAACATAGAAAAATACAAATAAAAAAATATAACAGCAAGCTTTACTTTATCAAAAAAATATACCTATTATTACATTATTACAAATATAAAAATATTACAGCACTTCATTACAATATTATACCTGAGCATTATAAATCTAATTAAAGCTGCAGGCATCGATGAACGGTCCTCCACCCTTGTGCACGTTCAGGCTGCAGTGGAAGCTTGTATGACTTGATGTAGATTCTTCAGGCCTGGACATTTAGTGGATGAAACCACCCACGACTCTCTATATCAAACCATTCAAAAGTTATGGCAGAAAGTAGGAACTATCAGATATCCACCAATCAGATGAAGGGGCGGGGCTAATTTGCACCAATTATGTTCAAAGACTCAAAACAGATGACACCACCCACGAGTCTTTATGTCAAACGGTTTCAAAAGTTATTGCAGAAAATCTGAACTATCACATATCGACCAATCAAAAGAAGGGGGCGGGGATAATTTGCACCAATGACAGAGTCAAAACCGAGTCTGATGACACCACCCACGACTCTGTATGTCATACCATTCAAAAGTTATGCCAGAAAATAGGGACTATCAAATATGGACCAATCAGATGAAGGGGGGGCGCTGTTTTTGGCGTCTATTGTCGCCACGGTAACGCTTTTGACTGAGAAAAGTAATGCGCGTCGTCGCAGGATGGAGACGCACATTTTGATGTATAACACACCTGGGTGCACGTTACATGCGCCAAAGTTACACGATAAATACAAAATGTTCAAAATGGCCGACTTCCTGTTCGGTTTCGGCCATGGCGCCAAGAGACTTTTTTTAAGTTGCAACATGATACAGGTGTGTACCGATTTTTGTTCATGTACGTCAAACCGTATTGTGGGGCTTGAGGCACAAACTTTTTTCTGTCTGAACCAACCAGATGAAGGGGGGCGCGCTTTTTGGCGTCTAGCATTGCCACGGTAATGCTTTTGAAAGAGAAAAGTAATGTGTGTTGTCGCAGGATGGAGACGCACATTTTGATTTATAACACACCTGGGTGCACGTTACGGTTCGGACCGTATTAATTGCAGAAGGAATGGCATGAATTGCGCACAAAATTACACGATTAATTCAAAATGGCCGACTTCCTGTTCGGTTTCGGCCATGGTGCCAAGAGACTTTTCTTTAAGTTGCGACATGATACAGGTGTGTACCGATTTTCGTGCATGTAAGCCAAACCGTATTGTGGGACTTGAGGCACAAAGTTTTCTAGGGAGCGCTGTTGAGCCACTTTACCACGCCCATTAATGTAAACCATTAAATATCAAATTTTTCGCCAGGCCTGGCTTGCGTGCAAAATTTGGTGCCTTTTGGGGCACGTTTAGAGGGAAAAAAAGGCCCTCATTTCATCGGAAAAATAAAAACTAAGAAAGAAATTCCTACAGATACAATAGGGCCTTCGCACTGTAAGTGCTCGGGCCATAATAATATTCAACAATAATTATAATCATTATTATATATACCATTTTATATACGTACATTATGCTGAATTCCTACACAATCACTACCTCATGTCTCCTCTTCCCTGTATTTGGCAAAAATTATTTCTTTGTATTTGCTTTTGAACCTGTAGATGGTTTCATTGTTTCAGCTCCTCACTCAGACTGTTCCATAGCCTCACACCACTGTTTGAAATGCAACATTTTTTGCTTGTAGTTCTACATGTCTGTATTTTAAAATGAATTGGTTCCCTTAATTAATATCTCCCCTGTCTTTCCTGAAATATTAGCTGTATTTGTCCGGGTAAAGAGTTATTTCTGCCTTTGTGTATTATTTGTGCAGTCCTTAACTCTGCAATATCGAACAATTGTATTATTTTGGATTTAATGAATATTGGATTGGTGTGTTCGAGATAACCAGCATTGTGCATAATTCTGATAGCTCTTTTTTGGAGAATGAATACTGGTTCCAAAGTACTTTTATATGCATTGCCCCAGACCTCTATGCAGTAATTTAAATAAGGTAAAACCATTGAACAGTACAGAGTGTAGAATGATTTGCTATATAGGAAGTGTCTAGCTTTTGCCATTATCGGGATGCTTCTAGCTATTTTAGTACAGATGTATTTTGTGTGAGATTTCCAGCAGATTTTGTAATTTATTGTCACCCCTAAAAATTTGATTTCCTGTACTCTTTCTACGCCAGTCCCATCTATCTGTATCAAAGCCCTGTTATCCATATTCCTGTTATGTCAATGTCAATGTCAATGTCAATTTTATTTATAAAGCACATTTAAAAACGACCGAGGTCGACCAAAGTGCTGTACAGCATACAAGAAAATAAAACAATACCAAAAGAAAAACACAGTACACAGTGTAGAAACAATAAAATCACTAACATACTAAAATGATCAATAAAATAGTAATAAAAAACATAACAGTACACATACAGTGCACAATCACTTCACACAGATGTGGGGAACTAATTTGTCACACACTAACAGCCAAAGAAAATAAATACGTTTTCAAAGAAGACTTAAAAACCACTAGGGTCTGGGCAGATCTAACATTTAGTGGCAAACTATTCCACAGCTTAGGGCCGGCCACCGCAAAAGCTCGGTCACCTCTAGTTTTGAGCCTAGATTTCGGGACGTCTAAAAGCAACTGATTTGACGACCTCAGAGCTCTGGCTGGTGTGTGAGGGTGGAGAAGTTCAGTAAGGTATTGGGGAGCCAAGCCATTCAGTGATTTAAAGACAAGCAGCAGAATCTTAAAATCAATTCTGTAATGAACAGGAAGCCAGTGCAGGGAGGCCAGAACCGGGGTAATGTGGTCACGCTTTCTACTTCCAGTCAACAGTCGTGCAGCAGCATTCTGCACCAGCTGCAGGCGTCGCACAGATCGCTGGTCTAAGCCCACGTACAAGGAGTTGCAGTAGTCTAGCCGTGATGTGATAAAAGCATGAATGACCCTCTCCAAGTCTTTAGGAGATAGGTAGGGCTTTACTTTGGCCAGGAGCCTTAGCTGAAAAAAAGCACCTTTAACTACAGACCCAATCTGTCTAGCGAATTTAAAATCACTATCAAAAATGACACCAAGGCTTTTAATAAAAGAATTCATTTTGGAACCAAGGGGGCCCAGGGCATCAACAGAGTCATTTAAAACAGCCGGATGCCCAAACACAATAACCTCAGTTTTATTTTAATTTAGATTCAAGAAATTTTGTGCCATCCAAACCTTAATATCTTTAAGGCAAGCTAGTAGAGGCTGCAGAGAGTCCTTGCACTTTAACTTTAAAGGAAGGTAGATTTGGACATCATCAGCAAAACAATGAAAAGAAACGTCATGCTTTCGGAGAACAGAGCCCAGAGGGAGCATATATAAAGAAAATAATAATGGACCTAAAATGGAGCCTTGGGGCACCCCACAAGTAAGAGGGGCCACATTGGAGGAGAAATCACCCAAGTGGACAGAAAAAGACCTGTCAGTCAAGTATGACTGGAGCAGCATGAGAGCCGCACCTTTGATACCCACAGAGTTCTCCAAGCGTGACAACAAGGTCCTATGATCAACGGTATCAAAGGCAGCGGTCAAATCTAAGGTCACCAGAATAGCAGCACAACCAGAATCAACAGTTAAAACCAGATCGTTGAACACTCTTAAAAGAGCAGTTTCAGTGCTATGATGAGATTTAAACCCAGACTGAAACTTCTCATAAATATCATTCTTTTCTAAAAATGAGTTTAACTGAATAAAAATGACTTTCTCCAACACTTTAGACAGAAAGGGCAGTTTAGAGATGGGCCTGAAGTTAGAAAGAACGGAGGGGTCCAGATTTGGCTTTTTGATTAGTGGCTGCACAATAGCATGTTTAAAAGGAGCTGGAAAACACTCTGAGCTACAACAGGCATGAATCAAGAAAAGAATAAAAGTGAAGAAAAAAACTCTTTAAAAAGGCGAGAGGGAATACTGTCCGAGAGGCAGTTAGTGGGCCGTAGCTCACGAACAACATCAGACAGTGAGGACAGTGATATGGGCTCAAACTGATCAAAAACAGCTAAGCATATAGGAGGAGCAGAAGGGTCAGGAGCTGCTAGGGATGGTACAGCCCGAAGAGAGGAGATTTTGTCAACAAAAAAATTTAAAAAGTCATCACAGAGAGCAGCCGTGGGTACAATGGGGGCAGTGTCACGAGGGTTAACAAGAGAATCAAGAGCTCTAAACAGAACTCTGGGCTTATCGATATTATTGGAGACAAGGTTGCGAATGTAACCAGTTTTAGCAGCTTTGATAGCTCTCTGATACTCCAATAAACAGTCCTTCAGGATCCCAAAAGAAACATGCAACTTGTCCTTCTTCCATCTTCTCTCAGCACGCCTACACGAGCGTCTGAGAGCACGGACAGAGTCATTCATCCACAGTTCAGAGGGTGGCTTGGAGCGCTTGCTCCTTGAGGGAGCAATGGAGTCTAAGATGTTCGCGCATGTAGAATTAAAAAGAGCAACAAGCTCTTCAGCACTAAGGGCATCACAACCATCACTGCAACACACATGGATATTGAGATCACCAGAAATTAACAAGTGATTGTAATCCACCATAATTCCAGACAGAAAATTCCCAAAATCCTGGATGAAATCCTTATTATATTTGGGTGGACGATATACCACCGCACACAGCAAGGGAGGACACAAATTCACTTCAAAGAGCTGCAACTCAAAGCTGGAGTATGTGGCAGATGGAATCCTACTGTCAGGGTTTTGACACTTCCTCCCAGTTTTAGTTTCAGTTCTGTCTTGCCCCGCCTGTGTCCCATCTGCCCTGATTGTGTCTGCACCTGTGTCTCGTCTTGTCTCGTTATCCCCTCAGTATATCTTGTCTTGTCATTCCTTGGTTCCCGGTCGGTCCGTACTGGTTCTTCCTCCATGTCTCCTCATCGGTTTTTCCTGTTCCTGGTTTTTTGTATTTATCCTGCTCTGCAGCGCTTTGCTTTTGCCCTTTTGGATTAAAACCCTTTGTTTTTGAGAACTCCTGCCTCTGGCCTCCCTCTCTCTCCTGCACTTGGGTCCTGGAAAACCTAACCCTAACAGAACGGACCGACCATATGGACCCAGCGGGAGAGCACCTCACCCTTATGGAGTTTTTGCGCCAGGAGGAGTATTGGGACCCCTTTTGGGGAACACGCCTGGCTCTGGGTGGGCCCAGGAGCCTGCAGGCTCAGGGGAGGCTACGACGACGGCGTCAGCGCCAGCCCCAGCCTGTTCCGGTGGGGGCCCTGGACGCACCTCTTCCTGTTCCCGAGGTGGTCCTGGACGCATCCCAGCCTGTTCCCCCCTTCTGGAGAACACGCCTGGCTCGAGGCGGGCCCGGGGGTTCTCAGCCCCAGGGGAAGCGACGGCGTCAGCGCCAGCCCCAGCCTGTTCCTGCTCCAGCGGTGGTCCTGGACGCATCGCCCCCTGTTCCGGCGCTGGTCCTCGACGCATCGCCCCCTGTTCCTGCTCTAGCGGTGGTCCTGGACGCATCGCCCCCTGTTCTGGCTCCAGCGGTGGTCCTGGACGCCTCAGCTCCTGCTCGAGTTCCTCCTTCGGTGATGGTTCCTGACCCCCCCTCAGCCAGCTCCGAGGATCCGTGTCCCCCCTCAGCCAGCTCCGAGGACCCGTGTTCCCCCCCAGCCCGCCCTGGATGTGGACTGTGGGGATATCTGGGATCTGTCCCTTGAGGGGGGGCCAGCGCCCCGGACCCGGGTACCCCCGCAGCCGGCGCCTCGGACCCGGGTACCCCCGCAGCCGGCGCCTCGGACCCGGGTACCCCCGGAGCCGGCACCTCGGACCCGGGTACCCCCGCAGCCAGCGCCACGGACCCGGGTCCCCACTCGGGCAGCTCTGGGGATCCTGTCTGCCCCTGTTCCGGCTCCCCGCATCCTGTCTGCTCCTGTTCCGGCTCCCCGCATCCTGTCTGCTCCTGTTCTGGCTCCCCGCATCCTGTCTGCCCAAGTCCCCGAGCCCCGTCCAGTACCCGAGCCCAGCCAAGTCCCCGAGCCCAGCCAAGAGTCCCCGTCACGCCCCCCGCCAAGACCCACGCCAAGACCCAGGCCTAGGCCTCGGGGACGCCCCCCCGAGCTGTCTCGCCGGTCTGCTCGGTCCCGAGGGCGGCCCCCGGAGCTTTGGCCGTGTGTGGCCTGGGCCCTCCTCCAGGCCCCCTCCGCCCACCCTGGGTTAGGACTCTGGGGACATCTGGGATCTGTCCCTTGAGGGGGGGGTACTGTCAGGGTTTTGACACTTCCTCCCAGTTTTAGTTTCAGTTCTGTCTTGCCCCGCCTGTGTCCCATCTGCCCTGATTGTGTCTGCACCTGTGTCTCGTCTTGTCTCGTTATCCCCTCAGTATATCTTGTCTTGTCATTCCTTGGTTCCCTGTCGGTCCGTACTGTTCTCTCCTCCATGTCTCCTCGTGGTTTTTGTCCTGATCCTGGTTTCTCGCCAAACATACTGGCGCCATCTTGACAGCTGTCACTCTCAGCTGTCACTCTCCATAAACAACTGCCATATTGGCAGTTTATGGAGTTGTTTATGGCCAACTCCATAAACAACTGCCATATTGGCAGTTGTTTATGGAGTTGGCGTATGGCAGTTGTCAATATGGCAGAGTATGGCAGTTGTCAATATGCCAACTGGCATATTGGCATATTGGCATATGTTATCCATATTCCTGTTACCAAAAATCCTGAATTTTGTGTTGCTTATATTTGATGATAATTTATTCTGTCAAACCAATATTTTATTTTAATGAATTCTGATGTGACCATTTCCAAAAGCTGCTGTAGATTCTCACTTGATGCAAAAATGGCACAACGTGTGAAAACACAACGGACAACTACAAATTCAAGGGCAGGGAGAGTTTGCGTGGAAAAACTTAACACGGTATTTCATTACACCTAAAGTGAAGACTAAACAGACTGGATCACAGCAACCATGCTGGTGGTTATGTGGAAATAGAGAAGTACATCATACGCATCTTTTGGGGCTGCTTTAAACTTGATCTATTTTGGGAAAATGTAAACACCACAGTTAAAAATATCTTGGGATACGCAATACCTAAGGAATGTAAAGTCATGTATCTAGGAAGTATAAATGATTGTATCTTAGACAGAGATAGTTATCTAGCTAAAATATTATTGATCACAAGCAAGAAGGCAATAACAAGAAACTGGTGCAAGACTGAATCCCCTAAGACAGACCAGTGGCTAGAAATCATAAGAGAGATCTATATTAAGGAAAGAATGGCCTATCAACTTAGACTGAAGGGGGATGTTTTTGAGGAAAAATTGAGAATTTATGACACAATGAAAGATACCTAAGGATTCAAGATACTGAACCTTTATACACTGCCATGGGCGTCAGCAGCTTTTGTAATGTGGGGGGGACACCTTTTTGGGGGGGGGTCTGGGGGTCCTCCCCCAGAAAATTTTGAAAATAGTAGATTCAATTTCCCGCATTCTGGTGCATTTTACACCCAAAATAATCTCCCTCTCTCTTTGTTTTTCCTTAGAGCTGGCATGGTCTGCAATTACTGACTACTATTATGTTTTGGTTTAATTCATAGAGGACTAACACTGACAACTTTTTTGGCACTTTTTAGCCACTTTATTAAATGAGGATTAATAATGTCATGCAACAAAAAATCTCTTGAAAAAAAAGTAATGAGGAAATACAAAAATTTCAGTGACCTGCAGAACATACAACTATAACTCAATACAACTATAACTCAATACTCAATACAACCTGTTAAATGTTCCATATCTTCACCCATCTCCTCTTTTATCTGTACATGCTTACAACAGGATTTCTACAAATAGAACATAACCATCATACAAAGGCTCCAAAAGTGTGACCTCTTTTGTCATTTGCAGATACAAAGGACTGGCAAATTTCCTCTAGTCAAGTTTGTCAAGATGCTCTTGGTGGATGTGGCAAACAGCCACATTGTTCAAGCGCTTTTGAGTCATTGAAGAGCGCAGCCAGGTCTTGAGCCTTCTTAAGGCACTAAAACTTCTCTCAGCCTCTGCTGAGGAGCATGGCACAACAAGAAGAAGCCTGACCAACACTTCTACTTGAGTGAACAGACCTGGAACCTCTGGCAGCATAGCTCTCAATGTATCCACCACTTCACTGACTGTGCTGCAGGGATACTGAAGTTTGAACATGGCCAGCTGAACCTCCAACGAATGGCGGTTTAGTTCTGGGTACGAACTGACCACATCCACATCCTCCACCTTTCCAGTTATTAACACTTTATATATCAGTGGCGGCTGGTGACTAAAAAAATTGGGGAGGTTGGGAGGAAAACCAACCCACGGCGTCATGTTATTTTATATTAGTTGACTACTTATCCCTATTTTCTTATATTCAACAAAAAGTAAAAGAATGGCTTACAAGATTTCTTAACAACAACATCATTTTATTCAATCCTGTTGTTTCCAGATGAACCATACAGGCCTACTACAGTATTTATCAAGGATGTGAGGTGTAACAAGAAGCAGGCCAGTGTTCAACACCTGTTCCCAGTACGTCCCAGTGGGAATTTTACACAACACCCTCTGATTTAAAAAGAAAAAACTAGTTTTCTAGGGACAAAAAAAATTCCCAGAATGCTTTTAGTCGTCATACAGCGAGAAATATATATTTTACTTTCATAATATTCACTCAGTGAATGTACATAATCACTTTTTTGCACGTTTTTTGCAACCTCGCCAAAATAAAGGCTGATTTCTGTCTGCCTGCCGGCTCCGGAGCTGATTTATGGTTCCGCGTTACACCAACGCAGAGCCTACGGCGTAGGCTACGCGGCGACGCGCAACGTACGCCGTAACCTACGCCATAGGCCCTGCGTCGATATATATATAAGCTGGCTGTGTTTGACCATGGAACAACGCAATTTTGCTGTTTGGCCACTCAAGGTAAAACTTGGTAACTTACTTAATTTCTTATGTCCATCTCGGCATCTCCACATCGGCTTGCCTCAGACTGACTGTATGTATTGAATGATGCTGCTGCTGCTGCCGTGTTAAAAAACAGAAGTAAAACGCAGAGTGGATTTCTGTAGATATGGGTAATCTCCTACTCATAAAGTGGAACGGATTTGATTGTGAAGCAATGAAAACATGCTGGACTAGCAAATGTGGGGGGGTCCGAACAACTTTTTTTCAACAGTGGGGGGGACGCGTCCCCCCCAAATATATGGTGGCGACGCACGCATGTACACTGCTCTGAATATGGATGCCCGTAGCCATGACTGCTTTGTTCTTTGAATTTTTGTTGTGTTTTGCATTACCTGTACATCTATTTCTGACAGGGAAATGTAAAGTTCAGTGTAAACTGTGGCTGTTATTGTATATAATAATAATTAAAGTTTAGAGACCAGCTCATCAGTTGTAGAAGTTCTCGGCCAGCTTCTTTATCCTCCGGTTGCAGTGTTCTTGTGTGCCGGGCTCCGAGATGTCCATGACGAAGTCGGGGTCAGAGCGCGGGGGGTCCATCTCATCATTGGGCAGCAGCCTCTCAGTGCTCCCCCCTCTGCGCAGGATTTGGTGGAAGCATTTGTAGTATAAGACCTTCAGCAGGAGTCCAAGGACGTAAAGGAAGACCACGGCAGTGGCGGTGGCGGCGGCGTACGCCCGCGGCACAACAAAGCCCGGTGGGTCCGTGCTCATCTTCCAGTACCACACGCCAAGGAGCACGCAGATGTCCACCAGGATGAAGCCGTGGTACAGCAACATCGGCTTCCTGGTCTTCCCCTTGACCAGATCGAACCAGTTGAAGTACCAGACAAGGCCGACCGTGGCCCGGTAGAGCCGCTCCCCCTCGTGGCTGTCCATGAAGGCCGTGTCTGAGTGCCTGGCACAGAAGAACAGCAGCAGCCAGGAGCCGAAGAAGTGGCTGAAGATGAAGAAGGACATCACGGAGGTGAAGAGTGCCAGCGCCACCAGGCGGGACAGCAGGAGGGTCAGGTGACACAGGAAGTACACCACCCAGGAGAGGAAGGACTGTTTGTACTTCTCGGGCAGGAAGGAGTCCAGGCAGCGGTGGTACGTGGTCACGCTGAAGGCCACGGCCGAGACCGAGCCCAGGGCCTTCATCACTGAGGAAGAGGAGGAGAGGCATCGTTAGAACGTCCTGCGGTGTGGAGCTCACTAAAGGACGTTTCTTTTGCTATTCTCCGTCATCAACATCACAGGTTTCCGTTTCATTTGACCTCTACCAACCACCAGGGTCCAGATCCAGACCTGCAGTTTCTCTACTGACCACCAGGGCCAACAGCAGTGAGTTACTCTGGCGGTGACAGCCACTGACTAGCTGTTGTCACATGAGCTTCTTATCCAGACGGCTGAGTTGATAAAGGCCTGATAGTCATGCCCATTTGTTGTGCGGTTAATTTCAGTTGACGGCTAACTAGAGAATATACACAAGTGCTCTGCTAACGTTGTTGTCTCTATGTCGTTTCATCTGACCTTCGGCCGCATGTCTTGGACACTCGGGTGAAGAGAGGGGCTGAGCTGTCAACTGATCACCACCTGGTGGTGAGTTGGATGCGCTTGCGGAGGAGGAGGTTGGACAGACCGGGCAGACCCAAACGGATTGTGAGGGTCTGTTGGGAACGTCTGGCCGAGCCCTCTGTCAGGGACATCTTCAACTCCCACCTCCGAGGGAGCTTCTCTCAGATCCCGGGGGAGGCGGGGGACATTGAGTCCGAGTGGACCATGTTCTCTGCCTCCATTGTCGACGCGGCGGTTCGAAGTTGTGGACGCAAGGTCTCCGGTGCCTGTCGTGGCGGCAATCCTAGAACCCGGTGGTGGACACCGGAAGTACAGGATGCCGTCAGACTGAAGAAGGAATCCTACCGGGCTATGTTGGCCGGTGGGACTCCTGACGCAGTAGATAGCTACCGGCAGGCCAAGCGAACCGCGGCTCGGGCAGTCCTGGAGGCAAAAACCCGGGTCTGGGAGGAGTTCGGGGAGGCCATGGAGGAAGACTTTCGGTCGGCCTCGAGGAAATTCTGGAGGACCGTTCGGCGCCTCAGAAGGGGGAAGCAGTACTCTGCCGGCACCGTTTACGGTGTGGGTGGGGAGCTGTTGACCTCGACTGGGGACATCGTCGGACGGTGGAAGGAATACTTCGAGGATCTCCTCAACCCGACTGACATGCCTTCCACTGAGGAAGCAGAGAGTGGGGACTCTGGGGCGTGCTCATCCATCACCCAAGCCGAGGTCACTGAGATGGTTCGTAAGCTCCTCAGTGTTTATTTGTTTATCTAATTGGATCCCCATTAGCTGCCACCAGAGTGGCAGCTACTCTTCCTGGGGTCCACACACAACAAAACATCACATAAGATACAATAAATCAACAAAACAACACATAAACACAATAAGACATCAACAAAACATCACATACAGTAAGACACAATAGATAACATGTCTGACAAAACATAAGAACAATTAAAGCTGCAAGCAGCGATGAACAGGCCCTCGCACCCTAATGCACGTTCAGGCGTGCTGCAGTGGAAGCGCTTGTATGACTTGCATGTAGATGTCTTCAGGCTTGGACATTTAGCGGATGAAACCACCCATGACTCTATGAGAAAAGTAATACGCATCATCGCAGGATCGAGATGCACATTACTGGGTGCACGTTACGGTTCGGGCCGTATTAACTGCCGAAGAAATGGCATAAATTGTGCCAAAATTACATGATTAATTCAAAGTGTTCAAAATGGCCGACTTCCTGTTCGGTTTCGGCCATGGTGCCAAAATACTTTTCTTGTTGCGACATGATACAGGTGTGTACCTATTTTCGTGCATGTAAGTCAAAATTTTCTAGGGGGCGCTGTTGAGCCATTAGGCCACCCTCATTAATGCAAACCATGAATTATCAAATTTTTCACCAGGCCTGGCTTGGGTGCAGAATTTGGTGACTTTTGGGGCAGGTTTAGGGGCAAAAAGGCCCTCCTTTCGTCTGAAGAAAAATAAGAAAGAAAGAAGAAAGAACAAAGAAAATTCCTTTTTTTTCCTGTTTGTATTACGATTTTGTTGTTGTTGTTTTGAATTTGTTTCAAAATTTTATATTTTTCCCTTTTGTGTTCAAAATAAACAATTCAATCAATCAACCAATCAAGAAGAAGAAAAGAAGGAAAATTCCTACAGAAACAATAGGGCCTTCGGGCCCTAATAAAAACAAGTAAAGCTAGGGATGCCCCGATACCGATACTGGTATTGGTATCGGGGCCGATATTGCTCTTATATACTCCTACTCGTACTCGCAAAAATTATCCGATAATGCGCACCGATACTTCATTGTTGTTGTAGTTACTGGTTAGCGCCACTAGGGAGAGATGTTGAGCCGCCTCGCGGCTCCCCGGGTGAGTGTGCAGCCTGGCTGAGCAGCCGTTAGCCACGGCTGCTAACCAGCTGTTCCGTGTTTCAGTAAATTCTATCTTCCTTAATTATACAAACTGGACGGTTGAGTATTACCCTTACTCACAGGGAACTTTATTAAACACTCCACGTAACTCACAGTACAACATAAACAATCCCATTGTTACATTCCGGTTAACCGCGTTAGCTGGTTAGCCGGTTAGCCGCATTAGCCGCGCCGACAGCCCGCAGTCTGTCTTGCTTTTGTCGTCATCCCTTATTTTGAAATAACTAAATGTCCATACTGCTGACATCCCGCTGGCATTAATTGTCACTATCTTGCCCCGAAACGGCACCACTCTCCTCCCACCACCACGCACCATGCCGGTTAGCCGCCCAGCGGCTAACCGGACTGTAACAATGGGATTGTTTATGTTCTTCTTCTTCTCTGTTTTATTGGAGGATCACAACCAACTTTAAGGTGCATACCGCCACCTACTGTACAAGAGTGTGTAACATGATTTCATTTAGCCGGTTTCTAAAATTCTATTCTATTTCTATTATATTCTATTTATGTTGTTTCATACGGACGGCTTCAGATGAAGCACTGCACATGCGCAGTTGATGTACCTGCAATGAGACTAAAGCGTGGAGGAAAGCCCAGCCAGCTGAGTTTTGTTTAAAATTGAATTTCTGTTGCAAATAAAACCTGTCTTCCAATTCATTGCATTTTTTTATTGCATTTTTAGCCTAGTTATTTTTGTGGTAGAAGTATCGGATCGGTACTCGGTATCGGCGAGTACACAAATTAAAATACTATGGTATTGGAACATCCCTAAAAGCAAACATACAAAAACACTGCAAGACTCGTGCACCCAACCAAATTGGTGAGCAGTAATCAAGGTGAGATAACACTATGCTTGGATCACCAGCACTCTAGCGGCAGGAGTAAGAAAACCAGAACATCTTCTGATACATGATACACCTTTACCCATTTTCTTGACCACATTCTCAATATGTTTCTCCCAAGACAGCCCCTCATCAAGTGTGACACCGAGCAATTTAGCCTCTTGAACCTGTTCAATACCTGAACTTTTGAATGATAAGACCAACTGATTGTTATTATTAGCAGCATGTTTGGCCCCAAACATGATGCTTTCATTCAAAACCAATGTATTCTTGCATATCCATTGAAGTATTAGTTGTAGTTCTGATTGAAGTGTGTTCCTTAACTCTGTCATATTATTTGATGCATAATATGATGAGATTAGCACTGAGTACCTCAAGTCTCTGGATGTCGTAGGGCTGTCTTGGTTGACACGCCTCTGCGACATCGCATGGAGGAAGGGGACAGTACCCCTGGAGTGGCAAACCGGGGTGGTGGTTCCTCTGTTTAAAAAGGGGGACCGGAGAGTGTGTTCCAACTACAGGGGGATCACACTTCTCAGCCTCCCCGGGAAAGTCTACGCCAGGGTACTGGAGAGGAGATTACGGCCGATAGTTGAACATCGGATTCAGGAGGAACAGTGCGGTTTTCGTCCCCGTCGTGGAACACTGGACCAGCTCTATACCCTCCGCAGGGTGCTCGTCCAGGTCTATTAAGGGCTGTCCGGTCTCTGTATGATCGGAGCAGGAGTTTGGTTCACATCGCCGGCAGTAGATCAGACTTGTTCCCGGTGCATGTTGGACTCCGGCAGGGCTGCCCTTTGTCACCGGTCCTGTTCATAATTTTTATGGAAAGGATTTCTAGGCGCAGCCACGGGCCGGAGGGGATCCGGTTTGGGAACCACAGGATTTCATCTCTGCTTTTTGCAGATGGTTTTCTTGTCCTGTTGGCTTCATCGGACCGGGACCTTCAGCATGTGCTGGGGCGGTTTGCGGCCGAGTGCGACGCGGCAGGGATGAGAATCAGCACCTCCAAGACCGAGGCCATGGTTCTCCACCGGGAAAGGGTGGCGTGCCTTCTCCGGGTGGGTGGAGAAGTCCTGCCTCAGGTGGAGGAGTTCAAGTATCTCAGGGTCTTGTTCACGAGTGAGGGAACAATGGAGCGTGAGATTGACAGACGGATCGGTGCAACGTCCGCAGTTATGCGGTCGATGTACCGGACCGTCGTGGTGAAGAAAGAGCTGAGTCGAAAGGTGAAGCTCTCGGTTTACCAGTCAATCTACGCACCTACCCTCACCTACGGTCATGAACTTTGGGTAGTGACCAAAAGGACGAGATTGCGGATACAAGCGGCCGAGATGAGTTTCCTCCACAGGGTGGCTGGACGCTCCCTTAGAGATGAGTTTCCTCCGCAGGGTGGCTGGACGCTCCCTTAGAGATGAGTTTCCTCCGCAGGGTGGCTGGACGCTCCCTTAGAGATGAGTTTCCTCCACAGGGTGGCTGGACGCTCCCTTAGAGATGAGTTTCCTCCACAGGGTGGCTGGACGCTCCCTTAGAGATAGGGTGAGGAGTTCGGTCACCCGGGAGGAGCTCGGAGTCGAGCTGCTGCTCCTTCACATTGAGTCCAGGATCCTCCTGGACGCCTCCCTAGGGAGGTGTTCCAGGCATGTCCCACCGGGAGGAGACCCCGGGGAAGACCCAGGACACGCTGGAGAGACTATGTCTCTCGGCTGGCCTGGGAACGCCTCGGACTCCCCTCGGAAGAGCTGGAGGAAGAGTTGGAGGAAGAGACGAAGGAAGAGCTGGAGGAAGAGATGGAGGAAGAGCTGGAGGAAGAGCTGGAGGAAGAGATGGAGGAAGAGCTGGAGGAAGTGCTGGAGGAAGAGCTGGAGGAAAAGCTGAAGGAAGAGCTGGAGGAAGAGATGGAGCAAGTGCTGGAGGAAGAGCTGAAGGAAGAGCTGGAGGAAGAGCTGGAGGAAGTGTCTGGGGTGAAGCAAGTCTGGGCATCTCCGCACATTTACAACACGATGCTGTCCACCACACAGAAGAACAGACTTCAAAAGCACTCTTCAAAAAAACTGAGGATGCTGGGGGCGTGTCCGGGTCGTGCACAGTCTATGATAAGCAGGAGCCGCCCAATCCAAAAGTGGGAAAAATGGACAGAACAATCAGATGTGGAGGCTGACTGGAACACACCCACCCTCAATCACCACCAGTTACGTACTTAAGCTTGGCTTAGGTCATGCTCATATATGATACTAACTTATGCTGCCTTATATTTGCCCCATCCATCCATCCGTCCATCTGTCCATCCTCCTCTCTGCCATCACCACCAGAGTATTTAAGGCCTACTGGAGCTCGACAGGGCTTCACCGGGGGTCTCAACCCGTTAGCGGCTGGCCGGCAGCCTTCGTTCACTCAGGAGTGAAGGCGGGTGCTGGCCGTCATTAAAAAGATGTATCAACTTTTCCGCTTCTGACCAAACAGTGATAACTCAGTTTATGACAAATGACCATAACTGATCAGTTACACAAAGTAAAATATGCATAAAAAAAACTCCAATATACAAATTGACAATTTGAATATTTCCTAAATCCTGCAGGCTAACTTCCTCTAGTAAAGACTCTGGAAAGCATTTCCAGGAAGTTCCCGGGAACCGTCCAGCTCCCTGCAGCACCTGCTGCTCCAGACGGCACCGGGTCAAGCTCACGCTCCACAGCGAGGCGTGAAGGATTTACAGCCCTGGGGACCCCCCCCCTCCTCCTACACGGCAGGGCGTCACCTGTAACCAGGTCCAGCTGGCCCTTCTGCAGGATGATGGACAGCATGAGGACGATTTGAGGGGAGCTCTCCGAGAAGGTCTCAATGATCTGCAGCAAGCTCAGGTCGTGGATCAGGTACACCGCCTTGTCACTCGGGCGGCTGTGCCTCGAGAAGAAGCTGCCCATAGACGACTCCAGGACGCCGGCGTACCTGAGGGAGCACAGCTGGTTACATGGCTGCTGACGCATCAGAAAACTGGTTAATTCTGGCTTCCGGCTTAGCTTTACATGGGGTGAGACGTAATTAGCGGAGCTCCTGCAGAGTTAATTTTAATTCAGCATTTATTGGCACTTTTTGTATCACTCCCACGGCTTTGGTTTTAACTAACCTATTTTCAACGCGGTTACTTCGACGACTTACCACGGAAATGCCTCCAAAGTCCTTCAAAGCGGGGAATAACCCTCCAGCTAACCCGCGGCCTGCTGCTCATGCCGTCTCCTCGCCCCGCGGTGATTCCCCTCCTCCGGAGAGCGCCTGCGCTGCGCAGGTTCCAGCCGCGGAGTTCAGCCGGCTTAAAACCGAACTTCTCTCCGCTCTTCGCAATGATGTTGCGGCTGTATTTAGGTCAGAGCTTCAGCAAGCACTGAACGAGAATTTAACGTCCATTAAGTCCGAGCTGCTTTCCCTTAAAGCTGATCTTTCTGGCAGTATTTCCTCCATGAAGGCGGACGTCGCGGGTCTCGCAGCCACGGTCGCTGGGATCGAGCTCTCGCTCTCAAGCTGCTCAGATGACATCGTTGCTCTCCAGAAAAAAGTTGATCACTTGTCGAAAGAATATGTGAGGCTGGAGGACAGATGCGAGGATTTGGAGTCAAGGTCCCGTCGGCAGAACCTGCGGATTATTGGCGTCCCGGAGGAGGATCCTGACTCTTCATCTGCAGCCGGCGTTTCCAGGCTCCTGGCGGAAGCCTTCTCCCTCGACGCAGAGCCGGTGGTGGACAGAGCCCACCGCACCCTCATGCCGAGACCGAAGACCGGGGAGCGGCCCCGCGCAATAGTGGCAAGGCTCCATTATTACACCGACTGCGCTGACATCCTGAGAAAGGCGAGAGAGCGGCAGCGGATAAAAGTCCGGGGTATGAGCATCTCCGTGTTCCCGGATCACACAGCCAAGACAGCGCGGGCGCGCGCTGCCTTTAATGACGTGCGCCGTCAGCTGCGGGAGATTGAAGGAGTCCGGTATGGATTGCTGTACCCCGCCCGGCTGCGTGTAACCCATGATGGCCAGCAGCGTGACTTCACGTCGCCAGATGAAGCCCTGGCATTCATCAGGAAAATAAAAAAAGTGACTACCAGCTAATTTTCTGGGACGATTTATCCAGCTTGCTGTCCATGCGGGACTCTGGCCCGGGGTGAGTGACTGAGTCAATTCAGAAAATGGGACTTTATGTCGTAAATATATATATATATATATATTTTATTTTTTATTTTTTTTTTTTTATTTTAATTTATTAATTTTAATTTATTTTTTTTCTCTTCTAACTATCAATGGGAACAACACCGTTTAAAATTGAAGGCCTAATCATTTCTCTGGTATGATGCCTTGATTAGAAAATATGCACACACCCCTGTCTTTGCTTAAATTGTGTGCATGTGTGTGCGTGTCTGTGTGGGTGTGCGAGTGCATATATGTATATATCATTGTTCTATAGGCCAAAGATCTCCTTAATTTTAATTAACGTTTGTTGTTACCCTGACAAGACAGCGATCGTCAGAATTGCTCAGATTGTTGGTTTCGTATGCCTCCATGCGGGACTCTGGCCCGGGGTGAGTGACTGAGTCAATTCAGAAAATGGGACTTTATGTCGTAATTTTTTTTTTTTTTTTTTTTTTTTTTTTAATTTTTTTTTTTTTTTTTTTTTTTAATTTATTTATCAATTTTTATTTATTTATTTATTTTTTTTTCTCTTCTAACTATCAATGGGAACAACACCGTTTAAAATTGAAGGCCTAATCATTTCTCTGGTATGATGCCTTGATTAGAAAATATGCACGCACCCCTGTCTTTGCTTAAATTGTGTGCATGTGTGTGCGTGTCTGTGTGGGTGTGCGAGTACATATATGTATATATCATTGTTCTATAGGCCAAAGTTCTCCTTAATTTTAATTAACGTTTGTTGTTACCCTGACAAGACAGCGATCGTCAGAATGGCTCAGATTGTTGGTTTCATATGCCTCATATTTTTTTTTTTTTTTTTAAGGTTTTAACTCTGCAGGAGCTAATTTTGTTTTCGTTTTTGTATCTAGCTTTACAGTCGAAAGCATCTCCTTTCGAGAATGGCTTCCTTCGAAGCCAGCACGGCTGTTTCCATCGTTTGGGGATGGGATCATCTAATGTGCGTTGGGTGGGTGGGCGGGGGTTATGGGATGTTGGCTTTTTGTCTCTGTAGGTATGTATATACTCCTGAGTTTTGTTTGTTTTGGTTTTCCCTTTTACCTTTTTTCCTTATATCTCCTCCGGTGGTGGGTGAGTCGGTCTTATTTTCTCTCAGAGAATGCTTATGAGCGATCGTAATCTGCGCAAGCCTGATACTGGATCAAACATTACATTCACCAGCTGGAATGTTAAAGGTGTGAATAATCCAATTAAGCGATCAAAGATTTTTTCACATTTGAAACGCTTAGACACTGACATAGCTTTCCTTCAGGAAACTCATTTGCGAAATAAAGACCATTTCAGACTCAAACGAGCTTGGGTGGGTGATATTTTTCATTCAAATTTTGATTCTAGGTCTAGAGGAGTAGCAATTTTGATCAACAAAAGAGTCAATTTCTCCGTCTCCAGGACAATATCTGATAAGAATGGTAGATATCTTATTGTTGCGGGCACTCTATACTGTAACCCTGTATTGTTGGTGAATATATATGCCCCTAATTTTGATGACCCCAATTTTACGGATAGGCTGTTTGGCAACCTCCCTTTCTTAAATACGCATATTACAATACTGGGCGGTGATCTGAATTGTGTTATTAATCCTTCTTTGGACCGTTCGAATCCTCGTACTTTGACTCAATCCTCTATGTCAAAATCTATTACCGATTTTACAGTCAAGAACGGGCTTGTTGATCCGTGGAGGTTCTCACATCCTGGAGATAAGGAATTCTCTTTTTTTTCTCAAGTACATCAGTCATATTCACGTATTGACTATTTTTTTGTTGATGGCTCTCTTCTCCCCAAAGTTACTTCTGTCGTATACCACCCAATTGTTATTTCGGATCACGCCCCTCTAACTTTGAATATAACATGGTCTGAGCGCCCCCGTTTTTCTTCTCCCTGGAGGTTTAATCCATTGCTTTTATCCGACGATGCATTTAATGTTTCTATATCTGCTTCAATAGATGATTTCATTGCATTAAAAAAAAACAGACTCTACCAGTTTTTCGCTAGTATGGGAATCACTCAAAGCATATTTGCGAGGACAGATTATCTCTTATTCAGCATACGCCAGTAAAATCCGCAGGGCTAAATTACAGGAGCTCACATCTAAAATTCAGGACACAGACAGACTAAACTCAGTTAACCCAAGTCCGAGTTTACTGAAACAACGGCTTGATTTGCAGTCAAAATTCGATCTTATAGCGACAGCCGATTCTGAACGGCTCCTATTACGCGCTCATGCCAACTATTATGAAGACGGCGATAAACCAAGCAGGTTATTGGCTCACCAATTAAAAAGGCAAGCAACATCGAGACTGATTCCCAGCATTAGAGATTCTAATGGCACACTTACCACCGATCCAATCGCCATCAACACAATTTTTAAGTCATACTACTCCTCTCTCTATGAGTCAGAATCTCCACTTGACACAGCAGAAATGACCTCCTTTCTTGATAATATCACTGTCCCTACTATTAATTTGGATGTGGCTAATGGCCTCGATGCTCCTTTCAGCTTGCAAGAAATTGCTGCCGCCATTGAAGCTACGCAAAGCAACAAGGCCCCTGGTCCCGATGGGTTCGGAGCTGAGTTTTTCAAAAAATTCAAAGACAAATTAGCCCCCCTTTTACTTTCAATGTACAATGAGTCCCTTGATCATGGCTCATTGCCTCCCTCTTTAATGCAGGCGTCCATTGCCCTCCTTTTGAAGAAGGACAAGGACCCTGAATCATGCACTTCTTACAGGCCCTTGTCTTTACTGAATGTGGATGTCAAAATTTTAGCCAAAGCACTAGCAATTCGTCTTGATAAGATCCTTCCTAGCATCATATCTGAGGAGCAGAATGGTTTCATCAAGGGACGCCAGCTCTTTTATAATGTTCGTACACTTCTTAATGTGATTCTCTCTAAAGATTCTTCTCCACTCCCTGAAGTTGTTATCGCAATTGATGCTGAAAAAGCGTTTGATCGTGTCGAATTTAACTATCTTTTTGCAACACTTCATAAATTCGGATTTGGACACAGGTTTATATCGTGGATTAGACTTCTTTACACTTCCCCTCAGGCCAGCATTCACACCAATGACAACTACTCCACTTATTTTACATTATCACGTGGCACGAGACAGGGCTGCCCTCTCTCCCCTTTGCTATTCGCTCTATCCGTCGAACCACTTTCAATTGCTCTAAGAACTCTTCCTCTATTTCGCGGAGTCTCTAGGTCCAATGTGGAACTCAAATTGTCACTTTATGCAGACGACCTCCTTTTATATGTATCTGACCCTTTAACCAGCATTGCACCAATATTATCTCTGTTGAATAATTATGGATCCTTCTCCGGCTATAAGGTCAATCTTAACAAGTGTGAATGCTTCCCCATAAACTCCTCTGCTTTACAACTCAAACAATCTGATATCCCCTTTAAACTCAACCCGTCGGGCTTTAGATACTTAGGGATTAATGTGACCCGCACTCTGCCCTCTCTTTTCACCGCTAATTTTTCCTCACTGGTAACTCAAGTGAAGGCAGACTTACAGAGGTGGAACTCCCTACCACTGTCGCTGATAGGAAGAATTAACACAGTGAAAATGACTGTATTGCCTAAATTTCTTTTTTTGTTCCAATGCACTCCTTTATTTCTACCAAAATCTTTTTTTAAATCACTTGACCAAATTGTTTCCAACTTTTTATGGGCCGGTAAGACACCCAGAGTGAGGTATTCGCTTCTCCAAAAATTTAAATTTAATGGGGGTCTAGCACTACCAAACTTTATGCTTTACTATTGGTCAGCGCATATTCACAAACTAATTTATTGGCTTCAGTCTCCTGAGTTATTATGGTGCAGATTGGAGGCTCAGTCACTCTCTTCATCCTCTGTAACGGCCCTACTCTCCTCCTCTTTACCATTGAATCCCTCTAAGTTTACAAATAGCCCTGTGGTGCTTTCCTCCCTTAAGATTTGGTCACAGTTTAGGCGCCACTTTAAATTTGCTTCTCCATCCATCTATACACCTGTTACTAAGAATCATCTGTTCCCTCCATCACTAATAGACACCACTTTTATGATTTGGTACAACCGGGGCATTAAGCACTTCAGGGATCTATATAAGGATGGTATCTTTTCCACATTCTCAGATCTGAGGTCAAAGTTCAATTTGCCTGCCTCCCATTTGTTTCGCTACTTCCAGCTTCGACACTGCGCCTCTGCTTTGTTTCCATGCTTCCCTTCCCTTCCTGCGAACCAACCGTGGGATGATCTTCTAACTATGAAACTCAGTCAAAAGTCTCTGATATCTAAGATATATGCACTGTGTATGACATTTGATGATCATTCTGTAGATAAAGCTCGGGAGGGTTGGGGACGAGAGTTGGGCCTCGACTTCACAGGGGAGCTGTGGGATAAAGCTATCCGTAGCATACGATCTAGCACGCCTTGCGCTAGACTAGAACTTATTCAATTTAAGGTGCTGCATAGAGCCCACCTATCAAAATCCCGATTATCGGAAATATATCCGAATGTTGCAGACTTATGCGACAGATGCCAGGGTTCTCCCTGCAATTTAAGTCATATGTTTTTCTCCTGTCCTAGTTTACAGAAATTTTGGAGTGATTATTCTGTGATCATGTCTAAAGTTCTGGGTAAAAAAGTTGTTATGGCCCCTCTCTTAGCAATATTCGGACTCTCTGTTGACTCCTCACATATCAGCCACACACAGTCAGAAGTATTGGCTTTCACATCCCTTTTAGCAAGACGTCGTATCTTACTTTTATGGAAATCCCCCAGGTCCCCGTCTATTTCTATTTGGCTTAGTGATGTTATGTTTTTTCTTAAATTGGAGAAGGTGAGATACTCTGTAAAAGGCAACTCAGCTAAATTCATTCACAAATGGCAATCGTTCATAGACCACTTTACCGCGTTGAAGACTCTACCCACCGACTGACCCCCCCCCCTCCCTTAATTTTCTTTTCATCTCCTTAATTTGTTTTTTTTTTATGTTTTATTTATTTCCAGTTTCATTTCTTGCTCATCTGTTTATTTAATTTTTAACGCTACAGAGACTCTGTTCCTTTGTTAGGTTTTGTGTGTTTTAAAAAAAAAAAAAAAAAAAAAAGGAGACAATGTACAATGCATCTGTTTGACTACACGTTTCCATGTTTTAAGTGTATGTTGTTTCTTATAAAAAGATCAATAAAAAAAAAAAAAAAGAAAACTGGTTAATTCTGGTTCCAGTCACTAATGGCGCTTTTCTACTAGTACCTTCTCAGCCAGACTTGGCTCAACTCCACTCGGTTTGATTCTTTTCCACTAGGGGTGTAATGTGCCGAGTAGATACTTTTCTGTATCTATTCTGCCGAGTATCTAAGCGGCTGAGTCTGCTGTATCTGACACCATCACACTACAGGCCACCGATTGGTCGGGGGGTTGGAGTCAGACGTCTGAGTCAGGAGGTGGAAATCAGAGAAAGAGACTCTGACGGCGGCTTCTTGTTCATTTTATTCCAGCAGCAATGAAGCTAAAGTCTGTTTGGTGATCTAACTCTGAGGGTCAGATGTTCATAAACCTGGTGCTGAGGAGAGAATTAAAAAGGGATCTAGACGGAGATAAGGAACGACCAGATCTACCAGGAGCTCTGTCACTTCATAGCTGCTTGCAGCTCTCATTTGTAGTAATAGTTTTCTGGGCACTACAGCATTATTCTATTAAGCTAGTGTGTTGTTGCATTTTTCTGTCTGTTGCTGACTTGTTGTTATGTATCCAAGCACAAACATGAAACCTTGGATTTACGCTTTTGACTGAGAAAAGTAATGCGCGTCGTTGCAGGATGAAAGAAAGAAAGAAAGAAAGAAAGAAAGAAAGAAAGAAAGAAAGAAAGAAAGAAAGAAAGAAAGAAAGAAAGAAAGAAAGAAAGAAAGAAAGAAAGAAAGAAAGAAAGAAAGAAAGAAAGAAAGAAAGAAAGAAAGAAAGAAAAAATCCTACATATACAATAGGGCTTTTGCACTGTAAGTGCTCGGGCCCTAAAAGAGTTGTTACCATGGTAACAACTCCCCCTCCCAATGGCAGGAAGTGCCGTGTGGCTCTGAGTAGTACATCCCAATTAATGCTACTACTGATATTTACTCAAAAGTGTGCCGAACTTAAGTATACTTTTTGAGTATATACTGTTTAGTATGGCATTTCGGTCGCACTGCTAGTCACAGAAACAAGAACATCACTTTTTCAGAAAGCTGTCGCTGACCCATTCTTCTTATACGGTGGTGAAACCCCCGACCCCTGACCTCTGGACCGGTGGGAACTGGACCATGCTGCGCTGGATAACGTCCTCCAAACAGAAGCGCTCAACTTCTTCTTAGTTTTAAACCAGGCTGTTTCCTACAGGCGTCAACTAGGATCCAGTTCTGTTCAGGTTCAGGAGGACCTGGTTCCTGGATCTCCTTTTGGATCTTTTTCAGACTAGAAAATAAATATGTCATTAAACCTGGATAAAACAAGACTTCTTCTCAGTACTTTGACTGTAGCGGTCTGCTCTGACAGGAACCCATTTCAGTTTCCTGTGAAAGGAAACTGCTGCGAACACCACCCTCCAACTATCAGCTCATCTTGAACCAGCGTTGGTTCTGGGGGGGGTCACGAACCTGATGTAGATTCCCATCTGCAGCACATGCAGCAGCTTCAGTCCTGGTCTCAGGCACTTCTCCACTCGGGTCTCCATCTGAAACTTCTCGTAGCTGTACCAGACCCAGCTGTAGACCTGCACCAGCACCGAGGAGCCCACGAGCAGCAGCAGCAGCACGGCCAGGGGCCCCCAGGCCCCCTCTTGGTAGAAGTCCACAGCGGCCCAGATGTCCAGGCCAATGTCCAGCAGCAGCAGCAGTAGGCCCACGCAAGTGCACAGGAAGTCCATGCGGGAGTACTTTAACATGGACATGGTGGCTGGCGCTGCTCCAGGAACTTTCTCACACACACACACACATACACTCTTATAGTTAGAGCAGGCTCCGCGTCCCGCCCACATCCGCTCGAGCCCCGGCACACTGCACACTGAAACCAGATCAGAGACACACACACATATTTGTCAGAGGGCCAGAATTTTACTGGAAAGTGATTTTGGGGGCCGGACCCTCAAATAAAAATTAAATAAAAATCAAATTTTGGCCTAACATTATTATGTGATGTTTATGTTTATATTTTTTTCCATTTCATTACAAAACTGAAGGTATTTTTTAGCCTTTATGAGTCAGTCTCCTATCACCTATACCGCTATGGAGGTAGATTTGTCTTAATTATTCAATTAAAAAAAAAGATCAAAAAATATATTTTCAATAAAAATAATTTTCACTTCAATCAAATACAACATAAAACAAAAGTGGAATTTTTTGGGTCTGAAATATTTTTTTTTACGTCCAAACACTTTTTCTTTGATTGAAATTTTTTTATTTTATTGAAGAGATTTTTTTTGATTGAAAATATATATTTTCTTGAAGCAACTTCTGTTTTGATTAAATGATAAAAACACAAATGTCCTACCCATAATATGGCCCAAACACAAACCAACAAGATTTCAATCAAAAAAGTTGCTTCAAACAAAAAAACTTCACTTCTATTAAAGAAAACATTTCCAATCAAAGAAAAACTGTGTTCAAATGCATTTTTTTGAGTCTCAAATATTTTTTTGCATTCAAACACTTTTTGTCTTTGATTGAAACACTTTTTTTTGATTGAAGTGAAATTTTCTTTTATTGAAAATATATTTTTTGATTCAAGCAATCTTTTTTTGGATTGAATAATTAAGACACAAATCTACCTCATCCACCTGGGGTCCGTTTCACAAAGCTGGTTTAGTGAAAACTCGGAGTCTGTTAACCCTGAAATGAGGGAAACTCTGAGTTTTCCGTTTCACAAAGGGAGGTAACTCAAACCAGAGAAAGAGGAGTAACTCTAGCCTGTTTCACAAAGAGAGGTAACTTAAGCTCTCGGTCAGTTACCGTAGTAACAGACTCTCTGAATCTAACCTGGTCGGGACCAGGTTTATATCGTGAAACCTGGAGTTTCTCTGCATCTCCGCCCTCTTTCAAAGGGGAAAGCGAAGTTCTGCCGTCTGTCATTAAAAACAGAGTCAGTATATATATTAGAAGTCCATTGTCACGAACACGGCATGTCTTTTTGATGAAGACACAATTGATGAAGGTGCAGAATTAATGCGCAGAGAATTAAATATTCGTCCTGAGATGGTTATCAGACCGCGTAATACATGTATATTACAGTACATTGTCTCATTACAGGCAAAGCAATATATGTTAATCCTTTATTTGTTATAATTTTGATGATTGAATTGTTTAATGATTTCATAATATATTGTAATGAGTGACAGACCAGGCGGAGACGGCTTGTAGTTTCTTGCCAGTTTATTACCGAGCAGGAAAAACCAACTAGGTTCTCTGACAAACCCAACGGCAGACTGACTCTCTAACGTCTAACGTCTCCGGTAGAACTTAAAACAACACCTTAAAAAGAAAAACAGAAGAAAAAAACCCGGGGTTCTGAACCCCCCCCCACCCCCTCTGCCCACCACCGGCACGCACCATTCATGACATCCCGTGCATTCCGGTGACAGGCAGAGAGGGTCGCTACAATATTCTAATTTTCTAATTTTATATTATAAATATTACATATATACATACATACAATATTACAATATTCTAATTTTTTGAGATTTTTTATTTGGGGTTTTCATAAACTGTGAGCCATAGGGTAATCATCAAAATTATAACAAATAAAGACTTGAAATATCTCACTTTGCTTGTATTGGGAAATAATATTTGTTTCACCTTAAGTTGAATTTACTACGAATTAAGTTTTGCAATATATTCAAATTTTCCGACCTCCACCTGTATGTTATTACATGAATAAATAAGAGCATAATACAGGGGTCTCCAACTCCGGTCCTGGAGAGACCTATCCAGCATGTTTTAGGTGTTTTAGGTGACATACTTGAGATGTCCCTAAAAACTAGGAAATAAAAGCCTGTGAAAAAAATATTGTGCAAAATAATATACAGGAACTTAAAAGATTAAAATTTACTAATTTAAGGCTAAAAGCAAAACTACGAGTTGTGATTTGATGGGAGATTGGAAAGTGGAGGAGAGAGGCTGCTGCAAAGCTGCAGCAGGGCCAAAGGTCATGGTGTGTGTGTAAACGACTACAGCAGAGAGTGTGTAATCAGCTGCAGAGCAGATTGTGTGTGTAAGAGTGCTCCATGTTGCCTGTCTAGCTGCATGGGATGAGACTTGGTGAATCCTGAGAGAGAGTGATCTTCACATTTTGGGGACTAGATGTCCGTGAGTGTTAAACTTTCTATGGGGAAATTTTTGTTAAAATGATACAGATAACTGTATTTGGATCTGTGTCTGCAAGGGAGACTTTTTGTCTGCTGGACAACACAAGAGCTTCAGAGGGTGTTTTGTTTAGTGTTTCAAGTGAGAAACTCCCCTGTTGAGGAGGCAGAGAAATGGAGTAATATAGTTTTATATCATTCTAAGCCCTGAATGGAGGCATAGTGATGTAGAATTGTCAAATTGGGTTAATTCACTGTTGAATGGTTGCAGAATACTTTTGTAATACTGTATTTGACTCGGATCGTATGGAAATGGGATTCTTGCCATTTGCGAGTATGAGCTGTGCATGATTGGGTTGACTGTTACATGTGCTATAGAAACATATCAATCATTGGTTTTTATTTTGTCTGTTGTGAAGTCACGTACTGATGATTGAAAGCTTCATCAGGTTGGGTTTCGTCCCATAGAATGGGCGCTGCTGTTTTTTGAAAACAGTGGAGGGGCGTGTTCATGAGCCTACTGTCTTTTGCATGTCAGTGACATTTTAAAAAGAAAGGGGTGTGTGGAGAAAAAACAAAACCGTTGAGCAGTTCTTTTAGACACGAAGGAACTGAGTGCACACCAGATGTGATCAGTGTGGAGAGGGTTTTGTAACCATGAGTTGTTTATATATATATATAAGTTCACTAAGGACTAGTGTTTTACGTTGTAGGAGAGTTGCTGCATGGACAGCTTTGTCTGTGAGACACCGGAGCCTGAACGGCCAGGACCGTTATGTGATTAACCGTTTTGTTACTGGACCATTATGTTGTTAACTTGTGTGGTGTTACTTTCATAAAACTATAACACACTTGGGTTGAAATAAGAACATTTTGAAATAAGAAAGTTCTGTGGTCCTTGAATAAGGTAACGGACAGAATTTAACAGGTCTTGCCCCCTTCTAATCTAAGGTGATGGGAGGGGGGATCTGGGGGATCTCTGGGACATAAAGATAACCTACCCTAGAGAATCATTAAGTCAGACTGCCGACTTGCCAGGGTGCAAAGGTCAAGAAGTGGGACAACCACTTATCTGGGGAGAAGTTAGGACTCTGGCAGCGATGACGACGAGACCCCCCACCTCTGTTGACATCCAACTCAAAATTCTAGGGGACATGAAAACCTGTTCCCCCTGGTGGCTAAATTGAGCCATGGGAAGTCCCATGTCTCAAACAGGAGGGAGGAATGGTATAGTACACAAAATATAAGTATTCAAATACCTACTTTAAAATTTTTATTTTTGTAGGAGCAGGCCTAGTGGAACGAACTAATGGCACTGTTAAAGCTAAGGCTCAGCTCAGCTAAGCCGGGGAGCCACTCTCGATGTGGATGAGTGAACTGTTTGATGAACAAATGTTCAAAGTTCTTGTAAGCTGCTTGTTTCTCCTCTCTCTCATAAGCAGGAACTGCTGAAGCCAGATGACCAGATCCTGATTCAAGTGGTGAAAGGTCATCACCACGTTAGGACGGTCCCTTTGCTGTCCAGATTGCGACACCGACAGCAGTAAAGCTGGCTGAACGATCTACGTGCGTCCACCAGTCACAGTGCAGGCTACTGGGAAACGTTCCAGCCTTGAGTAGGCGGGAAGTCGGACGGTATCCAAACCCTTGTCCGCTGAAGAACTCACCTGATGCCTACTTACCAGCCACGGGCCTGAAGAAGATGAATAGCCCAAGCTGACTGGCTACAACAGACTGGAGAGGAGTCCGAGTGATGGAAGAAACTTTTCCACTAATGAGTCATGCTGACATGTTAGGAATTGTTCCTTAAACTCTTTACTTACATTGCTGTGTTGTAATTATGATTACACTGTTGTACGTTCATAAACTGGTGTTGAATGTTACCAAAGCTATAGCCGAATTATGTCAGTTGGCCAAAGTCATGTCAGAAGACAGCCACTCAGCAGGCACCACTTTTGGGTCCTGGCTGACTTCCGGCCCCTGGACTGACATAATGACTAAAATTATGATTTTGATTATTACTGTACTTGTACTGTTCTGTGTGTATCATTCCGTGTCTAAGTGCAATGGTCCAAAGAACCATCCAAACTTCCTTAGTCCAGTATTCCTAACTGATGACAAGGATGTTTATGATAACACTGGAGTGTAGACTGTTTCATTTTGTTTACTGTGAAATGCTTTAAGCTTTTATGTGTCTTGGCCTGGGTGATCGCTCACTAGGAGGGTCGGAGAGGAATTTTGCCCCATATAACTGGGTTTTCGCCTCTCCCTTTACATATTTCCTTGACATATATTACTTGTTAACAAGCTTGCGTTAAGTGTGTTATAAGCTCCCCTTGCTATTTCTTAAATGTTTATGAGGCTATTATTCTAAGCCTAATGGACGGATTTTAGTTGAAGTTTCAAAATGACAAGAGGAGGGAATTGTCAGGTTAATTCAACCTTTGAACTTGTTTTGTCTTTATGAAACTGTCACATGCTTGGCTAACAGAAGTCACGGCAGCCACTTCCTGATCTACTCAGGTTTTGGACTGTCCTGGTGACAGCTGACCACTGTCCTGGTGACAGCTGACCACTGTAATGTCAGGAATCAATCACACGTTATCACTTCCACCCCATTGTCTACTGTCTAATTGTTTACCGTGGACTGTCCTTATATCGTCATTTCCTGTCAAAGTTTCTTAATAAAAGCATCTTCTGGGAGGAGGATCTTGGGGAAGCTCAGGAGTTCTCAATGAGGGCCACGTTGCCCTGCACTCCTCTGATTTCCCCCTTCTGCAGGAGTGCGCTAAAAACCCATTCCAAGGTAGTCTCTGTGTCTTTCCTCGTTATGAATTTATGTAATGTTGATTTGGACCCAAGAGGTTCAGTTAAGAAAGGTCTTGTGTGTTCCAGCAAAGATCCTATGTGGTCAGTTGTTCTTGGACAGATCAGGTGTTATTGGACAGGTCAGGTGTTATTGGACAGGTCAGGTGTTATTGGACAGGTTAGCTGTTATTGGACAGATCAGGTGTTATTGAACAGGTCAGGTGTTATTGGACAGGTCAGGTGTTATTGGAAAGGTTAGCTGTTATTGGACAGGTCAGGTGTTATTGAACAGGTCAGGTGTTATTGGACAGGTCAGGTGTTATTGAACAGGTCAGGTGTTATTGGACAGGTCAGGTGTTATTGGACAGGTCAGGTGGTATTGGAAAGGTCAGTTGTTATTGGACAGGTCAGGTGTTATTGGACAGGTCAGGTGTTATTGGACAGGTTAGCTGTTATTGGACAGGGTTTGAGCTTCATAATCTGAAAACTTGATGTTTTAGCGCTATCGCTCAACTGTGCGCTCCCACGGCCAGAAATCAGATTCTGGCAGACAATCACTTTTTGCCACGACAACGGCGTTTACAGCAGTAACGACGTGCTGCCACTCACTCGCTTTCTTTTTGTTAGTGATGCCACTACCGTGACCACCAAATAATGTGGTTTTCCTGCCTCCACCGCATCCACAACATCTCCATCTCAGTTTCCATGAAATTTAGTGGCACGGTGGCTCGACACGTCTCATTCATCCTGATGCAGCAGAAACAGACTGCAGGTGGCGCTGTGCATGCTCAGCAGGCTCATTTATATGCAAATACAGTCATCATGTAGTTTGGATTGACCATTCTTGGTAGAAAGTGGGCGTGTTGAGGGCGGGGTATGACGCGAATACACGTGCGCAACCTTCCAGCTGGACTGTGATTTATAAAGCGAACATTGCGCGCAGATGGCACGGTTTTATAAAACAGGATTTCTTTGTGTGCACGCCATTTTTGGCTTTTGAGTGCACGTACACTTTTAGTATGAATCCTACAGACTCTTTTATAAATGAGGCCCCAGATCCTTAACAAACTACAACATCGGTTATAATTGCTGATGTTACTGCACTGCACGTGAGATTGGGATGGTTTCCATAAAGTCTCAGATACCTGAGATATGTTGTACACTGCAGAATTTTAAGCAAAAAGTTTACGTTTCAATATAAACAGCAGAGGGCGCTGTTGCTACATTTGATAACAACAAATCAATTACATGCTTCAGATACATTGTTATAAATACAAATTATTTAATCTAACCCTGGAATGTCATCAAAGACATGTGATGTCATTGATGATGTCACCAGTCTCACCCAGTAAAATCCATCTCAGTGACCAGAACAGCAGTGGAGGTGATTCCTTTCTGCTCACCTTCAACCTGGACTCTACACTTCAAGCAAACTTCATAAATGTGACTTCAGCCCAACGTGGGGCTCTAACCCACGACCCTGAGATTAAGAGTCTCATGCTCTACCGACTGAGCTAGCCGGGCTTCAGGTGCTGTTTGTAGACGGTAGAAAGTACCGGGATAGCGAGATTTAGAAAAAGGTGAGTGAAACGTTGCGTGAAGCAGCATTTGTAGGAACACCAGACCAGATCAAGCTCCGCTGGAAGACGCTGGAAAAGGAGAACTACAGGACCAAGAAACAAAACGGTACCAGCGGGTCCGATTATCCACCGTGCTGCTATAATAATTATTCTATATACCATTTTATATACATACATTTTGCTGAATCCCCACACAATCACTACCTCATGTCTCCTCTTCCCTGTATTTGGCAAAAATCAACAAGATTATAAATTGTTCTCACAGATTTCATCTTTCCACCGGCTGGGTTCAAATAAAAACAAAACCTGAAGGTAAAGTGTCACCTGCAAAGTTTAAAGCAGAATTGAGCAGCATTTCCTGTCATGTTTAAGAGGAACAACCACTGAAAGTTCCTCCAGGACTTTTCAAAACCTCTGAAATGTCTTATATTTGAAAAAACATGAAAAAAAGGAGAAACAAAACTCTCCAAATGTGACCTGAGTAGCTCAGCTGGAAGAGCATCAGACTTTTAATCTGAGGGTCCAGGGTTCAAGTCCCTGTTCAGGTGGATTAACTGCTGACAGCTATTTCTGACTGTTAAGTAATGACATGATCATTTTCAATATTCATCTTAAACTATTAAAAAAACAAATGGAGGAAAGACAGAAACAAAGTTCTCATGCAGACCTCGGTATCTCAGATGTCGAGCATCACACTCTTAATCCGAGGGACCTGCATGTTTCCAAACAATAATGTAACAATGTTAATGGCAGCAAAGTGGGACTTGTTCACTCTGAGCCAGGACAAAAACTAGTGAAAGTCCAGATTAAAGATAAGGAGGAGGAAGCCGGAGAACAAGCTGCAGCAGAACAATGTGAGAGATGTCCGATCAGGGAGGAAGAAGAACAGGCTTCAGGCAGAAGGAGATCCAGATAGATGGAGGTCTCATCTTCCACCTCATTCATGGTTTTGCTACTGCTCCATCATCGTCTCCTACGGCACCAGGAGATGCTGGACCCGTCCACCTCCCACCTGTCTGTCTCTAGCATTCTCCTGGTACTTCACCGCATGTTTAGCTGAAACCCAGCTGCTATCTCCACTTCAACAAAACAGAAACACCTTTTATGTGATTCTGATCAGAGTATTGTTGTCCATGTAGACATACGTGTTGACTGTTTGAGTTCATTTTCATAAAGACTGCTAACTTTCCCCCAGCGTTAAGAGAACTCTTAACGCCCTCATGTTTGCTGCGATGGCTGGGAATCAAACCCAGGTCAACTGCTTGGTAAGCAGCCATGCTGAGTGACCACTACACCACCAACGCTGCAGGAAAGAACCTGAAACTGCTGAATGAGACGTCACAGTTTTCCAGCATTACGACCAGATGAGCAGTCTCCATGTCAGGGAAAGTAACTATTTGATGATGTTTCTCCAATATCACAAGATACTTACCTCCATTTGTCCCTCAGCTTATACATCAACTTCTAGATTACTGTCTTCATGTTTGCAGGTATATTCAGTTACACATGTGGAAACAGCATCCTCTTAAAAAGAGACCATAGACTTGGAGAGGTTTGTCATTGACATTTGAATGAACAGATCTCTCTTTGTACCCACTCCTGACTGGATCAAAGCTTTCTCAAGAACCCTGGCAGTGACGGTCAGCCAACGACTGTTCACTGATGACCAATAATAACCTCAATATTCATGAGGGCTGGTAAATGTGATGAGTTCAGTCTGCTTTCTACTGCTTAGGAAATGTCACATGAAGAACTTACTACACTGAGAAACATTGTAATTGTTGACAAACAGTTTCCTCCCTAACGGAGGAGAAGACTTTATCCAACCGTGTGGAAAACCCAGAAGTTGGATACTTTTCCCATCAAAGTACATCCTTACCTTTGTCTTCAAGAGTTTAAAGGCTCTGCTGGTATATATATTTAGTACATTGTTTAGTACGTAAGTACAGTGATATATTTAGTACACAAACCTGTTCCACTACTGTCCTGGCTTTATGTGAAGTAACAGAGCTATGAAGGATGGTAACTTTTATACTTACCATATATGGTTACCTGCCCTGAAAAGGGTTCAGTTAAAGCAGGTCTTGTGTGTTCCAGCAAAGATCTGATGTTGTCATTAGATTTGAATAACTCAAGACTTTAAGCTGGTCTGATTTTTGCTGGAACCAGAATTATAATTCAGGCTTCAATTCTGCCAGTATGTGATCAATTATACCAATAATATCAATTATATTCTTCTTTTTCCTTTTATCCTGAATGTTTTAGATGCCACCCTTTTTTAAATGATGAAATATTGTGTGTATTATTGAACTCCGTACCCTCCGTGAGGGTAGCTAAACCAAAGTGACCTGTAAAGAAGCTGAAATATTTTACTTACTTACTAGATTACTTACTAGATTTGCACTTTCATTCAATCATTAATGATTGAACCTCAGAAGTTGTTTTTTTTTAACTTACTATGCCTGTTGTTTCGATTGTCAAACAAACTTGACACCTTTGGACATTTTAATGCCTTTAATATATGTATTTATTTATTTGAAGTCCCACTCAGGGAGTAACTGACCGTCAGACACACCACGTAAAGAAATACAGGAAGAGTTGGAGGAGTAAACAGCAAAGTATTAAAGTCATAACTGACTAAAAGGAGAGGAACCAGACATTACCCGCTCTAAAGCAGTCCACATCTCTTAGAAGAACTTTAAGAATTGAATGTTTGAATTAAGTTTGGTTAAGAAACCTTCAATGTGATTTTCTTGTCTTATGAAGCTACATGTCATTTCTCCATTTCACCACCATGGTTGAACTATCAATGTCATCAAAACATGTTGTTACTGTTTTTTGTAAATGATATCAGGTGCTTTATTATAAGCCATGGGTTATAAAACTGTTTGACATAGAGAGTCGTGGGTGGTTTCATCCGCTAAATGTCCAAGCTGAAGAATCTACATCAAGTCATACAAGCTTCCACTGCAGCCTGAATGTGCACAAGCGTGGAGGAACGTTCATCGCTGCTTGCAGCTTTAATTAGGGCCCGAGCACTTACAGTGTGAAGGTACTATTGTATCTGTAGGAATTATTCTTTCTTTCTTTCTTTCTTTCTTTCTTTCTTTCTTTCTTTCTTTCTTTCTTTCTTTCTTTCTTTCTTTCTTTCTTTCTTTCTTTCTTTCTTTCTTTCTTTCTTTCTTTCTTTCTTTGAGATCTTTTAAAAGCTCTCTATCAATGAAATTGAATATTATTTGATTATTATTTGATTATTATGCCCTCTATGATTAAATTGGTGTTAATTAAACAACTTCAGAAATTAAAAGGTCAGAAATGGCTCTATGGTGCAATGGTAGTGCGTCTGACTCCAGATCAGAAGGTTATGTGTTCAACTCACATCAGGGTCAAAATGAAGTTTCAGTTTTGTTTTATCCATCCTCACGAGTTCACCAACCAGACTAACTTTAGCTGCAACAGAGAACTTTGATATGTACCTGGAATTGTTCAAGTCTGCACCATCACCTGCCTTGATGAAAGGAGGAATGAAATTAATTTAAAGAAACTGAATTTCATTTGTTCTTCAAGAGATGCAAGGCAAGTTTATTTGTATACACATTTCATGAACAATTCAAAGTGTTCAAGTTGATGGTTGTGGCAGCAAGTCCAATTAATTTTCTGAGATTGTCCAACTCTGAACATAATTCATCCTTTATGTAACAATTACTGTTACTGATTTCTCTTCCTAACTGTATGAGGTGTAATGACATATTTAATGGAGATGCCGGGGATTGAACCCGGGGCCTCATACATGCTTAGCATGCGCTCTACCACTGAGCTACATCCCCTTCTCTCCCACTCACCCACTCACCCACCCGCGTTACAACGGAGTGACCCGCAATCGTTCAGACGCTTCAACGAAGGGAACGGGGACCATGCACAACGAGACGAAGTGCCCAGGCTAGGACGACCAGGAAAGGAGGACAGTCCGGCTGCCAGCGGCGCTGCATCATCTGTCTCTGAGAGACAGAAACAGGGAGAGGGAAAAGGGAGACGCTCATGGCTGAACCACTAGCGGAGCGTAAAACCAGCAACCTGTGGACCGGGACCAGAACCAGGAGCTCTAAAAACCTGTGGGGTAGTGGGGTACAGTTCTGATCAGGTCCACAAATGTTCTGGGAAGGGGAGGGCTAGTGGGGTCAGAACATCTTGTTATTCATTCCTCCAGGGAGATTGTGACTGGAGCAGCCAGGCAAGCTTCTCTGTCAAGGTCAGATTATAGAATCAACAATTGTATTGAAAAAATAAAAACAGGCAGATCCAGTAATTTTCCGTCTGCCTTAAGTCTCTGGTTCATCAATGGCGACTCCAAACAGACCAATTTGTGGTCAATTCCCGCCAAGCCGAGCTTCCAACTACTCCAAGGTCTTTTCCATCTTGCCAATGAGTTCAAAAACCACTGCCAGCCTGCGATTTAGCTCTCCCAGCGTTAGAGTCTGAGTGTTGGTCGCAGAGCTTATCCCCTCAGCCACGTCGGGCAGCTCTGAGAGGGCCAGAACAGCTGTCGACGACTTACGCATTTGTCGATATATCAGGAAACCGCCAGCTCCAAAAAGCAGAAATCCTGTTATCATTAATTCATTATGAATGCATCTTCAACATCCTCGACCGACAGAATCGACAGAATCAGAATCAGAATCAGAATCAGCTTTATTGGCCAGGATCGAACAATGTCCAACAAGGAATTTGACTCCGGTAGTTTCGCTCTCTATGGTATTAAAGGTGTTAAATAAACAAATGAACAATAGTATGAGCCCGCAAGCCAGAGCGGCATCAGCCTCCCCGGCCGCGAGGACGAGTCGGGATAAATGATCACTCTGAGCTCGCTCGCTCTGGGCGCAGACCCAAGTAATCGATCCCTGATCCTGGCGGATGTAAACGTACTCTGTGCAAAATGAAGGATTTACTCTGTAAATACATTACATACTGTGAAGGGAAAGAACTGTTGGAAATGATCCTTCGTATTGATCAGTGACCATCATTAGCATCACTAGCTGAAAACGACTGTATAAACTGCTTAAACATCATTCAAGAACATACTCATGATATTAAATACATTCATCACATATTTAAGGGTTCTTATGGACATTTTAGGGTAACTCCAGCCCCCTAAAGCAGGTTTAATGGTGTCCATGTTTCCATTTCCCCGTGTTGTTTTTTGAGGTGGAGCCTCGTGGATTGATACTACAACATCATGTGGGTAAAACCTTGATACCTTTGTACCTGGTTGTGTGGGAGACTGACAGGTTCCACTGAGATTTGAACTCAGATTACTCGAGTCAAAGTCCAGAGTGCTAACCATTACACCATGGAACACTGTTCAGCTTTTAGTTTGGTTTTATGGTGGTCCTGAAACCAGAACATGAGTGAAAAGCAATATGCGCCTGAGCATCTGACAGAGTGCTGTCCATGGTGCTAGGAGCGTCTGGGTGTTTAGGGTACCAGGGCCCTGGTCCTCCAGGCCCAAGGGCTGGCTCTTTCACTCCAGTGGCCGGTTGGGGGGGGGGGCTTAAAAGCGGGTTCCCGGGTTCGGACAGTCAGCCGGGTCTTTGGGTGGCTCCAGATGAGCCGGGTTGTTGAGGTTGTTGAGTTTTTGTTGGGGTCTGGTGGTGGAACCTCCTGGGGTCTGGTGGTGATGCTAGTGGGGTCTGGTTGTGGAGCTAGTGACTGACATGTTTTGAAAACGGCGGGCATGACGAGAAAAATCCTGTAAAAAATCTCTCTAATATGTTTCTTTTTTTCCTGTAAAGTTGGACATTTTAAAGTGTAGGTAAATGGAGAATGACTGGCTTTTGGTCAGTTGTGGAACTGCAACAAAATTAATTTCTGCATGAGACCCAATGCGAGAAAGAGATGGTCGGCCTTCCTGTCCTGTGCACCAAGAAGAGGACTGGAGTGGTTTTCCAAGTCCAAATAATGTTATTGCAAAGTCATACATGTTTCCGCCCAGTTTCGAACGGGGGACCTTTCGCGTGTTAGGTGAACGTGATAACCACTACACTACAGAAACAGACATGCTTTGAAAACGGCGGGCATAAAAATAAAATCCAGTAAAAAACTCTGCTACAATTTTTGACAGTAAGATGGATACTGCAGGTTTTCTCCTGGCTGCTCTCAAAGACTCATGCTGATGTTAACCATTACACCATGGAACCCACTTCTGCTGTTATTGTGGTCTGACATTGTGGTGGTGGCACCTGACAGAGTGCTGTCCATGAGTGCTGTCCATGGTACCGAGAGCGTCTGGGTGTTTAGGGTACCAGGGCCCTGGTCCTCCAGCTCCACGGGCTGGCTCTTTCACTCCGGTGGCCGGTCGGGGGGAGCTTAACAGCGGGTCCCCGGGTTCGCACGGTGAGCCGGGTCTTTGGGTGGCTCCGGGTCTGGACGGTGAGTCAAAGGTGAGTTGCTGAGCAGCGGGGCGGTGAGCCGGGTTGGTGAGTGGCTTTCTGCGGGCTGGCTCTTTCACTCCGGTGGCCGGTCGGGGTGGAGCTTAATCAGAATCAGAATCAGAATCAGAAAAGGGTTTATTGCCAAGTTTTCACACGAGGAATTTGTTTTGGGGATTGGTGCAACACAATACAAATATAAAAACAATTAAAGCTGCAAGCAGCGATGAACGGGCCCTCGCACTCACGGCCACCGCCCCCATAAGCATATCAGAAATGACACCACCCACGACTTCCTATGTCAAATCATACAAAAGTTATAGCAGAAAAAAGGGACAACCAATCAGAAGAAGGGGCGGGGCTAATTAAGGCCAAAGAAGCTTAAGGACTCATTACAGAGTCCCATGACACCACCCACGACTCTCTATGTCAAACCATTCCAAAGTTATAGCAGAAAATCGGGACAACCAATCAGAAGAAGGGGCGGGGCTAATTAAGGCCAACGAAGCTTAAGGACTCATTACAGAGTCCCATGACACCACCCACAACTTCCTATGTCTTACCATTCAAAAGTTATGGCAGATAAAAGTATTCTAGGGGGCGCTGTTGAGCCGTTAGGCCACGCCCATTAATGCAAACCATGAAATATCAAATTTATCGCCAGGCCTGGCTTGCATGCAAAATTTGGTGACTTTTGGAGAACTATCAAATATGGACCAATCACATGAAGGGGGGGCGCGCCTTTTGGCGTCTAGCGTCGCCACGGTAACACTTTTGAAAGAGAAAAGTAATGCGTGGTGTCGCAGGATGCAGACGAACATTTTGATGTATAACACACCTGGGTGCACGTTACGGTTCGGGCTGAATTAACTGCCGAAGGAATGGCATAAATTTCGCCAAAATGACACAATTTATTCAAAATGGCCGACATCCTGTTCGGTTTCGGCCATGGCTCCAAGAGACTTTTCTTTAAGTTGTGCCATGATACAGGTGTGTAGCGATTTTCGTGCATGTACGTCAAACCGTATTGTGGGGCTTGAGGCACAAAGTTTTCTGGGGGGCGCTGTTGAGCCATTTTGCCACGCCCATTAATGCAAACCATTAAACATCAAATTTATCGCCAGGCCTGGCTTGCATGCCAAATTTGGTGCCTTTTGGGGAACTATCAAATATGGACCAATCAGATGAAGGGGGGGTGCGCTTGTTGGCGTCTAGCGTCGCCACGGTAACACTTTTGAAAGAGAAAAGTAATGCGTGTAGTCACAGGATGGAGACGCACATTTTGATGTATAACACATCTGGGTTCACGATACGGTTCGGGCTGAATTAACTCTCGAAGGAATGGCATATATTGCTCCAAAATTACGCAATTAATTCAGAATGTTCAAAATGGCCGACTTCCTGTTCGGTTTCGGCCATGCCGCCAAGAGACTTTTCTTTTAGTTGCGACATGATACAGGTGTGTACCAATTTTCGTTCATGTACGTCAAACCGTATTATGGGGCTTGAGGCGCAAAGTTTTTTCTGTCTGAACCAACCAGATGAAGGGTGGGCGCGCTTTTTGGCGTCTAGCGTCGCCACGGTAACGCTTTTGAAAGAGAAAAGTAATGCGTGTGGTCGCAGTAGGGAGACGCACATTTTGATGTATAACACACCTGGGTGCACGTTACGGTTCGGGCTGAATTAACTGCCGAAGGAATGGCATAAATTGTGCCAAACAGACACGATTAATTCAAAATGGCCGACTTCCTGTTCGGTTTCGGGCATGACGCCAAGAGACTTTTCTTTAAGTTGTCCCATGATACAGGTGTGTACCGATTTTTGTGCATGTACGTCAAACCGTATCGTGGGGCTTGAGGCACAAAGTTTTCAAGGGGGCGCTGTTGAGCCATTTTGCCACGCCCATTAATGCAAACCATTAAATATCAAATTTTTCGCCAGGCCTGACTTGCATGCAAAATTTGGTGACTTTTTGGGCACGTTTAGGGGGGCAAAAAGGCCCTCCTTTCGTCAGAAGAAAAAAGAAAGAAAGAAAGAAAAAAAAAAAATTCCTACAGATACAATAGGGCCTTCGCACTGAAGGTGCTCGGGCCCTAAATATATAAGAGATAAAATTAAATTAAATGTATAAACAATAAAAAGTATAAACAGTAAAATAAAATGTAGACCGGAAATGTACAAAATGAGGTTTTAAAGTGCCGGGTGAGTCTGTACAAAAGTGACTTAGGAACTTAGGATAGGTAAAAAGTATAGACCGAAATGTACAATGAGGTTTGTAAAGTGCCGGATATGAGTCTGTGCAAAAGTTACAGGATTGGAGTTTTTACGTTAATGTAACGTAGAGTGGGATGGGGGGGCAGTCCGTGGTAGTCGGGGGAGAGGGGGGACCGGGGCCTTGTTGACGAGGACAGCTGCAGACGGGAAAAAACTGTTTTTGTGGCGTGAGGTTTTGGTCCTGATGGACCGCAGCCTCCTGCCAGAGGGAAGAGTCTGAAACAGTTTGTGTCCGGGGTGGGAGGGATCTGCTGCAATCTTTCCTGCACGCTTCAGGGTCCTGGAGGCTGCAGGTCCTGGAGAGATGGGAGATTGCAGCCGATCACCTTCTCTGCAGAGCGGATGATACGCTGCAGCTGCTCCTGTCCTTTACCGTGCCAGCAGCGTACCAGATGGTGATGGAGGAGGTGAGGATGGACTCAATGATGGCCGTGTAGAACTGCACCATCATTGTCTTTGGCAGGTTGAATTTCTTCAGCTGCCGCAGGAAGTACATCCTCTGCTGTGCTTTTTTGGTGAGGGAGGTGATGTTCAGCTCCCACTTGAGGTCCTGGGTGATGATGGTCCCCAGGAAGCGGTAGGACTCCACAGTGTCTGCTGGGGAGTCACACAGGGTGAGGGGGGCAGGTGGGGCTGCGTTCCTGCGGTAGTCCACTATCATCTCCACTGTCTTTAGAGCGTTGAGCTCTAGGTTGTTCTGACCGCACCAGGTCACCAGCTGGTCGACCTCCCACCTGTAGGCAGACTCATCACCATCAGAGATGAGTCCAATGAGGGTGGTGTCGTCCGCAAACTTCAGGAGCTTGACGGACTGATGACTGGAGGTGCAGCTGTTGGTGTACAGGGAGAAGAGCAGAGGAGAGAGAACGCAGCCTTGAGGGGATCTGGTGCTGATGGTCCGAGGGTCAGAGACATGTTTCCCCAGCTTCACCCACTGCTTCCTGTCAGACAGGAAGTCAGTGATCCACCTGCAGGTGGAGTCAGGCACGTTCAGCTGGGAGAGCTTGTCCTGGAGCAGAGATGGGATGATGGTGTTAAAAGCAGAGCTGAAGTCCACGAACAGGATCCTGGCGTAGGTTCCTGTGGAGTCCAGGTGCTGGAGGATGAAGTGCAGGGCCATATTTGCAGCATCGTCTACAGACCTGTTGGCTCTGCAGGAACTGCAGGGGATCCAGTAGTGGGTCGGTGATCTTCTTGAGGTGTGGCAGCACAAGGCGCTCAAAAGACTTCATGACCACAGAGGTCAGGGCGACGGGTCTGTAGTCGTTTAGTCCTGTGGTCCTTGGTTTTTTGGGGACAGGTATGATGGTGGAGGTTTTGAAGCAGGCTGGCACATGGCATGTCTCCAGGGAGGTGTTAAAGATGTCCGTGAACACCGGAGACAGCTGATCGGCACAGTGCTTCAGGGTGGATGGGGAGTCCGGTCCTGCTGCTTTGCGGAGGTTCAGTTTTTTGAATATTTTATTAACGTCCCTCTCCAGGATAGAGAGGGGCGTCGCAGTGGTGTGGGGGGTGGAGGATGGGGCCTCTGGGGTGTGAAGTGGTGGAGAGGCTCCAGCCCCTGCTGGGGAGGGGGGGGGGGTGCAGTTGGAGGAATGGAACTGGGGAATGTGAATGCAGTCCGGGGGGATGGTATCAGGACTGTCCCTTTGTTTGTCAAAACGACAGTAGAACTCATTCAGGTTGTTGGCTAGGCGTCGGCTGTTGATGGAGGGGGGGCTCGGGGTTTGTAGTTTGTGATCTGTCTCAGTCCCTTCCAAACTGAGCTGGCATCGTTATCTGAGAACTGTTGGCGTAGTTTCTCAGAGTACAGTCGTTTAGCTGCTCTCACTTCCTTGCTAAACGTGTACTTTGCCTTTTTGAGCCTGTCCTTGTCACCACTCCTTAACGCTTCCTCCTTCTGCAGCCTCAGCCTTCTGAGCTTAGAAGAGAACCAGGGTTTGTCATTGTTGTAACTAACCCTGGTTCGTGTTGGAATACAACTGTCCTCACAGAAGCTGATGTAAGATGTAACAGCCTCTGTGAGCTCGTCCAGGCTGCTGGTAGAAGTCCTGAAAACATCCCAGTCCGTACAGTCCAAACATGCCTGAAGATCCTCCGTAGCTTTCCTGGTCCACTGCTTTGAAGTCCTCACAACAGGTTTGCAGAGCTTTAATTTCTGCTTGTATGCAGGAATCAGGTGGACCATGAGGTGGTCAGAGTGTCCCAGTGCAGCTGGGGGACGGCATGATAGGCTCTGCTCACTGTAGAGTAACAGTGATCCAAGATGTTTCCCTCTCTGGTCGGGCATTTAATTAATTGTCTGTATTTAGGGAGTTCGTGGCTGAGGTTACCTTTGTTAAAGTCACCGAGGACAGTAACTAAGGAGTCCGGGTTAGTCCGCTCCACGTTCAGTATGTGGATGGCGAGCACGCGCTGGGCTTCTTGCACGTGGGCCTGCGCCGTGATGTAAACGCCGACCAGGATGAATGAGCTGAACTCACGGGGAGAGTAGAAGGGTTTGCAGTTTATAATAAAAATTTCCAGATCGGGAGAGCAGTGTTGCTGCACCACTGTCACATCCTTGCACCAGCCGTTGTTGATGAAAAAGCAAATTCCTCCCCCTTTGGATTTATCGGCTCTGAAAAGTTGGAAGCCTGCCAGCTGCAGCGCAGAGTCTGGGATGAGACCACACAGCCACGTCTCCGTGAAGCAAAGAACGGAGGATGAGGAGAGGTCTCTGTTCTTCCCCACTAGTAGTTGAAGTTCATCCATTTTATTGCAAAGTGATCGCACATTGGAGAGAAATATGCCAGGTAAAGGTAAAGGTGTGCGGCGTCCGCGCCGGCGGAGACCCACGAGCGCGCCGGCCCGTTTACCTCTCCTCCTCCGCTTCAACGCGTGAACAAAGGTGAGCGCACCTTTGACTAGAATGTCCAATAATTCCACTGATGGAAGGAGAAAAGTGGGAAATGAATCCGCTGGAGTTGTTCTTCTGATGTTCATCAGCTCTTCTCTGGTGAAAGAGCCCCGGGAGTCATAGCAGAAAGCTGCATTATTAAATAAAAAGAGACAAAGTAACACGCACCAAATCACCGCCATCCTCTCCGGCGCCGGAAGTATCAGCAGGACAATGATCCAAACACATCGCCCGGGCAACGATGGAGTGGCTTCATAGGAAACATTTCAAGGTCCCGGAGTGGCCTAGCCAGTCTCCAGATCTCAACCCCATAGAAAATCTCTGGAGGGAGTTGAAAGTCTGTCTTGCCTAGCGACAGCCCCAAAACATCTCTGCTCTAGAGGAGATCATGGAGGAACGGACCAATCACTGCTCTAGAGGAGATCATGGAGGAACGGACCAATCACTGCTCTAGAGGAGATCATGGAGGAACGGACCAATCACTGCTCTAGAGGAGATCATGGAGGAACGGACCAATCACTGCTCTAGAGGAGATCATGGAGGAACGGACCAATCACTGCTCTAGAGGAGATCATGGAGGAACGGACCAATCACTGCTCTAGAGGAGATCATGGAGGAACGGACCAATCACTGCTCTAGAGGAGATTATGGAGGAACGGACCAAAATACCAGCAACAGCGTAGAAAACCTTGTAAAGACTTACAGAAAACATCTGACCTCTGTCATTGCCAACAAAGGGTGTTTAACAAATTATTGAGATTAACTTTAGTTATTGATCAAATACTTATTTTCAACTATAATTTGCAAATACATTCTTTAAAAATCAGCCAATGTGATTTTCTGATTTTTTTTTTTTTTTTTTTTCATTTTGTTTCTCATAGTTGAAATATATCTGTGATGAAAATGACAGGCCTCTCCTATCTTGTTAAGTGGGAGAACTTGCACAACTGGTGGTCTGACTAAATACTTTTTGCCCTCTATGATTAGATTTATGTTCATTAAACAACCCCAGAAATGTCAGCAAAGGCTCTGTGGTGCAATGGTAGCGCGTCTGACTCCAGATCAGAAGGTTATGTGTTCAACTCACATCAGGGTCAGAATGAACGTTCAGTTTTGTTTTATCCACCGTCACGAGTTCACCAACCAGACTAACTTTAGCTGCAACAGAAAACTTTGATATGTACCTGGAATTGTTCAAATCTGCATGATCACGATCAAGTTGTGGTCCTTCACGCACACATTAATTCTGGTGCACGCACATTTCTGAGGTTTTGTCCAATGGCGACACTCACTGGGGATGCAGTGAAGTCCAACATATGAGGAAAAGTGACTTCAACAACAAGTTCACCATCACACGTGAAGGACACGACAGTCCCCACATCACCAGATAAGTTACACACGAGTGGAAATGCAACAATTTCACAATCAACCACATGGTCTGAACCAAAAACTAAAGGTTGGTACAAAATGATGTATACTGCAAATCCCAGCGTCAGCCTTGGCTCTGGTAGAGGAACCTGCTGATGGCAGGATGCAGTACGGAGTGAGTCTTTAGGGACCACTCTGATCTGCTGGTCCAGGATGAAGACTGGATCATCAGATGATTTTATTCCATGCAACGATTCACAATTAAATCCATGCATTCTTTGTACATGAGACGCCAGGTGCTGGAAGTCAACCTGGCCTTGCAGCAGAAGATGCTAAAACATCCAAATGAGGTTCTGGAGAGACATGTTCCTGATCACTAAAGATTCAAAACTGTTCTCACAGATCTCATCACCGCACTGGTGTTCAAATAAAATGAAGACTAGAGGAAAAGTGCATTGAACACTAAGCTAGTTTCAGAAGTCACAAGACAGTGGGATATGTGTCCTACAACGTTTCATTCTGATTCAGAGGGTTCTCCATTCAGTCAGAAATGTTCGGCCTGATTCAAAAGTAACAGTGAGGATTTATTTCAGATCACCTCCATCAATAACAAAGTTTATAAGGATATGAACACTGGATTATCATAAACGTTGTTATCTGGAAGGACTTGCCTAATATGACCTCTCTGAACAGCTTGGTACAGAGATCTTTGTGCAATAGGCCACTCGGACTTCAGCGGTAGCTTTTGAAAAGTTCTTCACACCCTCCATGAAATAACAGGATCCTTCACTCCTTAGTTATTCTGTTTTTAGGTACAATCTTTTGGAAAAAAATCTTTTGGTTCACAGTGAGTGCCTCCTCATACAATCTAAAACCATACACTCAACAACACAGGATAATATAAAGTGACAACAGCTTTGGCTAAAAGAACAAAGAACAAGAAGGACGGCCCCAAGATAAGAATCAAGATAAGTTAAAACATCAGTAGATAAAAACACTAAAATATTAAAACCAAGCAAAAGGATAAAAAATGTGCCTTTTCATAAAAACAAGATAAAGGAAACAATACAAAACATAAATACAAGGTTATGTTGCAGTTCCCTCACTTATTAATGGCACTGATGGCTGCTGGTACAAAGCTGTTTTTGTAATGTTTGGTTTTACAAGCAGGAAAAACCTGATGGAGCTGAAACTCACATTTAAGAGGTGGGAGTTGTTTTTTAAAATAAACTCACCTTTAAGAGGGTGGGCGTTGTCTTTTAAAACAGCTCTCCTCTGTAACTGTTTAGAATACAGGGATTCTGGCTGAAGCTGAGACTCTCCAATCAGCTTGCTCGACCATTTCATGATTTGATTTAAATAATTTTTGTTTTTAAAGGACACATTTCCAAATCATGAAGCAAGACAGAAAGATAAAACTGATTCTATAAAAGCACGATAAAACAAGATCAGCATGGTCCTGGAAATGTTAAAAGTGGACAGTTTTCTCAAACAAAACAGGCTGGTGTCCCTTTTTCTACACAGCTTGACAGTTTGCCTCAAAGTTCAGTTTGTTGTCGATGACAGTTCCCAGATATTTATATGTGCTGACACACTCCACCTTTTAAAACTGTAACCTCTTGGTTGGGAGCACTGTTTTTGCGAAAGTCACTGATCATGTCTTTTGTTTTAGAAATATTCATTTCAAGAAAAGACTTACTGCACCAGTCAAGGAAATCATTGACAACTGGGCCGTGGCTCGTCTCATTGTTTTTTAGCAGGCTGACAATAACCGTATCGTCAGCATACTTTAAAATGGTTCTTTCCTCTCTGCTGCTACGTCACGTGATAAATGTGCACGAGGAGCTGTAAACAAGGAGCTGTAAACGAGGAGCTGTAAACCACGTCTCTCTAGTGTTAGCGTCGCTCCATTGGTCCTCGTAAAACCAGGATCCAGTGCAAAATGTTATTACTTGCGTATAAAGCCCAAAACAGCTTAGTCATCTGAAATCTGTGCCTGTCAGAGAGCGCATCTGCACTCCAGATGTTGAACTTTTATGTGTATCGTTGTGTCCTTTCTACCTGCCCCGTGAGTTCCCGCAACTTTTTATCATAACTGTCTATTTACACCCGAAAGCCAATGCCTCTTGTGCCTGCAGTGTCATCCATGATGTAGTGCAGAAACTGCAATCTGCCTTATCTTCTTACTGGGTGATTTGAACCATGTCTCCCTTAAAAAAACACTCCCGGACTTTCATCAATATGTAACCTGTCCAACTAGACGGGATAAAATTATTGATCTCTGCCCCCCCCCCCCCCTGTAAAACTACCATCCCCCCTTTCCATCCCTTATGTCATTTCATCAATGAATGTGGTTTTACTGCTATTTCAACATTTAGAGTCGTCACCAGAAAAATAACTTACTTGAACATTTTTACCCGTTTCAAGTACAAGTACAAGTACATCACTTGAAATAAGTAGAAAAATCTGTCAGTGGGACAAGATTTTTCTACTTATTTTAAGTGAAAATCTACTTGAAACAGGTGAAAATTGTTGTTTTTTCCAGTGATGAGTCTTGTTTTAAGTGTAATGAGATTTTTTTACTAAAATGAGACATTTTAACTAGAAAAAAGACAAATATTCTCGTTAAGATTTTGAGTTTTTGCAGTGATCCATTTTACTTATCCTGTTAAGGACAGAATCATATTGATAAGTTCAGAAAAGTGTTTTTTATTGTTGTGTTTTGATGTATTTGATGTAAGCCCAGTGGATATTTCAAGCTTACAGAAGGCTGCATTTAACTGCTGCTATGTCATTCCTGCAGTATTTCTGGTGGTCACTGCTATTATTTGTAATATATTATATTATTTGTAATCGGCACAAATGATCTGTCCCCACATGATAAAATCCACCATCCCCCCTGATTTATTTTTACAACTCGAGTACTGATTACAACTGTGTAGATCTCCTGCCTACATACAGAACTGTGTTAAAGAGGGAAAAGGTCCAAACAAGAGTCATTCAGGACTGGACAGAGGAGGCGGGGCTTTGCTTGCAGGAGTGCTACGACTGCACGGATTGAGACATGTTTAAAGAAGCATGTGGTGATGATCTTGATGAACTTGCTGATGTTACTTGTTCATATGTGGCTTTCTGCAGGGATATGATCATTCCTTGTAGGGGTGTAAAAATATTTCCCAATAATAAGCCTTGGGTCACTAGGTCAGTTAAGGCCTGTATACAGAATAAGAGACTTGTTTTTAAACATGGAGCAGCCTCCGAGCTGCACACAGCCACTATAGGAGGTGAAAATCAGGATTTTAAAAGCAAAGCAGGACTATAAACTGAAGTTGGAGAACAAGATAGCTATGAGTAATCTTGGATCTGCTTGGTCGAGCATGAAAGCCATTGCAGGCCTCCAACACTCCAAAACCAGCAGTATCATCTCTTTTGATGGCTGCGAGACGGACATTGAACTTGTGAATGCTCTTAACTGTTTTTATACTCGCTTTGATGCTTTTGATTTTAGTCAGGAATCACATGAAGTGAGTCATAAAGTGATTGACGATCAGCACTTTTTTATCTCCCGGAAGGATGTTGAGAAATCTTTCTGTTCCCTTAAACCAAATAAAAGCCATGGTCCTGATAACATATGTGGCCGCTTGCTGAAATCTTGTGCAGTAGAGCTGAGCTCTATTTTTCAGTATATTTTTAATCAGTCTCTAAAGATGCAGCAGTGCCAATAGTCTGGAAGGATGCTGTTGTTATCCCTGCCCCAAAAATCAGTTCTCCCAAAAGCCTCAATGACTTCAGACCAATCGCACTGACATGGATTGTAATGAAATCTGTTGAAAAACTTGTAAGATCAGAAATTCTGAAGACAACTGAGCATGACCTTGATCCCATGCAATTTGCTTATAGGCCCAACAGAGGGGTAGAAGATGCCACAGTCACTTTATTAAATTTGCTTCTGGAGGGGAAAGGAACACTTGCAAGACTTTTATTTATTGATTTCTCATCTGCTTTTAATACAATCCAACCCCATGTTTTAGCTTTGAGGCTTTTAGAACATTTTAACATAAGCAACAATCTTGTGGGCTGGATTCTGAACTTCTTAACTGACAGGACACAGAAAGTGATAGTGAATGGAAGTGTTTCAGAGCAGGTTACATCCTCCACTGGCTCCCCACAAGGACGTGTGCTCTCTCCTCTCTTGTTCATCCTCTATACGGATATGTGCCGTAGCAGCAGAGAGGATAGAACCATTCTACAGTACGCTATCAGTACGTTTATTTGCTACAGTTCAGGCAGCACGGTGGCTTAGTGGTTAGCACTGTTGCCTCACAGCAAGAAGGTCCCCGGTTCGACTCCCCCTTTCTGTGTGGAGTTTGCATGTTCTCCCTGTGCTTACGTGGGTTCTCCGGTTTCCTCCCACAGTCCAAAAACATGCATATTAGGTTAATTGATGATTCTAAATTGCCTGTAGGTGAAAGTGTGAGTGTGCATGGTTTGTGTGTTTATATGTGGCCCTGCGATGGACTGGTGACCTGTCCAGGGTGTAACTCCTGCCTCTCACCTGAAAATAGCTGGGATAGGCTCCAGCAGACCCCTGTAACCCTGCAAAGGATATAGCGGGTATAGATAATGGATGGATGCTACAAGTTATTATCAGTGTCTGCAGTAATGACACTCAGTCGTAACGATATATACAGTAAATCCTTTATGGCTGAGTTTTGAACGTCATCAGGTGGGATCTGTGGGATCAAACCCTCACCCCTGATTCTTTACTGGAGTCAACAACTCAGAGATATTCAAGAACCACAAGTAAAGGCTGAATTATGCTTCTGCGTCAAAATGGCGCCGTGCCTACGGCGTGTGGTTTTCGTACACGCAGAGCACACGCCGTCACCTGCGCCGTAACTGTCGTGCACCTCCCGAAAATTGTAACTACGCGTCGAGGAGACGCAGACCACACGCAGACCGAGAGGGCTGTGATTGGTTCGTTTGAAAGCGAAGCACTTCCGGTTTCTGGTTTGAAGCAGTAGTGAACTTCCAGGGCTCTTTTCTTCGTTTATATGTGATTTTTTTTTGTTTTTGTTTTTTGCACAATAGTTGTCCTTATCTCTTTGATTTACTGTGACCGGAAAAAGTCGGATAAACCATTCAGAAAAAGATCGCTAACTAGTGGCCGCGGGGGGTACTGCACCGCGACCAAATGGAGTGACGGAGAAGTCAGAAGGGTTCAGCACGGCGTCACGGCTGCGGCGTGTGCTCTGCGTTGGTGTGACGCAGAACCATAATTCAGCCTTAAGGGATGTTTTCATGATGGAAGCCGGCGTCACGCCCTCGAAGAATCACTCCACAAGTGGCATTTCTGCACACACTATGTCCCAACAGCTGACCGCTGGATGGACGTTGTTGGTAGAAACACCAGCCAGTAAATCATCAAGATTTATTCTGAACAATGATGAACCAAAATAAATTAATACACCTAAAAAAAACTATCAGTTCGTTTACTCAATCATTTAGTTGAAATTCATTCACAATGTAGTGCCACACAGGTTAGCTTGGCTGTCCAGTTATCAAAGGCTATTAATAATTTTATTAAAGAATTATTAATAATTAATAAAGTCGACTATTTATCAAATTGAATTATCAAAATGATAATAATTCTCGTATGGGGCACCACCCCGGGGCCTTAGTCCAGGGAAATGATAACTTAACAGCAGAAAATCAGTCTCAGATGATTAGGATTATTCTGCAGAACAGTAAATCTTACTATCACTTACAGAATAACAATTGAAGGCGTGCATTTCGAGCGCTGAGCTCTGTCAAACAATCAGATGTGACCAAAATTGTATGAAACAACACACAAACTCATTAAAAATCTATCAGAATTTATTTACATACGGGTATCAAAGCAGATGTAAATAAATACCCAAATAAATCCTGATGGCGCACTACATTATTATAAAACCATTAATTAAGAAAAACAACAATCATGAAAAATCATGAAAGTTAAATGCATGGGATGTAAAAGAAAACACAACAATAATAAACATGATCCAACGGCCGTGTACGGTTCGAACATTTAAAGATGGCGGGGCTTCTGTGGTATTTAAAGATGGCGGGACTGTAACCACGCCACGTGCAATTAGACCGGATGGTGATCCCGGTGTTTAAACCGCGATCAACTGGCGAAACGGCGCTTTAAAACATGAATGACTAGTGCATAATGATGTATCCAGTAAACTCAGCTCTGAACACAGATTTAGCTCTGAAACGCTCTCAATTAAACTAATACACTCAGACCTCAAAATCTCACGCCTTCCGGTCGGGATCGGGAAGCTGCGGGTTCTGTCGGGGTTCCAGTCCGATGTGGCCTCGTTTCTCTCGGCTCCACCATGCGGCTCGGCTCGGCTCAGTCCTGTGGGGACCTCACGGGCAGGACGATCCCCGCTCAGCTTGCTCTCCACGCAAAGAAATGCAGTCTTGCTGCGTGCACACAGCCGGGTAGATCTCTCCGATCACGGAGCCTCTTGACGCGCCTCCAGGCGTGCGGGGACAGTCCACTGGAATCAGGGCCGTCGCCGTTCATCACCAAGGCGCAGGCTCACGGACCTGGGAGAGTCTGGCTTCCGGGCTAAAGGAACTCAAGCAGAGGAAAGGTTAGGAGGAGCGGGAGGGACGGAGCGCTGCCTCGCTCCCGGACCGCAGCGGATCTCCAGGCCAAGCTGGAGCGAGGGGATGTAGAGCATGAGCCGGCAGTGCCAGTGGAGCAGCGCTCCGCTGGATCTTCTCTCCCCCCTCCCGGGGGGGGGGGATGGGATCTTTGGCACGCAGCCAAAGGATCCAGCTGCTCAGGACGAAAGGTTGGTCGGAAGAGAGAGAAAAAGGGGCAGCTGCAGGGTTTTGATCCTACGCGCGCTGCGGTGACGTCATCAGTGCCTCGCTCGGGATTGGGGTGCGCGTCGCTCTCAGGCACCACCCCATCCCGCAAGGCATGCTGGGGGGTTGTAGTTTCTGACAAGGCGGCCATTTTAGGAGGCACATTATAGCCGATTTTCGACTGAGCAGTTTTAAAGTTAAATATACACATTCACAAAATGTTCATATACATTTGAGTTCAGAGTTCACATGAGCATATGGGCGTGGTCCAACAACAACCTTCAATATAAATTGTCAACTTCATTTTTTAAGTTCAAACTAGATTATTTATGAGACTCTTCCTCCTCCTACCTGTCCATCTTCCTCCACCTCCTCCTCCTCCTCCTCCTCCTCCTCCTCCTCCTCCTCCTCCTCCTCCTCCTCCTCCTCCACAGGTGCAGCTCTGACTCATTCCAGGATCAGTTCAGTTGCGTCTCAGTAGGTTTTTATCAGACTGCAGAATCTTCATCTTCAACTCTTTGGACTTCTTAAAGAAACTGTAAGTTTGAAATTTTTCTTCAGGAACTTTCCTGTTTGTTTCTGCTCCGTCATGATTAGAGAAAGTTTTCACTTCAGACTTTGATCATTCTTGTGTCTTAAGACAAATCTACATGATAGTCAGATGGCGACATTATTATTGGATTTATTTTTGATCTGTTGTAGCTGTTTTGCATAAATGTGATTTATGTTCAAGATGATTAATACCCTTTGTAAGATTCCTTTGGTTTTATATTTGTTCTAACCAGTGACTAGTCACAAAGCAGAATATTGCATTTCTATTGGCTGCTGTATGTAGAATAAATATACGGTAATTCAGTGTAGAGTTACAAGTCACTGGACCTTTGAGCCACACAGTCTTTAGACCAGCATACTTTATTTTATTCATAAATGTTAAGGATTTGATTCTGTATTTTGTATGATTTTTCAGTTTTTGAAGTAAACATAGAAAAGAAGAACTTTGCGTTAAGACCTTTCCTTTCCGTCATCAGTGTGCTGTGTGCAAAAAACTTTATGGTCCAAAGCTGGTGAGGCAGCAAAGCTGCTGAACAGATCAGAAGCACAGTGATGATCAATGATCATTAGTCTTCTTCATCGATCAAACTGTGAGGTGTTTTTATTTCCTGGAATGAAGCTGTCGTCTCCAGCATTAAAGTCAGTTTGGTTCCTGGAAGAAGTTGTTCTTTGGTGCTTGTGTAACTACTGAAGACGGCGTCTCTTCATCCAGAAGTCTTCATGACTGAACTTCCAATAGCATCACTGTTGACACAGAAGCTCCCAGAGGTTCATGCAGACGGGGTTAAAAACAACCGGCTGATTAACTGAAACATTTTTACTGAGAGACGTAAAAGAAGTTTCTTCTCCAGGTCATAAGACTTCTTAATCAAGACACACCCAGCACTCTGAACTCTGAACTCTGTCAATCATCACACCTCATAACACATTTATTACTCGTTTGCACTGGATACAGCACGTTTATCCCTGCTTATCTTTGCACGTTTAACGTTTGTCTCTGCAGATCAACCTCTGAGCTTCCTCACATTTACAGTAACACGATGTTCAAGTTTCTGCAGTAAAAACTCTGTTTACAGAATCACCTCATTGTTGTTTCACACTTGTTCCAGCTAGTTACAGCATGTTAGTCCTGGTGGACTGACTTGGTGGAGGACAGGCTGGTTACTCTGGGACCCTTTCCAACAATTGGAGGATAAAGAAATAAAACTAAAAATAGTGCCAAGTGACCTTTACTGCTCAGTAGAAGCAAAAAAACAAAACAAAAGAGAGGAACAAACCAGAGCAGGATCAGCTGATCTCTGTCCAACACCAGTGATGTGTCTTTACTCTGCAGATGAAGGTGTGTGTGTGAGCTGATGTGGACGTGAATTCAGCAGAATGGACCAGTGTGAGGACAGAGAGGACGGAGTCCCTCCCTCTAAAACCTCTCTGTGTGGGGAACATGAGAGTCGGAGCAACGCTCAGAGGTGAGATGAGCATCTCTAACTGTCCCTGACTCTTCTGCATGTCAGAGCTCAAGACTCACATCACCAAACATCATTATTACAGGAATCAACCTGGACCTGGACCTGGACCTGGACCTGGACCTGGACCTGGACCTGGACCTGGACCTGGACCTGGACCTGGACCTGGACCTGAACCTGGACGTAGACGTAGACGTAGACGTAGACGTAGATGTAGACGTAAACGTAGACCTGGACCCGGACCCGGATCCGGACCTGGACCTGGACCTGGACCTGGACCTGGACCTGGACCTGGACCTGGACCTGGACCTGCACCTGGACCTGGACCTGGACCTGGATCCGGACCTGGACCTGGACCTGGACCTGGTCCTGGACCTGGAACCAGCTGTGTGTCCTGGAAGAGCAACGACTCAATGGACTTTTATTTTAACTTCAAAGGAGACCAACATACGGCTGTAAAGACGTGAGTGTATCCAAACTCTGCCAATGATTTATGTTTAATACTTTTTAAATAGACTGAAAAACTTCCTTTTCATATGAATAGAATATGTACATTAAACTTTTGTCTTCTATCAGGGTCCATCAGAAAAGAGACTCTCATGAACATGAACTCAGCTGTTTGTCCTTGAAGAGCGACAGGTCAAAGGACTGGTTTATTACCTTTAAAGGAGACCAACATTCTTCTTCAGAGAGGTGAGATGTATTTAAACACATTAAATGTATTTAAATCAGTCCTCATGTTAGAAAATGTCCACATGTTTCTTCCTGAGTAGATCATGTAGTCCTGGACCCCTGTGGTCCTCCATCACCTGATGGTGATCTGAGCTTCCTCCTCATAGATCTTCATCTCCTGTCAGGAGCTTTTTCTTCTGGTCGACACATCTGGAGGTCTCAGCTTCCAGAGGACTGATCCTGATGATGATCCAGAGTTCCTCTTACTGATCCTGATGAAACGTATTATAATACGTTTGAAAGCCTCACGCTTAGTCTGAAATTTCCGAGCTGGAAATCAGAGAAGCCAGTTGTGTTAGTGGTAGTGTATCGGCCCCCTGCTGGCGCTTATCTAGAGTTTTTGTCTGAATTTTCAGATTTCCTTTCTGGATTATTGATCAGTACAGATAAATTCATCATAGTGGGTGATTTTACAGTAATATTCATATGGATGTTGAAAGCGATAATCTTAAATTAGCTTTCAATTCTCTTCTAGAATCAATGGGTATCTCACAAAAAGTGGACGGGCCGACGCATTGTTTTGATCATACTCTCGATCTCGTTCTCACCTACGGTGTTGAAACTGATGATCTGTCGGTGTCACCTGTAAACTCCCTTTTATCCGACCATTATTTAATAACGTTTGAATTTAATGTTGTTGATGTTGAAGAGCAGATGTTTGTCTGATGAAGCTATTGCTAAATTTAAGGAGACCATTGCTCATCTTGCGACAGTGGAAAATAGTGAAGCCTCTACTGAAGCAATAGAGGCCAGTGACCTGGGTTCTACCTCTGATGTTGATGTTGATTTTCTTGTTAGTAACACTGCTGATCTGTTGCACTCAGCTTTAGATGAAGTTGCTCCTTTGAAAAGGAGGGTTTCTAGCCACAGGAGCGTAACTCCCTGGTACAATTCAGATATTCGCATGTTAAAACAAAGCGTGCGTAAAATGGAAAGGAACACTCTTGTAAGTCTGTAGATTCTTATCGTGAATGGAAAGATATTCTAATAGTATATAAAAAAGCCATTCGCAAAGCAAGAACAGCTTATTATTCAACGTTGATAGAGGATAACAAAAGTAACCCACGTTTTCTGTTCAGCACTGTAGCCAGGCTGACAAAGAGTCACAGCTCTGTTGAGCCGTGCATTCCTGCAGCTCTCAGTAGTGAAGACTTTATGAGCTTCTTCAACAGTAAAATCACGAGAATTAGAGAAGAAATCAACCAGCCGGTTGTGGGCATTTCTTCAGCTTTAGCGACTTCCCTAGGCTCTGACTTGTCTTTAGACTGTTTTGATCCTATAGACCTCCCTGAGCTGACCTCACTCGTCAATAAAGCTAAGTCAACCACATGTATGTCAGACCCCATCCCGACTCGACTATTCAAAAATGTTTTTTCTCTTATTGGTGTGACAATACTGGACCAAATCAACCTATCCCTAATCTTAGGATATGTACCACAGGTTTTCAAAGTGGCAGTAATTAAACCTTTACTTAAAAAACCTTCCCTTGACCCAGACACCTTAGCTAATTATAGGCCAATTTCTAACCTTTCATTTGTATCTAAAATTCTGAAAAAGGCAGTTTCAAGCCAGTTATGTGACTATTTGTATAGAAATGATCTGTTTGAAGTCTTTCAGTCAGGGTTCAGAATGCATCATAGCACAGAGACAGCACTGGTTCGAGTTACGAATGACCTTCTTATGGCCTCAGATAAGGGATTAGTATCCATATTGGTTCTACTGGACCTCAGTGCTGCTTTTGACACTGTTGATCATGGCATTTTACTGCACAGGTTAGAGCATGTTGTTGGGATTAAAGGGACAGCTCTACGTTGGTTTAAATCATATCTATCTGACAGGTTCCAGTTTGTTCATGTACATGAGGTTTCTTCAGAACAGTCAAGGGTCTGTTATGGTGTTCCGCAGGGTTCAGTGCTAGGGCCAATCTTGTTTAGTTTATACATGCAGCCGTTGGGAAGTATAATCCAGAATCACGGCATACACTTTCATTGCTATGCTGATGATACGCAGCTCTACTTGTCTATGAAGCCGGATGAAACAGAACCGTTAGTTAAACTTCAGGCATGTCTTAGGGACATCAAGGACTGGATGTCCAGAAACTTCTTGCTTCTAAATTCAGATAAAACAGAGGTTATCATTCTTGGTCCAGAGCATCTTAGGAAGGGATTAGATGGTGTTGTGATGGCTTCCAGGGCAACTGTGAGAAACCTTGGTGTTGTTTTCGATCAGGATTTGTCGTTTAAACCATATGTTAATCAGGTTTGTAAAATAGCGTTTTTCCATCTCCGTAATATTGCAAAAATTAGGAAAATCCTCTCGCAGAGGGATGCAGAAAAACTAGTTCATGCGTTTGTATCTTCTAGACTGGATTACTGTAATGTGTTGTTAGCAGGATGTCCAAGTAATTTGCTGAATAGGCTCCAGCTGATCCAGAATGCAGCAGCACGAGTACTGACAGGAATCAGCAGGAGAGACCACGTCTCTCCAGTGTTAGGGTCGCTCCATTGGCTACCTGTAAAATTCAGAATTCAATTTAAAATTTTATCACTTGCATATAAAGCCCAAAACGGCTTAGCTCCGCAGTATTTACAAGATTTGATAGTGCCTTATGTTCCTGGCCGAGCTCTCCGCTCCCAGAGTGCAGGTTTACTCGTAGTTCCTAGAGTATCTAAATGTAGATTTGGAGGGCGGGCGTTCTGCTATCAGGCACCATTACTTTGGAACCAACTTCCAATCTGGGTTAAGGAGGCTGACACCACCTCCACCTTTAAAACTAAACTTAAAACATTTCTGTTTAGTAAAGCCTATAGTTAGTGTTTAGTAAACCTCTAGCTGGTGTTGGTAAATCTCTAGGTAGTGTAAACTCTAGTGTGTTAGAGTCAGTAGTCATAGTCGCAGCTATAGAACAAAACTATAATAGTTAGTCTCAAATATAGCTTTGCGGTAGATATGCTGCTATAGGCCTATGCTGCAGGGGGGCACCGACATGATCCGCTGGGCGGTGCCTCTCACCCTTCTTCTCCTCTCCTTTTCCCTGCCTCTCTTCTCCATTTCCATTTTTATTTATTATAAATATCTCATAGCTATCATTTTTGTCCATCGTTCCTGTAGTTTCTTGTGCCGGCCCCCCTTTTTTCTCTTTTGTGCATGTTTGCAGGCTGTAGCCTCGGGAGCTGCGTTCTGGCCTGTGTTCCCGGCCCTCCCCCCATCCCCGGTCATCCCGTTGCTGCTTCCACCTGCCAGCAACAGCAGACGTGGATGTCTGCTGTTGCTGCTTCCGCCTGCCTGCACCCCCCCCCCCCCTCTGGTCATCCCGCTGCTGTTTCCACATGACTGTTGTGTGCTGCTGACGCCCCCCCCCCCCCCCCCCCCCCCACCTCTGGTCATCCCGCTGCTGCTTCCACCTGCCTGCTGTGTGCTGCTGACGTTCCTGACTTCCCCAGTCTGGCCTTCGGCAGGAGGGTCCCCCCTTATGAGTCTGGTCCTGCTCAAGGTTTCTTCCCTCCTTCCCCACTGTTTGGCTTAAGGCTTTCTCCCACTATGGGAGTTTTTACCTGCCATTGTTTATATAATAATTGCTCGGGGGTTTATGTTTATGTTTATGTTCATGTTCTGGATCTCTGGAAAGCGTCTAGAGACAACATTTGTTGTATTAGATGCTATATAAATAAAATTGAATTGAATTGAAATGATGGTCCAGAGTTCCTCTTACTGATCCTGATGATGGTCCAGAGTTCCTCTAACTGATCCTGATGATGGTCCAGAGTTCCTCTTACTGATCCTGATGATGGTCCAGAGTTCCTCTTACTGATCCTGATGATGGTCCAGAGTTCCTCTTACTGATCCTGATGATGATCCAGAGTTCCTCTTACTGATGATGATCCAGAGTTCCTCTTACTGATGATGGTCCAGAGTTCCTCTTACTGATCCTGATGATGGTCCAGAGTTCCTCTAACTGATCCTGATGATGGTCCAGAGTTCCTCTTACTGATCCTGATGATGGTCCAGAGTTCCTCAGCTGCTTCATGTCTCCATCAGTTGTCCATGTTCCTGGTCTTGTTGCAACTTTTCACTGAGGTCACATGTACGTTCTCGGTGGATCAGCAGGACGAGTAAACATTCACCACCACCAGTCCTCTGATGGACTGTCCTCATCCAAACAGGACTTCATGGACCTTCAGCTGCTGTTTGTCTCTGTGAGGACAGCATTGATGTGAGCTAATTCTTCCTGGTTCCTCCACAGAGTGGACCAGCAGATATCAGAGTCCCCCAGCGGTCCGTCTGTCCAGCAGCATCAGACCCAGCTGGACTCCGTCTTTCAGGTCTGTACATGAACAACAACTGCTGCTCCATCTGTTGTCCTGATGTCCATCTGCATGCTGGTTTTTGTAGACCAGTGGACTGTCAGTCTGTCCGCATGGGTCTGATGGTTGTCTCCATGCTGGTCTCTGGAGACCAGTGGACTGTCAGTCTGTTCAACATGGTCTGATGTTTGTCTCCATGCTGGTCTCTGGAGACCAGTGGACTATCAGTCTGTCCAACATGGACCTGATGTTTGTCTCCATGCTGGTCTCTGGAGACCAGTGGACTGTCAGTCTGTTCAACATGGTCTGATGTTTGTCTCCATGCTGGTCTCTGGAGACCAGTGGACTGTCAGTCTGTCCATCATGGACCTGATGTTTGTCTCCATGCTGGTCTCTGGAGACCAGTGGACCGTCAGTCTGTCCAACATAGGTCTGATGGTTGTCTCCATGCTGGACTCTGGAGAACAGTGGACTGTCAATCTGTCCATCATGGGTCTGATGTTTGTCTCCATGCTGGTCTCTGGAGACCAGTGGACTGTCAGTCTGTCCATCATGGGTCTGATGTTTGTCTCCATGCCGGTCTCTGGAGACCAGTGGACCGTCAGTCTGTCCAACATAGGTCTGATGTTTGTCTCTGTGGTTTCAGTCTGATTGTGTCCTTCATGTGGTCTTCTGTTCCAGCTGCTGGAGGACTACATCGTCATGTTTGTGAAGAACGAGCTGAAAAAGATCCAGAAGGGTCTGAGTCCAGATTACCCAGAATCCCTAGAGCATGTGTTGCAGGGTGAGGATGAAGAGCAGAGGAGGAGCAGAGAGGCGTTTGTGAAGATCACAGTGAACTTCCTGAGGAGAATGAAGCAGGAGGAGCTGGCTGAGCGTCTGCAGAGCAGTAAGAGGATTTCTCTGAACATTTAAGCTGCTGGATAAATGTCCCAAAATGTCTCAGGAGACAAACAACATTCACAGATCAGCCACAACATTAAACCCACTGAGAGATGAAGGGAGGAACTCTGCTCATCTTGTTCCAACACTGTTCTGCTGGAATCAAATCTGTATTCTTGATCCACATGAAGGTTATTTTGACCATTGACACCCAGCTAAACATTTCTGCAGGCCAGTTGCCACATACCCCCCTACAGTAGCAGCCTCCCTGTACAGGACAGCAGTGGACCTCAATAAACATGTTTAAGAATGAATTTAACTTATAATGTACTTTAAATTCGTTGAATCTCAAAAGGCAGACTGGCCGAAGCGCGGCTGCCATATTACGCCAAACGGCCACTCCAACACCACAACACATTCATACACATTCACACGGGGCAAGGTGGGTAAGGTGTCTCGCCCAAGGACACTACGACAGCAACTGGGACGGAGTGGGAATCAAACCGCCAACCTTCCGATCATTGGACGACCCGCTCTACCACCTGAGCTACTGCCGCCCTTTTAACCGACCAACACCACAAGATAACTGGAAGATTTTAGTCCTGGTTTTCCTCTTCCAGGAATCCTGCTGAACTCCAGATTGTCTTGATGGTTCTACATATTATTGGATCAGATCATCTTCTTGTGTTTTCCAATCCTAAACCTGGAAAATCCACTTCACAGACACCACAACAATAACAAGAACACAACAACCCACAAACCCACAACCCATCAGGGCTGTACTGCTAACATCTCGGTACTAGTAACTCCCAGATGTTCTTGTCACTTCTAGGTCCTGAATGTTCAGAGGTGTTTTGGTGATAAAAGTGATTCCATTTAAAATTGGACAGTTCATCATAACGTTAGAGTCAATCAGTGTCGGTTCACATCCTGATTCTTTAGGAGAATTAAGTTGAACTTTAAAAAACACTAATTGTTTTTTTAAATGTGTTTTCAGATGTTTCTGATGCAGTTTGTAAAAAGCGGCTGAAGTCTAAGCTGAAGAAGAAGTGCCAGTGTGTGTTTGAGGGGATTGTTAAAGCAGGAAACCCAACCCTTCTGGAGCAGATCTACACAGAGCTCTACATCACAGAGGGAGGGACTGGAGAGGTCAACGATGAACATGAAGTCAGACAGATTGAAGCAGCTTCAAGGAAACCACACAGAGCAGAAACAACCATCAGACAGGAAGACATCTTTAAACTCCCACCTGGAAGAGATGAACCAATCAGAACAGTGATGACGAAGGGAGTGGCCGGCATCGGGAAAACAGTCCTAACACAGAAGTTCAGTCTGGACTGGGCTGAAGGCAGAACCAACCAGGACATCCAGTTCCTGCTTCCATTCACCTTCAGAGAGCTGAATGTGCTGAAAGACAGAAAGTTCAGCTTGGTGGAACTTGTTCATCACTTCTTCACTGAAACCAGAGAAATCTGTAGGTTTGAAGAGTTCCAGGTCGCGTTCATCTTTGACGGTCTGGATGAGAGTCGACTTCCTCTGGACTTCCACAACAATGAGGACCTTACTGATGTTACAGAGTCCACATCAGTGGATGTGCTGCTGACAAACCTCATCAGGGGGAACCTGCTTCCTTCTGCTCGTCTCTGGATCACCACACGACCCGCAGCAGCCAATCAGATCCCTCCTGACTGTGTTTCCATGGTGACCGAAGTCAGAGGCTTCACTGACCCACAGAAGGATGAATACTTCAGGAAGAGATGCAGAGATGAGGAGCAGACCAGCAGGATCATCTCCCACATCAAGACATCACGGAGCCTCCACATCATGTGCCACATCCCAGTCTTCTGCTGGATCACTGCTACGGTCCTGGAGAATGTCCTGGAAACCAGAGAGGGAGGGGGGTTGCCCAAGACCCTGACTGAGATGTACATCCACTTCCTGGTGGTCCAGGCCAAACTGAAGATGGTCAAGTATGACGGAGGAGCTGAGACAGATCCTCACTGGAGTCCAGAGAACAGGAAGATGGTGGAGTCTCTGGGAAAACTGGCTTTTGAGCAGCTGCAGAAAGGAAACCTGATCTTCTATGAACCAGACCTGAGAGAGTGTGGCATCGATGTCAGAGAGGCTTCAGTGTACTCAGGAGTGTTCACCCAGATCTTTAGAGAGGAGAGCAGCCTTTACCAGGACCAGGTATTCTGCTTCATCCATCTGAGTGTCCAGGAGTTTCTGGCTGCTCTTCATGTCCATCAGACCTTCATTAAGTCTGGAGTCAACCTGCTGGAGGAACAAAGAAACACAGAGACTGACCTCTATCAGAGTGCTGTGGACAAGGCCTTACAGAGTCCCAACGGACACCTGGACTTGTTCCTCCGCTTCCTCCTGGGTTTTTCACTGGAGACCAATCAGACTCTCCTACGAGGTCTGTTGGAACCAGAACAAAGAAGTTCACAGAACAATCAGGACACAGTTGAATACATCAAGAAGAAGATCAGTGGGGAACTGTCTGCAGAGAGAAGCATCAACCTGTTCCACTGTCTGAATGAACTGAACGCTGGTTCTCTGGTGGAGGAGGTCCAACGGTCCCTGAGGTCTGGACGTCTCTCCACAGGTAAACTGTCTCCTGCTCAGTGGTCGGCTCTGGTCTTCATCTTACTGTCATCAGAAGATCTGGAGGTGTTTGACCTGAAGAAGTTCTCAGCTTCAGAGGAGGTTCTACGGAGGCTGCTGCCGGTGGTCAAAGTCTCCAAGAAAGTTCTGTAAGGACGAACACGGACACATCTGTTTTAATTACAATCACATGTTGTGTTCTTGGAGGAAACCAGTTAAATTCACTTTTCAACTAAGTTCAGATTCATGTGAGACCAGTTATCCTCAATGATTCATCTCAGGACACTTCACATTCACTTCCTGATTATGTAACACAACAGAAAAATGTGCTAAGTTTTAAAATGAAACTAAAAGATTATTATTCAACACAAAATTTTAAGGATTAATATTTAATAATTAATTAATTAAATATTTAACTCATATTGTTGGGTCATGGCATCTTGGCAATGTAACAAAGTATTCGTGATGATTCGATGTAGGAGCTTGTCTTGTATGTTTTCTTGTTTATATGTTTTGTATGTGTGAATTTTTGTGTTTCTGTATATATTTGTGAATGAGTATTTTTTCTGTTTGGTTTGTATTGTGTGTACACTGTATTGTCACTCATGAGAGTATGAAGACCCCAGGAAGAATAGCTGCTGCTTTGCAAAAGCTAATGGGGATCTTAATAAAACAAACAAACAAACATGCAGAGAATAGAAATGCAGTGATCACTATGATCAATACTTATTGATTATTCAATGAAATAATCAGTATTCATTGATAATATCTCATTTATTTCTTTGTTAAATGCCATAATCAACTTAATAACCTCATGATCTTTTACTCTTAAAGTAAACAGTGCTTTTCCTATCAGACAAATATCTCTTACCACATGCAATAGCAGTTGATTCAAAACCATAACAGTGTAACTTATTCAATAACACATTAGTGCAGGGATCAGCAATCCTGGTCCTCGAGGGCCGGTGTCCTGCATGTTTTAGATGTTTCCCTGCTTTAACACACCTGATTCTAATTAATCATCGTCATCAGCTTGTCATCCAATGGCAAAATCAGCATCCTCATCCTCCTCGACCTCTCCGCTGCCTTTGACACCATCTCCCACACCATCCTCCTCGAACGCCTGTCTGCTCTCCTTGGTATCTCTGGCTCTGCTTTATCTTGGTTCCAATCTTACCTCACCAACAGAACTCAGTTTGTCACCATCCTTGGCTCCTCCTCCCACCCTGCCCCAGTCAACCATGGTGTCCCCCAAGGCTCTGTGCTCGGTCCAACCCTCTTCACCACCTACCTGCTCCCCCTTGGCCAGATCATACGCCACTATGGTCTCAGTTTTCACTGCTACGCTGACGATACCCAGCTCCATCTCAGCACCTCACCATCCTCCCAGCTCCCCCCACAGTCTTTGGTTAACTGCCTCTCAGCCATAAAATCTTGGATGACAACTAACTTCCTCAAACTGAACAGCAATAAGACGGAGCTCATGGTTGTGGCCCCAAAGTCACTGCTCCGGAAGGTTGGAGATCTGCTCATCCGGGTGGACGGCTGCACCATCACGCCATCCTCCGAGGCCCGTAATCTGGGCGTCATCCTGGACTCCACCCTCTCCTTCCAGTCACACATCAAGTCGGTCACCAAATCTGCCTTCTATCACCTCAGAAACATCGCACGTCTCCGTCCCTCACTCTCTGACTCTGTGGCAGAAACACTCATCCATGTTTTCATCACCTCCCGACTGGACTACTGTAATGGAGTCCTGTCTGGGGTTCCAAGTAAAACCCTGGACAGGCTCCAGTAAGAGCATAATTCAGCTGCCAGGGTTCTCACCCACACCAAGCCCTGGCAGCATATCACCCCCACCCTCATCCACCTCCACTGGCTACCTGTTAAGTTCCGCATTCGGTACAAACTCCTCCTACTCACCTACAAATCTCTTCACACTCTGGCCCCCCAGTACCTGTCCGACCTCCTTCATCACCACACTCCCTCCCGGAACCTGCGGTCTTCAGACGCTGGTCTGCTCTCCATCCCCCGGACCAGACTGAAGACTTTTGGGGACAGAGCCTTCAGTGTTGCTGCCCCCACCCTTTGGAACTCTCTCCCCGCTGTAATCCGTGACTCCCCTTCTCTGGACAGTTTCAAAACCCAACTCAAAACCCACCTTTTCACCCTGGCTTTTCCCCATTAGTGCCCCCCCCCTGTCGTTTTGTCCCGATGGTGTTTTGTTTTGTTTGTTCTTCCTTGGTTTGCCTATGATCTGTAAAGCGACCTTGGGTTCCTTGAAAGGCGCTATATAAATGCAAGTTATTATTATTATTATTATCCAGGGCTGCACAATTCTGTTAATGACACAGTCACTTGTATCATGGGGAAATGAAGCAGGGAAACATCTAAAACCTGCAGGGACACCGGCCCTTGAGGACCAGGATTGGTGACCCCTGCATTAAGGTCAAGAACATCAAATGCTGCCCTCATATCCAACAGTACAGTACCACCAATTTTTTTGTCATCCATTTCATGCAACCAATCATCCGTCATTTGAGCAAGTGTCGTAGCTGTGGAGTGGCCTTTCTTGTATGAATGTTCATATTCTGAATTTAACCCATTTTTCAAAAAACCTGTACAACATTCTGACACTAAATAACGGTTTTGATGTGTTCCAGTCAGGTTTCCGGCCACATCACAGCAGTGAGACAGCTCTAGTAAATGATGATGATATCCACTCCAATACTGGCAACATTTCAGTCTAAGGGAGCTTTCAGACCTGTAGCCCGTTTGTTTTGTTCCGATTCAGGGGTTAAATTTATACAGTTGTTTCGTTTTTCATATGTGGCGTTTGTGTTCACAAGGCAAACGTCTGTAGCGGTTCAAAGCTGTTAACAAATGCCATGAGAACCAACTGTTCTCTCATTGGTCAGACATGAATGCGGAAGGAGTTTCCTTTTCCGTACCCCGGGAAAAACAACAAGCCCCTTTCACAGAGAGGGCGCAAAGCGCAGACCACCGCCGGCGATCACATTCGTTTATGTGCTACCGCGGCGCAAGAGCGGGCTGCTCTCCTGCCGAGCCTTGCGGCGGGCGAGAGGGCGGCGGGCGAGAAGGCGGCTGCTGCGACGTTTGCACTGCGCCTGCCTGCCCGAATTGAACATATTTTAATTACAACGTGCCGCGCTGTGACAACATCTCGGCACGTCCAATAGGAGAGAAGGGAGAAGAGAGAAAGTTGTGTCCAATAGGAGAGAAGGCAGAAGAGAGAAAGTTGTGTCCAATAGGAGAGAAGGCAGAAGAGAGAAAGTTGTGTCCAATAGGAGAGAAGGTGGTGGAGGCTGCGCCAACTCTTCTCCTTGCGCCGCGGTAGCACATACACAATAAATGGAGGTGTGTTGGTTGCTGTGTCGATTATGTTCTCACTGCAGGTCTGGAATGGAAGCGAGCCGAGACCACCTCTCCTAGGCGATCTCGGCTCGCTTGTTTTGTGCCGCATCCGAGTGCGATTGCTGTGTTCAGATATACCAAACGTACCGATCTTTAGGGGGAAACGCTCCCTGTTTCGGAACAACTGCTCCAATTGGGACAGAGGTGAAAGCACCCTTAGTCTTTCTGGATCTCAGTACTGCTTTCAACACAATCAACAAGAACATCTTGATAGACAGGTTGAAGAACTGGGTGGGACTTTCTAGCACAGCACTAACCTGGTTTCAGTCCTATCTAAAAGACAAAGAATATTTTGTCTTTAAGTAACTACAAATCAAATCTAACACAAGTAACATGTGGAGTTCCTCAAGGTTCAATTCTGGGGTCTCTTTTGTTTAATATGTACATGCTCTCACTTGCTCAAAATTATGAAAAAGAACAAAATGTGCTACCATGACTATGCAGATGACACCTCAATCTATATAAGCATCTCACCAAGAGACTATAATGCAATAAAAATTTTTTATCAAATGCATTGATTGCATTAAAAAGTGGATGTGCCACGATTTACTTCAGTTAAAGAAGATAAAAACAGAAATAATCGCTTTTGGAACCAAGTAAATAAAATTAAATATCTGCATTCAGGTTCAAGTAGTGAAGCTAAAAACAAATAGCCAACCCAGAAATCAGGGAGTGGTTCTGGACTCAGACCAGAACAGCCACATTAAGACAGTAGTGAAGTCAGCCTGTTATCACTTAAAGAACATGTGGACCACACAACTCCAGTTCTTAGATCTTTACACTGGTTTACTGTCTGTCCCAAAATAGATGTTAAAATCCTGCTGCGGGTTTATGAATCTCTGAATGATTTTGGATCAAAATACATCTCTGATCTCCTGGTCCATGATGAACTAACCACAACCCTCAGGTCGTCGGGGACACGCCTACTTTCTGTACCCAGAGTTAAAACCAAACATGATGAGTCAGCGTTCAGCTTTTGCTCCTCACCTGTGGAACAAACTCCCAGAATGCATCAGGGATGCTGAAACTCTCTATAGCCTTAAGTCAAGTTGAAAACCTTTTTATTTACTTGTCTGTCTTTAATTACTGCTTTTAAATTCTTAAATGTTTTATTCATTTTTTTTATCTTTTATTTTTCTTTAATCTTTTTATTTTAAGCACTTTGAGTTGTCTTGTACATGAAATGTTATAAAAAAAACTTTCCTAAATAACCTCATGATCTCTCTTTAATCTCCTCTGCAGGTTGAGAGGCTGTAACCTCTCAGGGGACATCTGTCCACTTCTGTCCTCAGTTCTCAGCTCTCAGTCCTCCAGTCTGACAGAACTGGACCTGAGTAACAACCACCTGCAGGATTCAGGACTGAAGAAGCTGTGTCCTGGACTGGAGAGTCCACACTGTCACCTGGAGTCTCTCAGGTCAGAATCCACCAAGTGTTCAACTGCTGACCGTTACAACTGAGGTTGATATTGAAGATTGTTGATGTGTTTCTGCTGATCCTCTGACTTTTCCTTCAGCACCACCATCGGGTGAACACGAGGACAGAGTCAGCTTTAGTCTCAGAGCAGTTCTCAGTCTCTGCATGTGTGTTGTGTTGTGTGTCTGTAGGCTGTCAGGCTGTCTGATCTCAGAGGAAGGAAGTTCTTCTCTGGTCTCAGCTCTGAGCTCCAACCCCTCCCACCTGAGAAAGCTGGACCTGAGCTACAACCATCCAGGAGAGTCAGCAGGGAAGCTTTTGTCTGCTGGACAGGAGGATCCCCGCTGGAGACTAGACACTCTCAGGTAGGAAGACAGAAGGACAGCAGTGTGCTGGACTCTTCATGGTGTTGTGGACATCATCTTTGTGTTTCTCTGGATTTGAACAGAGATCTTTGAGCAGACGGAGCTGCTGCAGCTCATCTGGTACTGCAGCAGAGCTGATAGATGCAGTTCACAACTCTGAGCCGTTCTTGACCCAGTAAACATCCCAGAACCACAGCAGTGTGGTTTTCAGGCCCATCACAGCCCAGTAACAGCTGCACCTTCACTCTTCCATGACACGGTCTCCTCCTGCTGCTGATTCAGCAGAGATGAAACCAGATGAAAAGAATGTGTTGAAACTGTGCTGGAAGGTGACGACCACAGGACAGACTTCAGAGATGCTGCATTCAAGTGCATCCGTCCAAGTGTTGGACTGTTCCTTCATCAGTGTGTGAGAGCCATGTAATGTCCATGTTTGCTGAGAGAGACTGAGCTGGTCTGACCCCCCTCCTCTTTTCAGGGTGGAGCCTGCTGGACAACGATTTCTGACACCAGGTCCGTCGAAGTGTAAGTGTGTTTTTATTTCATTCACACATTCAACCATCTTCACACTGACACATCACTCATTCATCCATCAATGATCAATGACAGATCAATAATAACTGCAGCTGGGTTGTTGGTTCTCTCCATCAGATTCATGTCAACTCACCATCGACACAAACACAGTCTACAAGTATATCCAACTGTCTGACAACAACAGGAAGATGACACGTGTGAAGGAGGATCAGTCATATCCTGATCATCCAGACAGGTTTGATTACTGGGATCAGCTGCTGTGTAGAGAAGTTCTGACAGGTCGCTGTTATTGGGAGGTCCAGTGGAGAGGAGATGTTTCTGTATCAGTGTGTTGGACCACCGTCCATATGGTTATGAATTCATGACATTTATGATTGGGTGAACATTTATTTTGGACCAGTAAAGGGCCGAAGCCAAAGCTAAAGTCTCATGATCCCTGCCTCATGGTGAGTTTACGACACCTCCAGCGTGGTCTGGAGAACGGAAAGACCCCATGGACACCAGGATTTGCATATGTGACCCTCTTGGTGATAAGGCACCACACTTTGATTGGACAAGGACCCCGAGCTGCAGGAAGGGGTATCTACTTCCTGTATGCAGCTATAAAAGAGAAGACCGCCCTCTCTCCGGCCTCTTCTCTCTTTTCTGCTTCTTCCTTCTCACCCACAGGTCTCTGTAACACCAGGGAGCCAGCCAAGGGCCGGCTTTCTCCTTCGTGAACGAAGGAGCGTCCGTTTTGCAGCGCTGCACGAGCGACCCACGCAGTTCCGAGCCCAGAAAGCCGAACTAGGGACCCTGCATTGCCTCGACGTGAACGCGACGCCGATCCGAAGTTGAAGGAAGCCAAGTGCTGTGCCCAGCTGCCATCCCCTCATCTGCAGCAAGGACACAGGAGGGAGTGATAACCGCTTTATCAGGATCCCCTGCTGAGCGTAAACACCCAGCTGTTCCCCGAGGAACGCTGACCGACCACCCTTTTTTCCTTCAACTGCAAAGATTCACGTGAGAGGCTGTTTTTGGTGTCTGGGCAGAGAAAACTTTAAGAGTTAGTTTACGCTGTGAGCTGGACTGCTGATCCCGTCATAGTTGTGTTTATTAACTTAAGTGTTTTTGTTTATCTTCTTATTGGTCTACTGCTGCATCCACATTGCTGGATCGTTATGACATGCTTCTCGACAACCGAAAACAAGGCCCTTCTAAATTTCCCGGTTGAATGACCAGAGCGCACGTGTGAAGTTTAGTTTCACCGTGGGGCATTTCTGGGTGGGAAAGAGCAGAAGGTCTTGGGTTTCTGGTAGTGAGATATTATTTAAGAGTGTCTATTATTTTACTTTTCTTCTGCATCTCTCCCTCTCTTCCTCTCGTACTAACCCCCCCCCCCCCCACACACACACACACAGACGCTCCCCTCGGTCGTAAATTCCCGAGCCATTCTGAGATCACATACACACACACACACACACACACACACACACACACACACACACACACACACACACATGCAGACACGCACACACACACACACACGCACACGCACACACACACTAGTCACACCCCACACGGATGACTGGAACTTTTGCATTGTATAATTTCTGTCCCTGTTTACGTAGTGTGCCATCAGAATTATTTGGGGTGTTGCGTTTATCATCTTTTGACACCCGTATGTAAATAAACTCTGATTGATTTCTTTATGAGTGGTTGTGTTATTTCATGCAAGATTTGGTCACAAGTTGATTTGTTTAAGCAGAGCCTAGTGCTCGAATTTCACCCTTCAATTACTGTATTAGGCATAAACCTTAAAATCATATGAGACTGATTTTCTGCTGTTTAAGTTATCATTTCTCCGGATTAAGGCCCGGAGTGGTGCCCCGAGGAGTTTACTTATCATATTGGTCATTCAATTTGATAAATAGTCGACTTTATTAATTATTAATAATTCTTGAATAAAATTATTAATAAGCCTTTGATAACTGGACAGCCAAGCTACCGAGACGCACAACATAAATGGTCCGCCCGTGTGGGGCTCTAATAGTAACGACATTGTGACTGAATTTGTATGAAATAACAGAACATTAATTTTGATCGGAAAAGAAAATATTGTTATTTTTCTTCCCCTCTCATTATCTGATTCCTACGGTTATTTTAAAACCTGTTAATGGCAACCTCGCTTCACTAAGGGTTGGTCGCTTTAAGTTCTTTAAGTTTATTAACTTGAACTTTTATTTTTATCACTACTTTTATTAATCGGTTTGATTAATTTTCCTCTGCAACCTTCACTGAAGCTAAGGCTACTGCTTCACTGAAGTTAATGGTTGGTTTTGTTTCAAGTTCTTTAAATTTTATTAATAGAACTTTGTCGGGATTACCCCATGTGAGTTATTCTTTCGGATTAATTTCTATCGTGTTTTTTAAATTGAATCTTTAATTTGGGTGGCATTTAAATTTCAATCCACTTTATTGATTATTTTATTTTTCTTTTGCTTCCAAGGTTATCTCGATTCCTTTTATGATAACCAAGAACCCAACTGCTTTCAGGCACATATCAGAGTCTCTCATGCTTAATTTATTGTCTCATTCCTCCTAATCTGGGTGATAACGTGAATCTACTTCATTACTGAGTGTTAATCTCTTGGCAGAGTCGCAAGCGAAACACTGGTGTCCGGTTCGTGAACTGCGTGTGGTGTACAGGGCAGGAAACTCATCGCATTTGGACGCAGAGCCAGCAGAGGTGACCAGAGGTTGACTAAGAAGGACCGTCAGGCAAGTTCCGTTTGAATAGGAAGCTTTTCGCCAGGTTCCCTTCCTTCCCGGGCCCCTGGCCAGACGCGCGATGACTAGCCCAGGTAACCATGAAGGGGGGGCCGAGGCTTCCCCCAGCGTCACTTTTACCGACACTCAAGAAGTAATTGCACGCATTATGGAAATACCCAGAGATGAGCTGAGCATAATAAATGACTATGACCTCCAGACCTGCGAAGGGAGGATAGCAGAGCTCACTAGCTTCGCCAAGAAACCGTATAAAAAAGCCTGTGTAGCCAACGTTCCGGGTAAACTGGCGTTGCTATGGCAACGTAAGGCAGAACTCCATGCTGGGGAAAACAAACACAGGTGGCGACAAAAATACGAGGGGGAAGTGTTGGCGCACTGCGATGCGCAGGAAGAGATTGAACGCTTGAAAAGCCTGTTAAGAGAGGCTCAAGCACGAATCCGAGAAACTAGTCGATGCGCCTCAGAGGAGGTGAATAACGTCCATAATTATGAACGTAACGCGGGTGATAGGATACAGGAGTTGATCTCTGTAATTAAGAGTTCTTCCAGAGAAGCATTCTTCTCCGATGTGCTTAGTTGCAAAACCCAGCTCCAGTCACATAAGTTCAGCCACGTGGAGGAACGCCATGAAAAGTCATGGCTGCTCCGTGAGCACGCACTTAGCCTCCGGGAGAAGGCAGTAAGCCTCTATGAGCAGTCGCTTAGTCTCCGCCAGCAGTCGCTGGACTTTCGTCAGCAGTCACTGGACTCCTGTAACGGGTCCACTCGAAGCTCCGAGAAAATGGAGCCGCGCTGGGTTGAAAACAAGCATGGGAACCGCGAGCCACGGCTCGAATCAGAAATTAAAGTAGATCAACTCTCCAGTGTCCCGATCATTAACAATTTGCAGCAGTGTGATGAAAGGCGTGACCAATCTCACACTGACCCACGGCCAGCAGGGGGCCAGAGAAAGGATCCAGCAGTTAACCTGCTTATCCTGTCTGAGCCCAGGGGGACAGCCAGTAGCCCAAACGCTACTGACACCGTTCCAGACCTTATCACCTGGGACGAAATGAAAGTGCAGCCACCGAGGTGCAAAATGAGGAAAGGGGGGTCAGACTTAAAGCGTGCCCCCCCGTTCACCCTCAGGCCCACTGCTCCGCGTGTTCAAGATGAGGTGCTGAACCCGAAATGCGGCCAGCCTCATAATCTGAAGGCCGTAAATCCAAAATTCCGGGAACCTTTCCCTGATGGACAAAAACTTGTGTCAGGTGGGTTAAACCCCCACTTTGACCTACCTGTTCCACAACAGACAAGAACTAATTATTCTTCTCGGCACGGGGACCGGTTGTATCAGGAACGTTCTGGTGGACCAGATGACCCTGACCCGCCACATAGACAAGGCTTGCGTCTCCGTGACTTTGAGTCCCTGGCCAGTGACATAGAACACTTTGACCCGGATGATCCAGGGTCAAATATTGAGAATTATCTCGATGAGGTTCAGGATTGCCTCCGAGATTTACCTCATGCATCCTCTAGCGAGAAGGTAAAACTTCTTTGGAAAACCACAGCCAGGAGCGTTCGTGTTTTCATAAGATCCCTTCCAGCTAAAACCAGAGACTGCTATGAAGCACTCCTTCAGGCTTTGCTAGAGGAGTATTTTTCTGAAACCGACTGGGCTTCAGCTACTCTGGCTGCTTCTTCAATTAAGCACCAGGAGTCAGAAACCCCCAAAGATTATTACTGGCGTCTGAGAGCTGCGTTTTTCCAGGGACGCAACACTCCCGGTTTGGAGAATGATCGTCATTTTAAGTCTCTATTCCTACATAACCTCCATGAAAGCGTGCGATGTAAGGTAACTCTTTACTGCAGCGGGAGGCGAGATCTCAAAATGCGAGAAATCCGCGGGTACGCTGAGCTGGCGTGGGAAACACAGAGACGTCCCACGGTAGATTCTGAGAACGGTCCACAGAGTGACCGAGAGGTGTTCCACCCCGGTGCTGACGCCAGGGCGCCGCCCAAGAGACGGCGCAGACGTCGTAGATCAGCAGGCCGGGGGGGTGCCATATACACCCTGTTGGCCAGAGCACTGAACGAGCTGCATGACTCGTCTGCAGCTGACTGACAACTTCTGACCCAGAAGCGCAAATCCCCCCACCCCTGAAAAAGGGGGGGGCAGGGACCTTGGAGTGTTAGGGAAGTAAAACTCAGACCTACACTCACAATTTTATTTCATTTGTTCTGTTTTTGTTTTTCCGGGTCTAGCAATTAATCGCAGAATGATTAAATTGCTAGGGAACAATACTTTCTTCTTCCGTTACCCGAGGTCGGTTCTGTTACCGGACGGACCCCCTCCGATCCGTTTCTTTCCTCAGCACCGCTCTGCCAAGGGATTAACACGTAGTGAACACCCACTGAGCCTGGTCTGCTTTTGGCAGTTACGTATCGAGGGTCCGTAACCTAACTAACCTCCCTTCTTTTTATCTTTATCTACCTCATTCTGCTAGGAATGACACTGAACTGCATAATCGAATCCCTTATCGTTTCTATATGTTTTATGTTTTATGTTTATTGTTATGTTTTATACCCTAGTCTCATATAGCATAGCGTATTTCCGTCTGCCCAGACATGCCTCACCTCTGCCCAGACAAAGCCTCCAGCGCTATGCTAACCTCTGAACTTTTAAGTACTGTGCCCCTCTGCCAACCAGGACTGCATCACATGGACTGTTGCACCGTTGGTAGATTTGACAACCAGACCCTGCATTCCCGCTGTCAAATCTAAGGGGGGATGTTGGACCACCGTCCATATGGTTATGAATTCATGACATTTATGATTGGGTGAACATTTATTTTGGACCAGTAAAGGGCCGAAGCCAAAGCTAAAGTCTCATGATCCCTGCCTCATGGTGAGTTTACGACACCTCCAGCGTGGTCTGGAGAACGGAAAGACCCCATGGACACCAGGATTTGCATATGTGACCCTCTTGGTGATAAGGCACCACACTTTGATTGGACAAGGACCCCGAGCTGCAGGAAGGGGTATCTACTTCCTGTATGCAGCTATAAAAGAGAAGACCGCCCTCTCTCCGGCCTCTTCTCTCTTTTCTGCTTCTTCCTTCTCACCCACAGGTCTCTGTAACACCAGGGAGCCAGCCAAGGGCCGGCTTTCTCCTTCGTGAACGAAGGAGCGTCCGTTTTGCAGCGCTGCACGAGCGACCCACGCAGTTCCGAGCCCAGAAAGCCGAACTAGGGACCCTGCATTGCCTCGACGTGAACGCGACGCCGATCCGAAGTTGAAGGAAGCCAAGTGCTGTGCCCAGCTACCATCCCCTCATCTGCAGCAAGGACACAGGAGGGAGTGATAACCGCTTTATCAGGATCCCCTGCTGAGCGTAAACACCCAGCTGTTCCCCGAGGAACGCTGACCGACCACCCTTTTTTCCTTCAACTGCAAAGATTCACGTGAGAGGCTGTTTTTGGTGTCTGGGCAGAGAAAACTTTAAGAGTTAGTTTACGCTGTGAGCTGGACTGCTGATCCCGTCATAGTTGTGTTTATTAACTTAAGTGTTTTTGTTTATCTTCTTATTGGTCTACTGCTGCATCCACATTGCTGGATCGTTATGACATGCTTCTCGACAACCGAAAACAAGGCCCTTCTAAATTTCCCGGTTGAATGACCAGAGCGCACGTGTGAAGTTTAGTTTCACCGTGGGGCATTTCTGGGTGGGAAAGAGCAGAAGGTCTTGGGTTTCTGGTAGTGAGATATTATTTAAGAGTGTCTATTATTTTACTTTTCTTCTGCATCTCTCCCTCTCTTCCTCTCGTACTAACCCCCCCCCCCCCACACACACACACACAGACGCTCCCCTCGGTCGTAAATTCCCGAGCCATTCTGAGATCACATACACACACACACACACACACACACACACACACACACACACACACACACACACACACACATGCAGACACGCACACACACACACACACGCACACGCACACACACACTAGTCACACCCCACACGGATGACTGGAACTTTTGCATTGTATAATTTCTGTCCCTGTTTACGTAGTGTGCCATCAGAATTATTTGGGGTGTTGCGTTTATCATCTTTTGACACCCGTATGTAAATAAACTCTGATTGATTTCTTTATGAGTGGTTGTGTTATTTCATGCAAGATTTGGTCACAAGTTGATTTGTTTAAGCAGAGCCTAGTGCTCGAATTTCACCCTTCAATTACTGTATTAGGCATAAACCTTAAAATCATATGAGACTGATTTTCTGCTGTTTAAGTTATCATTTCTCCGGATTAAGGCCCGGAGTGGTGCCCCGAGGAGTTTACTTATCATATTGGTCATTCAATTTGATAAATAGTCGACTTTATTAATTATTAATAATTCTTGAATAAAATTATTAATAAGCCTTTGATAACTGGACAGCCAAGCTACCGAGACGCACAACAAGTGAGTTACAGAAGAATCAGAAGGAAAGGAAACTCTGGTGACTGTTTGTTTGGATGGAACGATCATTCCTGGAGTCTGGACTGTTATGATGGTTGGTACCATGTCCGTCACAATAACATAGTAACATCTTCCTCCTCCTCTTCCTCAGTCTCTGACAGAGCAGCAGTGTACGTGGACGTTCCTGCTGGAACTCTGTCCTTCTACAGCGTCTCCTCTGACAGACTGATCCTCCTCCACACCTTCAACACCACATTCACTGAACCTCTCTATCCTGGGTTCTGGTTCTCGTCTGGTTCTGGTTGTTCAGTGTCTCTGTGTTGAGTTCAGTCTCAAGAATCTCCTCCTGTCAGAGAAACTGTCTCTGTTGGACAGATAGTTGAGTCTGTACACGTCTGTCTCTGTCTCCACCAGAACACCTGGATCACACGTTGGTGAAACTGTTCTGAATGATTCCTTGGAAACTTCTTCCTCTTCCGGTCCTTTAAAGGTGGAAGCTGCCGTTATTCCAGGATCCACATGTTGTTCTTCCGTCTGTTTCCAGTCAGAGCTTCACCGTGAACAGCAGCGTGTTGTTTCTCTGCAGCTCAGTTCAGCTCAGATCATTAACTTCATGTCAGCTGCAGGTAGTTTGCTGCACATGTGACCAACTGTGATGTCAGAGAGGAATCACTGAGCTGCAATCAGCCCAGATGAAGTTACAACCTGCTGACAGATCTGAGCACAAGGTTGCTGTGCAGCCAGGGTTCATCCTGGTCTTTATTCACACCACTTCCTGTTCCAGCCATGACGTCACTACTGGACTGTCAGGTCTCTGTCATGGTAAAGGGTTTGTTTGTGTGTGAGCTCTCACCAAGATGAATAAGATGATCCATCCATCATCTGGAACTGCTTCTTCATGTTCAGGGTCCCGGGGGTCGGCCTTGTTGATTTTAAATGTACTATGATGATTGTTATGTACATTTGTCAGTAGAAGGAGAAATCAACAACAATAATGCGCTTCTATGGTTCCTAGACTGTAGAAGAACTGGACAAACCCTCCATGATGTCATCTGTAATGTTGTTTTCAGCTCTCATTTTCTCATCTAATTATTCAGTGAGTCAAGAAAACTGTTTGGAAATAAGATGTTTTTATTGCAACCACAGATTTTATGATCCATCGTCCCCTGGATCACATTTCTACCAAATCTATATTTCTGTAGATACCAAATATGATCGGCTGTTTTCCTCCATCAAAAGCTGTTTCAGCATCTAGAGTGCAGACTGCAGCTCAGGGAGGTGGTTTTGTGGATTACCGATCAATATTAAAGTGTTCATGATGTCACCACATGAGTGTTGGTTTGTCTTCTTTTTTTTTTTTACCTTGTCTGCACACATATTAATGATTGATACCATGACGGTAGAAGCACACCTCCAACACCACATTCACTGAACCTCTCTGTCCTGGGTTCAGGTTCTGGTTCTGGTTCTTCAGTGTCTCTGTGTTGAGTTCAGTCTCCAGAGTCTCCTCCTGTCAGAGAAACTGTCTCTGTTGGACAGATAGTTGAGTGTGTACACGTCTGTCTCTGTCTCTGTCTCCACCAGAACCCCTGGATCACACGTTGGTGAAACTGTTCTGAATGATTCCTTGGAAACTTCTTCCTCTTCCGGTCCTTTAAAGGTGGAAGCTGCAGTTATTCCAGGATCCACGTGTTGTCCTTCTGTCCAGCTGTGATGTCAGAGAGGAATCACTGAGCTGCGATCAGCCCAGATGAAGTTATTGGGCGGCCCACTTGCAGTACCTCCGCGGCCCTCCAGGGGGCCGCGGGCCACAGGTTGGGAACCACTGCTCTAGAACTGCTTCCTGAGGTTCAGGATCTCATGTTCAGGGTCCCGGGGGTCGGCCTGGTTGATCTTAGATGTACCACGATGATGTTTATGTACCTTTTGTCAGTAGAATAAAGTGCTCGTACGGTTCCCGGAGCGCAGCAGAACCGGACACGAACCCCCGTCCACCACCGCGTCACCCGGAACCTCGTTTTCAGCTCTCACCTTCTCACCTGATGATTCAGTCAGTCAGGACAACTGTGTGGAAATAAGATGTCTTTATTGCAACCACAGGTTTTCTGCTCCATCGTCCACCGGATCACATTTCTACCAAATGTGTATTTGTGCAGACACCAAATGTGATCGTGTGTTTTCCTGCACCAGAAGCTGCTGCAGCATCTGCAGTGGTGCAGATGCTGCAGCAGCTCGGGGAGGTGCTGTGTGGACTACTGATCCATATTAAAGTGTTCACGATGTCACCACGTGAGGTTCGGCTCGTCTTTAAGCCGCTCGGATCACTGTCATTCTGCAATTTGTTTGGCGGAGCTGCAGTACTCTGTTTCTGCCACGGGGAGGCGCCATTTTGCGGCCAAAAAATGCCCCATGGTACCAGGACCGTGGGGTTTTTGGGGGCGCAGCTGGCTTTAAAGAAGCTCAGTCGTGGATGGTGGGGGGGCTTAAGCGTGGGCTCCCAAGGCACGCACGGAGAGCGAGGTGTTTGGCCGGCTCCCGGTGAGCCGGGATGGAGGTTCTGTCTCGGGGGCCGGAGCCGCGGGGACCCGCGGGGCTCATGCGGGGCTCATGCGGGGCTCATGCGGGGCTCATGCGGGGCTCATGCGGGGCTCATGCGGGGGCGGGGCTGATGCGGAGCTACGTGGCTCCGGGGCTGGTTGTGCTGACTTTTCCCTCGGGACGAGCGGAGGCTGCAGCGGGCCGGGAACTCGGCGGACCAGGGGGACCAGAACCCGGAAGGAGCTGCAGGATGCTCGGCTGGGTTTCTGCAGCATCAATTGGTGTAAATCCCGGATGGAGCTGCGTAATTCTACGGTGGGTTTCTGCAGCATCAGTTGGTGTAAATCCCGGATGGAGCTGCGTAATTCTACGGTGGGTTTCTGCAGGTTCTGGTGCTCTAAATCCCGGATGGAGCTGCGTAATTCTACGGTGGGTTTCTGCAGGTTCTGGTGCTCTAAATCCCGGATGGAGCTGCGGGATTCTACGGTGGGTTTCTGCAAGTTCTGGTGCTCTAAATCCCGGATGGAGCTGCGTAAAGGTGCGGGTATACTTCTGCGTCACACACACGCAGAGCACACGGCGCACCCGTGACGTCGTCACGAATCCTTCGGACTTCTCCGTCTCTCCATTTGGTCGCGGTGCAGTACCCCCCGCGGCCACTAGTTAGCGATCTTTTTCTGAATGGTTTATCCGACTTTTTCCGGTCACAGTAAATCAAAGAGATAAGGACAACTATTGTGCAAAAAACAAAAACAAAAAAAATCACATATAAACGAAGAAAAGAGCCCTGGAAGTTCACTACTGATTCAAACCGGAAACCGGAAATGCTTCGCTTTCAAACGAACCAATCACAGCCCTCTCCGTCTGCGTGTGGTCCGCGTCTCCTCGACGCGTAGTTACAATTTTCAGGAGGTGCACGTCACTGACAGCGCATGTGACGGCGTGTCCTCTGCGTGTACAAAAACCACACGCCGTAGACACGGCGTCGTTTTGACGCAGAAGTATAATTCAGCCTTTAGTCTACGGTGGTTTTCTGCGGGTTCTGGTGCTCTAAATCCCGGATGGAGCTGCGTAAGTCTACGGTGGGTTTCTGCAGGTTCTGGTGCTCTAAATCCCGGATGGAGCTGCGTAATTCTACGGTGGGTTTCTGCAGGTTCTGGTGCTCTAAATCCCGGATGGAGCTGCGGGATTCTCCGCTGGTTTTCTGCGGGTTCTGGTGCTCTAAATCCCGGATGGAGCTGCGTAAGTCTACGGTGGTTTTCTGCGGGTTCTGGTGCTCTAAATCCCGGATGGAGCTGCGTAATTCTACGGTGGGTTTCTGCGGGTTCTGGTGCTCTAAATCTCAGTTAAAGCTGCGTGACATTTCAGATGTATTTTCCGTCTCAAATTGTGTTGAAACTGTGTAAATAAAAAATGTTTTAAATAAATAAATGACAAAGGTAAAATGTGTCGGTCATTACCTCTTTTTTCTCCACATTTCAACTTTTTTCTCGAAATTTTGACTTTTTTCTCCAGATTTCATCCTTTTTCTCGAAATTTTGACTTTTTTCTCCACATTTCGATTTTTTTTATCAACATTTTGACTTTTCTCTCCTCATTTTGACTCTTTTTCTCCACATTTCGTCTTTTTTCTCGAAATTTTGACTTTTTCTCCACATTTCAACTTTTTTCTCGAAATTTTGTCTTTTTTCTCCAGATTTCATCTTTTTTCTCGAAATTTTGACTTTTTTCTCCACATTTCGATTTTTTTTATCAACATTTTGACTTTTCTCTCCTCATTTTGACTCTTTTTCTCCACATTTCGTCTTTTTTCTCGAAATTTTGACTTTTTCTCCACATTTCAACTTTTTTCTCGAAATTTTGTCTTTTTTCTCCAGATTTCATCTTTTTTCTCGAAATTTTGACTTTTTTCTCCACATTTCGATTTTTTTTATCAACACTTTGACTTTTCTCTCCTCATTTTGACTCTTTTCTCCACATTTCGTCTTTTTTTTTGGAATTTTGACTTTTCTCTGCTCATTTTGACCTTTCGCTGCTCATTTTGACTTTTTTCTCCACATTTTGAGATTCACCTCAACTTGGAGGCGGTTCCAGGCGGTTTCATCTACATTTACATCTTTTATATCCTCCTCTTCCATCCTGTTCCTTACAGCTGTTGGCCTTTTGTTACAAACCATATCATGTCTGAATGTTTTCCATGACACTTTGAGCAGAGATCTTTGAGCAGATGGAGCTGCTGCAGCTCATCTGGTGCTGCAGCAGAGCTGATAGATGCACTTCACAACTCTGAGCCGTCCTTGACCCGGTAAACATCCCAGAACCACAGCAGTGTGGTTTTCAGGCCCGTCACAGCACAATAACAGCTGCACCTTCACTCATCCACGACACGGTCTCCTCCTGCTGCTGATTCAGCAGAGATGAAACCAGATGAAAAGAATGTGTAGAAACTGAGCTGGAAGGTGACGACCACAGGACAGACTTCAGAGATGCTGCATTCAAGTGCATCTGTCCAAGTGTTGGACTGTTCCTTCATCCGTGTGTGAGAGCCATGTAATGTCCATGTTTGCTGAGAGAGACTGATCTGGTCTGACCCCCTCCTCATTTCAGGGTGGAGCCTGCTGGACAACGATTTCTGACACCAGGTCCGTCGAAGTGTAAGTGTGTTTTTATTTCATTCACACATTCAACCATCTTCACACTGACACATCACTCATTCATGTGTCCATCAGTGATCAATGACAGATCAATAATAACTGCAGCTGGGTTGTTTGTTCTCTCCATCAGATTCCTGTCAACTCACCATCGACACAAACACAGTCAACAAACGCATCAAACTGTCTGACAACAACAGGAAGATGACACGTGTGAAGGAGGATCAGTCATATCCTGATCATCCAGACAGGTTTGATTCCTGGTCTCAGCTGCTGTGTAGAGAAGTTCTGACGGGTCGCTGTTACTGGGAGGTCCAGAGTAGAGGAGGAGTTTCTGTATCAGTGAGTTACAGAAGAATCAGAAGGAAAGGAAACTCTGGTGACTGTGTGTTTGGAGGGAACGATCATTCCTGGAGTCTGAACTGTTATGATGGTGGTCGGTACCATGTCTGTCACAATGACAGAGTAACATATCCCTCCTCATCTTCCTCAGTCTCTGACAGAGTAGCAGTGTACGTGGACGTTCCTGCTGGAACTCTGTCCTTCTACAGCGTCTCCTCTGACAGACTGATCCTCCTCCACACCTTCAACACCACATTCACTGAACCTCTCTATCCTGGGTTCTGGTTCTCGTCTGGTTCTGGTTGTTCAGTGTCTCTGTGTTGAGTTCAGTCTCCAGAGTCTCGTCCTGTCAGAGAAATTTTCTCTGTTGGACAGATAGTTGAGTCTGTACACGTCTGTCTCTGTTTCCACCAGAACACCTGAATCACACGTTGGTGAAACTGTTCTGAATGATTCCTTGGAAACTTCTTCCTCTTCCGGTCCTTTAAAGGTGGAAGCTGCCGTTATTCCAGGATCCACATGTTGTTCTTCTGTCTGTTTCCAGTCAGAGCTTCACCCTGAACAGCAGCATGTTGTTTCTCTGCAGCTCAGTTCAGCTCAGATCATTCACTTCATGTTCAGCTGCAGGTAGTTTACTGCACATGTGACCGACTGTGATGTCAGAGAGGAATCACTGAGCTGCAATCAGCCCAGATGAAGTTACAACCTGCTGACAGATCTGAGCACAAGGTTGCTGTGCAGCCAGGGTTCATCCTGGTCTTTATTCACACCACTTCCTGTTCCAGCCATGACATCACTACTGGACTGTCAGGTCTCTGTCATAGTAAAGGGTTTGTTTATATGTGAGCTCTCACCAAGATGAATAAGATGATCCATCCATCATCTAGAACCGCTTCTTCATGTTCAGGGTCCCGGGGGTCGGCCTTGTTGATTTTAAATGTAATATGATGATTTTTATGTACATTTGTCAGTAGAAGGAGAAATCAACAACAATAATGTGCTTCTATGGTTCCTAGACTGTAGAAGAACTGGACAAACCCTCCATGACGTCATCTGTAACGTTGGTTTCAGCTCTCATATTCTCACCTGATGATTCAGTGAGTCAAGAAAACTGTTTGGAAATAAGATGTTTTTATTGCAACCACAGATTTTATGGTCCATCGTCCACTGGATCACATTTCTACCAAATCTATATTTCTGTAGAAACCAAATATAATCAGCTGTTTTCCTCCATCAAAAGCTGTTTCAGCATCTAGAGTGCAGACTGCAGCTCAGGGAGGTGGTTTTGTGGATTACCGATCGATATTAAAGTGTTTATGATGTCACCACATGAGTGTTGGTTTGTCTTTAAGCCGCTTAGATAAATGTCATTCTGGTTGCTGCCATCTTGTCCGTACAAATCAACCATCAGCATCGATGCAAACTACTGTCCACAGATGCAAAAGGGGAACAAGTCCTGGGCCCTCATTTATCAATCGTTCGTACGCACAGATCTGTGCGTAAAGCGTGCGTACGAGCATTCCCACGCAAAGTATGGTATTTATCAACATGTATTTGTGCGGAGAAACACGTGTAAATATACGCACAGCTCCGACCATGCGTACGCACAAAACCTAGTGGTAGAACAGTGAAACTACAAATAGAACCCATTAAAAGAGTCTCAAACTTTACATGTGAAGTTTGAGATCGCTGAACTGTGACTGAACGGGGAACATGTGCACATGTTCCCCGTTTCCTCCAATTAATAAAAATTCTCCATAAGTAATTCAGACATTTTGAATAATTGATGTGACAAGCTATAAAAGACAGCTTTGGCAGGACGACCTGAAAAGAAAATACGTAAGTACCATGGCTTATCTTGCACTGTTGGAGGATTTGCGCTCCGAGGGAGCGCGTTTTCAAAGAGCGCGCTGATCTGTTGATCTGTGAGAGCACGGAGCGGCTTCTCAGCAGGTAGCGCTTCCCCAAAAACATTCTGATGGATTTATGCCGTGATTTACAACCTATAATGGAGCGAGAGACAAAACGCAAGCCATCCGAGTCACATCCAACTCCTGTCCACCCTGGGATTTTTTGCCACCGGAACATTTTGACATATGCGGCATTTCGCAGCCGACACTAAGCAGAATCATGCAGGCAGTGTTGGATGCAATAATTTCTCTGGCCATAATTTACACTCAGTTTCCATACACACATCACCAAGTCGAAATTAAACGAGGATTTCATGCCATCGCCGGATTCCCAAACATAATTGGAGCTAGATTGCACCCACATCGCCATAAAAGCACCATCACATAATGAATTCAGTTACGTGGATATGAAAGGATTTCATTCAATCAATGCACAAATAATCTGCGATGCAACTATGTCTCTGTGGCCCGTCGTTGCCCGGTGGCCTGCAGGAACGCAACACTCATTTATTCTGCAGAACAGCTCTATTGGTGTTTGCACCTCCAAGCAGGAGCTTTTGACTCCAACCAAATCTTAATTCATGGATAATCTTCCAAGAAATATATCAAACATGGTCAACATAATTATTTTAAAGTTCTAAATTCTGTCGTAGGAATGAAATTTAGAATTTGTGTAAGTACAAAAAAATCCGGATTTATCAAACGTGCGGACGCTGGTCGTACGCACATCAGTGACGATAAATCCCACCTGTTCTAAACTGCCGTGCTCGTGCATGGTTACCGTCATTTGCATCAGAAACGCCTCCAATTGACCATATATGGTAGCAACACTCCCTTTAATAATGCGTGAATTGAGTACCTCCCCCTCACTGAAATCATGGCAAAGAGGGCGAAGAAGAGGAATTACTCCGACGCTGAGATCGAGGTTCTGGTAGGAGAAGTAGAGAGCAACCAGAGAATACTTTTCGGAACCCTGAATGCAGGTGTGACCAACAAAAGGGAAAGTGCTGCGTGGGAGAAGGTCACTGATGCCGTTAATTCTGTTGGGTCAGAGTCAAGATCACTCTCAGAAATAAAAAAGAAGTGGTTTGACATCAAACTCGGTGCCAAATAGCCCATAAAGAGGAGACATCTGCAACTGGAGGAGGACAGGCTACAACCCAGCTGTCACCGATGGATACCCGTATTGCCAGCATCATCGGGGACACAGCACTGTGTGGTATAATTCCTGGAGGAGACACAGGCACACTCACAACAGAACTACCAGCTGTACCATCGACCAGTCACACTGCAGGTAAAATAAAAAGCTGAGCTTGTCATGGTTTGGTTATTTAGGACCCAAGTGCAGGAGACAAAGGGAGGCTGGAGGCAGGAGTTCTCAAAAACAAAAGGGATTTATTCCATAAAAAAGGCAAAAACAAGGCGCTGCAGAGCAGGATCAAAAACCACAAGTAACAAAGAACAAAACTGGGAGCACATGGAGGAGGGAACAGTACGGACCGACAGGGAACCAAGGAATGACAAGACAAGATATACTGAAGGGATAACGAGACATGACGAGACACAGGTGCAGACACAATCAGGGCAGATGGGACACAGGCGAGGCAAGACAGAAACTGAAAGTCAAAAACTGGGGGGAAGTGTCAAACCCTGACAGAGCTGAGGTGTTTCACAAACATTTATTTAGACAGTTTAATGTGTGAATTTGAATCCAAATAAATGTGACAATAATGTGATACTTCTTTAATAACTCAAAAACTCAAGCCAGTCTAGCCAGCGCTCAGGAGCAGGAGGCGGTGGAGGAGCCGGAGGCGGAGGAGGAGCCGGGGGAGTTGGAGGAACAGGAGCAGCCAGGGCCATCAGGGAAACAAAAAATAAAAAATGTTGAATGATGTTGACATTATTTTCCCACGCACACTTTTGATCCGAAATTTTTCACTTTTTAAAGATGTAACAGGCAGACCTTGGGAGCCAAATCAAGGCAAAAAGGTTTGTAATTGAAAAACTAAGATTTGAACCTGAAAATTTAAGTTTCGATCATGTACCTTTCTTTTTGATCTGAAAATGAAAAAAGGATCTGATACTGAAAAAATAGAAACTGTAAAAAAAAAAGTTCATGATCAAAACTTGAATTTTCAGGTTCAAATCTCAGCTTTTCAATCACAAAACTTTTGGCCTTGATCTGGCTCCATACAGACTTACCTAATATCCCTGTATGATCCTCTCTCTCATTTGAATGGCAGCAGCATTAAGCCGGGCATACACTGTGCGATTATCGGCTCGTTTTGAGCCGATTTTCCAGTCGTGCGACTTTTTTTTGATCGGGCCCGATTTCTACCCAATCGTTGCTCGTGCCTCGTGCAGTGTACGTGGGGTAACGACGAGAGATTAACACCTCACGACGAGCTCCCGATCACAAATCGTGAGGTCGCAAGAAAATCCAGCATGTTTGAAATTCTCGTGAGGTACCGCACAGTTGAAGCAGTGCTGCGACCCGATTTGCCTCATCCTTTTGCAGAGAGCATGCACAATCTCTGATGTCACGTCAAAAACTATTATTTGTAGTTTAAGGGCCAAATCCACAAAAGGATTGCGCGGCTTTTGCGGCCGCTAAACCGGTGCAAATGAGACAAAAAGCGTCTAATTCACAAAGCACCCGCAAAGGGTGAATTGCTCCACAAACTGCGCTGCCAAGCAAATAGTGGCAGTCTGCGCCTGTGCCATTTGCATGCATGCAAATTAGGTAATATTCATACTTTCGGCGCAAAATTGCCCCCTTTCTATGCAAATAAGCCTCATTGCAAAAAGCGCCTAATTCAGAAAGGCCAGCGCTATTTGCCACACGCAAAAATAGTGGAGCAAATACCGTGTTTCAGAAGCGTGTATTAAACTGCGCGCAAACTCCTCACTCCCCGTCTCTCTGTTTCTCTCTCTCAATGTCATTCAAGCCTGTGTGATACTGAATGATATTAAGGGTGAAATCTATAGTCAGACATGACTGTACACAGTCAGATCAAGTGGGGTTGTGGACTTATCTCGGATTTAAAAATAAAAATAACAGGAGCTCAGGATTCATCCATACAGTAAGGGGCTGCTTTATTACAAACAATTCCACCATATAAACATATAAATCTAGAATGTGTGTGTTTAACAGCTTAATAATGTCATCACATATCACAACATATATCAGACTTATAATAAAATAGCGCTGATCGTGTCCCTGTGAAGCTCAGCGTTAGTCAGGACTCTCAGCTGCTGCTGGAGATGCAGCCGCTGGACGGGTGGGCTGCCACCCGTCCCTTGAAATACGGAGTTAAGCCTAATTATGCTTAAATAATGGTCCGCGTTAAATCGACGCAGAGACTACGCCGTAGGGTACGTGGCGACGCGCACTGTACGGTGCGCCAGCCCGTACAGTGCTCTGCGTCGATTTAACGCGGAACCATAAATCATCCTTGAGCAGCACGGAGGGAGGAGGGAGGAGGGGGAGCGGGGCTCTTCGCCGTGTCCTGATGATTTGTAATACAGGCTGAGCCTACCGTTAGTTCTTAAACTGTAAAAAAGCTGGGGGGGGAATAAAACATGAGTTTGAAAAGTGGGGGGGCATGCCCCCCCTGTTCCCAGTGGAAATTGCGCCCTTGCGCCTCACGGCTTTTTATTTTCACTCGCTTTATTTTTTATTTCTGCAGTTTTCATTGTGGACCAATGTGTGTGCAGAAATATGGAGAACACTTGAAACAGCTCCGCTCACAGACAAGGGCAAATTGCACTCAGCCGCAAAACTTTATGGGCGTGTTTGCGCCGGTATATCATTAGAGCAAAATCTTTTGTGAATAGGACCTTAAGCGGGGCAAATTGCGGGCGCTAATGCAGCGCAATTCACAGCGCTATTTGCGGGCGCAATCTGTTCTTTGTGGATTTACCCCTAAGTGTTGCAAATTCACATTACAAATCATGTTTTAATAGCAAAAAAATACCGCATTTCCACGTAAGGTGCGGGTCGCCGCGTACCCTGCACCGTAGGCTCTGCGTTGGTGTAACGCGGAACCATAAATCAGCCTTCAGTGTGTGCGCTGTCTGCTGTTGGGAAAACCTCTTTTTTCTCTTCTCACTTTGCTGGGACGCCGGTCCCTCCGCCGAGACACAACTTTTGCGGTTTGTGTTCTTTGTTGTGTCTAAAAATGATGCGCAGTGCCCACCCAATCAGAAACGGTACGGTACAGCTCCTGCTTGGAGGTTCACACCAACAGAGCTGTTCTGCAGAATGAACGAGTCGTGCGTTCCTCCAGGCCACCGGGAAACAACGTTTGTCAGAGACATAGTTGCATCGCAGATTATTTGTGCATTTATTGAATGAAATCCCTTCCTGTTGACGTAACTGAATTCATTATGTGATGGGGCTTTTTTGGCGATGTGGGTGCAATCTATGGCTCCAATTATGTTTGGGAATCCGGCGATGGCGTGGATTCCTTGTTTGATCTCGACTTGTTGCTGATGTGTGAATGGGAACTGGATGTAAATTGGGGCGAGAGAAATTATTGCATCCAACGCTGCCGGCATGATTCTGCTTAGTGTCGGCTGCGAAATGCCGCATATGTCTCCAATCTCTCTTTGAAATGTCCCGGTGGCCAAGAATCCCAGGGTGGACGGAGCTGGACGTGCACTGGAATGGCTTTGCTGCGTTTTGTCTCTCGCTCCAACATTGGTTGCAATTCGCGGCATAGATCAATCAGAATATTTCTTGGGAAGCGGTACCTGCTGAGAAGCCACTCCATGCTCTCACTGAACAGATCAGCTCTTTGAAAACGTGCTTTCTGCGGAGTGCACGCTTCTCCAAATCCTCCATATCATCCAACAGTGTGAGATAAGCCATGGTACTTGTATTTTCTTTTCAGATTGTCCTGCCACAGCTGTCTTTTATAGCTGTCACGCCAATTATTCAAACTGTCTGCTAATTTACTAATTGAGTATCTTTATTAATTAGAGGAAACGGGGAACATGTGTGAAGTTTGAGATCGCTGAACACTGTGACTCTTTTACAGTTTTTCACAGTTGTTAATACCCAAAAAGCAAAAATTTGGCACAATTTGCACAACCTTCACTTCATGTACCAATTGCTCGACCCAAGTTGGCACTACTTCACACTCCCTTATCTGCATTAGAGTCAGACTTTCCTTCTTTACACTCTGATGTCAATTACAAATCACCTTGCTGTCAAAACACTACACACAATGTTCAGTCGTTGCACACAGTTCTCAAGTAAAATCTCAAAGCATCAACCTATAACACACAAATATTCAAAACACTACACACAATGTTCAGTCGTTGCACACAGTTCTCAAGTAAAATCTCAAAGCATCAAACTACAACACACAAATATTCAAATCTCTAAACTTTCAGGTCTGTTGAGCAATTTGCAATCAGGACTGCAGTATAAAAACACTGCAATCATCGTCACCAACTTGTCATCAAAGTCTGGATAGTTCTGTTGATGACACAGTCACTTGTATCATGGTGCAATGAAGCAGGGAAACATGTAAAACCTGCAGGGACACCGGCCCTCGAGGACTGGAGTCAGACACCCTCAGAGCCGATGTTTTCTTATTTTATTTGTTTTACCTGTTTTTGCAAATTTCTTGTTAGGATGAGCAGTTTTTAATGGATAATTATCTTCATATCATATTCAAACATATATTTGAGGGAGGAGACAAGGCGGAGTGTTGTGCTCCAGCATGTGCGCTCAAATCCATGCTGATTGGGATGTACAGAGAAACCTGCTTGGATTTGGGCGAACGCACAGTTTTGTACATATGAATTGTTGCGTTCTTGTTAATTCCACGCACGGATTCAAGTTGAAATCCACGCACACTTAGTACATAAGGCCCCAGATGTAACTATCTGAAGGCTCTATAACCACAGAGGGACTCGAACCCTCAATCTTCTGATCCAAAGTCAGACGCCTTGTCCATTAGGCCATGTGGTCCACGAGTTGCTCCTCTGAGGTGACCGAGAGGTTAGGGTGAATTATGAATCTTCCACCGAAAGCCAACGTTATCCACAACGTTGCAAATGTTTCCAAACGTAGTGGGTGTTTTGAACACACCCAGGACGCTCAGTCAGACTCCCTTCAGCTCCTCCCTCTGCTGCCCAGGTGCAGCATATCAGCTTCATCTGGACCAGTTGAACAATTTGTAAGCAATGCACCCACACTCAATGTAAATAACCTTTAAACTTTATGGTGAATGAAAACTGCCTGATCAGCTCTGTTTTATAAAGCACATTTTTACATGAATAAAATAAGAATAACAAGAAAATAACACAACAAATGTTGAAGCACAACAGCCATGAAGACCATTTCTACAAGTGTTTGAACCAGCATTTTTAAATGTCTCATACCTGTTTAGATGTTTTTGTATAAGATTAAGGAAGAAGAACAACAGCAGAGGGCGCTGTTGCTACATTTGGTAACGTGCACAATTCAGAGGCGTCCTGGCTACTTTTGCACCCTGGGTGAACTGTCCAACATTCAGATAAATCAATCACCGCTTAGGAGGCAGGTAACCATATATGGTAAGTATAAAAGTTACCATCCTTCATAGCTCTGTTACTTCACATAAAGCCAGGACAGTAGTGGAACAGGTTTGTGTACTAAATATATCACAGTGAGGTGAAATAAAGCTGCTCCAGAGGTAGAATGAACTTGTTGTGTCAACAGGGTTTTTATAACAAGTTGAAGACGTGTGTTGAGGGCCCTGTGGCTTAGTTGGTCAAAGCATCTGTCTTGTAAACAGGAGATCCTGGGTTCAAATCCCAGCAGAGCCTTTAAACTCATGAAGACAAAGGTAAGGATGGAACTCCTGTAATGTTTAAAACCATGTACATGTGGGAAAAAAGCATCCAACTTCTGGTTTTTCCACAGTTGGATAAAGTCTTCTCCTCCGTTAGGGAGGAAACTGTTTGTCAACAATTACAATGTTTCTCAGTGTAGTAAGTTCTTCATGTGACATTTCCTAAGCAGTAGAAAGCAGACTGAACTCATCACATTTACCAGCCCTCATGAATATTGAGGTGATTATTGGTCATCAGTGAACAGTCGTTGGCTGACCGTCACTGCCAGGGTTCTTGAGAAAGCTTTGATCCAGTCAGGAGTGGGTACAAAGAGAGAGATCTGTTCATTCAAATGTCAATGACAAACTTCTCCAAGTCTATGGTCTCTTTTTAAGAGGATGCTGTTTCCACATGTCTAACTGAATATACCTGCAAACATGAAGACAGTAATCTAGAAGTTGTTGTATAAGCTGAGGGACAAATGGAGGTAAGTATCTTGTGATATTGCAGAAACATCATCAAATAGTTACTTTCCCTGACATGGAGACTGCTCATCTGGTCGTAATGCTGGAAAACTGTGACGTCTCATTCAGCAGTTTCAGGTACTTTCCTGCAGCGTTGGTGGTGTAGTGGTCACTCAGCATGGCTGCTTACCAAGCAGTTGACCTGGGTTTGATTCCCAGCCATCGCAGCAAACATGAGGGTGTTAAGAGTTCTCTTAACGCTGGGGGAAAGTTAGCAGTCTTTATGAACATGAAGTCAAACAGTCAACACGTATGTCTACATGGACAACAATACTCTGATCAGAATCACATAAAAGGGGTTTGTGTTTTGTTGAAGTGGAGATAGCAGCTGGGTTTCAGCTAAACATGCGGTGAAGTACCAGGAGAATGCTAGAGACAGACAGGTGGGAGGTGGACGGGTCCAGCATCTCCTGGTGCCGTAGGAGACGATGATGGAGCAGTAGCAAAACCATGAATGAGGTGGAAGATGAGACCTCCATCTATCTGGATCTCCTTCTGCCTGAAGCCTGTTCTTCTTCCTCCCTGATGGGACATCTCTCACATTGTTCTGCTGCAGCTTGTTCTCCGGCTTCCTCCTCCTTATCTTTAATCTGGACTTTCACTAGTTTTTGTCCTGGCTCAGAGTGAACAAGTCCCACTTTGCTGCCATTAACATTGTTACATTATTGTTTGGAAACATGCAGGTCCCTCGGATTAAGAGTCTGATGCTCGACATCTGAGATACCGAGGTCTTGCATGAGAACTTTGTTTCTGTCTTTCCTCCATTTGTTTTTTTAATAGTTTAAGATGAATATTGAAAATGATGACGTCATTACTTAACAGTCAGAAATAGCTGTCAGCAGTTAATCCACCTGAACAGGGACTTGAACCCTGGACCCTCAGATTAAAAGTCTGATGCTCTTCCAGCTGAGCTACTCAGGTCATGTTTGGAGTGTTTTGTTTCTTCTTTTTTTTCATGTTTTTTCAAATATAAGGCATTTCAGAGATTTTCAAAAAAGTCCTGGAGGAACTTTCAGTGGTTGTTCCTCTTAAACATGACAGGAAATGCTGCTCAATTCTGCTTTAAACTTTGCAGGTGACACTTTACCTTCAGGTTTTGTTTTATTTTTTAGATTATTTTATTTTTAGCATTTTTTCAAGGTGAACACAAAAACACAAAACTTCAAAACCCTCCCCAACCCAAAAAAAAAGAAAAAAGAAAGAGAGAGTATTACGTACTCTGCTACTAGGGATCACAGAATACGCAAATGAAAGGCAGGTTTTGCGAGTAAAGATATGTTTTTATTGACCACTGGTTCTTTTGTTCAAGTGGAAATGCGATTGATTAGTCACAGCAGTATGGAAAGCAGTTTACAAATTATACCGAAGAACTAAAGTTTATATAAAGAAAATAACTCCAACGTAAACCAAAGAAATAAGCATAAGGAACTGGACCTTAAAATAATAAATCCACTAACTACCTAACCTTTAACCAAAACAAAATTACAATAATATTAACTATACTAACTACTCTAAACCAATCCTCATCAAAGTAGGCTTTTACATCACTCAGGCGTTGGAGCCATCTAATATTTACCTTACTGCTTCCATTACTTTCACAAGTTAATCAACCAACAAGATTTAGCCGGAACCATCAAGATTTAGCAGGGCCACAAACTGCTTGGGCAGATAGGCTGAGGGAAACCAAACATTTGGCCCCAAAGCTCTCACAACAGGCAGACAGAATGGACAGCACGTCTCCACACATGGGTGGTGTGAGACGACTGACAAAGAGCACTGCTCCAGCAGCAGTTTTGTAGGGGAGAAGTTTCCTCTGGTTGGCTCCCGGTAGAGGTGGGCGTCGCTCTCCATCAGCACACCTGCAGCAGCTCCAACTCCTCCCACACCAGTGGACCTGAGCTGACAGGTGATTTAGTAAAGGCCACCTCCAACAGGGAATACACTCATCCAACGTAACCTCTGCACCCCAGTAGCAGATACTCATAAATAATAAATAAACAAAAATAGTAGATAAAAATAGCAAATTTACAGGGATGTAACAGAGAGAGAAAACATAAATAACAAATACATGAGGTTTAGAGGCAAGATAGACAACAGCAATCACTGACAGCAAAAAAGCTTATAAATCTACAACCCGTCCATCATAGAGGCTGATAATGTGTCCATATATGCCAAATAGGGTTGCCACACCTCTGTAAAAGTTTGATAGTCTTTCCTGAGTGTATATGTAATCTTTTCAAGTGGAACACAGCTATTCATTTCTGAAACCCATCTTCCTATAGAAAGATGGAAGTCAGACTTCCATGTGATGGCAATACACTTCCTGGCAACACACAAGGACAGTGCGAGAAACTTCTTCTGAGCTTTTCTTAATTGAGCATCAATTTTTGTAGTATCTCCTAATAAGCATGTTTGAGGATCTAATGGGAGACGCACTCCTAGAAGTTTTGTCATGATGTCAGAAAATCATGCCAGAATGTGTTTAGTTTTGTGCATAACCAAGTGCAGTGCAGGAATGAGCCCTCTTCTATCCCACATCTAAAACACAGGCTAGATATCTCAGGTTTATATTTATGCAATTTTAGTGGCGTAAGATAGGACTGATGGAGAAAGTTATAATAGGTCAGCCTGTATCTGGAGTTAATAGTGGCAGTTAGACTTTTTTGACACAATTCAGACCAGAGCTCTGTACCCATCGTCACACCCAAGTCCAACTCCCATTTCTGCCTTGATTTATGTAAACCTGGTTTTGGGGCATCCTCCATCAAGAGAGAGTACACTTTTGAGATAAGACGTGGTGCATTACCCTCATGAAGCAGTCCTTCCAGATCATTGAGCATGGGTAAAGACATTTCAGATCCCAAAACAGATTTGAGAAATGATCTTAACTGTAAATAACAAAAAAAGTTTCTGCTGGACAGATCATACTTCCTCCTTAGGTCCTCAAAAGACATCAGGGATCCCTCCTCATAGCAGTCCTCCAAATGACGAATCCCCTTCTGGTGCCACATTTCCAGGGTCTTATTATCCACTGACATCGGTATGAGTTCATTCTGCTTCAATGGTGTTTTGGGTGAAAATATATTTTTTAGTCCAATATTTTTTCGGACTTCATGCCACATCTTGATGATATTAATCAGGACAGGGTTGTCAGTTCTTCTGGAGATAGTTTTAGGTGTCCATTTATAGATAAAGTCTGCAGGTATATTTTCTTTAAGAGCATACATTCCCATTGAAACCCAAGGTGGGACATTATCCCTTTCAAAAAGAAAAGAAACAAGTCGCATTTGGGCAGCCAAATAATGTTTTTCAAAGTTAGGCAGTCGAAGACCCCCCAGTTTATAGTCCCATGTAAGTTTTTCTATTGAGACCGTAGGAGTCTTACCATTCCATATGAATTGTCTAATATGTTTATTAAGGTTTTTAAAGAAACTGGTTGGCACTGGAGTCGGTAAAGACTGAAAGAGGTACTGCAGCCTCGGTAATACATTCATCTTAATGCAATTCATTCGGCCAATCAAAGTTATAGGTAAATGTATCCATTTCTGTAAATCCTCCATTATTCGACCAGCTAGTGGTAAGTAATTCAGCTTGTACACATTCTTAAGATTGTTATCCACCATAATTCCAAGGTATCTTACTCCACTTGGAGACCATTTAAACGGGACTCTTTGCTGATGTTCAGCATAGTCAAAGTTTGAGAGTGGGAGAATTTCACTTTTGTCGTAATTTACTTTATACCCAGAAACAGATCCAAATGTATGCAAAACTGTTTTTAATTTAGCAAGGGAATCAAATGGATTTGTTAAGTACAAAATTATATCATCTGCCATAAGGTTAATTTTATGTGTCGTTTGGCCCACTTTCATACCCTTTATCTCTGAGTCTTGTCTGATTGTCTTGGCCAGAGGTTCGACAGCTATAACAAAGAGCCCAGGGGATAAGGGACACCCTTGTCTGCTCGATCTACTCAAAGGGAAAGCAGTGGACATTTGTCCATTAGTGATTATTTTGGCTTGTGGTTTCTTATAAAGCGTTCTGACCCAATTAATAAAATAAGAGCCGAATCCGAATTTAGATAGAACCTTGAATAAATAGGGCCACTCAAGCCTATCAAAGGCCTTTTCAGCGTCCAGGGTAACAGCTATACTAGGTTCAGCACCGGAGGTTGCCATATGAATAATATTAAGTAACCTACACATGTTACTGGCAGAGGATCTCTTCTGGATAAAACCAACCTGATCTAGGTTTATCAATTTTGGTAAGAATTTACTCAACCTATTTGCTAAAGCTTTAGAAATCAATTTGTAATCTGCATTCAAGAGTGAAATTGCCCGAAAAGAGGAGCATTTTAAGGGGTCTTTGTTCTTTTTATGGATCACTGTAATTATAGCCATTGTTTTGTTTTATTTGAACCCAGCCGGTGGAGAGATGAAATCTGTGAGAACAATTTATAATCTTGTTGATTTTTGCCAAATACAGGAAAGAGGAGACATGAAGTAGTGATTGTGTGGGGATTCAGCAAAATGTATGTATATAAAATGGTATATAGAATAATTATTATAGCAGCACGGCGGATAATCGGACCCGCTGGTACCGTTTTGTTTCTTGGCCCTGTAGTTCTCCTTTTTCAGCGTCTTCCAGCGGAGCTTGATCTGGTCTGGACTAAATCTCGCTATCCCGGTACTTTCTACCGTCTACAAACAGCAGTGAAGCCCGGCTAGCTCAGTCGGTAGAGAGACTCTTAATCTCAGGGTCGTGGGTTCGAGCCCCACGTTGGGCGCTGAAGTCACATTTATGAAGTTTGTTTGAAGTGTAGAGTCCAGGTTGAAGGCTAGCAGAAAGGAATCACCTCCACTGCTGTGCTGTTTCTGATTTTACTGGGTGAGACTGATGACATCAATGACATCACATGTCTGATGACATTCCAGGGTTAGATTAAATAATTCTTAATTATGACAATGTTAGTATAGTGGGCAGTATCTGGGCCTGGGGTTCGATTCCCCGATGGAGAGACCAGCTATTTGGTACAATGGACATACATGACTGATACAAGTGAACAAAGGTCAATAGGATGAAAATCACTCCTCCACACACCAGTTGCCGTTGCCCTGCTAAAAAAGCTTTAATTGATGAAGTTCTTCTAAGATAAAACTGTGGATGTTCTGTTCACTCGTCAGTCCTGATCCAGAGGTCCAGCTTGTTAGACTCAGACCAGAGACCTTTTGCATTTGCGACGAACCAAATAACCACTACACTACAGAAACTGTGCAGCAGGTTATTGATCATGATTCAATTCATTCAATCATTTAGTTTCTATTCCCCCTTAATCTTATACAAAACCATCTAGACAGGTATGTAGAGACATAGATAGTAGGACATTTTGCACTAGCTAGCTATAGGCTAGCTTGAGGAGCATAGCAACCTGATAACCGCCAGGTCTACACAGATTTTGACGTAGTCAAGCTGAACTTGAGATGCGCTCCAATTGTCTCATAATGCCAAGTGGCCGAGAGTAGGTGACATCATCACCAGGTAGTTGGCTTCCAACTGCACCAACTCCTAAAAAATGGACACCTCCGAAATAGCCAATTTGTGAGCATCTACAATTGCGAAAAACTAGAAAATCACAAGTTTAGTCCAGACAGAAAAACTGGTTTCTCATGAGACTCTTAATCTCAGGGTCTTGGGTTCGAGCCCCACGTTGGGCGCTGAAGTCACATTTATGAAGTTTGTTTGAAGTCTAGAGTCCAGGTTGAAGGCTAGCAGAAAGGAATCAACTCCACTGCTGTTCTGGTCACTGAGATGGATTTTATCTGCCAACAACGTTTAATGGGGAAAAAAGGCTTGTTAAATCTACGATGTCTTAACCTCAGACAAGACTGTGATTTATAACTCATCCATCAGGGGAGTCTTTTACAAAGAGTGCAGTGCACAAAAAATGTCTGTACACCACTTTCTACGCTCACAGTCTGATGTTCAGAAATTGGCTTGAATGTGAAAAGTTGTGGTGACGGAAGTTATTTGGTTTTGAAGGTGTGCCCGCTATGATCAGATTGGTGTACAACCTCAGAGGATATCAGAAAAGGCTCTGTGGCGCAATGGTAGCGTGTCTGACTCCAGATCAGAAGGTTATGTGTTCAACTCACATCAGGGTCATAATGAACTTTCAATTTTGTTTTATCCATCCTCACAAGTTCATTCCCCGCGCAGGTTCAAATCCTGCCAACAACGATTCATGTATGAATGTTAATCTTAATCTTAATCTCAGGGTCGTGGGTTCGAGCCCCACGTTGGGCTGAAGTCACATTTATGAAGTTTGTTTGAAGTGTAGAGTCCAGGTTGAAGGTGAGCAGAAAGGAATCACCTCCACTGCTGTTCTGGTCACTGAGATGGATTTCACTGGCTGAGAATGGTGACATCATCAATGACATCACATGTCTGATGACATTCCAGGGTTAGATGAAAGAATTCGTAATTATGACAATGTATCATGCATGTGGCATGTAATTGATTTGCCGATGACGATGATAACATGTAAGAATTTGTAATCATGACAATGTATCTGATGCATGTATTTGATTTGCCGATGACGATGATAACATGTGCACGTTTCCAAATGTAGCAACAGCGCCCTCTGCTGTTTATATTGAAACGTAAACATTTTGCTTAACATTCTGCAGTGTCCATGGAAACCATCCCAATCTCACACACAGTGCAGTAACATCAGAAATGTTTCACCTCTATACTCCAAGACTGACCTGCTGAGGTCATCATGTTTTCATGTTCCTGTGGCAGAATTATTTCCCTATTTCTGTTCAATAGCTCCATGACTTGTGTATTCTTCTACCAAGGCCTGAAACTGGGAAAAGGAAACATTTTAAATGAATTATTGTCTCCCTTATGCGCCGCTTGCCAGGTCCTTACCACTGGCAGAGTCCATTGTCCTTGGCTAAGTGTCCGGGCTGTAGCACCCCCCCTCTCCACCGCAATCAATTGAGGTGTGAATGGTGTGAAAATCTGATCCAAACATCCTAGTGGATTTGGTTGTGTCCGTGGCACCTTTTCTTTCTTTTTCCAAAAACTTGAGAAGCACTCTTGCTGCCACAGGGGTGCTGTGACCCGGATTCAAACTTGGGTCGCTGCGGCCACAACGCAGAGTACTCACCACTATACGATCACAGCTTGAAAGGGTACGTGTACCCAGCTTTAGATATGTGCTCTGTTTCTGCAGTTATGTCAGTGAACACAGTGTGAGGTTGGAAGAAGAGTTTACGGAGGTGTGCCGCCCCTGTCGTCAGGTAAGGGCATTTGCTTCGAATGAGATATGAGGAAGGAAGAGAATGAATAAAAGAGGTCCCATGAAAGACAAACATAATGCGTGAGCCGGGGCAGATTTCATCACGCACTCTGTCACTATCATTTTGACCCGGGTTCTGTTGTGAGCCACGTTGAAGTGTGTTTGCGCTCCAGCATCCGGATCGGGGTACAGGGTAATCAGCGTGTGGAGGCACGGATATCCTCGGAGTTCACAGAGTTCAAGTATCTCGTTGTTCACGAGTGAGGGAACGATGGAGCGGGAGATTGACAGACGGATCGGGGCAGCGGACGCTGTACCGGACCGTCGTGGACCCTCTGTGCTTATAGAGCCTTCAGATAGTTACATCTGGTCTCCTAACTCATATTCACTCTTTAAAGGACACTTTGGTTCAGCTACCCTCTCCGGTTATTGCAAAAATAAGGAGAGATTAGAAGTTCTCCAGTAGAATGACAAAACAGAGAACATCCACGTTCACTAAGAGCAGGAGTACTTTAGAGTTTAGAGGCTCTCGTAGAGTATCTTTGTGTGCATGTATGATTTAAGTGAGATAGTTATGTTCGTTTGTATCTTCTGTGTTTTGTAGCCTTGAAATGCCTTACTTTTATGTTATTCCAATGAAACTATGTTGTTTTTTCTGTAAAAACGTAATAGTTATAGTAGATGTACCACAACAAAGTTACACAATATGAACAACATCACAACAACATCATAGAGTGCGCGTTCACTAAGAGCAGGAGTACTTTTGACAAAGTACTCTGCTATAATTAAGCAATCGTGTGAGAAATACTGCCAGAACCAGCAGTGAGAGATATGTGATCTTTCAGGCATCTCAAGACATTTGAGTTTAGAGGCTCTGCTGGGATTTGAACCAGGATCTCCTGTTTACTAGACAGGCTCTTTGACAAACTAAGCCACAGAACCTCCATTTGCAATCCAGAAGGTGAACTCTACACTCTGAAGTTGAAAATCACTCATCTTGGAGCATTTGGAGCAATCCAGGATTTCCTTTGTACATGTGCCATTGAGTACTTTCTCTAACAAACTTTAACACATGTCATCGTTAGTATAGTGGACAGAATCTCTGCCTGTCACGCAAAAGACCGGGGTTAGATTCCCAGATGGGGAGTGGACCTGTTTTGGATATGCATGACTGATACATATGAACGATGGTCAATAAGATAAAAATGGCTCTTCCACACACCATAGGCAGTTGTGCTTTTCCTGCTAAAACAGACAAAACAGTGCTGTAAATCTTCCAGTGCATGATATTCTCTGTTCACTGATAGGTCCTGATCCAGAAGTTCAGCCTGGTAGAACCAGACAAGGGACCTTTTTCATCTTTTTTTCACCTTTTTCAAGCACAGTTCCTTACCATCAGTGTAGCCAATTATATAGTAATCATATATATGTTGTGCAACTCGGGTAGCTTGGCTGATTAGTTATCCAAGGCTATAAATGAATATTATTAATAATTATTAATAATTAATAAAGTTGACTATTTATCAAATCGTATTATCAAAATGATAATTCTCGTCGGGGCACCACCGCCGGGCCTTACTCCGGTGGAATTGTGATAACTAAACAGCAGAAAATCAGTCTCATATGATTTGAATTATCCTGCAGAACAACAAATCTTACTATATCTTACAGAATAACAATGAAGGCGTGATATCCGAACACTAGGCTCTGCTTAAACAAATCAATTTGTGACCAAATCTTGCATGAAATAACAACAACCACTCATTAAAAATCAATCAGGATTTATTTACATACAGGTGTCAAAAGATGATAAACGCAACACCCCAAATAAACCTGATGGCAGAACTTAAGTATTATAAAACAATTAACTAGAAAAACAACAATCAATAAAAATGAAACTTAAAGTTAAATGCATGGAATGAAAAAAAAGAAATCAAAGCAATAATAAAAATGATATCACGAACATGTACGGTTTAAAATATTGTGGCTGCATAAAGATGGCTGCATTTTTTAAAGATGGCGGAACGGGGCGGCGGGATGCGTCTCGGTTCTGCGCGGGGCAGGCTGTCCACAGGTCCTTTCAGGTGAACTCAAGCAGAGAGAGAGAAGTTAGGAAAGAGGAACGGGTCTCACCCTGGGCCGGGGCCGAACTTCGAAGCGGCTTCTCCCCCCTTTCCAGCTCCCAGGGACCGGGGACACGTGAAGCGGAGCTCCGGATGAAAAGTTGAGACCGAGAGCTGATGGGAGCGGCTCCGCGCGCCGCGGCTTCAACGGGCTGCAGGTCCAACGGAGCGGCCCGATCCGATGGGGGGGCCTTACACCTCCCCCCAGCCGGGGGGAGAAAGGAAGATGGGACCTTGGCCCGGAGCCAAACGTCCTGCTGCTCAGGATGAGAGGTTGATCGGAAGAGAGAGAGGAAAAGGAGAGAGGGATTCAGCGCCACTTTCTGCGCCGCTGTCTGCGCCGCGGGTCCTCGCTGATTCTCCGGCCAGACCACGCTGCAGACCTCTCCTCGTATCCCCCCCTTTGGGGGGGGGGGGGAGGCCGTGGTCCCTTTGGCCCGGAGCCAGAAAGACGTGCTGATCCGCCAGTTGAATGAAGGAAAAAGAAAGAGATGAACGCGCAGCGCAGCGCAGCGTTTTGATCCTACGCGCGCTGCGGTGACGTCATCGGTGCCTCATTGGGATTGGGTGCGCGTCGCTCTCAGGCGCCGCCCCATCCCGCAAGGCATGCTGGGATTGTAGGTCATGGCACAGTCGCCATTTTATGAGGCACATTAAAGCCAGTTTCAGGCCGGGGGGGGTTGACCAGGGTTTCAACGTTTGAATACGGTATACATTCACAAAATGTTCATAAACCTTTATAACAGTCCACATGATCACTGGGTGTGGTCCAACATATATATATATATATATATATATATATATATATATATATATTTCTCCTAATTAAAGTGTTGCAATGCTAAAATTGATTATGCAAAGGCCGATGAGATTTATGTGAGAAAATTATTTAGTGGTTTTGTTTTTGTTTTTCAGAATGAACACAAGATGGCTGCTTCACTGAGAGTTGTACTTGGAGAGGACAACGCAGCAAAACTAACTCTGCCCAATGGGATGCCGGATTCAATAGAGGATCTCAAAGAAGACATCAAAAGAAAACTCAGCTTGCCTGGAAGTTTCAGACTACAATACAGAGACATTGAATTGGATAATGAGTTTGTGAACTTGACAGAGATCTCACAAATCAAAGACAAGAGCACTGTTAAAGTCATTTACTTAACAGATGAGTCAGACACAACCACATGTCAACCTGTTTCACGGTGGTTAGATGACAGTTCTTTGTCCACAGCATCAGACACAGATGTACTTTCCTCTCCCGAATCCACATCTTCAGGTTCTTCCCTTAGGTCACAGCCATGGCCCCAACATTTCCAGATACCTCAGTTTAATTATGAGGTACAGATTCAGTTGGAAAGGGCCAACCAAGCCTTCCTGAACAGTGGTACTCTTTTGAGTCCGAAATTAAAGTCGGATATACTTGATGGTTTGGCATCAGAAATTGTCAAATACAAAGTTTGCCCTTCAAGTTCAGAGTTCGATGACGTGGCCCAGGCCCTCATAACAACGTATCCTTGTTTAAAGGAGCAGGGATCAGTTACTGGCTTCTATGGATGGAAAATTAGTTTGAAGTATAAAATGTCAAACTACCGAACAAGACTGAGGAACATTGGCTGCCCAGAATTGAGCATAAATGCCACCAAAGAAAAGCGAGCTGGTTCAAAAGTTGGACTCAACTCAAGTATGTTAGTGTTCTTTTGAACCAGGTGAATGGAGAAAATACAATGCAAGTGTAATTTTGATGCACGTATGTTAGAATAACATATTTTCATATGCACTACAAATGTCTGTGCTCCATCCCAACACTGGCAGCTCCAAGATAATGTTGCTCTGTTGAACTCTCATAACTCACAGAAATCAATGACTGTGTGAGAGGAGAAGGTGAAGACTTGATCCAAACATGTGGAAGAATCCTCTATAAACTCTTTGGTTTTAAACTTAACCTGAGTTACATCCTTACTGTTGTGAGTTTAAAGGCTCTGCTGGGAGTTGAACACAGGATCTCCTGTTTACGAGACAGGCGCTTTGACCACTAAGCCACAGGGCCCTCAATTGAACAAACATGTATGTAGATAGGCTAGTTTTAGCAATAAAAAGAAAGGAGTGAATTGGGATTCAGAAGATTCTCCCTTCAGTCATGGCTGTCTGGCCTGATTCAAAAGTTACTGATCTGTGAGGGTTGAGAGTGGTCTTTAAGATCCCCTGCACCGATATAAAGGTTTAAAAGGAGATGGACACTGACTTTCCAATGACATTGATACACAGTTACGTCAGCAGCACACAGCAGTCATGTGGAAGCAGCAGCGGGATGACCGGGGGGGGGGGGGGGGGGGTGCAGGCAGGCAGAAGCAGCAACAGCAGACATCCACGTAAGCAGGTGGAAGCAGCAACGGGATGACCGGGGATGGGGGGAGGGGGGCCGGGAGCACAGGCCAGAACGCAGCTCCCAAGGCTCCAGCCTGCAAACATGCACAAAAGAGAAAAAAGGGGGGCCAGCACAAGAAACTACAGGAGCGATGGACAAAAATGATAGCTATGAGATATTTATAATAGATAAAAATGGTAATGGAGAAGAGAGGCAGGGAAAAGGAGAGGAGAAGAAGGGTGAGAGGCACCGCCCAGTGGATCATGTCGGTGCCCCCGTGCAGCATAAGCCTATAGCAGCATATCTACCGCGAAGCTATATTTGAGACTAAATTATTATAGTCTTGTTCTATAGCTGTAACTATGACTACTGACTCTAACACACTAGAGTTTACACTACCTAGAGATTTACCAACACCAGCTAGAGGTTTACTAAACACTAACTATAGGCTTTACTAAACAGAAAGGTTTTAAGTTTAGTTTTAAAGGTGGAGGTGGTGTCAGCCTCCTTAACCCAGATTGGAAGTTGGTTCCATAGTAATGGTGCCTGATAGCAGAACGCCCGCCCTCCAAATATACATTTGGATACTCTAGGAACTACGAGTAAACCTGCACCCTGGGAGCGGAGAGCTCGGCCAGGAATATAAGGCACTATCAAATCTTGTAAATACTGCGGAGCTAAGCCGTTTTGGGCTTTATATGCAAGTAATAAAATTTTAAATTGAATTCTGAATTTTACAGGTAGCCAATGGAGCGACGCTAACACTGGAGAGACGTGGTCTCTCCTGCTGATTCCTGTCAGCACTCGTGCTGCTGCATTCTGGATCAGCTGGAGCCTATTCAGCAAATTACTTGGACATCCTGCTAATAACACATTACAGTAATCCAGTCTAGAAGATACAAACGCATGAACTAGTTTTTCTGCATCACTCTGCGAGAGTTTTTGCAATATTACGGAGATGGAAAAACGCTATTTTACAAACCTGATTAACATATGGTTTAAACGACAAATCCTGATCGAAAACAACACCAAGGTTTCTCACAGTTGCACTGGAAGCCATCGCAAACACCATCTAATCCCTTCCTAAGATGCTCTGGACCAAGAATGATAACCTCTGTTTTATCTGAATTTAGAAGCAGGAAATTTCTGGACATCCAGTCCTTGATGTCCCTAAGACATGCCTGAAGTTTATCTAACGGTTCTGTTTCATCCGGCTTCATAGACAAGTAGAGCTGCGTATCATCAGCATAACAATGAAAGTGTATGCCGTGATTCTGGATTATACTTCCTAATGGCTGCATGTATAAACTAAACAAGATTGGCCCTAGCACTGAACCCTGCGGAACACCATAACAGACCCTTGACTGTTTTGAAGAAACCTCATGTACATGAACAAACTGGAACCTGTCAGATAGATATGATTTAAACCAACGTAGAGCTGTCCCTTTAATCCCAACAACATGCTCTAACCTGTGCAGTAAAATGCCATGATCTACAGTGTCAAAAGCAGCACTGAGGTCCAGTAGAACCAGTATGGACACTAATCCCTTATCTGAGGCCATAAGGAGGTCATTCGTGACTCGAACCAGTGCTGTCTCTGTGCTATGATGCATTCTGTACCCTGACTGAAAGACTTCAAACAGATCATTTCTATACAAATAGTCACATAACTGGCTTGAAACTGCCTTTTCCAGAATTTTAGATACAAATGGAAGGTTAGATATTGGCCTATAATTAGCTAAGGTGTCTGGGTCAAGAGAAGGTTTTTTAAGTAAAGGTTTAATTACTGCCACTTTGAAAACCTGTGGTACATATCCTAAGCTTAGGGATAGGTTGATTTGGTCCAGTATTGTCACATCAATAAGAGAAAAAATATGTTTGAATAGTCGAGTCGGGATGGGGTCTAACATACATGTGGGTCACTTAGCTCTATTAACGAGTGAAGTCAGCTTAGGGAGGTCTATAGGATCAAAACAGTCTAAAGACAAGTCAGAGCCTAGGGAAGTCGCTAAAGCTGAAGAAACGCCCACAACCGGCTGGTTGATTTCTTCTCTTATTCTCGTGATTTTACTGTTAAAGAAGCTCATAAAGTCCTCACTACTGAGAGCTGCAGGAATGCACGGCTCCACAGAGCTGTGACTCTTTGTCAGCCTGGCTACAGTGCTGAACAGAAAACGTGGGTTACTTTTGTTATCCTCTATCAACGTTGAATAATAAGCTGTTCTGGCTTTGCGAATGGCTTTTTTATATACTATTAGAATATCTTTCCATTCACGATAAGAGTCTACAGACCTACAAGAGTACCACTTCCTTTCCATTTTACGCACGTTTTGTTTCAACATGCGAATATCTGAATTGTACCAGGGAGTTAAGCTCCTGTGGCTAGAAACCCTCCTTTTCAAAGGAGCAACTTCATCTAAAGCTGAATGCAACAAATCAGCAGCGTTACTAGCAAGGAAATCAACATCTGCAGAGGTAGAACCCAGGTCACTGGCCTCGACTACATCACTATTTCGCACCGTCGTAAGATAAGTAATGGCCTCCCTAAATTTAACAATAACTTCATCAGACAAACATCTGCTAAAATAATACCTCCTATTTTGCACTTCAACATCAACAAAATTAAATTCAAACGTTATTAAGTAATGGTCGGATAAAAGGGAGTTTACAGGTGACACCAACAGACCATCAGTTTCAACACCGTAGGTGAGAACGAGATCGAGAGTATGATTAAAACAGTGCGTCGGTTTATCCTCTTTTTGTGAGATACCCATTGATTCTAGAAGAGAATCGAAGGCTAATTTAAGATTATCGCTTTCAACATCCATATGAATGTTAAAATCACCCACTATGATGAATTTATCTGTGCTGATCAATAATCCAGAAAGGAAATCTGAAAATTCAGACAAAAACTCTAGATACGCACCAGCAGGGGGCCGGTACACTACCACTAACACAACTGGCTTCTCTGATTTCCAGCTCGGAAATTTCAGACCAAGCATGAGGCTTTCAAATGTATTATAGTTGCACTTAGGTTCAATTTTTATTTGGAGACCGGAGTTATAAATTGCTGCGACTCCTCCGCCTCGGCCCGTGCTTCTAGGAATGTGATGGTTAAAGTAGCCGGGCGGAGTTTATTCATTCAAACTAACATACTCTTCCTCCTGTAACCATGTTTCTGTTAAGCAGAAAATATCACTCCTGCTCTCTGTAATTATATCATTTACTAACAGAGACTTAGAGCTTAATGATCGTATATTTAGTAGTCCGCATCTAATTTTTCGGTCTGTAATTGGTACCAAATGTACATTGGTTTTAATTTTTACAAGGTTATCTTGATTAACGCCTCCAAAACGCCGCACCTGGTGAACTTTTGGAGGGCGGGGAACTGCAACCACTTCTATTTTGCTAGGCAACTGGCCAGAGTCGCCAATATCATGTAATCCTACAGTTTTAGAGTCGCTAATTACATAATGCAATCCTACAGTTTTGTTGGCAGGCGTTGGTCCTCGAGAAGCAGCAGAGAAGTGTGTTAAATTACAGCTCTGTATCCTGGCCTGGACCCTGCATTGTCAGGGGGAGTGTCTAATAACATTGGCCAGATTTCTAGACATAAGAGCTGCACCACCCCGGGTGGGATGAATGCCGTCCCTTCTAATCAGACCGGGCTTTCCCCAGAATGTCTCCCAGTTGTCAATAAAGTCCACGTCGTTTTCTGAACACCACTGAGACAACCAGCGGCGGAGTGAGAGCATGCGACTAAACATGTCATCGCTGGTCAGATTGGGGAGGGGACCAGAGAAACCTACGGAGTCCGACATGGTTTTGGCGTAGTTACACACCGAGACAATATTAATTCTGGTTACTTCCGACTGGCGAAGACGGGAGTCATTAGCTCCGACATTGATGATAACTTTACCATATTTACGATTACCCTTTGCCAGCAGCTTCAAATTTGCTTCTATGTCGCCCGCTCTGGCCCCCGGGATGCACCTAACTAAGGTCTCTGGAGTCGGCCTCACATGTCTCACAATAGAGTCTCCAATTACCAGGGTCGGTTTCTCAACAGATGTGTCGCTGAGTGGGGAAAAACGGTTAGACACATGAAGCGGGTGGTGGTGTTCCGTGAACCCATTAGGACTACGCGTCCTCCGAACCGTCACCCAGCGGTCCTGACTGGCCGGCTGCTCGGGAGCTGCAGGGGAGCGGCTACGCTCAGCTGCTACAGGCCGGTCCGTCGCTAGCTTAGCCTGGTTAGCTGAGGAGGCTCTCGGACTATGGTTTAGTTGGCCGAACCGGACCTCTAACTGACTGAGCCTCGCCTCCAGCCCTGCAAATAAGCTACACTTTAAGCACTTACCGTCTTCACTAAAGGAGGCAGAGGAATAGCTAAACATTTCACACACCGAGCAGCAAAGAGGTGAAACGGTGGGAGCCGGAGAGGCCATGCTAAGATGCTAACGGAGGCTAATGGACAGAAATGTATCGGTGATTGGTGACAGTGAAAGTTACGGAAGAGAAAATGAGCGAGTGTTGAAATAAAGACAGAAATGTACCAGATATAGTGCTATTTTACCAGAAAACAGTCTAAGTTTTAGATAAAAAGTCGGGATAGATCTGAGCCTGCGCGCCGTGCAGCAGCAACAGACCGCAACACCAGGAAGTGACGCGATGTGTGACGCAATACGTTACCCAATCAGCAAGCCAAGAGATGAGCAGGCCTGATTCTCACTTTGGGTGCGAGAGGTCCCGGGTTCAATTCCCGGACGAGCCCCAGAGATTTATGCAATTTGTGGTTTTTCTCCTCCAAGTAGCAAAGTTTCAAGACTGTAGTACAATGCTTTACCTGAAGACCAACATTGGCATGATGTGTGAATGCTGAAAACCTACATCTTGCTTCTCTTTCATGCCAAGAGGTCAGCCGGTAAGGCCTAGTCCGTAAACCCTTTCCCCTTTCTTTAATTGGACTCCTTTTTTGTTTCAGATAGATAGATGAAATAGAGGACAATTTGGTTTAAAGTTAACAAGTTTAGATAGATAGATAGATAGATAGATAGATAGATAGATAGATAGATAGATAGATAGATAGATAGATATAGATAGATAGATAGATAGATAGATAGATAGATAGATAGATAGATAGATAGATAGATAGATAGATAGATAGATAGATAGATAGATAGATAGATAGATAGATAGATAGATTTTCATTTCTGTACTTCTGGTGTGCTTTTAAACAGTTTTCTGTTGTTAATAACAACAGTAAAAATAGATCTTAAATAGAAAATAGATCTTAACAAGTCCCACTTTGCTGCCATTAACATTGTTACATTATTGTTTGGAAACATGCAGGTCCCTCGGATTAAGAGTCTGATGCTCGACATCTGAGATACCGAGGTCTTGCATGAGAACTTTGTTTCTGTCTTTCCTCCATTTGTTTTTTTAATAGCTTAAGATGAATATTTAAAATGATCATGTCATTACTTAACAGTCAGAAATAGCTGTCAGCAGTTAATCCACCTGAACAGGGACTTGAACCCTGGACCCTCAGATTAAAAGTCTGATGCTCTTCCAGTTGAGTTATTCAGTTCACATTTGGAGTGTTTTGTTTCTTCTTTTTCTTCATGTTTTTTCAAATATAAAGCATTTCAAAAAAAGCCTTGGAGGAACTTTCAGTGGTTGTTCCTCTTAAACATGACAGGAAATGCTGCTCAATTCTGCTTAAACTTTGCAGGTTTTTCCTCCATTGAAGTCTTTCTGTCTAGAAAAAGTCAGTCTTCAGTTTTCCAGTATTTGAACTTAATAACTGCGTACCAATGTCATTGGAAAGTCAGTGTCCATCTCGTTTTAAACCTTTATATCGGTGCAATAGGGGATCTTAAAGACCACCCTCAACCCTCACAGATCAGTAACTTTTAAATCAGGCCAGACGGCCATGACTGAAGGGAGAATCTTCTGAATCCCAATTCAGTGTCACTGCTTTCTTTTTATTTCTAAAATTAGCCTATCTACATACATGTTTGTTCAACTGAGGGCCCTGTAGCTTAGTGGTCAAAGCGCCTGTCTCGTAAACAGGAGATCCTGGGTTCAACTCCCAGCAGAGCCTTTAAACTCACAACAGTAAGGATGTAACTCAGGTTAAGTTTAAAACCAAAGAATTTGTAGAGGATTCTTCCACATGTTTGGATCAAGTCTTCACCTTCTCCTCTCACACGGTGATTGATTTCTGTGAGTTATGAACAGAGCAACATTATCTTTGAGCTGCCAGTGTTGGGATGGAGCACACAGACATTTGTAGTGCATATGTAAGTGCATCAAAATTACATTTGTGTAATGTCCTACGCACGTGTGAATTGTTCGGTGCATTTGTTTTGTGAATGTTGTCCTGTGAAGGGTGGTGTTCCTTCTCCGGGTGGGGAGAGAAGTCCTGCCTCAGGTGGAGGAGTTCAAGTATCTCGTTGTTCACGAGTGAGGGAATGATGGAGCGTGATTGGCAGACGGATCGGTGCAGAGTCTGCAGTTATGCGGTCGATGGTCGTGGTGAAGAAGGAGGCCCTGTCGCTTAGTTGGTTAAAGCATCTGTCTAGTAAACAGGAGATCCTGGGTTCAAATCCCAGCAGAGCCTCTCATTCATTCATAGTCCATGGTGGTGAAATGGAAAAATGGCATGTAGCTTAAAAAAAAGAAAGGCACTTAGAAGGTTTCTTAACCAAAGTTTAATCACACATTCCATTCTTAAAGTTCTTCTAAGACAGGTGTGTCCAAAGTCAGTCCTCGAGGGCCGCAATCCTGCATGTTTTAGATGCAAGAGTACTTTTGACAAAGTACTCTGCTATAATTAAGCAAGCGCGTGAGAAATACTGCCAGAACCAGCAGTGAAAGATATGTGATCTTTCAGGCGTCTCAAGACATTTGAGTTTAGAGGCTCTGCTGGGATTTGAACCAGGATCTCCTGTTTACTAGACAGGCACTTTGACCAACTAAGCCACAGAACCTCCATCTGTGATCCAGAAGGTGCAGAACTCTACACTCTGAAGTTGAAAATCACTCATCTTGGAGCATTCCGATAAATCCAGGATTTCCTTTGTACATTGGCCATTGAGTACTTTCTCTAACAAACTTTAATACATGTCATCTTTAGTATAGTGGACAGAATCTCTGCCTGTCACACAGAAGACACACAATTCCCCGCCAGGGAGAGAACCTGTTTTGGATATCCATGACTGATACATATGAACAATGGTCAATAAGATAAAAATGACTCTTCCACACACCATAGGCAGTTGTGGTTTTCCTGCTAAAACAGACAAAACCGTGCTGTAAATCTTCCAGTGATATGATATTCTCTGTTCACTGATGGGTCCTGATCCAGAAGTTCAGCCTGGAAGAACCAGACAAGGGACCTTTTTCAACTTTTTTTTCACCTTTTTCAAGCACAGTCCCTTACCATCAGTGTAGCCAATTATATAGTAATCATTTATATATATATATATATATATATATATATATATATATATATATATATATATATATATATATATATATATATATATATATATATATATATATATATATAAATGATTACTATTAAAACTATGATGCATATTCTATTCTGTGATCTTTTCTTGCCTCTCAATACAGTGTGATTTTGTTCTTTACTGCCTTGTTTTGTCTGCAGAAAATAAAAGGCTTCGAATCTGCATCATGAATTGACTTTTTATTTCAGTGTGAAAATATCAACAATGGTCTCCACACAAAAACTTAAACGTAATAATTATCTGAAGGTGCATCAAAACCCAAACTCATTATCCATCTATCTATCTATCTATCTATCTATCTATCTATCTATCTATCTATCTATCTATCTATCTATCTATCTATCTATCTATCTATCTATCTATCTATCTATCTATCTATCTATCTATCTATCTATCTATCTATCTATCTATCTATCTATCTATCTATCTATCTATCTATCTATCTATCTATCTATCTATCTATCTATCTATAGAGCGCAAACCGCCCCAGCACATGCTGGAGGTCCCGGTCTGATGAAGCCAACAGGATAACATCATCTGCAAAAAGCAGAGATGAAATCCTGAGGTTCCCAAACCGGATCCCCTCCGGCCCCTGGCTGCGCCTAGAAATCCTGTCCATAAAAATTATGAACAGGACCGGTGACAAAGGGCAGCCCTGCCGGAGTCCAACATGCACTGGGAACAAGTCTGACTTACTGCCGGCAATGCGGACCAGACTCCTGCTTCGATCATACAGAGACCGGCCAGCCCTTAGTAGAGGGCCCCGGACTCCATACTCACTCAGCACCCCCCACAGAATGGCACGAGGGACACGGTCAAATGCCTTCTCCAGATCCACAAAACACATGTAGACTGGTTGGGCAAATTCCCATGAACCCTCGAGCACCCTGCGGAGGGTATAGAGCTGGTCCAGTGTTCCACGACCGGGACGAAGACCGCATTGTTCCTCCTGAATCCGAGGTTCGACTATCGGCCGTAATCTCCTCTCCAGTACCCTGGAGTAGACTTTCCCGGGGAGGCTGAGAAGTGTGATCCCCCTGTAGTTGGAACACACTCTCCTGTCCCCCTTTTTAAACAGAGGGACCACCACCCCGGTTTGCCACCCCAGCGGTACTGTCCCCTTCCTCCATGCAATGTCGCAGAGGCGTGTCAACCAAGACAGCCCTACGACATTCAGAGACTTGAGGTACTCAGGGTGAATCTCATCCACCCCCGGTGCCACTGAGGAGCTTACGAACTACCTCAGTGACCTCGGCTTAGGTGATGGATGAGCACGCCTCCGAGCCCCAACCCTCTGCTTCCTCAGTGGAAGGCATGTCAGTCGGGTTAAGGAGATCCTCAAAGTATTCCTTCCACCGTCCGACAATGTCCCCAGTCAAGGTCAACAGCTCCCCACCCACACCGTAAACGGTGCCGGACAGAGTACTGCTTCCCCCTTCTGAGGCGCCGAACGGTCCTCCAGAATTTCCTCGAGGCCGACCGAAAAGTCTTCCTCCATGGCCTCCCCGAACTCCTCCCAGACCCGAGTTTTTGCCTCCAGGACTGCCCGAGCCGCGGCTCGCTTGGCCTGCCGGTACCTATCTACTGCGTCAGGAGTCCCACCGGCCAACATAGCCCGGTAGGACTCCTTCTTCAGTCTGACGGCATCCTGTTCTTCCGGTGTCCACCACCGGGTTCTAGGATTGACCTTGCGTCCACAGCTTCGAGCCGCCGCGTTGACAATGGAGGCAGAGAACATGGTCCACTCGGACTCGATGTCCCCCGCCTCCCCCGGGATCCGAGAGAAGCTCTCCCGGAGGTGGGAGTTGAAGATGTCCCTGACAGAGGGCTCGGCCAGACGTTCCCAACAGACCCTCACAATCCGTTTGGGTCTGCCCGGTCTGTCCAACCTCCTCCTCCGCCAGCGCATCCAACTCACCACCAGGTGGTGATCAGTTGACAGCTCAGCCCCTCTCTTCACCCGAGTGTCCAAGACATGCGGCCGAAGGTCAGATGAAACGACAACAAAGTTGATCATTGACCTCCGCCCTAGGTTGTGTCCTGGTGCCACGTGCACTGATGGACACCCTTATGCCTGAACATGGTGTTCGTGATGGACAAACTGTGACTCGCACAGAAGTCCAACAACAAGACACCGCTCGGGTTCAGATCGGGGAGGCCGTTCCTCCCAATCACGCCTCTCCAGGTATCACTGTCATTACCCACGTGAGTGTTGAAGTCCCCCAGTAGAACAATGGAGTCCCCAGTTGGAGCAGTATCAAGTACTCCTCCCAGGGACTCCAAGAAGGCCGGGTACTCCCCACTGCTGTTCGGCCCGTAGGCACAAACAACAGTGAGAGACCTTTTCCCGACCCGAAGGCGCAAGGAGGCGACCCTCTCGTTCACCGGGGTGAACTCCAACACATGGCGACTGAGCTGGGGGGCTATAACCAAGCCCACACCAGCCCGCCGCCTCTCACCCTGGGCAACTCCAGAGTAGTGGAGGGTCCAGTCCCTTTCAAGGCGCTGGTTCCAGAGCCCAAGCTATGTGTGGAGGTGAGCCCGACTATCTCTAGCCGGTATCTCTCAACCTCACGCACAAGCTCCGGCTCCTTCCCCCCCAGCGAGGTGACATTCCATGTCCCCACTGCGAGGGCTTTGGTCCAGGGATTGGGTCGTCGAGGCACCCCGCCACGACTGCTACCCAGCCCACATTGCACCCCATCCAAACTTGTTAACTTTAAACCAAAGTGTCCTCTATTTCATAATAGGAAAACTATCCTGATGAAAAAACATTGGACCGATATAAAAGTTTAAAAGAAGATGGACACTGACTTTCCAATGACATTGATACACATTGATACAGTTATTACTGTAAGTTCAAATACTGGAAAACTGAAGACTGACTTTTGCCAGACAGAAAGACTTCAATGGAAGAAAAACCTGCAACGTTTAAAGCAGACTTGAGCAGCATTTCCTGTCATGTTTAAGAGGAACAACCACTGCAAGTTCCTCCAGGACTTTTCAAAACCTCTGAAATGCCTTATATTTGAAAAAACATGAAGAAAAAGAAGAAACAAAACACTCCAAATGTGGCCTGAGTAGCTCAGCTGGAAGAGCATCAGACTTTTAATCTGAGGGTCCAGGGTTCAAGTCCCTGTTCAGGTGGATTAACTGCTGACAGCTATTTCTGACTGTTAAGTAGTAACATGATCATTTTAAATATTCATCTTAAGCTATTAAAAAAACAAATGGAGGAAAGACAGAAACAAAGTTCTCATGCAAGACCTCGGTATCTCAGATGTCGAGCATCAGACTCTTAATCCGAGGGACCTGCATGTTTCCAAACAATAATGTAACAATGTTAATGGCAGCAAAGTGGGACTTGTTCACTCTGAGCCAGGACAAAAACTAGTGAAAGTCCAGATTAAAGATAAGGAGGAGGAAGCCGGAGAACAAGCTGCAGCAGAACAATGTGAGAGATGTCCGATCAGGGAGGAAGAAGAACAGGCTTCAGGCAGAAGGAGATCCAGATAGATGGAGGTCTCATCTTCCACCTCATTCATGGTTTTGCTACTGCTCCATCATCGTCTCCTACGGCACCAGGAGATGCTGGACCCGTCCACCTCCCTCCTGTCTGTCTCTAGCATTCTCCTGGTACTTCACCGCATGTTTAGCTGAAACCCAGCTGCTATCTCCACTTCAACAAAACACAAACACCTTTTATGTGATTCTGATCAGAGTATTGTTGTCCATGTAGACATACGTGTTGACTGTTTGAGTTCATTTTCATAAAGACTGCTAACTTTCCCCCAGCGTTAAGAGAACTCTTAACGCCCTCATGTTTGCTGCGATGGCTGGGAATCAAACCCAGGTCAACTGCTTGGTAAGCAGCCATGCTGAGTGACCACTACACCACCAACGCTGCAGGAAAGAACCTGAAACTGCTGAATGAGACGTCACAGTTTTCCAGCATTACGACCAGATGAGCAGTCTCCATGTCAGGGAAAGTAACTATTTGATGATGGTTTCTCCAATATCACAAGCTACTTACCTCCATTTGTCCCTTAGCTCAGGGATTCTTAACCTTTCTGACCTTGGGGCCCAATTTTTTCAGTACAGAGTGGCCCGGGGCCCGTTAAATATTAACACTGTATAGCAGGGGTATTCAACTTTAGGTCCATTTAGAGAAAATTTACTCAAGCGAAGGTCCAGAACATCATAATAAATAATCCATAATATATATATATATATATATATATATATATATATATATTCAAGTAGCCTCATAGTTGTATCAACATCTGCATCTGACTGTTATATTAAAAAAGTACATATTTGCCCATTACAGTTTTTCACAGTTACTAATACCCAAAAAGCAAAAATCTGGCACAATTTGCACAACCTTCACTTCATGTACCAATTGCTCGACCCAAGTTGGCACTACTTCGCACTCCCTTATCTGCATTAGAGTCTGACTTTCCTTCTTTACACTCTGATGTCAATTACAAATCACCTTGCTGTCAAAACACTACACACAATGTTCAGTCGTTGAACACACTTCTCAAATAAAATCTCAAAGCATCAAACTACAACACACAAATATTCAAATCTCTAAACTTTCAGGTCTGTTGAGCAATTTTCAATCAGGACTGCAGTATAAAAACACCGCAATGGAGGTGAATGAGTACATTTTCATTGATGAGGTTGGGTTCAACCTCGTGAAGAAGAGGCGCCGGGGCAGAAATGTCATTGGCCAGCGGGCCATTGTTGAGGTCCCCGGCCAGCGTGGTGGCAACATCACGATGTGTGCGGCCATGAATCATCATGGCATCCTCCACCATCATGCCCACCTAGGGGCCTATAATACTGCCCGTCTCCTTGCCTTCCTGGATGGCCTGCATGACCTGCTAATACCACCTGGTCGGATGGATGTCCCACATCGGATCCATTATATTGTCATCTGGGACAATGTCAGTTTCCATAGGGCTGCTCTAGTGCGTGGGTGGTTCCAGGACCACCCACGCCTTTCCACTCTATTTCTTCCACCTTACTCTCCCTTCCTTAATCCAGTAGAGGAATTCTTTTCAGCATGGAGGTGGAAGGTGTATGAACGGAACCCACAGGGCCGGGTCCCACTGTTCCCGGCCATAGAGGAGGCTTGTGGCGACGTAAGCGTGGAGGCCTGTCAGGGCTTCATTCGCCACTCAAGGCGATTCTTCCAACGCTGACAGGGAGCACATTGCCTGTGATGTCGATGAGGCCCTCTGGCCTGACAGGAACCAGAGGCATGATGGCTCATTTTTTGTTGTGAGGGGGGGGGTTACTGTACTGTACTGTTCTGTGTGTGCTAAAATTAAACTTTTTTTGGTTGCATATTTGTGTGCTGTTTTATGTTTGACTATACAAAAGTAGGCCTACAGACATTTTACAAAAGGAGAAAAAGCACATTTTCCAAAGTCATTGTCATTCATATGGTGTGTTCTGTTTCTATAATTGTGTTTTCAGTTTTGCACCTAAGTGTGCTGTAAATGCTTGGAAGTGTGCAGACAAATGCTTAGTTGTGTGTACTCAATGAATGGTATGTGTGTGTCATTTGAAAAAATGGCTGTGTGTACCAAATGAAAACACGAGTTCCATTTTTTGAACAGGTAAGAGATTTGATGGCAAAGAGTCATCTTGCAAAGGGAGTGTCAGGTTTAGCATTTTGTGTGTGAGTTTTTCAGATATGTGTGTTCAGTTTGAAAAAAGCTGTTATTGTTTTGAGAAATGGGTATTACAGTTTTTTCTGAATCCTTAAGTACATTTTTTGCAACATTGGCTATTTTTGCTAAACTCTACACACAAATGAGAAAACCTTTCACCAAATTATCAAAACGTTATAGTTCTCTTGCAAAATCAAACACAGTTTGATTAACTCTACACACCTTAGTAAAAATGGTGTTTTCATATCAGACAGTAAACACAGGCCATCATTTACTAAGCACATAATGTGCCAACTACACACTAATGGTATGAATATAAAACACATCTGGCTTTTTTCTTTTTCTGTGCACAAGGTGGCTAGGTCAGTTTGAGGTCATACTTTTGTCATAGTTCTGTAAACACACAGGGATCCAAACTTCAAGTATTGGTGTTTATTCACACTCGTCAAAACAAAGACACAGCACAGAACACAAAATAATACATTCACAAAAAAAAGACAATCAGCCTACATCATGCCATCTCTCTGGGTCCGGCCACAAAATCTCATCCACATCGCATGCGATGTCCTCCAGTCCAAGGCACCGGGGAAAATACCTCCTTGCATGCCGTATCCAGGCCTGACATGATGCCTGCTCAATATCTCCACATGCCTCCTCCATTGCTTGTAAAAGGGCTGCGTTGATGGGGATGGAGGTCGTGGACTTTCCAGCGCCAGGCAGAAAAGAACTCTTCAATTGGATTTACAGTAAGAATGGAGAGTATGGGGAGGTTGAGTGCCATGAAGAGTGGGTGATCAGTAAACCAGTTGCGGACCAAAGCAGCCCTATGGAAACTAACATTGTCCCATATGATGACATATCAGGTCTGCTCTGGCCCTTCTTCTTCCCCCTCCTCATCCTCCTCTTGCTGCTCCTTGTCCTCTTCCTCTAACTTCCTCTAAACCTCTTGCTTCTTCACCTCCACGTCCTCTTCCTCCAACTCCTCTGATTCTTACTCTTCTTGCTCCTTCCATTGTACTCCACACAGACAGCTTACCTGTGGCTTATTTATAGTGCTTAGGCTGATTGCAAAGTGAACGAATTCTCTAAAATTGTTTTCACATGTGAAAGTGTGCCAGACAGTTGGCAAAATAGTGTAAATAATAGCCATACATGTGTATAATTTTGCTAGGAGTGTTTTGGAAATTTGGCAATTGAGTGTAAGCAGTGAATTGTGCCTACAGTTTTGAAAAGTGTGTGTTACAAAATTACAAACTGAGTGCAAAGCAGTATTTGTGCTTTTAATTTCGCTAACTCAGTGAGTGGTTTTGCTATGTGTGTTAATAGTTTTAGAAATTGTGCTACAAGAACATAATTAGCGCCTAAGCTTTCAGAAAAAACTGTAACGATTGTGAAAAACTGTAATATGTGTAACTTCAATTACACATATTTTTTTCTCTTAAAAATAAAATAGATTTTATTTTATTTTTCAAATGCTATCTTATTTTATTTCTTTACCAGCAGTTTGAATTTCCGCTTTTCTTTGTTAATTGTCTCAACACATTTTTATAATAAATGAATATAAACACATCTTAACAATTGAACAGTTTTGCAGTTTTTCTTTCTTCCCCTGTTATAATCTTATGCCCCCACTTTCTGTCGTTCGGTGAGAGAACTGAGCTCTAACTTCTCCTGTCAGGACTTTAAATCTGGGCTGGATGGTGTCAGGTTCTCATATGCATGTGGAGGTGCTCATTGTTGAGGCTGAAACGATATTTAGTTTTAATTATGTTCATTGTGGAGAAAGCTGCTTCACAGCTGTATTTGGACCCAAACATGTTTTAAGATGGTCAGCTTATTTTCTGTTACTTCAGTTCAGACTTGAGGGGATATGTTTGATGAAAGACTTTGGGCCAAATCCACTAAAGGATTGTGCGGCTTTTGCGGCCGGTAAATCGGTGCAAATGAGACAAAAAGAGAGCGTCTAATTCACAAAGCACCCGCAAAGGGCGAATTGCTCCACAAACTGCGCTGCCAAGCAAATAGTGGCAGTCTGCGCCGGTGCCATTTGCATGCATGTAAATTAGGTAATATTCATAAATTCGGCGCAAAATTGCCCCCTTTCTATGCAAATAAGCCTCATTGCAAAAAGCGTCTTATTCACAAAGGCCAGCGCTATTTGCCACATGCAAAAATAGTGGAGCAAATACCGTCTTTCAGAAACATGTATTAACTGCGCGCAAAATCACTCTTCACTCCCCCTGCAGCTCTTTTTCTCTCTCTCTTCAATATGATTCAAGCCTGTGTGATACAGAATGATATTAAGGGTGAAATCTATAGTCAGACATGACTGTAAACAATCAGATCAAGTGGGGTTGTGGACTTATCGGATTTAAAAATAAAAGTAACAGGACGGAGTTCAGGATTCATCCATACATAAGGGCTGCTTTATTACAAAAAATTCCACCATATAAACATATAAATCTAGAATATGTGTGTTTCACAGCTGACCTGTAGGTGTGTGTAGCAAAACACAGAACACGAATTACCATTAGATCCTGATCTGATCCCGATCCAGTGTTAATGAAGTTACTGGTGCTGTGCCTTGTGCGTAAATGCGCACAGCCTTGTAACGCCCGCCAATGTAATAATGCCCGCAAACGTAATAAACCACAAATGTAATAAAAATATGCAGCTTTTAATGTAATAATCCTGCAAATGTAATACATTTCCCACAAACGTAATAGTCCTGCCTACTACAAACGTAACACGCGATTTCCCAGAAATGTAATAACTATTACGTTTGTAGAGATTTATTACGTTTGTGGGGAAGTGAAAATCTTCAACTTTCAATGTTGTAATAACTTCCCACATATGTAATAATGCAATGAATAATGGTTGTTGGTATATATATATATGTAACGGTTAATGTAGAAAAACGGCTATTTTGCAAACTAGCCGGTGAATGAAAATTATAATAAAACCCATCCGCACTCTCGCAGCCTGCCCTGCATAATTAATGCTGTGGATGTGTCAGACCCCACACTTTTTCGGGGAGTGTAACGTTAGGCCACTCAACTGAACTGTAGGCTATTCTGTAGTAACTGGACTCTATCTACCAAATTAATTACGTTTGCTTAGTTTGTTTTGGTTTAATCAATTTGTGCAAATGGAGGAGGAGGAGAGACCTCATCTCATCATGCTCTTCGGGTTTGCGCAATTCGGGTTTAGGAGCTTCACCTTCTATGAGAGAGACGCAACAACTGTTTGTCTGTTTTGGAGGTGGCAAAGAGAAGAATAGATATTTCCTCACAAGAACTGTTATACTGGATATTTGCGAGTACATTACCCAGACCTATGTTGTGCCCAAATTCAGAGCGCACAGAGCGCACAGAGCAGAGAGCGCTTTGCCACCTCGGTGGCAAAGCTGTATTCTGGGGGGCCAATGACGTGATCTGTAACTTGCATTATTCGTTTTGGAATACTCAATTTAGATATATACTGCATGGATTTGGACAAATACGTGAAAGTTGATGCTATTGTGCTCTCTGCAGTTTTCATAGGGACCAATGTGTGTGCAGAAATATGGAGAACACTGGAAACAGCTCCGCTCACTCAGACAAGTGCAAATTGCACTCAGCCGCAAAACTTTATGGGCGTGTTTGCTCCGGTATATCATTAGAGCAAAATCTTTTGTGAATAGGACCTTAAAGCAGGGCAAATTGCGGGCGCAAATGCAGCGCAATTCACAGCGCTATTTGCGGGCGCAATCTGTTCTTTGTGGATTTACCCCCTAGTGTTTTGTTTCAGTGGCATTTCACTTTCGCACTTTGAACACCACGGTCTCTGAACGTATGGGACACTGGTTTTGTCCCAGTGGGAAGACTGAACCAGGATGAATCTGTCCATTCCGGGTTGAACTTCCCTTTCCACCTGTTACGCTTCTCATCTCTGTAAGAGTCAAGCTAATTACTTACTAAGTAACTTCCTAAGTTTTATTTACATTAATAAGTTGTCAGGACTGCGCGTGTCGGATTTCATCCGAGCCTGATCAGCTGAGACGGCAGAGCCCGCAGCTCTCTGGCCGCTGCAGCCGTGTCACTTTCCGATGCTTTTGCGAGCCCGAACAACAGTCCAGCCCACACATCTACATCTACAATCCCTCAGCAGTAACGACGGAGCCGCACGAGCGGCACCGACCTCCCCGGCCGCGGGGACGCGTCGGGATAAATGATCACGCCGCGCTCGTTCGCTCTGGGCACAGACCCAATTAATCGATCCCTGATCCTGGTGGATTTAAACGTACTCTGTGCAAAATGAAGGATTTTCTCTATAAATACACACCATTTCTCTTACTATTACATGTACAGCTAGCTGAGTGTCTTCTCCTCATTTGGTCGGGAGTTGCTATGCAGTCCCGCGGCCCTCGCGGCCCACATGTACAAAACTGAATTTTTTTCGCGGCCCAATAGATGGCGCTCGCGGCCCAACTGTGGGCCGCGGCCATATGGTTAAGAATCACTGGCTTAGATAATGTTATGGACCAACAGGAAGCACTTACTACACTGAGAAACATTGTCAGTGTTTGTTTTGGGCCAATGCTAATGCCCAAGTCTGACTTGTGTTTCAACCAAAAAAACTAACGGTATTTGGTTTTTAAAGTTAATTCCTTACATATTTTCTTGAAGAACAGGTGGACATTCAACTGCTGAAATGATGTCCAGTTTGATGAAGACATGGGCACAGTTGAATTGGTCATAATTACCAAGAGGTTAGGCAGCCAACGCAACGATCAGACAGAAGCACAAACATAAATACAATAGAAGAAGAAACTGATCATATTTCTACACTGAATGTAAATTGAACCTGGGCCATGGTAGTGAAAGCAGCAAATCCTGCCCACTAGACCTCCAGGGAAACACGTTATGCTCTCTTAAAGGAGTTGTTTTACTACATTTAGTTGACTAATGTTTCTGATTCAATCAAACAAACATATTTATTTCAGATTTAAAGAAAGGATAACTGATGTACTTCCACTTTATGGACACTTTTGTTTAATGTTTGAGTTTTGTCAGAGAAAGTACTTGATGGCACATGTACAAAGGAAATCCTGGATTGCTCCAATTCATCCAAGATGAGCTGGTTTTCAACTTCAGAGTCCACTGATGAACTTATATGTTTGAAGAGAAGAACTGACACTTTGAAGAACTGACTAACACGTTCTTTGGTAGGTCTTTTTTATTTAAATTCATCATGTAAGTGATAAAATTGATCAAACATTACACTTGTCAGTTTAGATTAGCATGAAACTCTGGTGACATCAACAAGAAAGTATTTAAGTATTTAAGGTAGACTTTACCTTGTAAGGCAGTTTATTAGGAGGTGTGATCATGAAGAACCACTCTTCTGTTATTCAGCAGGCGGGCCATTAGAAGGCCGTCTATTAAGTTTGGTAAGATATAAAGACGTTCACAGTCACGATAGCCAGGAACCGAACCTGGGCCGACTGCTTGGAAAGAAATGTAAAACTAACTTAATGTAGGCTGATGTTACCTATTAATGCATGCTGGGGATAACACAAAAAACCCCACTGATTAGTTTTGAAAGACATTTTAGTCTACGGTTAAGAACTGCAAGTCTTCTTGTATGTTCAAACATTAACCGTTGTTGGCAGGATTTGAACCTGCGCGGGGAATCCCCAATGGATTTCAAGTCCATCGCCTTAACCACTCGGCCACAACAACTTGTCACATGCTTGAACATTTGGCTGAAATAAATGTGTGTTTGTTTGAATCAGAAACATTAGTCTGAGGTTTGTTCCCGTACTTATCTCACAGCTAACCTGCCGGGACCAATTTTGTTGTGGAATATTGATCACAGATTATCAGATGTCCTCGTTAGTATAGTGGACAGTATCTCTGTCTGTCACGCAGAAGACCGGGGTTTGATTCCCCGGCGGGGAGAAAGCCTGTTTTGTATATGCATGACTGATACATATGAACAATGGTTAAAAAGATAAAAATCACTCTTCCACACACCATAGGCAGTTGTGCTTTTCCTGCTAAAAAAGCTGTCATTGATGAAGTTCTTCTAATACAAAACCGTGCTGTAAATCTTCCAGTGGATGATATGCTCTGTTCACTGAGAGGTCCTGATCCAGAAGTTCAGCCAGACAAGGACCTTTTTCATGTGAGACAAACACGATAGCCACTAAACTACAGAAACTGTGCAACAGGTTATTGATCATCATTCAGTTTCTATTTCTATTCCCCCTTAATGTTATAAAAAAAAAAACATCTAGACAGGTATGATGTGACCGTGATTTTTTGTTTTCCGGATATGTGTTTTGTGGCTTGTTGGTCTAGTAGTTTTGATTGAAACATGTGGAAACACACGTGGTGTAACAACTCAGATGTCCCAACCAAAGTAGATGGCAGTGGCCAAAGCCATAGCCGAGTACAGTGATGAAATAGAGTCCCGCTCTGGGAAGATGAAAAATAATGACAGTCCTTCGAGCCAGAGTTGAACCAGCGACCTAAGGATACCTGTTTTACTGGTTCTACAGTCCTCCACTCTACCAACTGAGCTATGGAAGGAGGATGCATGTTGACAGCTCCATGATTTCTGTGTATTTTTCTACCAAGGACTGAAACTGGGAAAAGGAAACATTTTAAATGAATTATTGTCTCCCTTATGCGCCGCTTGCCGGGTCCTTACCACTGGCAGAGTCCATTGTCCTTGGCTAAGTGTCCGGGCCGTAGCACCCCCCCTCTCCACCGCAATCAATTGAAGTGTGAATGGTCTGAAAATCTTATCCAAACACCCTAGTGGATTTTGTTGTGTCCGTGGCACCTTTTCTTTCTTTTTCCAAACATTTGAGAAGCACTCTTGCTGCCACAGGGGTGCTGTGACCCGGATTCGAACCAGGGTTGCTGCAGCGACAACGCAGAGTACTCACCACTACACGATCACAGCTTGAAAGGGTACGTGTACCCAGCTTTAGATATGTGCTCGGTTTCCGCAGTTATGTCAGTGAACACAGTGTGAGGTTGGAAGAAGAGTTTACGGAGGTGTGCCGCCCCTGTCGTCAGGTAAGGGCATTTGCTTCAAATGAGATATGAGGAAGGAAGAGAATGAATAAAAGAGGTCCCATGAAAGACAAACATAATGCATGAGCCGGGGCAGCTTTGGAAACATTATGGAAGACGGCCTATCCTGCGGCACCTTTGAAGTGTACGTTTCCGGGCATACACAGAGACAAATGAAAGAATGGCAGCAACAAATCGTACATTGGAAGGTTTTTTCCATCTTGCCAATGAGTTCAAAAACCACTGCCAGCCTGCGATTTAGCTCTCCCAGTGTTAGAGTCTAAGTGTTGGTCGCAGAGCTTATCCCCTCAGCCACGTCGGGCAGCTGTCGATGACTCTTTAGAGGAAAATTTGGTTTAGCTACCCTCCGGTTATTACAAAAATAAGGAGAGAATAGAAGTTCTCCAATAGAATGACAAAACAGAGAGCATCCACATTCACTAAGAGCAGGAGTACTTTCGACAAAGTACTCTGCTATAATTAAGCAAGCATGTGAGAAATACTGCCAGAACCAGCAGTGAGAGATATGTGATATTTCAGGCATCTCAAGACATTTGAGTTTAAAGGCTCTGCTGGGATTTGAACCCAGGATGTCCTGTTTACTAGACAGGTGCTTTGACCAACTAAGCCACAGAACCTCCATCTGCAATCCAGAAGGTGAACTCTACACTCTGAAGTTGAAAATCTCTCATCTTGGAGCATTTGGAGCAATCCAGGATTTCCTTTGGCCATTGAGTACTTTCTCTAACAAAATTTAACACATGTCATCATTAGTATAGTGGACAGTATCTCTGCCTGTCACGCAAAAGACTGGGGTTAGATTCCCCGACGGGGGAGTGTATCTGTTTTGGATATGCATGACTGATACATATGAACAATGGTCAATAAGATAAAAATGACTCTTCCACACACCATAGGCAGTTGTGGTTTTCCTGCTAAATGCTCTCATAATGCCAAGTGGATGAGAGTAGGTGACATCATCACCAGGTAGTTGGCTTCCAACTGCACCAACTCCTAAAAAATGGACACGTCTGAAATAGCAAATTCGTGAGCATCTACAATTGTGTAAAACTAGAAAATACAAATCACAAGTTTAGTCACATGTTGTCCTTCAACTGTCTGGGTGTCCAGAGGAGTCCAGACAGAAAACTGGTTTACTCTGAAACACTGATGAAACCTCACATTACAGACACTTTTAGATGATTGTTTTTGACCAGGTGGCAGAGGTCCTGCTGCATGGAGGGATAGAGAGACCGGGGTAGAGAAACCTTCCCCGTAGTTAAACAGCGCGTGACCCAGTCACCACGTGACTTGGTCAGCCATCTTTTCCTTTGTCTCAGCCCATCACATGTAAGGTAGATCCACGTGACGTTATCTCACCATTTTGTTTGGTTGTGAAATGTTCCGCCATTTTGTTAGGCTCACGTGGCGTTGTTTCGCCATTTTACTTTTGGTCTTAGTAACGTTGTCTGCCATTTTCCCTTTGGTTCACGTGATGTGACGTGGTCCGCCATCTTGGCTATATGTCCACATGACGTGACGTGAGCCACACACACACACACACACACACACACACACACACACACACACACACACACACACACACACACACACACACACACACACACACACACACACACACACACACACACACACCTCGGGGCCTCGGGACCTGGGACGGTTGCTGCTTGTGTTTCTGCCGGTTCCATGCCTGTTTCGTGTCTGTTCTGTTTTTTTTTTTCAGATCTCCAGTGCTCGACATGCGCCCCCCCCCCCCAAAAAAAAAACTGGGTTTGTATGTGTATATATATGTATGTGTATGCGTATGTATGCATATATATATGTAAATATATTAATGAGATAAATATATTAACAATGCACATATATATGCCTTAGGTACTTACCAGCATGGTATTAACCATTAATATGTGTGCAGACAAGTAAGGCAAGGCAAGGCAAGGCAAATTTATTTGTATAGCACAATTCAACACAAGGTAATTCAAAGTGCTTTACATTGACATTAAAAGTGGCAAGGCATAATTAGACAGTAAATAATTTGACATAATTAGACAGTAAATAACAAATATGATTGAATAAGATGATAAGAAAAGAAGTAAAATTAAAGCTGCAAGCAGCGATGAACGGGCCCTCGCACTCACGGCCACCGTCCCCCATAAGCATATCAGAAATGACACCACCCACGACTTCCTATGTCAAACCATTCAAAAGTTATAGCAGAAAAAAGGGACGACCAATCAGAAGAAGGGGCGGGGCTAATTCAGCCCAATAAAGGTCAAGGACTCAATACCGAGTCCCATGACACCACCCACGACTCTCTATGTCAAAACATTCAAATGTTATAGCAGGAAATAGGGACAACCAATCAGAAGAAGGGGCAGGGCTAATTTTCACCAATTATGGTCAAGGACTCAATACCGAGTCCCATGACACCACCCACGACTCTCTATGTCAAACCTTTCAAAAGTTATGGCAGAGAAAAGTATTCTAGGGGGCGCTGTTGAGCCGTTAGGCCACACCCATTAATGCAAACCATGAAATTAATCGCCAGGCCTGGCTTGCATGCAAAATTTGGTGACTTTTGGAGAACTATCAAATATGGACCAATCAGATGAAGGGGAGGCGCGCGTTTTGGCGTCTAGCGTCGCCACAGTAACACTTTTGAAAGAGAAAAGTAATGCCGGTAGTCGCAGGAGGGAGACGCACATTTTGATGTATAACACATCTGGGTGCACGTTATGGTTCGGGCCGTATTAATTGCCGAAGGAATGGCATAAATTGCGCCAAAATTACACAATTAATTCAAAATGGCTGACTTCCTGTTCGGTTTCGGTCATGGCGCCAAGAGACTTTTCTTTAAGTTGCGACATGATACAGGTGTGTACCGATTTTCGTTCATGTACGTCAAACCGTATTATGGGGCTTGAGGCGCAAAGTTTTTTCTGTCTGAACCAACCAGATGAAGGGTGGGCGCGCTTTTTGGCGTCTAGCGTCGCCAAGGTAACGCTTTTGAAAGAGAAAAGTAATGCGTGTTGTCGCAGGATGGAGACGCATATTTTGATGTATAACACACTTGGGGGCACGTTACGGTTCGGGCCGTATTAACTGCCGAAGGAATGGCATAAATTGCGCCAAAGTGACACGATTAATTCAAAATGGCTGACTTCCTGTTCGGTTTCGACCATGTCGCCAAGAGACTTTTCTTTAAGTTGTGTACTGATACAGGTGTGTAGCGATTTTCGTGCATGTACGTCAAACCGTATTGTGGGGCTTGAGTCACAAAGTTTTCCGGGGGGCGCTGTTGAGCCATTTCGCCACGCCCATTAATGTAAACCATTAAATATCAAATTTTTCGCCAGGCCTGGCTTGCATGCAAAATTTGGTGACTTTTTGGGCATGTTTAGGGGGGCAAAAAGGCCTTCCTTTCGTCAGAAGAAAGAAAGAAAGAAAGAAAGAAAGAAAGAAAGAAAAAAGAAAAATTCCTACAGATACAATAGGGCCTTCGCACTGAAGGTGCTCGGGCCCTAATAATAAAAAGCACGAGCTGTTAAAAATAAGGGCAGTAGAGTACAGCAGGTAAGTTTAATTTAGGGGTACGCTTGAGTAAACAGTAATGTTTTTAGGCCTGATTTAAAGGATCTACAGTTGGAGCAGACCTCAGGTCTACAGGAAGTTTGTTCCACCGGTGAGGAGCAGAATAACTGAACGCTGCCTCACCTTGCTTGGTTCTGGTTCTTGGGACACACAACAAACCAGATCCAGAAGACCTAAGGGGTATGGGAGCTTCATAGGGAACTAACAGATCAACCATGTATGTTGGTCCAAGACCATTCAGTGCTTTGTAGACCAGCAGTAAGATTTTAAACTCTATCCTTTGACTCACTGGAAGCCAGTGTAGTGATTTCATGACCGGTGTAAATAAAAAAACAAAAACAAAAAAAAAAAAAAAGTACAGACCCTGGAAATTTAACATAGATGCAGACACACTGTCCCGTGTTCCACTTGATATTAGCGACCTCACGTCAGTGTGCACAGAAGAGTTATTTCAGGAGGTGGTAAGCGCGGCTTGGGAGGGAACACGAGTAGCCCAGCAGAAAGAAGTCGCTAGGGTGGCTGTCCTTTTGGTTCCTCTCAGGACGTTGTGTTGCAGCCAGGCGCGCCCCTCCAGGAAATCAAACCTGATGAGTTGAGACATGCACAGAGGGATGACCTCACAATTAAGGATTAGACTTAAAGAGTCTGGTGCCCGACCCACTGGAAGTATCAGGAGATCATTGAAAAGATCTGCTCATAGACTTCTCCGTGAGTGGGATCGATTAAACCTTGAGAATTGGATCTTGTACCGAGAACATGCAGTCAGATGCAGTTTCATTAAACAAAAGAAACCAACAGTTCATATTCGGGCACCGATGAGTAGCTTGATGTCCAACTCGCCACTCGAACTTGTGTGCATCGATTACCTGCACCTTGAGAAAAGCAAAGGTGGGTACGAGTACATTTTGGTTATGGTGGACCACTTTATGCGGTTTGCTCAAGCCTACCCAACCAAGAATAAATCCGGTCGTACAGCAGCGGAGGGAATTTACAATGATTTCATACCCCGTTTCGGGTTTCCCAACAAACTCCATCACGATCAGGGGCGAGAATTCGAAAACAAACTCTTCCAGACTCTCTGGCAGCTCTTGGGGGTTGGACATTCTCGAACATCCCCATACCACCCCAAAGGAAACCCCGCAGAACGCTTTAACCGAACTTTGCTGCAGATGTTGCGTACCCTGACAGACAAAGAAAAGATGGCAGAAAAAATGGCAGAAAAGAATGACAGAAGCCTACCAGGTGGCTAAACAAAAATAGCCTCTCGGCTAGTGCTAAGGGAAAGTTGTACTATGATCAGAAGGTGAGGGGAGTAGTACTGAAACCGGGGGATAGAGTGTTGGTCAGGAACCTAGGAGAGTGTGGCGGACCTGGGAAATTGCGCTCTTACTGGGAGAACAGGATATATTTGGTCAGAGAACAAGCTTCAGATAACCCAGTGTACATCGTCCATCCAGAGGGGAATGGCCAGGGGAGGACTAGAACCTTGCACCGAAACTTGCTCCTGTTGGTCAATGATTTGCCAGTGGAGTGCCCACAACCATTAACTAAGCCAACCTAAAAACCAACGCGCAGACAGGCAGTGACAAAGAGATAGGAAAAGCGGAGACCTCTGATTCAGATGATAACTCAGGTAATGGGTATTGGCTAAGAATACCACAAACCTGGATTGAACCCAGAACAGCAGTTACTCCTGAAAAGCTAGCGGTTAGCCAGAGCAGGGGAGAACCAGTAAGGCAAACGCGGATCCAGTCCGACGGAAGACGTGTTCAGGGTTTGGGAGGTCATGATGAGTCTGGGCGACGATTGCCAGTAATGGGGACCGCAGACACTGTTGAGGACCTGCCAGGTATGGCTGGGCTCCACGGGGAAGGTCAAGTTGGGAAAGAGGGTCAGAAGGAAGAGACTGATGTGGTGGTGGAGGAGACAGGTGAAGATGAGTGGCAATTGGGGAATGAAGTTGGGACTCACAAAGATGCCTTAGAGAGCAGTGACAGTCCAGCAGCCCTGAACCTACCTCAGTCAGATGTCGAGTCTGAATCCCCTCAGTGCGGATGTAGTGAGGAGCAGAGGAGCAGAGGAGTCTGTTATCTGAGGAGCAGATAACAGACTCTCAGTCCAGTCCACCAACCTCACTGAGGCGGTCCACTCGACAGAGGCGGCCAGGCCAAATGCTTACCTACTCATCCCTAGGTCATCCTACGTACCAGTCAAGGCCCATGGTGAATGCAGTGGATACTTGCTCAGTACCTTCTACTAACCTGTGGTGTTCACAGTCATACTTACCGTTGGTCCAAGGTCCACCTTTGGTCCAGTTTCCATATTCACTGTTTCTTTATCCCATATGCATTTGTTAGAAGGGAATAGCTGTAATCAAGTACAACTGACATAAGTGACGAACCAAACATTCCTAAGTACGTTTGGGAGTTTTGATTTTATTTGAGAGTTTTGAGTACTACCTGTTGAAGACAGTGATTTTGTGTTAAGGGGAATTTTGATGTCTAATAACCGTTGTGAAGGAGAACGTTTTATACTGGGAAGCAGTGGGGCGGAACGGTGTGGTCGCTCCAGAGGTTCCGGGGTTCGGTAAAGGAGGTGCACCTGCCTCGGTCACTTCAGAAATGAAATCATGCTTTAATTGCTCCACACTCCACCTGCTTTTTACAGGTAAACATATCTGTCACCACAGTCCTCACCATTGGGACCCGTAACATATGTGCCGATACTTTTTTGACCGATGTTTTGAAAATGACGTGATCGGGCCCGATCGATCGGGACTACACTAGTTCTGTCTGATGTGGTGGTTAGTGATACTGGAGGTCCTCAGGGGGCCATTCTTTCTCAGTTTCTGTACACCTTATACATCACTGACTTCCAGTACAACAGTGATTCATGCCACCCACAGAAACCCTGGGATGATGGCTGTTGCCGGGTGTATACGTGGGGGAGAGGAGGGGGAGTACAGGGAACTGGTGGACAGATTCGTGGATTGGACCAAACCGAACCACCTGAGGCTAAATGTCATCACTGTTTAACTTACAGTAACTGTTTATGAGGAAGTGAAACTCGATGGAAACCACCAGAGAAGGAACACGAGGAGAGGTGGTGTGATAACTCACCTGAAGATTCCAGAAAATGTTTGTTTGTTCAACAAACTGTAACAGATGGAGGTCATGTGGTCATCATGAATTCATCCTGACCTGATCATGATCATAAAACTCCACCTTCGTTAGTGTCACAGAGAGAAACAATATAAAAGCTGATGGTTCGCTCAAAGCTGCATCACAGGATCCAGTACCCTTGGATGCTGGACCATCACTAAGGTTCCTGGAACCAGATATCAGCAGGAGAACAGGATGATGATGGTAGGTCTGCTTCTTTATCTCACACAGACCAGGATGGTTGTGGCTAGAAATAAAAAAAAACCTACAAAAGAAGTGAACTGATCGGCTTCAGATTTGTTTCTTCCTTTAGCGGGCTGGTCTGCAGGACGCTCCCCCTTGTGATCCAGGTCCTGGTCCAGGTTTCTTCCCTCTTAAAGGGGAGTTTTTATCTGTTGTTGATTATGTAATAATTGATCGGGGTCATGTTCTGGTCTCTAGAAAGATCTTGGAGACAACTTGTATCGTAATAGACGCTATATAGATAAAACTGAATTTGTTCTTCACGCCTTTTAAAATATCAACAAAGTTTAACCTGTGCAAAAGAAGGATAAAAGTGCAGGTATATGGCAAGAAGATATATATCCACTATATAACTATATAACAATCAACTATATAAGTATATAACAATCAACTGTCAGGACAGGCTTATACACAGGACACAGATGCAAGGTATCAGAGTCTTTAATAGAAATTCTGGTTTAATCCCAAGGCTGAGAAAAAAAAGCAGGCTATGAAATATTTTCTATGACGTTCTTCTTCAGGAAGTTCAGGGTTAATCAATACCAAAACTCAAAATCACTCCACATAGAGGAAACAAAAGGCTAGGCAAAAATTAACTAGAAAGTTCCACTAGGATATAATACAACAAAAAATCTCTCACTAGGAGGAAACTGATAGTAACTGTGGCAACAACTGTGATCCAAAACTGTGAAGACGGCTGGGGTGAACGCACATGAACAAAGACGAACACACTGGCACAAGACAAGGGGAGACACAGACTACATGAACACATGAGGGTAATGGGGAGCAGGTGAACACAATCAGGAATCAGGGAGGGCAATCAGACCGGTGACACATGAGGAAGAGCAAGTGACCTGAAACGAGAGGAGAGTTACTTCTTTCAAAATTAAACACGAATGACAAGACAAAAAGGCCCAAGGCAAGACAACCCCTCCACTGTGTGACATCAACTATATAACTATATAAGAATGAACTATATAACTATATAAGAATCAACTATATGTAAGGGATAATGCCCGATGAGGTGTCCATTAACATTAAAATATGGACGACGTGGAGACGTGAACCGTCCTCCGCTTTGCATCGGACAGTTTGCCTCCGCGAAGTTCATATATTTATGATAATGTACACCTCGAAGGGCATTATCCCACTTATACCAAGGTCACTTACCAAAAAACATAAATATTAAATCAGTTATTCATGCTTAAAGTGTTTTCAGTTGAAATCATTTGTTTTATAACAAGCCACAGCTGAGCGACTGAGCGACTATTGAATCTCTCGTCTGCAGCCGCTTGTTCGTTTAAAGTTTGTGGCTTGCGATCCTCGCCACTGCTTGCCAGAGCTTTGGGAAATGAGAAAATGTTGCTCCATATTCGTCACTCCTCCTGTACTGATGGAGCGCCGTAAGCCTGCAGGCTGCTCTCATAGCGATGACCCGTCACCGACATGATCTGGCCAGTTTCCAGCCCAGCATCAGAGAGACGACTACAGCTGTGCTCCAGAGGCTACGTCACCTCCTTGTGCCGTTTCTCCGGTTTCTTTTCATTTTCTTACCTCTTCTGCATCCCAGTCATCAAAATAGTTAAATTCACCAAATAAATTAAAATAAATTACAAAATCACTCATGTCGCCTCCCTGCGGTAGCCGGTTCTTCTTTTCTGAATCTCCGTTGCCGTGGTTACCACCAGGCAGTTGATTCACCGCAATGATATTAAAGTTATCAGGCAATTTGACCAAACTTGTTTTTCCAAGTGTAGGTTATAAGTTCTAACCTACACCTGGCAGCCAATCAGAATCGAGTATTCACACAGTCCGTGGTATAAAACTATATAAGAATCAACTATATAACTATATAACAACCAACTATATAACTACATAAGAGTCAACTTTATAAATTATATAACAATCAACTATATAACAATCAACTTTTATCTATATAACAACCAACTATATAACTATATAATAACCAACTATATAATTATATAACAATCAACTTTATAACTCCATCTGATACTTCACTACCCACAGTTCCACAGGTGAGGGGGGAACATAGATCTCAGTCAACAGCGTCTCAGGTGTCTCTTCACTACAGCAGAACACAGTCCACATGACTACAGATGCTGATCCACCTGTAGCTTTCACCTCCCAATAGTTTATTTCTTTGTTCCTCACAGCTGCCAGTGTTGTTGCTGCTGCCTCTGTCGTCTGTCAGTCTCCCGGACGCCATGATGGGTGCCATCCAGGAAGAGGGTGAGAAAAAAGTGGGATTATGAATGTATTTGCTTTTACATCTCCTCTGACTGACACGTGTGATTGTGCTGGTCTGTCTAGAGGTATTTGATGGTCCACGCTGAGATCTGATATCAGCAGGACTCAAACTTTCCTCAACCTTTGCTCTGTTTTTACACTTTTATTTTGTATTGTTTTGCTTGATAGTTTTGTTTCTTTTCATTGTTGTTTTGGGATTTTGACTGGTTTTAGCCTGGACAGCACTTTGGTCAACTCAGATTGTTGTAGAAATAATGGATGAAAGAGTGAAGGTAGGCAGGAGCCACTTGGGTGATTGTTTGGTAGCCAGAAGCAGAGCTTTGAACTTGATCCTGCAACTGGAAGCTAGTGCAGAAGATTAGCAACATGAGCTCTCTTGGGTTGGTTGAAAACCAAACATGCTGCTGCATTGTGGGTAATCTACAGAGGTTTAACTGAGCAGCAGGGAGGCCGAACAACAAGGAATTACAGTAGTCAATAAGTGATATGACCAGAGCCTGAACCAAGAGCTGTGTCGTATGTTCTGTCAGGTAGGGTCTGATTTTCCTAATGATGTAAAGAGCGAATCGGCAAGACCAGGAAACCGAGGCAACATGGTCATTAAAGGTCAGGTGGCTGTCTAACATGACACCGAGATTCCTGGCAGAAGATGTGGGCACAAGTGTGGTGGAACCTAGCTGCTTATCTGAGGAGGCAAGGAATGACTGGCTGGACAGACAATAAACTCAGTTTTGGACAGATTTAGCTGAAGTTGACGGTCCTTCATCCATAAAGAGACATCAGAAAGTGTTGCCAGGTGGGAAGGAAAGGAAGAGCTGGGTGTCATCAGCATAGCAGCGGTAGGAGAACCCATGAGAGCTGATGATTTCCCCTAGTGAGATGGTGTGAAAAGTGAAGAAAAGAGGATATTGAAATAATTGGACTATCACCCTGAGAGTGGATACTCTCCTGTACATATTTGTAAATAGTGTTTTTTGTTGGTTTGCACTGATGAGCACAAGTTTGAAAGCAGGGACAGAATAAACCCACCACCAACAAATCGGCTTGCCATCATTTTTATGGCACAACAGGAACCCCATCACAGATACCCTTCGGATGGATGTGTATTTTTGTAATTGAATGTGTTTAACGCTTTGATTACAGCATGTGCATCTTTTTGCATGTGTCTTCCAGACTCGTCTGTGAACAGAGATCTGACAGAACCAGCTGCTGAAATAAAAGCTGATGTACCGGCGATGACTCTCCATCATCTTCTGTCGACACGTCGGTCCAGACAGAAACGGCAGGTGTGGCACACAGAGTAATCAGGGGAAGGATATGCCACAGTTATAATATTTGCTTGTTTAATTTGCATTTTGTTTGATGCAGCTCAGGTCCAATTCAGGTGATGTTTTCTGAGTGTTTTCTGCTAAGTAAGAGGTTTGGTTTATTGTTAAAAAATGTAGTTTTGTCCGCCGTGCGCCATGTCCAAGTCTCACCAGTAGGGGGCGCAGACGCTCCACGGAGCGTGGAGGAACGACGGAAGTCTGGTGATGAAGAGTCCGAAGAGGAAGAGTACGGACTCGAGGAGAAAGTTACCTGTTTTGTAGCGAACTTTGATGGTTGTAAACCGTGATATTTGCTCTTTCAAGAACAAATTAAAAACTTTAAATTAAATATGTAGTGGAGGACAGTTTCCTTCTGCACCACGCTACATATTTTGGTAGCAGAGGATGGTTGATTCAGCCCACGGCCCAGTCGCATAAAAGAAAAGAAGAACAGAGCAGCAGAGGACCATGGAGGAAGCAAGGGATGAAGTAAGCAGGATAATTCTGGAGCTGGCAATGACGGATCTCATTTCCCTATGTGAGCATCTAAAGTGTAATGCACCGGTCGAGGGTTTTGTCAAAAGACCAAGACGCGCCCTCATCAGGTTGGTGGAGACAACATTAGATGAAATAGAGGAGGGTGAAGAGTCCACAGAGTCATACCAGCAGTATCTGCAGCGTGTACTGTCCTATCTGGCCTCTCTGAAGCAAGAACAGGGGGAAACTGAGGCTGAGATTGTAATTCAGGAAAAAAGTGAGTTAGAGAACTTGAAAATGCACTACCAGAAATTACAACAGCAGATGGAAGAGGAAATTGGGGCTTTCGAGGAAAAGATAAAGGGAAAAACACAAGCAAAAGGAGGAGACACCGTGCCCGCCATTAGGACTGCAAAGGGAGAGGACACAAGGACTGCCACCACAACACAAACCAGACTGCCAGAGGTAACGTTGAGGCGGGAGTTCAGGATAATTGGACAGATTGGTGAAGCCGGCCAAAAGGACAAATTGTCCTATACGAGCCTCATAAACCAGATAGAGGCTGGACAGCGTAAAGGACATGGAGAATGGGAGATCGTTGAAGCAGTCACACGTGCTGTGAGCCCAGGTCTTCATCTGCGGGAGATGCTGGAAATCAAGCGAGATGTGACGCTGCAGACCCTCAAGACCATCCTTAAGGGTCATTACAAGGTAGACTCCCCTTCTGACCTATTGCATCGCCTGATGAACATGACGCAGGATTCGAAAGAGTCAGCACAGAATTTCCTGTTCAGAGCAATAGAACTGAAAGAGAAGTTAATGAGAATTTCCAGTGATGATGATGCGGGTGAGGAAGGTGAGCAGTTTAGCCCAGAACTGATTCAGAGAAAATTCCTCCGCTCAATAGAGACCGGTCTTTACAGTGATGCGGTTAAGTTCCAGCTCAAGCCGTATCTCAGTAACCGTACTGTCACAGATGAGGTGTTAATTGAGCGGATTAGTGAGGCTGCAAACCTAGAACAGGAAAGACAACAAAAGTTGAAAAAGACAGTCATAAATAAGCCTCCAAGAGTCAGTGAAGTGCAGGCTGAGGGGTATCCACTTGGCACCTCGGTGGCAGCAGTTGACACAAACCGTGAAGCAGGGGGGAAGAGTAAGAAATGTCTGGGACCCAACACAGAAACAGACCCAATAGAAGTACTCAGGGCTGAGGTTGTAGAAATGAAAAAGCTGTTGTTACAGACAGTGGAGGCCACAAAAGCCAGGCTAACAGAGAAAACATTCGCACCCAGCCGTAGTCGGCCCAGGGGTTGTAGGGCGTGTCAGGAAGCTCAGATAGGTGACTCCTGTAGACATTGCTTCAGGTGTGGGCAAGAAGGTCATCTCTCCAGGGGATGTCGACGGACCAGAGAGCAGCAGGGAAACGAGACCGGGCTGCCGAGCTGGGACCCTCGGTAGCCCGTGAATCATCCAGTCTCGGTATGCAGAAACCTGTCCCACCTCACACACTGTTTAAAACCTCATCAGTCAACTACCTTCCACCACGACGTAAGGAACGACTCATAAAGTTGATCGCAAAGAGACACACCGTCCATTGCATACTGGATACAGTTCCAGTAGTAGCTTTATGGGACTCAGGCGCTCAGGCGACCATCATCAATGAGGAATGGAGAAAGCTGCACTTACCACACAGCACGGTGCGACCTATTAGTGACTTGTTAGACTCGGACGTTCTGGTGGGAGTGGCAGCCAATCAGACTGAAATCCCCTTCATGGGCTGGGTGGAGGTAGAATTTAGACTAGGAAGAGATTCCGCCACGACAGAGCCAATCTTAGTACCTATTTTAGTGTCGAGTGACCCACAGGTGGCAGCAGAGCCCATAATTGGCTATAATGTGATAGAGGAAATAACAGGAGAGGGCAGCCAGGCTGCAAATACAGAGACTATCCACACTATGTGTCAAGCCTTTCAGATAACAGCTAAAACAGCACGAGCAGTGTTTCAACTGATCCATGCACCTGCTAGTGAGGAAGATGTAGGAATTGTACACACAGGAAAAAGAACATTCACTCTAGCCGCTGAACAAGTCACCACAGTGTATGTTAACGCCAACACTGGGGCTCAGTATCATGGTGAAGACCTGCTCCTAGTCCCTAGTGAAGAGCCGACACTACCAGATGGTGTAATGATAGAGGAGGGTCTAGTCAGTGTTCCCAGTAAAAGGTCAGATTATGTACCAGTCCCCATCGCCAACACAAACAAACACAGTGTAACCCTGCCCCAGCGCACCGTTCTGGGCCACTTACAAACAGTCAAGACTGCTTACACGGCCAGCGTTAAGCAGATGAACGGAGGAGAGGAATTAAAGCCACTGATTAACACAGTATCAGCCCCAGACAGTGACAACTCAAAAACACAGAAACCAGCCTGGTGGGACCCTCCGGTCGACCTTAGTCACTTAAATGATGAGCAAAGGAGGATTGCGAAACAGCTGCTGAGAGAGGAGTGTCACGCCTTTGCGTACAATGATGAGGACATCGGCTCAATCCCCTCACTGAAACTCCACATCACGCTGCACGACACCACTCCAGTAAGGAAAACGTACATGGCGGTCCCAAAACCATTGCACCAGGAAGTCAAAGAGTACATTCAGGATTTGTTGAACCGAGGCTGGATTACTCCTTCACGCTCCCCGTACGCCTCACCGGTCGTGTGCGTGCGAAAGAAAGATGGGACTCTAAGACTGTGTTGTGACTACAGAGAGCTGAACAAAAAGTCAGTCCCTGATCGCCACCCCATCCCCAGAATACAGGACATGCTTGACTCTCTCACTGGTAGTTCTTGGTTCTCTGTACTGGACCAGGGGAAGGCTTATCACCAGGGATTCCTGGACAAGGAAAGCCAGCCCCTGACAGCTTTCATAACCCCCTGGGGCCTGTACCAGTGGGTCCGAATCCCATTTGGGCTGAGTGCAGCGCCTGCAGAATTCCAGAGGAACATGGAAAGCTGTTTACATGGCTTGAGAGATGTCATGTGTCAACCGTATCTGGATGACAATCTGGTCCATAGCCCGAGCTTTGAGGACCACATTGAGAACCTGAGAACTGTGTTACAGAGATATCAGAAGCACGGGGTTAAACTCAGCCCCCGCAAGTGTGAGGTGTTGAAGAGGAAAGTGAGATTCCTGGGACGGTTGGTGTCGGGAGAAGGCTACACCATGGACCCAGCTGAGGTAGCCCCAGTCCAAGCCTTAAAGGAGAAAGCACCAACAACAGTGGGAGAGCTGAGAAGAGTGATGGGATTTCTCTCATATTACCGAACGTACATCCCAAACTTCTCCAGAATAGCCCAGCCCCTCTACCAGCTGCTCTCCACACCATCTGATCAAAGGAACAGAGAGAAGATCAAGGTCACCACTAGGAAAACAGGTAACCTCCCACCTAACACTCCGATACAGTGGACAGACAGTAACCAAAAGACATTGAACACTCTCATAGACAAGCTGATAGAGCCTCCCATTCTGGGATACCCAGATATGACCCAACCATTCGTTCTCCACACAGATGCCTCTCAGGAGGGCTTGGGAGCGGTACTTTATCAGAGACAGAACAGCAAGATGATAGTTATAGGCTATGGTTCCAGAACTCTCACACCACCTGAAAAGAACTATCACATGCATTCGGGGAAATTAGAGTTTCTAGCACTTAAATGGGCAATATGTGAACGTTTTCGAGATTATCTGTACCACGCCCCACACTTCGTAGTGTATACAGATAATAATCCCCTAACCTATATCCTCGCAACAGCCAAGCTTAATGCTACAGGTCATAGGTGGGTGGGTGAACTGTCTGAATTTGACTTTTCTATTAAATATAGACCAGGAAAGAGTAACGCAGATGCGGATGGCTTATCCCGGATGCCATTGGACATAAGTGAGTACATGGCACAGTGTATAGAAGAAGTGGGTCAGGAAGTTTTCAGTGCAGCAGTGCAGGGAATCAGTGTACAGGGAGACACCCCCTCAGTCTGGGCAGCAACAGTCCCCATAGAGGCAGTAGACTTAGTGAGAGATGCGACAGCACCCCCCCGAGCCACGAAAAACAAGTCTGCCAAAACTGTTGTTGACAAACTTTTCAATGATTTTGCACTACGCGTCGGATTTCCAGAGAGAATTCACCATGACATGGGGAGAGAATTTCAAAATCAGCTGATGGACCAACTACAAAAGAGCTGTGGTGTGCGAGGGTCCCACACAACTTGTTATCACCCCCAAGGCAACGGGAAGTGTGAACGGTTCAATAGAACAATATTATCAATGCTCCGCACCCTCACAAGTGAACAAAAGACTGACTGGAAGAGCTCATTAACAAAAATGGTGCATGCATACAACTGCACTCGCAGTGGGGTCACAGGGTTCTCCCCCTACTACTTACTCTTCGGAAGGTCCCCCCGCTTACCAGTAGACCTGCTTTTCAACCTACAGCCCAGAGAGGCAAAAGAGACTTACTCTGAATATGTGCAAAACTGGCAAAACAGAATGCGACAAGCGTATGAGATCGCATCCAAAACAGCGGCCCGAGAAGCTCTACGGGGCAAGAAAGGCTATGACAAAAGAATACATGGAGCCGACCTACAACCTGGTGGACGGGTGCTTGTGCGTAACCTGTCAGAAAGAGGCGGCCCTGGTAAACTGCGGTCCTACTGGGAAAGTAAAGTGCATGTGGTGGTGAAGAGAAGGAGCAGTGACAGTCCAGTGTATGAAGTAGCACCAGAGGGAGGAGGTAAAAGTCGTGTGTTGCACAGGAACCTTTTACTCCCTTGTGACAGTCTGCCCTTGGAGAAAGCAGAACCAGCCCCTGCAAAACAAGAGAGGAAAATACAGACACGGACAAGAACAAGGCAACACCAAATCAACAAATCAGTGGAAGACTCAGACAGTGAAAATAGTGATGAAATTGAGCTGGTGTGTCGTTTCCCGTACAACCAAGAATTAAGTCAGAGGGCGGCAGATTTGAATCCAGACGCAGAGCCATTTGCACCAGCTTTGATGGGGCAAGGCCGAGTACCAGGTCTTGAAGAGGCAGTGGCTGTAGAGACTGAGGATAGGGACATCACAGCTGATGAAGATGGTGAGAACGACACTGCAGAGCCTGGGGAAAGGGTACTAGAGTCATCAGAGGAAGATAATCCCGACCCCCCGCCAGCATCCAGCTATCCGCGGCGACACAGGCACCGTTCCAGAATGCTGACCTACGACGCCTTGGGTGAGCCGACGTGGGTGGAAGCTGGTGCCGAGAGCCTGCACGTCGTGAGTATGTCATCAGCCTGTGGACCACCGGTCATGTGGCGACCGTGGACATCACCAGACATTGAGATAATGGGTTGAACTCACATTAGACTCACATTATTCTCATTAAGAGAAAAAAAAATGGACTCTAGGAAGTAGAGTGGTGGGATTTTATGGACTGTTTAATGTGGGAAAAAAAGACAATTCTGGGAGAACATATTGAACTGATACTGTAACAAATGAAGAGACTGGTAACAGACTAAAAGAAGTGAGGCCGATATGAGTTCTGTTAAATTGGAGAGTTGATCTGATTGGGATCCAGAGTACAGTAACTGATGTGTAATGGTATAGGTTTAAATGTGCCAAATACTTTGATAAATGGGTCCTAATTGAATTGAATGTCAAGTGCCATTTTGAAATAAGTAATACCATTTTTTCAGTGAATTCAGTGAAATTCAATGTGTTGGGAAAGTACACTTTGGATAACTGAAATGTCCGGAGACATTTATTATTGAGGGGGAGAGTGTGGCACACAGAGTAATCAGGGGAAGGATATGCCACAGTTATAATATTTGCTTGTTTAATTTGCATTTTGTTTGATGCAGCTCAGGTCCAATTCAGGTGATGTTTTCTGAGTGTTTTCTGCTAAGTAAGAGGTTTGGTTTATTGTTAAAAAATGTAGTTTTGTCCGCCGTGCGCCATGTCCAAGTCTCACCAGTAGGGGGCGCAGACGCTCCACGGAGCGTGGAGGAACGACGGAAGTCTGGTGATGAAGAGTCCGAAGAGGAAGAGTACGGACTCGAGGAGAAAGTTACCTGTTTTGTAGCGAACTTTGATGGTTGTAAACCGTGATATTTGCTCTTTCAAGAACAAATTAAAAACTTTAAATTAAATATGTAGTGGAGGACAGTTTCCTTCTGCACCACGCTACACAGGCGAGTCGCCTGACCTCCACCTTCGACTTCAACAGCAACCTGAAATGGAAGGAGTGGACCGGTTCTCTTCCAAATGGAGTGGTCTCAATTGAGAACAGCTATGCCAGACGCACTGACTTTGTCTGCAAACACAAGTGTCATGCCGGCTTCTACAACGCTGACATGGGTTCTTACTGCAACTACCCTCAAGATGGGAAAGAGCAACGCTCATCCTCCTTTGAGATTCTTGTGAATGAAGACAACTTTGAAGTCATTGAGTGGAAGTCAGCTTCATATGGTTTAGTGCCAGAATTTTCAGTCAGAACCTGCTCCACTGAGGATATCTATGTAGGTAAGAACAAGTATGGTCTCGGGATGGTAGACAAGAGAATCAGAGCTTTTCTTCTTCCTTGGATAGGTTCTGTATATCAATATACAGACTACGAGGTCCTAACCATTACCCAGGAGTTTGAGAGCCAGCACATCTTTGAAGTCAAGTACCAGACCAACAATTCTGAAATATTTCATTATCCTCCGGAGAACATGCATACCTCCACCATCATCAACAACGAATGCAGGCCAGTCACTGAGACAGTGACTATCTCGAAGTCGACCACAGAAGAGAGAAGGTGGGACATCAACAGCTCCTTTGGGTTTGGAGTCAGGTCCACCTTCACAGGAGGACTGCCCAAGATTTTCTCCAGCAAAGTTGAAGTCAGTGCTGACATGACGTTCCAGTTCTCCAGAGGACAGACCATAAAAGACGAGTCCTCCAACACCATTTCTACAACACTCACCACCCCAGCAAACCACCACTGCAGAGTCCAGATGCTGGGTGTTATGTACAAGAGCAACATCCCTTTCACCGCACGAGTGAATCGTTACTACAGAGACAGGGAAACCAAATCCACAGTCGTCTCTGGGATGTTTCACAGCAACAAGATTGGAGATATCCAGGCTGTAGTGGACCGGTGCGAACCTGTAGCTGACACCAGACCTTGCTCTGCTGGGAGGTTCCCAGAGTCAGGCCGAGACTCAAAGCAGGACTCAGATGGAGAAATGAGATAACAAAAGGCTTTTATTGAATTCACCGGAGACCTCGGACTGAGTGACAAACAAATGGCTATGAACAAAACTAGACACTATACTTTGACTATAAAGAGAACAATAAACACTCCAAGAGGAGGGAAACATAACTAATAAAAAGAAACAAATAAACACAAAACGTTCCATATGGAGGCAAAACCTGTCTATATAAAATAATTTGGTTGCAAACACAAATTACTCTTTAACGAGGAATAAACAAAGGGCTATGAATCTAAGCTAGGGTATAAGTTAACAGACAAAAAAATCACTCGTCACGAGGAACCAACGGCTTACTATGGCGGTTACTATGGTGATTACTATGGTGGTTACTATGGTGATTACTATGGCGATTACTATGACGGTTACTATGGCGATTACTATGGCGATTACTATGGCAATTACTATGTTGATTACTATGGCGATTACTATGTTGATTACTATGTTGATTACTATGTTGGTTACTATGGCGATTACTATGTTGATTACTATGTTGATTACTATGTTGATTACTATGTTGATTACTATGGCGATTACTATGTTGATTACTATGGCGATTATTATGTTGATTACTATGTTGATTACTATGTTGATTACTATGGCGATTATTATGTTGATTACTATGTTGATTACTATGTTGATTACTATGTTGATTACTATGTTGATTACTATGTTGATTACTATGGCGATTACTATGGCGATTACTATGGCGGTTACTATGGCGGTTACTATGGCGATTACTATGGCGATTACTATGGCGATTACTATGGCGATTACTATGGCTATGGACATGGATCAAAGCTCTGGTGCCACATGAGGAAGGGCAGGTGACCTGAAGCGAGAGGAGAATTACTTTTCAAAATAAAACAGGAAATGACAGGACAAAACAAACCCAGGACAAGACAACCTCACCACGGTGTGACACCCAGAGTCCCATTAAAACATTTAAATCTAAATCAATTTGATCAGGGTTCACATGAGACCCAAACAGGAAGTTTATACGATGTGTGCTAAAATTCCCTCATATATATATATATATATATTTTTCTTTTCCCTGCCGAGAACAAAACCTACTTTCACCAATATGTAAAGAAGTACTTTGTCCTGTGGAACTGTCAATGAATTTGAGTTTTTTTAATTAGTTATTACTGGGGGGTGGGGGGGGGGGGGGGGGGCTGTGGCCTTCGTGGCGCTCAAACCCGGAGACTGTGTTGGGGGGCTGATAGGAGGGGAGATGGAGCCGGGGAAGGCGTTGAGATGAGGGGGGTGTGGTTATCAGCAAGTGAGTGTGTGTGAGCGGTAAGTCTTTGAACTTTGCCTCAGGTGTCCTGAGGGGAAGGGAGGTTAGTGGGGGCAGAATATCTTGTTTTTCATTCCTCCAGGGAGATTGTGACTGGAGCGGCCTGCCAAGCCGCCCTGTCAAGGTCAGATTGTAGAATCAACAATTGTATTTTGGACAGACAGATTCCAGTAATTTTACATCTGCCTTAAGTCTCTGGTTCATAAATTGGTGACTCCAATTAGACAAATTTGTGGTCAATTCCAATGCCAAGCTGAGCTTCCAATTTCTCCAAGGTCTTTTCCATCTTGCCAATTAGTTCAAAAACCGCAGTTAGCTTGCGATTTAGCTCCCCCAACATTAAAGTCTGAGTGTTGGTCGCACAGCTTATCCTTCTAGCCATGTCAGGCAGCTTTGAGAGGGCCAGAACAGCTGTCAACGACTTACGTTAGTTAAAGGTATAGTCTTTAATGTTGGACCTAGCAAGATTTGAAAGTGGCACCTCCTCTAAGCCCCACCCCCTCCTCCCCCTCCTGTCAGCGCTCCCACAAACTTTGGGGAACGCGCATTTGCAGGAGTCGAATCGTGCGTCCTTGCCCACCCAATGAAAGTTATGGGGATTATTTTTTTATAATTTAATTTTTTTGTAAATCTAAAAATATATTACAGAATATCTGTACCGTTTCTGATTGGGTGGGCACTGCGCATAATTTTTAGACACAACAATGAACGCATACCGCAGAAGTTGTGTCTCGGAGGAGGGACCCGACGTCCCAGCAAAATGAGCACAACAGAGAAGTTCAGAACAGCAGACAGAGCACACACTGAAGGCTGATTTATGGTTCCGCGTTACACCAACGCAGAATGGTGCGTGTCGCCGCGTACCCTACACCGTAGGCTACGGCGTACCCTACGGCGTAGCCGTGGCAACAGAGCCTGCACGGCACCGCAGCGCACCGCCACACGCGCGGGCGCTCTCCGCCCTCGCCGGGATGGAGACGCCTCCATCCCCACGGACCCCCATACTGGGGAGGTGGTATTTTTGGCTGCGTTTTCTCGTTTTCTGCGTCATTCTTCAGCAAACGTGACTCGAGTGTGTGAAGTTTTCCAACAAGATTTTTGACGTGACAAGTGCACACATGGGACAGAGGGGGGCGTGGGCGGGGCTTAAAATGAAGGCATCTGATTGGTTCTTTTCCCCCTTCCAATCCTACACAGGATTTTACAGGATTAAAGCTGTCAGAGAGGTCGGATTTTTTTCTTTCCTTTTTCTGAACACATTATTCACTGGCTACTCTCAGGATGGAAGGACCATTTCACCCAGTATAACAATAAATGTTTTTGAATATGATTACAGACTATACCTTTAATTAGTCGATATGCCAGGAAACCGCCAACTCCAAAAAGCAGAAATCCTTTTATAATTAATCCAATTATTTAGGCATCTACATAATAACATCCTCGACCGACAGAATGGACAGACACATGATCCTCCAGTGCTTCCAGGAGTCCATCATGTATCCTGCAAAAAAAATGTCCCGTCGGGGCAGGAGGGCTCCCTTGTCCCTTGACTTCTCGTCGGAAAAATTTGGTCAATTGTGCTGAGAGACCAGTTAACCAATTCCATGATTGTAGAGAGTTTTGGAGGATGTGAAAAAGAGAGGCTCTAAGACAAGACAAAAGCAGCAGCAGGGCAGATAGGGAGGGAGAGGGAGCAGAAAAGCGTCCGCCTTCACCGAGAGCCGGAAGAAGAAAAAAAATATTTAATGCTTATTTTCTTAACTCTTTCTTTCACCCGTTCCCACCGTTGACCCGTATGTAACCTGCTAAAAAGAGTTGAGTGAATCTTGTTACCTGTGGACACGCCCACTACCTCACTGACTAGACACTCCCACTGGAAACGCCCTTTGAACCCTGAGCCAATGGATGCAGCTCCACCTGCACCATCCTCCACTCTCAACCAATCAGCAGCTCCACCTGCACCATCCTCCACTCTCAACCAATCAGCAGCTCCACCTGCACCATCCTCCACTCTCAACCAATCAGCAGCTCCACCTGCACCATCCTCCACTCTCAACCAATCAGCAGCTCCACCTGCACCATCCTCCACTCTCAACCAATCAGCAGCTCCTGCTCAGCTCAGACACTCATCTGCTCAGACTCTGTTGCTTCACCATCACCAAACATTTTCTCTCAAACCTTAAAGGAAATCTGCAAACCACCTGGACTAGGTGATAATAAGTGATAATCTAGTCTCTGTGTGAAAGGCCTTTGTCTTTGTTTTTTTTACGTTATATGTTGTGTCCTTTTTGTAATGTTTGTTTAATCATTTTGACAATATACTGCAGTTAAATTCAAACCTTGGTCTCAGTGTTTCATTGTCCTTCATTCAGCTCCTTGAGTCGAGCCTTGCACTCGCCCGCACTTGGTTGTAGTCTGATTATATTTGCTACAAACAACTCAAGACTTTGAAGTCTTATTTTTGCTGGAACAGGAATTATAATTCAGTCTTTAATTCTGCCCATGTGTGATCAATTATACCAATTATATTCTAGTCAGTTTTATGACTTTAATGCTTTGCCGTCACTCATGCCACATGGTGGAGAACTCCTCCAATTCTTCTTTACCAAGTGTGTATTTCTTTACGTGGTGTGTCTGACAGTCAGTTACCCCCCAAGTGTGAACTCAATTAGAACGTCTCTACTTAGTTTGAGAGACTGTAACTCAAGGTTTTACACACGCTTGGGGACTTTACCATATATATGGTGAACTCGTGAGGATGGATAAATAAAAAAATTGAAAGTTCATTATGACCCTGATGTGAGTTGAACACATAACCTTCTGATCTGGAGTCAGACGCGCTACCATTGCGCCACAGAGCCTTGTCTGACCTGCTCTGAGGTTGTTTAATGAACACAAATCTAATCATAGAGGGCAAACTGTATTGAAACATGATTTGGAAATAGATCAAAGCAAGTGTATTTATTATCTCTTAACTATGGGAGACAAAATGAAAAAAAAAAATCTGAAAATCACATAGTCTGATTCTTAAAGAATGTATTTGTAAATTATAGTTGAAAATAAGTATTTGATCAATAACAAAAGTTCATCTCAATACTTTTGTTACTGGTTATCAATACCGATAACCACTACAGTCTTGAAACTTTGCTACTTGGAGGAGAAAAACCACAAATAGCATAAATCTCTGGGGCTCGTCCGGGAATTGAACCCGGGACCTCTCGCACCCAAAGTGAGAATCATACTACTAGACCAACGAGCCACAAAACACATATCCGGCAAACAAAAATCACGGTCACATCATACCTGTCTAGATGTTTTTTTATAACATTAAGGGGGAATAGAAATAGAAACTGAATGATGATCAATAACCTGTTGCACAGTTTCTGTAGTTTAGTGGCTATCGTGTTTGTCTCACATGAAAAAGGTCCTTGTCTGGCTGAACTTCTGGATCAGGACCTCTCAGTGAACAGAGCATATCATCCACTGGAAGATTTACAGCACTGTTTTGTATTAGAAGAACTTCCTCAATGACAGCTTTTTTAGCAGGAAAAGCACAACTGCCTATGGTGTGGAAGAGTGATTTTTATCTTATTGACCATTGTTCATATGTATCAGTCATGCATATCCAAAACAGGCTTTTTCCCCGTCGGGGAATCAAACCCCGGTCTTCTGCGTGACAGGCAGAGATACTGTCCACTATACTAACGAGGACATCTGATCATCTGTGATCAATAGTTCACAACAAAATTGGTCCCGGCAGGTTAGCTGTGAGATAAGTACGGGAACAAACCTCAGACTAATGTTTCTGGTTCAAACAAACACACATTTATTTCAGCCAAATGTTCAAGCAGGTGACAAGTTGTTGTGTCCGAGTGGTTAAGGCGATGGACTTGAAATCCATTGGGGATTCCCCGCGCAGGTTCAAATCCTGCCAACAACGGTTAATGTTTGAACATGCAAGAAGACTTGCAGTTGTTAACCGTAGACTAAAATGTCTTTCAAAACTAATCAGTGGGGTTTTTTTGTGTTATCTCCAGCATTAATAGGTAACATCAGCCTACATTAAGTCAGTTTTACATTTCTTTCCAAGCAGTCGGCCCAGGTTGGGTTCCTGGCTATCGTGACTGTGAACGTCTTTATATCTTACCAAACTTAATAGACGGCCTTCTAATGGCCCGCCTGCTGAATAACAGAAGAGTGGTTCTTCATGATCACACCTCCTAATAAACTGCCTTACAAGGTAAAGTCTACCTCTGAGTTGCCTTATATCTGTAAAAACATGAAGAAACGTGTAAAGAAAACATTCCCGCTGTTACCTGGAAGCTCAGCTGGAAGAGCATCAGACTTTTAATCTCAGGGTTCAAGTCCCTGTTCAGGTGATTATCTGATGACCACAGTTCCTGACTGTAAAGACACAACCTTATCATTTTCAAAACTCATCTCAACCTATCAAATAAAAACAACAAATAGAGAGAGACAGAAACAAAGCTTTCATACAAAACCTTGGTATCTCAGATTTAGAGCATCAGACCTTGAATCTGAGTGACCTGCATGTTTCCAAACAATAACATCACAATGTTAATAGCAGCAAAGAGGTATTTTGTAGGTGTGTAGTGACGACTTCCTTCACTCTTATTCTATAGCACCAACCCTGGCAACAGTCTGGCACGCAGAGAATAACAGCTACATTAAGACTGATTGTGCTGTTTATTATTATTTCCTGATAAGTTGCCTGTGCCCCGTTTGGATTTTTTCATTTTGATGATTCAATTTGATATGTCATTTTCATTATTATTATAATTATAATTATGAATAACTGTGTAATAAGTGAACCAGCACTCCCTTTGTTGCACGACACCAGCTAACATCCTCTAGGAACTGATCCAACTCTGGATCCAGTCCCTGCTGCTGCTCTGACCTGCTAGAACCTCCAAATAAACACTGTTTAAATACAACAACCTGCTTCATTTGTGCTGTGATTGGGTTCACTCCAGACCAGTACAGGTATCAATAATACTAATGATTTTACCGGTAAATGTATCCATAGGTGTGTTGGGCCACAGTCCTATGTGAACATGGGAAGCCTTCATTTGAGCTTTAAGGCCCAGGTGTTGTGTCTACGTCGGTGGTGGTAGGTCTCTTTAAAACTCATTCACACATTTTAGAATGACTGAAGTATCAGTTGAATGAACCCACCTTATTTATTTATTCCACCTCACTGTGAGATATTTAGTACACAAACCTGTTCCACTGAACAACTGAATGAACAAACTTACCACAGCAGCATCTGAACAATCATAAAGATCTCTACATATGAGACCCTGCAGAGACCATGGCCTACAAAGAGACAATTCATCAAATACATTAAATATATACAAATATATACACTCCTGTAATGATAAAAAACACAGACTTTGTGGAAAAATGTATCCAATGTCTGGTCTTCCACATGGTTGGTTAAATATTTCACCTTCTCCTCTGTTTGGTATGCTAATGCTAACCTTCAGATAGTTAGATCTGGGGCCTTATGTACTAAGAGTGCGGCGCACAAAAAACGTGCGAACGCCACTTTCAACGCTCACGGTCGGATGTACAAAGAATGACGTGAACGTAGAAAGCTGCGGTCCTTCACTCACACATCAAGGCTTTTGTACGCACTTTTCTGAGGTTTTGTCCGTTGGCGACACTCACTGGTGATGCAGTGAAGTGCAGAATATGAGGAAACTTAACGTCAACAATAAGTTCACGACCACGTGAAGGACATGACAGTCCCCACATCACCAGATAATTTACACAAGAGTGGAGCTGCGACAATCTCACAATCAACCACATGATCTGAACAAACAACTAAAGGAGCTCAACGATGGAACCTGCAAATCCTGATGGAGCTTTGGCTCCGTTAGAGGAACCTGCTGATGCAGGATCAGGAGCGAGTCCTCAGGGACCAGACTGATCTGCTGGTCCAGGACTAAGACTGAACCATCAGCTGGTTCAGGTACCAAGAGGATCTTCTGGATCTCTGTCCTGAACTGGACCAGCTGCTCCGGTTCAGACCAACATGATGCTTCAGCTGTGTTTGTGTCTGGACAGAAAAACATTAAAATACATTTTGCAGCAAAAACCGGTTCTGTAAAGATGTCTTAAATAAAAAAAAGGTGTCACGGAAAGGTTGGTAGGAACTGATGTGATTCAGCATGAAATAGGTTTTTATTGAATGTTTAGGCAACTTTCAGAGTCTGATATGGAGTCAGCTGCAGGTTCTGCAGGATCCAGAAAGTGTTTCTCCGCTGATGGACCGGTGTTGTGCCAAAAAGTGATTGCCTGCCAGAATCTGATTTCTTCTGATTTCTGGCCGCGGGAGCGCGCACAGCAGCCCGTTGAGCGAGAGGCTACAACGTCAGAGTTTCAGATTATGAAACTCAAGAATGAGATCTAGTCATATTTAGGCAGAAACAACTTTTCATTAACTGTATTTGGCCTTCAATCAATATTTGGCAGGTAAAAAGACCCATTTTCAGGGAGAAATCAGATTCTGGGAGGCAATCACGTTTTGGATCTAGACCGGTCTCTCTTCCTGCGGATGCAACATTCCGAGTTACAGCAACTTTGCTCTTTATTTCTCATGTTTGCACCTCGATAATGCCGTTGGCACAAATTGTCTTTATTTCTGCAGCAGAGGAATCAGATCGTAATGCTTCATGTTTTAAATATAAATTGTATATTGTTCACATTGTTATAGAGAGAGAGGTGATCGCGGACATCCATAATGTGTAAGACTCAATAAACGTGTGCATTGGTCTTAATCCTTTAGAATAATATGCATGACAATAAAGCAGAACGAGGAGCCGTTTTTCTTCCATCAAAAATTCTGGTGTCGGTTCTTAAAATACAAACAAGAAAAGCAGAGTGTAATGATGCACTAACGCTGCCCATAAACATTCACAAACCCGTACAATCATAATAAAACCACAACTCTTCACCGAACGCAACGCAAAGCAAAGAACACCATAATGTAGGTGTCAAACTGAATCCCAGAAGGGCCGGTGTCCTGCATGTTTTAGATGTTTCTCTGCTTTAACACACCTGATTCTAATTAATCATCGTCACCAACTTGTCATCAAAGTCTGGATAGTTGTGTTGATGACACAGTCACTTGTATCATGGTGCAATGAAGCAGGGAAACATCTAAAACCTGCAGGGACACCGGCCCTCGAGGACTGGAGTCCGACACCCAGCTCAGAGCCGATGTTTTCTTTTTTTATTTGTTTTACCTGTTTGAAATCCACGCACTCTTAGTACATGAGGCCCCAGATCTAACTATCTGAAGGCTCTATAACCACAGAGGGACTCGAACCCTCAATCTTCTGATCCGAAGTCAGACACCTTGTCCATTAGGCCATGTGGTCCACAAGTTGCTCCTCTGAGGTGACCGAGAGGTTAGGGTGAAGTATGAATCTTCCACCGATACACGGGGAGACTTCTTCTTTTGTATGATGATACCTACATACGGGTGCTACACTGATTGATAATGGCCGGGTTTCCCAGATCAGTTAAGTAGTTCTTAACAGCGAAAGACTTCTTTCAAACCTTCTTAAGGAGCCTGTGAAAGAAAATCGCGTTTCCCAGAGTCGCTCTTAGCTTAAGTATCTCTTTCATTAAGAAGGAAATGAAAGATGCTGCTGACCCAGTCTTTACAACCATCTTAGTGAACAAAGACTCACAGATCCAGCCGCGTCAGGCAAATCAATATCACACCAAGCAATGAGATATTAAAACAATGCACCCCGCACAAATTTTGATCTATTTTATACTTTAGATTTATATTGTTTAGCATTTATTGGTGACAGCAAAGGGAAAAAAAAGAAAAATAAGGAATAACAAGTGTGTTCCTGTATATGCTTTATGCTTTACGCACAAATAAAACGATCATCATGAATATCATTTATTAGATAATTTGGCTGCTATACAGCATATTCTCGCTGCAAATCAACCGCGTCGCCGCGCGAAGCAGAACTGTTTTTATGAACGCATTCGTGCGTCAGCACTTCAGTCCCCTGGACGTGTCGGACCGGGCTGTCAGACCGGGACACCTGCCCGAGCCCGAGCACCTCTACGTGTGATGACAGGGAAGTAGCAGCTGAAGAACAGGAGCCTTTGATGAATCGTTCATTACAGTCTCAAATATAATCAATGGTGTCGGTTTATATTAAAGAATCTTTTTGCCCAGAAGAAAAAAGAGCGAAGACAACGACCCATAACTATTTTCTTCTCTTGAAAAAACCTGCACCGCGGGGTTTAGGAGAAAAAGACGCTGCAGCGCGAGTCGGGATGCAGGGTCTCAGAAGAGGAGGAATACGTGCGAGGCGGGGCTGATCTCTGCAATCTGAAGCGCTCTATAATTGTAAAAAGAATTTCACTTATCACGGGTTCTTTTTGGAACATAACCCCTGCGAAAAACCAGGGATTGCTGTAATTCCACGTTGCGATTTGCGAAACTCGCCTTCTCTTGGCTCATGTTTTTGAACACACACAAACGCCCACCCCGTTTCCTCCCGGTTTCTGCGTGTGGGGAAAAAAAGCCTCACTGTAGCCAGAAATAACGGAGTAACGCACCGTTTGGATGAAAAAGGGTCATTGAATTATATTTATCATCTTAATTTTTTATTATAACGCACAGGCAGCAGTGAATTAGTGCGTTAGGCAGCAGTGCTGCGTGTGAAAATGCGCTGATAGTGATCGCTGATCGATTTGCCTGGCATCGATTCATTTGGTTTCAGAACCGGACAGCTGCTCCAAAGAGCTTCTGAAAGAGCGAAACTAAAGGACGGTGTTAAGAAGTCATCTGGGAAACACCCGTATCTTAGGGTTCTCTCTTAAGTGAAACCTTCTTTGAACCTCTCTTAAATCCTTAAGAGAGGTTGGATCTGGGAAACCCAGCCAATATTTTTTTCAATGATATTGGGAGTAAAGTTACGAGTGGTATACTGGTGAATGATATAACGGACCATCTTCCGGTCTTTTTAATTGTACAGAATGGAACCCGGATGACAACTCAAACTACAAGTACTAAATGGATTCGTAAAAAATCTTTTGTATCCTTGGGGGCCCTAAAAAGGGATTTATCCAGACAAAATTGGTATCAGGTGTATTCCCATCAAGATCCAAATAAGGCATATGATGAATTCATGAATATCTTTATGTTGTTATTTGACAAACATTGGCCGGGTTTCCCAGATCCAACCTCTCTTAAGGATTTAAGAGAGGTTCAAAGAAGGTTTGAACTAAGAGAGAACCCTAAGATACGGGTGTTTCCCAGATGACTTCTTAACACCGTTCTTTAGTTTCACTCTTTCAGACGCTCTTTGGAGCAGCTGTACGGTTCTGAAACCAAATGAATCGATGCCAGGCAAATCGATCACCGATCACTATCAGCGCATTTTCACACGCAGCACTGCTGCCTAACGCACTAATTCACTGCTGCCTGTGCGTTATAATGAAAAATTAAGATGATAAATATAATTCAATGACCCTTTTTCATCCAAACGGTGTGTTACTCCGTTATTTCTGGCTACAGTGAGGCTTTTTTTCCCCACACACGGAGACCGGGAGTAAACGGGGCGGGCGTGTGTGTGCGTTCAAAAACATGAGCTAAGAGAAGGCGAGTTTCGCAAATCGCAACGTGGAATTACAGCAAACCCTGGTTTTTCGCAGGGGTTATGTTCCAAAAAGAACCCGTGATAAGTGAAATTCCTTTTACAATTATAGAGGGCTTCAGATTGCAGAGATCATCCCCGCCTCGCACGTATTCCTCCTCTTCTGAATGATCCTGCATCCCGACTCGCGCTGTATACAGCGCGAGTCGGCAGGTGGGTTTTTTCAAGAGAAGAAAATAGTTATGGGTCGTTGTCTTCGCTCTTTTTTCTTCTGGGCAAAAAGATTCTTTAATATAAACCGACACCATTGATTATATTTGAGACTGTATGAACGATTCATCAAAGGATCTCGTTCTTCAGCTGCTGCTTCCCTGTCATCACATAGGGGCTCGGGCTCGGGCACGGCGCAGGTGTCCCGGCTGCCTGGACAGCGCGGTCCGACAGCACGTCCAGGGGACTGAAGTGCTGACGCACGAATGCGTTCATAAAAACAGTTCTGCTTCGCGCACGGCGATAGCAGCCAAATTATCAAATAAATGATATTCATGATGATCGTTTTATTTGTGCATAATGCATAAAGCATATACAGGAACACACTTGTTATTCCTTATTTTTCTTTTTTTCCCCCTTTGCTGTCACCAATGAATGCTAAACAATATAAATCTAAAGTATAAAATAAATCAAAACTTGTGCGGGGTGCATTGTTTTAATATCTCATTGCTTGGTGTGATATTGATTTGCCTGACGCGGCTGGATCTGTGAGTCTTTGTTCACTAAGATGGTTGGAAAGACTGGGTCAGCAGCATCTTTCATTTCCTTCTTAATGAAAGAGATACTTAAGCTAAGAGCAACTCTGGGAAACGCGATTTTCTTTCACAGGCTCCTTAAGAAGGTTTGAAAGAAGTCTTTCGCTGTTAAGAACTACTTAACTGATCTGGGAAACCCGGCCATTGTCCTTTACAACAACAGAGAATTTATAAATATGATGAGAAGCCCTGGATCACCAAAGGGTTAGACAACGCCTGTAAAAAGAAAAATGCATTGTACAAGAAATTTTTAAAACATAGAACTAAGGATGCAGAAAACATATATAAAAAATACAAAAACAAGTTAACCACAATCATGCGAGCTAGTAAGAAGAATTATTATAATAAACTGTTAGAATTACATAAAAGCAACACGCAAAGGACATGGAAAATATTAAGTAATATCATAAATAAAAGCAAAAACAAGTATGACTATCCAAATGATTTTGTTGATAACAATAAGCAAAATGTAAATACACTCAAGGATATTGTTAATGAATTTAATGATTATTTTATAAATGTTGGGAACAATTTGGCGATCCAAAAATGAAAGATGATATCAGTGAAAAGAATATTGATATTAATCCAAATACTATATTTTTGACTAAAGTGGACGAGAATGAATTGATTGAAGTAGTAAATAAATTAAAAAATAAAAAGTCAACAGATCATAATGACATCGATATGAACTTAATAAAACATTTAATTCCATCCATAGCAAAACCATTAACGTATATTTGTAACCAGTCACTTCAAAAAGGCATATTTCCCAAAAAAATTAAAATTGCAAAGGTCATTCCTATCTTTAAAAATGGTAATAGGCACAACTTTTCTAACTATCGACCAATTTCTCTACTTACTCAATTTTCTAAAATACTTGAGACATTATTTGCACACAAACTGGAGGATTTCATAGAAAAACATCACCTTCTGAGTGGCCAGCAATATGGTTTTAGAACAAATCGCTCTACCACAATGGCATTTATGGAACTCATTGACAATATTTCGACAAATACTGATAATAATGAATATACAGTCGGGGTTTTCATCGACTTAAAGAAGGCTTTTGACACCCTTGATCACACGATATTATTAAAAAAGCTTGAAAGATATGGGTTTAGGGGGGTCGCAAAGGCATGGATTAAAAATTATTTAGAAGACCGTTATCAATATGTCCAGATCAATAATGAAAAGTCTGAACAAAGGATGTGACATGTGGGGTACCACAAGGCTCAGTATTAGGCCCAAAGCTCTTCTCACTGTACATTAATAATATTTGCAATGTATCCTGTATACTAAATTGTATTTTATTTGCTGATGATACAAACCTTTTTTGTTCAGGTAAACACTTAGAAAAGCTCCTAAATACAGTAGAAACTGAACTTAAGAAAATAAAAAGGTGGTTTGATGTGAATAAGTTATCATTAAATATAAGTAAAACTAAATTTATTATTTTTGGAAATAGACCTATTACTCAAAGTGTACAAATCACTATTGATAATGTGGAAGTGGAAAGAGTTTTTGTTAATAAGTTTCTTGGAGTGGTTATTGATCATAAGCTGTGCTGGAAGCCTCACGTTAACTTCTTAAAAAACAAAATATCAAAAACCATTGCAATTCTATATAAATGTAAAAATATTCTAACATTAAACGCATTAAAACTCCTGTATCAATCTTTAATAAAACCATATATAACATACTGTATAGAAGTATGGGGATACACATTCAAGACAATCACGAAACCAATATTCTTACTTCAAAAAAAGCAATGCGACTCATAAACAAAGTTGAATACAAGCACCCAACCAACCAATTATTTATAGATTCAAATTATCTTAAATTCAATGAACTGGTGGACTTCAAAACTGCACAGCTCATGTTCAAAATCAACAATAACATGCTGCCAGACTGTATCCAAAATGTGTTCAATTTAAGACAAAGCCATTACAACCTCAGAGGGGAAAGTATATACAGGAAATCAACAATCAGAACCAACACCAAACTAAGATGCTACAGTGGCAGCGGTGGATGTATGGAATAAATTAGATATAGATTTGAAATTATGTAGAACTTTAACTTTATTTAAAAAAACATTGAAAAGAAGGATGATTTTGCAATAACATTACTTGGACTTGGAAAACCACTCCAGTCCTCTTCTTGGTGCACAGGACAGGAAGGCCGACCATCTCTTTCTCGCATTGGGTCTCATGCAGAAATTAATTTTGTTGCAGTTCCACAACTGACCAAAAGCCAGTCATTCTCCATTAACGTACACTAGCTCCACCACCAGACCCCAGCAGCAGAGGTTCCGAGAGGGGGGAGGTGGGGGTACCCCGGACCAGCTGGACCAGAGCTTTGCGGCAAACCGAGCCGAGACTCGCGGGGCTTCACCTGCATTCCCGTCGCGCTGAGGCTGTGGAGAGCCGAGAATCGCAGACCGATATAAAAGTTTAAAAGGAGATGGACACTGACTTTCCAATGACATTGGTACACAGTTATTAAGTTCCTGCAATCAGGAAGTTCTTTGGGCGAAAAGCTGTCCTCGTTAGTATAGTGGACAGTATCTCTGCCTGTCACGCAGAAGACCGGGGTTCGATTCCCCGACGGGGAGACGTCTTGTTTTGTACGATGATACCTACATGATTGAGTCAAGTAAACAAGTGTCATTAAGAAAATAGACTAGCTCTTGCTGTCTGCCTGCCAAAGAAGCTTCTAGATGCTGCAGCTGGATCAGAGGAAACTCTGATTGAGGTAGGATTATATACACACAGAAAATGTCATTGAAGAAGTAAAAAGAGCAGTTATTTAGGACAGTATCTAGAGCATCTCTGGGAGAATCGCTTTTTAAGCCCGCCGTCGCCTTGTCCCGGACACAGACTGACAGCACGGCCCTGAAAGCCACTCACCAACCCGGCTCACCGCCCCGCTGCTCAGCAACTCACCTTTGACTCACCGTCCAGACCCGGAGCCAACCAAAGACCCGGCTCACCGTGCGAACCCGGGGACCCGCTGTTAAGCTCCCCCCCGACCGGCCACCGGAGTGAAAGAGCCAGCCCGTGGAGCTGGAGGACCAGGGCCCTGGTACCCTAAACACCCAGACGCTCTCGGTACCATGGACAGGACTCATGGACAGCACTCTGTCAGGTGCCACCACCACAATGTCAGACCACAATAACAGCAGAAGTTGGTTCCATGGTGTAATGGTTAACATCAGCATGAGTCTTTGAGAGCAGCCAGGAGAAAACCTGCAGTATCCATCTTACTGTCAAGAATTGTAGCAGAGTTTTTTACAGGATTTTATTTTTATGCCCGCCGTTTTCAAAGCATGTCTGTATCGTAGTGTAGTGGTTATCACGTTCGCCTCACACGCGAAAGGTCCCCTGTTCGAAACTGGGCGGAAACATGTATGACTTTGCAATAACATTATTTGGACTTGGAAAACCACTCCAGTCCTCTTCTTGGTGCTCAGGACAGGAAGGCCGACCATCTCTTTCTCGCATTGGGTCTCATGCAGAAATTAATTTTGTTGCCGTTCCACAACTGACCAAAGGCCAGTCATTCTCCATTAACGTACACTAGCTCCACCACCAGACCCCAGCAGCAGAGGTTCCGAGAGGGGGTCCCCGGAGGTGCGGGGAACCCCGGACCAGCTGGACCAGAGCTTTGCGGCAAACCGAGCCGAGACTCGCGGGGCTTCACCTGCATTCCCGTCGCGCTGAGGCCGTGGAGAGCCGAGAATCGCAGACCGATATAAAAGTTTAAAAGGAAATGGACACTGACTTTCCAATGACATTGGTACACAGTTATTAAGTTCCTGCAATCAGGAAGTTCTTTGGGTGAAAAGCTGTCCTCGTTAGTATAGTGGACAGTATCTCTGCCTGTCACGCAGAAGACCGGGGTTCGATTCCCCGACGGGGAGACGTCTTGTTTTGTACGATGATACCTACATGATTGAGTCAAGTAAACAAGTGTCATTAAGAAAATAGACTAGCACTTGCTGTCTGCCTGCCAAAGAAGCTTCTAGATGCTGCAGCTGGATCAGAGGAAACTCTGATTGAGGTAGGATTATATACACACAGAAAATGTCATTGAAGAAGTAAAAAGAGCAGTTATTTAGGACCGCATCTAGAGCACCTCTGGGAGAATCGCTTTTTAAGCCCGCCGTCACCTCGTCCCGGACACAGACTGACAGCACGGCCCTGAAAGCCACTCACCAACCCGGCTCACCGCCCCGCTGCTCAGCAACTCACCTTTGACTCACCGTCCAGACCCGGAGCCACCCAAAGACCCGGCTCACCGTGCAAACCCGGGGACCCGCTGTTAAGCTCCCCCCGACCGGCCACCGGAGTGAAAGGGCCAGCCCACAGAAAGCCACTCACCAACCCGTCTCACCGCCCCGCTGCTCAGCAACTCACCTTTGACTCACCGTCCAGACCCGGAGCCACCCAAAGACCCGGCTCACCGTGCAAACCCGGGGACCCGCTGTTAAGCTCCCCCCGACCGGCCACCGGAGTGAAAGAGCCAGCCCGTGGAGCTGGAGGACCAGGGCCCTGGTACCCTAAACACCCAGACGCTCTCGGTACCATGGACAGCACTCATGGACAGCACTCTGTCAGGTGCAACCACCACAATGTCAGACCACAATAACAGCAGAAGTGGGTTCCATGGTGTAATGGTTAACATCAGCATGAGTCTTTGAGATCAGCCAAGAGAAAACCTGCAGTATCCATCTTACTGTCAAGAATTGTAGCAGAGTTTTTTACAGGATTTTATTTTTATGCCCGCCGTTTTCAAAGCATGTCTGTTTCCGTAGTGTAGTGGTTATCACGTTCGCCTCACACGTGAAAGGTCCCCCGTTCAAAACTGGGCGGAAACATGTATGACTTTGCAATAACATTATTTGGACTTGGAAAACCACTCCAGTCCTCTTCTTGGTGCACAGGAGAGGAAGGCCGACCATCTCTTTCTGGCATTGGGTCTCATGCAGAAATTAATTTTGTTGCCGTTCCACAACTGACCAAAGGCCAGTCATTCTCCATTAACGTACACTAGCTCCACCACCAGACCCCAGCAGCAGAGGTTCCGAGAGGGGGTCCCCGGAGGTGCGGGGAACCCCGGACCAGCTGGACCAGAGCTTTGCGGCAAACCGAGCCGAGACTCGCGGGGCTTCACCTGCATTCCCGTCGCGCTGAGGCCGTGGAGAGCCGAGAATCGCAGACCGATATAAAAGTTTAAAAGGAAATGGACACTGACTTTCCAATGACATTGGTACACAGTTATTAAGTTCCTGCAATCAGGAAGTTCTTTGGGTGAAAAGCTGTCCTCGTTAGTATAGTGGACAGTATCTCTGCCTGTCACGCAGAAGACCGGGGTTCGATTCCCCGACGGGGAGACGTCTTGTTTTGTACGATGATACCTACATGATTGAGTCAAGTAAACAAGTGTCATTAAGAAAATAGACTAGCACTTGCTGTCTGCCTGCCAAAGAAGCTTCTAGATGCTGCAGCTGGATCAGAGGAAACTCTGATTGAGGTAGGATTATATACACACAGAAAATGTCATTGAAGAAGTAAAAAGAGCAGTTATTTAGGACCGCATCTAGAGCACCTCTGGGAGAATCGCTTTTTAAGCCCGCCGTCACCTCGTCCCGGACACAGACTGACAGCACGGCCCTGAAAGCCACTCACCAACCCGGCTCACCGCCCCGCTGCTCAGCAACTCACCTTTGACTCACCGTCCAGACCCGGAGCCACCCAAAGACCCGGCTCACCGTGCAAACCCGGGGACCCGCTGTTAAGCTCCCCCCGACCGGCCACCGGAGTGAAAGGGCCAGCCCACAGAAAGCCACTCACCAACCCGTCTCACCGCCCCGCTGCTCAGCAACTCACCTTTGACTCACCGTCCAGACCCGGAGCCACCCAAAGACCCGGCTCACCGTGCAAACCCGGGGACCCGCTGTTAAGCTCCCCCCGACCGGCCACCGGAGTGAAAGAGCCAGCCCGTGGAGCTGGAGGACCAGGGCCCTGGTACCCTAAACACCCAGACGCTCTCGGTACCATGGACAGCACTCATGGACAGCACTCTGTCAGGTGCAACCACCACAATGTCAGACCACAATAACAGCAGAAGTGGGTTCCATGGTGTAATGGTTAACATCAGCATGAGTCTTTGAGATCAGCCAAGAGAAAACCTGCAGTATCCATCTTACTGTCAAGAATTGTAGCAGAGTTTTTTACAGGATTTTATTTTTATGCCCGCCGTTTTCAAAGCATGTCTGTTTCCGTAGTGTAGTGGTTATCACGTTCGCCTCACACGTGAAAGGTCCCCCGTTCAAAACTGGGCGGAAACATGTATGACTTTGCAATAACATTATTTGGACTTGGAAAACCACTCCAGTCCTCTTCTTGGTGCACAGGAGAGGAAGGCCGACCATCTCTTTCTGGCATTGGGTCTCATTCAGAAATTAATTTTGTTGCAGTTCCACAACTGACCAAAAGCCAGTCATTCTCCATTAACGTACACTAGCTCAACCACCAGACCCCAGCAGCAGAGGTTCCGAGAGGGGGTCCCCGGAGGTGCGGGGAACCCGGACCAGCTGGACCAGAGCCTCGCGGCAAACCGAGCCGAGACTCGCGGGGCTTCACCTGCATTCCCGTCGCGCTGAGACCGCGGAGAGCCGAGAATCGCAGACCGATATAAAAGTTTAAACGGAGGTGGACAATGACTTTCCAATGACATTGGTACACAGTTATTAAGTTCCTTCAATCAGGAAGTTCTTTGGGCAAAAAGCTGTTGTTAGTATAGTGGACAGTATCTCTGCCTGTCACGCAGAAGACCGGGGTTCGATTCCCCGACAGGGAGACTGCTTGTTTCGTACGATGATACCTACATGATTGAGTCAAGTAAACAAGTGTCATTAAGAAAATAGACTGGCACTTGCTGTCTGCCTGCCAAAGAAGGTTCTAGATGCTGCAGCTGGAATCAGAGGAAACTCTGATTGAGGTAGGATTATATACACACAGAAAATGTCATTGAAGAAGTAAAAAGAGCAGTTATTTAGGACAGTATCTAGAGCACCTCTGGGAGAATCTCTTTTTATGCCCGCCGTCGCCTCGTCCCGGACACAGACTGACAGCACGGCCCTGAAAGCCACTCACCAACCCGTCTCACCGCCCCGCTGCTCAGCAACTCACCTTTGACTCACCGTCAAATCAGTGCATACTTGTAGTACAGTATGCGAATTCGGAAACGGCCCTCCTCTAAGTGTCCGGGCCGTAGCACCCCCCCTCTCCACCGCAATCAATTGAAGTGTGAATGGTGTGAAAATCTGATCCACTAACCCTAGTGGATTTTGTTGTGTCCGTGGCACCTTTTCTTTCTTTTTCCAAAAATGTGAGAAGCACTCTTGCTGCCACAGGGGTGCTGTGACCCGGATTCGAACCGGGGTTGCTGCGGCCACAACGCAGAGCACTCACCACTATACGATCACAGCTTGAAAGGGTACGTGTACCCAGCTTTAGATATGTGCTCGGTTTCTGCAGTTATGTCAGTGAACACAGTGTGAGGTTGGAAGAAGAGTTTACGGAGGTGTGCCGCCCCTGTCGTCAGGTAAGGGCATTTGCTTCGAATGAGATATGAGGAAGGAAGAGAATGAATAAAAGAGGTCCCATGAAAGACAAACATAATGCATGAGCCGGGGCAGCTTTGGAAACATTATGGAAGACGGCCTATCCTGCGGCACCTTTGAAGTGTACATTTACGGGCATACACAGAGACAAATGAAAAAAGCAAGTAAATAATTAAAACAGAAGAAGAAACGTGTACACTACAAAGGTTGTGACTGGGAGAGTATTAAAGATTAGGATTTTTTGAGCTAGCCAGGAGTTGAACCTAGAATCTTCTGATCCGTACTCAGACGCTTTATCCATTGCGCCACTAGCCCTTTTTGATCGTAACATGTGGAAACACACGTGGTGTAACAACTCAGATGTCCCAACCAAAGTCGATGGCAGTGGCCAAAGCCATAGCCGAGTACAGTGATGAAATAGAGTCCCGCTCTGGGAAGATGAAAAATAATGGCAGTCCTTCGAGCCGGAGTTGAACCAGCGACCTAAGGATACCTGTTTTACTGGTTCTACAGTCCTCTGCTCTACCAACGTAGCTATCGAAGGAGGATGCATGTTGACAGCTCCATGACTTGTGTATTCTTCTACCAAGGCCTGAATCTGGGAAAAGGAAACATTTTAAATGAATTATTGTCTCCCTTATGCGCCGCTTGCCGGGTCCTTACCACTGACAGAGTCCATTGTCCTTGGCTAAGTGTCCGGGCCGTAGCACCCCCCCTCTCCACCGCAATCAATTGAAGTGTGAATGGTGTGAAAATCTGATCCACTAACCCTAGTGGATTTTGTTGTGTCCGTGGCACCTTTTCTTTCTTTTTCCAAAAATTTGAGAAGCACTCTTGCCGCCACAGGGGTGCTGTGACCCGGATTTGAACCGGGGTTGATGGTAACCTGAGCTAAGTTATATTATCACTATTTACTGCAACGTTTTTGTACAACTTGCTGAAATTGTTTAAATTTTGTGGTCATAAATAAATGAATAACCAAATTACTGCCTGACTTGTTTGTGTTGGATCTAAAACTATCTTGCTAGTATTTACGTGTATGCATTTCTGTTAACATAGGGAATCTTAATTCAAACATTGTACTCAGATTAAAGAAAAGCAAGTCTTGTTTATTCAACACCAGGGGCCTGTACTACGAAGCAAGTTCAACATATCCAGGATATCTTTTCCTTATCCAGATTCACTAAGCGGGACAATTGCAATCACGCTAAGCGGTCACACGACGGTGGTTATCAACTCGGTAGATCGACCCAGCTTTCTCCACTCTGGATATGAGCGCGTGCACATAAAAGGGGCGGGGTTTTCAGTGCATGACCAATCGCAAGCATGGAGAAGTCAGCTGTCAGAGCCGCTTATTTCAGTAGCGAAGAGCAAACAATAATTTTACGGAAATATGATGAGTATAGGCATATAATACAGGCAAAAAGCAACACAGTTGCAGCTGCAAAATGCAGGAAAGACAGCTGGCAAAAGATCGCTGACTGTATAAATGCGTAAATTCATAGGGATATAAACATATATTTGAATATTCTGGGAATCTTAATCTTAAACTGTAAACCATGATCAGCAATATTAAAATAATAAAAGGCTTGCAATATTTCAGTTGATTTGTAATGAATCCAGAATGTATGACATTTTTTTGTTTTTGTGTTTGCATTACAGAAAATCACAATATTCTAATTTTCTGAGACAGTCCTGTATATATTGGTTCTATAACTATTGTTGTTGACCGATAACTTGTGCTGATGCTGTACCAAAGAATTGGGTTTATTTATTTATTTTATTTAATTTTTTATTTTTTCAGGAGGGGGGTATTTATTTTAAAGTGACTTCTCAGAATGTTCGAGGGACGAAATTGAAAATCCCTTTTTTGCTATCCCCTTACAAATGCATCTTCTTTTTGATTTCTTCTTGATTTATTTATTTAATTGGTATTAGTTTTGGATTGACTGTACATCGGATTTTGGGTGATGATATGTTTTATTAGGGTTAGGGTTAATTAGGTTAGGGTTGATTGATTTATTTTTTATTTTCTCCTCCACCTCTTTTTTCTTTTTTTCCTTTTTTTTTTTTGGATCGTTCATACAGGTACTCATCAGGGAAAGCAAAGGGGTTTTGGTGGTCCCAGAATACGCGTTCTCTTCGGAGGGATCCTCTCACGATCCGCGCACCAAGCTCCACTGGATTCTCTTCGAAAGGGCATGCCATTTTCCAAGAGAGCTGATTGGTCAGTGGGCGGTGCTTTTACACCCGGCGATCTGTATCTCGAACATAACCTGCTCCGGAGCAGGTTAGCGGTTCAGCATAAGTTACCATGGCGATGTGTCCCGGTAAGAAGTGAACCACCGTCGTAGTCCTGAAAACCCAGGGTTAAACCTGAAGTTACCTCGCTAACCCCAAATCCCGCTTCGTAGTACAGGCCCCAGGTCAACTGAGGATTTGTCTAATATCAAATGAAAACAAAAGAAATTCCATCCATCCATTATCTATACCCGCTTTATCCTTTGCAGGGTCACAGGGGTCTGGTGGAGTCTATCCCAGCTCATTTCAGGTGAGAGGCAGGGGTTACACCCTGGATAGGTCACCAGTCCATCGCAGGGCCACATATAAACACAGAAACCATGCACACTCACGCTCACAACAAAATAAATTGAACCTCAAATTATAAATGAAAACATGATGAAAAAAACGACATTTTGTCCTCAATCTTCCCAAAAATGTCAATTAACTTAGATAACTGGTCATCCCTCTTCTTGTCCCTCTCCTGCTCCTTTTCATCCAGCTCCCTCAGCCTCTTTTCTTGTCTTTAGTCTTGAAGAAAGTCCAAAACTTCATTTGTCCTTTTTTTGGTTTTCTTCCCTCCGTTTGTTGGTCGCTCCCTGTTTGTAAAGGAAATAATAGGGCTGTTGTGCCCGACCATATGCCCATCTGAACTTATAAAATGTATGAACATTTTGTGATTATGAGGACCTGTAAAACCAGACTTTGCCCCTTCTTCCTGAAGTCCTGCGACCCCCTTCTGCTAACTCCTGGTTATCTCGGCCTGGGTCGAGATAGCCCGTTTACGACCCCCACGGCATGGCCGGAGATCAAAACAAGGACCCAGCAGGGTTTCTGCCAGGGAAAACAGACTTCCTTGGGGGTTTTATGACACCTAAGCAGGGGTCGGGATGCAGCGGAGCCAAAACCAGACCTCAAAATGGTACTGCTTCTTTGAACCCCCCCTTTTCCGCTTTAATGTGCCTCATAAAATGGCGCTGTTGCCTGAACTACAACCCCCAGCATGCCTTGCGGGGGGGGTGGCGCCTACAAGCGGCGTTCATCCAATCGCAATGAGGCACCGATGACGTCACCGCAGCGCGCGTAGGATCAAAACCCCTGCCGCTGCTCCTCTTCTCCCTCTTCCGATCAACCTCTCTTCCTGAGCAGCAGGACCAAAGGATCCCATCTCCCTTCTCTCCCCCCGGCTGGGGGGAGGCGGAAGGCCCGCAACGGACCGGGCCTGCGGAGCTCCGGCTCCCATTGACTCTCTTCTTCTCCTCTTCTACCCTTCTCAACTTCATCTCATCGGCGCTGGATCTTTGGCCAGGCCAAAGCATCCCATCTCCTCTCTCTCCCCCCGGGCTGGGGGGAGGCAGGAGGCCCGCACCGGACCGGGCCCTCCGGGGTCCGGCCGTTGAAGCCGCGGTCCCCCGGGAGGCTCCGATTTCTCACTAAACTCTGTTCCTCTTTAAGTTCACAGATCCAAGCTTCCGACGCCCACGCGCTCCCGGCAACCAGATCGGGACACAGCTGCGATTGAGTTCTCTGACTGAACCCCCCCTCCCCGCTCCGAGCCCCTGTCTGCGAACCGGCGCAGGGATCGGGGACGGACGGCCGGCGTCTCGCCCGGCGTGAGCTCTCCCGGGGCCCGGACGGCCGCGCGTCGGCGACCGGCGCAGAGAGGGAAGCACGGCAGGAGAAGACCGGTCCCCCCGCCGCGCCTAGGAATGCGTGTGAGCCTCCGTTTGGTCCGGAACCACGGCCCGGCACGAGGCGGCCCCGCCGCTGTCTAATCCGTTTCAGGGGAAGGGACGGGACGCGATAGCCTGACTGCGAAACCCCAGCAGGACCGCGAACCCAGTCACAAACCCGCAGGCACCCGATTCCGGATCCCAGAGGAGACGTGAGCCCGCGTAGCAGTGATCAGTAGGATTTAAGAGTGTTCAGAACTGTGTGTGAGATTGTGAGACCTGGGTTATCAGTAATTTAAGAGTGTTACAGAGCTAAATCTGTGTTCAGAGCTGAGATTACACCACCATCATTATAAGGACTGTTTTCATTAATTTGTAGTCACTACTTTCTGCTAGTCATTCATGTTTTAAGGCGCTGTTTTCTGCAGTTGATCACGGTTTAACACCGGGATCACCATCCGTTCTAATTGCACGTGGCCAAGAGGGCGCGTCCATCTTTAAAAGACCACAGGAGCCCCGTTGAACTGTAGATGTTCTGTATCTTCGTTATTATTGCTTGATTTCTTCTTTTTTTTAATTCCATGCATTTAACGTTTATGTTTCATTTTATTGATTGTTGTTTTTCTAGTTAATTAATTGTTTTATGATACAAGCCATTTCTGCCATCAGGTTTATTTGGGTGTTGCGTTTATCATCTTTTGACACCCGTATGTAAATAAATTCTGATTGATTTCTTTATGAGTGGTTGTTATTTCATGCAAGATTTGGTCACAAATTGATTCGTTTAAGCAGAGCCTAGTGTTCGGATATCACGCCTTCACTGTTATTCTGTAAGATTTGCTGTTCTGCAGGATAATTCAAATCATAATGAGACTGATTTTCTGCTGTTAGTTATCGAATCCCACCGGAAGTAAGGCCCCGGCGGTGGTGCCCCTACGAGAATTATCATTTTTGATAATACAATTTGATAAATAGTCAACTTTATTAATTATTAATAATTCTTTAATAGAATTATCATTAGCCTTGATAACTGGACAGCCAAGCTACCTTGAGTTGCACAACAGGGCTGTTGAAAAATCATCACGGGACAACAGTTTCTGAATTTAAATCACCAGTGGGCTATGTATTTATACTTACAGGTGAACTTCTTTCGTCTCGCAGTCGCACATGGTTCCTTTTCCTCCCCCCCCTGTTTTGTTTACATTCTCCCTGGTAACCTCCTTTTACGTCACAACGCAATGAACTGTGGGTAATTCCCTTCCCGTAAGTCTGCGGAGATGCAGACTTACGGGAAGGGGGCAGTAAGGGCTCAAAATGTCTGCCGGGAGCCCTCGCGCACTTAACCACTTTAGGAATGGGACAGCCCTAAACCCATACATAAGTCGCGGGAGCGCGCACGTAAGTGTGTGAGTCTGTGAGGGTGGAGATTGGAATTCAGCCTATACTATATGAAAAAGTGTAGCTTACAGGTAATGCTACTGAGCATCTTAGGTTATTTCAAGCAAGGACAGCTTCATGTCATGCTGGGATAAAAACACCTCATAGTAGCTCTAGGGAACACCTCAAAGCGTGGAGGAAACAAGCACGACGAGGATGGGATTCAAACCCATGCGTGCAGAGCACAATGGATTAGCAGTCCATCGCCTTAACCACTCGGCCACCTCGTCTGTTGTGGTGTATAAGGGAGACAATAATTCATGTAAATTACGGATGGACCTTGGGCCCTAATCAAAGGTGGTGTTGTCGGTAAACAGAAAAAGATCTTCAGATCCCAAACTTAAATAATAGTGAACGTGCCGCCACATAAAGATATATGTTACCTGTCTTCTTGCACATATATGTGTGAGACTATATGTCTAATTTAATGTCTGTCAAGTCAACAATTAGGACTCATTTCCCCAAAAAGGTTGAAGCCATGTACACATACGTAAATCTGATTGTCCAAAACATATTCTTCCCCAACAAAAAGCATTACACTTATGAAGACCTCATGTTTCTTGCATTGGCTGGGAATCAAACCCAGGTCAACTGCTTGGCAAGCAGCCATGTTGACTGCTATACCAACAACGCTGCAGAAAGTACCTGAAACTGCTGAATGAGACGTCACAGTTTTCCAGCCACATGAGAAGGTGAGCAGTCATGTCAGGGAAAGTAACTCTTTGATGATGGTTTCTTCAATATCACAAGCTACTTACCTCCATTTGTCCCTTAGCTTATACATCAACTTCTTGTTGTATAAGCTGCATGTTTGCAGGTATATTCAGTTAGACATGTGTTGTCATCCATTGCATTACAACATTCTCTTAGAAAGAGACCATAGACTTGGAGAGGTTTGATAATGACAACTGTCATTGACATTTGAATGAACAGATCTCTCTCTTTGTACCCACTCCTGACTGGATCAAAGCTTTCTCAAGAACCCTGGCAGTGACGGTCAGCCAACGACTGTTCACTGATGACCAATAATCACCTCAATATTCATGAGGGCTGTTAAAATGTGATGAGAGTTCAGTCTGCTTTCTACTGCTTAGATAATGTTATGGACCAACAGGAAGCACTTACTACACTGAGAAACATTGTCAGTGTTTGTTTTGGGCCAATGCTAATGCCCAAGTCTGACTTGTGTTTCAACCAAAAAAACTAACGGTATTTGGTTTTTAAAGCTAATTCCTTACATATTTTCTTGAAGAACAGGTGGACATTCAACTGCTGAAATGATGTCCAGTTTGATGAAGACATGGGCACAGTTGAATTGGTCATAATTACCAAGAGGTTAGGCAGCCAACGCAACAATCAGACAGAAGCACAAACATATATACAATAGAAGAAGAAAGTGATCATATTTCTACACTGAATGTAAATTGAACCTGGGCCATGGTAGTGAAAGCAGCAAATCCTGCCCACTAGACCTCCAGGGAAACACGTTATGCTCTCTTAAAGGGGTTGTATTACTACATTTAGTTGACTAATGTTTCTGATTCAATCAAACAAACATATTTATTTCAGATTTAAAGAAAGGATAACTGATGTACTTCCACTTTATGGACACTTTTGTTTAATGTTTAAGTTTTGTCAGAGAAAGTACTTGATGGCACATGTACAAAGGAAATCCTGGATTGCTCCAATTCATCCAAGATGAGCTGGTTTTCAACTTCAGAGTCCACTGATGAACTTATATGTTTGAAGAGAAGAAGTGACCCTTTAAGAACTGACTAACACGTTCTTTGGTAGGTCTTTTTTATTTAAATTCATCATGTAAATGACACAATTGATCAAACATTACACTTGTCATTTTAGATTAGCATGAAACTCTGGTGACATCAACAAGAAAGTATTTAAGTATTTAAGGTAGACTTGACCTTGTAAGGCAGTGTAAGGCAGTTTATTAGGAGGTGTGATCATGAAGAACCACTCTTCTGTTATTCAGCAGGCGGGCCATTAGAAGGCCGTCTATTAAGTTTGGTAAGATATAAAGACGTTCACAGTCACGATAGCCAGGAACCGAACCTGGGCCGACTGCTTGGAAAGAAATGTAAAACTAACTTAATGTAGGCTGATGTTACCTATTAATGCATGCTGGGGATAACACAAAAAAACCCTCTGATTAGTTTTGAAAGACATTTTAGTCTACGGTTAACAACTGCAAGTCTTCTTCCATGTTCAAACATTAACCGTTGTTGGCAGGATTTGAACCTGCGCGGGGAATCCCCAATGGATTTCAAGTCCATCACCTTAACCACTCGGCCACAACAACTTGTCACATGCTTGAACATTTGGCTGAAATAAATGTGTGTTTGTTTGAATCAGAAACATTAGTCTGAGGTTTGTTCCCGTACTTATCTCACAGCTAACTTGCCGGGACCAATTTTGTTGTGAACTATTGATCACAGATTATCAGATGTCCTCGTTAGTATAGTGAACAGTATCTCTGCCTGTCACGCGGGGGCCAAAAAGTATTTAGTCAGACCACCAGTTGTGCAAGTTCTCCCGCTTAACAAGATAGGAGAGGCCTGTCATTTTAATCACAGATATATTTCAACTATGAGAAACAAAATAAAAAAAAAAAAAAAAAAAATCAGAAAATCACATTGGCTGATTTTTAAAGAATGTATTTGCAAATTATAGTTGAAAATAAGTATTTGATCAATAACTAAAGTTAATCTCAATAATTTGTTAAACACCCTTTGTTGGCAATGACAGAGGTCAGATGTTTTCTGTAAGTCTTCACAAGGTTTTCTACGCTGTTGCTGGTATTTTGGTCCGTTCCTCCATGATCTCCTCTAGAGCAGTGATTGGTCTGTTCCTCCATGATCTCCTCTAGAGCAGTGATTGGTCCGTTCCTCCATGATCTCCTCTAGAGCAGTGATTGGTCCGTTCCTCCATGATCTCCTCTAGAGCAGTGATTGGTCCGTTCCTCCATGATCTCCTCTAGAGCAGTGATTGGTCCGTTCCTCCATGATCTCCTCTAGAGCAGTGATTGGTCCGTTCCTCCATGATCTCCTCTAGAGCAGTGATTGGTCCGTTCCTCCATGATCTCCTCTAGAGCAGTGATTGGTCCGTTCCCTCATATAATGAACCAACTTCATATAATTTGTCCTGTTGTGGTAAAATTAAAAATCATCCATGGGTATTACCATGCTGGGTAGAAAATACAAAATGTACCACAAGGGAATCCAACTGATTACTTTTGAAGGACAGTACTGGATATGATTAATAACTGCAAATTGGGCAGTCCTCTTGCACATTCAAACATTACTCGTTGTTGGCAGGATTTGAACCTGCGCGGGGAATCCCCAATGGATTTCTAGTCCATCGCCTTAACCACTCGGCCACAACAACCTGTCAGCTGTGTGTGTGTGTGTGTGCGTGTGCGTGCGTGCGCGCGCGTGCGCGCGTGTGCGCGCGTGTGTGTGTGTGTGTGTGTGAGAATCTTCAGAACAAGACAATTTATAGCCTTTGTTTTAAAATGGTTGGTTTTACTTTATCAGTTTGAGACATATTTTCATCCTCATTTTTTAAAAACATTTTGATGCATTTTCATCAACAGTCAGTGCAGTATGTTCATACATCCACTTTCTTGTTTGCAAAAAGCTCTGGATAGATTTCAGTTAATCTCTCACAGGAATGTCATGTATGAGAGGAAGTCTTAAGTAGCAGAGGATGGTTTCCATCCATCCACCTCTGGGTTATGGGCCCAGCACGCTTCCGCTGCGCCACTCTGCTGTTTAACCAGGATGTGACTCCGCCACACAGTCCGTGACTTTGGGGGAAGGCGTCACTCCTTTCAAATCTTCTGACAGTGTCAAAAATCCTACAACTCTGTCAACTAACTAACCAGCTTAAATGACATCATGTGACCCAGCACAATTCTCTCAGATATGAATGAAGCAGATCTCTTCTAAGACTGATTTCTTTCTGATTATTTCTTAAAATTGATCAGATTTGTTTGGAACTGTGAAGGGAAACAACTGTTGGAAATGATCCTTCGTATTGATCAGTGACCATCATTAGCATCACTAGCTGAAAACGACTGTATAAACTGCTTAAACATCATTCAAGAACATACTCATGATATTAGATACATTCATCACATATTTAAAGGAGCCGTCTGTAAGAAATGTCCAAAACTGGTACTGCAGTCACTTTCAAAATATTGTTGAGCGGCGTGTCCCCTCCCCCTCCTCCCCCCGACCAGAGGTTGCCAGGTAGGCTGCAGAATGCAGCAGGAACGTAGGCTGCCATGGCTGCGATAATTAGAGCCGAGCTGGCAACCCGGATGCCGAAACATTACTGACTTGGTGATTGGGAGATAGGTGGAGGGTGGAGCTTCAGGCCAAAACAAAAAATGACAACATAAACATCAGTTGAGGGCTGCAACTCCTCTTTTTAAACTGGAATATCCTGGCTTGAGTGCTGTTGTCAGTGACATAAGTATTTGAAATTAACATGATTTTTAAATGTCTGTTGACATATCGGGGTCATTTTATGATTCGTTTTATTATTGCTCTTACATACAGCTCCTTTAAGGGTTCTTATGGACATTTTAGGGTAACTCCAGCCCCCTAAAGCAGGTCTAATGGTGTCCATGTTTCCATTTCCCCCTGTTGTTTTTTGGAGCCTCGTGGATTGATACTACAACATCGTGTGGGTAAAACCTTGATACCTTTGTACCTGGTTGTGTGGGAGACTGACAGGTTCCACTGAGATTTGAACTCAGATTACTGGAGTCAAAGTCCAGAGTGCTAACCATTACACCATGGAACCCTGTTCAGCTTTTATTGTGGTTTTATGGTGGTCCTGAAACCAGAACATGAGTGAAAAGCAATATGCGCCTGAGCATCTGACAGAGTGCTGTCCATGATGCTAGGAGCGTCTGGGTGTTTATGGTACCAGGGCCCTGGTCCTCCAGGCCCAAGGGCTGGCTCTTTCACTCCAGTGGCCGGTCGGGGGGGGGCTTAAAAGCGGGTCCCCGGGTTCTTGGTAGGTCTTTTTTATTTAAATTCATCATGTAAATGACACAATTGATCAAACATTACACTTGTCAGCTTAGATTAGCATGAAACTCTGGTGACATCAACAAGAAAGTATTTAAGTATTTAAGGTAGACTTGACCTTGTAAGGCAGTGTAAGGCAGTTTATTAGGAGGTGTGATCATGAAGAACCACTCTTCTGTTATTCAGCAGGCGGGCCATTAGAAGGCCGTCTATTAAAGCGACACTACGTAACTTTTCCACCTTAATATAATATTTCCAGAGTCATTGTGATGGAACATCAACTTCCAACAGGTTTGATGACACCTCTGTCATGGTCTGAGGGGGTCTGTATCGCCTTCACTGGCACTATGTAACTTTGAGGAGCATGGTAGGAACCCTGCCACACTACTGGTAAAGCACTCCCGCTTTTGTCCAAAGGACACGTCAAACTCAACAAAAGCTGAAAGTTACGTTGTGCTGCTTTAAGTTTGGTAAGATATAAAGACGTTCACAGTCACGATAGCCAGGAACCGAACCTGGGCCGACTGCTTGGAAAGAAATGTAAAACTAACTTAATGTAGGCTGATGTTACCTATTAATGCATGCTGGGGATAACACAAAAAACCCCACTGATTAGTTTTGAAAGACATTTTAGTCTATGGTTAACAACTGCAAGTCTTCTTGCATGTTCAAACAATAACCGTTGTTGGCAGGGTTTGAACCTGCGCGGGGAATCCCCAATGGATTTCAAGTCCATCGCCTTAACCACTCGGCCACAACAACTTGTGCAGCTTGAACATTTGGCTGAAATAAATGTGTGTTTGTTTGAATCAGAAACGTTAGTCTGAGGTTTGTTCCCGTACTTATCTCACAGCTAACCTGCCGGGACCAATTTTGTTGTGAATTATTGATCACAGCTTATCAGATGTCCTCGTTAGTATAGTGGACAGTATCTCTGCCTGTCACGCAGAAGACCGGGGTTCGATTCCCTGACGGGGAGAAAGCCTGTTTTGGATATGCATGACTGATACATATGAACAATGGTCAATAAGATAAAAATCCCTCTTCCACACACCATAGGCAGTTGTGCTTTTCCTGCTAAAAAAGGCTGTCATTGATGAAGTTCTTCTAATACAAAACCGTGCTGTAAATCTTCCAGTGGATGATATGCTCTGTTCACTGATAGGTCCTGATCCAGAAGTTCAGCCAGACAAGGACCTTTTTCATGTGAGACAAACACGATAGCCACTAAACTACAGAAACTGTGCAGCAGGTTATTGATCATCATTCAGTTTCTATTTCTATTCCCCCTTAATCTTATAAAAAACATCTAGACAGGTATGATGTGACCGGGATTTTTTGTTTGCCGGATATGTGTTTTGTGGCTCGTTGGTCTAGTAGTCACCAACAAAGTTTTCCCCATGCAGCAACCATTTCCTCACCAACAATCCATCCTGCAGCAAGTAACCACCTACTGCGCTCCTAGCCTCCTCAACAGTGAGAACTCGGTCAAACAACTGGCTCAGAGAGGGATCTGCCCTCTGCTCCACCAGCAGGTCACTGCGAGAAACAGACAAAGAGTCAGGGATGTCCACAGAGAAAATCTCACTCTCCCCTGGTCCCCCACCCTCAAGTTCAGGCTCAGACTCTGACTCTGCACGGCGCATAGCTAGAGTCACTGCACAGGCTGTAAAAACCTCAGGAAAGCATTGAGCACTCTCATCTGGTTTTCCTGTAACAACAGGTGAAGATGTTACTATGGGTGGAGGTGGTACACCATCAGCCCACACACGGCTACCAGCAAGGTCGTTACCTAAAATAATGTCCACACCCTCAATCGGCAGTGCAGGGCGCACACCCATGGTGACGTCACCCCGAACCAACCCACAGTTCAACACTAGATCCAGTGCAACTGTGAGAAACCTTGGTGTTGTTTTCGATCAGGATTTGTCGTTTAAACCATATGTTAATCAGGTTTGTAAAATAGCGTTTTTCCATCTCCGTAATATTGCAAAAATTAGGAAAATCCTCTCGCAGAGTGATGCAGAAAAACTAGTTCATGCGTTTGTATCTTCTAGACTGGATTACTGTAATGTGTTATTAGCAGGATGTCCAAGTAATTTGCTCAATAGGCTCCAGCTGATCCAGAATGCAGCAGCACGAGTGCTGACAGGAATCAGCAGGAGAGACCACGTCTCTCCAGTGTTAGCGTCGCTCCATTGGCTACCTGTAAAATTCAGAATTCAATTTAAAATTTTATTACTTGCATATAAAGCCCAAAACGGCTTAGCTCCGCAATATTTACAAGATTTGATAGTGCCTTATATTCCTGGCCGAGCTCTCCGCTCCCAGGGTGCAGGTTTACTCGTAGTTCCTAGAGTATCCAAATGTATATTTGGAGGGCGGGCGTTCTGCTATCAGGCACCATTACTTTGGAACCAACTTCCAATCTGGGTTAAGGAGGCTGACACCACCTCCACCTTTAAAACTAAACTTAAAACCTTTCTGTTTAGTAAAGCCTATAGTTAGTGTTTAGTAAACCTCTAGCTGGTGTTGGTAAATCTCTAGGTAGTGTAAACTCTAGTGTGTTAGAGTCACTAGTCATAGTTACAGCTATAGAACAAGACTATAATAGTTAGTCTCAAATATAGCTTCGCGGTAGATATGCTGCTATAGGCCTATGCTGCAGGGGGGACCGACATGATCCGCTGGGCGGTGCCTTTCACCCTTCTTCTCCTCTCCTTTTCCCTGCCTCTCTTCTCCATTACCATTTTTATCTATTATAAATATCTCATAGCTATCATTTTTGTCCATCGTACCTGTAGTTTCTTGTACCGGCCCCCTTTTTTTCTCTTTTGTGCATGTTTGCAGGCTGGAGCTTCAGGAGCTGCGTTCTGGCCTGTGTTCCCGGCCCCCCTCCCCCCATCCCCGGTCATCCCGTTGCTGCTTCCACCTGCCTACGTGGATGTCTGCTGTTGCTGCTTCTGCCTGCCTGCACACCCCCCCCCCTCTGGTCATCCCGCTGCTGCTTCCACCTGCCTGCTGTGCTGCTGACGTCCCCGACCCCCCCAGTCTGGCCTTCGGCAGGAGGGCCCCCCCTATGAGCCTGGTCCTGCTCAAGGTTTCTTCCCTCCTAAAGGGGAGTTTTTCTTGCCACTGTTTGGCTTAAGGCTTTTCTCCCACTATGGGAGTTTTTACCTGCCATTGTTTATATAATAATTGCTCGGGGGTTTATGTTTATGTTTATGTTTATGTTCATGTTCATGTTCATGTTCTGGATCTCTGGAAAGCGTCTAGAGACAACATCTGTTGTATTAGACACTATATAAATAAAATTGAATTGAACTAGATGATGCAATGGAACCGGCAACACCGTTAACCCCATCCCTCGCATCAGAACATAATCTCCAGTACTAGTTTCCTCAGAAAAAGGCAACACAGAGCTCACAATGTATGAATCAACAGCCCCAGTATCTCTCAGAATTTTTACCGGCACAGTGGCATCACTCCCCACCAGTGACACACAACCGTCAGACACAAAAGCTGAGAAATCTGCCTTATCCAAACTGCACTTGACTCCAGCAGCTACCTGCTGGGAGGAAGAAATGACAGGACCAACATGTTTAACAGAGGCAGCAAACGCAGCAAATTTAACCTTGGCACCACGCTTAGGACAGTCAGCTTTCCAATGTCCCCTGCCTTTGCAATAATTGCATATTTTGGTTGAGTCAAACTCTACCTGACCCCGTGCAACACGTTCTGGCTTAATGTTATCCAGGCGAGGACTGACTCCGTCCTCCCCCTTAACATGACCTGACACACGAAATTTACCATTTGCCCGGTCATCCCGAGAGTAATGCTCCCGGCCACCCCTGTGCGTAAGAGTATACTCGTCAGCCAGTTTAGCAGCCTCAGCAGCAGTCTTCACTTTATGCTCACTGATATAAACAGCGATATGACTGGGAACAGAGTTCTTGAACTGCTCTAAAACCACCAAATCGCACAAGTCATCAAAAGTGTTGACCTGCAAGGAAACACACCACCGGCTGAAATGAGTCACCAGCTCCCTGGCGAGTCTGCTTACCAGACTTTTCCCAGGACCGAAACCTCTGCCGATATGCCTCCGGCACCAACTCGTATGCCCTCAACACAGCAGCCTTGACAGTTGCATACACCGTACTTTCACCTACTGAGAGAGCAGAGTAGGCTTCCTGCGCTTTACCAGTTAAAACACATTGCAAAAGCAGTGTGCGATCTAAATCTGACCACTCTCTACCCTCAGCAACACGCTCAAACAGCGAAAAAAATATATCTGGATCCCGCTCACAAAACTGGGGAACTAAACGCAAATTACTGGCAACATCAAAAGAACTAGAGGCTGATCTACCAGGAACAGCTGAAAGAGCATGGCCTGCACCAGCACCACCTGAGTTCAGTCTACACGCCTCCACCTCCAGCCTTTTGAGTTCAGTCTGCAGCAGAAGCAATCTCTCTCTCTGTTCAAAAGTTAACCCAGCATCAGCAGACACAACAGATTCCACCACAGGACAGGCAGCCTGCAATTTACCAGGATTAATAATACCCACATCAGACAGATTAGCCTTAATAATAGCTTTAATGCTATCCTTACTCCGTTTGTCACTCACTTCCAACCTGAAATGGTCAGCAATCCTCAACAACTGATCACGTGTGTAATACTCCAAAGACTCCCCTGATGGAGCTTTCAAAAAATCCTCCACACTAGCCATGGTTATCAACCAGCCCAATTACCTGTCCAAACACAGACTATACAAACCAATGCAAAAAAGACAACCTGCAGTGCTTAACCTGTAGCACACTGAGCTCACACAGTCCCCCCACAGCCAAAACGTCACCGTAGCCCCGTCCCTCTAACTGCCTAACCAGAATCTAGCTAAGCTCCTCCCTAGTCTTCAGGTATTTGGTGGTGGGTATTTACGCACTAAAGCCCGTCAGCCCGGCAAAGCAACCACTAAATGGCGACTCACCTGCAGCTGCGGATGTGCCCCCGAGACAACTGCTCCAGCCACTTTCACACCACACTAACACCCCCCCAAACGAACTCCAAAGGGAACTCGCTCTTAAGCCTAACAGGGACAGAAGCAACAGCGACTTAATACGGGCGACTTAATGGGCACACACACACAGGACCCCACAAACTCAGTGCCTAAAAAAAACCACCAGCACAACACAGCCTGGCACAAAACAATCTCCTCAGAACAGACTTGGCTGCTTACCCAAACCAAAACAAAACAGACTTACCACGCTAGTCAAACGTCTCCCAACAAAACCGGCTCATTCATAAAAACGAGGTGCACCGCTTACTACAGCTAACGCTGATCTGACGTCACCGAATTAACTAGACGAGCCCCCACATTTCACAGCCCGGCTCATAGGCAGCGACAAGGAGGGAGACGAGACGAGGATGACAGTATAATAAAAGTAAATTTGTTTACAAAAGATAATTAACTAAGATAAGTCAGTAATCAGTAGTGTGAGCATGTATGAATGTGTGGAAAAAACAACCAAAATCCAAACAGCAGCAGCTGTGCGCGACCAGACCAGAGAGAGAGAGCCAAGCAGGAGTGAAGCCTTTTAAATAGAGACCCACACCGGGCCCAGGTGTGGCTCATCACCTAATCAGGCGACCTCTCCACCCTGCTTCCTGCAAAGGAAAACACAGCAGCAGAAAAGGCAGGGACAACTAGTGGATGGAGGGGTCGTCACAGTACCAGTAGTACCAGTTGTAGTACCAGTTATAGTACCAGTAGTACCAGTTATAGTACCAGTTATAGTACCAGTTGTAGTACCAGCTGTAGTACCAGTAGTACCAGTTATAGTACCAGTTGTAGTACCAGTGGTACCAGTTATAGTACCAGTGGTACCAGTTATAGTACCAGTAGTACCAGTTATAGTACCAGTGGTACCAGTTATAGTACCAGTTATAGTACCAGTTATAGTACCAGTTGTAGTACCAGCTGTAGTACCAGTAGTACCAGTTATAGTACCAGTTATAGTACCAGTTTTAGTACCAGTTATAGTACCAGTAGTACCAGTAGTACCAGTTATAGTACCAGTTGTAGTACCAGCTGTAGTACCAGTTATAGTACCAGTAGTACCAGTTATATTACCAGTGGTACCAGTTATTGTACCAGTTATAGTACCAGTGGTACCAATTATAGTACCAGTAGTACCAGTAGTACCAGTAGTACCAGTTGTAGTACCAGCTGTAGTACCAGTAGTACCAGTTATAGTACCAGTTGTAGTACCAGCTGTAGTACCAGTTATAGTACCAGTAGTACCAGTTATAGTACCAGTTGTAGTACCAGTTAAAGTACCAGTAGTACCAGTTATAGTACCAGTAGTACCAGTTATAGTACCAGTTGTAGTACCAGTTATAGTACCAGTAGTACCAGTTATAGTACCAGTTATAGTACCAGTAGTACCAGTTATAGTACCAGTAGTACCAGTTTTAGTACCAGTTGTAGTACCAGTAGTACCCGTAGTACCAGTTATATTACCAGTTATAGTACCAATTGTAGTACCAGTTATAGTACCAGTAGTACCAGTAGTACCAGTTATAGTACCAGTTATAGTACCAGTAGTACCAGTAGTACCAGTTATAGTACCAGTTATAGTACCAGTAGTACCAGTAGTACCAGTTATAGTACCAGTAGTACCAGTTATAGTAACAGTAGTACCAGTTATAGTACCAGTTATAGTACCAGTTATAGTACCAGTAGTACCAGTTATAGTACCAGCTATAGTACCAGTTATAGTACCAGTTATAGTACCAGTTATATTACCAGTTATAGTACCAGTTATAGTACCAGTAGTACCAGTAGTACCAGTTATAGTACCAGTTATAGTACCAGTAGTACCAGTAGTACCAGTTATAGTAACAGTAGTACCAGTTATAGTACCAGTTATAGTACCAGTTATAGTACCAGTAGTACCAGTTATAGTACCAGTAGTACCAGTTATAGTACCAGCTATAGTACCAGTTATAGTACCAGTTATAGTACCAGTTATATTACCAGTTATAGTACCAGTTATAGTACCAGTTATATTACCAGTTATAGTACCAGTAGTACCAGTTATAGTACCAGTTATAGTACCAGTTATAGTACCAGTTATAGTACCAGTTATATTACCAGTTATAGTACCAGTAGTACCAGTTATAGTACCAGTAGTACCAGTAGTACCAGTTATAGTACCAGTAGTACCAGTTATAGTAACAGTAGTACCAGTTATAGTACCAGTTATAGTACCAGTTATAGTACCAGTAGTACCAGTTATAGTACCAGCTATAGTACCAGTTATAGTACCAGTTATAGTACCAGTTATATTACCAGTTATAGTACCAGTTATAGTACCAGTAGTACCAGTAGTACCAGTTATAGTACCAGTTATAGTACCAGTAGTACCAGTAGTACCAGTTATAGTAACAGTAGTACCAGTTATAGTACCAGTTATAGTACCAGTAGTACCAGTTATAGTACCAGTAGTACCAGTTATAGTACCAGCTATAGTACCAGTTATAGTACCAGTTATATTACCAGTTATAGTACCAGTAGTACCAGTTATAGTACCAGTTATAGTACCAGTTATAGTACCAGTTATAGTACCAGTTATATTACCAGTTATAGTACCAGTAGTACCAGTTATAGTACCAGTAGTACCAGTAGTACCAGTTATAGTACCAGTAGTACCAGTTATAGTAACAGTAGTACCAGTTATAGTACCAGTTATAGTACCAGTTATAGTACCAGTAGTACCAGTTATAGTACCAGCTATAGTACCAGTTATAGTACCAGTTATAGTACCAGTTATATTACCAGTTATAGTACCAGTTATAGTACCAGTAGTACCAGTAGTACCAGTTATAGTACCAGTTATAGTACCAGTAGTACCAGTAGTACCAGTTATAGTAACAGTAGTACCAGTTATAGTACCAGTTATAGTACCAGTTATAGTACCAGTTATAGTACCAGTAGTACCAGTTATAGTACCAGTAGTACCAGTTATAGTACCAGCTATAGTACCAGTTATAGTACCAGTTATAGTACCAGTTATATTACCAGTTATAGTACCAGTTATAGTACCAGTAGTACCAGTAGTACCAGTTATAGTACCAGTTATAGTACCAGTTATAGTACCAGTTATATTACCAGTTATAGTACCAGTAGTACCAGTTATAGTACCAGTTATAGTACCAGTTATAGTACCAGTTATATTACCAGTTATAGTACCAGTAGTACCAGTTATAGTACCAGTAGTACCAGTTATAGTACCAGTAGTACCAGCTATAGTACCAGTTATAGTACCAGTTATAGTACCAGTTATATTACCAGTTATAGTACCAGTAGTACCAGTTATAGTACCAGTAGTACCAGCTATAGTACCAGTTATAGTACCAGTTATAGTACCAGTTATATTACCAGTTATAGTACCAGTAGTACCAGTTATAGTACCAGTTATAGTACCAGTTATAGTACCAGTAGTACCAGTAGTACCAGTTATAGTACCAGTAGTACCAGTTATAGTAACAGTAGTACCAGTTATGGCCCTTTTGCACTAGTCTCGCTTCTCCTCAGTTCTACCCGCCACAGACCCGTTTTGCGCATTTGCACTAGGGGCTGAGACGGGCAGAGCCGCTCCAAGCAGATACTATTTCTGTAACCATTCTGCCGAGGTTCTATCAGGGCTGAGCCGGGACTATTTCTGATGTCACCACCCTCCTCGCCTCTGATTGGTCAGGGGGGCGGGGCCGTCACCACCCTCCACGCCTCTGATTGGTCGGGGGGCGGGGCCGTCAAACGTTTGAATCAGGAAGCGGGAGTCAGCGTCGACTCGCGGCTTGCAGCGATTTTATTATACAGCACAAACGTCTGTTTGGTGATCCAACTCTGAGGTGCAGATTATAGAGGGTGGTGAATATCACAAACAATACTTAAAAATCTAAACGTGCAGTCAGAGATAAAAACATTTGGAGACAGAATGAAAAATAAAACAAGAATAATGAGGTAAAAATCGAATTCATGATCAAACATCAACAGTCCAGTAAAGTATGTAATGTTTAAATGAAAAAGTGAAAAAGATCAAATAAAAATACAATAAACCAAACGATGATTATCTTATTCATCATCATCATCATCATCATCATCATCATCATCATCATCATCATCATCATCATCATCACCATCATTATCATTATCATTATCATTATCATCATCATCATCATCATCATCATCATCATCATCATCATCATCATCATCATCATCACCATCATCACCATCATTATCATCATCATCATCATCATCATCATCATGGGGACACTGAGGAACCAGAACCAGAGTCCAAGTCCAGGATCCAACAGAGACAGTTTCTCTGACAGGAGACTCTTGAGACTAAACTGGACACAGAGACACTGAGGAACCAGACCAGTAGAATCCAAATCCAACACAGAGAGGTTCAGTGAAGCTGGTGTTGACGGTGTGGAGGTGGATCAGTCTGTCAGAGACGACTTCATAGAAGGACAGAGTTCCAGCAGGAACGTCCACGTACACTGCTAGTCTGCCAGAGTGTGAAGATGGAGATGAGGAGGTGACGGACGTTACTCTGTTATTGTGACAGACACGGTACTGACCACCTGGAGAACAGTCCAGACTCCAGGAATGATCGTTTCCTCCAAACAGACAGTTATCAGAGTTTCCTCTCCTGCTGATTCTTCTGTAACTCACTGATACAGAAACTCCTCCACTCCACTGGACCTCCCAGTAACAGCGACCCGTCAAAACTTCTCTACACAGAAGCTGCTCACAGGAATCAATCCTGTCTGGATGATCAGGATATGACCGACTAGGCACCACAAGTGTCATCTTCCTGTTGTTGTCAGACAGTTTGATCTCCTTGTGGACTGTGTTTATGTCGACGGTGAGCTGACAGGAATCTGATGGAGAGAACAAACAAGCAGATGCAGTTATTATTGATCAGTTATTGATCACTGATGGACTCATGAACGAGTGAAGATGGTTGAATAGAAACACACTTACACTTCCTCAGACCTGGTGTCAGCCATCGTTGTCCAGCAGGCTCCACCCTGGAAGGAGGAGGAGGGTCAGACCAGATCCGTCTCTCTCAGAGGAAGCATGGATGTCAGAGCCCCCACCTGAGGTGGAGGAAAACCCCCACACCTGCTCCACCATGACCACCACCATATACCCCCCCTCCAACAGTGTGTCCAGTAGCGGAGCCAGAGGGGGGCTAGGGGTTGGTGGCCACCGGGCCCACGAGCTCATAGGGCCCAATGATAGGGCCCCATTTTGTGTGATATGTTCATCTATAATCATAAATTGTAGGCTATAATAACGATAAAATGTTCATTGTGCTGCCAGTGTAGGCTAATTCTTACTTTAAAACTGTCCTGAACGCATGCACACATCATAGCAAAGAGACAGCACTGGTTCAAGTCACAAATTACCTTCTTATTGCCTCAGATAAGGGATTAGTGTCCATACTGGTTCTACTGGACCTCAGATAAGGGATTAGTGTCCATACTGGTTCTACTGGACCTCAGATAAGGGATTAGTGTCCATACTGGTTCTACTGGACCTCAGATACGGGATTAGTGTCCATACTGGTTCTACTGGACCTCAGATAAGGGATTAGTGTCCATACTGGTTCTGCTGGACCTCAGATAAGGGGTTAGTGTCCATACTGGTTCTACTGGACCTCAGATAAGGGATTAGTGTCCATACTGGTTCTACTGGACCTCAGATAAGGGATTATGTCCATACTGGTTCTACTGGACCTCAGATAAGGGATTAGTGTCCATACTGGTTCTGCTGGACCTCAGATAAGGGATTAGTGTCCATACTGGTTCTACTGGACCTCAGATAAGGGATTAGTTTCCATACTGGTTCAACTGGACCTCAGTGCTGCTTTTGACACTGTAGATCATGGCATTTTACTGCACAGGTTAGAGCATGTTGTTGGGATTAAAGGGACAGCTCTACGTTGGTTTAAATCATATCTATCTGACAGGTTCCAGTTTTCATGTACATGAGGTTTCTTCAGAACAGTCAACGGTCTGTTATGGTGTTCCACAGGGTTCAGTGCTAGGGTCCAATCTTGTTCAGTTTATACATGCAGCCATTGGGAAGTATAATCCAGAATCACGGCATACACTTTCATTGCTATGCTGATGATACGCAGCTCTATTTGTCTATTTGTCTATGAAGCCGGATGAAACAGAACCGTTAACCGTTAACCGTTAGTTAAACTTCAGGCATGTCTTAGGGACATCAAGGAAATTTCTTGCTTCTAAATTCAGATAAAACAGAGTTAATTATTCTTGGTCCAGAGCATCTTAGGAAGGGATTGGATGGTGTTGCGATGGCTTCCAGTGCAACTGTGAGAAACCTTGGTGTTGTTTTTGATCAGGATTTGTCGTTTAAACCATATGTTAGTCAGGTTTGTAAAATAGCATTTTTCCATCTCCGTAATATTGCAAAGATTAGGAAAATCCTCTCGCAGAGTGATGCAGAAAAACTAGTTCATGCATTTGTATGTTCTAGATTAGATTACTATAATGTGTTGTTAGCAGGATGTCCAAGTAATTTGCTGAATAGGCTCCAGCTAATCCAAAATGCAGCAGCACGAGTGCTGACAGGAATCAGCAGGAGAGACCACGTCTCTCCAGTGTTAGCGTTACTCCATTGGCTACCCCCATTATTTGCAAGACCTGATAGTGCCTTATGTTCCTGGCAGAGCTCTCTATTCTCAGAGTGCAGGTTTACTCGTAGTTCCTAGAGTATCTAAATGTAGATTTGGAGGGCGGGCGTTCTGCTATCAGGCACCATTACTATGGAACCAACTTCCAATCTGGGTTAAGGAGGCTGACACCACCTCCACCTTTAAAACTAAACTTAAAACCTTTCTGTTTAGTAAAGCCTATAGTTAGTGTTTAGTAAACCTCTAGCAGGGGTCCGTTTCACAAAGCAGGTTTAGTGAAAACTCTGAGTCTGTTAACCCTGAAATGAGGGAAACTCTGAGTTTTCCGTTTCACAAAGGGAGGTAACTCAAACCAGAGAAAGAGGAGTAACTCTAGCCTGTTTCACAAAGAGAGGTAACTTAAGCTCTCGGTCAGTTACCGTAGTAACAGACAGTCTGAACCTAACCTGGTCGGGACCAGGTTTATTTCAGCGAACCTGGAGTTTCTCTCTGTCTCCTCCCTCAGTGGCGTCAATTCAGCCAATGGGTCTTTACGCAATACGCATCCGTTTTCTGCACCACGGACAGCAAGCGGCAGAGTTAGAGAGCAGAAAAGGCTTATCTCACAAACGCAATTTAACTCGTTCACTTTATTCACTATGTCAGTGCAACAATATCACAGGGACATCAGGTTTTAACTTCAAACAGATAAAGTCCAAATGCAAAAAGGAGAGGGAGAGTAAAAAAAAGTCAAATATTAAACAGATGTATAAGAGGATTTATATCTTACTTTGAGATGAACTTGCATAATTAATCCATCAGAGGCTAACAGCCTCGTTAATATCTTCTGGACCCATCACTTGCCTTCTTTCTTTTTTTTTATTGCGTGGTTGTCTGCTTCATTTTCATTTTTGTAAGTTAGTAACACTGCAGAGCGCACTAAAAACCAGATTGATAGCGACCACTGTCGTCAGGGATGCTGGGACATTTCAACATATGAGGGGGGTATACAAGTGTTGGGAAAGATAATACCTACTGAAATCCATCATGTTGTTTTGATATGCATTTGTAGTTATTTTATATGTATTAAGTAATAGAACAAATCAATACAAATAGACACAGAGTAATTCCATAAATGTATAAAAAAAAAAAACATTTACATTTTCCCCTGAAGCCGAGGTGTGGCAGCTGCCCCTGATCTAAATGACAATAAAATTTCATTTTTTTTTTCAAAATATGCTCTAATACTCGCCATATGCACGTATTAACACTTCTAACTCCAGTGGCGTGAAGTATGTGGATCTTGAGATGCAAACTGATGTTTCCTCAAAGGGATTTTGTAAATTGAAATGTTAAATAAAGTTAAAAAGAAAAAAAAGAAAATGTATGTTGCTCTTTTGTGTCGCCGGTTGCCATGGTGAATCGTTGTATCAGCGCTCTACTGATGATGGCTTTTTATTTCCCTCACGCACAAGCTTAACTCCAGGTGAAACTACTTAGAGTCAAATCCGCTGTTCTGGAACCGAAAACTCAGAGTTTCCGATCTCAGAGTAGATCAACTAAGAGTTCAGGATTAGACTCAGAGTTTGTTGAACCTGCTTTGTGAAACGGACCCCAGGTGTTGGTAAATCTCTAGGTAGTGTAAACTCTAGTGTGTTAGAGTCAGTAGTCATAGTTGCAGCTATAGAACAAGACTATAATAGTTAGTCTCAAATATAGCTTCGTGGTAGATTAGGGGTGTAACAATATATCGTGCCATGAAATTTCGCGTTACAAAAACGTCACAATACGTGTCGTGGAGGTGACAAACTGTATCGCGATTTTGGATTATTAATATTAATCTATTGTGTTGACTAGTAACTTTAACTTATGTAAGGCTGGTGTAGAGTTAAGCCGTACCTTATTAAATTAAACCTTTTTTGGGTCGTGAGAAGGATAAACACGGGGACAACTTCTGCTGAGTTCCAGTGTACTTTAATGTTCCTCAACAGTGTAGGATTTTAGAACATCAACACAGCACCTAGTGCCGTACTGTGGCGTATCACTCCGCCCAATCTAAAACAGACTAATCACTACAGATAAACTGACTTGTGTCATTATAGTCCCTGATTTACATCAGAATATAAAGAATATATTTATAAAATAATGAACCCTGAATGACCAAAATAACCTTCTTAACAAAAATAAATCTCCTCTTACACTTATAAGGTGAGCATGAATCAATCTTTTTTATGATGTAAAATTGTATGTATTTATTTACTTTTATTTATTTATTTAATTTTAGTTGTTAAATTTCTGGAAAAGAAAAAAGGCAAATCATACATGAGAGAAACTATTCAGTCTGTGGCTAAATATTTTTACTTGTGTGAAACTGAAGATGCATAATGCAAACCTGACATTTACTTTCAGTTCAGTTTGTGGAAAATGTTTGGCCTGTCTTTCTCTTTAAAACAAACTGTAACAATACGGAAAACGTACAGTATTGTTTTGTATTTTGTGTCTTTCAAAGACCATTTTTTCCAGTCATATGTTCGTCATTCAAGGTTGTTAAAAAATACTGCTATAATAACGTATCGTTATCGTGACCTCAATATCGTGTATCGTACGGTATCGTGAGATTAGTGTATCGTTACACCCCTATGGTAGATATGCTGCTATAGGCCTATGCTGCAGGGGGCACCGACATGATCCACAGGGCGGTGCCTCTCACCCTTCTTCTCCTCTCCTCTTCCCTTCCTCTCTTCTCCATTTCCATTTTTATTTATTATAAGTATCTCATAGCTATCATTTTTGTCCATCGTTCCTGTAGTTTCTTTTGCTGGCCCCCTTTTTTCTCTTTTGTGCATGTTTGCTGGTTGGAGCTTCGGGAGCTGCGTGCTGGCCTGCGGTTTCTTCCTTCCTAAAGGGGAGTTTTTCTTGCCACCGTTTGGTTTAAGGTTTTTCTCCCACTATGGGAGTTTTTAACTGCCATTGTTTATGTAATAATTGCTCGGGGGTTTATGTTTGTGTTCTGAGTCTCTGGAAAGCGTCTAGAGACAACATCTGTTGTATTAGACGCTATACAAATAAAATTGAATTGAAATTGAATTGAATTGAATGCATCGGGCCGTGAGCCAACGCTGATTGGCTGTAACAGTTACAGCCAATTTGCCAACTCGGCAAGTTTGCTGCCATGAAGGAGATGAGCGCTAAACTTTAAAAGAGGAGTAAGCATGTACAACGTTTTGAATGTTACCCTGTTTTCCATGTTAGCTGGATTATTTTGGGTTATGGAAGAGTCAACTGCCATTGGTGAGTCAGTGTAACCTTCATAAATAATGTCTTTATCAGAATGTTGTGGTAGCCTTGACCACCTGCCTATTTGAATGTGCTTTGTGTTTTTGTCAACTAGACTAGAGTCTATTCCCTGTTATAGAGCTCAGAAATGATGTTATAGACCGCTGTGTCTGTATCTATCTAAATAGATTGTGTAATTTTAGACCAGTTATTTATTTTTTTTGCATTTAAAGGAGCATGAGGCAGGATTGAGGCAGGATTTATGAAAAAAATTCGTATACGTTTTAAGTTTTCTAGTAATAATGTCAGATGAAGTGTTCCAAACCAAAAAGAATGAGACCTCTAGTGTATCTCTCCGTTGCCTTGAACAGGCTGTGTGCTGCAAAATGTGCTGCAATTCGGGGGGCCGAATTTCCCGCGCTGCCATGCGGATGTGACGTCATGCACGTTCTCCCCGTTCTCCCGTGCCGGCTCCGCTGTTGGCTGCAGTACCCCCGACGGCCGTCGTGGCGAAGGGTGGCGCTAGAGAGTCTCATTTCTTAAAAGGAGCCTCATGCTCCTTTAAGCTGTATCAAAGATGGAACTGAGTCAGTCCGTGACAGGTGACAGCCAGGTGATTGACAGCTGTGAGGCCTATATGTGTGTGTTCTTCTGAACAAGTTTGTGACTTTACTCTGATTTCTGCAGCATAGGCCTATAGGCTTGCTTGGCTCAATAAAAGTGAGAATAAATGTTGTTTGATGGGTAGGATGAGGTGTTGTTGAACGTTAAAATAACTATCATAAGGGCCCATGGAGAATGCTCCGCCCCCTCTGTACTGAGACCCGCGCTCCACCACTGAGAGTGTCCTACCTGAGAGTGTCCTACCTGAGAGTGTCCAGTCTCCCCCAACCCTGCAGTGAGTCCTACCTGACAGTGTCTTACCTGAGAGTATCCTACCTGAGAGTGTCCTACCTGACAGTGTCTTACCTCAGTGTGTCCTACCTGAGAGTGTCCAGTCTCCAGCAGGAATCCTCCAGTCCAGACAGAAAGTTCCCTGCTGACTCTCCTGGATGGTTGTAGCTTAGGTCCAGCTCTCTCAGATGGGAGGGGTTGGAGGTCAGAGCTGAGACCAGAGAAGAACTTCCTTTCTCTGAGATCAGACAGCCTGACAGCCTGCAGACACACAACACAGGTCTGCTGCATGTCCTCTGCTCAAGTGTCTTGCTGCAGACACGTTTAGCAGCAGGTTCACTGGACCTGGAGAAGACTTGAATGAATCCTGACCTGAGAGACTCCAGTTTACAATGTGGACTCTCCAGTCCAGGACACAGCTGCTCCAGTCCAGAATCCTGCAGGTCGTTGTTGCTCAGGTCCAGTTCTGTCAGACTGGAAGACTGAGAGCTGAGAACTGAGGACAGAAGTGGACAGATGTTCCCTGAGAGGTGACAGCCACTCAGTCTGCAGACGGAAGAAAAGAACAACAACCAGGGGCCTCATTTATAAAGCTTGCTTCCGAACAAAACAGGGCTGAAAGATGTGCAAGCTACCTTCTATGCAAAGGTTGGGATTTATGGCTAATAAAGCCTAATTATGGTTCCACGTTAAATCGACAAAGAGTCTACGCCGTAGGGTACGCGGCGACGCGCACCTACGCCGTAGGCTCTGCGTTGGTGTGACGCGGAACCATAAATCAGCCTTGAGTAGCGCTGAGGGGAGACGGGAGGGGAGGAGGGAAAGCGGGGCTCCCGTCCGTCTTCGCACAGTGTATTTATGATTTTTAATTACAGGCTGAGCCTACCGGTAGTACTTAAACTGTAAAAAGTGAGGGGGACAAAAACACTTAGTTTGAAAAGTGGAGGGGACATGTCCACCCTGTCCCCAGTGCGCTGTGGCACTCACGGGCAGCAACGGCATGCTGACACTCACTCACTTTATTTTATACTATTTATATACTTTTTCTTATTTTACTGTGACCACCAAATAATGTGGTTTTCCTGTCATCCACCTCATCCACAACATCTCGTTCCCACTTCCCAGTCTCCGTGAAATGTAGTGGCACGGTGGCTCGACACGTCTCATCATGCGTCTCATTCATCCTGACCCAAACAGGCTGCAGGAAGCCACACATGCTCAGCAGGCTCATTCATATGCAAATACTACTTTGCATTGTCCATTTATGGTCAAAAGTGGGCGTGTAGAGGGCGGGATATGAGGCGAATGCAGCTGCGCACCCTTCCAGCTGGACTGTGATTTATAAAGCGATCATTGCGTGCAAGTGTGCGTGCACATGGTTTTATTAATCCAGATTTTTTTTGCGCCCGCCATTTTCGGTTTTTGTCTTTACGTGCACTTTTAGTATGGATCCTGTGCACTCTTTTATAAATGAGGCCCCAGGTTATTTCACTGTTGTGTTTCCTTGTCAGAGTTCATGCTTGTGTGTGATTTTAGGTCCAATGTGTCATTAAAGTCTCTGGAATTGAAAGATCCAGCGTAAACTCGCTCTTGTGAGGTTGTGCTGAAAAAAAGACCCAAACAAGTGAAGAAAACATGAAATGTGGAGGTAAAACCAGACGTGGTCAGAAACTAGCCTCAACTCCAGAGGTCCAACATGTGTCTGTTGGTACTTACAGAACTTTCTTGGAGGCTTTGACCACCGGCAGCAGCCTCCGTAGAGCCTCCTCTGAAGCTGAGAACTTCTTCAGGTCAAACACCTCCAGATCTTCTCCCGATGACAGTAAGATGAAGGCCAGAGCCGACCACTGAGCAGGAGACAGTTCATCTGTGGAGAGACGTCCTGACCTCAGGGATTCTTGGACCTCCTTCACCAGAGAACCAGCGTTCAGTTCATTCAGACAGTGGAACAGGTTGATGCTTCTCTCTGCAGACAGATCCTCACTGATCTTCTTCTTTATGTATTCAACTATTTCCTGATTGTTCTGTGAACTTCTTTGTTTTGGTTCCCAGAAACTTTGTAGGAGAGTCTGATAAGTCTGTGAAATTCTTTGTTTTGGTTCCAACATACCTCGTAGGAGGTTCTGATTGGTCTCCAGTGAAAGACCCAGGAGGAAGCGCAGGAACAAGTCCAGGTGTCCGTTTGGACTCTGTAAGGTCTTGTCCACAGCTGTCCGATAGAGGTGAGTGTCTGCTCTTGTTTTAAACCACCAGAAGGTGTCTGTTTGTTCCCCCAGCAGGTTGACTCCAGAGCTGATGAAGGTCTGATGGACATGAAGAGCAGCCAGAAACTCCTGAACACTCAGATGGATGAAGCAGAAGACCTGATCCTGGTACAGGCCGCTCTCCTTTCTAAAGATCTGGGTGAACACTCCTGAGTACACTGAAGCCTCTCTGACATTGATCCCACACTCTCTCAGGTCTGGTTCATAGAAGATCAGGTTTCCTTTCTGCAGCTGCTCAAAAGCCAGTTTTCCCAGAGACTCCACCATCTTCCTGCTCTCTGGACTCCAGTGTGGATCCGTCTCAGCTCCTCCGTCATACTTGACCTTTTTCAGTTCGGCCTGGACCACCAGGAATTGGATGTACATCTCAGTCAGGGTCTTGGGCAGCTCCCCTCCCTCTCTGGTTTCCAGGACGTTCTCCAGGACGTTCTCCAGGACTGTAGCAGTGATCCAGCAGAAGACTGGGATGTGGCACATGATGTGGAGGCTCCGTGATGTCTTGATGTGGGAGATGATTTTGGTGGACTTCTCTTCTCTGAACCTCTTCCTGAAGTATTCCTCCTTCTGTGGGTCAGTGAACCCTCTGACTTCTGTCACCAAGTCAACACAGTAAGGAGGGATCTGATTGGCTGCTGCGGGTCGTGTGGTGATCCAGAGACGAGCAGAAGGAAGCAGGTTCCCCCTGATGAGGTTTGTCAACAGCACGTCCACTGAGGTGGACATTCTGGGGTCACTGACGACTGTAGATTTGTGGAAGTCCAGAGGAAGTCGACTCTCATCCAGACCGTCAAAGATGAACACGACCTGGAACTCTTCAAAGCTGCAGATTCCTCTGGTTTCAGTGAAGAAGCGATGAACAAGTTCCACCAAGCTGAACTTCTCCTCTCTCAGCACATTCAGCTCTCTGAAGGTGAATGGAAGCAGGAACTGGATGTCCTGGTTGGTCCTGCCTTCAGCCCAGTCCAGACTGAACTTCTGTGTTAGGACTGTTTTCCCGATGCCGGCCACTCCCTTCGTCATAACCGTTCTGATTGGTCCTCCTCTTCCAGGTGGGGGTTTAAATATGTCTTCCTGTCTGATGGCTGTTTCTGCTCCATCTGGTTTCCTGGAAGCTGCTTCAATCTGTCTGACTTCATGTTCATCGTTGACCTCTCCGGTCCCTCCCTCTGTGATGTAGAGCTCTGTGTACATCTGCTCCAGAAGGGTTGTCTTTCCTGCTTTAGTGATCCCCTCAAACACATGCTGGTGCTTCTTCTGCAGCTGAACTTTGAGTTTGGATTGACAAACGGCAGCGATGGTATCTAAATAAAGATGAAATAAAGAAAAACACTTAGGGGTAAATCCACAAAGAACAGATTGCGCCCGCAAATAGCGCTGTGAATTGCGCCGCATTTGCGCCCGCAATTTGCCCCGCTTTAAGGTCCTATTCACAAAAGATTTTGCTCCAATGATATACCGGGGCAAACACGCCCATAAAGTTTTGCGGCTGAGTGCAATTTGCCCTTGTCTGAGAAAGTGAGCGGAGCTGTTTCCAGTGTTCTCTATATTTCAGAACACACATTGGTCCCTAATGAAAACTGCAGAAATAAAAGAATAAAGCGAGTGAAAATAAAACGTCCCTCCCAAACTCATGCTTTTGTCCCCCCCCCCCCCACAACCCCCCCACCCCGCTTCGATTTAACGCAGACCATTATTTAGGCATAATTAGGCTTAACTAGTGTGTGCGTATGTGACAGAGGTGCATGGGACGGTTGTGAAATACGGAATAAACTGTTTTATATGAATTCTAATTCCCAATTACGTAACAATTCCGTATTTCAAGGGACGGGTGGCAAGCCCACTCACCGCGGCTGCATCTCCAGCAGCAGCTGAGAGTCCTGACTGATGCTGAGCTTCACAGGGACACGATCAGCGCTATTTTATTATAAGTCTGATATATGTTGTGATATGTGATGACATTATTAAGCTGTTAAACACACACATTCTAGATTTATATGTTTATATGGTCCATGTTTATATTTTTCCCCGACCCTGCACCCCAACCTGGGACTTGATGATTGGGCCGGAGCTTCGGGAGCTGCGTGCTGGCCTGCGGTCCCCACCCCTGGTCATCCCGTTGCTGCTTCCACCTGCCTGCTGTGCTGTTGCCGTCCTTGACCCACCAGTCTGGCCCTCGGCAGGAGGGTCCCCCCTTACGAGCCTGGTCCTGCTCAAGGTTTCTTCCCTCCTAAAGGGGAGTTTTTCCTTGCCACTGTTTGGCTTAAGGTTTTTCTCCCACTAGGGGAGTTTTTACCTGCCATTGTTTATGTAATAATTGCTCGGGGGTCATGTTCTGGGTATGGGTCTCTGGAAAGCGTCTAGAGACAACTCTGTTGTATTAGACGCTATATAAATAAAATTGTTTGTAATAAAGCAGCTCCTTATAGGATGAATCCTGAGCTCCTGTTATTTTTATTTTTAAATCCGAGATAAGTCCACAACCCCACTTGATCCGTCTGTCTACAGTCATGTCTGACTGTAGATTTCACCCTTAATATCATTCAGTATCACACAGGCTTGAATGATATTGAAGAGAGAGAGAAACAGAGACAGACGGGGAGTGAGGAGTGAGTTTGCGCGCAATTTAATACACGCTTCTGAAAGACGGTATTTGCTCCACTATTTTTGCGTGTGGCAAATAGCGCTGGCCTTTGTGAATTAGACGGTTTTTGCAATGAGGCTTATTTGCATAGAAAGGGGGCAATTTTGCGCCGAATGTATGAATATTACCTAATTTACATGCATGCAAATGGCACAGGCGCACAATGCCACTATTTGCTTGGCAGCGCAGTTTGTGATGCAATTCGCCCTTTGCGGGTGCTTTGTGAATTAGACGCTATCTTTTTGTGTCATCTGCACCGGTTTAGCGGCCGCAAAAGCCGCGCAATCCTTTTGTGGAGCAGCACACAGCAGACATCCACGTAGGCAGGTGGAAGCAGCAACGGGAGGATCGGGGATGGGGGAGGGGCCGGGACCGCAGGCCAGAACGCAGCTCCCGAGGCTCCGGCCTGCAAACATGCACAAAAAAGAGAAAAGGGGGAGCCAGCACAAGAAACTACAGGAGTAATGGACAAGACGATAGCTATGAGACATTTATAATAAATAAAAATGGAAATGGAGAAGAGAGGAAGGGAAGAGGAGAGGAGAAGAAGGGTGAGAAGCACCGCCTAGCGGATCATGTCCCCCCTGCAGCATAGGCCTATAGCAGCATATCTACCACCAAGCTATATTTGAGACTAACTATTATAGTCTTGTTCTATAGCTGCAACTATGACTACTGACTCTAACACACTAGAGTTTACACTACCTAGAGATTTACCAACACCAGCTAGAGGTTTACTAAACACTAACTATAGGCTTTACGAAACAGAAAGGTTTTAAGTTTAGTTTTAAAGGGAACAACTCAACTCTTTAGAATAAAACTTATATTTACTGGGATATTAATGACCCTATTAATGAGAACAGAAGATGAGCTGAGTTCCTCCACCTTCAAGTGGGTTTAATGTTGTGTCTGATGTGTGAATGTTGCTCATCTACTGAAACATTGGGTGTGGTTTATCCAGCAGCTCAGATGTTCAGAGAAACGTCTTACTGCTCTGCAGGAGGTCAGCCAGCTCCTCCTGCTTCCTCCTCCTCAAGAACTTCACTGTGATCTTCATGAATGTCTCTCTGATGCTCTTCTGCTCTTCATCTTCGTCCTTCTCCAGACTCTCTGAGGATTCTGGGTAATCTGGACTCAGAACCTTCAGGATCTTCTTCAGCTCGTCCTTCACAAACATGATGATGTCGTCCTCCAGTAGCTGGAACAGAAGACCAGATGAAGGACACAACCAGACTGAAACCACGGAGACAAACATCAGGTCCATGTTGGACAGACTGACAGTCCACTGGTCTCCAGAGACCAGCATGGAGACAAACATCAGGTCCATGTTGGACAGACTGACAGTCCAGTGGTCTCCAGAGACCAGCATGGAGACAAACATCAGGTCCATGATGGACAGACTGACAGTCCACTGGTCTCCAGAGACCAGCATGGAGACAAACATCAGGTCCATGTTGGACAGACTGACAGTCCACTGGTCTCCAGAGACCAGCATGCAGATGGACATCAGGACAGATGGAGACAGTTGTTGTTCATGTACAGACCTGAAAGACGGAGTCCAGCTGGGTCTGATGCTGCTGGACAGACGGACCGCTGGGGGACTCTGAGATCTGCTGGTCCACTCTGTGGAGGAACCAGGAAGAACTAGGTCACATGATGTCTGAAGGTCCATGGAGTCATGTTTGGATGAGGACAGTCCACCAGAGGACTTCCTGTCATGTTAAAGGTTCTCTGGTCCTCCTGAGACTGAGAACGTCCACGTCTTTCTCCCAGAACAAGCTCTCAATCTGGTGGTACAAGAAGGTCCAGCAAGTGTCCACAAAGACCAGCTTCTCAACAGATCAATGTCCACATGGTTCCAGGAACCATCTGTCCTCCTGCATCCAGCAACACCGTCCACCTGTGTGTGTGTGTGTGTGTGTGTGTGTGTGTGTGTGTGTGTGTGTGTGTGTGTGTGTGTGTGTGTGTGTGTGTGTGTGTGTGTGTGTGTGTGTGTGTGTGTGTATGGTCTGCTGTGTTTCTGGAAACATCAACAACCGTCTAACAACGGCAGCAAAAGAACTGTTCACTTTAAACATGTTACCATGGAAACGTTTCAGTCTCAGTTACGTTTTTCAGAAACAACGTTTAGAAACAACTCACATCTCTGAAGGAAAACCAGGAGACTCTTTAAAAGTGAAAAATAAATCCTTTGATCTGTCACTCTTCAAGGACACACAACTGGGACCAGGTCCAGGACCAGGTCCAGGTTCAGGTACAGGTCCAGGTCCAGATTGTCTCCTGTAATAAAGGTGTTTGGTGATGTGAGATCATTTTCTGGTCTCTATAAAGATCCTACACACCACTTGTATTGTAATAGATGCTTTATAGATAAAACTGAACTGAAAATAATCAAAACACATATTTCTAAAACTAAAATAATCCTGTTACTATAAAAACATTTCAGTCTATGTTTCGTTTTTCAGAAACATTTATGTAAAACTCACCTCACTGAGGGAGCACATCGGGGATCTTTAAAATGAATAATGAAATCCTTTGATGCATCACTCTTCAATGACACACAGCTGGGTTCAGGTTCAGATTCAGGTTCAGGTTCAGGTTCAGGTTCAGGTTCAGGTCCAGGTCCAGGTCCAGGTCCAGGTCCAGGTCCAGGTTCAGGTTCAGGTCCAGATTCAGGTTCAGGTTCAGGTTCAGGTCCAGGTCCAGGTCCAGGTCCAGGTTCAGGTTCAGGTTCAGGTTCAGGTCCAGGTCCAGGTCCAGGACGACATTTTCTCCTGTAATAAAGGTGTTTGGTGAGGGCTGAACTCTGACGTGCAGAAGAGTCCTGGACAGTTAGAGTTGATCATCTCACCTCTTTTCTTCTCTCCGACGCTCAGGTTTTCCCCTCGGGGAGGTTTTAGAGGGAAGGACTCTCTTCTCTCTGCCCCCAGCCTGACCCATGCTGCTGGATTCACATCAGCTCACACACCTTCTACCTCCATCTGCAGAGGAAACACACATAATTGACACAGAACAGTGACAACAATAATTGAAGCTGCAAGCAGCGATGAACGTTCCTCCACCCTTGTGCACGTTCAAGCTGCAGTGGAAGCTTGTATGACTTGCATGTAGATTCTTCAGGCCTGGACATTTAGCGAATGAAACCACCCACGACTCTCTATATCAAACCATTCAAAAGTTATGGCAGAAAGTACGGATATCAAATATGGACTAATCAGATGAAGGCGGGCCTCGCTTTTTGGCGTCTATCGTTGCCACGGTAACGCTTTTGACTGAGAAAAGTAATGCCCATCGTCGCAGGATGAAGACGCACATTTTGATGTATAACACACATACACACCTACACACACACACACATACACACCTACACACACACACACACACACACACACACACAGACACACACACACACACACACACACACACACACACACACACACACACACACACACATAGACATCGTTAGATAAAGAATAATTTAAAATCAAACTAAATATGTAAACTCCATGTGCTGATTAACTAAATCTTTCTGTATGTAAAACTAATGTGCATTACTCTGACTTTTTCACTGAGAGTACCATTCTGTACCAGACACAGATAAGAGAGGCCCCTGAGCAATAAAACAAGTTGGGCCATCCCCCTCCCCTTTTCTAAGGTAATAAACTGATCACACCCGCACAGAGGGCCAGATCTGAGCAGGACGATTGAGAAGCAGGCTGCAGAGCCTGCTCTGCTGATTTCCCTTTGCAAAGGTAACATTTTTAATTGTATTCCAGTTTTGTGTCTTTATTTACCTTTTCCAGCTCAATCAACGAACCCGGGGTGATCAATTCGATTACGACAACATACACACTGGCTTGTTCACCTGCATGCTTGCTCTGTAGTTTTTGGGGTTAGTTAGCGGTAGCCTAGCCTAGCTTAGCTCAGACTGTGATCAGATCTCCAGATTTGGGTCGATTGCTGCTCATGTTTTGGTCGGCTCCGTGTCGGTTCCGTGTTTGGTTTGTGGTTTTTGTTGCAGATTTCCAGTGCTTGACGTGAGGCCTCCATGTGTTCTTGCTTCCTGGTTCGGCAGCGGATGTCACCACCCATATATATGTATGTATGTGTATGCGTATATATATTAAATATAGTAAAAATGCACATATATATGCCTTAGGCTTTTACCAGCATGGTATTAACCATTAATATGTGTGCAAACAAGGTAAAAAAATGTATTGTGATGACGTCAGATCCAGGCAGAATAGGTACAGAAAAAGCACCTACTCAGCATATTAGACCCGCCTCCACCCGTAGTGGAGAAGCGGAGTCGAGTCGCGCTGAGTAGGTACTAGTGGAAAAGTGCCATCAGTGCTCGGGCCCTGATAATAAAGGTGTCCTCTGTTTGACACCTGTCCATCCATCATCTATAACTGCTTATTCCAGTGCAGGGTCACGGGGCTCTGCTGGAGTCTCTCCCAGCTGTGTTCAGGTGGGAGGCAGGAGCTCACCTGGAAAGATTTTATCCTAGTGAGCAGGTCGCTTCTTCTCACCAGACAGGGTGTTCGTTGCAGTTTTTCACAATTGTCTCAAAAGGGATCCCAGATGCTGCATTTGTTTTTATACCCACTTTTGTTGGCATAAACCTTTTTATCCATTTCAAAGTTGGCCACACACGAACGCACGTTTTTGAATCCGGCTGTTTTAAGTTCTATTATTTCAGAGGGGTTTTCAGAGAAGTAAGGAAAGTGTGTCGTTCTTGCTTCGGCTTTCTTGTAGAACAAAGGGAGGAGAGGAAAAGTAGCTCATTTGTATTTAAAATAAAAAGGCACAGTGGGGTGACGACATCCACTGCCAATCCAGGAAGCAGGAACACACGGAGGCCTCACGTCGAGCACTGGAAATCTGCAAAAAAAACACAAACGAAACACAAAACCGACATGGAGCCGACGAAAACATGAGCAGCAATAAACCCAAATCTCCAGATCTGATCACAGTCTGAGCTAAGCTAGGCTAGGCTACCGCTAACTAACCCCAAAAACTACAGAGCAAGCATGTGTGTGTGTGTGTGTGTGTGTGTGTGTGTGTGTGTGTGTGTGTGTGTGTGTGTGTGTGTGTGTGTGTGTGTGTGTGTATCAACCACTAATATGTGAGCAGACAAGGAAGAAGGAAAGAAAGAAAAAGACATGTTAAACAGGATTTGTGTTACGTTTTGTTATGCGCGTGCATGTACATAGTTATTTATGTATAAATAGGTCTCTAGACGTTGGGTAGAGATGTATTTTTAGAGATTTATTTATTTTGTGTACATGCAGTTATAATAGATTTTTTTATTTATATAAATGTATTTACATGGGATTGTATATGTTCAAAATGTGTGTGTATGCATGTGTGTATTTGTGTATCTGTGTCTATTTATGTATAGATACATAGAGTCATACTAGTGCAAACATTGTTATGCTCTATACATTTTTTTTGACGTGTCAATAAGTTAAAAAAAAGGAAATATAAAAGCGTGTCCAGTTCTTTGTTGGTTGCATGGATCCCAGATGCTGCAGAATCTGTTTTTGTGCCCAGTTTTATTGGCATGAATCAAATTTAAATGGTCATCGTCAGAACCACTCTATAAGTCTTCATAGTCAGAGTTTAATTTAATTTAATTATCTGCTTATTTTTTTTATCTGTGTCCTTTTCTTTCAAAGGTTTTAAACAAGTCAACTAGACGTCCTTTTTCTTGTCCTCAAGTCATGTTTGTTTCAGCCTTTGAGAGTTTCTCTGACCTGGATGAAAGTCTTTAATTTCATATTTACTTTGTACAAAAACTTTAAATAAAGAGTCAAGTTTACAGAGAACAGTAAAGTTTCTGGAGACAGGGTTGAAACATGAATCAAACTTACAGTTTGTTGGATCGGTCCGCAGCTCTCCTGATGACTCGACTCCACGGCCTGAAAAACCAGATCTGAGTCTGTAAAACGTTCCCAGGTGAGAGTCCAGACTCCGCCCCCTCGTCTCCAGGTGAGAGTCCAGACTCCGCCCCCTGGTCTCCAGGTGAGAGTCCGGACTCCGCCCCCTGGTCTCCAGGTGTAATTCAGTCTCGTTAACTCTTGCTAGACTGGATTCAGTGAATGGATCCATGGAATCAGTAAAGTTCAGAAACCGAAGCAACAGTCGTCTCTCTGAGTTACCAACCCCTTCAGAAAATTACATTTTAGCTGCTGCAGATCCTGGTTTAGACTGCTGCTCCTTCCAGTTCTCTAATTGTATATGTTAATTAGTGCCTACATTTGTTTACCGTATCTTCCGCACTATAAGGCGCACCTAAAAGCCTTTAATTTTCTCAAAAACCGGCAGTGCGCCTTATAATGCAGTGCGCCTTGTATATGATCATTACGGTAATTTCTGTTACTGTAGTCAGGGGGATTGTGGGTAATGTAGTTGGTGTCGCCGAAGTAATGGCGCTAAAAACGTCAGGAATCGTCACAGACGTTCAAGACAACAGCAGCAACGCTGATTCTTATCATGGCGACCTTGACGAGACGGAGCAAAGCTGGTTTTTATTTTGTTAATAAGGTTTTATATGTTGTTTGGGGGCATCCTCTGAACAGACAGACGTTAGTTTGGTGCAGATCGGACATGTACTTTTCGATGGGCGGGGCTTTGAAACTTCACCTTTTCCAACATTCGAACGGACACCGTTGCCACAACATTTGACAAAACCAAGTAAAACTTGACCTGTGGCCTCCATGTGGGGCCTAGATTGTGCATGCCAAGTCTCAACTCTGTGAACCCTCTGCAACGCCAACTAGCTTTGTGGAAGTCGTACAGCCACGGGACCAAAAGATCCTAGCAAAGGGTCTTCTGCATTGCAACATAGTCAAAAATCAGCCTTTGGCACAGTGAATGAGAGTCACCTCCTGATACAGAGTCTAGAATTTCAGCCTCCTAGCTCAAAGCGTTAGTGAACTATGCAAAAAAAGACACGAAATAGGCCCCGCAGGCCCGTAAAGCAACACACGAGGTGACCTTTGACACTTCCGAAGGTCACACAGATCTGAAACTCGGCACAGTGGATTAGAGTCACCTCCTGATACAGAGTCTAGAATTTCAGCCTCCTAGCTGAAAGCGTTAGTGAACTGTGCAAAAAAAGACACGAAATAGGCCTCATAGGCAAACCTATAACAATACATAACAAACCTCCTGTGCCTACTGAGCATTAATTGTCGTGTTGGGTTCCTTAGATAAGATCAATGGAGGACCAGACAGGGTTTCTATGGCTTCCCTTTATTCCAGCACACCAAACATTTACATGACCCAGAATGCATTGCAACATATATTGTAGGAAGTCCCCGCCTAGACAGCCCCCTACTGTCCTGGCATATCATTGCACATAACTTACACCACATCTCCCCTTCTGAGAACTGTTTTACCATAACATTAAACTTAGTTATTCTAACAGTTATACTTGAGTTTGCTGCTACCAAAATTCACCAAACAAGAATATTTCACCATATTAGTCACACATAAATTTGGTCCTGCTTAACCCATAACTGCAAGCTTCTGAAAATCAACATAATAACAACATACAGCATTTCCCTTTTTTTCACATAACTTTGTTTCTTCAACATAACATAGTACATCTCTTTTTTTTTTTTTCTTCTTTTTTTTCACATGTTTCACAAGTTCAGTCTCTCTGGCTTAATGACAGGTCTTCCTGACCTGGTTCGAATAATTGGAGGGGAGCCTTGTGACCCCTCTGTGGACACAGCAACAGTGTCATGGGCAGTGTCCTGCAGGTCTTCCTCAGCTGCTTGCCCCTGTGTCGTGCTGCTGTTGTCTTTGGCCATAGGTACAAGGTGGCGACGATTCCTCCTGATACTGCCCTGAGGCCCGCTGACCAGGTAGGATCTGGGTGTCTCGTGCGTGGATGTTACAGTACCTGGTGTTTTGGTGTCAGTGACCCACACGCGATCTCCCGGGGACAGTTGAGGGAGATTTCTCACCCTGTGTCTGTGATTGTAGTTGTTTGCGTCCATCCGCCTCCTCTCCTCCTCCCTGCTCTGTACTGCTCGAAGATCTGGGATGGCTGGCTCGAGCACTGCAGGAAACGAAGGTACCGTGGTGCGCAGCCTCCGGCCCATAAGCAGCTGGGCTGGACTGAAGCCGTTACTCAGGGGAGTGCTCCTGTAGGCCAACAGTGCACGGTATGGATCGGACGCCTTCTTCAGCAGGTTTTTGATGGTTTGGACGGCACGCTCGGCCTCGCCGTTGCTTTGAGGATATCTCGGGCTGCTCGTCACATGCTCAAACTCGTACTCCGCTGCAAATGCTGACATCTGGGCACCTGAAAACTGTGGCCCATTGTCTGTGATGAAAGTCTCTGGTATGCCATGCCTGGCAAACATGGACTTGAGGTGCGCGATGACATCAGCACACCTAGTCGGGCTCAGCTGGGCAATCTCAATGTACCTGGAGAAATAATCCACAACCATTAAATACTTAGTGTTCTTTAATGTAAACAGGTCGGCCCCTACCTTCTGCCATGGTCTGTCCGGCAGCCTGGTAGGCATGAGAGGCTCGGCTGCGTTGTTCCGTTCCTTGACACACGCAACACATTTCAGCACCAGCTCTCCGATCTGGCTACTGAGGCCTGGCCACCACACTGATTGTTTGGCCCGCTCACGACACTTGACTATTCCCTGGTGCCCGTCGTGTAACTTCTCTAGCACACTGTTCCTCATCACTGAGGGGATTACTAGTCTAGTCCCCCGCAATAACAGTCCATTGTGTGTGCTGAGTACGGCTCTTTCAGCCCAGTAGGGCCTCACCAGAGTGTCCAGTCTGCTGCGATCTGGCCAGCCCTCTGCGCAGTGTCTCATCACCTCCGAACAGATGCTGTCTGCGCTCAGCTGTTTGCGCAGCTCTGACAGGTAGGCCTCGCTCGCTGGCACGTTTGACAGCACGTAGTCCACATAAATGTTTGTCTCTTCCATCAGGCCATCGCCGTCTGTGACTCCACCTGATTTCAGCGGAGCACGGGAGAGTGTGTCTGCAGCCGTGAGGCTCTTCCCTGGAACGTGTGTGATGGTGTACCTGTATCGCATGAGTCTCATCCTGAATCTTTGTATTCTAGGTGGGAGTGTGTCCAGTGCCTGTCCACCTAGCAGGCTCACGAGGGGTTTGTGGTCGGTCTCCAGCTCAAAGTGAAGGCCGATGATGAAGTTGCTGAACCTTTCACATGCCCAGGTCAGGGCCAGCGCTTCCTTCTCCACCTGAGCGTACCTCTGCTCCGTGCTCGTGAGTGCTCTGGATGCGTATGCCACCAGCGCCCAGGTGCCCTGATACTCCTGAAGAAGAACCCCACCTAGACCGTATGATGAGGCGTCGGCAGAGATTTTCAGGTTCTTGTTCGGGTCGTACAGCTGCAGCACCGGGGTGGACGACAGCTCTTTTTTGAGACCGTTGAATGCTTGGCTTTGCTCTGAGCCCCAGTACCACTGGTTCTTTTTTGATAGCAAGTCCCTTAGCGCTTTGTCTTTTTCAGCTAGGTTTGGTAAGAATTTACCTAGCTGGTTTACCATGCCCAGGAAGCTCCTGAGCTCGCTGATGTTCTGTGGCGGATCCATCTCTTGCATGGCGCATGTCTTATCTGGGTCCGGCCGGACTCCCTCTGGCGATATGATGTAGCCGAGGAACTTCACCGTTGTCTGATTGAATACACACTTGGCTGTGTTCAGAGTGATGCCTGCCTCTTGTGCCTTTTCCAGAACTGCATGCACGCGGGCGTCATGCTCAGCCTGCGTGGACCCCCATATGAGCACATCATCCATGTGGCAGACGACTCCTTCCAGCCCCTCTGTCACCTTCACCATCTGGTTCTGGAAGTGTTCTGGCGCTGACGAGATGCCAAATGGAAGGCGGTTGTAGAAGTAGCGTCCGAATGGGGTGATAAATGTTGTGTAGTGGGCACAGTCTTTAGTCAGTGGGATTTGCCAGAACCCCATGTTGGCATCTATCTTTGAGAATAACTTTGCCCCTGAGAGCATGCCTAGAGTCTGGTCCACTGACGGGAGGATGAACTTTTCCCGCCGTACAGCTTCATTCAGTGGAGAGAGGTCGACGCAGATCCTGACCTCGTCTTTAGCCTTCTTTGGTGCCACCACCATGCCGGAACACCACTCGGTTGGTTCCTCAATCCGGCTGATGACTCCGAGCTGCTCCATGCGCTGGAGCTCCCGCTTTACTTTTCCCATCAGAGGTAGTGGGACACGTCGTGGCACTTTCAGAGACACAGGCTTGGCGTCAGGTTTGAGCTTAATGGTGTATGGCTGTTGTACTAGTCCCAGCCCATCACACAGCTTTGGATAAGTCTGCTTTACTGAGTCCATGTCAATACTGTCTATCCTTGCCACCAGCCTGAGGTTGACTGATGCAAGACGGCTCAGCAGAGCTGTGGTCAGGTTTTTAATCACGTACATGTCCTCTGTGGTGTGCTTGTCACCGCAGTACAGCACTTTTCTGGCCACCCCAAGTACAGACAATGGCTTATGCCCGGGCCCAAACAGTGCTTTGTTGCCCGGTGCTAGGCTGCTGGATGCCCCCCCACATATCTGTTTATACACCCGCTCGGGTATGACGGTGACATCAGCCCCAGTGTCTATTTTAAAATGCACTTGAGTGTCTCTGATCTTCACGTCTACTGTCCATGCCTGTTTGCCTGCGCCTACTATGCCAAGGAAAATGTCCTCCTCTGTGTCCTCAGCCACCGCACTCACACACTTGTTAGACCTACACACTTTACTGTAATGTCCACGTTTCCCGCATTTATGACACTCTGCATTCTTTGCGGGGCAGTTGAAACTGGCATGAGCTGGTGTCTTACCACATCTCTGGCATGACTGCCCTGCTGCCGGTGTGTAGCGCCTGTCCTTGGTCTGCTTAGCTGGGTGTTTGCTTTTCCAAGCTGGCATTTTTTTTTCTTTGTCTTTGTTGCTGCGGACTGCGTCCACTGTCGCTCTGTCCCCTCGAATATCCGTCTGTTGCCTTTTAATGTCCTCTGCTTGCCTGACCATGTTGATGGCTTTTGCCAAGTCCAGTCTACTCTCCATCTGCATTCTTTGCGAGAGTGCGCTGTCTCTGATGCCCACCACGATCCGGTCCCGCAGCAGTTCCTCGCGAAGTGCCCCATATCCGCAGTCTTCAGCGAGTGCATACAGAGCGGTGATGAATGAGTCTGCAGATTCTGTCGGCCCTTGTGCTCGCATGTTGAACTTGGCTCGCTGATATATTACATTCTTTTTAGGCACAAAAAAGTTTGTAAAACCTTCTTTCACGGAGTGATATTCCAGTACTTGTTCCTCCGTTAAGCGTAGCCCTCTCAACACGTCGTCTGCTTCGTCTCCCATGCAATAAATCAGCGTGTTCACCTGATTTGCTTGCGAAGACTTGTGCAAGTCGCTGGCCACTCGGAAGCGTTCAAAGCGCCTAATCCACTTTTCCCAGTCCTGTGGCTTCGAAAAGTCGAAGGATTCGGGAGGGTTTATCGAGAACATAGCTGAAGCCGTAGCACGTGCTTGAGCCTGTGGAACGGCTTGCTGCACATGCGCTGCCGCTGGTTCCTGCTCCTCTTCCAACATGCTTTCTGGCTGAGTAAACTTTCTTTTTTTTTCTCGTATAACACACTCCTTTCCTACCCTTCACTGATGAACCACTTCTGACACCATGTCGTGTTGGGTTCCTTAGATAAGATCAATGGAGGACCAGACAGGTTTTCTATGGCTTCCCTTTATTCCAGCACACCAAACATTTACATGACCCAGAATGCATTGCAACATATATTGTAGGAAGTCCCCGCCTAGACAGCCCCCTACTGTCCTGGCATATCATTGCACATAACTTACACCACATTAATAACATGTCATAATCAAAGGAGAACTAATTAAAATGGATGTCCTTAACATGAACCTATTGTATTATTGAATTATCAAGGAAACCTTCGTGTTTTTACGTTTAGAAATGTTAAAGATATTAAAAGAAAACCATAACACAATGAGGAAAATACCGTGGCGAACAAGTAGTGCCCAGAGCGTGTCTCGAACCCCAGTCTCCCAGACCACAGTCAACTGCACTAACCAGTCGGCCAAATGCTGATGTGTTGCCCAGGCGGGCAAGGCCTTATCTTATCTGTGGTCGTTACACTATGTTCCAAAAAGTATTGTTTATGATGGACAAGATCCGGCATTTTACGTTGAATTCTATTGTTCAGGTTTTAAAATTCTAGCTAAATACATAAAAAAGGGAGGTGAGGTGTGAGCTTCATAACACAACTTCTGTGCCTACTGAGCATTAATAACATGGGGTTAGCCATAGAAAGGGGCGATAACAGCCTCCTGCGCCTACTAGTAGGTAGAGTAGGGCCCTACTGGCCCATATCTATGGGATGATTGTTATCATTTTGTCCTTCATTCAATGGTATGACAGCAGTCAAATCGGGTGACGGATCCCATAGACTTTGCATAGTACTATATCCGTGGTGTTCCCATTAAAACCTCAATAAAACACTGCTAAAACAGCATTAAATAAAAATGCTTTTACAAACTGACAGTAACAAACAGTACCTTGCGCGACAAAAACTCATAATTTAGCCACTATAACAAAGAATAATATATAAATAATAATAATGTCATAATCTGTGTATATATCACGACAATTTTCGGTACCACGGAAAATAGTGATGAGAGGTCATGGGCATTTCACTGATTTTTGTGAGATCAGGTTGATCTGGGTACAGCGAGCGAAACAACCAGAGTCAAATTCCCTGTTGGACAATGTTCAAACTTGGCCAATAAAGATGATTCTGATTCTGATTCTGATTCTGATTCTGGTTTAGACTCATGTACAGGATTTCTGTTCTGTTCTATGTTTCACAATATTGTCTTTGGTATCATTTTAAAGGGGTTATTTTAATCATTCATTCAAGCTAAGATGTGATACATTTCCTGAATCCTTATGGTCCTGTGAGTATTCCAGTTTTTGTATTTTGTGTCTCTGTTGTTCCTAGATGACACAGGGATAAAATATAGTGTTGTTAATTGTCCTTCAACAATTATTAATAATTAATAATTCATAAAGTAGATTATTTATCATATTGAATCATCAAAATAACTTTTTAACAAGGAAAATGAAACCTTTAACAGCAGGATCAGTCTCAAAGTATGGGTTATTCAACAGAATAACAATTGAAGGATGAAATCCGAACACAGGCTCCGGCAACCAACATTAGCGGCAAACGTGCCCAAAATAAACAAGGACGACTTCTTTCACTCACAATTTATTTACACCAGTGTAAATAATAAGCAGATGGTAAAACACTTCGGATAAATTCTGACGGCTCAACTACATTAACAGGGACAAGAAATCATATAATGCAAATCTTCTGATGACATGTGTGTGTGTGCGTGTGTGTGTGTGTGTGCGTGCGTGCCTGCGTGCGTGTGTGCGTGCGTGCGTGCGTGCGTGCGTGCGTGCGTGCGTGCGTGCGTGCGTGCATGCGCGTGTGTGTGTGTTTGGTCTGGCCGATCAGCATTCCTTGGGGAACAGCTGAGTGGTTACGCTCAGCAGATGGATGAGGGGACAACAGCTTGGCCTCCTTCAGCTACAGGTCGGTCCGAAGGCATTCACGTCGAGGCCTGCATTTCCACCTTCTAGTTTGCCAGATTGTCGTGTGCTTTTGCCTCGCTTTCCAGCGTTCCTGATTTCTGTCCTGTTCCTGCCTGCCTGCCTGTAACCCTGCATGACTCCCGGTTTTGGATTTTTGCCTGCCCCTTTGGACTTGTTTGCCTGATCTGCCTGTCTGCCCGGTTTGACCCCTGCCTGTCTTTGACCAGTATTAAAGCCTCACGGACTCTGATTCTGCCTGGTGTTGTGCTTTTGGGTTCTCTGTCCTGTCTGAGCCGTGACAGGATGAAATCCGAACACAGGCTCCGGCAACCAACATTAGCGGCAGACGTGCGCAAAATAAACAAGGACGACTTCTTTCACTCAGAATTTATTTACACCAGTGTCAAGCAAATGGTAAAACACTTTGGATAAATTCTGACGGCTCAAATACATTAACATGGACAACAAATCATATAATGCAAATCTTCAGATCACGTGTGTGTGTGTGTGTGTGTGTGTGTTGTGTGTGTGTGTGTGTGTGTGTGTGTGTGTGTGTGTGTGTGTGTGTGTGTGTGTGTGTGTGTGTGTGTGTGTGTGTGTTAGTGTGTGTGTGTGTGTGTGTGTGTGTGTGTGTGTGTGTGTGTGTGTGTGTGTGTGTGTGTGTGTCTGTGCGTGTGTGTGTGTGTGTGTGTGTGTGTGTGTGTGTGTGTGTGTGTGTGTGTGTGTGTGTGTGTGTGAGTGTGTGTTTGGTCTGGCCGATCAGCATTCCTTGGGGAACAGCTGGGTGGTTACGCTCAGCAGATGGATGAGGGGACAGCAGCTGGATGAGGGGACAACAGCTTGGCTTCCTTCAGCTCCAGGTCGGTCCGAAGGCGTTCACGTCGAGGCCTGCAGGTCCCTGGTTCGGCTTTCTGGGCTCGGAACCTCGTGGGTCACTCGTGCAGCGCTGCAGAACGGACGCTCCTTCGGTCAACAATCCTGGAGGTCCTTGGCTGGTCCCTCCTGGTGCTACAGCAGACCTGTAGGGGAGAGGAAAAAGGCAGAGAAGAGAGAAGAGAGGAAGTCCATGCTCCTTCCTGCAGCTTGGGGTCCTTGTCCAATCAGAGTGTGGTCCCTTATCACCAAGGGGCCACATATGTAAATCCTGGCTGAGCTTCGTGTCCAGGGGTTTTTCTGTTGTTCCAAGCCGTGTGGCCACGGTGTCGTAAAACTGTAGGGTGGCTTCGGTCGAAGGCCCAGAATCTGGTCTGGTAGCCTGGTCGAAGCCTGACTGTTCACATAATCACACATTTCATATGAGTTCATAATCACCCCATGAGTTTATAATCACACATGAATTCATAATCACACATGAATTCATAATCACATGGGCGATGGCACAACAATAGTATATCATTCAGATGAAAATTGTGTAAAAATGTGTGTTGTTTATAGTTTAAAGAGCTGCAGTGACATCTATGTTGGTCAGAAAGATTCACATCTTAGCTTGAATGAATGGTTAAAGGTTCCCCTTTAAAATGAAACCAAAGAACATATAGTGAAACATTGACAGATTTCCTGTACATGAGTCTAAACCAGGACATGCAGCAGCAGCTAAAGTGTAATTTTCTGAAGGAGGTGGGTAACTATGATCCAGCTGCCACTCTGGTATGATATTTTGGTTATCAGACCAAAATATCATCTACAGACATAGATGTTTTCAAAGATTATAAGCAAGTTTTGTCTCTGTGAGTGGTGCTGGTATCTGGTCTGGAACATGGACTAACTGGAGGACTGGAATTACTCTAGTCTTGTTCTGTGACTGGTTTCCACCAACAGGAGGTTGTTTTTTAGTTTTGTTGATAAGGAAGTAAATACTTAACACGCCTCAGCTGAGTCTCAAACAACTGATACAAATATCTTGCTTGATCTACTTAAAAAAGATAAGTCAACTTTTTGCATGAGATTATTATGTAGATCAAGAAAGACTAGACTTTGTATAAACTACTTAATCTTTTGTATGTAAAAATACATTTTGCAAGTACAGTCAAGTTAATTGTGTTAAGTTTACTTTATCAAAATTAAGTTTATTTTACTTGCAAATGAATTTTGTACACACTAAAGTAGTTTATACAAAGCCTAGTCTTTCTTGATCTACATAAAAATCTCATGCGAAAAAGTCGCCTTAATTATTTTAAAGTAGATCAAGCCAGATATTTTTTACTGTGGTTTCTACATAAACAAATAAAGCATGTTTCATCTAAACGTTGGTCAATCTGCCCAATAGATTAAAATTGTTAAAGGAAAAGTAAATATGTAGTTTGTGTGTAAATGAAAAGATTACTGGGATTACATAAATACTGCTTGTTAAGGAAAAAATGCACAATGTCTTGTTTTTTGAACAAATGCAGATTAAGTTAAAAACTAGATGTATTCATGTAAAGCAACAAACTTCACTTTTAATTGTTAATATCACAGATTTAAATATGTTATATTTACATGATTAGATTTATTTTTTCAGTGCAGAGGCTGTTTTTTAGTTTGATAAGGAAGTGCATACCTGACACGCCTCAGCTGCGTCTCAAACACCCAAACACATTTAGTTCTGCTGTTTCTACCTGAGGATTCCCAGGTGAAAGAACGTGTCCTGATCCGTCAACACCTTCTCCCGTCAGCAGGTTCACCAGCAGAACCAGACGGACCAGTTCAACCCGGTCAGAAGAAGCTTCTCTGGAGGAAATCCAACTGTTAAAGGAAATAACTCATTTCTAACATTTAACACAACCTACAGAGAACCAACAACTGTCGGTGCGTCCGAAATGCCGTACTAAAAAGTAAATACTAAAAAGTATACTTAAGTTTCGGCACACTTTTGAGTAAATATCAGTAGTATGCATTAATTCGGACGTACTATTAAGAGCGCACACGGCACTTCCTGCCGTTGGGAGGGGGGGGGTTGTTACCATGGTAACCTGTCACATCAGCAGTAGCAGCTGTTACCATGGTAACCTGTCACATCAGCGGTAGCAGAGACGTTCTATAAACCGAGACAGCCCACTACGGTTGTGTTTCCTGTATCTCTGTCACGTGACTGCCCCGCCCCTTTAGGAGACCGGAAGTAGGTCCTGAGTCTATTGAGTCCTATGGGAAAAGTGAACGTGAGCACAGATTATTACCAATTCCTTCGCCCCATAGTAACCTAAGTCAATATGGGACCCATCTTTCAAAAGCCACAAACCTTCTGAACATTCTGACACCAAAATGGACATTTCCAGACCGACAGATTAGGAGAAAATGAACTTTGTTTGAGACCTGTCTCTGTCTGAGCAACACACTCTCGCCAGATTTGGCTCTCATCGTTTTCCCATCGGATAAAATGAAGTTTAAAACTAAAATAAAACTTGCTCTTTTGCTTAATAATACTGTTATTTTTATTATTTAAGTCTTTTTGGAAGAAAGTTGTACTGTATCTAGTGTTGTATGTTCCAAAACGATGTGGGGAGAGGAGCGGCCACGCCCACTTAGGAGACAGGAAGTGAGGTCACAGGGGGCGGCCACGCCCACTTAGGAGACAGGAAGTGAGGTCAGAGGGGCGGCCACGCCCACTTAGGAGACCGGAAGTGTATACCGTTTCATACCATTGGCAGTAACGGTAATGCGCTATCTTCTGTAGAGAGGATCTTTGCTAGTGTCCATCAATTCACACTAAAAAAATTATCCGGATTGAGTATGGATAGTACATACTATTGAGTATGGATAGTATATACTAATGAGTATGGATAGTACATACTATTGAGTATGGATAGTATATACTAATGAGTATGGATAGTACATACTATTGAGTATGGATAGTATATACTAATGAGTATGGATAGTACATACTATTGAGTATGGATAGTATATACTAATGAGTATGGATAGTACATACTATTGAGTATGGATAGTATATACTAATGAGTATGGATAGTACATACTATTGAGTATGGATAGTATATACTAATGAGTATGGATAGTACATACTATTAAGTATGGATAGTACATACTAATGAGTATGGATAGTACATACTAATGAGTATGGATAGTACATACTATTAAGTATGGATAGTACATACTAATGAGTATGGATAGTACATACTAATGAGTATGGATAGTACATACTAATGAGTATAGATAGTACATACTATTGAGTATGGATAGTATATACTAATGAGTATGGATAGTACATACTATTGAGTATGGATAGTACATACTATTGATATGGATAGTACATACTATTGATATAATATAATAGACTCCATCACCACATTCAAAACACAACTCAAGACTCACCTGTTTAAACTTGCCCATTCACTTTGACCGGTCACCACACACTACCTCCCACCATACTGTTCTGTTATCTGTACTGTTGCTCCTTGATTGTATGTATTGTGTATGTGTGTATGTATTATAATTTCTACTTTATTATTATTGTATTTCCTTTATTGTATTGTTTTGTTTTTATTCTGTAAGGTGACCTTGGGTGACATGAAAGGCGCCGTTAAATAAAATGAATTATTATTATTATTATTATTATATGGATAGTACATACTATTGAGTATGGATAGTACATACTAATGAGTATGGATAGTACATACTATTGAGTATGGATAGTACATACTATTGAGTATGGATAGTACATACTATTGAGTATGGATAGTACATACTATTGATATGGATAGTACATACTATTAAGTATGGATAGTACATACTATTGATATGGATAGTACATACTATTGAGTATGGATAGTACATACTATTGAGTATGGATAGTACATACTATTGATATGGATAGTACATACTAATGATATGGATAGTACATACTATTGATATGGATAGTACATACTATTGAGTACGGATAGTACATACTATTGAGTACGTTCTAATGTTTCGGACGCACTAAAACATCTCACATACTCATTTTGCTACTCATTAGAAGGAAGTGTGTAGCAGAACTAACGTTGCCACAGTAACTGTTAAATAGTAACGTAGAATGTTTTGAGTGGCAGGTAATGTGTCGTTGCCTTGGTTACTGAGACGCTCTTCTTATGCCGGTTAGCTACATGTTGTGTGCTCGTCATTTCATAAAAATATTACTTGAAAACAAGTATGTAATAGTAATTGCATTCTCACATTTTGTTATATATATATATATATATATATATATATATATATATATATATATATATATATATATATATATATATACAGTGTTGGGTGTAACGCGTTACAAAGTAACGCGTTACTGTAACGAGATTACATTCGCCAGTAACGCAGTAATGTAACGCGTTACAGTTGTAATTTGGGTAAACCCGTTATAGTTACTCTAAGACAAGACAAAATACGTTACTTTAGTTACTTTAAGCTTTTCAACTACATGTAGAACGGGAGAACAGAAAAGAAAATCAAACTTGCCTTTCATGCGTCTTCACGCGTTGCACTGCAACACTTGTCTGACTTGAGGTTGATTTATGGTTCCGCGTTAAATCGACGCAATGCCTACGGCGTAGGGTACGCGGCGACGCACACCGTACGGTGCGCGTCGCCACGTACCCTACGCCATAAGTTCTGCGTTGGTGTAACGCAGAACCATAAATCAGCCTTTAACGTGATCTTACGGGACTTTACGGGATTTTGATGGGACTTCTGGTGCTGATCTGGGCACTGCAGTAATAAAGGTCCAACTATAGGACTGTCTCAGAAAATTTGAATATTGTGATAAAGTTCTTTATTTTCTGTAATGCAATTAAAAAAAAACAAAAATGTCATACATTCTGGATTCATTACAAATCAACTGAAATATTGCAAGCCTTTTATTATTTTAATATTGCTGATTATGGCTTACAGTTTAAGATTAAGATTCCCAGAATATTCAAATTTTTTGAGATAGGATATTTGAGTTTTCTTAAGTTGTAAACCATGATCAGCAATATTAAAATAATAAAAGGCTTGCAATATTTCAGTTGATTTGTAATGAATCCAGAATGTATGACATTTTTTTTTTTTTTTTAATTGCATTACAGAAAATAAAGAACTTTATCACAATATTCAAATTTTCTGAGACAGTCCTGTATATGTTGTTCATTGGTAATCGAGTTATGGTGCAGCTCAGGTGATATTGCGGAGTAATCCAAAAGTAATGTAACTAGTAATGTAACTAGTTACTTTCAGCAACCAGTAACTAAGTAGTGTAAGGGATAACTTTTTTTAAAAGTAACTAGTAATATGTAATGGATTACTTTTTTTGAGTAACTGCCCCAACACTGTATATATATATATATATATATATATATATATATATATATACTCACTCACTCTCACTCATCTTCTCCCGCTTTTCCGTTACCGGGTCGCGGGGGCAGCAGCCTCAGCAGGGATGCCCAGACTTCCCTCACCCCAGACACTTCCTCCAGCTCCTCCGGGGGGAGTCCGAGGCGTTCCCAGGCCAGCCGAGAGACATAGTCTCTCCAGCGTGTCCTGGGTCTTCCCCGGGGTCTCCTCCCGGTGGGACATGCCTGGAACACCTCCCTAGGGAGGCGTCCAGGAGGCATCCGGTACAGATCTCCAAGCCACCTCAGCTGACTCCTCTCAACGTGAAGGAGCAGCGGCTCGACTCCGAGCTCCTCCCGGGTGACGGAACTCCTCACCCGATCTCTAAGGGAGCGTCCAGCCACCCTGCGGAGGAAACTCATCTCGGCCGCTTGTATCCGCGATCTTGTCCTTTCGGTCACTACCCAAAGTTCATGACCATAGGTGAGGGTAGGGGCGTAGATTGACCGCTAAATCGAGAGCTTCGCCTTTCGACTCAGCTCCCTCTTCACCACGACGGTCCAGTACATCGACCGCATTACTGCGGACGCTGCACCGATCCGTCTGTCAATCTCACGCTCCATCGTTCCCTCACTCGTGAACAAGATCCCGAGATACTTGAACTCCTCCACCTGAGGCAGGACTTCTCCACCCACCCGGAGAAGGCATGCCACCCTTTTCCGGTCGAGAACCATGGCCTCGGTCTTGGAGGTGCTGATTCTCATCCCTGCCGCGTCGCACTCGGCCGCAAACCGCCCCAGCACATGCTGGAGGTCCCGGTCTGATGAAGCCAACAGGACAACATCATCTGCAAAAAGCAGAGATGAAATCCTGAGGTTCCCAAACCGGATCCCCTCCGGCCCCTGGCTGCGCCTAGAAATCCTGTCCATAAAAATTATGAACAGGACCGGTGACAAAGGGCAGCCCTGCCGGAGTCCAACATGCACTGGGAACAAGTCTGACTTACTGCCGGCAATGCGAACCAGACTCCTGCTTCGATCATACAGAGACCGGACAGCCCTTAGTAGAGGGCCCCGGAGTCCATACTCACTGACCCCCCACAGAATGGCACGAGGGACACGGTCAAATGCCTTCTCCAGATCCACAAAACACATGTAGACTGGTTGGGCAAATTCCCATGAACCCTCGAGCACCCTGCGGAGGGTATAGAGCTGGTCCAGTGTTCCACGACCGGGACGAAAACCGCATTGTTCCTCCTGAATCCGAGGTTCGACTATCGGCCGTAATCTCCTCTCCAGTACCCTGGAGTAGACTTTCCCGGGGAGGCTGAGAAGTGTGATCCCCCTGGGTTAAGGAGATCCGCGAAGTATTCCTTCCACCGTCCGACAATGTCCCCAGTCGAGGTCAACAGCTCCCCACCAGCACCATAAACGGTGCCGGCAGAGTACTGCTTCCCCCTTCTGAGGCGCCGTACGGTCCTCCAGAATTTCCTCGAGGCCGACCGAAAGTCCTCCTCCATGGCCTCCCCGAACTCCTCCCAGACCCGAGTTTTTGCCTCCAAGACTGCCCGAGCCGCGGCCCGCTTGGCCTGCCGGTACCTGTCTACTGCGTCAGGAGTCCCACCGGCCAACATAGCCCGGTAGGACTCCTTCTTCAGTCTGACGGCATCCTGTACTTCCGGTGTCCACCACCGGGTTCTAGGATTGCTGCCACGACAGGCACCGGAGACCTTGCGTCCACAACTTCGAGCCGCCTCGTCGACAATGGAGGCAGAGAACATGGTCCACTCGGACTCGATGTCCGCCGCCTCCCCCGGGATCCGAGAGAAGCTCTCCCGGAGGTGGGAGTTGAAGATGTCCCTGACAGAGGGCTCGGCCAGACGTTCCCAACAGACCCTCACAATCCGTTTGGGTCTGCCCGGTCTGTCCAACCTCCTCCTCCGCCAGCGCATCCAACTCACCACCAGGTGGTGATCAGTTGACAGCTCAGCCCCTCTCTTCACCCGAGTGTCCAAGACATGCGGCCGAAGGTCAGATGAAACGACAACAAAGTCGATCATTGACCTCCGGCCTAGGGTGTCCAAACGAACATAACTATCTCACTTAAATCATACATGCACACAAAGATACTCTACGAGAGCCTCTAAACTCTAAAGCACCCCTGCTCTTAGTGAACGTGGATGTTCTCTGTTTTGTCATCCTACTGGAGAACTTCTAATCTCTCCTTATTTTTGCAATAACCGGAGAGGGTAGCTAAACCAAAGTGTCCTCTAAAGAGTGAATGTGAGTTAGGAGACCAGATCTAACTATCTGAAGTCTCTATAACCACAGAGGGTCCACGACGGTCCGGTACAGCGTCCGCTGCACCGATCCGTCTGTCAATCTCTGCTCCATCGTTCCCTCACTCGTGAACAACGAGATACTTGAACTCCTCCACCCACCCGGAGAAGGAACACCACCCTTCACAGGACAACATTCACAAATGCACAGAACAATTCACACGTGCGTAGGACAAGATACACAAATGTAATTTTGATGCACTTATGTTAGAATAACATATTTTCATATGCACTAAACTTAACCTGAGTTACATCCTTACTGTTGTGAGTTTAAAGGCTCTGCTGGGAGTTGAACCCAGGATCTCCTGTTTACGAGACAGGCGCTTTGACCACTAAGACACAGGGCCCTTTTCCCTCAACATTTCCACTTTTTTTTGAAATTGTACTTCAGCATTAATCTCTACATTTTGACGTTTTGCTCGACATTTGGAATTTTTTATCGAAATTGTACTTCAACATTAATCTCTACATTTCGACTTTTTTATCGAAAATGTACTTAAACATTATTATCGACATTTTTACTTTTTTCTCAAAATTGTACTTCAACATTAAGCGCAGAGGTTTCGCAGGACATTCACTCCAGAGAGTGCTCAAACTCCTTGGAGTTAGAGGACTGCAGTTGAGGAGAGCCACCAAGAACATCCTCGAGGCCACAGAAAAGGCCTTGCGGTACTGTGGATCCGTAGGGGGGGATCTGTGGTGCGCTACTTGGACACAAGCCGGGGATTGATCACCCCCGGCTGGGGGAGAAATAGACATTTCTTCCCTGACCGGGAATTGAACCCGGACCGTGGTGGTGAAAGCACAAAATCCTAGCCATTAGACCATCAGGGACAAATGTGACATCATGACAACTTCACTGCAACTTCACTGCATCGCCAGTGAGTGGCGGAACAGAAAAAACTTGACAAATGTGCATACGCCAGAATTGAGCCGTGCATGAAGCACCACAACTTTTCACATTTGAGTAACTTTCTGGACATCAGACCGTGAGCGTAGAAAGTGGTGTACGGACATTTTTTGTAAATAAGGCCCCTGATGGATGAGTTATAAATCACAGTCTTGTCTAAGGTTAAGACATCGTAGATTTAACAAGCCTTTTTCTCACCATTAAGCATTGTTGGCAGGATTTGAACCTGCGCGAGGAATCCCCAATGGATTTCGAGTCCATCGCCTTAACCACTCGGCCACAACAACCACTCTAAAAGGAGTGAATCTGCAGAATCAGATAAATAAATGCAATTCCCTTTATTTAAAGATGGTTCCTGCTTTCTTCAAGGCAGGTGATGGTGCAGACTTGAATAATTCAAGCTACATATCAAAGTTTTCTGTTGCAGCTAAAGTTAGTCTGGTTGGTAAACTTGTAAGGATGGATAAAACAAGATTGAAAGTTCATTATGACCCTGATGTGAGTTGAACACATAACCTTCTGATCTGGAGTCAGACGCGCTACCATTGCACCACAGAGCCTTTTCTGATATTGTCTGAGGTTGTACACCAATCTGATCATAGCGGGCACACCTTCCAAACCAAATAACTTCCGTCTTGTTTTCATGAAGCTTCATCCATGTTTTAAAGTTCTGAGACAGTCCATCAAGGGGTTCAGTGGGTTACTATGATGCAGAGAAAAATAGATGTAAAATATATGAGATGTTCTACACTTGGAGCTTTGTTAATTTATTTATTTTTAATTACATCCAGTGTTTGAACAAGGTGTGACTGACTTATCTAAATATATAAAACCTTGGTTGGAACCATGGCAGCTGGGAGGGCAGGCCTTGGCAGCTTTCCCAAGCCATGCCACGACCACGCTCGTGGAAAGGAGAAGCGCCAACTGGTCCAAGAGGAGATACGTGCTGAGATGGAGGAGGAACGCTGCAGCAAGATGGTCGGCATGTCAGAGCAAGGGGCGTGGACAAGGTGGGAGCATGCAGAACCTCGCAAACTCACCTGGGAAGAACTCTGGAGAGCTGAACCTCTGCGCACAAAGTTCCTCAATCAATCAGTGTACGACGTCCTCCCAAACCCGGCCAACCTGCACACCTGGGGCCTGGCAGATACGCCTGAGTGCAAGTTGTGCCAGAGGAGGGGCACCATGGAGCACATTCTGAGCTGCTGCCCAAAGGCGTTAGGAAAGGGGCGGTATCGCTGGCACCACGACCAAGTTCTAAAATCCTTGGCGGATTCCATCTGCACAGCGATACAGAACAGCAAGACCCAGGTCGCCCCGAAGCAGTCAATCACGTTTGTTAGAGCTGGGCAGAATGCAAAACACCAGCCAAACTCCGCAGGAGGACTCCTCGCTACCGCTCGTGACTGGCAGCTCCAAGTTGACCTGGGAAGGCAACTCAAGTTCCCAGCTAAGATAGCTGCCACTTCACTCTACCCAGATATGGTATTAACTTTGGAGTCCACCAAGCAAGTGGTCCTGCTGGAACTGACTGTCCCCTGGGAGGGCCGGATTGGTGAGGCCAATGAGCGCAAGAGGGCCAAATACTCTGAGCTCACCACAGAGTGCCGGAGCAATGGTTGGAGAGCCCGCTGCGAGCCAGTTGAAATTGAGTGCAGAGGTTTCGCAGGACATTCACTCCAGAGAGTGATCAAACTCCTTGGAGTTAGAGGACTGCAGTTGAGGAGAGCCACCAAGAACATCCTCGAGGCCGCAGAAAAGGCCTCGCGGTGCTGTGGATCCGTAGGGGGGATCTGTGGTGCGCTACTTGGACACAAGCCGGGGATTGATCACCCCCGGCTGGGTCGCCCGGGTGAGGGTGTATGATTGTTAAAGACCAGAAACACCCTGTGACCCCGGGTCAATCACTGATGACGTGTCCAAGTATCACCGTAAGGTGTATCAAGAAGAGGTGAGGCAGCCACCATCTGACAGATGCACAAAAAATAAACACAACTGAAGGAGAAATAATAGACATTTCTTCCCTGACCGGGAATTGAACCCGGACTGTGGTGGTGAAAGCACCAAATCCTAACCATTAGACCATCAGGGACACATGTGACATCATGACAACTTCACTGCAACTTCACTGCATCGCCAGTGAGTGTCGCCAACAGAAAAAACTTTACAAATGTGCATACGCCAGAATTGAGCGGTGCATGAAGCACCACAACTTCTCACATTTGAGTAACTTTCTGGACATCAGACCGTGAGCGTAGAAAGTGGTGTACAGATATTTTTTGTGCACTGCACTCTTTGTAAATGACACCCCTGATGGATGAGTTATAAATCACAGTCTTGTCTGAGGTTAAGACATCGTAGATTTAACAAGCCTTCTTCTCCCCATTAAGCGTTGTTGGCAGGATTTGAACCTGCGCGGGGAATCCCCAATGGATTTCGAGTCCATCGCCTTAACCACTCGGCCACAACAACCACTCTAAAATGTGTGAATCTGCAGAATCAGATAAACAAATGCAAGACCCTTTATTTAAAGATTGTTCCTCCTTTCTTCAAGGCAGGTGATTGTGCTGACTTGCATAATTCCAGGTACATATCAAAGTTTTCTGTTGCAGCTAAAGTTAGTCTGGTTGGTGAACTCGTGTGGTGAGGTGTGATTTTCTAGTTTTTCGCAATTGTAGATGCTCACAAATTGGCTATTTCGGAGGTGTCCATTTTTTAGGAGTTGGTGCAGTTGGAAGCCAACTACCTGGTGATCATGTCACCTACTCTCGTCCACTTGGCATTATGAGACAATTGCAGCGCATCTCAAGTTCAGCTTGACTACGTCAAAATCTGTGTAGACCTGGCGGTTATCAGGTTGCTATGCTCCTCAAGCTAGCCTATAGCTAGCTAGTGAAAAATGTCCTACTATCTATGTCTCTACATACCTGTCTAGATGGTTTTGTATAAGATTAAGGGGGAATAGAAACTAAATGATTGAATAAATTGAATCATATAATCAATCAATAACCTGCTGCACAGTTTCTGTAGTGTAGTGGTTATTTGGTTCGTCGCAAATGCAAAAGGACTCTGGTCTGAGTCTAACAAGCTGGACCTCTGGATCAGGACTGACGAGTGAACAGAACATCCACAGTTTTATCTTAGAAGAACTTCATCAATTAAAGCTTTTTTAGCAGGCCAACGGCAACTGGTGTGTGGAGGAGTCATTTTCATCCTATTGACCTTTGTTCACTTGTATCAGTCATGTATGTCCATTGTACCAAATAGCTGGTCTCTCCATCGGGGAATCGAACCCCAGGCCCAGATACTGCCCACTATACTAACATTGTCATAATTAAGAATTATTTAATCTAACCCTGGAATGTCATCAGACATGTGATGTCATTGCTACTTGCATCTCCAAGTCTGCATACTTTGCAGACATAACAGCAAAAACAATATTAAACAGTATTGCACATATGCACAGAACATACCTGAGAAAACACAGTGGGACACACAACCACAGCTCAGACACAGTACAACTTGTGGTCATCTCCTGTTCAGACACAGCATAAAATAAGCAATTACATACAAAACAATACACAACGAATGTTACTGGGTAACATTATGAAAACATGAGTGCATATTTGGTCACTTATATGAAGCATAGATATTTTTAATTAATTTGTTTGTGTCTGAGCAATCAGGAGACCATCTTACCCTCAGTATTGAATTTCGCTGTACTGAGGATTACCCACAATGCAACACAATATCTTCAAAATAAAATACATCAAATACAAACTGAAATCAAATAGAACTAACCATGGCTGTGTCCCAAGTTTAACATAATTGAACTATAATCAAAGTATTTCTTAACACTGTTACATATATATATATATATATATATATATATATGTAACTGTTGTGGTATGGTTTTTAAAGGACCCAAGTGCAGGGAGAGAGAGGGAGGCCAGAGGCAGGAGTTCTCAAAAACAAAAGGATTTAATCCAAAAAAGGCAAAACACAAGGCGCTGCAGAGCAGGATAAACAAAAACCAGGAACAGGGAAAACCGACGAGGAGACATGGAGGGAAGAACCAGTACGGACCGACAGGGAACCAAGGAATGACAAGACAAGATATACTGAGGGGATAACGAGACAAGACGAGACACAGGTGTGGACACAATCAGGGCAGATGGGACACAGGCGGGGCAAGACAGAACTGAAAGTTACAAACACTGGGGGGAAGTGTCAAACCCTGACAGTACCCCCCCCTCAAGGGACAGATCCCAGATGTCCCCAGAGTCCTAACCCAGGGTGGGCGGAGGGGGCCTGGAGGAGGGCCCAGGCCACACACGGCCAAAGTTCCGGGGGCCGACCTCGGGACCGGGCAGACCAGCGAGACCGCTCGGGGGGGCGTCCCCGAGGCCTAGGCCTGGGTCTTGGCGGGGGGCGTGACGGGGATTCTTGGCGTGGCTCGGGGACTTGACAGGGCTCGGGAACCTGACGGGGCTCGGGAACCTGACGGGGCTCGGGAACCTGACGGGGCTCTGGGACCGCCTCAGGAACCGAGGGCTGCGGGACCGCCTCAGGAACCGAGGGCTGCGGGACCGCCTCAGGAACCGAGGGCTGCGGGACCGCCTCAGGAACAGAGGGCTGCGGGACCGCCTCAGGAACCGAGGGCTGCGGGACCGCCTCAGGAACCGAGGGCTGCGGGACCGCCTCAGGAACAGAGGGCTGCGGGACCGCCTCAGGAACAGAGGGCTGCGGGACCGCCTCAGGAACAGAGGGCTGCGGGACCGCCTCAGGAACAGAGGGCTGCGGGACCGCCTCAGGAACAGAGGGCTGCGGGACCGCCTCAGGAACAGAGGGCTGCGGGACCGCCTCAGGAACAGAGGGCTGCGGGACCGCCTGGGGAGCCGGAGTCGGGGCTGACAGGAGGCGGGGAGCCGGAGTCGGGGCTGACAGGATGCGGGGAACCGGAACAGGGACTGACAGGATGCGGGGAACCGGAACAGGAGCAGACAGGATGCGGGGAACCGGAACAGGAGCAGACAGGATGCGGGGAACCGGAACAGGAGCAGACAGGATGCGGGGAACCGGAACAGGAGCAGACAGGATGCGGGGAACCGGAACAGGAGCAGACAGGATGCGGGGAGCCGGAACAGGAGCAGACAGGATGCGGGGAGCCGGAACAGGAGCAGACAGGATGCGGGGAGCCGGCGTCGGGGGGCAGAGGATCCCCGGAGCTGCCCGAGTGGGGACCCGGGTCCGTGGCGCTGGCTGCGGGGGTACCCGGGTCCGAGGTGCCGGCTGCGGGGGTACCCGGGTCCGAGGTGCCGGCTGCGGGGGTACCCGGGTCCGAGGTGCCGGCTGCGGGGGTACCCGGGTCCGGGGCGCTGGCCCCCCCTCAAGGGACAGATCCCAGATGTCCCCACAGTCCACATCCAGGGCGGGCTGGGGGGGAACACGGGTCCTCGGAGCTGGCTGAGGGGGGGCACGGGTCCTCGGAGCTGGCTGAGGGGGGGCACGGGTCCTCGGAGCTGGCTGAGGGGGGGCACGGGTCCTAGGAGCTGGCTGAGGGGGGGCACGGGTCCTCGGAGCTGGCTGAGGGGGGGCACGGGTCCTCGGAGCTGGCTGAGGGGGGGCACGGGTCCTCGGAGCTGGCTGAGGGGGGGCACGGGTCCTCGGAGCTGGAGCAGGAACAGGGGTCGATGCGTCCAGGACCACCGCTAGAGCAGGAACAGGGAGCGATGCGTCCAGGACCACCGCTGGAGCAGGAACAGGGGGCGATGCGTCCAGGACCACCGCTGGAGCAGGAACAGGGAGCGATGCGTCCAGGACCACAGCTGGAGCAGGAACAGGGAGCGATGCGTCCAGGACCACCGCTGGAGCAGGAACAGGGGGCGATGCGTCCAGGACCACCGCTGGAGCAGGAACAGGCTGGGGCTGGCGCTGGCGCCGTCGCTTCCCCTGGGGCTGAGAACCCCCGGGCCCGCCTCGAGCCAGGCGTGTTCCCCAGAAGGGGGGAACAGGCTGGAATGCGTCCAGGACCACCTCGGGAACAGGAAGAGGTGCGTCCAGGGCCCCCACCGGAACAGGCTGGGGCTGGCGCTGACGCCGTCGCTTCCCCTGGGGCTGAGAACCCCCGGGCCCGCCTCGAGCCTGGCAGGTTCCCAGAAAGGGGTCCCCATTTTTCTCTGCCTCTCGGCGGAAGAACTCAAAAAGAGTAATATACTCTCCCGCTGGGTCCATGTTGGTCGGTCCGTTCTGTTGTGGTATGGTTTTTAAAGGACCCAAGTGCAGGGAGAGAGAGGGAGGCCAGAGGCAGGAGTTCTCAAAAACAAAAGGATTTAATCCAAAAAAGGCAAAACACAAGGCGCTGCAGAGCAGGATAAACAAAAACCAGGAACAGGGAAAACCGACGAGGAGACATGGAGGGAAGAACCAGTACGGACCGACAGGGAACCAAGGAATGACAAGACAAGATATACTGAGGGGATAACGAGACAAGACGAGACACAGGTGTGGACACAATCAGGGCAGATGGGACACAGGCGGGGCAAGACAGAACTGAAAGTTACAAACACTGGGGGGAAGTGTCAAACCCTGACAGTAACGGGTGTAAGAATATCTTTTTGTTTTATTGAAATTCCTGCAGAAATATGCTATATAATCTGTGAATGTGTCCTGCAATGACGAGTCCAACAGCGCCATCTGCTGGTACAAAGTAAAGTTCAGGTCTCTTATTTTTATGACCGGAAACCGGATGCTGTTAGCAGTTTCCAGCTTGCTGCTAATGGTAAGCCACGAGTTTTTGATGCTCTGCAAAAAGGTTTATTAACTGCATTAAAACTAACGTGATAAATCTTTTACCATGCACAGTCATGTAACTGAAGTTGCCATGCTATTTCGGTGTGTTTTTGTTTTGTTTCTGCCGTCACTTACCTTGGTTTTGCCAAACTTTGTATTTTGTATCATAGATGTTGAAAACCAGTGGAGGTGCTAACCACATCGTGTGTGTGTGTATTGTCTCGCTCATTGCAGGTAAATTGTTCTGCTCCGTTTTATATTATTTTAAGTCACATTTTCAGGCTCATACTGTTAAGCAATATCATTGCTGTTATTCATGTAGTCTGATGTGTTTGCTGGTTTAAGGCAATTTGGTTATTTATTTTAACTGCCAATTTTTTTGTTATAATATTTTTCTATTTTCATAAATATTTAAAAAGGATGATGTTGGTTGAAATTAAACTTAAAAATATGTTTGGTTAAATTTATTGTAAAACTTAAAACCACTATACGATCACCTGATAAAAGTATCTTGTTAAAATGTATGTCAATTTTATTATTTATTATGATTTTTCTTTTGAAATGCACTTTATTTAATATGCTGTTAGCAGTTTCCAGCTTGCTGCTAATGATGTTGAAAACCAGTGGAGGTGCTAACCACATCGTGTGTGTGTATTGTCTCGATCATTGCAGCTGCCAAAATAAAAGCCTCATCATCCAGTCCAGCCTGAATGTGGATTCTTGGTGGGACGGGTACACAGCGGTTACATATATATATATATATATATATATATATATATATATATATATATATATATATATATATATATATATATATTTACACGGTGTATATATATATATATATATATATATATATATATATATATATATATATATATATATATATATATATATATATATATATCCTCAGTGTTGTGTCTCCCCTGGTGGGGGTTTTTACCTCAGTGTTGTGTCGTGACAACAAATAGAGGAAACACCAAAGAACTGACTTTCATCTCTCCCTTTCCTTTCTTGACCCTGGCCGTAAACTCTGGTTTGGAGCCTAACTCTAATTTAAGTTATATTTTATTATAATAAAAAATAAATAATAATAATAATAATAATAATAATAATAATAATAATAATAATACATTTTATTTATAGAGCGCTTTTAAAAAATCTCAAAGACGCTTCACATACACAAAGATAAAACATCAAGATCAAGAAAATTTAAATTAAAAACTACAGGATAAAAAGATAAGAGATAAATTATAAGATAAAGGATAAGAAACAAATCACATTATTCACAGATATTTTATCTCATTTTCCTCTCTACCTTTTTTTCCTTCATTTCAATTGTTTCATTTATACTATTGTCTTGTTTTTCTACTCTATTCATTTCATCTTAATATATAATATAATTTTTTATTTTATTATTTATTTTATCTGTTTTATTTATATTTATTTGTTTTATATTTATCTTAATCATTTGTGTATGTTTCTCTTGTATTTTAATGAATTTTCCTTTTATTTGTCTAGTTTTTTCTGTCAGCCGGACTAACCGGAGGCCTCCTCCCCTCCGGAGCAGGATATTATATATATTATATATTATATTATTATATTATATTCTATAATCAGCAGCTCCTCACATCACTCACTTTGAGAACAACTGAGCAGAATCTCTGAGCTACTTTCATACTCTCTAAAACTTTACCAGCCAGCCTGAACAAGGTTCTTTCCAGGACCCAAACACGTCGTGCAGAGCTTGTAATAAACACAATCTTTAATATAACTTTTTTTTTCAACAAATTTTATTTATTTTTCATCTTTTTTCTTTCTTTCTAAAACAGCACAAAAAAGCTTGTTTTAAGCTGAATAACCTGGTACACTATGAGGGGCTTTGAGGAAGAGTCAAAATAATAAATATATTGTGGCGGACACAATAACGGACCTCGCACCCATCAGGACTGTATGGAAGGGGGCGTGGTCACAAGCATTTATTTGGTTGCTTAGCAACGTGTTTGTTTTCAGTTGTCAACTGACAGTTTCTTCTGGTCAGTTGGATTCCGCTGTCACGGAATAAAGACGTGTTTTACCAACCTCTGGAGTCGAGCCTCATCCTGCCACATTGGTGACCCCTTGTTTGAACATGTTTGAAGAAACAGAAGACATCTCGTCTTCATCTCATCAGCCTCCGCAGCCCGCAAGTTCCGCTGCGGTTTTGAGGCTGCCTGACTTTTGGCAGGAGGACCCCGGCTCCTGGTTCCAGCATATCGAGGCGCTTTTCCGGCTACGGGGAATCACTGACGATGATTCCCGGTATCATCTGGTCGTCGTCGCCCTTGGCCAACAGTGCACCCGGCGGGCTCTGCAGCTGCTCCGTGCGCCTCCGCAACGGGACAAGTACGCCGCGCTGAAGCAGCTGCTGCTCCGGAGGTTCAGCCTTTCCGCCTCGGAGAGAGCGGACAGACTCCTCTCCCTGCCGGGCTTGGGTGACGGGTCGGCGGTGGAGCTGATGGACCAGATGTTTCTACTGCTGGTCCAGGACGATGGTGGATTTCTTTTTCCACATCTTTTCCTGCGCCAACTGCCGCCGCCCGTCCGCGCCGCGCTGGCGAACTCCAGCTGCCTTGCAACGGCTGACTACCGCGGCTTGGCTGAGGAAGCCGACCGAGTCCTGGTCGCTACCCGGAGTCTGGCCGTTCACCACGTCGCAACAACCGCCCAGCGATCGACGTCGGAGGACGCGGACCCAGCGGTGGTGGCTGCCGTGAAGACCCAGAGACGACGCGGGACAGATCTCTGTTTCTTCCACCAACGGTTCGGCGCCAAGGCGAGACGCTGCGTCCCTCCGTGTCAGTTCGAGCCGCCGGGAAACCGGCGCTCAGTGGCAGCGATCGGCGGTCAGGAGCTGCTGTTCATTGCAGACTCTGCATCAGGGAAACGTTTCCTGGTAGATTCAGGCTCACAGCTGAGCCTCCTGCCGCCAACCGCCACGGACCGGTCGACCGGAGGTAATGGACCGCCGTTAAGCGCCGCCAACGGCTCCTCCATCACCACTTTCGGGACCCGGTCAGTGACTGTTTGTTTCAACGGATGCCGGTTCGAGAGTGACTTTGTCATCGCCAGTGTTGCTGTTCCTATTATCGGTGCTGATTTTCTGTGTGCTAACGGTTTGCTGGTGGACGTCGCAAACCGCAGATTGATAGATGCAGTGACTTTTATGACTTTCCCGTGTGAGACTGGGGGATCTGGACCGCTAGCACACGCTAGTTTTTTAGCAGCAGGTAACGTGTTCCAACGTCTGCTGGCAGAATTCCCGCGGCTGATCAAACCTGTTTTTTCCACCGCGACAACCAGGCACGGCGTCGAGCATTACGTCACCACCACGGGGCCCCCGGTGTTTGCGCGTGCTCGTCGGTTAGACACACAGAAATTAGCCATTGCTAAAGAGGAGTTTGCCTCTATGGAGCGTTTAGGCATAGTTAGACGCTCCAAGAGCCCCTGGGCCTCACCGCTTCACATGGTCCCCAAGGCAGACGGTTCGTGGCGCCCGTGTGGGGATTTTCGCCGTCTTAACAACGTCACGGTGCACGACCGTTATCCAGTCCCGCACATCCAGGATTTTTCCGCGCATTTAGCAGGGACAACCATCTTTTCAAAGGTGGATTTAGTACGCGGTTACCACCAGGTTCCCATGAGAGCAGAGGATGTGCCTAAGACCGCTGTAATTACGCCGTTTGGGCTTTTTGAATTTCTGCGCATGCCCTTTGGCCTGAAGGGGGCAGCGCAGACCTTCCAGAGGCTGATGGACTCTGTGTTGCGAGACCTCACGTTCGTGTTCATTTACCTCGATGACATTTTGGTGGCCAGTTCCTCAACAGAAGAGCATTTGGCACACCTCAAACTGGTCTTCCGGAGGCTAGATGAACACGGCCTTATTGTCAACCCGGCTAAGTGCCAGTTCGGCCTGCCGGTTATTGATTTTTTTAGGGCACCGGATTTCAGCTCAGGGTGCAGTTCCACTGCCGTCTAAGGTTCAAGCGGTGGCAGAGTTTCCCCGCCCGGCCTCGGTTAAGGCGCTGCAGGAGTTTTTGGGTATGATTAATTTTTATAACCGTTTCCTCCCTCGCGCCGCCCACCTCCTGCAGCCGCTTTATGGAGCCTTGCAAAAAAAGAAAGGCTGTGACCCAGTGGACTGGACACCTGACCGCATCAGTGCTTTTGAGGATGCTAAGTCTGCCCTGGCCAATGCAGTACTTTTAGCTCACCCATCACCTTCGGCCCCCATTTCTTTGACAACCGACGCTTCGGACATAGCAGTAGGGGGAGTCGTAGAGCAGCGGGTGGCAGGAGTTTGGCAACCTCTTGCATTTTTCAGCCGCAAACTACGTGACAGTGAGCGAAAGTATAGTGTTTTTGACCGTGAGTTGTTGGCGCTGTACCTCGCCACCCGTCATTTTCGTTTTTTTTCTAGAAGGCCGTTCATTCACGGCATATGTAGACCATAAGCCGTTGATTTTTGCAATGTCTAAAGTGACAGAGCCGTGGTCCGCTCGCCAGCAGCGCCATCTAGCGTCCATCTCAGAGTTTACCACGGACATTCGGCATGTCGCGGGTAAAACAAACCTGGTGGCCGATTGCCTGTCACGCGCGCTGGTGTGCCCTGTAAACCTGGGAGTTGATTTTTCTGCTATGGCTGCTGACCAGGCTGATGACCAGGACATCGCGACTCTTAGGTCTGCTGGTACCGGTCTCAGACTAGAGAACTTGGCGGTAGAGGTCGGAGGTCCAGCTCTTCTCTGCGACATCTCCACTGGTCGGCCCCGTCCGGTGGTCCCAGTTTCCTGGCGCCGGCGGGTTTTCGATTCCGTACACTCCCTCTCACACCCTGGTATCCGGGCGTCAGTGAAACTGGTTGGGGCCAAGTTTGTCTGGCCCGGCCTCCGCAGGGAGGTTAAGGAGTGGGCAGCTGCATGTGTAGCATGCCAGCCGGCTAAAGTTCACCAGCACACAAAGGCGCCCCTGGAACCGTTCCCCATTCCAGCCAGGCGGTTTGACCATGTCCACATCGACCTGGTGGGCCCTCTTCCTCCATCGCAGGGTTACACGCACCTCCTCACCATGGTGGACCGTACCACCAGGTGGCCCGAGGCAGTGCCCCTTTCCTCTACAGGGTCAAAAGATGTGGCGCGTGCTTTCCTGGGTGCCTGGGTCTCACGTTTCGGTGTCCCGTCTGACATCACGTCTGACAGAGGCCCCCAGTTCATTTCAGAACTTTGGTCGTCGTTGGCAGAAGCTTTGGGAGTGCAGGTACACCGTACTACTGCATACACCCCCACAAGCTAATGGCCTTTGTGAACGTTTTCACAGGTCCCTCAAAGCAGCACTGCGTGCTGCGCTCTCAGATGGTAACTGGGTGGACCGCTTATCGTGGGTCATGCTCGGTTTGCGCACGGCCCCGAAGGAAGATTTAAATGCGTCGCCCGCAGAGCTCGTGTTCGGTCAGCCACTTCGTGTGCCTGGAGAATTTTTGCCTGAAAGCTCGGCTCCGCAAATTCACCCAGCAAGCGGTCCCTTCGCATCAAATCGTTTTTTGACACCGGGGCCTATTCACCACTGTTTTCCGCGAACATTCATTCCATCGAAGCTCAAGTCGGCTCAGTTTGTCTTCGTGCGGCATGATGCTCATCGCTCTCCTCTACGGCCTCCATACGACGGCCCCTTTAGAGTCCTCGAGAGAGGCCCTAAGGTTTTCTTGCTAGACCTAGGTGGCCGCAAAGAGCACGTGGCACTAGATAGGCTTAAACCCGCACACACTGTAGCGGATGAAGCTGTGGTCCCGGCCCAGGTCCCCCGTCGTGGACGCCCTCCACTGAGACCTCCTGTCGATGCTGCAAAGGATGGACGTTCTAATTTACCACCGAAGACTGTTATTTTTTCTCCGCAGCATCCTGCTCACACTGATGCTCCTGTGGTGGTACAGGAAGGACGGCGCAGCCGTTATGGTCGGCTGATTAAGCCACCAGTGAGGGACTGATGGGCCCTTCCAAGGACAACCTTCTGGGTGTTCTGGGGGGGGCTGTGTGGCGGACACAATAACGGACCTCGCACCCATCAGGACTGTATGGTAGGGGGCGTGGTCACAAGCATTTATTTGGTTGCTTAGCAACGTGTTTGTTTTCAGTTGTCAACTGACAGTTTCTTCTGGTCAGTTGGATTCCGCTGTCACGGAATAAAGACGTGTTTTACCAACCTCTGGAGTCGAGCCTCATCCTGCCACAATATATGAATAAATAAATAAATACATAAATATATTACATTTAGAAAGGGGTTAAAATGGTTAAGACAAAATTATTGGGAATGTTTGAAAAGTTAAAAAAATGTTAAAAACAAGGTATAAAAGGTAAAGGAGGCGGAGCCAGCAGGAGAGTATAAAAGGCGGAGCCAGCAGGAAAGTATAAAAGGCGGAGCCAGCAGGAGAGTATAAAAGGCGGAGCCAGCAGGAGAGTATAAAAGGCGGAGCCAGCAGGAGAGTATAAAAGGAGGAGCCAGCAGGAGAGTATAAAAGGAGGAGCCAGCAGGAGAAGCTCATTCTGCTGCTGGTAGTCGGTGAGGAAGCATCTCTCTCTCCCCAACTATTGCTTTACACAGGAAAAAAATCACATTATTCAGACATTTTATTTCATTTTCCTCTACGTGTTTTTCCTTCATTTCAATTGTTTCATTTATTCTATTGTCTTGTTTTTCTACTCTATTCATTTCATCTTTATATATAATATAATTAGTTATTTTATTATTTATTTTATTTTATCTGTTTTATTTAAATTTATTTGTTTTATATTTATCTTATTCATTTGTGTATGTTTCTCTTGTATTTTAATGATTTTTCCTTTTATTTGTATAGTTTTTTCTGTCAGCCGGACTAACCGGAGGCCTCCTCCCCTCCGGAGCAGGATATTATATATATTATATATTATATTATTATATTATATTATATTCTATAATCAGCAGCTCCTCACATCACTCACTTTGAGAACAACTGAGCAGAATCTCTGAGCTACTTTCATACTCTCTAAAACTTTACCAGCCAGCCTGAACAAGGTTCTTTCCAGGACCCAAACACGTCACACAGAGCTTGTAATAAACACAATCTTTAATATAACTTTTTTTTTTCAACAAATTTTATTTATTTTTCATCTTTTTTTTTTTCTTTCAGCCCAAAAAAAGCTTGTTTTAACCTTCCACCCGGACAAACCGGACACCGGCGGGCGTTCCTACGCCACGCTGGGGTCCAAACGTTTTCATTTGGCACACCTTCCTTAGTTGTTTTTGATTTAAAAACACCTTTTTGTTTATTTTATTTCATAAAATGTTCTTTAATTCTTTTTCATTTAAATGAGTTTAAAATTCCTTTCATTTTTTTTTTATAAAAATTATTAGATTTTTTTTCAAAACATCAAATAGAGGATTTCTTTCCTTCTTTTTGGAAAGCATTTTTGTTACATTCATTTTTTTATTCATTGGTGATTTCATTTGAACATTTATTTAAAACCAATTTTCAGTAACCTAAGATCTGGTGACGGAGAGCAGGAGGAGCTTACATTAATATATTATATTAATATATATCATATTCATTCTGCTCTCGCTCCTCGGACAGTGCAGACGTGCTTCACATCTGAGCCAGTGTTTCTTTGTGCACACATTTGTTTTATTGATTATTAATCACTTTTTTCATCTTCCTAATTAAAAACATCCTAATGGTGATGAATGAGTGAACCAGCGTCATTGGGAGCTGCCCGGACAGACCGGACACCTCCTGTCTACGGGGACAGGTTCCTTTTCCTAACACTAACCTTAACCACTAACCTTCACATCACAGGTCTGCAACTCCGCCAGTTCAAACTGAAGAGAAGGCAGAGTCGCTAACGTCGGCAGCAAAAGGGTTCTGGAATATGCAGATTTCTTTAGCGGGGACATGAAGCTCATGGAACTGAACACCGAGCTCCGCCCTCAGTGTTTCCAGTGCGTCCTTGCACTTCTCGGTTGGGAACGGAACCGCTGGTTTCTCAGCTGAGAGGCTTTGAGTGGCAGGGAGAGGGTTGCTAGGGAGATGGTAAAGTCGTGTTTTTGCACCTGTCCAATAAGCACCGCCAGTTTAAGCTCAAATCCTTTGATGTGGGAATACATGTCACAAATTAGTTTTCCCTTGCCTTGAAGCTGCAAGTTGAGGCCGTTTAAAATTTCTGACACATCTGTTAAAAAGGCGAGGTCCCATTTCCATTCTGTCGATCAGCTGTAGGCCAGTTTCTCCCTGTGTTAGGAGAAAGGCGTCGATTTCGGGTAGCAGGTCGTAAAAACGCTTCAAAACTCTGCCCCGGCTTAACCAGCGGACTTCAGTGTGGTAAAGCACGTCTCCGTGGGCTGATTCTAGCTTGGAGAGAAAGGCTTGGAACTGCCGGTGTTTAAGTCCGTTTGCTCGGATGAAGTTTATGCAGGACACAACCAGCTTCGTGACAGATTCCCACCTCAGAACCTTGCAGCACAGTGCTCGCTGGTGAATCAAGCAGTTTTAATAGTACTTAAAATAGTTGTGAATGTTCAGACAAATCTAATAAAACAAAGTAAATCTATTGTTCTATTGTAACTATCTATTGTAAATAGTTGATCTCTACTGTTGTGCTTTATCTGTAAATAGTAACAAATAAAGTGTACAATTATATTTTTAATAACAATATTTTTATTCAATAAACTTCTTAAAAGGTAATAACTTAAATTGGAAAAATAAAAAACTATGTACAAAATTAACATGTAAAAAGTGAACTGTTTGATTAACAAATTAAAAATTAACAACCTAACAATTAAACAAATTAACATTTACAACAAAAAAACAACAGCAAAAAACAACAGCAACTATTTATTTAAAAATTTTTCGAGCAACGAAAAAAGTCTGTCAGTGCCTGCTCTCTTGTGCCCTCCTTTCTTCCGCCTCTCTCTGCAGCCTCATGTCCTCCTTGATGAGCTCCAGAATGTCGCTCTCCCTACCCCTCTTCCCTGCTGCTGCTGCTGCTGAAGGCCCTGGCCGGCTATCCTCCTCATCCTCTTCCAGGGGGGGCCACAGAAGGCCTCTGTCCCAATACGTCAAATAATCATTGGATGTGTTTTTTTCTCTACTGTATTGTCTTTTTATTTTAGCCTTTGTATAGGATTGGGGCTAATTAAACTAACTTTTAACTACAAGATGTAAATATTAGTTTATTGTCTTACCTCCATGCCACGTTGGCACTATTCCTGGCCCCGGTGAACAAATCTTCGTGCACCGATCTGAGCCGGATAAACCTTTGTTTGCTCCTTGCTCCCTAACACAAAACTGAAATGTTCAGGTTTTGTTGTTGTTTCATGTCAACAGACAAGATGGTTCTTCAACAGCAAAATAATACTAATAATGTAATCAATACAAACATTTTACTGGACTTAAGATACTCAACAGTCAACCAGGGTTCACAACCAATGCGTTTTCGACAAGACTGAGGGCCAAACAACCACATTTCAATATGTGAAGTGCAGAAATCATAGAATCTCAGCAAAATCAGCAATAGATTTCAACAAGGAGCCTGTTTACCACCAAGTTCTGTTGATGTTTTTATTACACATAGAAATGCTAACTTTTTGGGAAGTAGGGTTGTATTTGTAGAAATCAATAAGCAAATCAAAAGTCATTACCATGAGGTTATGTATTAATGATTTGAATTCTACCTCACGGTAACGGTGATAGAGTCATAGAGGTTGCTTTTATCTATGAAATATGCCACTTTCAAAGTCAGGAACTTCAATACCATCTCTACCACAAAGAAAGTGGTGATGTGTTGGCAGACAGTCAGGGCCTTTGTCTTCATCTGAGAAGTTGGAGAGTTTTAAAACAGAGCAAGACAATACAGAGAGCAGGAGCACATGTGCTAAAGGAGATATGTGACAATGCAATAAGGACATAGGAAATAATGTTGATACAAGAAATCAATGAAAGAAAAATCTGTAAAAAGTCACAAATGCCAAACAGTTTACTGTACAACAAAGCCACAGTCCAGGCAGCTTATATTTGGCCTCCATTTTGTTAGTTTTTACATTGAACTTTTCCACACACACCAACATCTCACCTGGTTATGGTGATGACATCGGCCATAACAATCACTGTGGCCACATTGGAGAAGAGCTCTCCTTTCACCACGGCATCAAGTTTTTCCTTGAAATGAAACTGGAGCCACAACAAGAAGCCAATGAGTGAGTTGTGGGACGTCAGTACGACATCTGATGTAAAGCCAGTTGCTACCACTCTCGCCAGCACTGCTGCTAACAGTCTTCATACCCCCCTTGGCTGAAGGAATTGGATTCAGCATCATGTAAATGTGTCAGTCATGTTGTATTAGCATCATCAACTTCCCTATTATGGGGGGAACAAAAAGGTAGCAGTTTTGACGCTCCTTATACCACTGGTGTGCCTTGTGGATCCATCTTGAAGATCTCTGCAGGTCCAAAATCATCCCAATAAATAAATACATGCATTAAAAAGAAAAACCACACAAACACAACAAGCTCCTCTTGGAATTCAAGTGAGTTTTGGTAAGATGTATTTATGGGAGTTTATTAGAACATCTACTTCTTGTACCATTCAAGACCTCAAGCTTGTAAAGGTGTGTAAATGTTGAAAAATCAATACTTTAACTTACATCCTCCTGAATACCAGCGGTATTCTCTTCATCCTGTTTACTTGACTCGACTGCATCACTGCTGGACTCGGCTGGCTATCCAAAGACTCATCACTGCTGGACTCGGCTGGCTATCCAAAGACTCATCACTGCTGGACTCGGCTGGCTATCCAAAGACTCGACTGCATCACTGCTGGACTCTGCTGGCTATCCAAAGACTCAACTGCATCACTGCTGGACTCGGCTGGCTATCCAAAGACTCCAAATCCATTATTAACAGACCCTGGAAAAGCATAAACAAAGGCATATGTGTCATGGTTTCTCAGTTGGATATGTTTTTTTACTTGTTAACTCACTCTCCTGTCATTCCCTTCACCTGTGCTTCCCCAGCCCAGCTCCACACCTGGTTTCCCTCATCAGCAGTTCCCCTCATATACCGGCCCATTTCCACCTTCTAGTTTGCCAGATTGTCAAGTGTTTGTGCCTCACCTTCCAGCGTTCCCGATTTTTGATCAGTTTTCTGCCTGCCTGCCTGTCTGTCTGCGACCCTGCCTGATTCCGTTTTTTTTAATTTTTGCCTGCCCCCTTGGATTGTTTGCCTGATCTGCCTGACTACCCGGTTTTGACCCCTGCCTGCCTTTGACCCTGATTAAAGCCTCTTGGACTCTGATTGTGTTTGGTGTCGTGCATTTGGGTTCTCTGTCTTTGAGCCGTGACAATATGTGTGGAAAAGCAGGAGTGTTTCCTCAAGTAGCATCTTGAGTCTCTGAAGTTAATCGTTGATAACTACACAACTGGGAAATGACAAAGCACATTTTCTCAGGTGAAGCTCAAGACCCATCTGACGTGTGTCAAAAGGAATTTGGAGGGGGTTAGGAGTCTCCAGACCTCACCGTGGTTTTTAGAGGGAATGTTTTATAGTTGTGTATGCAGGTGCTTCTGAATCCCATATTTAAAAACCACGTTGACTCAGGGTTTCAGTAAAACAGGAAGGAAACATGTGACTGGTCCATACCTGCATGTGGAAACTGTCAATCACAATGTACAGCAGAACGAGAGGAGAAAGATTCTTCCTACAGCAATGATGGCCACAAAGTTTAGAGCAGCCCAGGTGGAGGTGGAAGTCGTTGTGTCAAACATGACAGTGCTCCAATCGGGGTGGATAGATGGGAAAACGACAACAGATGAAGATGTATGTGTGCAATGATAACATGTAATGATGATTGCATAGTATGGAAGGTCAAACACTTACCTGGAAGACAGTTGTCATGGACCAGAGTGAGTCAAAGTTTTCATTAATCAGGGTTCAGTCTTCCAAAAATACTGCAGAGACAGCAGATCACATTTACAAATACTGTCACTGTGGGACTCTGAATGCCACGATGAACAAGTACTTGTTATTGTCTGAGTCTGCAAACCCCAAGCAGTTGACGAAGGCCATAAACATGATCGAAAACGTAGAGGCTCCTTGAAGGCTCGGTCCGGACACGGCAGCGGTTTCTTCATGAGAAGTTCAACCGACGGCCCAGACGCAGCACACGAAGGACTATGACGGTAGGCCCGTTTTCCACAAGACTGAGGGCCAAACAAACATTTCAATATGTGAAGTGCAGAAATCATAGAATCTCAGTAAAATCAGCAATAGATTTCAACAAGGAGCCTGTTTACCACCAAGTTCTGTTGATGTTTTTATTACACATAGAAATGCTAACTTTTTGAGAAGTAGGGTTGTATTTGTAGAAATCAATAAGCAAATCAAAAGTCATTACCATGAGGTTATGTATTAATGATTTGAATTCTACCTCACGGTAACGGTGATAGAGTCATAGAGGTTGCTTTTATCTATGAAATATGCCACTTTCAAAGTCAGGAACTTCAATGCCATCTCTACCACAAAGAAAGTGGTGATGTGTTGGCAGACAGTCAGGGCCTTTGTCTTCATCTGAGAAGTTGGAGAGTTTTAAAACAGAGCAAGACAATACAGAGAGAAGGGGCACATGTGCTAAAGGAGATATGTGACAATGCAATAAGGACATAGGAAAGAATGTTGATACAAGAAATCAATGAAAGAAAAATTGGTAAAAAGTCACAAATGCCAAACAGTTTACTGTACAACAAAGCCACAGTCCAGGCAGCTTATATTTGGCCTCCATTTTGTTAGTTTTTTACATTGAACTTTTCCACACACACCAACATCTCACCTGGTTATGGTGATGACATCGGCCATAACAATCACTGTGGCCACATTGGAGAAGAGCTCTCCTTTCACCACGGCATCAAGTTTTTCCTTGAAATGAAACTGGAGCCACAACAAGAAGCCAATGAGTGAGTTGTGGGACGTCAGTACGACATCTGATGTAAAGCCAGTTGCTACCACTCTCGCCAAAAAGGAATCGTCATCAGGCGGTCTGCTGCCAACATCTATGTACACTCTTATCCTGTGTAGATAAAAAAATAGTCTAATCTACCCAAAGCGACACATGTTTCAAACATATGTTTCCAGTCCACCACGTCTTCCAGCCAAATGATCACGGTCCTGATTGTCACGTCATCATCATCCAGATCAAACTTCTCTACCGGGGTTTCTTCCCCGCTATCAGAGAAGTCACGTGACCATCTTCAACATGATAATGCACACCAGCTGGTTGGGAAACATTAAGGGTGGTGAGTTTATTTCACCTCTCACGCTCAACATTAAACTACGAGGAAGACTTGAGTCAGCACTTACGGAAGTGACGACAATGAAAAACAGCAAACTCCCCCCAGAAAGAGCGTCCATCGCTAGATACATTACATCTGTTATAATAGCATAATTCATCCACTAGGTGGAGACAAAGAGCATGTGTCCACATTAAGGACAGCAAGGCAAGCTAAATGCAGTTCATCCTCCACGTCATGTAAATAAATGGAATGCACACACACAGATCTGATTTGTATGTACACAGCACATCTGTGATGTGTGATAAACTATATCAACATTATTACTACAACGGTTATTGATCAAATTTGCAGAAAAGTTGCAGTGATTGGTTAAAATTGCAAGATTCCTGAAAAGATTCTCAAACTTCCCTACCAGGTGCAGCTTCTGGATGGATAAGATGTTAAACAAAGGCTTTTCTCCCAGATATACTTTCAATTGGTCTGTCTTGAAAATCAATAACAGAAAAAAGGAGACTGTTTTTTTTAAACAATTCTTATAAATATTTGAACAAATCAACTTACTTGGAACTCTGCTGAGAAGTCTCAACGGCCTGAGTGCCTGACAGACTTGAACACCAAAACCTGCAACAATGACATCTACCATCCTAAAAAGACGGTTGCAGACAGAAACAAGATAACCACGTTAACTTGGTGGGCTTGTGATTTCTCTGATTTCAGCTGAATCATTTTCATTTTGTGCTGAGTTTGATTGGAGGAAAATACAAAGTTAGTGTGACACAAAGAAGGATCCTTACAGACCAGACTCCATCCTTTGCATCTGAATATCAGTCATGTTAACTAAAAACTGTGTGGAGTTGGACAGAAAATAAGGGGAGAGAGGAGTCAGAAGGAAAAAACCAAGTTAGTAAGGTCCATGGATAGATGGACATAACATCGCCACTATAGGGGAAGAAAGAAAACCTTCTTTAATTTTATTTCAGGACAGAAAAAGCCTTGCAGTGAATGGAAATGTGTGTAGGGTACAGACATAATTTTAAATATTGGGAATAAAGCAGTAATTCAAACTTTTTATGATTCTACATATACACAATTACAAGGCTCCTGTGGGCTGTCCTGAAAGAGGCTCACGCTGAAAATCACAGCAACATTTTGTCACAATTAGCTCTCAATAATGCCTGGTTGATAACCGCATCAACAAAAACAAAAACAGAAAAACAAGTCAAACAAAGTCCAGCGAAGGAAAAAATAAATTAACACAGGGTAGCCTACAGGGGAAAAGTAACAAAGAAAACTAATCGCAGCGCCGTTATCCCTCAGAGGATGAGTAGAAAAAACTAAACAAAAGTCAGTGCGGTCCCCGCGGTGCGGTTATGCTTCCATACATTTAGTCCACAACACAAAGACAGAACTCCAACGGAAGGCAGATAATTGTCTCATGCAGGAGGGAAAAATAGGATATGCGCATCTTAAAGAATAAAATACATGCGTGCAGAATCCATGCATTTGGAAGCAAGTCATGGAGAAAGAGTCCATGCAAAAAAATAAAAAGCTCAGTTCAGGTATTGCATATTGAAGGAAAAAAAAGAATAGAATATCCATGTAGTTTTAGAGTTTTTTTCTTTTGTTTTTTTAGTAAAGTCATCAGTGTTTCCTTATTTGTACTTGTCCAGGTCGCTGAGTTCTTTTACCTTTATGATCTTTCCTTCCTCGGGTGTAGATCAGTTTTATGAACACAGCACAATTCCATGTCCAGGTTGATTGTATTTTATTTTGCTTCTTCTGGAAGCGAGCCTCTTTTGCAATGGTGCCATTCTTTTTAGTGAGGTGTTCATTCATGAATACGTCAGTATTTGCAAGCTTCTTTCTTTGCTTCATGAGGGCTGTTTTATGTTTACAGTGATTGCTGGGAGGGTTTCCGGTCCTTGCTGGGGAGAGTGTGGCTTTTTGCTCCTTTGCCCAGGAGATCCTCATTGAAGTCCCCACAAATAATGATAGGCTGGTGATTTAGCAATTCCAATGCGTCCAAGAGACTTTTCATGTTTGGAGAGAAATGTTCTAACCGGAAACTTTGAGGTTTGTACACAGTGGCTATTAGTACTTTGACTGGAGCCTCAATGTTTACAACAACAAACTCTGAATCAGTGACAGCGTACATGTATCTGCGAGTTTCTGTCTGAACGTTGCTGCTACAGTCACTGCAACTCCACCATGTTCACACAGGTGTTGAAAGAAAGCTGTCTGCTGCTGTGAACATGTTATATCCTCCAGATGGAAACCTGGGGATTCAGAGGACCCGGACAGATGTGTCTCTGTGAGGCACAACACATCTGCAAGTCCGAATTCATCATGTAGTTTTAGGTCCACAATGTGAGATGGAAGTCCTTGCGTGTTGTGGTGGATGATTGTCAAAGTCTTTAGAGTTTGGTCCATTGATTTAAAAAGACTCAACAGTGGTCTGGCACTCTGGAAAGATGCTTGATTCATATTTTCCAGAGCTGTCGTGATTGCAGGGTCAGAATATATCTTTTTCTCTTCAAAGTCCGTAATGGCGAGACCCTGAAGTGAAGTTGTGCGACTCAGAGCAACATAAGCCATTCCTGGTTCCAAAACACGTTTGAGGCCGACGTCGACGTCATGGTCCTGCCTTGCACTTTGTGGGCTGTACATGCAAAGGCCAACTTGATGGGAAACTGACGTTGAATGACTCCTTTCCTGCTCGTGTTCTCCTCAGATCTTTCCATGTACACCAAGTTGTCTGAGGGACCTTGGATCTTTTTACAGAATTTCTGTCGTGCTGTAGGATTGTCCAGCTGCAAACCAATCAGCCTCACGGCTTCTGAGTCACGTTCAGTCATCACAATGTGCCAGATTGTTCCAAATGTCCCATTAACACTCCCGTCCTCCACGTCCAGATTCCTGATCAACATAACGCACTTCCTTGAGCGGCCATTATGTGATCTGGCAAGTCTCTCTTGCTTCCTTTGATGTTCTCAGACAGAATTTCCATGCAGCCTGTTCTCTAGTCCTTTCTGTAGTCGCCGGCTGCAATTTCAACAATGTCCTTGTGGAGGGCGGCTACAGTAGCAGCATTGTGACAGTCGACTTCTTTGTTTGTAGCGTAGATGTGTAGCCAGTCTGCTGGACAATCCTTGATATCAACCACTGCTTGTGTGAGCAACTCTCTGTCTTCATTGCTCAGGGGATCTTCCTTTCGCTTCACTCTGAGGCGGTTCAGGAGTTCAGCCAAAACTAGATCATCTTTCTGTCGCATGATCTCTGTCAGGTTGACCATTGTGAAGTGACACAGAGTTTTGTGCAGATCCCTTTTATTAAGAACACACCCAGGACACAGTGCACAAGCACCTCACGATCAGCAGCTTCTCCTTCTCTGCAGCAGCTTCTCAGTCCGAACCCAGCTGCAGTCTCCCAGTCCTCCTTATCAAGGCTGGCAGGGTGGAGAGGCTGATGGGACACACCTGTGTCCCGTCAGCCTGAGTGGCTGCAGCTACTCCACCCTGCCACAGAGGGGAATGACGTTTTTGCCTTGTGTTTGCTTGCCATACACGACCCTGAAATCTGATGCAAACATGGCCAGAGACACAAGTTCAAACCCTTGTGCGAAAGGTCTGTCCACGTATTTTTCAGGCAGCCCCGACATCCACACGTCCTCTGAACCTGGTTCCATGTTTTCTACTGATGGGGGGACTAATTTTCAGACCGTCCTCAGCAGTCTGGAGGAACACAACGGAACGAGAGCACTTCTTTAGAGGCAAGCTGCAAGTACCCGCCGCGGTTTCTTGAGCGCTGACCTCTCTGTGTTTACCGTACGCCTGAATGATTTGCTTCATTTCATCACGCTCATTAACGTTGGATTTTTTTACTTCTTTGATGACCGAGTGGAGGAAGTCAATCATCTCGTGCTCTGGCTCGGTCACACATGACATCATGAACATGGCACAACTATAGTCATCAATAACATGTTGAATGTCCATGTTCTCATTCCAGGCTCGCAGCAGATCTGGATTGTAGTTATTGATCCAACAGTCGTTTGTATCACGCTTTAGCGTGACTACATAGCTGCTTGTCAGACGAATGACAGCGCAGGAACTCGTCATGTGTCATGTTGCATTGGTGGAGCAGGTCTGACAAGCTGCTGATGGAGACGTCTGGATTCATCAGCAAGTCCCTGACTGGCTTAAGCTTTGTCTTGGCTTCGCTTTGCATCCTTGCAATCATCTGCCTATGCTGCTTTAGTTGTTCAGCTTCTACAGCTGGGTCTACGTCTGTATTTGGTGGTGTGAAGTTTACTTCTGGCCTGGTGATGAGTGTTTCCTCCATGGGCAGTTTAGGGAAGCCGAATCTGCAGGCAACTTTACCTTTTTTGCAAGACTTTGAACGGTTCCTGCTGTGCACCTGAACCTCGGATACAATTTTGTTCAGCTCTGGGTCTGTCTCTGGGTCAGGCATCGTGCATGTTATGTATTTATTGATGAAATTGCAGACACCGGTGTCTAAATCCTCTTCAAACCTGGGTGCATCTTTGATCCAGACCAGCATGTGATTGTGTGGGCTTCCTCTGGCTTGAAACTCAACACGGTGAAAGTAATCCTCTCCTTCACCAATGGGCTGTGCTGGTGAGAGGATGAGGATGTTCATCAGAGCATCCACTCTCTTTTCAAACATGTGCATAACTGTGATGGGGTTGCTGCGCAGAATGTCACATTTGGCGTTCCAATCGAGCTCCGAAAAGTCCCCGAGCTCACCCTGCTGAGCCTTAATGAGCTCTACAACTTCAATTCAATTCAATTTTATTTATATAGCGTCTAATACAACAGATGTTGTCTCTAGACGCTTTACAGAGATCCAGAACATGAACATAAACATAAATATAATTATAAATATAAATATAAGTTAACTTCAGGCCATCTCATCTCTGCAGCGGAGAACGTTAGGAAGAATGTCGGGTTTCCCAATCTGCCTAAGCATGGCGTTGAGATCCTTCAGTGTTTTGTCCCAATAAGCTGGAGCCTCTGAGGGGTGGCATGAATCTTACTCTGTTTTGAATAAGCCTCTCCTCTCATACTGTTTGTAGCCAAGTGTGTCTCTGTGACAAACTGCAAAGAAAAGGCGGCTTTGGTCACTGGCTAACCGTGTATCTGCAGCAAATAGCCTAGTGTTGAAGTACATGCTGGGGGACAGTCGGGCGGTTCTGGCTTCATCTAGAGTGTTCTCTCCTGTTGGAAACTGCACAGGAAAGGCCATGGCTTCTAATTTTGGTATGGCAAAGAAACTTACTGGTTTGTTGCCTTGGGCAGGTGCAATGCTGAATTTTCCTTCACCATACGAAAGGATTTCCTATGCAATGTCGGGTGGCTGCATGCAGGTGTCCAGAGCCAGACCAGGTCTCAGGTCCTCCTTTTCTTTGTCTGATGACTCTGCTCCACCTGAGCTGCTGGATTGGACTGGTCTGGTTCATCCTCCTCTAGGTCTACGTCCATGTCCGTTTTCTGCTCTGGCTGCACAGCAGCTGCAGTGTGTGCTGTGAGTCTTCTCCATTAACTGACTCATCTTGGCACTCTCATCAATAGACACATCTTTGTACTCTGAATGTTGCTGTTTGAGTTTGGACAGGCCAGCTAGCACATTCTTCATGTTGATGGTGTAAAAATGCTGGTAGCCTTTGTATTTAATGTGTCTTTTTAGTTTTACTTGCAGTAGCGGTGCTTCACTTCTGGGCCTTGGGAGACTGTTAATGGTTGCTTGTATCTCTGATGGAACACACACAACAGCTCCGTGCACAGCCTTGTGCCGTGGCATGCTACCTCTGCTCAGGTGGTTTTCACAAGTGTGGCAGATCCACTCCTGCAAACTCTCTTGTCGAGCAGAGCAAGGGGAAGAGCAGTCAGTGTCACAAAAGTGAACGTAGTTTCCTGACGAGCAGGCTGCTGCCATTTTAGCGTATTTGTTATATTTGCCCCTTCTGCATAACTTGACCTGATTAGGAAACATTGTTCTGTTACAGACTGGGCAAACATACGTGGGTCCATGTCTAATGGTTTCACGGAAGGCAGCTATGGCTGCCTTCCGTCAGAGGATTGATCACACGCTGGGGAGTTTGCTGGTGATGGGTTACAAGCCGTCTGTATTTTCTTTGTATCCTCAGTGATCTTTGCAACTTGTAATGGAGGCCAAAATCAGCATTTGTGGCCAGTTTGGTTACTCTGTGCTGGCTAATGCGTTGTATGCGACGTAGTCTGAACTCTGTGTCATTGTGGTACCTGGTTGACATATACATTTTCTGTTTGCTCCGAAAAGCAGGATCTGTCTTGTCTGATGTTTTTTTTTTTTTTTTTTACAAATCTTTTTATTTGTTTTTTTTCTTTTCCAGTTCACATACAGTAACAGTAAACATAATTCAATAAACAATTCAAAGTGGCGAAGCGTTTCTGTTGGCAATTGTTATATAAAAGGTGCTACAAGGGTAATAAACAACAGAAATCCTAACATAAGCCAGAACATCTAACGAGATGATTACTTCCGGTAGGACAGGGTTGGGGGAGTCGATAACGTTAAGAAGTCGTCTGGTGTTAAATGACGAATTCCTTCCAGCCATAAAGCCTGTCTGGTCCAGAGAAATCAGGCCAGGCAGGGCTCTTTGCATACGTGTGGCTAGGACCTTTGCCAGAATCTTTTGGTCCACGTTCAGAAGCGAGATAGGTCTGTAGCTGCTGCATTCCACGGGATCTTTATCCTTTTTCAGTAAAAGGGAAATATTGGCCTCAGATAGGGTTGGAGGCAGTTTACCACTGACAAAAGAATCATTATAAACATTAACTAAATGTGGGGTAATAAGGTTGGAATACGCTTTGTAGAATTCCACACCAAACCCATCCGGGCCAGGGGACTTGCCATTTTGTAGCTGCCCTATAGCCTCCGCCGCTGAGATTAATACACCCAGTTTGCCAGCCAAGTCAGTATCTACTTGGGGATACGTAATCCTCTCAAGAGGGTTATGGCTGTCCCAGATTTCAGGCCGATGCTCTGAGGTATAAAGGTTTGAATAGAAATTCAGAAACGCGTCATTTATTAGCTTGGGGTCAGTGACTATTGCCCCCGATACCGACTTTATCCTTGGGATAAGTCTTGATAGAGCAGTAGCTCTGGCTTGATGGGCAAGAAGTTTACCCGCTTTATCGCCCAGTTCAAAGTAGCGCTGTCTCGTTTTCAACAATTGTGATTCAACCTTGGATGTCATCAGGCGGTCAAACTCAACCTGGAATTTAAGGCGCTGATCGTAAAGAGTGGGATTGGGCGCGGCAGCGTATTGTGTGTCCACTTTCAATAATTGGTCCGAGAGCCAGATCATCCTATCCGTGTAAGCCTTTTTCTGCTGGGAAGCAAATGAAATAACCTGTCCCCGTAGGTACGCTTTACATGCTTCCCACAGAGTGCCTCTCCCAATGTCAGGGGTGTCATTTGTCTGGAAAAAATTTGCGATTTAGTCCGAAAGAAATATCTTGAAATGGGAGTTGTGTAACAAAAAATGAGAAAGCCTCCACTGGAAGTGAGGAGGTGTGCAGTTAGGAAAGTGCATGACAGCCGATGTAGGTGCATGGTCTGAGACCACTATGCTAGGATATTCGCTGGAGGTGATCCAATGTAATAGTCTGTTGTCCATGAGAAAAAAGTCAAGAGTACGAGCCATGAACGTGGGAGAAAAACGAAAAAACTTTGGAGGACGAATTGAAGAATCTCCAAGGATCACTTAAAGTGGAAATGAAACGTGCATGTTTTGGCACTGGTAGTGGTCAAATATATTTAAAAAACGACTTTGTCTAAAATCAGATTTTTTTAAATTGTGAAACCCATAGAAATAACACATTTATTTTTGTAGTTTCTATCTAGTTCTCTGGCTAGCGAGCCGCCATCTTGAAGTGACGTCGGTGCTTACGTCACGGGGTTGGTTGGTGCTTTGAACGCTCTATTGGCAAGACAGGACAGCAAGTGGTTTTTGCGAAAGATCATGGATGAGGACGAGATTGAGAGGACTGTGGAGGTCAGCAACCCTATGGCTCATGCTTTTGAGCCTATTAGACGAGGGAACCGAGCGGTGGTGATGGTTAGGGAGGAAGAAGTCGTGGAGGAGCCGGGTGTTTTGGGTGAGGAGCAGTTCGGCAACACTACCTGGTGTAGGTGTGGTTTATGCACGGTGATGCCCACCGTGCCGGAGTGTATCTGCTGCCAAGAGGCTGATCTGGACCATTTATTGCGTGGTCAGATATGCATCACGATGGACCGCTCTTATAACATGCTGTGTCGAGAGGTGGATGTGCTGGAGGTGGCTATGCTGTCCCTGAGAGATGTCCGAGCGGAGACCCTGGTGCGTCCTATCAACAGCAGGTAAGTGAAACTACAGTAAACGAAAAACATACACACTACATGGTGTTGGCCAGAGACAGGGATGATAGTATACAGTGCTAACAATGTTTTCATGTGCAGTTTTTCTTAACATACTGTAAAACGTTAATTGACCAATACCTATTTATTTGTGTCGCTTCTCTGGTGATAATTACTAGCTAAATCCTAGCGCTAGCTAGTTGATGCTAACAGCTGTTAGCTAACAATGATAGTAGTTGTTCGCTGTTTTTCATAAGTCTGTGTCGCAGGAGATATTATTTTGTTCGCCAAAATTATTCTTAGGATAAGTAAATAATACATGAGACATGATGGGCCTAAATTTGACATGTAATAGACTTGATGTGACCTGATCAGGTTTTGGAGAAAGTTTTAAGGGTCCTGGAAAAGGTTTTAGAGGTCCTGGAGAAAGTTTTGGGGGTCCTGGAGAAAGTTGTGGGGGTCCTGGAAAAGGTTTTAGAGGCCCTGGAGAAAGTTTTGGGAGAGATGGAGCTCTTGCGCCCACAATTACTGTAAGATAGTAATTGTGTAGTACTGTAGTACTATAGTAATAGTTGTAAGTAGTATAGTAGTAGTATAGTACATATAGTACTGTAAGACAAAGTAATTACGTTACAGACAACAAAATTCCATGACTTTTCCAAAACGTTTGTTGATTTTACTTATTTTCAAGGCTTTTGCAGGCCTGGGAAATTACTTTGTGAAGTTTCTTGGCTTTTCCAGGTTTTCCATGACCGTGAAAATCCTGTATAGATAAGACCTGTTGTGAATTGGGTTACAATGGTTTGTCATTTTATATATTTAAAAAAAAGTGGGTCCCCAGAAATAAAGTTTGGGATACACTTGACTATGTTATATAAGCACTACTGGTGAATGAGCCAATGTGATGAAAAACATCTCAGATGTCAGATATAACCATATGCAACATGAAAGCTTTCTGAGTGTAGTTTGTTTACGTCCAGTTGCAAGGCATATTATGAAACCAATGTTTGGGATATTGTGGTCAAAACATTGTGTTGTAGACAGTTTGATATTGGATATTCAGACATTCAGGCAAGTTCATTATCAATAGCTTTTGAGTAAGCCTACAATTACATTCACCAAGTGTTCATCCATGCAGAAAAGTTTACTTCAACCTCATTCTTCACTTCAACATAACTCATTGTTAAACATTCAAAAACAACTAACAATTCAATGAAATACATAGAATAAAGCAGTATACAAAAGGCATACTTCAAAAATATCAAACATAAGTATTATATATAAACAATCAGAATGTATATCACTTATAATATAAACTAAATCTAACCAATACATTTCTGTGTCATCAGTCTCTTTAGGCTGACTGCCTACAGGCAGTTCACCCTTTGGGCCAGGGGATATCTGGGGAGGAGGAACCGCATCCCAGTTCCAGCCTGCGTGGTCAGCTCCATCAGAGACATTTTTCCCTCCCTGGAGTACCATGGATTTGAGTATGCCTATATATATATATATGATGATGAAGGTTTCTATGCTTACTAGGGATTTTTTCATATTGAGTTATATATAAATTATATATATATATATATTATTATATATATATTATATATTGTATTATATATATATATATATATATATATAGTATTATATATATATATATATATATATATATATATATATATATATATATATATATATATATATATATATATATATATTCTATTATCTATATTTCATACCTAATGTTTACAATTAAATACATTTTAGAACTCTAAATTTGAAAAAAAAATTCTGTCAAACTGAACTCTGCTATATAATCATTGAACATTAATGTAATTTCAGCTTTGAAATCTGCTCAGATGCTTGGCAACAGACAGTGCTTTCTCTGGACTTTCCACCCCTTTATGCTGGGCCAGAGTGATCCGACTCGGTTTTCAGCTCCTGCAGTGTTGCCCGGATGGAAGCCGACTTGCATCTGTTGACGACTCCTGCCACAATGTTCTTCCTGAAGGTGTAATCCTTCTCCACCTTCAGTGGGGACACCACATATCGCTGAGCAGCCTTTGAGTACTGGTGTTTATGTTGCTCCTCACCTTTTGCAGTTTTAGCAGTTTCCCTGTTCACGTTACTGTTGTGATCCAGTGCAGCAAGACGCAGACGTGCTTCCAAACTGTCTCTCAGAAATGTCTTCCTCTTTGTGGCGTACTTTGTGTACAGGGAGTGAAGACTTTCCAGCTGTCCCGTATGAATGCCCAGTGTGGTTTTCTCCAATTTCTTCAGGAGCAGCTTGTCAAGCACAATCTTCTGCAGGTGCTGGAACGCTGCAGAGCTTGGGAGGAGCCACGGACGCTGACTCTCTTCCTCAGGTGTGTAGGGAGGGTGCTCACACTTTGTCATGGTCTCACCGCTCCGAGCCCACTACTTCACGCCGAAGAGGAAAAAAGAAAGTGTTCTGATTAAAATAAGGAAAGTTGGACTATATAACAATTGCGTTCATAAGGATAAAGTAAAAAAAAAAAATTTAAATTAAAGAAATAGTCCCTTCTCCCCGTGTGTATCTGCCTGTCATGCACGGGTACATGCGCACATGTTGTTACAGCCGGAATTATGGTTCTGCGTCACACCAACGCAGAGACTACGCCGTAGGGTCCGGCGTAGGGTGCGCGTCGCCGCGTACCCTACGCCGTAGGCTCTGCGTTGGTGTGACGCGGAACCATAAAACAGCCTAGAGCAGTTCTGAGGGGAGACGGGAGGGAGGAGGGGGAGCCGGGCCGCCGTCCCGAGTGTCTTGATGATTTGCTGATCCTACCGTTAGTTTTTAAACTGTAAAAAGTGGGGGGGACAAATACATGATTTTGAAAAGACGGGGGGACATGTCCCCCCTGTTGCGCCGGGGCACTCACGGCGTTTAGCGCAGCAACGGCGTGCTGCCACTCACTCGCTTTATTTTATTGTATAGCCTACTATTTGTATACTTATTCTAACTTTTACTGTGACCACCAAATAATGTGGTTTTCCTGTCCTCCACATCATATCTAGGTCTCCGTGAAAGTCAGTGTCACGGTGGCTGCTACTTCTCATTCATTCTGACGCCAAACTATGGATCTGCGCCAAACAGGCTGCAGGAAGCCACTGCGCATGCTCAGCAGGCTCATCCATATGCATTTCTGGGCGTGATAGGAGGCGGATTCAGCTACGCAACCTTCCAGCTGGACTGCGTGGAAGTCTGCGTGCACATGGTTTTATTGATCCAGATTTTTTTTTGCGCCCGGCATTTTCGGCTTTTGAGAGTACGTGCACTTTTAGTATGAATTCTACGCACTCCATTTTAAATGAGGCCCCTGGGCTGTCATATCTGCCGTCTCCTGTCAGAGTTAACGGCTGGTCATATAGGGCACTCAGTACAGCCTCATTGTGTACTGTCCACGCATGGTTGACCTCTGGGATGACATAGGCCTTCTGTATGTTGAACCACTGTCTTTTTGAGATGGTTTCCAGACCAATGGTGTCACACACCTCCATGAATGGACTACACTCATTTCCCGTGACAAACAGAGCAGCAGGGACAGAAACATTACATTCCATTATTCCTCTAACTAAAGGCTGGGAATGCCACTGATAATCATGGCCATCAATGCACTCGGTGTTAATCCTGAGGCCAAATCCACTTTTGGTGACTGTTGGTGACCTCACCAAACATTTGCCACAACCTTCCCAGTGGCACACACGGAAGAGCTTCAACAATTCTCCTGTTGACACTATACTTTTTCTTTCTTGAGAGACATCCTCATCCTCATCACTGACACTTTGCTCCTCATCACTGATGCTTCCTTCACCACTCAAGTCAAACTCATCCTCACTGACACTGTCTTGACTCACTTCCATCAAGCTCTCCTCCTCAGACTCTTCACAGCCCTCACTGCTAAGGTCGAGATCTTGCTGAGATGGTGGAGACCTCGCTGGGGCGTGGCCTTCCATAGATGATGTATGAGGGTATGTAGTAGAAGTAGGGTATGAATGGTCATTTTTGATTACTTGGTTGGTAACTATATCATCTGTTAAAGTGCCTGTGCAAACGTACTGCTTATTTCCTCCCTCTTGTGTGTGCTGCTCAAATGTATCAGTCTGGGTTAGGGATGTCCCGATCAGGTTTTTTTTGCCCCCGAGTCCGAGTCCGAGTCCTTTGATTTTGAGGACTTGCCGATACCGAGTCCCGATCCGATACTTTTATAAAACAATAAAAATTGAAGAAGAGAAAAGAAAATTATGCAGGATGACCCTTTTATTATATTTTAACATGTGTACTGTAAACTGAGCACATAGGAGGTAGGCAGCTTGAACATTCTTAAGTCAGTATAAAAAAAATTTCTTTTCTTTTTCTTTTTTTTTTCTTTTTTTTTAAGCATAGGGCTGCTTCAGCTTCAAAACAAACAGGCGTGCTCTGCGCGCATGCGGTGTATGGCTGCCGCTCCGAGCCCACTACTCCACGTGTGCGTTGATTTATGGTCCCGCGTCACACCAACGCAGAGCCTTCCGCGACGCGGAACCATAATGTCGGCGCCGCAGCTCCGCTTCAGTCCTGGGGCCTCATCTATAAAGCTTGCTTGCGCAGAAAAAGCGCCTGAAAGTTGCGGAAGCCACCATCTACGCAAAGCCTCGGATCTAAAAAGAAAAAAACTAACCGATGGCTGCCGCTCCAAGGGTCCAGGGTCTGGCGTAGGGTGCGCGTCGCCGCGAACCCTACGCTGTAGACTCTGCGTCGGTGCGACGCGGAACCATAAATCAACGCACACGTGGATGTCGGCGCCAGTGAGTATTTTCACCGGACATTTTGACAGGAGAGATTATATTATGCTTTATTATATGCACTGTGTGTGGGTGGTCTGGGTGTTTAATTGTTAAATAAAAAGGGTCTGCACAAGCTTCGTGTCTCTCCATCCTTCGGGCGGGCCCCCGTGGCACGCACCCTGCCACATCTGGCACCCAACGTGGGGCCTTCGAAGGTGGACGAGAGAGGCATGGAGCGGGCCCTGGACACGCTCGCCCAGGCCATGGCGGGCATGACGGCCATGTTCCGCGACCAGGGAGAGCGGCAGCTGGCCGCGATGGAGGCGCTCATGGCCGCGGGGAGACCCACCCCGGCGCCAGCAGCGCGGGAGGAGATGCCAGCGCCGCAGCTCAGCGGCCGGGAGGCAGGAGCTGCGGGCCGCCAGGCAACGGCTCCCGAGACGGCGGGACCGACGGAGCGACCCATCCCTGCACCCCGTCTGAGGTTCGCCGCGGCAGCGCTGGTGGCGGAGCTTAGGGGCCGTGAGGCAGAAGCTGCGGGCCACCAGACGACGGCTCCTGGGATGGAGTCAGCGGCGGAGACGGAGGGGGAGGCGGAGTTGGCTGGGGAGGCGGCTGCGGAGGCGCAGCCGCCAGCGACGGCGGGTCCCGCGGAGACGGGGCCGGACCTGCGGCCAGAGCAAGGTGTGGGGGAAGTGGCGGTCCTGGAGGCGGACCAGCAGCCGGCGCAGGGCTGCGTCACCAAGGAGGGCGTGGTCCGGGACGCACCAGCTCCAGGACGGGGCTGCGCCGTGAGGGACGCGGTCGTGGACGCACCGTGTGGCCCGAGGCCACCATGGGCCCGGCCCCGAGAGCGTCTTCCACGGCGGGCGGGCCGACGCCGGGGGCGACCCCCCCGACCGTTGCGCTGGTCAGGCCGACGCCGGGGACGACCCCCCCGACCAGGAAGGCCCGGAGGGGTTCCGGGCTTCCTCTCCCGCTCCGAGGGGGCGGGGGGGGGAGTAGGCTCGTTCCGGACGGACCCCGGCTCGAGATTGGCGTTGGGGGTGTGTGGCCGGGTGGAGAGGTTGACGGGACACGCACCTGTGTCCCATCCACCTGAGTGGCTGCCACGCCTCCACCCGGCCTGCCTTTATAACGCAGAGCTGGAGAGCAGGAAAAGGTCGGATGAACTGCTGTCATGCTGGGTGCTTAAGCACTGTGTGTGGGTGGTCTGGGTGTTTAATTGTTAAATAAAAAGGGTCTGCACAAGCTTCGTGTCTCTCCATCCTTCGGGCGGGCCCCCGTGGCACGCACCCTGCCACAACCGTCTTTATATGTCACTATCTCTATCTATAAATGTCTATCTTTCTCTATCTGGATCTTTTTCTGATCTTTTTATTCCTCTGTCTCTGTCTCTATCTCTCACTACCTCTACCTCTACCTCTGTCTGTGGACTCCCGCGAAGCTAACCAACCCCGTGACGTCACGGCCAAGATGGCGGCGTCCGTGCTATGAAAGCTATAACGGAAGTTCTTTTTATTTTTTATTGTATTACGTTTTTCATGTTTATTACATAATTGGTGAATAGAGTGGATATCCATTTAGCAAATAATGTATACTTGACTGACTGCTTCATTTCCACTTTAAAGCCGTATGGTTTTGGAATAAGTGGCTGCATAGATGGATACTCTCGAAAAGTACTGTGGTTGAAATTTGGAGCAAGCAACAATGACCCAGTGGTCATTGCCCAGAATTATCTGAACTGTCTGTCAGAATGTGGAATCATTCCAATGCGACTACGCACTGACTGTGGTACTGAAAATGGCACAACGGTGGCAATTCATTGTACCATACGATCATCTCACACTGACGACTATGCTGGGGCTGCCAGTCATTTGTACGGCTCTTCAACGGCAAATCAAAGTATCGAAAGCTGGTGGTCATGTTTTCGCAAACAGAGGTGTCATATTTTTCAAATGGACTTTAAAACAGACAATAGAACATTGTGGTCGTTGCATGTTCATTGCTTTTTGATGAACAACAAATTATATTTATCATTAAATTGTAACATTTTAGATTGAATCACAATCCAAAAACATAAAATGAAATGCATCCCCCTAATTCCAGTTTGTGTATTCAGGTCGCAATTTTGGATGGACCTTCTGAACGATCTGAGAGAGAGAAATCTCTTCAATAATAGTCATGCGCACACATGCCTCCTGCGATTTGTGTTTATGGATGTGCTACAAAGTGACCTTGATGAATGCAGAGAAAAGTGGAACACTCATTCAATCAGACCTGTTAAACAGTCTCGTTGTCCATCTGGTAAACCAGAGGTTATGTACAACCTACCTCACAGGTTAGTTTTCAGTGTTTAACTTTTTATTTTCCCTGAAATAACATTATAAAACACAACAAAAATGAACATCATCAAAAGATGAGAAAAATTATTGAAATAACATAATAATAGAAAAGGTAATAGTCTTAGTTTCAGCTCGGTAGTTCAAGCAACACATAACACTAAGACTATGAATATATTTTCACTCCCAGGTTTGGTGGAAATGACTGTGGGTTTCCAGTTTCACTGGAGGAACTGCGGCCATTTGAGAGTGAGGCAACACACAGTCCATGCGGAGATCGCCATCTCCAGTCACACTTTGAGGAGCTACAGAGACAAAGTAATCTAATGCAGCCATTGACCTGGGAGACCTGTGTGGAACTCTATATCACCTTGAAGAACATGGCTAATTTGTAACAGAACTGAAAATACAGGTAATAACTGTTGAACTAAAAATAAAAAATAAAAATTAGTACAGTCCAAAACCAGGTGAATTTTGTATTCCAAAGTCCATGTCCTTTCGAAACTCTTCATAAGTCATTGACAGTGGAATTTCAATTGTGTTTGCACAGGTTCTGCTGCATGGGAAGCGAGACAGCCTTTGAAACTCCAGCTTTGGTCTTGGATTAATCCCACATGGGGGCAGGGAACTGAGTCCTGTGGCGAACATCAGGATGTCAGGGAGGGAAAGTCCTGTGTGTTTATCTGAAAAAAAAAGTTATAAAAATGTGTTTTATTAAACCTGTCATTCATAAAAGATGAGAGAAATGGGAACAATTGTATGAAATGCTACTGTAATAAACCTTCTGTATCGAGGAGATAGTCTCTCCAGAATGCTAGTACTCTGGTTTCCTCTTGGTGTCTTGTGGTGCCTTGTTCACTGAGTTGAACCTTGAAAAGGTTATCCAGTGTTGTGGATGTCAGCTGTTCCACACTTGAGCACATAAATGCCTTGAATATGGATGCATGCTGCTCCAAAGCATGAATCACATTAAGTGCTGAAAGCCCATCCTTGAACCTACAAAATTTCCAATATTTTGATTTCTGTTGACAACACACCTCAAGCAAGGAGGCTCTCATGGTATCATCTGTGATGTCCTCAATCCTTGCTTCAACATCAACGCTGGATTTTCCCGTGAGGTGGTCGTAGAGCATTTCCGACAAGAATCGTGGCCCTGGACCACCGTGGACTATTGATGTAGCGATCATCCTCCCAACATGAAAATATTCATCATCTCTGGCAGCTGTTGATATTTTACCATCCATTAGTGCCACTATTAAAATCAGTTTCAAGTCCACATGAAAATGCATACCAGAGTTAATTTCACTAAATCCAGGTGCAGAGCTAAAAGCAGATGTTGAATTTCCAGTATGAATTCCAAAATTATTTTCAGAAATGCAATGTACTTAATTTAAGTCTGAAACAATAAAATGTTTACCTGCACAGTCAAACGTGAGAAATCTCCTATATTCTGGACCATCAAAGATTCTCCTTGATCTAAGGCAGTCCATCAGCAGGGTGAGGAACTCCCGTTTGGGACCACCAGTGTCCACTGCATCCTCTGCTCGCCCCTCATCATCAGTGAATTTAACCAAAATTTAATGTGATAGGTCATAAGATGATCGCTTAAAGCCTCTGAGGGCTCCATCCCATATATTTGCCCTGTTGATGTTGAACCTGCTGTATGATGTATTGGTAATCTTGGAGGCCAGTTCTGAAACAATGTTTTCAGCACTCAAGCTCAAACCCTGTGGACTGTAAGAGAATATCAGTGTACATGATTTCCAATATTGGAGCCAAAATAACAATGAGGTACTGACTAGTAATACATCATACCTTTCCTCTGCAGGGTATTCTTGGTGGTCATCTGAGTCAGACTCACTGTCAACAACTACAGGGGCATACACGCTGGTGTAGTTGCTGCAGGGAAAGAGTTCATAGACTCAACTGTAAAATGCACAGTTAACTGTTTTTGTTTGTTTGTTTGTTTTACAAAGAATGACAAACCAATGATACCTGAATAAAAGGTACATTCTTACACTGCCCAGAAATTTTTAAAAAATGTGTTTGTTAGAGTTCTAATGGTATTTTGAATCTAGCAATAAAAATGAATATTAATAAACAGCTGGACACTCCAAGAAAGAAAGTATGAAACATATAACGGGATTGCAAGAAATAGGCTAAATGTTAGCATAACACCTTCCATTTTTTAACTATTTATTATTTTCTTCATTCAACACATATTTACACACACACTAACCAAACATGTTAAGGTTGCAACTGTCCACCAGCTTACCCATAGCAGGTATTCAGATTCTGTGAAGATTTGAACTGTTCCTGGGCAGGTGATTGCTGTCCATCCTAAATAAAAAATAATACATTTTTAAGTTAATCAGTTAATCACTCAGCATTATTACCTGCTTAGAACTAATGCACATCATAAAGGATGGATACAAAGGACTTTGAATGACTAGGTGAATTTCCAAAATTTATGTTAAAGCGACACTATGTAACTTTTCCACCTTAATATCATATTTCCAGAGTCATTGTGATGGTACATCAACTTCCAACAGGTTTAATGAACCTCTGTCATGGTCTGAGGGGTCTGTATCGCCTTCACTGGCACTATGTAACTTTGAGGAGCATGGTAGGAACCCTGCCACACTAAAAAAACTACAAATCTTTACGGCTTTGACTGCTTTACGGCATACGTCACTTCCCCCTCCTTCCCGATTCGCAGTCGAGACGAAAATGGGCGGGGCGTGGAGCTCAGAGCTCCGCAGAAGCTGGTAACCCGTTGCTGTGTTGTGGCTGCAGCAGCTCCACATAACAGACGTGGGGAAAAGATCGCTAATGGTTTAACTTTTCAACGGTTTCCTGCTTGGAGGCAGAACCACGCAGGCCAAGTATCTGATATAACAAAGTAAAAGAGTGAAAGAGTCGTCCGCTCGCTTGGATCGCGGCTGTAACGACCAAACACCTTCGAAACAGTAAAGCCTGAATTATGGTTCTGCGTTAAATCGACGCAGACCTACGGCGTAGGGTACGTGGCGACGCGCAACGTACGGTGCGTGTCGCCGCGTACCCTACGCCGTAGGCTCTGCGTCGATTTAACGCAGAACCATAAATCAGCCTTAAAACACAAACACTCACACAGACCGGGTCGGATCAACACACGGGTTTTATTCCCCACTTCGCCAGCTAAACGCAGTTGCTGGCCAGCTCTCTGCGGTGCAATTAACCCCAATCTTCAGATAAAACTAGTTTGTTGAGGAAAAAATATTAACTCTCATTTGTAGCTGCAGGGGAAAAAAATAATCTCATGAGGAAAACAAAAATATTGCTCACGCCTCGGAGCCTCTTCAACATAATATAGCAGTCAAAAAAAAAGAAAAGAGAAGTAAGAGTGATACAAAACATGTACTGTATGTTGTACTATTATACAAATTTATTGAAACACATGGCGAGTCAAACATTTACCAAAGCAGCTGCCAAACACTCCTAAACAAGGGAGCCTAAGACTTTGGTTGTGCAGAACTGCGGCAGTAAATCCTCCGACGAGGAGCTCCACTCTTTAGTAGGGATTTCATATGGATCCAGACCGTTAATAATCATTATTTTCTCCATATACCACTCCCTGGCTTCCTTGTTTAAGGTATCCTGGTAAATTCCAGTTCCTTTCCAGCAGTTTAACATCTTTTTTTTTTGCGTTCCGTCTGTTCACTTGGTGAAACAGAAAAGCGTCCCGTCTTCTCTCAAAACAAATGCAGCTAGGATCTTTCCGGCAGTACGCGCTGGTGCTCATGGGAAACGTAGTGTTCTTTCTGGTAAAACACTACCGCTTTTGTCCAAAAGATGCCGACAAACTCAGAAAGCTGAAAGTTACGTTGTGCTGCTTTAAAGGCTTCACCTTCTCCTCTGTTTGGTATGCTAACGCTTAGTACATTTAGCAAAGGCAAGCGCAACTCGTGGACCACATGGCCTAATGGACAAGGCGTCTGACTTCGGATCAGAAGATTGAGGGTTCGAGTCCCTCTGTGGTTATAGAGCCTTCAGATAGTTAGAGCTGGTGTCCTAACTCACATTCAATCTTTAGAGGACACTTTGGTTTAGCTACCCTTTCTGGTCATTGAAAAAATAGGGAGAGATTAGAAGTTCTCTTGAGTAACCCTAACCCTAACCCTTATTCACGAAGAAGAAATAAAGATGACTTTTAAACAAAAGGAATTTAATAAGTTTATAAAGCGAGGGGTTTATTTTTTATTTATTTTTTTTCTCCCTTGTCTGCACACATATTAATGATTGATACCATGACGGTAGAAACCAAAAGTATATATATGTGCATTATTACTATATTTAATATATATACATATATATACGCATACATATGCGTACACATACATAAATATACACATACAAACCCAGTGATTTTTTTTTTTTTTTTTTTTTTTGGAGCGGGGGGGGTGACGACATCCACTGCCAATCCAGGAAGCAGGAACACACGGAAACACACGCACTGGAAATCTGCAACAAAAAACCACAAACAAAGCACGAAACCGGCACGGAGCCAACCAAAACAATAACAGCAATCGACCTAAATCTTGAGATCTGATCGCAGTCTGAGCTAAGCTATCGCTACCGCTACCTAAACCCAAAAACTAGAGAGCCAGCATGCAGGTGAACAAGCCAGTGTGTATGTCTATGTGTGTGTGTGTGTGTGTGTATATGATCATGTGTGTGTGTGTGTGTGTGTGTGTGTGTGTGTGTGTGTGTGTGTGTGTGTATATGCATGTGACTAAGTGACTATGTGTGTGTGTGTGTGTGTGTGTGTGTGTGTGTGTGTGTGTGTGTGTGTGTGTGTGTGTGTGTGTGTGTAATAAACCAAACAAAGTTCCACCTGAAGTGTATCTATAGTGGGGGAGGGGGGGGAGCAACCCTGCCACCCGCGAGACCAGAGGCCGACACGGAAGAGCCCGGAACCCAGGCCACCGGCAACCCCACAGAGGGGAGAAGTAGGAGTGAGGCAACCCACCGCCTGCGAGCCCCCCCCCCCACGGCGCGGGAAGAAGCAGCCAGGGATCCCGCGGCGGCAGACCGCGACCCAGGCAATCCCCGGCCACCCGGTCCGGGCCGGACACGCGGCCAGGAGGCCCTCACCCTCCAGGCCAACGACCCCCACCCGGCAGGGGGCCAGCCTGCCCGGAGAGACAGAGCCGACGCGGGCAGGCGCACCCGCCCCCCACGAAAGTGGCCCTCCAAGACCAGAGGGGCGCCCCGCCGCAGAGGCAGCGGGGGGGGCCGGAGTCGGTGTCTGACAGTCAGTTACCCCCCCCCCCCCTCTTAAACATGACAGGAAGTGCTGCTCAATTCTGCTTTAAACTTTGCAGGTTTTTCTTCCGTTGAGGTCTTTCTGTCTTCTGTCTTTCAGTCTTAAGAATGTTTTAAAAACTGGGCTAAATCAGACCAGAGTGTCTACAATCCTGACAGTTTTCGGGTACTGTAACAATGTGGAACGGACATTCATTCAAAATTAGATAGATAAATAAATACTTAAATTATTAAATATTAAATTAAATAAATTAATATGACAATGACATAAATACAACATTAAGTTCAATTGAAGCTGCAAGCAGCGATGAACGGGCCCTCGCACCCTTGTGCACATTCAGGCTGCAGTGGAAGCTTGTATGACTTGATGTAGATTCTTCAGGCCTGGACATTTAGCGGATGAAACCACCCACGACTCTCTATATAAAACCATTCAAAAGTTATGGCAGAAAGTAGGAACTATCACATATCGACCAATCAGATGAAGGGGCGGGGCTAATTTGCAGCAATTATGTTCAAGGACTCAAAACTGAGTCCGATGACACCACCCACTGTCAGGGTTTGACATTTCCCACAGTCTGTGTTTTCAGTTCTGCTCCTCCTGTGTCCCATCTGCCCTGATTGTCTGCCCCTGTGTCTCGTTATCCCCTGTGTCTCGTTATCCCCGGTGTATATCTGGTCTTGTCTTTCCCTGCTCCATGTCGGTCCGTACTGTTTCCTCCCTCCATGTGTCCTGTCAGGTTTTTGGTTTTTGCGCTCTTGTTTTTGTTAATCCTGCTCTGCAGCGTTTTTGGTTCTTTTTGGTAAGTAAATCCTGTTTTTTTGCAACTCCTGCTCTCCTGCGTTTGTGTCCTCAACAAATCACACCCGTGACACCCACGAGTCTTTATGTCAACGTTATTGCAGAAAATCTGAACTATCACATATCGACCAATCAGAAAAAGGGGTGGGGCTAATGCATGCCAATGAAGGTCAAGTACTCAATACAGAGTCCGATGACACCACCCATGACTCTTTATGTCAAACCATTCAAAAGTTATGGCAGAAAGTAGGAACTATCAAATATGGACCAACCAGATGAAGTGGGGGCGCACTTTTTGGCATCTATCGTTGCCACGGTAACGCTTTTGACTGAGAAAAGTAATGCGCGTCGTCGCAGGATCAAGACACACATTTTGATGTATAACACACCTGGGTGCACGTTACGGCTCGGGCTGTATTAACGGCCAAAGACATGGCATAAATTGCGGCAAAATTACACGATTAATTCAAAATGGCCGACTTCCTGTTCAGTTTCGGCCATGGGGCCAAGAGACTTTTCTTTAAGTTGCCACATGATACAGGTGTGTACCGATTTTCGTACATGTACGTCAAACCGTATTGTGGGGCTTGAGGCACAAAGTTTTTTCTGTATGGATCAATCAGATGAAGGGGGGGGCGTGCTTTTTGGCGTCTACCGTCGCCACAGTAACGCTTTTGACTGAGAAATGTAATGCATCCAGCAGGAAGAACTTTACACATCATTTGGCTGAATGTGTGTTAAAAATGTTGTCAGAAGTGGGATTTGAACCCACGCCTCCACAGGGAGACCAGAATCCTCAGTGAACATGAAGGAAATAGTCAGTCCTTGAGTCTGGAGCCTTAGACCACTCAGTCATCCTGACACTGCTACTGTCACTTCATACAGTTACCAAGGACAAAATATGACAATCTTGGAGATAGATAGATAGATAGATAGATAGATAGATAGATAGATAGATAGATAGATAGATAGATAGATAGATAGATAGATAGATAGATAGATAGATAGATAGATAGATAGATAGATAGATAGATAAGAATGAGTTTGGGTTTTGATGCACCTTCAGATAATTATTACGTTTTACTTTTTGTGTGGAGACCATTGTAGGTATTTTCTGCAGATTAAAGGAACAGTTATGCTTTTCTCAGGTTCATACTGAAATAAAAGGTCAATGCATGATGCAGGTTCAGGAAGAAAGTTTGTTTTGTTGACACATGACTTTGTCAGTTGGGTTCCTGTGGTGATCGTCTATGCACTGTGCTTCTCTATGCTTTTATTGAGCAAAGCTGTTCCCTCTTTCTTTTCTGTCTCTCCATTTTCTTTGAATGTTCAGGCTCAGAAGGCTCGAAGGCTCAGATACCTGAGATTATGTTGCTTTTTGCACGTGGAATACACTGCAGAATGTTAAGCAAAATGTTTCCGTTTCAATAGAAACAGCAGAGGGCGCTGTTGCTAACTTTGGTAACGTGCACATGTTATCATCTTCATCGGCAAATCAATTACATGCATCAGATACATTGTTATAAATACGAACTCTTTCATCCAACCCTGGACTGTCATCAAAGACATGTGATGTCATTGATGATGTCACCAGTCTGTCCCAGTAAAATCCATCTCAGTGACCAGAACAGCAGTGGAGGTGATTCCTTTCTGCTCACCTTCAACCTGGACTCTACACTTCAAACAAACTTCATAAATGTAGCCGGGCTTCGGATGTTAGTGCATTAAAACAATCATCTAAAAGAAAAGAAAAATAATGTTTTAGAGGAGGAAGATTTTTTTTTCATAATGCACTTCCAGAAAAAAGTCCAAATGTCGAGCAAAAAGTCGAAAAGTAGAGATTAATGTTGAAGTACAATTTCAAGAAAAAAGTTGAAATGTCGATAAAAAAGTTGAAATGTTGAGAAAAAAGTCAAAATGTCGAGAATAATGTTGAAGTACAATTGAACCTGAAAAAAGAATAGTGTTCAAATAAATGCTCAGGAAGAGAACGATCATGCTGGTGTTGTTGACTGGTAAAAGCTGTTCTGTTCAAAGATGCTCTCAGTGGTACCAGAGGATGTACTGATGGTTTCATCACAAGTTTCAGACTAAACCCTCCTGCCTCATGTAGGCGGAGTTTTAGGTCGTCTTCAGTGAGTCTGAGGTAGGATCTGCTGCCACCTTGAGAAAGGAAGACGTGCAGGTGTGAGATGAACACCAGCTGGTGAAAGGAAGACGTGCAGGTGTGAAATGAACACCAGCGAGTGAAAGGTTCTAGTGCTGAGGAGCAGTGATGTGAAACACTGTGGTAACGAGCTGCACAGAAGTAAACTGCTGCTGCTGCTGACACTGAAGTCCTCCACGGTTAATGTGCAGGTCTGGTCTTTATCTCCAAGTAGCAGTCGTCTCAAGATATTTGAGATTAGAGGCTACAGAAACTGTGCAACAGGTTATTGATCATCATTCAGTTTCTATTTCTATCCCCTGTTAATGTTATAAAAAAGAGACCATAGACTTGGAGAGGTTTGATAATGACAACTGTCATTGGCCGGGTTTCCCAGATCAGTTAAGTAGTTCTTAACAGCGAAAGACTTCTTTCAAACCTTCTTAAGGAGCCTGTGAAAGAAAATCGCGTTTCCCAGAGTTGCTCTTAGCTTAAGTATCTCTTTCATTAAGAAGGAAATGAAAGATGCTGCTGACCCAGTCTTTCCAACCATCTTAGTGAACAAAGACTCACAGATCCAGCCGCGTCAGGCAAATCAATATCACACCAAGCAATGAGATATTAAAACAATGCACCCCGCACAAATTTTGATTTATTTTATACTTTAGATTTATATTGTTTAGCATTTATTGGTGACAGCAAAGGGGGAAAAAAAGAAAAATAAGGAATAACAAGTGTGTTCCTGTATATGCTTTATGCGCACAAATAAAACGATCATCATGAATATCATTTATTTGATAATTTGGCTGCTATACAGCATGTTCTCGCTGCAAATCAACCGCGTCGCCGTGCGTGAAGCAGAACTGTTTATATGAACGCATTCGTGCGTCAGCACTTCAGTCCCCTGGACGTGCTGTCGGACCGGGCTGTCAGGCAGCCGGGACACCTGCGCCGTGCCCGAGCCCGAGCCCCTATGTGATGACAGGGAAGCAGCAGCTGAAGAACGAGATCCTTTGATGAATCGTTCATACAGTCTCAAATATAATCAATGGTGTCGGTTTATATTAAATAATCTTTTTGCCCAGAAGAAAAAAGAGCGAAGACAACGACCCATAACTATTTTCTTCTCTTGAAAAACCCCACCTGCCGACTCGCGCTGTATACAGCGCGAGTCGGGATGCAGCATCATTCAGAAGAGGAGGAATACGTGCGAGGCGGGGATGATCTCTGCAATCTGAAGCCCTCTATAATTGTAAAAAGAATTTCACTTATCACGGGTTCTTTTTGGAACATAACCCCTGCGAAAAACCAGGGTTTGCTGTAATTCCACGTTGCGATTTGCGAAACTCGCCTTCTCTTGGCTCATGTTTTTGAACGCACACACACGCCCACCCCGTTTACTCCCGGTCTCCGTGTGTGGGGAAAAAAAGCCTCACTGTAGCCAGAAATAACGGAGTAACACACCGTTTGGATGAAAAAGGGTAATTGAATTATATTTATCATCTTCATTTTTTATTATAACGCACAGGCAGCAGTGAATTAGTGCGTTAGGCAGCAGTGCTGCGTGTGAAAATGCGCTGATAGTGATCGGTGATCGATTTGCCTGGCATCGATTCATTTGGTTTCAGAACCGTACAGCTGCTCCAAAGAGCTTCTGAAAGAGCGAAACTAAAGAACAGTGTTAAGAAGTCATCTGGGAAACACCCGTATCTTAGGATTCTCTCTTAGTTCAAACCTTCTTTGAACCTCTCTTAAATCCTTAAGAGAGGTTGGATCTGGGAAACCCGGCTATTGTCATTTGAATGAACAGAGCTCTCTCTTTGTACCCACTCCTGACTGGATCAAAGCTTTCTCAAGAACCCCTGGCAGTGACGGTCAGCCAACGACCGTTCACTGATGACCAATAATAAAAAAATAAATGTGTGTTTGTTTGAATCAGAAACATTAGTCTGAGGTTTGTTCCCGTACTTATCTCACAGCTAACCTGCCGGGACCAATTTTGTTGTGAAATATTGATCACAGATTATCAGATGTCCTTGTTAGTATAGTGGACAGTATCTGTGCCTGTCACGCAGAAGACCGGGGTTTGATTACCCGACGGGGAGAAAGGCTGTTTTGGATATGCATGACTGATACATATGAACAATGGTCAATAAGATAAAAATCACTCTTCCACACACCATAGGCAGTTGTACTTTACCTGCTAAAAAAGCTGTCATTGATGAAGTTCTTCTAATACAAAACAGTGCTGTAAATCTTCCAGTGGATGATATGCTCTGTTCACTGAGAGGTCCTGATCCAGAAGTTCAGCCAGACAAGGACCTTTTTCATGTGAGACAAACACGATAGCCACTAAACTACAGAAACTGTGCAACAGGTTATTGATCATCATTCACTTTCTATTTCTATTCCCCCTTAATGTTATAAAAAAACATCTAGACAGGTATGATGTGACCGTGATTTTTTGTTTGCTGGATATGTGATTTGTGGCTCGTTGGTCTAGTAGTATGATTCTCACTTTGGGTGCGAGAGGTCCCGGGTTCAATTCCTGGACGAGCCCCAGAAGTTTATGCAATTTGTGGTTTTTCTCCTCCAAGTAGCAAAGTTTCAAGACTGTAGTATAATGCTTTACCTGAAGACCAACATTGGCATCATGTGTGAATGCTGAAAACCTACATCTTGCTCCTCTTTCATGCCAAGAGGTCAGCCGGTAAGGCGTAGTCCATAAACCCTTTCCCCTTTCTTTAATTGGGCTCCTTTTTTGTTTTATTGCCCCAACCATTAAATCATAGATGATTTTAAATGATGAAATATTGTGTGTATTATTGAACTCAGCATCCTTTGCCGGACACCGGAACCTGCAGTGTGGGAGTGAGGGGGGCAGGGTAACAGCCCGGGCAGGCGGGGGAGAAGGTTTGTCCGTCAAGACTCCTCTCCTTGGCCCTGCCCCTTTTCAACCCTTCCCCGACCCTGCACCCCAACCTGGGACCTGATGATTGGGCCGGAGCTTCCGGAGCTGCGTGCTGGCCTGCGGTTCCCACCCCTGGTCATCCCGTTGCTGCTTCCACCTGCCTGCTGTGCTGTTGCCGTCCCTGACCCACCAGTCTGGCCCTCGGCAGGAGGGTCCCCCCCTACGAACCTGGTCCTGCTCAAGGTTTCTTCCCTCCTAAAGGGGAGTTTTTCCTTGCCATTGTTTGGCTTAAGGTTTTTCTCCCACTATGGGACCTTTTACCTGTCATTGTTTATGTAATAACTGCTCTGGGGTCATGTTCTGGGTATGGGTCTCTGGAAAGCGTCTAGAGACAACTCTGTTGTATTAGACGCTATATAAATAAAATTGAATTGAATTGAATTGAATTGAACTCCGTACCCTCCGTGAGGGTAGCTAAACCAAAGTGACCTCTAAAGAATGAATGTGAGTTAGGAGACCAGGGGCCTCATTTATCAACCGTTCGTAGAAAAAGTTCTAAATTCTATCGTAGGAATGAAATTTAGAATGTGTGTATACAAAAAAATCCGGATTTATCAAACGTGCGGACGCTGGTCGTACGCACATCAGTGATGATAAATCCCACCTGTTCTAAACTGCCGTGCTCGTGCATGGTTACCGTCATTTACATTCAGAAACGCCTCCAATTGACCATATATGGAGCAACAACAGCTCCCGCTTGGAGGTTTACAAACTTTATTGAACCAAATTCTGTAGAGTTTACAACAAAAGGCAAATGAAACGAAACAATCAAATATCTACAGATATTCAACATTTGTTTCTTAAAAATTAAGAAACAAAGACATTGTTTCATATAAGCTTGACAATATTGTTTTTTTTAAACATCAGTTTAAGAGACGCTAAGTACAGTTTACATTCATTTTTCAGATGTACAATGGAGGGTTTGCTGTTATTCCATTTGCATTTATGTATGTGATATTTGGCTTGTAAAATAATTATGTTGACCATGTTTGATATATTTCTTGGAAGATTATCCATAAATTAAGATTTGGTTGGAGTCAAAAGCTCCTGCTTGGAGGTGCAAACACCAACAGAGCTGTTCTGCAGAATAAATGAGAGTTGTGTTCCTCAGCAACAACGTTTGACAGAGACATAGTTGCATCGCAGATTATTTGTGCATGTTTGTGCATTTGTGATTGAATGAAATCCTTTTATGTTCACGTAACTTAATTAATTGTGTGATGTTGATTTTATGGCGATGTGGGTGCAATCTATAGCTCTATGTTTGGGAATCCGGCGATGGCGTGGAATCCTCGTTTAACTGGGATGGCGGTGGTGCGTTTTGTCTCTCGCTCCAACATACAGTAGGTTGTAAATCACGGCATAGATCCATCAGAATGTTTTTGGGGAAGCGGTACCTGCTGAGAAGCCGCTCTGTCTCTCACAGCACAAAGCGCACGGTTCAAAAAAAAATAAAAAAAATCACTGAACACTGTGACTCTTTTAATGGGTTCTATTTGTAGTTTCACTGTTCCACCACTAGGTTTTGTGTGTACGCATGGTCAGAGTTGTGCTTACATTTACATGCGTTCCTACACACAGGTACATGTTGATAAATTCCATACTTTCCGTGGGAATGTTCATATGCACACTTTACGCACATATCTGTGCATACGAACAGTTGATAAATGAGGCCCCAGGTCTAACTCTCTGAAGGCTCTATAACCACAGAGGGACTCGAACCCTCAATCTTCTGATCCGAAGTCAGACGCCTTGTCCATTAGGCCATGTGGTCCACGAGCTGCTCCTCTTTCTCATTCCATGTTTGTGGAGAAAACACCAACGAGACGAGGTGACCGAGAGGTTAAGGTGGAGTATGAATCATCCACATTATCCACAACGTTGTAACGGTGCAAATGTTTCCAAATGTAGTGGGTGTTTTGAACACACCCAGGACGCTCAGTCAGGCTCCCTTCAGCTCCTCCCTCTGCTGCCCAGGTGCAGCCATAGACATATATAAAGGCTAGATGACTCGTCCGCGCTGCTGCCAATGGAGAGCGACGTCGTCACACGGCGGCCATCTTGCCACAGGAGAGCTCGCTCAGAATAACATTGTGTTTAATGGAGCATGTACTGCTTAAACAACCTTAACTTGCTCAATTCTCAACAGATTTTCAAACAGGTTGGTTTGTTATGAACGTCAGAGATGTAGTTATGACACTGCATACTTGTGAATAATTATAAACATTGAAAAACGTACTTTTATATGAAAATAACCAGAAACAGATAGCTATGACATGGTTTTCATATTTAATCAATATTTCTATAGTATTCTTAGTAATATTTATATTTACATTATAACATATATATATTATTACCATATAACATATATATATATATATATATATATATATATATATATATATATATATATACATATATATACATATTATTACCATATAACATGTATTCATATGACATAACTTATTAATATATTATTACATTATGATGTATTTACGTCATGACATTACATTACATATGTGTGTCTATATATATATATATATATATATATATATATATATATATACACCTCTATCCATCCCCCCTTTCCATCCCTTATGTCATTTCATCAATGAATGTGGTTTTACTGCTATTTCAACATTTAGAGTCATCACCAGAAAAATAACTTATTTGACCATTTTCACCTGTTTCAAGTAAATTTTCACTTGAAATAAGTAGAAAAATCTGCCAGTGGGACAAGATTTATCTTCTTATTAGTTCTTATAAGCAAGAAAATCTTGTTCCACTGGCAGATTTTTCTACTTATTTCAAGTGAAAATCTACTTGAAACAGGTGAAAATTGTTGTTTTTTTCAGTGATGAGTCTTGTTTTAAGTGTAATGAGATTTTTTTACTAAAATGAGACATTTTAACTAGAAATAAGACAAATATTCTTGTTAAGATTGTGAGTTTTTGCAGTGATCCATTTTACTTATCCTGTGAAGGACAGAGTCATATTGATAAGTTCAGAAAAGTGTTTTTTATTGTTGTGTTTTGATGTATTTGATGTAAGCCCAGTGGATATTTAAAGCTTACAGAAGGCTGCATTTAACTGCTGCTATGTCATTCCTGCAGTATTTCTGCAGGTGTTTTGGTCACTGCTATTATTTGTAATATATTATATTATTTGTAATCAGCACAAATTATCTGTCCCCATATGATAAAATCCACCATCCCCCCTGATTTTTTTTTTTTACAACTTGAGTACTGGTGGTCACCCTTGATAACTTGGGCAGGTAACGTTAACGTTAGTTAGTGGTGATACACAACTATTGTATATGCTGCATGATTAGGTTTTTCGCAACGAAGAGATACAATTTCAACATGTCCAAGCATCCCGAATTATACCCACGTTAATGACGTTTATGATGAACCAATCCGTTTGTAAATCCGTCAAGATTTCAGCAAGTTATGAGTATTTTCACTCCACTCACCCTCCAACAGCAACAACTATAGCGCACGCATGCGCATCAGAGAGTCTACTGTGGCAAGATGGCCGCGGGTGAACGACGCTGGAGACTCCGCCGTGAGTCATCTAGCCTTTATATATGTCTATGGGTGAAGTGGTGACTGTTTGGAGTGGGAGAGCGTTTACAGGACTGTCTCAGAAAATTATAATATTGTGATAAAGTTCTTTATTTTCTGTAATGCAATTAAAAAAACTAAAATGTCATACATTCTGGATTCATTACAAATCAACTGAAATATTGCAAGCCTTTTATTATTTTAATATTGCTGATTATGGTTTACAGTTTAAGATTAAGATTCCCAGAATATTCGAATTTTTTAGATAGGATAGGCCATGTAGCCCCCGGCTCCAAGTACCGAGTCCGAGGAATACGTCGCACTCCCGCCTGTCCCCTGATTCATAGCAGGGGTTTCAAAACTACACAGAGGGTCCCTGTGAATTGACCATTTTATTGATTTACTCCAAGAGTAGCCTACTCAGGCCATGTGTGTGTGCGTAATGTACGCTTTACGCATGACACACGCGCCTCTTCCAGCCAAAACCACATGTAAACTCCCGAACACTTTCAAGAATACTTTGCTTTAATGTTCAATGCTACACCTTCAAAGCACTGAAAAAGCACTGAAACATTGCAGCAATAAAGTATTCTTGAAAGTTAATGGCGGAGTTTAGTAGTTTTTAGACAGTTATGGGTGGTGTGGTGATGCGTTTATTGCTGTTTTTTTTTTTCTTAATGTTTGGGGATTAGGGGAGTTGGTTTGTGCTCAGGTGACTGCTTGGTGACTGGTGAAAGGGAAGTGAAATCAGAAAAACAGGTCAATCCTGTCTTCTGTGGACACCGGCTTGGTGGAGTGCTGCTCGGGCATCGTTCTGAGGTCCAGGGACCGGAGGTCCGGGGGCCGGAGGTCCGGGGAGGTCCGGGGACCGGAGGTCCGGGGACCGGAGGTGGGGCATCGTCATCTTCAGAATCCTCGTCCTCATCCAAGGGAGGCGGCTCATCTGCTCCGGCGCGCACAGTCATATTGTGGAGCATGGCGGTGACTACGATGACACCACAACTCTTGGCAGGTGTCAGGCGCAGCCCCCCCGATGAACGATGGATACAACGGAACCGTGACTTCGCGACGGCGTACGGCGACGCGGTTGATTTGCAGCGAGAATATGCTGTTTAGCAGCCTTGGTATCTCACACATGTGATTTTCACACATGTGAAGCATTTTTGAGTGTGGTACTTTATCTCATATATGCACGCAGATGTGGGATGTGTGCAGACAAATTATGGTAAATGATGATCCTTTTATTTTTGCGTAATGCATAAAACATATACAGGAACACACTTGTTATTCCTTATTTTTCTTTTTTTTCCCCTTTGCTGTCACCAATGAATGCTAAACAATATAAATCTAAAGTATAAAATAGATCAAAATTTGTGCGGGGTGCATTGTTTTAATATCTCATTGCTTGGTGTGATATTGATTTGCCTGACGCGGCTGGATCTGAGTCTTTGTTCACTAAGATGGTTGTAAAGACTGGGTCAGCAGCATCTTTCATTTCCTTCTTAATGAAAGAGATTCTTAAGCTAAGAGCAACTCTGGGAAAATTTTCTTTCACAGGCTCCTTAAGAAGGTTTGAAAGAAGTCTTTCGCTGTTAAGAGCTACTTAACTGATCTGGGAAACCCGGCCAAGGAGTGTTGTGTAATAATCCCTAACAACCTTCTAAACTCATTCACTCACAGCTCCTACATCCTGTATCTTAAAGCCTTCCTTTCTACCTCATACTGGACACAGTTAAAGATGTGATTGTTAGTGTAAATGTTGTGGAGACTGGTGGACGACGTCCTCTGGATCTGAGAGTCAGAGACGTCTGAGATGTTGGATTTCATCTGCTGGTTTTGAAAGAACGACTGCAGGATAAAATGTAAAATGATCTAAACTAGACTTGAAGAGAAGACGTCACAGCTGCACATGTAGAGAAAAGAGGAGGAAGTAGAAACTAGTTCTTCCCTCCAGCATCACTGGAAATGTAATGTAAGTGACTTATTAATGAACAAGTTCATCAGAAGTTATATTATTAATAATAATGACAGAAATGTGTCGGTCGATTCGGGGGAAATGCTAAACCAAAGTGTCCTCTAAAGAGTGAATGTGAGTTAGGAGACCAGATCTAACTATCTGAAGGCTCTATAACCACAGAGGGACTCGAACCCTCAATCTTCTGATCCGAAGTCAGACGCCTTGTCCATTAGGCCATGTGGTCCACGAGTTGCTCCTCTGAGGTGACCGAGAGGTTAGGGTGAATTATGAATCTTCCACCAAAAGCCAACGTTATCCACAACGTTGCAAATGTTTCCAAATGTAGTGGGTGTTTTGAACACACCCAGGACGCTCAGTCAGGCTCCCTTCAGCTCCTCCCTCTGCTGCCCAGGTGCAGCATATCAGCTTCATCTGGACCAGTTGAACAATTTGTAGGCAATGCACCCACACTCAATGTAAATAATCTTTAAACTTTATGGTGAATGAAAACTGATGATCTGGGGGGTATTCCAAGAAGGAGGTTTAACAAACACTGAGTTAAAGTCTCATCTTGAGGTTAGTTGAACCCATGACGACTAAACCCGCTAAGTTGGTTCCAACACACCAGTTATGAATTAACTCAAGTAACCCAGAGTTGGTTAACCCAGATTTGTGCGAGTTCCCGGTGAATCTATAAAGACATCATCTATCGAGGGTTGAAAAATGGAGCAGCAAGTGCTCCACCACACTAATACATCTGCCAAAGCATGTGATATGGCTTGGCAGAGAATTACTGATCGCGTCAATGCGTAAGTTTAGACCATTATGTGAATTTAATATTAAATGAATGAAGCAAACAATGGGCAAATGAATTGAAAAAATAAAAAAAAGTGAAAACTCTGTCAACTGTATTTTATTAATTGAAATGATTAAGACAGATTTGATCACGCGCTCTGTGACCATCTGCCATGTCAACCTGCTGCAGAAAGGGAGGAGCCGGTACCGGCTCCTCCGGTACCGGCTCAAATCTATCCCAGCCCTGTCTGGGCAGACCCTCAGCCTGCGCAAGCACTGAAACCTCTCCTTGAGAATCCCAAAAGTCATCTCTATTTTGACCCGGGTTCTGCTGTGAGCAACGTTGAGCGTGTTTGCGCTCCAGCATCTGGATCGGGGTAGGGGGTAATGAGCGTGGGGAGGCACGGATATCCTCTATCCCCCAGGAGATAGCCATAAAATGCTCCTGCAATTGCACATATAACACAAAGTTAGACACATGAATATTCACAAAACTGATCAATATAATATTAGTAATACAACGCACTCTGCAGACATTTGATGCTCAAATTTGATTCCCTGTACATGTACATCCTGGCATCATGCACAGAGCCTGGCCATCTCGCCTGTTAGATTTGCAGCATTGCATATCATCTGGCAATTGAAAAAATATGTTTTCAAACATCATTAAGAGAGCGCTCAAAAATAAAAGCAGCTTACGGTTCCATTATACCTACTTGCACATGCTGTGGAAACCTTTCCTGGGGGGTATTCCTAGAAGTAGGTTTACTGGCTAAACTGGGTATGTTAACCCAGGGTAAATGGTAAACCTGCATGGGATTTCCGTTCCAAAATGGTCAGGTTAAGTAAGTCACCATGGTAACATAGGCTCTGAACCAAACCTGGTAGGGGTAGGTTTTAGGCCGGTTTTGTTCAGGTTTTGTTCAGATAACCCAGTTATGTTCGGGTATTTAAGCGCAAGTTCAGGAGGGCTGCTGCAACTTGCTACACATAGAAGCCCAAGTTGTCCATTCAATTCACCGTGAGAGGGTTATAAGACCACGATATGACATTTTATCTTTCCCCGATGAGTATTTGCGAGAGCGCTACCGTTTTTCAGCAGAATCCCTGATTTATTTGAGTAACCTTCTCCATCCATACACTGTAAACCCTAATAAGTTCACAGAACTCAAAAAGAAATTGTAACTGATTACCCAAAAATATTAAAATATTTTTAAATGTTTTAAGTTTATATAAAACTAAAATTACACTTACAGTTGCCTTAAATTATCTTAATATTATCTTTAAAAAAGTAATATTCCACATCTTATAGTTTGGGAGAAATACACTCAAAATGTTCAATATACCTCAGCTCGTAGTCTGTGAGACATACACTCAAAATTCATTCTAAAATCAAATACTGATGCCAGCCCACTATACATATAATCAGCTAATAATGTTAGAAAAAATGAAAGCGACACCACTATTACAATTCAACTATTTATAACGTCTAACGTTTGCAATGTTGTATACATTGCAAACGTTACCCATCGTGGGTCTGCCCTCTCTTCGCTGCAAACGCTCTCTGTTGTTTTGCGTCATTTTTTGGGAGTTTCCTGTACAGTATTGGAGTCGCTGAACATATCGGGAAAGCAACTGTCTGTCGGTCGGTGCGTAAAGTGTGCCTTGAGCTAAAGCGCTTCATGCACAACTTTAATAGTTTTCCTGGCAACAAACCTACGAGGGTCATTAAGAGTTCCACCAACTGGCAGGTCAGCATCGCTTAGGTTTCTCAAATATGCACAGAAATCTTTGCCGGTGAGATTACATTTAATGAGCATTAGTTATATTGCAGGCTTTCCAAACGTTATTGGATGCATCGATGGGACGCATGTGCCAATTACAGCACCATCCCAAAATGAGGCTGACTTTGTTAACAGGAAAGGTTTCCACAGCATCAATGTCCAAGTAGGTATAATGGAACCGTAAGCTGCTTTTATTTTTGAGCGCTCTCTTATTGATGTTTGAACGTATTTCAATTGCCAGATGATGCGATGCTGCAAATCTAATATCAAGCGTGGAGGCGAGATGGCCAGGCTCTGTGCATGATGCAGGATGTACAGGGAATCAAATTTGAGCATCAAATGTCTACAGAGTGCTTTATATTACTAATATTATATTGATCAGTTTTGCAAATATTCATGTGTCTAACTTTATGTTATATGTGCAATTGCAGGAGAATTTTATGGATATCTCCTGGGGGTTAGAGGATATCCGCGCCTCCCCACGCTCATTACCCCGTACCCCGATCCAGATGCTGGAGCACAAACGCACTTCAACGTGACTCACAGCAGAACCCGGGTCAAAATAGAGATGACTTTTGGGATTCTCAAGGAGAGGTTTCAGTGCTTGCGCAGGCTGAGGGTCTGCCCAGACAGGGCTGGGATAGATTTGTTGCATGGAGCCGCTCCTCCGGTACCGGCTCCTCCCTTTCAGCAGCAGGTTGACATGGCAGATGGTCACAGAGTGCGTGATAAAATCTGTCTTAATCATTTCAATTAATAAAATACAGTTGACGGAGTTTTCACTTTTTTTTATTTTTTCAATTCATTTGCCCATTGTTTGCTTCATTCATTTAATATTAAATTCACATAATGGCCTAAACTTACGCATTGACGCGATCAGTAATTCTCTGCCAAGCCATATCATGTGCTTTGGCAGATGTATTAGTGTGGTGGAGCACTTGCTGCTCCATTTTCAACCCTCGATAGATGATGTCTTTATAGATTCACCGGGGACTCGCACAAATCTGGGTTACCCAACTCTGGGTTAGTTGAGTTCATTCATAACCGGTGTGTTGGAACCAACTGAGCGGGTTTGGTCGTCATGGGTTCAAGTAACCTCAAGATGAGACTCAGTGTTTGTTCAACCTCCTTCTTGGATACCCCCTGTTAACAAAGTCAGCCTCATTTTGGGATGGTGCTGTAATTGGCACATGCGTCCCATCGATGCATCCAATAACGTTTGGAAAGCCTGCAATATATAGCCAATGCTCATTAAATGTAATCTCACCAGCAATGATTTCTGTGCATATTTGAGAAACCTAAGCGATGCTGACCTGCCAGTTGGTAGGTTTGTGGCCAGGAAAACGAATAAAGTTGTGCATGAAGCGCTTTAGCGCAAGGCACACTTTACGCACCGACCGACAGACAGTTGCTTTCCCGATATGTTCAGCATCTCCAATACTGTACAGAAACTCCCAGATCCAAAAAAACGGAGAGCGATGCACATTGTTTGCAGTGAAGAGAGGGCAGACCCACGATGTGCAACGTTTGCAATGTATACATTGTATACATTGCAAACGTTAAACGTTAAAAATGGTTGAATTGTAACAGTGGTGTCGCTTTCATTTTTTCTAACATTATTAGCTGATTATATGTGTAGTGGGCTGGCATCAGTATTTGATTTTAGAATTAATTTTGAGTGTATTTCCCACAGACTATAAATTGTGGAATATTACTTTTTTTAAAGATAATATTAAGATAATTTAAGGCAACTGTAAGTGTAATTTTTATTTTATATAAACTTAAAACATTTAAAAATATTTTAATATTTTTGGGTAATCAGTTACACATTTTTTTTTAGTTCTGTGAACTTATTAGGGTTTACAGTGTATGGATGGAGAAGGTTACTCAAATAAATCAGGGATTCTGCTGAAAAACGGTAGCGCTCTCGCAAATACTCATCGGGGAAAGATAAAATGTCATATCGTGGTCTATAACCCTCTCACGGTGAATTGCACGGATTTGGGCTTCTATGTGTAACAAGTTGCAGCAGCCCTCCTGAACTTGCGCTTAAAACCCCGAACATAACTCGGTTATCTGAACAAAACCTGAACAAAACCTGCTACTTAACCTGACCATTTTGGAACGGAAATCCCAGGTTTACCATTTACCCTGGGTTAACATACCCAGTTTAGCCACTAAACCTCCTTCTTGGAATACCCCCCAGATTCACTAAGCGGGACAATTGCAATCACGCTAAGCGGTCACACGACGGTGGTTATCAACTCGGTATATCAACCCAGGTTTCTCCAATCTGGATATGAGCGCGTGCACATAAAAGGGGCGGTGTTTTCAGCGCATGACCAATCGCAAGCATGGAGAAGTCCGCTGTCAGAGCCGCTTATTTCAGTAGCGAAGAGCAAACAATAATCTTAGGGAAATATGATGAGTATAGGCATATAATACAGGCAAAAAGCAACACAGTTGCAGCTGCAAAATGCAGGAAAGACAGCTGGCAAAAGATCGCTGACTGTATAAATGCGTAAATTCATAGGGATATAAACATATATTTGAATATTCTGGGAATCTTAATCTTAAACTGTAAACTATGATCAGCAATATTAAAATAATAAAAGGCTTGCAATATTTCAGTTGATTTGTAATGAATCCAGAATGGATGACATTTTTTTGTTTTTGTGTTTGCATTACAGAAAATCACAATATTCTAATTTTCTGAGACAGTCCTGTATATATTGGTTCTATAACTATTGTTGTTGACCGATAACTTGTGCTGATGCTGTACCAAAGAATTGGGTTTATTTATTTATTTTATTTAATTTTTTATTTTTTCAGGAGGGGGGTATTTAGTATTTTAAAGTGACTTCTCAGAATGTTCGAGGGACGAAATTGAAAATCCCTTTTTTGCTATCCCCTTACAAATGCATCTTCTTTTTGATTTCTTCTTGATTTATTTATTTAATTGGTATTAGTTTTGGATTGACTGTACATCGGATTTTGGGTGATGATTTGTTTTATTTATTCATTGATTGATTTATTTTTTATTTTCTCCTCCACCTCTTTTTTCTTTTCCTCTCACGATCCGCGCACCGAGCTCCACTGGATTCATTTTCCAAGAGAGCTGATTGGTCAGTGGGCGGTGCTTTTATACCCGGCGATCTGTATCTCGAACATAACCTGCTCCGGAGCAGGTTAGCTGTTCAGCATAAGTTACCATGGCGATGTACCCCGGTAAGAAGTGAACCACCGTCGTAGTCCTGAAAACCCAGGGTTAAACCTGAAGTTACCTCGCTATCCCCAAATCCCGCTTCGTAGTACAGGCCCCAGATCTAACTATCTGAAGGCTCTATAACCACAGAGGGACTCGAACCCTCAATCTTCTGATCCGAAGTCAGACGCCTTGTCCATTAGGCCATGTGGTCCACGAGTTGCTCCTCTGAGGTGACTGAGAGGTTAGGGTGAAGTATGAATCTTCCAGCGAAAGCCAACGTTATCCACAACGGTGCAAATGTTTCCAAACGTAGTGGGTGTTTTGAACACACCCAGGACGCTCAGTCAGGCTCCCTTCAGCTCCTCCCTCTGCTGCCCAGGTGCAGCATATCAGCTTCATCTGGACCAGTTGAACAATTTGTAGGCAATGCACCCACACTCAATGTAAATAATCTTTAAACTTTATGGTGAATGAAAACTGCCTGATCAGCTCTGTTTTATAAAGCACATTTTTACATGAATAAAATAAGAATAACAAGAAAATAACACAACAAATGTTGAAGCACAACAGCCATGAAGACCATTTCTACAAGTGTTTGAACCAGCAATTTTAAATGTCTCATACCTGTTTAGATGTTTTTGTATAAGATTAAGGAAGAAGAACAACAGCAGAGGGCGCTGTTGCTACATTTGGTAACGTGCACAATTCAGAGGCGTCCTGGCTACTTTTGCACCCTGGGTGAACTGTCCAACATTCAGATAAATCAATCACCGCTTAGGAGGCAGGTAACCATATATGGTAAGTATAAAAGTTACCATCCTTCATAGCTCTGTTACTTCACATACAGCCAGGACAGTAGTGGAACAGGTTTGTGTACTAAATATATCACAGTGAGGTGAAATAAAGCTGCTCCAGAGGTAGAATGAACTTGTTGTGTCAACAGGGTTTTTATAACAAGTTGAAGACGTGTGTTGAGGGCCCTGTGGCTTAGTTGGTCAAAGCATCTGTCTTGTAAACAGGAGATCCTGGGTTCAAATCCCAGCAGAGCCTTTAAACTCATGAAGACAAAGGTAAGGATGGAACTCCTGTAATGTTTAAAACCATGTACTTTGTGGAAAAAAAAGTATCCAATTTCTGGGTTTTCCACACAGTTGGATAAAGTCTTCTCCTCCGTTAGGGAGGAAACTGTTTGTCAACAATTACAATGTTTCTCAGTGTAGTAAGTGTTTCATGTAACATTTCCTAAGCAGTAGAAAGCAGACTGAACTCATCACATTAACAGCCCTCATGAATATTGAGGTGATTATTGGTCGTCAGTGAACAGTCGTTGGCTGACCGTCACTGCCAGGGTTCTTGAGAAAGGCCCGGACACTTAGCCAAGGACAATGGACTCTGCCAGTGGTAAGGACCCGGCGAGCGGCGCCTAAGGGAGACAATAATTCATTTAAAATGTTTCCTTTTCCCAGTTTCAGGCCTTGGTAGAAGAATACACAAGTCATGGAGCTGTCAACATGCATCCTCCTTCGATAGCTCAGTTGGTAGAGCGGAGGACTGTAGAACCAGTAAAAAAGGTATCCTTAGGTCGCTGGTTCAACTCCGGCTCGAAGGACTGCCATTATTTTTCATCTTCCCAGAGCGGGATTCTATTTCATCACTGTACTCGGCTATGGCTTTGGCCACTGCCATCTACTTTGGTTGGGACATCTGAGTTGTTACACCACGTGTGTTTCCACATGTTACAATCAAAAAGGGCTAGTGGCGCAATGGATAACGCGTCTGAGTACGGATCAGAAGATTCTAGGTTCAACTCCTGGCTAGCTCAAAAATTCCTAATCTTTAATATTCTCCCAGTCACAACCTTGGTAGTGTACACGTTTCTTCTTCTGTGTCATTTATTTACTTGCTTTTTTCATTTGTCTCTGTGTATGCCCGTAAATGTACACTTCAAAGGTGCCGCAGGATTGGCCGTCTTCCATAATGTTTCCAAAGCTGCCCCGGCTCATGCATTATTTTTGTCTTTCATGGGACCTCTTTTATTCATTCTGTTCCTTCCTCATATCTCATTCGAAGCAAATGCCCTTACCTGACGACAGGGGCGGCACACCCTTTATGCTCCTTTATATAGGCTACCACTTTGTTGTCAAACATCCGTAGGATGATCATTCCCAAACTTATAATACGTAACATTTTGAGCGGACGTGTTTCCGGTTTCTGCTAAGTGCTGTCCTATTCTTATTTCTACCATTTGGATCCCTCACACCCTCTCACACTTGATCACTTCCAGCTGACGTCACTTAAGTCTGTGAGGGTTCAGGGCTTGAGGGTTTAGGGCGGAGATTGGAATTTGGGCATAGTCTCCCTCATGCGCCGCTTGCCGGGTCCTTACCACTGGCAGAGTCCATTGTCCTTGGCTAAGTGTCCGGGCCGTAGCACCCCCCTCTCCACCCCAATCAATTGAAGTGTGAATGGTGTGAAAATCTGATCCAAACACCCTAGTGGATTTTGTTGTGTCCGTGTCACCTTTTCTTTCTTTTTCCAAAAAGTTGAGAAACACTCTGGCTGCCACAGGGGGACTGTGACCCGGATTACTGTGAATGGTGTCTATTTTGTTCTGGAAAAATGAGAGAAAGTTGTTGCATTTGATTACTGTGAAGGAGCTGGATAAGTTATCACTGGGTTTAAAACCTGTATTTGTTGTGGAGAAGAAAGCCTTGGGGTTGGATGAGCCGGAGTGGATGAGGTTTGAGTAGTAGGTGGACTGAGTTGAGTTGAGGGCGTCTTTGTACTGGTGGAGATAGTCCGTATAGGCTTGGTGATGGATGGTTAACACAGTTTTTTTGAAGAGTCTTTCAAGCTGACGCTTGCGGGATTTCATCTAGTGGAGTTCAGGGGTGTACCAGGCAGCTGAGTGTGTGGAAGTGACTATTTTGGTTTTAGATAAAATGCCCAACATGCAACAAATACATCCGAATCAAGGACATTGAATCCCATGCCAGTACTGGTGGAGCAAAGTAAGTAAAAGTAAATCTTCTGATCCGAAGTCAGACTCCTTGTCCATTAGGCCATGTGGTCCACGAGCTGCTCCTCTTTCTCATTCCATGTTTGGGGAGAAACATGGAGACGAGCTTCTCCATGAACGTAACCGTTACCAACGTAACTGAGAGGTTAAGTTGATGGACTGCTGATCCATCTGCTCTGTACACAGAAGTTGCAGAGGTTAGTGCTCTAAACATAGCACAGTGAGGTGGCATGAGGCTGCTTCAGAGCTATAACACGGAGGCCCTGTGGCTTAGTTGGTCAAAGCGCCTGTCTAGTAAACAGGAGATCCTGGGTTCAAATCCCAGCAAACGTCTTGAGATGCCTGAAAGATCACATATCTCTCACTGCTGGTTCTGGCAGTATTTCTCACACAAGTACTCCTTCTCTTAGTGAACGTGGATGCTCTCTGAGCCTCTTCTTCTCATATCCTGCAAAAATGTCTAAAATCATGGAATTGACCAAATCTTTCTCGACACAAGGACAGGCCAGTGCATCCAAGTGAGCGCCGTGGCCTTCGTGGCGCTCGAACCCAGAGACTGTTAGGGGGGCTGATAAGAGGGGAGCTGGAGCCGGGGAAGGCGTTGAGATGAGGGAGGTGTGGTCATCAGCAAATGTGTCCCCCAATCCCAAACTCCACCCTAAACCCTCCAGCCCTGAGCCCTCACAGACTTTCAGTGACGTCAGCGTCACGTGATCAAGTGTGAGAGGGTGTGAGGGCTCCAAATGGTATAAATAGGAATGGGACACACTTAGCAGAAGCCGGAAACAAGTCAGATAAAAACGTCTGTTTTTTGGGGTTTTTTTTCAATAAACTTTATTTAAAAATTCAATTTACAAAATTCCTAGTCAGATCAAAATGTTACGTACCGGTATTATAAGTTTGGGAATGATCATCCGGATGTTTGAAAACAAAGTGGTAGCCTATATAAAGGAGCATAAAATTCAACAAAGAACACAATTTAAACATGCGCACGGTTTTGAGTACTTGACCTTCATTGGTGCAAATTAGCCCCGCCCCTTGTTCTGATTGGTTGACATTTCATAGTTCCTATTTCCGGCCATAACTTTTGAATGGTTTGACATAAAGACTCGTGGGTGGTGTCATCAACGAAGGGAACGGGGACCGTGCACAACGAGCCGAAGTGCCCAGGCTAGAACAACCAGGAAAGGAGGACAGTCCGGCTGCCAGCGGCGCTGCATCATCTGTCTCCGAGAGACAGAAACAGGGAGGGGGAAAAGGGAGACGCTCATGGCTGAACCACTAACGGAGTGTAAAATCAGCAACCTGTGGACCGGTACCAGAACCAGGAGTTCTAAAAACCCGTGGACGCCACCGACAACCTCCAGGGTATCTAAAAGTAAGAGGCTTGTGTCTGGGCAGAGTTAGTTTAAAGCGGTTAGCGTTGATTGTGTTTGCAGTATTTGTTTGCTCATTAGTGTGTAACGTGCTGATCGTCTATCATGATTTTAGAAATTTTTGCAGGATATGAAAAGAGAGGCTCCAATAGAATGACAAAACAGAGAGCATCCACTTTCCGTAAGAGCAGGAGCACTTTTGACAAAGTACTCTGCTATAATTAAGAAAGCGTGTGAAAAATAGTGCCAGAAACAGGAATTAGAGATATGTGATCTTTCAGCCATCTCAAGACATTTGAGTTTAGAGGCTCTGCTGGGATTTGAACCCAGGATCTTCTGTTTTCTCCTGTGTTGAAGATGAGGGAGGTGTGGTTATCAGCAAATGTGTGTGTGTGAGTGGTGAACAGTTCTGATCAGGTCCACAGATGTCCTGGGAAGGGGAGGGCTAGTGGGGGCAGAGCATCTTGTTATTCATTCCTCCAGATATTGTGACTGGAGCAGCCGACCAAGTTGCTCTGTCAAGGTCAGATTATAGAATCAACAATTGTATTGAAAAAAAACGGGCATATTCCGGTAATTTTCCGTCTGCCTTAAGTCTCTGGTTCATCAATGGCGACTCCAAACAGACCAATTTGTGGTCAATTCCCGCCAAGCCGAGCTTCCAACTTCTCCAAGGTCTTTTCCATCTTGCCAAAGAGTTCAAAAACCACTGTCAGCCTGCGATTTAGCTCTCCCAGCATTAGAGTCTGAGTGTTGGTCGCAGAGCTTATCCCCTCAGCCACGTCAGGCAGCTCTGAGAGGGCCAGAACAGCTGGCGACGACTTACGCATTTGTCGATATGCCAGGAAACCGCCAGCTCCAAAAAGCAGAAATCCTGTTATCATTAATTCAATTATGAAGCATCTTCAACATCCTCGACCGACAGAATCGACAGGCACATGATCCTCCAATGTTTCCAGGAGTCCATCACGTATCCGGCAAAATCTTTTACCATCCTTCATAGCTCTGTTAATTCACATAAAGCCAGGACAGTAGTGGAACAGGTTTGTGTACTAAATATATCACAGTGAGGTGGAATAAAGCAACAGATGTCTTCAGTCTTCAGCAAGCACCTGTCTAGTAAACAGGAGATCCCGGGTTCAAATCCCTGCAGAGCCTCTGAAAGTCAGTGTTTCCCAGCGACATCCCCAAAACATCACTGCTCATCATCACCTTGTGAAGACTTACAGAAAATGTGATGTTCATTCAGTAACAAACAAAAATGCAAATCTTGCTGTATTCAAATCAGGATCTGAAGACTTTACCAGAGTCTTGCATTCAGCAATTCCAAACATAGCCACCCTAGATGGGACTCAAACCCACAATCCCTGGCTTAGGAGGCCAGTGCCTTATCCATTAGGCCACTAGGGCTGTGGAAAAGCTGTTGGACTGATACTTTTTAAAACCCACATCTTGCTTCTCTTTCATATTCATATTCATATTCATATTGTGTGTATTATTGAACTCTAGTGGCCTAATGGATAAGGCACTGGCCTCTTAAGCTAATGCTACCCTGCTACAAGTAGCTGTGTCAAAAACAGAGCTGTCCAGACCTTGATGACAAGCTCCTGATGACTGTTAATTTGAATCAGGTGTGTTGATCCAAGGAGACATCTAAAAAATGCAGGACAGTGTGACCTGAGGTCCAGGGCTTACTGCTTGTTTTCCCTTTTCTTTCGCCCAACAGTTCCTTTATACAAGAAAGCTACGTCTAAAAGAACACCATCATGTGATCATCTTGTCATAAGTGCATGCAGCTTGCTCAGTGCCAGTATGGGACCCGTACTAAAGGTCAATTATCACCTCTCCAAAAGGAAACTAAGGTTCCTTCACTTAGGGAGGGAGATAGAAGAAATAACACTAAAACAGGGAGTCCAACTAAAAAAAGGGGAAAGGGTTTATGGACTACGGCTTACCAGCTGATCTCTTGGCATGAAAGAGAAGCAAGATGTGGGTTTTCAGCATTCACACATCATGCCGATGTTTGTCTTCAGGTAAAGGAATACAGTGTGTATGAATCATTGCTACTTGGAGGAGAAAACCACCAATTGCATAATTAACTGGGGCTCGTCCGGGAATTGAACCCGGGACCTCTCGCACCCGAAGCGAGAATCATACTACTAGTTTAGAGGTTCTGCTGGGATTTGAACCCAGGATCTCCTGTTTACTAGACAGGCACTTTGACCAACTAAGCCACAGAACCTCCATTTGCAATCCAGAAGGTGAACTCTACACTCTGAAGTTGAAAATCACTCATCTTGGAGCATTTGGAGCAATCCAGGATTTCCTTTGTACATGTGCAACTGAGTACTTTCTCTAACAAAACTTACGCATTTAACACAAGTTTCCATGAAGTAGAAAGTACAGTAGCTGAAAAAAGCTGAAATAAATATGTTTGTTTGAATCAGAAACATTAGTCTGAGGTTTGTTCCTGTACTTATCTCACAGCTGACCTGCCTGTTGTGGTTTTCCTGCTAAATAAGAGCTGTAAATCTTGTAAATCTTCCAGTGATATACATGTTGATATACAGCCGAATACAGCCGAATACATTGGCCAGTTTAATTTCAGTTGAATGTTACATGCTGGGATTATCCTGACATCAACCACATTATCTGAATGTTTTCATTTAACTGTGACAAATTCAGTTTATTTTCCTAGTTTAAACCTGAAACTTTGACAGCCCTGATAAATACACATACTTTGATCTACTTCCAAATCATGTTTGTATAGTTTGCCGTCTTGATTAGATTTGTGTTGAGGGGATAAGCTCTGTGACCAACACTCAGACTCTAACGCTGGGGGAGCTAAATAACAGGCTGGCAGCGGTTTTTGAACTCATTGGCAAGATGGAAAAGACCTTGGAGAAGTTGGAAGCTCGGCTTGGCGGGAATTGACCAGAAATTTGTCTGTTTGGAGCCGCCATTGATGAACCAGAGACTTAAGGCAGATGGAAAATTACTGGGATCTGCCCGTTTTTCAATACAATTGTTTATTCTATAATCTGACCTTGACAGAGCAGCCTGGCCGGCTGCTCCAGTTACAATCTCCCTGGAGGAATAAAAACAAGATGCTCTGCCCCCACTAGCTCTCGGCATGAAAGAGGAGCAAGATGTGGGTTTTCAGCATTTACACATCATGCTGATGTTTGTCTTCAGGTAAAGCAGTACAGTTTATGAGAAAACCACCAATTGCATAATTCACTGGGGCTCGTCCAGGAATTGAACCTGGGACCTCTCGCACCCAAAGCGAGAATCATACTACTAGACCAACGAGCCACAAAACACACAACTGGCCAACAAAAACTCCATGTGATCAGAAGCAGGTGCTGTCATTAATGACATCACCAAAGATGATGGTTCTGGAGGTTAAAAACAGCAATCAGTAAAATAAACAATAATAACAAAAGAAATCTCAATACTTTGTTAAACACCCTTTGTTGGCAATGACAGAGGTCAAACGTTTTCTGTAAGTCTTCACAAGGTGATGATGAGCAGTGATGAACAGACTATCCAGACATTACCTCCCTCTCAATCAGTCCACGTCTCTTAGAAGAACTTTAAGAATTGAATGTGTGATTTAACTTTGGTTAAGAAACCTTCAAAGTGCCTTTCTTTTTTTTAAGCTGCATGCCATGTTACCACCATGGATGAACTATGAATGAATGAGACATCTCTAAACTTTCTCTCATCCAAACAGCGACCGCATAACTGCGGACTCTGCACCGATCCGTCTGTCAATCTCACGCTCCATCGTTCCCTCACTCGTGAACAACGAGATACTTGAACTCCACCTGAGGCAGGACTTCTCCCCCCACCCGGAGAAGGAACACCAGCCTTCACAGGACAACATTCACAAATGCAGAACAATTCACACGTGCGTAGGACTACTCAAAGATAATGTTGCTCTTTCATAACTCAATCACCGTGTGAGAGGAGAAGGTGAAGACTTGATCCAAAGCAATTCTTTGGTTTTAAACTTAACTTGAGTTACATCCTTAGTGTTGTGAGTTTAAAGGCTCTGCTGGGAGTTGAACCCAGGATCTCCTGTTTACTAGACAGGCGCTTAAATGATATTAATATTATCTTTAAAAAAGTAATATTCCACAACTTATAGTTTGGGAGAAATACACTCAAAATTCATTCTAAAATCAAATACTGATGCCAGCCCACTAGACATATAATCAGCTAATAATGTTAGAATAAATGAAAGCGACACCACTGTTACAATTCAACCATTTTTAATGTTTAACCATTAAAAATTGTTTTAACTTTAACCGTTGTTAATGTTTTTAATGTTTACGCATCGTGGGTCTGCCCTCTCTTCCTGCAAACAATGTGCATCGCTCTCCGTTTTTTTGCATCTGGGAGTTTCTGTACAGTATTGGAGACACTGAACATATCGGGAAAGCAACTGCCTGTCAGTCGGTGCGTAAAGTGTGCTTTGCGCTAAAGCGCTTCATGCACAACTTTATTCGTTTTCCTGGCCACAAACCTACGAGGGTCATTAAGGGTGCTTTCACACCTGTCCCGTTTCAAGCAGTTGTTCCGGAACAGGGAATGTTTCCCCCTAAAGATCGGAACGTTTGGTACATGTGAACACAGCAATCGCGCTCTGGAACGGTACAAAACAAGCGATCCGAGATCTTGTGCCAATTACAGCACTATCCCAAAATGAGGCTGACTTTGTTAACAGGAAAGGTTTCCACAGCATCAATGTCCAAGTATAATGAAACCGTAAGCTGCTTTTATTTTTGAGCTTAATGATATTTGAAAACTTATTTTTTCAATTGCCAGATGATGCGATGCTGCAAATCTAATATCAAACGTGGAGGCGAGATGGCCAGGCTCTGTGCATGATGCAGGATGTAGGGAATCAGATTTGAGCACCACATTTCTACAGAGTGCGTTATATTACTAATATTATATTGATCAGTTTTGCAGATATTCATGTATCTAACTTTGTGTTATATGTGCAGGTATCTCGTTGTGCAACAACGAGATACTTGAACTCCTCCACCTGAGGCAGGACTTCTCCCCCCACCCGGAGAAAGCACGGCAGGACAAAATTCACAAATGCAAGATTTGATCCAAATGTGGAAGAATCCTCTACTACCTTTAAACTTAACCAGAGTTACATCCTTACTGTTGTGAGTTTAGAGGCTCTGCTGGGAGTTGAACCCAGGATCTCCTGTTTACGAGACAGGCACTTTGACCACTAAGCCACAGGGCCCTCAATTGAACAAAAGTGTATGTAGATAGGCTAGTTTTATCAATAAAAAGAAAGGAGTGACACTGAATTGGGATTCAGAAGATTCTCCCTTCAGTCAGGGCTGTCTGGCCTGATTCTAAATTACTGATCTGTGAGGGTTGAGGATGCTCTTTAAGATCCCCTGCACCGATATAAAAGTTTAAAAGGAGATGGACACTGACTTTACAATGACATTGATACACAGTTATTAAGTTTAAATACTGGAAAACTTAGTGAGTGGCTTTCAGGGCCGTGCTGTCAGTCTGTGTCCGGGACGAGGCGACGGCGGGCTTAAAAAGCGATTCTCCCAGAGGTGATCCAGATGCTGTCCTAAATAACTGCTCTTTTTACTTCTTCAATGACATTTTCTGTGTGTATATAATCCTACCTCAATCAGAGTTTCCTCTGATCCAGCTGCAGCGTCTAGAAGCTTCTTTGGCAGGCAGACAGCGACTGCTAGTCTATTTTCTTAATGACCATTGTTTACTTGACTCAATCATGTAGGTATCATCATACGAAACAAGAAGTCTCCCCGTCGGGGAATCGAACCCCGGTCTTCTGCGTGACAGGCAGAGATACTGTCCACTATACTAACGAGGACAGCTTTTTGCCCAAAGAACTTCCTGATTGCAGGAACGTAATAACTGTGTACCAATGTCATTGGAAAGTCAGTGTCCATCTCCTTCTAAACTTTTATATCGGTCCGCGATTATCGGCTCTCCGCGGTCTCAGCGCGACGGGAATGCAGGTGAATGCTGCCGGGGTCTGGTGGTGGAGCTAGTGTACCTTAATGGAGAATGACTGGCTTTTGGTCAGTTTTGGAACTGCAACAAAATTAATTTCTGCATGAGACCCAATGCGAGAAAGAGATGGTCGGCCTTCCTGTCCTGTGCACCAAGAAGAGGACTGGAGTGGTTTTCCTAGTCGAAATAATGCTATTGCTAAGTCATACATGTTTCCACCCAGTTTCGAACAGGGGACCATTCGCGTGTGAGGCGAACGTGATAACCACTACACTACGGAAACAGACATGCTTTGAAAACGGCGGGCATAAAAATAAAATCCTGTAAAAAACTCTTTTTTTTTCAACATTATCTTTTTTTATTTTTTCAAAGAGAACAAAACAGACACGAAACACCAAACAGTTGCCAGTTCACAAAGAAAGAAAAGACAAAAAAGGAGATAACAAAAATGATCGTATAAATATATATACAGATACATATATACACATTTAGCTGTATAAAAGATACAAAAGGCTATGTCAGTCCAGACCATAGTCAAAAAGACCAGGGATTGGCCAAGAGGCCGGGAGAGCTGTGCGTCCGTATAAGCAGGAGAGGCGGGGGAAAAATAAAGTTCAAGTTGGTCCGAGCACGATAATCACACACCAGTTCAATGAAGGGTCCCCAGACCTTGAGAAATGTAGGCTGGGAATCAGACAGAGTGTAACGAATTTCTTCGAGATAGATACATGTGACCATGTCATTTAACCACCTTTTGAAACATGGAGGAGAGGATGACTTCCACTCCCGCAAGATGAGTCGTTTTGCCACAACCAAACCAAACAAGAGGGCTGTTTGCAGTGCTTTGAGAAGTGTTAGAATAAATTCAGAACAGCCAAGTATCACAGAAAGACCGTCAGGGAGCACTTGCCTATTATATACGTCACTAAAGTACCGTATTTTCGCGACCATAAGGCGCACATTTTTTTTTTTTTTTTCTTTTTAATGTGCCGGGCGCCTTAAGAAACGGTGCGCCGTGTCTATTACCTGAATTACGGTAATGTGAGGCCGGCCACCATGAGAACGGTAAAGGGAGAAGGGGGCGGGTGAAGCCCCCGTGAGTTGCGACGTGAATGAGACTCCACTGAGCTGTTTAATGCGTAAACAGATGATGAAAACTTTTAAGGATTTGCTTGATGTGTAAAGTGAAATAAAATACAATCAAACTAAGTTTTGCTCCGCTCTATTTAAATAAGCACACGTTAAAGGTTAAAGCCTCGTGATGCGCGCTGCTGCAGCCGACTTCCTGGTTCCCAAAGCGGTCCGATCGACCTGGTTCCCGGCAGCTTTGCGAGCAGAGATTTCTGGGGTCTGTCTCAGGTCAGATCAGCTTCACACTCCGAGATTTGCAGCCAAATCTGTCGGTTACAAACCCGGTACCGGATCCCGACATGCGCGGGTGTGTATTCGCGGCGCGACACACAGATTCTCATGTAGGCTATGTGGTGCTGGACTGGCGCAGCTGATGGACAGAAACCTATGGGGATTTTTAAAAGAAAAACTTTGCATAAGACGTTTCCAGCCGGAGTCATTATAAGGACGAATGAAAAGGGGGGGCTGGATGAAGGGATGATGATCAAGAAGCTGATTCCAGGTCTGGAAATTCGGACTGGCGCAGCTGAATCAGCGGAGCTCGTGTCGGATACAAACCCCGGTACCGGCTCCCCGACAGCGCGTGTGTGAGCGGGTCCAGCGCGGCGGAGTGGAGGAGGACCAGCGCGGCGGTCCCGGGACGCGGGACCCGGGACCGCCGCGGGACCAGCGCGGGGTGGGGGGGGCGGACCGGGACCGGGACCGGGACCCGGTCCAGCGCGAGGGAGCAGACGGGGAGCGGACCCGGTCCAGCGCGGGGGGGGGGGACGGAGCGGAGCGGGACCGGGGATCCGCAGCACAACGGGGTATGAAAAGTTTATTTAGTCTTGTGCTTGGCTGCCACGCTGATGGACAGAAACTGCCGGCTATGGTGATTTTTAAAAGAAAGGCGTTGCCTAAACAGACTTTTCCAGCCAGAGTGAAATGAAAAGGGCTGGATGGATGAGGAGATGATCGGGTGGCTGAGACAGGTTTATGTGCAGCGCCCCGGTGGTTTTTTTAAATTCTTTAATGCAGAAACAGAATATGAACCTTTGAAGGGTTTGATTGATGTGAAAAGTGAAATAAAATATCAAACTAAGTTTTGCTTCCGCTCTGTTTTTAGCGCGTGTGTGTTCTGCAGCCCGCGTGTGTGCAGCTCCGTCTACAGAGACGCCGCCTTTTGGGTCGGTGCGCCGTATGTGTGTTTTAAAACCAAAAATGACACACAAAACTGAGGGTGCGCCTTTCCACACAGTGCGCCATATGGTCGCGAAAATACGGTACTTAAAAATATTATCCCAAAAAGTCCTGAGCTTAGGACATGCCCAGAAAAGGTGGCCAAGCGTCCCGCTAGCAGACTTACATCTATCACAGGTGGGAGATACTGTGGGAAATATTCTATGCAATTTGGTTTTAGAGAAGTGAAGGCGATGAATGACTTTAAACTGGATGAGCTGAAGTCTGGCATTGATAGAGCATTTCTGCACCGTGTCCAGTGCATCTGACCAAAGCTCATCTGAGATGTCCTCACCAATATCCTCAATCCAAGCTTCCTTAATGTGGGAGGAGGGGGCTTCAGAGCTAAAAAGACATGATGTTTAGCAGACGCCGGGTGTTAGAGAAGGAAAATCTGTCCGGGATAAACCCCGTCTGATCGGGATGGATCAATGAGCCAATATGTTTATTAAGTCGATTTGCAAGAACTTTTGCTATGATCTTTTGATCACTATTTAGTAAGCTTAAGGGACGATAAGATGAAACGTTAGTGTCATCTCTATCCTTTTTCAGAAGGAGACTATATGAGCACCGTAAAGAGTAGCCGGGAGAGTGCCAATTTTAATAGAATGAATTAACATACGGAGTAGAAGAGGAGCAACAGTATCTACATGGGCTTTATAGAATTCCATCGCAAAACCGTCAGGGCTGCAGGCCTTACAGTTGGGAAATGAGCGAATGAAACTGTCATCTTTTCTTTGCTGTATTTTTTCTTTGAATTTCTTCACTTCTTCATAGACATCAGTGATGCAGAGCTGTGTTATCTCTAGCTTCTTTACAAGCTGGTCGAAGACAACTCCCACATTTTGGAAAAAATACAGGTAGATCTCAGCTCTGCCTGCTTTATCCTCCTCATCATCTGCAAATATCTTCCTCAGTGCAACAGGACAGGCCTCCCCAGTGACCTGAAATAAGCTGTTATAGCTGGCCAGCTCTGTAGGAGACGTTCAACAGCTGGATACAGGGACAGCCATCTCGTGCAGACGTGACGCAGAATCTCTCTCCACTCAAGGTCCACAAACTCAAAAAAGCCACGCAGTTCCTCTCGCCGAGAAGCTGACACTGAGAAGTGGCTATAAACCTTCAAGACAATAGTCTCTATGTCCACTGACAGCTGGTCGCATGCATGTTTACAGGCATTGTGAGTAACGTGGGCTGGGCAATTTGCTTTCAAAATGCGACTGTTGTCACTCTGTAATAGCTGGTAAACAGAGTGATTCCTGCCATAATTGACATTGGCATTGTCAGCAGCATAAGATGTGATACATGCAGTCTTAAGTTCATATTTGGTCAAACACTCAATTATGGCAGCATGGATACCACTGGCTGATTCATCGCTGTCTTCATATAAATCAAGTAATTTAGATTTCACTCCCTCTTGAGTAAAGTATCTCAGGCAGACAGGAAACATTTTTCTGTTCCCCTTGTTTGAGGCATCAGTTGCTACTGAGAAATATACAGGGGCTGCACAGGTGCACACATCTGCTGCAGCTGCTGCTGCTGCAGCTGCTGCTGCTGCTGCTGCTGCTGCTGGCACAGGAGGATTCAGCTCTTTCACAATGTCACTCACTGTTTTGGGGGCAAGCACATTAATTGCTATCATTTCCAGTGGTGTAAAGTAACGAAGTACAAGTACTTCGTTATTGTACTTAAGTAAGATATTTGAGAATTTGTACTTTTATTGATACTTTCATTTTTCTGTACTTTTACTTTTACCTCGTTACATTTTCAAGGAAAAAATCATACTTTTAATCCGCTATATTTAAAATTGGACAGTGAGCCGGGTTGGTGAGTGGCTTTCAGGGCCGTGCTGTCAGTCTGTGTCCGGGACGAGGCGACGGCGGGCATAAAAAGCGATTTTCCCAGAGATGCTCTAGATGCTGTCCTAAATAACTGCTCTTTTTACTTCTTCAATGACATTTTCTGTGTGTATATAATCCTACCTCAATCAGAGTTTCCTCTGATCCAGCTGCAGCATCTAGAAGCTTCTTTGGCAGGCAGACAGCAACTGCTAGTCTATTTTCTTAATGACCATTGTTTACTTGACTCAATCATGTAGGTATCATCATACGAAACAAGAAGTCTCCCAGTCGGGGAATCGAACCCCGGTCTTCTGCGTGACAGGCAGAGATACTGTCCACTATACTAACAAGGACACCTTTTTGCCCAAAGAACTTCCTGATTGCAGGAACGTAATAACTGTGTACCAATGTCATTGGAAAGTCAGTGTCCATCTCCTTCTAAACTTTTATATCGGTCCGCGATTCTCGGCTCTCCGCGGTCTCAGCGCGACGGGAATGCAGGTGAATGCTGCCGGGGTCTGGTGGTGGAGCTAGTGTACCTTAATGGAGAATGACTGGCTTTTGGTCAGTTTTGGAACTGCAACAAAATTAATTTCTGCATGAGACCCAATGCGAGAAAGAGAAGGTCAGCCTTCCTGTCCTGTGCACCAAGAAGAGGACTGGAGAGGTTTTCCAAGTCCAAATAATGTTATTGCAAAGTCATACATGTTTCCGCCCAGTTTCGAACAGGGGACCTTTCGCGTGTGAGGCGAACGTGATAACCACTACACTACTGAAACAGACATGCTTTGAAAACGGCGGGCATAAAAATTAAATCTAGTAAAAAACTGCTACAATTCTTGACAGTAAGATGAATCCTGCAGAGATACTGTCCACTATACTAAGGAGGACAGCTTTCTGCCCAAAGAACTTCCTGATTGCAGGAACTTAATAACTGTGTACCAATGTCATTGGAAAGTCAGTGTCCATCTCCTTTTAAGCTTTTATATCGGTCCGCGATTCTCGGCTCTCCGCGGTCTCAGCGCGACGGGAATGCAGGTGAAGCCCCGCGAGTCTCGGCTCGGTTTGCCGCAAAGCTCTGGTCCAGCGGGTCCGGGGTTCCCCGCACCTCCGGGGACCCCCTCTCGGAACCTCTGCTGCTGGGGTCTGGTGGTGGAGCTAGTGTACATTAATGGAGAATGACTGGCTTTTGGTCAGTTGTGGAACTGCAACAAAATTAATTTCTGCATGAGACCCAATGCGAGAAAGAGATGGTCGGCCTTCCTGTCCTGTGCACCAAGAAGAGGACTGGAGTGGTTTTCCAAGTCCAAATAATGTTACTGCAAAGTCATACATGTTTCCGCCCAGGGGACCTTTCGCGTGTGAAGCGAACGTGATAACCACTACACTACGGAAACAGACATGCTTTGAAATCGACGGGCATAAAAATAAAATCCTGTAAAAAACTCTGCTACAATTCTTGACAGTAAGATGGATACTGCAGGTTTTCTCCTCCTTCAATCCCCGGCATCTCCATTAAATGTACATTAAATTACACCTCATACAGTTAGGAAGAGAAATCAGTAACACTAATTGTTACATAAAGGATGAATTATGTTCAGAGTTGGACAATCTCAGAAAATGAATTGGACTTGCTGACACAACCATCAACTTGAACACTTTGAATTGTTCATGAAATGTGTTTACAAATAAACTTGCCTTGCATCTCTTGAACAACAAATGAAATTAATTTCCTTTAAATGAATTTGGTTCCTCCTTTCATCAAGGGAGGTGATGGTGCAAACTTGAACAATTCCAGGTACATATCAAAGTTTTGTTTTGCAGCTAAAGTTTGTCTGGTTGGTGAACTCGTGAGGATGGATAAAACAAGACTGAAACTTCATTTTGACCCTGATGTAAGTTGAACACATAACCTTCTGATCGGTTATTGATCATCATTCAGTTTCTATTTCTATTCCCCCTTAATGTTATAAAAAAACATCTAGACAGGTATGATGTGACCGTGATTTTTTGTTTGCCGGATATGTGTTTTGTGGCTCGTTGGTCTAGTAGTATGATTCTCACTTCGGGTGCGAGAGGTCCCGGGTTCAATTCCCGGATGAGCCCCAGAGATTTATGCAATTTGTGGTTTTTGTCCTCCAAGTAGCAAAGTTTCAAGACTGTAGTACAATGCTTTACCTGAAGAGTCTTTGTACTGGTGGAGATAGTCCGTATAGGCTTGGTGATGGATGGTTAAGCCAGTTTTTTTGAAGAGTCTTTCGAGCTGACGCTTGCAGGATTTCATCTAGTGGAGTTCAGGGGTGTACCAGGGGGCTGAGTGTGTGGAAGTGACTATTTTGGTTTTAGATAAAATGCCCAACATGCAACAAATACCTCTGAATCAAGGACATTGAATCCCATGCCAGTACTGGTGGAGCAAAGTAAGTGGTGAATGTCATTTGCATGTAATATCACATTTATTAGTTTTCTATGATTAGATGGCTTCATTGCAACTTCCATTCTCAGTTTTAGTCATGTACGGAGCCCGAATGCTGGACCTGAAAGTTGCCATATTGTGATGATTCTTGCATCTACAAGAAAATCAAAATCAAAAATTCAAAATCCAATAGATGACATCTCATGGTAAGAAAACAAAAGGGATCCGGACAATTTACTGCCAAAATAGCTCTCTATCTTTTAAGATGTCATGTATTTTAACAGTGAACAAGATGTTTTGTGTTGCGTTAACTCAAAAGTTTAGAGGGGAAAGACCTTCAACATTTGTAACTCAAGTTTTTCACTGAGAGGTCCTGATCCAGAAGTTCAGCCAGACAAGGAACCTTTTTCATGTGAGACAAACACGATAGCCACTAAACTACAGAAACTGTGCAACAGGTTATTGATCATCATTCACTTTCTATTTCTATTCCCCCTTAATGTTATAAAAAACATCTAGACAGGTATGATGTGACCGTGATTTTTTGTTTGCCGGATATGTGTTTTGTGGCTCGTTGGTCTAGTAGTATGATTCTCGCTTTGGGTGCGAGAGGTCCCGGGTTCAGTTCCCGGACGAGCCCCAGAGATTTATGCAATTTGTGGTTTTTCTCCTCCAAGTAGCAAAGTTTCAAGACTGTAGTACAATGCTTTACCTGAAGACCAACATTGGCATCATGTGTGAATGCTGAAAACCTACCTTGCGTCTCTTTCATGCCAAGAGGTCAGCCGGTAAGGCGTAGTCCGTAAACCCTTTCTTTAATTGGGCTCCTTTTTTGTTTTATTGCCCCAACCATTAAATCATAGATGATTTTAAATGATGAAATATTGTGTGTATTATTGAACTCCGTACCCTCCGTGAGGGTAGCTAAACCAAAGTGACCTCTAAAGAATGAATGTGAGTTAGGAGACCAGGGGCCTCATTTATCAACCGTTCACAGAAAAAGTTCTAAATTCTATCGTAGGAATGAAATTTAGAATGTGTGTAAGTACAAAAAAATCTGAATTTATCAAACGTGCGGACACCGGTCGTACGCACATAAGTGATGATAAATCCCACCTGTTCTTAACTGCCGTGCTCGTGCACGGTTAGCGTCATTTGCATTCAGAAACGCCTCCAATTGACCATATATGGAGCAACAACAGCTCCCGGTTGGATAAAGTCTTCTCCTCTGTTAGGGAGGAAACTGTTTGTCAACAATTACAATGTTTCTCAGTGTAGTAAGTGCTCATCAGTGAACCGTCGTTGGCTGACCATCAATGCCAGGGTTCTTGAGAAAGCTTTAAACCAGCCAGGAGTGGGCAGAAAGAGAGAGCTCTGTTCATTCAAATGTCAATTGTCAATCTTCTCCAAGTCTATGGTCTCTTTTTAAGAGGATGCCTCTCTGGTGATCTGCCAGGCCCGTTAAAGCTTGGTTGTGTTTCCTTGACGTGCATAAAGCTTGTACAAGGTTGAAAAATGGAATGGCGACCGCCATCCAGCACATGGGTCTTGAACGTGTTAACGGTCGGCTTATGTACGTTACCCAAGCACACCTCTCCTATCACCACTCAGCCCAGATCCAGACGTTGGGCAAAGGGAGCATCATGTGTTCCGTTTATCTGCCGCCTGACCTTGTGTGCTCTGAGCACGTCTCTTCCGAGTAGCAGAAGTATTTTAGCCTCTGGGTCCAGCTCTGGAATATGTTTGGCAATATGAAGGAGATGAGGCTGGTGCAAAACTGCGCTGGGTGTTGGAATCTCCATCCGGTTGTTCGGGATCTCAGGACACTCAAGGAGTGGTGGAAGGGACATGAGGACTTTGCTATCCAGTGACTCGACTTGGTATCCCTCTGCCTTCTTGCCATATGTTTCTATAATGCCAGAGCAAGTTCTGAGATGATACCGAGAATGGTTTGCTCTCCACACTGAACACCTCGAAGAACTCTGGTCTAGCTAAGGAACGATTGCTCTGGTCATCAAGAATTACGTAGGCTTTGATGGCTTTGTTCTTGAAACCCTTGGGATAAATCTTTACAAGGCAGATCTTAGAGCATGAATGACCCCACTGACCTAGGCCACACACTTCAGTGCAGCTTGTCGTAACATCAGTCACGTTAGAATAATCTTCACCCTCCCCGCCATTCTCTTGTGGATGTGGAGGAGCGTTGACGCTCTGAGGTGATGGGCCAGGATGCATGGCTGCATCATGATAGGTGCTGTCACATTCAGAGCACTTCACAGAAAATTTGCAGTCTTTGGCAAGGTGGGAGGTCGAACCACAACACTTGAAACATATTCCTTTCTCTTTCAGGAAGGCCTTTCTGTCCCCGAGGAGTTTGTTTCTGAATGTCCTGCATTTTGTAAGGGGATGCGGTTTGTTGTGTAGTGGGCAGTTCTTGTTAGGGTCGTTGTTGGTCATAGAGACATCTGTTTTGTGTACTGTGATGGGTTTGTTGGTATTAAAGTTCTTCACAGTGAATGTATCTGGTTTTGCGAGGGCCGTGTTGTTGCTTTGATGAAAGAAGCTAGGGTAATTTTGTTTCTTTGCCTCATTGCACACAAAAGCACAAAAATAGTCAAAGGGAGGGAAGCGGCCATGGTTGTCTTCTTTGTACCATGACCCAGACGACACCCACTTCTCCTGAAGCCCATATGGGAGCTTGTCCACAATTGGTCCAATTCCACAGGAGGTGTCGAGATATGACAAACCTGTAAGGTATCCATCCTCCTTGGCGCCTTGTATCTCCATAAGCAGATCTTCAAGTTTGCGCAACTTGGTGTGATCCTTGGCTGAAATCTTAGGAAAACTGTCCAACCGCTGAAACAGTGACTGTTCAATTATTTCAGGGGCAGCGTAGCAATCATGTAGTCTCTCCCAGGCTTTTTGTAAAGCCAGGTTGGGATTTTTTACATGCACTGAGCGAATGCGTCTCACCTGTTCGCCAGACTCTTTTCCTAGCCATTTGGTCATGAGGTCCAATTCTTGGATTGCTGTGAGATGCACTTCAGCTGCTGCATTGGTGAATGAGGACTGCCATGCATGAAAATTCTCTGGCTTATCATTGAATTGGTACAGTCCTGATGTAACAAGATCTCGTCGTGCCAAGTACTGTGCCAAGGATTCTGGGAGAGATGGTGTGATAGCTGGAGGTTTACTTTGGGGAGTGTGGTAACTGAGCGTGTAAGTTTATGGGAGAATCTTCCTTTTTGACTTCAGATTTTGCCTCAACTCTGGTTGGCTCAGGTAGGTTTGATTCTGTAATGTTCACAGTTGGTCGCCATGTCTTGAAGCTGTCATGTGATTGTGCAGGTACTGGAGGTTTGACAGGTGGATCCGGTAACTGTGGGGAGGAAGACTGATTTTGAAGGTCAATCTGAGTTTGAACATATTCGCTGGTGCGTTGTATTCGAACCTTTTGTGATTCGGATTTTCCATTTTCCATTATGGCATGTATTTCTGCAGCATCTTCCCACACCTGTGCTTCCACCATGGCTGCATCTGCTTCTCGATGTAGCATTAGCACTTCCAACTCTGTGTCTATCCTAGTTGCTTCCAACTGATTTTGAGCATCTCTTGTTATCCTTTCTGCTTCTCTGGCAGCCTTTTCCATTTTCAGTTTAGCTTCTTGGTTAGCATATGATGCTCTCACCTTGGCAGCTTCGGCTTTAGCTCTGGCGCGGGCCACACTTGATGCCGATGACTTGCTGCTCCTAGAACTGGATACAGACGACTTGTTGCTTGCTTCCATCTTGACTCCACTTAAACATCAAATGGTGCCTTTTCACTGTAGTGTTCTCGTTCAGTGTGTTGAAACTCCGACTAAACACCAAGTTAAACCATCGCTAATGAAGACAGAGTCGTAGTAAGGTTGAGCATTTACTGTCACACTTCTTCATTAACATCGTGGTGAAAACTGTGAATAAAACAATACAAAATATTCTGTTTTTAACTAAATATTGCATTGTACATGAATTTAAACATGAATTTACATCACTCTATGCACTTTAAGTAGAAATTAAAATGTTTTTTTAACATGTAAGTAAATGTAAATAAAACTTCCTTTTTTAACCGTTCATCAAATGTAGTTTTTTAACAAAGCATTACTATTTATGTTTTTTAACATCTAAACATTTAAACATTAAATATAGGAATTTACAGTATTTCCTCTATGATGTTTTCTAGCAGATGGAAGCAGATTATATTCAGAGCATGCACCACATGTCTGCCACCATTGGCCCAATCCCAATCTCCACCCTCGCAGACTCGTAGACTTACGTGCGCGCTCCCGCACCTTGCGTAAGGGCTTAAGGCTGTCCCATTCCTCAAGTGGTTAAGTGCGCGAGGGCTCCCGGCAGCCATTTTCAGCCCTTACTGCCCCCTTCCCGCAAGTCAGCATCCCAGCACACTCTGGGAAAGGGAATTACCCACAGTTCATTGCGTTGTGACATGAAAGGAGGTTACCAAGGAGAATGTAAACAAAACAGGGGGCGGAGGAAAAGGAACCATGTGCGACTGCGAGAAGAAGGTTCACCTGTAAGTATAAATACATAGCCCACTGGTGATTTAAATTCAGAAACTGTTGTCCCGTGAGGATTTTTCAACGGCCCTATTATTTCCTTTACAAACAGGGAGCGACCAACAAACATATTATTTAACTATTGTTCTTTGGTTTAAATATATATATATATATATATATATATATATATATATATATATATATATATATATATATATATATATATATATATATATATATATATATATATATATACTCTTTTCTTTTTTTTTAGCATGTTCGAAATAAAGTTTTTCATTCACTCATTCATTCATTCAATCGGAGGGAAGAAAACCAAAAAAAAGGACAAATGACGTTTTGGACTTTCTTCAACACTAAAGACAAGAAAAGAGGCTGAGGGAGCTGGATGAAAAGGAGGAGGAGAGGGAAAGGAAGAGGGATGACCAGTTATCTAAGTTAATTGACATTTGTGGGAAGATGGAGGACAAAATGTAGTTTTCTTCATCATTTTTTCATTCATAATTTGAGGTTCAATTTCATTTGTTTTCATTTTATATTAGACCAGTGTTTTTCAATCCTGGTCCTCGTGGGCCCCTGTCCTGCATGTTTTAGATGCTACCCTGCTTCAGCACACCGTGATAAAAGTACCTGTGTCACCAACAGAACTGTGCAGACCTTGGTGACAAGCTAATGAGGACCTTTAATTAGAATCAGCTGTGTTGGTGCAGGGAAACATCTAAAACATGCAGGACAGGGGCCCACGAGGACCAGGATCGAGAAGCACTGTATTAGACAAATCCTCAGTTGACCTGCTGGTGTTGAATAAACAAGACTTGCTTTTCTTTGATCTGAGTACAGTGTTTGAATTAAGATTCCCTATGTTAACAGAAATGCATACATGTAAATACTAGCAAGATAGTTTTAGATCCAACACAAACAAGTCAGGCAGTAATTTGGTTATTAATTTATTTATGACCACAAAATTTAAACAATTTCAGCAAGTTGAACAAAAACGTTGCAGTAAATAGTAATAATATAACTGAAATATTTAGCTCAGGTTACCATCAATTTATACGCTCTCTTACAAAAATGAAATGACATCATGCTGAAAAATGGAAAGTAATATTAGATGGTCATAACACAGCTGGAATATTTAACTCAGTTTACACGCTCTTACAAAAATGAAATTACTCGGCGATTGAGCCTGGCATACTGGATGTGCTGGTATGGGTAGATTGAAAGAAATACACTACATTAACAAGGAAATACATATTGTACTGTGCGCATGTTTAAATTGTGTTCTTTGTTGAATTTTATGCTCCTTATATAGGCTACCACTTTGTTTTCAAACATCCGGATGATCATTCCCAAACTTATAATACCGGTAGGTAACATTTTGATCTGACTAGGAATTTTGTAAATTGAAATTTTAAATAAAGTTTATTGAAAAAAAAAACAAAAAAACAGACGTTTTTATCTGACTTGTTTCCGGTTTCTGCTAAGTGTGTCCCATTCCTATTTATACCATTTGGAGCCCTCACACCCTCGCACACTTGATCACGTGACGCTGACGTCACTGAAAGTCTGTGAGGGCTCAGGGCTTGAGGGTTTAGGGTGGAGTTTGGGGTCGTTTTCGAATTCGCATACTGTACTACAAGTATACACTGATTTGGGCAAAGTGTAGTAAGTAGTATGCTGTATGTGAACAGAAGGAAATCTGCAGTGTGCGAAAAATACCCGGATGTTGTACTGATCTGGAAAAAAATCCGCAGCATGCTTCAAACCAGCTACCTCGCTCACTATATCCCAGAATGCAATGCGGCCTCGGCCGGGCAGCGCTTTTTTCTTTTTTTTCTCAAAGCTTTATTGAGAAAACAGCTGCAATCGGACAGTGATGTGATGTGAAGGAGGAAAGGACTAATTGCACCGTGGAGAAGGAGAAGGAGGAATATAAATGTAAGTAACTTTAATATATAACATTTTTAATTCAATTTAGTGTAAGGACAACGATTAAAAATTGTGGGTTTTTAATAGTATGTTAGGTTTTTGTTAGTTATCTTAGCTAAGTTATCCGTAAATAAAAGTGAACTAAGTGTTATGACAACGTTATATATCTGTAGTTCGTTGTCTTTTCATGAAATAACTACTTTTCATTGCTGTGTTTTGACAGAGAATTTGTCCGGGAGCTGAAATAAATAGATGCAGAGAGAGGGTTTGGACAAGGAGGAGAAGATGGAGAGAGAGCTACTCGACAGAGAGGAGAACTTGTTAATAATAAAATAAAATTAACTTCAATAGACTGATATGTTCATTTCAATACATTTATTAAAATCCATTTCCATCCCTTATGTCATTTCATCAATGAATGTGGTTTTACTGCTATTTCAACATTTAAGATAAGATAATCCTTTATTAGTCCCGCATCGGGGAAATTTGCAAAATATAGCCCGACTGGAATCGAACCCCCGTTCGCTGTACGAAAGTCGCTAATCAACCCATTGAGCTATAAGATATACACCTCTGGTCCGTCTGTGATATATATATATCCATCTAGTAACAACACGAAGCTTCACTTTATATTCAGACAACCTAACGTGACAGCTACAACTGTTAGATTTAATATATTAAAAAACATTTATTTCCTAAATGATTTATTTCAGCCGGTGACAATTCTCCACAGGGCTGCAGGTTTCTCCCCGGGACGAGGCCGTGGGTTGACCCGGCGATCGCGTCTGTTCTCCGGCCGTGAGCTGCTGATGCGGCCGGACCGGCGGCTCTTTTGATCCCCGAAACATCGGATCAAATTTCTACGCCTTACTTTTACGCCTGAATGTTAAAAGATGTTAAAACGTAATAAAGTGGCATATTAACAGCGCTACAGCTGGAATTACAACAGCTTCTAGTCCAGTGTTTCTCAATCCTGGTCCTCCTGCATGTTTTAGATGTTTCCCTGCTTCAGCACACCGTGATAAAAGTACGTGTGTCATCAACAGAGTTGTGCAGACCTTGGTGACAGCTAATTAGGACCTTTAATTAGAATCAGGTGTGTTGGTGCAGGGAAACATCTAAAACATGCAGGACAGGGGTCCACGAGGACCAGGATTGAGAAACACTCTAGTCTGCTTTTAAATCTCATTTTTCGCTGACGTTTTGGTGCGAGATGCATTCTGGGATACACTGTAGCACACTGCTGTGTGAACGGTCTGCTGGAGCAGCGTACTGAATCCTTCATTCAGTAGGCAGTATTCAGTGCATACTTTGCAGTATGTAGCATATAGTGCGGTAGTGTCTGAATTCGAAAACGGCCTGGGATTGGGCCATTTTCTCTTCTTCTTCTTCTTCTTCTTTGGGGTTTAACGGCAGCTTGCATCCAGTTAGTTGCATTGCTGCCATCTTCTGGATCTTTCAGGAACTCATATTCTCCTCATCAGACCAGTATTATTTAAAAATTTAAACAAACTCCGCCTCCCTCTTCCACTTGATCCCCCTTCCAAAATACTTCTAACTGTAACTTCTTTCACACCCATTTCTTGCAGCTCTGCCACTAGCTCAGCTCTTTCCCTGTGGTATCTCCTGCAGCAAATAAGCACATGTTGTACTGTCTTAGGTGCTTGACACTCGGAGCATAGTCCATTTTGATGTTTACCCATGACGTGCAGCGTGCTATTAAGAGCAGTATGCCCAATCCTTAACCTGGAGAAAATGACATCTTCCTTTCTCCTCCCTCTTCCTCCGGTGTTCACTGAATCTGTCACTTTCCCCATTACTGAAAACAAATGCCTTCCTTTATTTCCTTCCTCCCACTCCTTCTGCCACTCCAGGATGATTTGTTTCCACACTATGCTCCTTCCTTCACCCTTAGACAGGCTTAAGTTGGCATCCACCCTCTCCTTTTCCACTGCTCTCTTAGCCAACACGTCTGCTTCTTCATTGCCCCGAATGCCTGAGTGTGCTGGAACCCACATCAGCACCACTTCAACACCCCTCCTTCTCACCATCTGGTTTGCTATCAGTATCTCATATACCAGGTCGTTCCGCCCCTTGGACATCCCCATCCCAACACTCTTCACCGCAGACACAGGCCGTTTTCGAATTCGCATACTGTACTACAAGTATACACTGATTTGGCCAAAGTGTAGTAAGTAGTATGCTGTATGTGAACAGAAGGAAATCTGCAGTGTGCGAAAAATACCCGGATGTTGTACTGATCTGGAAAAAAATCTGCAGCATGCTTCAGACAGCCTACCTCGCTTACAATATCCCAGAATGCAATGCGGCCTCGGCCGGGCAGCGCTTTTTTCTTTTTTTTCTCAAAGCTTTATTGAGAAAACAGCTGCAATCGGACAGTGATGTGATGTGAAGGCAGAAAGGACTAGTTACACCGTGGAGAGGGAGAAGGAGGAATATAAATGTAAGTAACTTTAATATATAACCTTTTTAATTCAATTTAGTGTAAGGACAACGATTAAAAATTGTGGGTTTTTAATAGTATGTTAGGTTTTTGTTAGTTATCTTAGCGTGCTTGCTACGTAAATAAAAGTGAACTAAGTGTTATGACAACGTTATATATCGGTAGTTCGTTGTCTTTTCATGAAATAACTACTTTTCATTGCTGTGTTTTGACAGAGAATTTGTCCGGGAGCTGAAATAAATAGATGCAGAGAGAGGGTTTGGACAAGGAGGAGAAGATGGAGAGAGAGCTACTCGACAGAGAGGAGAAGATAAATAAAATAAAATGAAATTCAATAGACTATGTTATGTTCATTTCAATACATGTATTAAAATCCCTTTCCATCCCTTATGTCATTTCATCAATGAATGTGGTTTTACTGCTATTTCAACATTTAAGATAAGATAATCCTTTATTAGTGCCACATCGGGGAAATTTGCAAAATATGTCCCGACTGGAATCAAACCCCCGTTCGCTGTACGAAGGTCGCTAATCAACCCATTGAGCTATAAGTCACACAGCTCTGGTCTGTCTGTGGTATATATATATCCATCTAGAAACAACACGAAGCTTCACTTTATATTCAGACAAACTAACGTGACAGCTACAACTGTTAGATTTCATCTATTAAACCAACATTTATTTCCTAAATGATTTATTTCAGCCGGCGACAATTCTCCACAGAGCTGCAGTTTCTCCCCGGGACGAGGCCGTGGGTTGACCCGGCGATCGCGTCTGTTCTCCGGCCGTGAGCTGCTGATGCGGCCAGACCGGCGGCTCTTTTGATCCCCGAAACATCGGATCAAATTTCTACGCCTTACTTTTACGCCTGAATGTTAAAAGATGTTAAAACGTAATAAAGTGGCATATTAACAGCGCTACAGCTGGAATTACAACAGCTTCTAGTCCAGTGTTTCTCAATCCTGGTCCTCCTGCATGTTTTAGATGTTTCCCTGCTTCAGCACACCGTGACAAAAGTACGTGTGTCATCAACAGAGCTGTGCAGACCTTGGTGACAGCTAATTAGGACCTTTAATTAGAATCAAGTGTGTTGGTGCAGGGAAACATCTAAAACATGCAGGACAGGGAACACGAGGACCAGGATTGAGAAACACTCTAGTCTGCTTTAAAATCTCATCTTTCGCGGACGTTTTGGTGCGAGATGCATTCTGGGATCCACTGTAGCACACTGCTGTGTGAACGGTCTGCTGGAGCAGCGTACTGAATCCTTCATTCAGTAGGCAGTATTCAGTGCATACTTTGCAGTATGTAGCATATAGTGCGGTAGTGTCTGAATTCGAAAACGACCACAGAGTCACAACAAATCAGCACTCCACAGTTCATCAGCTGTTCTGCCCATCTCACTGCCATTAAAATTGCATACAACTCAACAGTATGTACATTCAGAAAATTAGAAGTTCTCACATAAGATTCAACATTCTGCCTGAGCACGGTAAAGGCTGCACCCGTAGTACCTGTCTCTTGGTCTTTAGAACCATCTGTGAAAACCAACACATGACTATTGTATCTCTCGGCTACATGACACTGAAACTCACTGACCAATTCTGCTCCCTTATTCTGTTCCCTCATTTCCAGTAATCTCAAGTCAGTCATTGGGACCTGAAGCTCCCATACAGGTACCACAGGCCACAACACCACAGGACAGAACTCTTTATCATAAATTAAAACTTCCCGAGCCACCCTCTCCCCCGTCCATCCAAAACTAGACCCCCCCCTCATTCCTCTCTCCCATGTTGCCTGCATAGCCACTCTGACCGGATGATCTTCCCTTTGACCCATCAGGTTCACCCAGTAATTAGCCTGAAGTTGTTTTCTCCGCAGGTACAAAGGCATTTCCCCCATCTCAACTTGCAAGGAGCATAACGGAGATGATTTTATTGCTCCTGTGCATATCCTCAGCGCTTTAGCTTGGACTACATCCAGCCCAGCCAGCACAGACTTGGAGGCAGACCCATACACCAAGCTTCCATACTCCATTCTTGATCTTATCAGGTACACATAGATCTGTCTTAGTGATGCTTTATCTGCTCCCCACTCTAATCCAGCTAAGCACCTCATCATATTCAGCACTTTTTTGCACTTGTCTATGACTTTGCGTGTATGGTCCCTCCATGTGAGCCTCGTGTCAAAAAACACACCCAGAAATTTAAAGCTCTTAACCCTCTCCAAGCTATTACCATACAGCAACAGCTTCACATTCTCATCAATTTTCTTTCTAGTGAAGAACATAGCTTTTGTTTTCTCCACAGAGAATCTGAAGCCCCACTTCCTTCCCCACTCCTCCACTTGTGCCACAGCTTCCTGCATTTTCCTCACTATAAATGTCACATTCTTTCCCCTCTTCCATAAACTCCCATCGTCGGCAAATAACGACCTGCCAATCCCCGGCTGGACATTCAGAAAAACGTCATTTATCATTATGTTAAATAGCAGCGGGCTTATCACGCTCCCCTGGGGGGTCCCATTCTCCACCACACATCTTCTAGATATGTCCCGGCCTATTTTAACTTGGATACTTCTATTGTTCAGAAAGTTCATTATCCAGTTAAACATACTTCCTCCCACTCCTAGCATGTGTAGCTTAATTAAGAGACCCTCCACCCATAGCATATCATACGCTTTTTCCACATCCAGAAAAACTGCCACCACCGTTTCCTTTCCCATTTGAGCTTTCCTTATTTCATCCTCTAAGCATATTATTGAGTCCGTCGTACTTCTCCCTTTCCTAAAACCACTCTGACAATTAACCATCAGTCCTCTCTCTTCTATAAAATGCATCAACCTTCCATTAACCAACCTTTCCATTAGTTTTCCCATATGCGATGTTAGAGCTATTGGTCTGTAGTTTCCTGGCTTGCTTGCATCCTTCCCCGGTTTCCTAATGGGAATAATAACTGCCTCCTTCCACCCTAAGGGAATTACTCCTTCTTCCCAGACTTTATTATACAGCCTCAAAAGTTTCTCCAATCCTTCGTCACTTAAGTGTCTCAACATAACATAGCAGACACTGTCTTTCCCTGGGGCTGAATTCCTACAATTAGCCAGTGCACTCTTTAGCTCCCTCATTGTAAATGATACATTATATTTATCATTTATCCTTCCTTTCTTCTGAATTGCTTCTGCATGTGCCCTTTTGGTTTCTTCTCTACTTCTTTTCTCCTCTTCTGATAAATTATCGAAACTGTGTATTCTACTCAGCGTGTTCACCATCATTTCTGCCTTCTCCTCATTTGATATGGCCACCTGTTCCCCATCTGACAGGATTGGGTAACTCCATTCTCTTCTATTTCCTTCCATTTTCCTTATCATTCCCCATACTTCAGTTATAGTGGTTGTATTCCCTATGGAGCTGCAGTAGTCCCTCCAGTATGTTCTTTTTGCTTGCCTTATAGTTCTTCTAGCTACTGCTTGCAGCTTCTTGTACTCAACCAATTGTTGAAAGTTATGGGTCCTCTTTAGTATCCTAAAGGATCTATTTCTGTTTTTGACTGCCTTTTTACATTTGTCATTCCACCATGGAACCGCCTTCATCTTATTTTTTCCTGAACTTTTAGGTATTGCAACCTCTGCAGCCATGCATATACTCTGTCGTACTTTCACTTCATATTCATCAATATCATTTCCTTCTTGGATTTCCCTGAGATGCTCATCACTCAGTCTCCTAAATATTTCCCAATTTGCTTTCTTAAAAATCCATCCTCCACAACCATTCTCCATTTGCAAAACCACCTCAATACCCATTTTACACATAACAGGATAGTGATCACTCCCTATAGTCCCTCTTCCATATACCTCCCATTCACACCTTGGCGCCAATCTACTGGACACCAATGTAAGATCTAACACCGACTCTTTTCCAGTTCTTACATCTATCCTCGTCTTTCTCCCATCATTCACACACACTAAATTCCTATCATTCAGCATCTCTTCCATTACCTGCCCATTATTATCTGTCTTCTCTCCTCCCCATAATGTGCTGTGTGCATTAAAATCCCCGCACCATATAACATTGTCTGCATCTTGGCCTTCTACTTTCTCCAGGTCATCTAATCTCAGCTCTTTACACGGATTATAATAATTTATTACCACCACCTTCTTTCTGTCTGCCCATATTTCCACTACTATATACTCTTGTCCCTCCCCTGTACCCACCACTCTATATGGCACTCCCCTCTTTACAAAAGTAGCACACCCCCCTCCATTCCCCTGATCTCTATCTCGTCTAACACAAATGTAGTTTAACAAAACAAAATCCAAATGAGGTTTTAGCCATGTTTCCTGGATACAAATTACATCAGGTTTCACCCTTCTGCTATCAATAAACTGTTTAAAATCTTGGCCATTCACTAACAGGCTTCTTGCATTCCACTGTAGTAACAGCATGATCAGGAGGAACATCCTGCACTACATCCTTCCTGGCTGGGTAGTGCCCCTGCACTTAACCCATCCCGTATCATCTCCCACTTTAATCCCACCATATCTAAGTGCTGGATTGCTGCTTTTGCAATAATTTGGATCCTTTCCGTCTTAGACTTAACCTCTGTTGTAGCATTGATTACCCCTGCAATAAAGATTACGAGATCCCTCTTCTTTCTCCATGCCTTCTCCTCCTTCTCTCTGAATGTTTTTTGTCTCTGATTCCACACATTTCCAGACACTACTTCCCCACGGCCATTTCCTCCTTTATCCATCACTGTTACTTCCATCCTTTTAACTGCTTCTGCATGTGAGACTTTCTCCTTCACTTTAATATTCTGCACCTCAGCCTCCTTCCTCATTACTTCACAGCCCCAATACGCTGCACTATGGGCTCCCCCACAATTACAGCATCTTGGCCTTACTCCCTCTCCACACTCCCCATAATCATGGTTTCCTCCACATTTTGCACACCGTTTGTCCCCTCTACAGAACTTTGCCACATGGCCAAATTTCTGGCATTTGAAACATCTCATAGGTTTTGGCACAAACTCTCTTACCCTATATCTCATGAATCCAAAATACAGCTCACTAGGCGGGTCCTTAACACTAAATTGTACCAAAACAGACTCAGATTCCTTTTTCTCCACTCCCTTAGTCAACCGCTTTGCACTCTGAACTTCATCACACTTCTCCTTTAAGTTTTTCACCAGCTCCTTCATATCAACAGACAAGGGAATCCCATATATGACTCCCCTACTTCCCTGCTCCCCCACTCTCACCACCTTCGTCACCACCACTTTTCCCATACTTTGCAGCTTTTGAGCCCTTTAGGCTAGTGACAATGCCCCAAAAAATTTGACATACCCCTACCGGGGGTAGAACAAAACCTAACAATGTTTTTCCTCATCTCTAAGGTGTCCCATATATGAAATGGATTCTTAGGTTAAAATATTTTACTGCAAACATTGTTAAATTGATACATATTGTTATGCACCCCAAACCTAAAAAAGAACCAAAATACAGTCTGGCCGTATGGGAGTTAAGATATATAAACTCATGTAGATTAATAACAGAAGCTCTGACAGCTTTGAAACTTGACATAATTGTGGTCAGGAAGTTGCTTTACCTATTAGAAAAACCTGGATGTGAATATATTGATGTGTGTTACATATAAAGACCTTTGAACACTTTTCCAAAATAAGCGGACATGCAAAAAAAGAATATCTATGCAGAATGTCCTCATTTACTTTTTAGTTGCCTGGCCAGGAATTGTCATAGAAACACATATCATGGCTTGTTGGAAAGATGGGGTTGTGCTGAATCCAGTGATACCAAATATGTAAAGATACAATGCATAGGCAATGTGGTACATCAATAAATGTATGAGGTGTCCCAAATTAAAGAAAGTGAAAGATTGAAATAATCAAGCCTCCACAGCTGACCAATTCAATATTGCTGCAAACTAAGCAGGTAACTTGCGGATATATATGATGCATGAAATTAATTATACACTCATATGACACCTTTTATCCATACTTGAGATAACACTTTAATTATGGATACATGTACTGTCATATATGATGGCTTGTTGGAATATGTGGTTATGCTGAATCCAGCAATACCAAATATGTAAATAGCATGCATAATCATCAATCACTAAATATAAAACTGTCCCAAATAAATGAATATGTTGCATTAAATAGCAATGCAACATATTCTGTACTGTACTGTACTACACTGTACTGTACTGTGTGACATCACCGGGGGATGAGTCTAGCTAATGCAAAAAAAGAATATCTATGCAGAATGTTCTCATTTACATTATAGTTGCCTGGCCAGGAATTGTCATAGAAACACATATCATGGCTTGTTGGAAATATGGGGTTGTGCTGAATCCAGTGATACCAAATATGTAAAGATACCATGCATAGGCAGTGTGGTACATCAATCAATGTATGAAGTGTCCAAAATGAAAGAATACCGAAACATTGACATATTCAGTGTCCAGTCCCAAGCCCATAATCAACGGTGAGAATGCGGACCAATTCAATGTTACTGCAACATAAGTCACCTGAGGTAAGCACTACTCTTTATTTATGATACATAAAAAAATTGTATATTTCATTATGGAAATAAATATCCAGTAGACTTAGGTTAAATTGAAATAGAACACCTTTATTAAAATATTGAAATCCACTTGAATTTATTTTTGGTCAAGTCATTACTGCATAATGGAAAATAATTATGTCTTTTCTCTAAACTAGCAGAGGGCAGTAAAGCCTGTACTGCTTACTTAACTTCCCTGAGTGTGATCTTTGATTAAAGTATTGTAGTCTGTAGTGAGCTAGCTAGCTAGTTAGGCTACTTGGTGGATCCAGCTATAGCTATCTACATCATTGTCTTCATGTATCCAGAGAAAAGGCACCAGTTTGCAACCTTCAAGGATATGAAAACATCAGCAGGAGTTACTGTATCTAGACAGATTCACATGGATTCAGATGTGCTCTTTCGAGGGCTACTCGCTGTCTCCAAAGAGAGGTGTCCATGGAGACTGTGATGTCTCATGAACTCGCTGCTGTCCCACCCTCTTTGTTTTATGATGATGGAAACATGAGGAAGACAACAAAAGCTGACCTTACTAAGAAACTGGAGTCAGTCGTTGGAGAGACGCAACAACTGCCCAGTGTTAAAGAACCTTCAGGATATCTCATCGATGGTATGGCTCTTCTGCAGAGTCTCCATGATTCAGGCTTTCAGAAATTCAATGACCTGGTTGAGTGTATCTGGAATAAGATCACAATGTCAATGGGAAAGGAAGGAATCAGCTGTGTTGTTTTAGGGCCTGATTTACTAAAGGTTTGCGTGCGTAAAAACGTGTGCAAACTTGACATCACCCGCAAACCAATGTGCAAGCTGATCTAGTAACAGCGTGCAAAGAGGACTGCGCCTCTCAAATGAGCAAAATAGCACACGCTGTTCATTTAGTACTTTTGCCCTGATGAATAATCAATATGGGGCGTACCCGCCAGAAATCGCTAAATACTGGGAGGGGAAAATGCAAATAGGTTCATTTACCACACGCAATGAGATTTACCAAGCCCGAAAGTAATTGCGGGGATTGTGATTGCGTCTGTATTTAATACGTTCAAAAGGAAGGTGCTAATCTGCCCAGCATTACGCACCAATGGCTGCTGTTATTGTGGTGTTGTGCCGTATTCAGCACCCCTGCCGTGAAAAGCACCCCCTCATACACACTCACACAAACACATACTTAGGAGTTTATATTATATATATTTACAAATATTATGGAAGACAACACAGTAAGCAGGCTATTAATTAATGACATCAATAACCATTTACCCGATTTTTGTTATCTGTGACTGTGATTGTGGGAAAGTATGACTATTGTGGAATCCATGAGCGCATTTAAACATGAATCATTAACACAAAACTGGACGCTAAACAGAACGTGACACGGAATGAGAATATAATTTTTGTCATTGTGTGTACGTTGTCATTTGTAGTAAATTAAACATGAGCATTTAGTCCTTTTTGACATTTACTCGTGAATAAGAGATCTGTGGGTATATGTCGACGAGGGGGTGCTTTTCACGGCAGGGGTGCTGAATACGGCACAACAATCTCTAACTCCAACTCGTCAAATTTCATTTTGCGCTTGCGAATATCCTGCTTTCCATCCAAACTCTCCATGGCGCAAACCGTAAGACACGCAACACCTCATTTAAATACTGCGGTTTGCACCTGTTATCAATTGCGCAAGCATTCTTAGTTGATCACCCGCAAAACACACAACAACAGCACGTGCAAACGTTTTCAGTGCACACGCAATTTAGTACTCTTTATTTAGGATCTTAGTAAATCAGGCCCTTAGTGTTTCACATACCTGAGGATCAGTGGGAACAAGGTTGCTCTATGTAGCTTTGTCAGCAATTACATCACTCGTACTGGGCAACAGATAATCTTTTCAGAGAACACAGTCATATTGGTACGGTAGGTGGCTTTGAAAATGGTGAGGAGGTCAAGAGGGTTGGCAAATCAGGTGTTGACTGCTTGACAGATCTTTACATTGACCAGGAGGTTGTGTGATACCACAAGCAGCTTGTACAGAATTGGAAAGACCACTGCCTTCACAAGACTGAAGACCCATCTGACTGAATTAAAGGAAATGGCCAAGTTTGGACTGTCTGGAAGCCTAGAGCAAGCTTTGCCTTTGGCAAGAAAGTATGCCCTCCTACTGTATGGCCAAAAGAAAAAGGAGAATGGCCGTCCTTGCACCAACCTAGATGAGCTGAGGTACATACTGGCATCTACCTCAGATTCTTCAGCAGCAAATCTACCCACAACAGAAGATGCCTTCCAGCAACATGTATTAAGAGCCTTATATCAAACAGCAGTGTGGCGTAACAACCACCTGGCCAAGCCTCATCTCTGGAACCCAGTTGGTAGAGAATGGAGGCTCAGACAAGATGGGTCCATTGAACACGTCATGTGCCAGAATGCACCAGCACCTAAAGAGGTTTGAGACATCACCCACCTGTAGTGTAAAGATGGAAACTGCAATAATACCAGCAAATGCCAGTGTCTTTCAGTGGGCTTGACTTGCACTGAGTTTTGCTCTTGCTCTTTCCAAGACTGCCCAAATATGACCCACTTTGTCACTGATGATAATGTGGATGAGTGACAGTGATGGCTACCAATAGCAGCCAATGAAAAACACCAGCCAAAGAGCTGGGGAGTTCAGCGTGAGGAGAGGGCTCATTCCTCCTCAGAGTGTTTTGTTTGATGAACATTTGTTTAATTTGAGACGGTAATTTTATTTGTACTGTGTGAAGTTTAGTTAGTTTTATTAAAATGATCATCAAGGCCAAAATACAATCCTGTCACCTTGTCTCCTGTGTGTGTTATTGCTGAGCCGTAAGCCTTAGCTAGACTCATCCCCCGGTGATGTCACACAGTACAGTACAGTGTAGTACAGTACAGTACAGAATATGTTGCATTGCTATTTAATGCAACATATTCATTTATTTGGGACAGTTTTATATTTAGTGATTGATGATTATGCATGCTATTTACATATTTGGTATTGCTGGATTCAGCATAACCACATATTCCAACAAGCCATCATATATGACAGTACATGTATCCATAATTAAAGTGTTATCTCAAGTATGGATAAAAAGGTGTCATATGAGTGTATAATTAATTTAATGCATCATATATATCCGCAAGTTACCTGCTTAGTTTGCAGCAATATTGAATTGGTCAGCTGTGGAGGCTTGATTATTTCAATCTTTCACTTTCTTTAATTTGGGACACCTCATACATTTATTGATGTATCACATTGCCTATGCATGGTATATTTACATATTTGGTATCACTGGATTCAGCACAACCCCATCTTTCCAACAAGCCATGATATGTGTTTCTATGACAATTCCTGGCCAGGCAACTAAAAAGTAAATGAGGACATTCTGCATAGATATTCTTTTTTTGCATGTCCGCTTATTTTGGAAAAGTGTTCAAAGGTCTTTATATGTAACACACATCAATATATTCACATCCAGGTTTTTCTAATAGGTAAAGCAACTTCCTGACCACAATTATGTCAAGTTTCAAAGCTGTCAGAGCTTCTGTTATTAATCTACATGAGTTTATATATCTTAACTCCCATACGGCCAGACTGTATTTTGGTTCTTTTTTAGGTTTGGGGTGCATAACAATATGTATCAATTTAACAATGTTTGCAGTAAAATATTTTAACCTAAGAATCAATTTCATATATGGGACACCTTAGAGATCAGGAAAAACATTGTTAGGTTTTGTTCTACCCCCGGTAGGGGTATCTCGAAAACTAAAGCCCTTTTTGACAGTTTGTCACTAGCCTACTTGCAACCTGTTCTTCCGACACACATCCTATTAATAAATTACCATCACTAAAGACTCTAGCAAACTTCACATCCCCAACCTGATTTTTAATAATCTTCGTTAGTTTTATTGGATCTATATTCTTCACCCCCTCCCCATCAAACCTCACAACAACTTTCCATTTTTCCTCCATCGCCTGCTCTGCCTCTATTCCTCTAAGCCTCTTAGTTCCCCTGTTCACTGTCCTTACCTCCCAACTACCACTCCCTTCCTCCTCTTCCTCAAACTCCTCCATACTCCAACTACTTTCCCCCTGAGCCCCCGCCATAGCCAGCAAAGAGAGTATACGAAAGCGAACCGTATACCGGACCTATACAGGCCGTCGGCCGGTCGCTCCCACCTACCCCCTCGGCTAGCCCGCGGTTGCAAAGCTAAATTAAATATTGTGTTCTAATAATTCCGAAAACTCTGGTACTCAAGTGTATCAAGTCCGACCAACGTGTCTGCAACCTAGCAGCCGCCTCTCCTATCCGGACCACGTGGTTCGGTTCCCACCATTTTCTCAAGAACAGGAAGTGCCTAACAGGACGTGATGTCATCAGTGACCAAATCGAAAATAAATCGTTCTTTTAAACAAATTAAACTTATAGCAGATTAATACATCATTTCAAACTGTAATGAATACTAAATAATTATTTAAGAGACAAATAAATAAGAAACAAAAGAATGCCTTAGAGGAAGCACACTCCCATTAAAGGCCATTTCTGTCCTCCGGTAAGGCAACCATTAGAATCCAGGATGGATCTAAATCGGGCTCACAGAGAACTCCCTGTTGTGTTACTTCGGTAGCACACGTACTAAAATTGGAACGATACAGAGAAGATTAGCATGGCCCCTGGCGCAAGGATGACACGCACAATCGTGGAGCGTTCCCAATTTTTCCTTTCATCCTGAATGTTTTATGCCACCCTTTTTTAAATGATCAAATATTGTGTGTATTATTGAACTCCGTACCCTCCGTGAGGGTAGCTAAACCAAAGTGACCTGTAAAGAATGAATGTGAGTTAGGAGACCAGATCTAACCATCTGAAGGCTCTATAACCACAGAGGGACTTGATCCCTCAATCTTCTGATCCGAAGTCAGACGCCTTGTCCATTAGGCCATGTGGTCCACGAGTTGCTCTTCTGAGGCTACTTTTGCGCCCTGGGTGAACTGTCCAACATTCAGATAAATCAATCACCGCTTAGGAGGCAGGTAACCATATATGGTAACTATAAAAGTTACCATCCTTCATAGCTCTGTTACTTCACATAAAGCCAGGACAGTAGTGGAACAGATTTGTGTACTAAATATATCACAGTGAGGTGAAATAAAGCTGCTCCAGAGGTAGAATGAACTTGTTGTGTCAACAGGGTTTTTATAACAAGTTGAAGACGTGTGTTGAGGGCCCTGTGGCTTAGTTGGTCAAAGCATCTGTCTTGTAAACAGGAGATCCTGGGTTCAAATCCCAGCAGAGCCTTTAAACTCATGAAGACAAAGGTAAGGATGTAACTCTTGTAATGTTTAAAACCATGTACTTTGTGGAAAAAAAGTATCCAATTTCTGGGTTTTCCACACGGTTGGATAAAGTCCTCTCCTCTGTTAGGGAGGAAACTGTTTGTCAACAATTACAATGTTTCTCAGTGTAGTAAGTGCTCATCAGTGAACTGTCGTTGGCTGACCGTCACTGCTGGGGTTTTTGAGAAATCTTTAAACCAGTCAGGAGTGCGTAGAAAAAGAGAGCTCTGTTCATTCAAATGTCAATTATCAATCTTCTAAGAGGATGCCTCTCTGGTGATCTGCCAGGCCCGTTAAAGCTTGGTTGTGTTTCCTTGACGTGCATAAAGCTTGTACAAGGTTGAAAAATGGAATGGCGACCGCCATCCAGCACATGGGTCTTGAACGTGTTAACGGTCGGCTTATGTACGTTACCCAAGCACACCTCTCCTATCACCACTCAGCCCAGATCCAGACGTTGGGCAAAGGGAGCATCATGTGGTCCGTTTATCTGCCGCCTGACCTTGTGTGCTCTGAGCACGTGTCTTCCGAGTAGCAGAAGTATTTCAGCCTCTGGGTCCAGCTCTGGAATGTGTTTGGCAATATGAAGGAGATGAGGCTTGTGCAAAACTGCGCTGGGTGTTGGAATCTCCATCCGGTTATTCGGGATCTCAGGAGTGGTGGAAGGGACATGGGGACTTTGCTATCCAGTGACTCGATTTGGTATCCTTCTGCCTTCTTGCCATATGTTTCTATAATGCCAGAGCAAGTTCTGAGATGATACCGAGAATGGTTTGCTCTCCACACTGAACACCTCGAAGAACTCTGGTCTAGCTAAGGAACGATTGCTCTGGTCATCAAGAATTACGTAGGCTTTGATGGCTTTGTTCTTGAAACCCTTGGGATAAATCTTTACAAGGCAGATCTTAGAGCATGAATGACCCCACTGACCTAGGCCACACACTTGAGTGCAGCTTGTCGTAACATCAGTCACGTTAGAATAATCTTCACCCTCCCCGCCATTCTCTTGTGGATGTGGAGGAGCGTTGACGCTCTGAGGTGATGGGCCAGGATGCATGGCTGCATCATGATAGGTGCTGTCACATTCAGAGCACTTCACAGAAAATTTGCAGTCTTTGGCAAAGTGGGAGGTCTAACCACAACACTTGAAACATATTCCTTTCTCTTTCAGGAAGGCCTGCTGTCCCCGAGGAGTTTGTTTCTGAATGTCCTGCATTTTGTAAGCGGATGCGGTTTGTTGTGTAGTGGGCAGTTCTTGTTAGGGTCGTTGTTGGTCATAGAGACATCTGTTTAGTGTACTGTGATGAGTTTGTTGGTATTAAAGTTCTTCACAGTGAATGTATCTGGTTTTGCGAGGGCCGTGTTGTTGCTTTGATGAAAGAAGCTAGGGTAATTTTGTTTCTTTGCCTCATTGCACACAAAAGCACAACAATAGTCAAAGGGAGGGAAGCGGCCGTGGTTGTCTTCTTTGTACCATGACCCAGATCTTGTCGTGCCAACAAGCTGTGATCGTATAGTGGTGAGTACTCTGCGTTGTGGCCGCAGCAACCCCGGTTCGAATCCGGGGCACAGCACCCCTGTGGCAGCAGGAGTGCTTCTCAAACTTTTGGAAAAAGAAAGAAAAGGTGCCACGGACACAACAAAATCCACTAGGGTGTTTGGATCAGATTTTCCTTTTTTTTTTTTTCTTTTTTTTTTTTTTTTTCGGGTATGAATGAATACTTTATTACACACTCAAAAGGTTCCATATAAAATACATAAAAATACATAAAAATGACAAGTCACACATTAAAATACTTGTAAACATCTGTTCCAATGTTCCATAGTCCAGATGTGAACCTTGTATCACTCTGTTTCATGTTAGTGAGTGCAGTTATTAGACCATTTTCTGACACATAAATTTAAACATAAAATTCCTCAGCAGAGCATGGAAGGTGGGGACATAACAATTAACAAATAATATTGGTACAAATAAAATAATAATCCCGTATAACCCCGTTATATACAGCTCATCTCTGGTCTTCTTACAGAGTGAAAAGTATGCAGAAGCTTAGAGTAGCGTATAATGATGCCATGAGGTTGCTGCTCCGGGTTCCTAGGTGGCACAGTGCCAGCCAGTTATTTGTGTCCTCTTTTTTTTTTTTTTTTTTTTTTATTATTGATCTTTTTATAGGAAACAACATACAATGAAAACATGGAAATCTGTAGTCAAACACACGCATTATACATTGTCTCATTTTTTTTTTTTTTTTTTTTAAAACACACAAAACCTAACTAAGGAACAGAGTCTCTGTAGCGTTAAATAATAAATAAACAGATGAGCAAGAAATGATCAAAGGAGGAAAGTAATGTATGAGCAAAAGTGCATACAAAAAACAAATGCAGTGGTGAATGTAGATGCCCATAACTGATATCCCATTAACTGGAAATAAATAAAACATAAAAAAAAACAAATTAAGGAGATGAAAAGAAAATTAAGGGAGGGGGGGGTCAGTCGGTGGGTAGAGTCTTCAACGCGGTAAAGTGGTCTATGAAGGATTGCCATTTGCGAGCGAATTTAGCTGCGTTGCCTTTTACAGAGTATCTCACCTTCTCCAATTTAAGAAAAAACATAACATCACTAAGCCAAATAGAAATAGACGGGGACTTGGGGGATTTCCATAGAAGTAAGATACGACGTCTTGCTAAAAGGGATGTGAAAGCCAATACTTCTGACTGTGTGGGGCTGATATGTGAGGAGTCAACAGTGAGTCCGAATATTGCTAAGAGAGGGGCCATAACAACTTTTTTACCCAGAACTTTAGACATGATCACAGAATAATCACTCCAAAATTTCTGTAACCTAGGACAGGAGAAAAACATATGACTTAAATTGCAGGGAGAACCCTGGCATCTGTCGCATAGGTCTGCAACATTCGGATATATTTCCGATAATCGGGATTTTGATAGGTGGGCTCTATGCAGCACCTTAAATTGAATAAGTTCAAGTCTAGCGCAAGGCGTGCTAGATCGTATGCTACGGATAGCTTTATCCCACAGCTCCCCTGTGAAGTCAAGGCCCAACTCTCGTCCCCAACCCTCCCGAGCTTTATCTACAGAATGATCATCAAATGTCATACACAGTGCATATATCTTAGATATCAGAGACTTTTGACTGAGTTTCATAGTTAGAAGATCATCCCACGGTTGGTTCGTAGGAAGGGAAGGGAAGCATGGAAACAGAGCAGAGGCGCAGTGTCGAAGCTGGAAGTAGCGAAACAAATGGGAGGCAGGCAAATTGAACTTTGACCTCAGATCTGAAAATGTGGAAAAGATACCATCCTTATATAGATCCCTGAAGTGCTTAATGCCCCGGTTGTACCAAATCATAAAAGTGGTGTCTATTTGTGATGGAGGGAACAGATGATTCTTAGTAACAGGTGTATAGATGGATGGAGAAGCAAATTTAAAGTGGCGCCTAAACTGTGACCAAATCTTAAGGGAGGAAAGCACCACAGGGCTATTTGTAAACTTAGAGGGATTCAATGGTAAAGAGGAGGAGAGTAGGGCCGTTACAGAGGATGAAGAGAGTGACTGAGCCTCCAATCTGCACCATAATAACTCAGGAGACTGAAGCCAATAAATTAGTTTGTGAATATGCGCTGACCAATAGTAAAGCATAAAGTTTGGTAGTGCTAGACCCCCATTAAATTTAAATTTTTGGAGAAGCGAATACCTCACTCTGGGTGTCTTACCGGCCCATAAAAAGTTGGAAACAATTTGGTCAAGTGATTTAAAAAAAAGATTTTGGTAGAAATAAAGGAGTGCATTGGAACAAAAAAAGAAATTTAGACAATACAGTCATTTTCACTGTGTTAATTCTTCCTATCGGTGACAATGGTAGGGAGTTCCACCTCTGTAAGTCCGCCTTCACTCGAGTTACCAGTGAGGAAAAATTAGCGGTGAAAAGAGAGGGCAGAGTGCGGGTCACATTAATCCCTAAGTATCTAAAGCCCGACGGGCTGAGTTTAAAGGGGATATCAGATTGTTTGAGTTGTAAAGCAGAGGAGTTTATGGGGAAGCATTCACACTTGTGAAGATTGACCTTATAGCCGGAGAAGGATCCATAATTCTTCAACAGAGATAATATTGGTGCGATGCTGGTTAAAGGGTCAGATACATATAAAAGGAGGTCGTCTGCATAAAGTGACAATTTAAGTTCCACATTAGATCTAGAGACTCCGCGAAATAGAGGAAGAGTTCTTAAAGCAATTAAAAGTGGTTCGACGGATAGAGCGAATAGCAAAGGGGAGAGAGGGCAGCCCTGTCTCGTGCCACGTGATAATGTAAAATAAGTGGAGTAGTTGTCATTGGTGTGAATGCTGGCCTGAGGGGAAGTGTAAAGAAGTCTAATCCACGATATAAACCTGTGTCCAAATCCGAATTTATGAAGTGTTGCAAAAAGATAGTTAAATTCGACATGATCAAAAGCTTTCTCAGCATCAATTGCGATAACAACTTCAGGGAGTGGAGAAGAATCTTTAGAGAGAATCACATTAAGAAGTGTACGAACATTATAGAAGAGCTGGCGTCCCTTGATGAAACCATTCTGCTCCTCAGATATGATGCTAGGAAGGATCTTATCAAGACAAATTGCTAGTGCTTTGGCTAAAATTTTGACATCTACATTCAGTAAAGACAAGGGCCTATAAGAAGTGCATGATTCAGGGTCCTTGTCCTTCTTCAAAAGGAGGGCAATGGACGCCTGCATTAAAGAGGGAGGCAATGAGCCATGATCAAGGGACTCATTGTACATTGAAAGTAAAAGGGGGGCTAATTTGTCTTTGAATTTTTTGAAAAACTCAGCTCCGAACCCATCGGGACCAGGGGCCTTGTTGCTTTGCGTAGCTTCAATGGCGGCAGCAATTTCTTGCAAGCTGAAAGGAGCATCGAGGCCATTAGCCACATCCAAATTAATAGTAGGGACAGTGATATTATCAAGAAAGGAGGTCATTTCTGCTGTGTCAAGTGGAGATTCTGACTCATAGAGAGAGGAGTAGTATGACTTAAAAATTGTGTTGATGGCGATTGGATCGGTGGTAAGTGTGCCATTAGAATCTCTAATGCTGGGAATCAGTCTCGACGTTGCTTGCCTTTTTAATTGGTGAGCCAATAACCTGCTTGGTTTATCGCCGTGTTCATAATAGTTGGCATGAGCGCGTAATAGGAGCCGTTCAGAATCGGCTGTCGCTATAAGATCGAATTTTGACTGCAAATCAAGCCGTTGTTTCAGTAAACTCGGACTCGGGTTAACTGAGTTTAGTCTGTCTGTGTCCTGAATTTTAGATGTGAGCTCCTGTAATTTAGCCCTGCGGATTTTACTGGCGTATGCTGAATAAGAGATAATCTGTCCTCGCAAATATGCTTTGAGTGATTCCCATACTAGCGAAAAACTGGTAGAATCTGTTTTGTTTAATGCAATGAAATCATCTATTGAAGCAGATATAGAAACATTAAATGCATCGTCGGATAAAAGCAATGGATTAAACCTCCAGGGAGAAGAAAAACGGGGGCGCTCAGACCATGTTATATTCAAAGTTAGAGGGGCGTGATCCGAAATAACAATTGGGTGGTATACGACAGAAGTAACTTTGGGGAGAAGAGAGCCATCAACAAAAAAATAGTCAATACGTGAATATGACTGATGTACTTGTGAAAAAAAAAGAGAATTCCTTATCTCCAGGATGTGAGACCCTCCACGGATCAACAAGCCCGTTCTTGACTGTAAAATCGGTAATAGATTTTGACATAGAGGATTGAGTCAAAGTACGAGGATTCGAACGGTCCAAAGAAGGATTAATAACACAATTCAGATCACCGCCCAGTATTGTAATATGCGTATTTAAGAAAGGGAGGTTGCCAAACAGCCTATCCGTAAAATTGGGGTCATCAAAATTAGGGGCATATATATTCACCAACAATACAGGGTTACAGTATAGAGTGCCCGCCACAATAAGATATCTACCATTCTTATCGGATATTGTCCTGGAGACGGAGAAATTGACTCTTTTGTTGATCAAAATTGCTACTCCTCTAGACCTAGAATCAAAATTTGAATGAAAAATATCACCCACCCAAGCTCGTTTGAGTCTGAAATGATCTTTATTTCGCAAATGAGTTTCCTGAAGGAAAGCTATGTCAGTGTCCAAGCGTTTCAAATGTGAAAAAATCTTTGATCGCTTAATTGGATTATTCACAGCTTTAACATTCCAGCTAGTGAATGTAATGTTTGATCCAGTATCAGGCTTGCGCAGATTACGATCGTTCATAGGCATTCTCTGAGAGAAAATAAGACCGACTCACCCACCACCAGAGGAGATATAAGGAAAAGAGGTAAAAGGGAAAACCAAAACAAACAAAACTCAGGAGTATATACATACCTACAGAGACAAAAAGCCAACATCCCATAACCCCCGCCCACCCACCCAACGCACATTAGATGATCCCATCCCCAAACGATGGAAACAGCCGTGCTGGCTTCAAAGGAAGCCATTCTCAAAAAGAGATGCTTTCGACTATAAAGCTAAATACAAAAACAAAAACAAAATTAGCTCCTGCAGAGTTAAAACCTCAAAAAAAAAAAAAAAAAAAAAATATGAGGCATATGAAACCATCAATCTGAGCCATTCTGACGATCGCTGTCTTGTCAGGGTAACAACAAACGTAAATTAATAATAATTATAATAATAATTCATTTTATTTAACGGCGCCTTTCATGTCACCCAAGGTCACCTTACAGAATAAAAACAAAACAATACAATACAGGAAATATAATAGTAATACAGTAGAAATTATAATACATACACACATACACAATACATACAAGTAGACAATCAAGGAGCAACAGTACAGATAACAGTATGGTGGGAGGTAGTGTGTGGTGACCGGTCAAAGTGAATGGGCAAGTTTAAACAGGTGAGTCTTGAGTTGCGTTTTGAATGTGGTGATGGAGTCTATGTGTCTTATGTGTGGGGGGAGGGAGTTCCAGAGTCTGGGTGCCGTACAACTGAAAGCTCGGGCACCCATGCTGCTAAGGTGTGAGGTGGGAGTGGAAAGAAGTCCAGCAGAGGTTGAGCGGAGGGTACGGGAGGGGGTGTATTCTTTCAGTAGGTCACAGAGGTAGGTGGGGGCTAGGTTGTGAAGGGCTTTGTGGGTGAGGAGGAGGTTTTTATAAATGATACGGTATTGGACTGGGAGCCAGTGGAGTTGGATAAGAACGGGGGTGATGTGGTCAGATGACTTGATGCGGGTGATGATCCGGGCGGCCGAGTTCTGAATGAGTTGTAGTTTGTCGGTGAGTTTGGTTGGGAGGCCAGTGAGGAGAGCATTACAGTAATCGATACGGGATGTGACGAATGAGTGGACCAGAATTTCGGTGCTGGATTGGGACAGTGCTGGACGGAGTCTGGAGATGTTGCGGAGGTGGAAGAATGCAGTCCGGGTGATGTTGTGGATGTGAGGTGCAAATGAGAGTGTATTGTCCAGAATGACGCCGAGGCTCTTGACGTGGGGGGAAAAGGGTACCGGGAAGCCGTCGATGATGATGGGAGGGGCGGGAGAGGGTTGCGACTTGGTGAGGGTGGATTTGGAGCCGATGAGAAGAGCCTCAGTTTTATTGCCGTTGAGTTTGAGGAAGTTATTGCTCATCCAGGTATTTATGTCGTGTAGGCAGGTGGTGAGGGAAGCGGGAGGAATGGCAGCGGTGGGGTTGGAGGAGATATATATCTGTGTGTCATCGGCGTAAGTGTGAAAATGGATCCCATGGTGACGGAGAATTGAACCCAGGCGTAGGAAGTAGATGGTGAAAAGAAGTGGACCCAGTACTGACCCCTGGGGGACACCCATTGTGACACCCGTGCACCCGGATTTATGGTTCTGTAGTTGGACAAACTGTTGACGGTCAGTGAGGTAAGATGAAAGCCAGGAGAGTGCAACACCAGTGATCCCAATGCCAGCCAGGCGGTCCAGGAGTATTGGGTGAGAAATGGTGTCGAAAGCTGCACTGAGGTCCAGGAGGATGAGGATGGTGAGTAGGCCAGAGTCAGCTGCACGGAGGAGGTCGTTGGTGATTTTAACCAGGGGTGTTTCAGTGCTGTGATTGGGGCGGAAACCGGATTGGAAGGGTTCGTGGAGGTTATTTGAGTTTAGGTGGGACTGTAATTGTGCTGCTACCACCTTTTCCAGAGTTTTGGAGATGAAGGGAAGGTTGGAGATGGGCCTGTAGTGATTGAGGTCAGATGGGTCTGCACCTGGTTTTTTTAGGGTGGGTGTGATGGCAGCTAGTTTGAGGATTGGGGGAACGGTTCCAGTGGTGAGGGAAGAATTAATTATTTTGGTAATCATGGGGGAAATGGATGGCAGACATGCTTTGACAAGCAGGGTGGGGAGGGGATCAAGCTGACAGGTGGTGGTTTTGGCTTTACGAATGAGTTCTGAGATGGTGTGTTCTGATACCGGAGTGAAATTGGTGAGAGGACTGGAGAGGGGTTGGTTGGTGGTGGTTATCCATGGTGGGTCATTTGTGGAAGAGCGTGTTGAGGCCAGTTGATGGTGAATGATGTTGATTTTGGAGCTGAAGAAGTCCAGGAAGGCGGTGCACTGGTCAGTGGAGATGTCTGGAGGGTTTTTGGAGGCTGAAGTAAGCGGTTGACGGTTGAAAAAAGGACTCTATTGTTTCCTGTGGCAGAATTAATGAGGTTGGATTAATATGATGATTTGGCGGTATTAAGTGCATTTTTGTAGAGCTGAAGGTGATCGGAGTACATTTGGATGTGCACAGTGAGTCTGGTCCTTTTGTAGAGTCGCTCCAGTTGACGGCCTGTGGATTTGAGCTGGTGGAGGTCGGGGGTGAACCAGGGGGCAGAGTGGGTAAATGAAACTGAGCGGGTTTTAAGTGGAGCCAGGGCAGTGAGAGAGGAGGAGAGACAGTTATTGTAGTGTTGTACCAGATCGGCAGGGGAGGGGGATGAGGGGGGATTGGGGAAGGAGCTGATAAGGGTAGAGAGATCTGTGGGGTTGATGTGTTTGATGTTTCTGAGATGATCCGTTGTTCTTTGACTTTGTGCAAATGGGTGTGGATGTCATAAAGTATGGCTTTGTGGTCCGAGATGGGGAAGTCCATGATAGTGAGGTTGGCGGGAGTTATGTCTGTGCAGCAGATTAAATCAAGAATGTGACCTTTGCTATGTGTTGCGAGGTTGACGTGTTGTGTGATACCAAGGCAGTTCAGAAGTGATGTGAAGTCGTTTGCTAGGGTGCAGGATGGGTCGTCAATATGAATGTTGAAATCGCCATGGAGGATAACAGTGGGGGACATTGTGCATACAGATGTTAACAGTGATGATAATTCAGTAAGGAAAACAGCGGAGGGTTTTGGTGGTCTGTAGATGGTAATGATGATGATGGGTTTGGGTCCAGAGAGTTTTACAGCTAGGCATTCAAAGGAGGAGTGTTGGGGGACAGTGAGAGCAGTGACTTTTATGTTTTTACGGTAGATGAGAGCCAGGCCCCCCCCCCTCCCAGTGGCGCGGGGTTTACTAAAAAAGGAAAAGCCAGGTGGGGTGGTTGCATTTAACTGAGTGAAATCATTCGGCTGTTGCCACGTCTCTGTGAGGCAGAAAATGTCTAGAGTTTTGTCGGTGATGAGATCAGAGATGAGAAGGGCCTTATTGGTTAGTGATCTGATATTGAGAAGACAGAGTTTGAGACAGGTGAGTGGTGTATATGCAGCTGCTTTGGGCAGGGGAGAGAGTACACTGTGATTGACAGGATTGATATGGCGGTCTGTGCGGGGAGGGGGGCGTGGCTCCTTGAAAGTCACATGGAAACGGAGGGGTCTGACAGTTATAATGGTATCGATTGGGCGACCGACAGCAGGGGGTGTAATGACAGCAGGGGCCTGTAGGAGGAGCGATTCACAGATGGCAAGGGATGTAGTGACAGCAGGGGCCTGTAGGGGGAGTGATTCACCGAGGGAGGGAGGAGAAGAAGAAGGCACTGGCGGCACGGGGGAGTGGGCGTGGCATGTAAATAGTCATGCATGAGTGTCCTGTATGTAGTCAATGGTGTGTACAGTGCGCTGTATGTTTGTTGTAAGCATGCGGCTGCCTAGCTTGCTCGGGTGTCCGTCATGCCGGTAGAATGAAGGGCGGTTCCAAATAAAATGAAATTGTCAATGGAATGAAAGCCATGGATACCGCAGACAGCCTGGAGCCAGAAGTGGAGGTGAAGGAGGCGACTGAAGTGCAGTTCACCGCGGCCCAGGGTGGGCAGAGGGCCGCTGATGAAGACTGATTTTCCACAGTTTTTTAGGATGGCAAACAGGCTGTTGAAGTCCCGTTTCAGCACGTCGGGGTTACTCCGGAACACATCGTTGGTCCCAAGGTGCAAGATGATACGTTTAATGGAGTGGGGAAGTGTTTGGAGTAAACCTGGAAGTATTTTGATCATTTTTGTGACTGTGGCCCCTGGAAAACAGTGCGTGGAGGCGTTGAAAAATCGCGTATTCCTAATTATGGAGTCCCCCACTATAGCGGTGGTTGGGGGAAACAGGGGGGGGGGGGAGGGCGGGGCGGCAGGCACTGGTCCTCTGTTGGAGGGGACCTTGACGAGGTTGTAGGTGCAGCTGCGGCCACTTTGCAGCGAGGTAGACCACTGGAGCGTCGCGCCCTGAGAGCAGCTTCCTTCACAATTTTGCGACGGGAGGAGGAGGTGGTCACAGACCGGGACGATGGAGGACCCGAAGCAGACCCACGACCCCCTCGGGCTGCTGGCAGCGAGGCTGTGACGGGGCTGGCTGGAGGAGGATGGACAGGTTGAGGGAAATCCTCAAGGCTCAGGATGTTGTATTTGTTTCCCAGCTGGAGCTCGCAGGGGGGAGGGGGGGAGGAGGGGGGCGGGTTGGGTGTTCCTCGCTTTTTCCCATTGACTGCGGGCCGTGCCGTTTGGATAGGGGTGGACGTGAGGGACCCGAGCCTCGGGTTCGGGTTAAGGGTGAAAGTTGCCTCTGAAATTCGGCTTTTAGTCACCCATTTTGGCTTCGGCTTGGCCCCCTGCAAGAGCCATGTGACTCCAGCCAGGGGATCCGGGTGTGAAGCGGAGACTGAGGAGGCTAGGCTGGATGTAGCTGTGGGGACAGCAACAGTGTGGGGCGGAGTGACAGGGGCTGTCCGATCAGCTGGGGCGACCGCTGCGGCGGGGGAGCCGGCATCAGGCAGCGGGAGAGTGGAGTCCAGGTCAGCAGGGTTGGCAGGAGGACCGGCGCCCAGAATAATCACGGAGTCCAGGCGAGTCTCTTCATTCCTGATCCAGTGGAGGTTGGAAATGCGCTGCTCCAGCTCTGCGATTTTCTGGGATTTGCGGAGGCAGCTGTCGCAGTCGTGAGGGGAGGTGAGTGGAGCCATGGGGGAAGATGGGGTAACCTAGAAACCAGAGAACAAAACTGCGGCAGCAACTGTGTTTGGCGTGAAGTCACTTGCTTTTGCTGCGGTTTACGTGAGCTGTACAGCTCAGTTTATGAGTTCTGAAATTAAACTTACGCGCGGGGACTCCGAGAGGAGTCCGCGGCGGTGTGTGGGCACAGATCGGGTGGGTTTGGATCCGGTAGAGAGCGGGACTTACCGACACGGGCCCAAGTGCTGGGCCCGTTGAGGTGAGTGAGTTTGGTGGTAGTGGTGAGATTTTTTCCCACGCTGTCAAAGCGCTGTGTTCACTGCTGCACTGCTGCTTCCGCGTTCTGCTTCCCGCGTTCTGTTTCCCGCGTGACAGGGAAAGGAGATCTTTGGCCTATAGAACAATGATATATCCATATATGCACTCACACACCCACACAGACACGCACACACATGCACACACATGCTGCGTTGTGGGCCGCAGCAACCCCGGTTCGAATCCGGGTCACAGCACCCCTGTGGCAGCAAGAGTGCTTCTCAAATTTTTGGAAAAAGAAAGAAAAGGTGCCACGGACACAACAAAATCCACTAGGGTGTTTGGATCAGATTTTCACACCATTCACACTTCAATTGATTGCGATGGAGAGGGGGGGTGCTACGGCACGGACACTTAGCCAAGAACATTGGACTCTGCCAGTGGTAAGGACCCGGCAAGCGGCGCATAAGGGAGACAATAATTCATTTAAAATGTTTCCTTTTCCCAGTTTCAGGCCTTGGTAGAAGAATACACAAGTCATGGAGCTGTCAACATGCATCCTCCTTCGATAGCTCAGTTGGTAGAGCGGAGGACTGTAGAGCCAGTAAAACAGGTATCCTTAGGTCGCTGGTTCAACTCCGGCTCGAAGGACTGCCATTATTTTTCATCTTCCTAGAGCGGGACTCTATTTCATCACTGTACTCGGCTATGGCTTTGGCCACTGCCATCTACTTTGGTTGGGACATCTGAGTTGTTACACGACGTGTGTTTCCACATGAAATCCTGAGGTTCCCAAACCGGATCCCCTCCGGCCCCTGACTGCGCCTAGAAATCCTGTCCATAAAAATTATGAGCAGGACTGGTGACAAAGGGCAGCCCTGCTGGAGTCCAACATGCACCGGGAACAAGTCTGATCTACTGCCGGCAATGCGAACCAGACTCCTGCTCCGATCATACAGAGACCAGACAGCACTCAATAGAGGGCCCCGGACTCCATACTCACTGAGCACCCCCCACAGAATGGCACGAGGGACACGGTCAAATGCCTTCTCCAGATCCACAAAACACATGTAGACTGGTTGGGCAAATTCCCATGAACCCTCGAGCACCCTGCGGAGGGTATAGAGCTGGTCCAGTGTTCCACGACCGGGACGAAAACCGCATTGTTCCTCCTGAATCCGAGGTTCAACTATCAGCCGTATTTTCCTCTCCAGTACCCTGGCGTAGACTTTCCCCGGGAGGCTGAGAAGTGTGATCCCCCTGTAGTTGGAACACACTCTCCGGTCCCCCTTTTTAAACAGAGGGACCACCACCCCAGTTTGCCACTCCAGCGGTACTGTCCCCTTCCTCCATGCGATGTCGCAGAGGCGTGTCAACCAAGACAGCCCTACGACATCCAGAGACTTGAGGTACTCAGGGCGAATCTCATCCACCCCCGGTGCCACTGAGGAGCTTACGAACTACCTCAGTGACCTCGGCTTGGGTGATGGATGAGCACGCCCCAGAGTCCCCACTCTCTGCTTCCTCAGTGGAAGGCATGTCAGTCGGGTTGAGGAGATCCTCGAAGTATTCCTTCCACCGTCCGACGATGTCCCAAGTCGAGGTCAACTGCTTCCCCCTTCTGAGGTGCCGAACGGTCCTCCAGAATTTCCTCGAGGCCGACCGAAAGTCTTCCTCCATGGCCTCCCCGAACTCCTCCCAGACCCGAGTTTTTGCCTCCAGGACTGCCCGAGCTGCGGCTCGCTTGGCCTGCCGGTACCCATCTACTGCGTCAGGAGTCCCACAGGCCAACATAGCCCGGTAGGACTCCTTCTTCATCTACACCGGTGGTGGTAAATCTCTTCAAAACTCTGGTTTTTTGGTGCTTCTCCTCTTCTTCCTCACTACTGATCTGTTCCAGTCCTTGTTCTGGAGCTAGTGATGGTTGATCAGTGGTCCAGAGATGCTCCAATTGTCTCATAATGCCAAGTGGACGAGAGTAGGTGACATGCTCACCAGGTAGTTGGCTTCCAACTGCACCAACTCCTAAAAAATGGACACCTCTGAAATAGCCAATTTGTGAGCATCTATAATTGCGAAAAACTAGAAAATCACAAGTTTAGTCACATGTTGTCCTTCAACTGTCTGGGTGGTGTCCAGAGGAGTCCAGACGGAAAACTGGTTTCTCTGAAATGCTGACAAAACCTCACATTACAGACACTTTTCGATTATTGTTCTTATTTACTAGGATCTGAAGCCCGGCTAGCTCAGTCGGTAGAGCATGAGACTCTTAATCTCAGGGTCGTGGGTTCGAGCCCCACGTTGGGCGCTGAAGTCACATTTATGAAGTTTGTTTGAAGTGTAGAGTCCAGGTTGAAGGCGAGCAGAAAGGAATCACCTCCACTGCTGTTCTGGTCACTGAGATGGATTTTACTCTGTGAGACTAATGACATCATCAATGACATCACATGTCTGATGACATTCCAGGGTTAGATTAAATAATTCTTAATTATGACAATGTTAGTATAGTGGGCAGTATCTGGGCCTGGGGTTCGATTCCCCGATGGAGAGACCAGCTATTTGGTACAATGGACATACATGACTGATACAAGTATACAAAGGTCAATAGGATGAAAATGACTCCTCCACACACCAGTTGCCGTTGGCTTGCTAAAAAAGCTTTAATTGATGAAGTTCTTCTAAGATAAAACTGTGGATGTTCTGTTCACTCGTCAGTCCTGATCCAGAGGTCCAGCTTGTTAGACTCAGACCAGAGACCTTTAGCATTTGCGACAAACCAAATAACCACTACACTACAGATCTGTTACAAACCCATCTAGACAGGTATGTAGAGACATAGATAGTAGGACATTTTGCACTAGCTAGCTATAGGCTAGCTTGAGGAGCATAGCAACCTGATAACCGCCAGGTCTACACAGATTTTGACGTAGTCTTGCTGAACTTGAGATGCTCCAATTGTCTCATAATGCCAAGTGGACGAGAGTAGGTGACATCATCACCAGGTAGTTGGCTTCCAACTGCACCAACTCCTAAAAAATGGACACCTCTGAAATAGCCAATTTGTGAGCATCTACAATTGCGAAAAACTAGAAAATCACAAGTTTAGTCACATGTTGTCCTTCAACTGTCTGGGTGGTGTCGAGAGGAGTCCAGACGGAAAACTGGTTTCTCTGAAACACTGATAAAACCTCACATTAAAGACACTTTTCGATTATTATTCTTATTTACTAGCATCTGAAGCCCGGCTAGCTCAGTCGGTAGAGCATGAGACTCTTAATCTCAGGGTCGTGGGTTCGAGCCCCACGTTGGGCTGAAGTCACATTTATGAAGTTTGTTTGAAGTGTAGAGTCCAGGTTGAAGGTGAGCAGAAAGGAATCACCTCCACTGCTGTTCTGGTCACTGAGATGGATTTTATCTGCCAACAACGTTTAATGGGGAAAAAAAGGCTTGTTAAATCTACGATGTCTTAACCTCAAACAAGACTGTGATTTATAACTCATCCATCAGGGACCTCATTTACAAAGAGTGCAATGCACAAAAAATGTCCGTACACCACTTTCTACGCTCACGGTCTGATGTCCAGAAAGTTACTTGAATGTGATAAGTTGTGGTGCTTCATGCACTGATCAATTCTGGCGTATGCACATTTGTAAAGTTTTTTCTGTTGGCGACACTCACTGGCGATGCAGTGAAGTTGTCATGATGTCACATGTGTCCCTGATGGTCTAATGGCTAGGATTTGGTGCTTTCACCACCACGGTCCGGGTTCAATTCCCGGTCAGGGAAGAAATGTCTATTTTTCTCCTTCAGTTGTGTTTATTTTTTGTGCATCTGTCAGATAGTGGCTGCCTCACCTCTTCTTGATTCTGACAATATATATATATATATATATATATATATATATATATATATATATATATATATATATATATATATATATATATATATATATATATAAGCCATATGTATAAAACTTGAATACACCTTACGGTGATACTTGGACACGTCATCAGTGATTGACCCGGGGTCACAGGGTGTTTCTGGTCTTTAACAATCATACATCCTCACCCGGGCGACCCAGCCGGGGGTGATCAATCCCCGGCTTGTGTCCAAGTAGCGCACCACAGATCCCCCTACGGATCCACAGCACCGTGAGGCCTTTTCTGCGACGGTTCTGCATGCTCCCACCTTGTCCACGCCCCTTGCTTGGACATGCCGGCCATCTTGCTGCAGCGTTCCTCCTCCATCTCAGCACGTATCTCCTCTTGGACCAGTTGACGCTTCTCCTTTCCACGAGCGTGGTTGTAGCGTGGCTTGGGAAAGCTGCCAAGGCCTGCCCTCCCAGCTGCCATGGTTCCAACCAAGGTTTTATATATTTAGATAAGTCAGTCACACCTTGTTCAAACACTGGATGTAATTAAAAATAAATAAATGAACAAAGCTCCAAGTGTAGAACATCTCATATATTTTACATCTATTTTTCTCTGCATCATAGTAACCCACTGAACCCCTTGATGGACTGTCTCAGAACTTTAAAACATGGATGAAGCTTCATGAAAACAAGATGGAAGTTATTTGGTTTGGAAGGTGTGCCCGCTATGATCATATTGGTGTACAACCTCAGAGGATATCAGAAAAGGCTCTGTGGCACAATGGTAGCGCGTCTGACTCCAGATCAGAAGGTTATGTGTTCAACTCACATCAGGGTCATAATGAACTTTCAATCTTGTTTTATCCATCCTTACAAGTTCACCAACCAGACAAACTTTAGCTGCAACAGAAAACTTTGATATGTAGCTGGAATTATGAAAGTCTGCACAATCACCTGCCTTGAAGAAAGGAGGAACAATCTTTAAATAAAAGGAATTGCATTTGTTTATCTGATTCTGCAGATTCACACATTCTAGAGTGGTTGTTGTGGCCGAGTGGTTAAGGCGATGGACTCGAAATCCATTGGGGCATTCTAGAGTGGTTGTTGTGGCCGAGTGGTTAAGGCGATGGACTCGAAATCCATTGGGGATTCCCCGTGCAGGTTCAAATCCTGCCAACAACGATTCATGTATGAATGTTAATCTTAATCCTAATCTCAGGGTCGTGGGTTTGAGCCCCACGTTGGGCTGAAGTCACATTTATGAAGTTTGTTTGAAGTGTAGAGTCCAGGTTGAAGGCTAGCAGAAAGGAATCACCTCCACTGCTGTTCTGGTCACTGAGATGGATTTTACTGGCTGAGAATGGTGACATCATCAATGACATCACATGTCTGATGACATTCCAGGGTTAGATGAAAGAATTCGTAATTATGACAATGTATCTGATGCATGTAATATATTTGCCGATGACGATGATAACATGTGCACGTTACCAAATGTAGCAACAGCGCCCTCTGCTGTTTATATTGAAACGCAAACATTTTGCTTAACATTCTGCAGTGTCCATGGTAACCATCCCAATCTCACACACAGTGCAGTAACATCAGAAATGTTTCACCTCTATACTCCAAGACTGACCTACTTAGGTCATCATGTTTTCATGTTCCTGTGGCAGAATTATTTCCCTATTTCTGTTAAATAGCTCCATGACTTGTGTATTCTTCTACCAAGGCCTGAAACTGGGAAAAGGAAACATTTTAAATGAATTATTGTCTCCCTTATGCGCCGCTTGCCGGGTCCTTACCACTGGCAAAGTCCATTGTCCTTGGCTAAGTGTCTTGGCCGTAGCACCCCCCCTCTCCACCGCAATCAATTGAAGTGTGAATGGTGTGAAAATCTGATCCAAACACCCTAGTGGATTTTGTTGTGTCCGTGGCACCTTTTCTTTCTTTTTCCAAAAGTTTGAGTAGCACTCTTGCTGCCACAGGGGTGCTGTGACCCGGATTCGAACCGGGGTTGCTGCGGCCACAACGCAGAGTACTCACCACTATACGATCACAGCTTGAAAGGGTACTTGTACCCAGCTTTAGATATGTGCTCGGTTTCTGCAGTTATGTGAGTGAACACAGTGTGAGGTTGGAAGAAGAGTTTACGGAGGTGTGCCGCCCCTGTCGTCAGGTAAGGGCATTTGCTTCGAATGAGATATGAGGAAGGAAGAGAATGAATAAAAGAGGTCCCATGAAAGACAAACATAATGCATGAGCCGGGGCAGCTTTGGAAACATTATGGAAGACGGCCTATCCTGCGGCACCTTTGAAGTGTACATTTCCGGGCGTACACAGAGACAAATGAAAAAAGCAAGTAAATAAATAAATGACAGAGAAGAAGAAATGTGTACACTACCAAGGTTGTGACTGGGAGAGTATTAAAGATTAGGATTTTTTGAGCTAGCCAGGAGTTGAACCTAGAATCTTCTGATCCGTACTCAGACGCGTTATCCATTGCGCCACTAGCCCTCTTTTATGGTAACATATGGAAACATGTGGAAACACACGTGTCGCAACGACTCAGATGTCCCATCCACAGTAGATGGCAGAGCCATAGCCGAATACAGTAGTGAAATAGAATCCCACTCTGGGCAGATGAAAAATAATGGCAGTCCTTCGAGCCGGAGTTGAACCAGCACCTAAGGATACCTGTTTTACTGGTTCTACAGTCCTCCACTCTACCAACTTAGCTATCGAAGGAGGATGCATGTTGACAGCTCCATGACTTGTGTATTCCACGGACGAGGTGGCCGTACCTTGCAGTTTCTGGACTGCCTCCGAGGTCCTAACACATCCTAACAGGTCCGAACAAGATCAAAGAGATTCCACTGAGGTCCGAACAGATCCGAACGAGGTCCGAACAGATCCGAACGAGCTCCGAACCAATCCGAACGACGTGCTTGGTCACATGATGTAGAGGGGGCGTGGCTATCGCTTTAGAATGTCGGCCATGTTTTTCTCCGCATCACCAGACAACACCAAAAACGGAAAAAGGTTTGAAAACTTGATTAATGCTCATAAAGGCACCGGCACGTAGAAGCCGAATTTCAAAGCGTGTGATAAAACGATGAACAAATTATTTTTCTGTACCGCAAGCCCGTTATTTAACTTGTATTTTCAACTTTCTCGTTAAATAGCCAATTTGCTAATGTATTTTCTGCCTGTGTGTGACGGTGGGTTATGATGCTGATGTGACTGAATCAGAACAACAATAGTAACGTATTCCTTTATTTACTGAATAAACTATGCCGATTTCTCGGGAAAAGCCTTAAGATGTGAAAAAATATTGCCAAATGTCATTGCCCATCAGTGGAATATTAATTTATCTACTATCTGTGGCGTTTTCTCTCCTCCGGTAATGGAGCCTGGTTATACAGTTTGAGCAGAGCAGACAGATGTGTACTGATGTGTAGATCTGTCCACATGTATTAAGCATGCTTAATTGGGCCAAGTTTAATTTTTCGTCAGTGGAATAGTATTTTTACATCTGTCTGTGTGATAATATATATAGCACCTTTCAAACCATACAGTTACAAAGTGCTTCACAACAATAATAAAACAGTAATCTAAAACATAACATAACATAACATAACATAACATAACATAACACATCCATACATAGTTGCATCGGCTCTGTCTGTACAGCCTATAGCTTGATATTATCCTGTTTTATATATACATATATATATATATATATATATATATATATATATGTATGTATGTATGTATGTATGTATGTATGTATATATGTATATATGTATATATGTATATATGTATATATGTATATATATATATATATATATATATATATATATATATATATACATATTTTTTTTTCCACAGAACAAACATTCCACAGAACAAATGAGGCATATGGGTGTTTCTTTCACTGTTTAGATACACCCAGAAGGCAAAGAAAAAGGGCCGTGCGTCAGGAGGACCATGGAGAGCACCCAGGAAGCCCAGTGGTTCTGCTGCTGGACAGCAGGAAGTCCAGTGGTTCTGCTGCTGGACAGCAGGAAGTCCAGTGGTTCTGCTGGACAGCAGGAAGTCCAGTGGTTCTGCTGCTGGACAGCAGGAAGTCCAGTGGTTCTGCTGCTGGACAGCAGGAAGTCCAGTGGTTCTGCTGCTGGACAGCAGGAAGTCCAGTGGTTCTGCTGGACAGCAGGAAGTCCAGTGGTTCTGCTGCTGGACAGCAGGAAGTCCAGTGGTTCTGCTGCTGGACAGCAGGAAGTCCAGTGGTTCTGCTGCTGGACAGCAGGAAGCAGAGAGGTCTCTCCCTGCAGTGAACGCTTCCGGCTGCTTCTGTGCAGCGTTCACACCAATTGATGTTCCTGTCTTTGAGTCTCTGTTTGTCTGTGTGTCTCTGTGTCGTTTAATAAATAGTTTAACAAAGTTTAATATAAAGTTTAATAAATATTTTGAGCGAAGAACAGCCTTCATGTTTTTATTTAATTTCCTCCTGAAAAACAGGATTCATCTATTGAATGTGATTGTAAGAACTACTGCCAGAATTACTTGCATAATCATTTTAAGTTTTATTCACAAAACCCAGCACTCTTTCCCACAGGTTTTGGTGTGTTATCTGTTCAAAGCTGTGGTAGTTGGGATGTTGCCACAAGACACATGGAAATTAAAGTGATGATAAAACCTTGCAATAGGGGCAGAAGTGTGTGTAAACAATGTTGAGAAGATAAGAATAGAGAAAAATATAATGTTCATTTTCCTCCTTTTTTTCCCTCCTTTTCTTTTCCCTCTTTCCCCTCCTCCCTCTTTTTTCTTTTCTTTCCCCCCCTCGGGCAGTCCTTTTAGCCCCATTTTTGGCCGAGTGGTTAAGGCGAAGGACTGCTAATCCATTGTGCTCTGCACGCGTGGGTTCGAATCCCATCCTCGTCGTGCTTGTTTCCTCCACGCTTTGAGGTGTTCCCTAGAGCTACTATGAGGTGTTTTTATCCCAGCATGACATGATGCTGTCCTTGCTTGAAATAACCTAAGATGCTCAGTAGGGGTGTAACGATACACTAATCTCACGATACGGTACGATACACGATACTGAGGTCACGATAACGATACGATACGATATTATAGCAGTATTTTTTTAACAACCTTGAATGAGGAATATATAACTGGAAAAAAATGTCTTTTATTTGAAAGACACATAATACAAAACAATGCTGTGCGTTTGCCTATTGTTACAGTTTGTAATGCTTTATAACTGTTTAAGTTTTAAAGAGAAAGCCAGGCCAACCATTTTCCACAAACTGAACTAAAAGTAAATGTCAGGTTTGCATTATGATCTTCAGTTTCATACAAGTACAAATATTTAGCCACAAACTGAATAGTTTCTCTCATGTATGATTTGACTTTTTTCTTTTCCAGAAATTTAACTAAAATTGAATAAATAAATACAAGTAAATAAATACATACAATTTTACATCATAAAAAGATTTATTCCTGCACACCTTATAAGTGTAAGAGGAGATTCATTTTTGTTAAGAAGGTTATTTTGGTAATTCAGGGTTCATTATTTTGTAAATATATTCTTTATATTCTGTAAATCAGGGACTATAATTACACTAGTCAGTATATCAGTTGTTAGTATGTTTTAGATTGGGCGGAGTGATACAGCACTAGGTGCTGTGTTGATGTTCTGAAATCCTACGCTGTTGAGCGGACATTGAAGTACACGCAAACTCACGCAGAAGTTGTCTCCGTGTTTATCCTACTCACCACCCCAAAAAGGTTTAATTTAATAAGGTAAGGCTTAACTCTACACCAGACTTACATCAGTAAAGGTTCAGAGCTCAAAACAGGACCGCAAAACGGGACTACTTTCTCCTGAGCGGAGGAAGATTTTGGTCCGCGCAGCCGCGGCCGCGGTCGGATGCGCGTTTCTATTCAACACAATAGATTAATATTAATAACATAATATCGCGATACAGGTTGTCACCTCCACGACACGTATCGTGACGTTTTTGTATCGCGAAATTTCGTGGCACGATATATTGTTACACCCCTAATGCTCAGTAGCATTACCTGTAAGCTACACTTTTTCATATAGTATAGGCTGAATTCCAATCTCCGCCCTCACAGACTCACACACTTACGTGCGCGCTCCTGCGACTTATGTATGGGTTTAGGGCTGTCCCATTCCTAAAGTGGTTAAGTGCGCGAGGGCTCCCGGCAGACATTTTGAGCCCTTACTGCCCCCTTCCCGTAAGTCTGCATCTCCGCAGACTTTTGGAAAGGGAATTACCCACAGTTCATTGCGTTGTGACGTAAAAGGAGGTTACCAGGGAGAATGTAAACAAAACAGGGGGGGGAGGAAGAGGAACCATGTGCGACTGAGAGACGAAAGAAGTTCACCTGTAAGTATAAATACATGTCCCACTGGTGATTTAAATTCAGAAACTGTTGTCCCGTGATGATTTTTCAACAGCCCTATTATTTCCTTTACAAACAGGGAGCGACCAACAAACGGAGGGAAGAAAACCAAAAAAAGGACAAATGAAGTTTTGGACTTTCTTCAAGACTAAAGACAAGAAAAGAGGCTGAGGGAGCTGGATGAAAAGGAGCAGGAGAGGGACAAGAAGAGGGATGACCAAGTTAATTGACATTTTTGGGAAGATTGAGGACAAAATGTAGTTTTTTTCATCATGTTTTCATTTATAATTTGAGGTTCAATTTATTTTGTTGTGAGCGTGAGTGTGCATGGTTTGTGTGTTTATATGTGGCCCTGCGATGGACTGGTGACCTATCCAGGGTGTAACCCCTGCCTCTCACCTGAAATGAGCTGGGATAGGCTCCACCAGACCCCTGTGACCCTGCAAAGGATAAAGCGGGTATAGATAATGGATGGATGGAATTTCTTTTGTTTTCATTTTATATTAGACAAATCCTCAGTTGACCTGGTGTTGAATAAACAAGACTTGCTTTTCTTTAATCTGAGTACAGTGTTTGAATTAAGATTCCCTATGTTAACGGAAATGCATACATGTAAATACTAGCAAGATAGTTTTAGATCCAACACAAACAAGTCAGGCAGTAATTTGGTTATTCATTTATTTATGACCACAAAATTTAAACAATTTCAGCAAGTTGTACAAAAACGTTGCAGTAAATAGTGATAATATAACTTAGCTCAGGTTACCATCAACCCCGGTTCAAATCCGGGTCACAGCACCCCTGTGGCAGCAAGAGTGCTTCTCAAATTTGTGGAAAAAGAAAGAAAAGGTGCCACGGACACAACAAAATCCACTAGGGTGTTTGGATCAGATTTTCAGACCATTCACACTTCAATTGATTGCGGTGGAGAGGGGGGATGCTACGGCCCGGACACTTAGCCAAGGACAATGGACTCTGCCAGTGGTAAGGACCCGGCAAGCGGCGCATAAGGGAGACAATAATTCATTTAAAATGTTTCCTTTTCCCAGTTTCAGGCCTTGGTAGAAGAATACACAAGTCATGGAGCTGTCAACATGCATCCTCCTTCGATAGGTCAGTTGGTAGAGCGGAGGACTGTAGAACCAGTAAAACAGGTATCCTTAGGTTGCTGGTTCAACTCCGGCTCGAAGGACTGCCATTATTTTTCATCTTCCCAGAGCGGGACTCTATTTCATCACTGTACTCGGCTATGGCTTTGGCCACTGCCATCTACTTTGGTTGGGACATCTGAGTTGTTACACCACGTGTGTTTCCACATGTTACAAGCAAAAAGGGCTAGTGGCGCAATGGATAACGCGTCTGAGTACGGATCAGAAGATTCTACGTTCAACTCCTGGCTAGCTCAAAAAACCCTAATCTTTAATACTCTCCCAGTGACAACCTTGGTAGTGTACACGTTTCTTCTTCTGTTTTAATTATTTACTTGCTTTTTTCATTTGTCTCTGTGTATGCCCGGAAATGTACACTTCAAAGGTGCCGCAGGATAGGCCGTCTTCCATAATGTTTCCAAAGCTGCCCCGGCTCATGCATTATGTTTGTCTTTCATGGGACCTCTTTTATTCATTCTCTTCCTTCCTCATATCTCATTCGAAGCAAATGCCCTTACCTGACGACAGGGGCGGCACACCTCCGTAAACTCTTCTTCCAACCTCACACTGTGTTCACTGACATAACTGCAGAAACCGAGCACATATTTCATTTCATTTCATTTTATTCTTTATTTCATTCAAAAAACAAAACAATTTAATACAAACACAAATACAAATGTTCCTAACTTATGAATGAAAAGGGAGCAGAAAGAAGAAGAATCGTATCTGATCTGCCCCTTTCACAAATAACATAAATTAATAATAATTAAAAAAAAACAAAAAACTAAGTGAATAAAAACAACTAAAAAAAAATTAAAATAACATTAAATAAAATTACCACCGCCTACGGGTATGTCAATCAAACTCAACATTTTTCGTTATATCTCCTTAACATACAGGCTTTAATCGTTCTTTTGAATGTAATGTTAGATTTGGATTCTTTGTTTTCTCTGTTCAGATTGTTCCATAAATTGATTCCTTTCACAGAAACACAACGTTCCATCAATTTTGTCCTGCATCTTGGTTTTATAAAAATCTCTGTTCCTTTTAAGTTATACTTGCTTTTTCTTTTTTCAAATCTTTTCTGAATGTTGATTGGTAAAGTTTTTTTATGAGCTTTAAACATAATTTGCAGAATACTATGGTCTACTAGTTCATGAAATTTCAACAAATTTAACTGAAGGAATAATGGATTTGTTGGATCTCTATATCGTTTTCTACTAATTATCCTTATGGCTCTTTTTTGCAGAATGAAAATTGATTGAATAAATGTTTTACAGGCATTTCCCCAAACTTCAACACAGTAGGTCAGATATGGAACAATCAGAGTGTTATATAAAATGTACATTGCTTTGTTGTCCAATAAATCCTTAACTTTGTGTAACAGAGCAATTGTTTTTGATATTTTTATCTTTGTATAATTGATATGTGATTTCCAATTCAAATTCTCATCCAGCATGACACCCAAAAACTTGGTTTCTCTTACTCTATTAATTTCAATACCATCTATATTAATTGAAGTGTCTGTTTCTCTTTTTCTGTTACTAAATATCATGAAGTTTGTTTTTTCAAGATTCACTGATAATTTATTTACCTCAAACCATCTTTTTATTTTTTTAAATTCCTTTTTAACCACATTCAACACATATGTTAAATCTTCCCCAGAATAACATAAAGTAGTGTTGTCTGCAAACAAAATACATTTGAGCAGTTTGGAAACATAAACAAAATCATTAATATACAAAATAAACCGTTGTGGCCCAAGGACCGACCCCTGAGGTACGCCACACTTAATAAATTGTGATTCAGATTTGACATTATTTATCTGCACATACTGCTTTCTATTCTCTAAGTAGCTTGAGACCCATTGATGTGCCACCCCTCTGATACCGTATTTGCTCAATTTTTTTAGAAGTATGGTATGATTTATGGTATCAAAGGCTTTTTTGAGGTCAACGAAAATACTTACAAAAAAATGTCTCTTATCAATTGCAGTGCAAATTTCTTCAGTTAATTCCATAAGTGCCATTGATGTGGAGTGATTGGTTCTAAATCCATACTGACCATTGTTTAAAATATTGTATCTGTCTATAAATGTATCTAACCTGACTACAAATAATTTCTCTAATATTTTTGAAAATTGTGGAAGCAAGGATACTGGTCTGTAGTTGGAAAAAACATGTTTATCTCCATTTTTATAGAGTGGAATTACTTTTGCTGTTTTCATATTATCAGGAAATATCCCCGTTGAAAATGATAGATTGCATATATATGTAAATGGTTCAATAACCAATTCAATTATATTCTTTACTAATATCATGTCCATATCTGCACAGTCAGTAGATCCTTTACTTGCACAACCTTTTACAATATTCAGTATTTCTTCTTTTTCTACCTTACCAAGAAAAATGCTATTCACATTATCCATTATTGTGTTTTCATCTGTATTGTCTTTTATTGTTGGTATGTTTGCTGCAAGACTAGGGCCTATGTTTACAAAAAAATCATTAAACTCGCTTACTATTTCAGTTTTGTCATTAATGTCATAGTTATCTTTCACAAAATAATTTGGAAGAGCTGATTTTATTTGATCATGTTTTATTACACCATTTATTATTCCCCATGTAGCCTTTATATTGTTTGTTTGAATGAGACCCAATGCCAGAAAGAGATGGTCGGCCTTCCTGTCCTGTGCACCAAGAAGAGGACTGGAGTGGTTTTCCAAGTCCAAATAATGTTATTGCAAAGTCATACATGTTTCCACCCAGTTTCGAAAAGGGGACCTTTCGCGTGTGAGGCGAACGTGATAACCACTACACTACGGAAACAGACATGCTTTGAAAACGGCGGGCATAAAAATAAAATCCTGTACAAAAACTCTGCTACAATTCTTGACAGTAAGATGGATACTGCAGGTTTTCTCCTGGCTGCTCTCAAAGACTCATGCTGATGTTAACCATTACACCATGGAACCAACTTCTGCTGTTATTGTGGTCTGACATTGTGGTGGTGGCACCTGACAGAGTGCCGTCCATGAGTGCTGTCCATGGTACCGAGAGCGCCTGGGTGTTTAGGGTACCAGGGCCCTGGTCCTCCAGCTCCACGGGCTGGCTCTTTCACTCCGGTGGCCGGTCGGGGGGGAGCTTAACAGCGGGTCCCCGGGTTCGCACGGTGAGCCGGGTCTTTGGGTGGCTCCGGGTCTGGACGGTGAGTCAAAGGTGAGTTGCTGAGCAGCGGGGCGGTGAGCCGGGTTGGTGAGTGGCTTTCAGGGCCGTGCTGTCAGTCTGTGTCCGGGACGAGGCGACGGCGGGCTTAAAAAGAGATTCTCCCAGAGATGCTCTAGATGCTGTCCTAAATAACTGCTCTTTTTACTTCTTCAATGACATTTTCTGTGTGTATATAATCCTACCTCAATCAGAGTTTCCTCTGATCCAGCTGCAGCATCTAGAAGCTTCTTTGGCAGGCAGACAGCAACTGCTAGTCTATTTTCTTAATGACCATTGTTTACTTTACTCAATCATGTAGGTATCATCGTACAAAACAAGACGTCTCCCCGTCGGGGAATCGAACCCCGGTCTTCTGCGTGACAGGCAGAGATACTGTCCACTATACTAACGAGGACAGCTTTTCGCCCAAAGAACTTCCTGATTGCAGGAACTTAATAACTGTGTACCAATGTCATTGGAAAGGCAGTGTCCATCTCCTTTTAAACTCTTATATCGGTCCGCGATTCTCGGCTCTCCACGGCCTCAGCGCGACGGGAATACAGGTGAAGCCCCGCGAGTCTCGGCTCGGTTTGCCGCGAGGCTCTGGTCCAGTTGGTCCGGGGTTCCCCGCACCTCCGGGGACCCCCTCTCAGAACCTCTGCTGCTGGGGTCTGGTGGTGGAGCTAGTGTACGTTAATGGAGAATGACTGGCTTTTGGTCAGTTGTGGAACTGCAACAAAATTAATTTCTGAATGAGACCCAATGCCAGAAAGAGATGGTCGGCCTTCCTGTCCTGTGCACCAAGAAGAGGACTGGAGTGGTTTTCCAAGTCCAAATAATGTTATTGCAAAGTCATACATGTTTCCGCCCAGTTTCGAACAGGGGACCTTTCGCGTGTGAGGCGAACGTGATAACCACTACACTACAGAAACTTGCATGCTTTGAAAACGGCGGGCATAAAAATAAAATCCTGTAAAAAACTCTGCTACAATTCTTGACAGTAAGATGGATACTGCAGGTTTTCTCTTGGCTGATCTCAAAGACTCATGCTGATGTTAACCATTACACCATGGAACCCACTTCTGCTGTTATTGTGGTCTGACATTGTGGTGGTGGCACCTGACAGAGTGCTGTCCATGAGTACTGTCCATGGTACCGAGAGCGTCTGGGTGTTTAGGGTACCAGGGCCCTGGTCCTCCAGCTCCACGGGCTGGCTCTTTCACTCCGGTGGCCGGTCGGGTGGGAGCTTAACAGCGGGTCCCCGGGTTCGCACGGTGAGCCGGGTCTTTGGGTGGCTCTGGGTCTGGACGGTGAGTCAAAGGTGAGTTGCTGAGCAGCGGGGCGGTGAGCCGGGTTGGTGAGTGGCTTTCTGTGGGCTGGCCCTTTCACTCCGGTGGCCGGTCGGGGGGGAGCTTAACAGCGGGTCCCCGGGTTCGCACGGTGAGCCGGGTCTTTGGGTGGCTCCGGGTCTGGACGGTGAGTCAAAGGTGAGTTGCTGAGCAGCGGGGCGGTGAGCCGGGTTGGTGAGTGGCTTTCAGGGCCGTGCTGTCAGTCTGTGTCCGGGACGAGGCGACGGCGGGCTTAAAAAGCGATTCTCCCAGAGATGCTCTAGATGCTGTCCTAAATAACTGCTCTTTTTACTTCTTCAATGACATTTTCTGTGTGTATATAATCCTACCTCAATCAGAGTTTCCTCTGATCCAGCTGCAGCATCTAGAAGGTTCTTTGGCAGGCAGACAGCAAGTGCTAGTCTATTTTCTTAATGACCATTGTTTACTTTACTCAATCATGTAGGTATCATCGTACAAAACAAGACGTCTCCCCGTCGGGGAATCGAACCCCGGTCTTCTGCGTGACAGGCAGAGATACTGTCCACTATACTAACGAGGACAGCTTTTCGCCCAAAGAACTTCCTGATTGCAGGAACTTAATAACTGTGTACCAATGTCATTGGAAAGTCAGTGTCCATCTCTTTTTAATCTTTTATATCGGTCCGCGATTCTCGGCTCTCCGCGGTCTCAGTGCGACGGGAATGCAGGTGAAGCCCCGCGAGTCTCGGCTCGGTTTGCCGCGAGGCTCTTGTCCAGCTGGTCGGGGTTCCCCGCACCTCCGGGGACCCCCTCTCGGAACCTCTGCTGCTGGGGTCTGGTGGTGGAGCTAGTGTACGTTAATGGAGAATGACTGGCTTTTGGTCAGTTGTGGAACTGCAACAAAATTAATTTCTGCATGAGACCCAATGCAAGAAAGAGATGGTCGGCCGTCCTGTCCTGTGCACCAAGAAGAGGACTGGAGTCGGTTTCCAAGTCCAAATAATGTTATTGCAAAGTCCTACATGTTTCCGCCCAGTTTCGAACAGGGGACCTTTCCCGTGTGAGGTGAACGTGATAACCACTACACTACGGAAACAGACATGCTTTGAAAACGACGGGCATAAAAATAAAATCCTGTAAAAAACTCTGCTACAATTCTTGACAGTAAGATGGATACTGCAGGTTTTCTCCTGGCTGCTCTCAAAGACTCATGCTGATGTTAACCATTACACCATGGAACCCACTTCTGCTGTTATTGTGGTCTGACATTGTGGTGGTGGCACCTGACAGAGTGCTGTCCATGAGTGCTGTCCATGGTACCGAGAGCGTCTGGATGTTTAGGGTACCAGGGCCCTGGTCCTCCAGCTCCACGGGCTGGCTCTTTCACTCCGGTGGCCGGTCGGGAGGAGCTTAACAGCGGATCCCCGGGTTTGCATGGTGAGCCGGGTCTTTGGGTGGCTCCGGTTCTGGACGGTGAGTCAAAGGTTTGTTGCTGAGCAGCGGGGCGGTGAGCCGGGTTGGTGAGTGGCTTTCAGGGCCGTGCTGTCAGTCTGTGTCCGGGACGAGGCGACGGCGGGCTTAAAAAGCGATTCTCCCAGAGGTGCTCTAGATGCTGTCCTAAATAACTGCTCTTTTTACTTCTTCAATGACATTTTCTGTGTGTATATAATCCTACCTCAATCAGAGTTTCCTCTGATCCAGCTGCAGTATCTAGAAGCTTCTTTGGCAGGCAGACAGCAACTGCTAGTCTATTTTCTTAATGACACTTGTTTACTTGACTCAATCATGTAGGTATCATCGTACGAAACAAGAAGTCTCCCCGTCCAAAGAACTTCCTGATTGCAGGAACTTAATAACTGTGTACCAATGTCATTGGGAAGTCAGTGTCCATCTCCTTCTAAACTTTTATATCGGTCCGCGATTCTCGGCTCTCCGCGGTCTCAGCGCGACGGGAATACAGGTGAAGCCCCGCGAGTCTCGGCTCGGTTTGCCGCAAAGCTCTGGTCCAGCTGAGGCGAACGTGATAACCACTACACTACGGAAACAGACATGCTTTGAAAACGACGGGCATAAAAATAAAATCCTGTGAAAAACTCTGCTACAATTCTTGACAGTAAGATACTGCAGGTTTCAATTTTTGCTTGAAAATAAAAAAAGAAGAAATAAAACAGCGAGCTTTACTTTCTCAAAAAAAATTACAACATATATATATACATATATACATATATATATATATATATATATATATATATATATATATATATATATATATATATATATATATATATATATACATACATACATACATCTATACACATCTTAACATAAACAATATAATAATTATTCAATATATACCATTTTATATACATACATTACCGGCTGGGTTAAAATAAAACAAAACCTGAAGGTAAAGTGTCATCTACCCTGGGCTAGTTTGAGCAATAAAAAGAAAGCAGTGACACTGAATTGGGATTCAGAAGATTCTACTTCAGTCATGTTGTTCTTCTTCCTTAATCTTATACAAAAACATCTAAACAGGTATGAGACATTTAAAATTGCTGGTTCAAACACTTGTAGAAATGGTCTTCATGGCTGTTGTGCTTCAACATTTGTTGTGTTATTTTCTTGTTATTCTTATTTTATTCATGTAAAAATGTGCTTTATAAAACAGAGCTGATCAGCAGTTTTCATTCACCATAAAGTTTAAAGATTATTTACATTGAGTGTGGGTGCATTGCCTACAAATTGTTCAACTGGTCCAGATGAAGCTGATATGCTGCACCTGGGCAGCAGAGGGAGGAGCTGAAGGGAGCCTGACTGAGCGTCCTGGGGCCTGTACTACGAAGCAAGTTCAACATACCCAGGATATCTTTTCCTTATCCAGATTCACTAAGCGGGACAATTGCAATCACACTAAGCGGTCACACGACGGTGGTTATCAACTCGGTATATCAACCCAGGTTTCTCCAATCTGGATATGAGCGCGTGCACATAAAAGGGGCGGTGTTTTCAGCACATGACCAATCGCAAGCATGGAGAAGTCCGCTGTCAGAGCCGCTTATTTCAGTAGCGAAGAGCAAACAATAATTTTACGGAAATATGATGAGTATAGGCATATAATACAGGCAAAAAGCAACACAGTTGCAGCTGCAAAATGCAGGAAAGACAGCTGGCAAAAGATCGCTGACTGTATAAATGCGTAAGTTCATAGGGATATAAACATCACTGCCCCATCATTAGGGCATAAGTAGATCTGACTATAATTACAGTTGTCTATTCTGTTAAATGCATGTGTTGCTTAGATGTATTCGTATGGCGTGTATGACAATTGTAGCCTCATTCCTTCAGCTGCAACCCCAGCGGAGTGAAACGCACATGGGAGCAAATAAAAAATAAATATAAAAACATCATTCAAAGCGGTAAGTAGGCTCACTTTCATATCTTAGAAGAACAACAAGTACAAGGCTTTAGTGTTTCTATCACTCTCTGTTTTAGGATGATATCGGTATACAAAAGCACAATGAAATAGCATTGACATTAGGAGGGTCCCTGAATACGCGTTCTCTTCGGAGGGATCCTCTCACGATCCGCGCACCAAGCTCCACTGGGGTCTCTTCGAAAGGGCATGCCATTTTCCAAGAGAGCTGATTGGTCAGTGGGCGGTGCTTTTATACCCGGTGATCTGTATCTGGAACATAACCTGCTCCGGAGCAGGTTAGCGGTTCAGCATAAGTTACCATGGCGATGTACCCCGCTAAGAAGTGAACCACCGTCGTAGTCCTGAAAACCCAGGGTTAAACCTGAAGTTACCTCGCTAACCCCAAATCCCGCTTCGTAGTACAGGCCCCTGTGTGTGTTCAAAACACCCCACTACGTTTGGAAACATTTGCAACGTTGTGGATAACGTTGGCTTTCGGTGGAAGATTCATACTTCACCCTAACCTCTCGGTCACCTCAGAGGAGCAACTCGTGGACCACATGGCCTAATGGACAAGGCGTCTGACTTCGGATCAGAAGATTGAGGGTTCAAGTCCCTCTGTGGTTATAGAGCCTTCAGATAGTTAGACCTGGTCTCCTAGCTAGCATTCATTCTTTACAGGTCACTTTGGTTTAGCTACCCTCACGGAGGGTACGGAGTTCAATAATACACACAATATTTCATCATTTAAAAAAGGGTGGCATCTAAAACATTCAGGATGAAAGGAAAAATTGGGAACGCTCCACGATTGTGCGTGTCATCCTCGCGCCTCCCTGAGATCCTTCTTCTCTGTTCCAATTATTCCATTTCTTGTTCCAGTTTCCACCAGCCAATCACAGGCCCGGGTTGTTCCAATTTCGAGAATCAAGCTTGAGTCGACCAATCAGAGCCCGAATTTGTTCCAAATTTTATGGCTTCACTTTTTGTAGGGGTTTCCCCGTCTCGCCTTCGGTAAGTAAGGACATATACAATATTTTCCAATAACTAGTTAAACCAGGTGGAACATGACCACAGAAACCGTGGTGTTTTTCCAACTTTATATTGTAAAATGACCGAGTTTGGGCCGGTTAAATCGACGCAGAGCCTACGGCGTAGCCTACAGGCTGATTTATGGTTCTGTGTTAAATTGACGCAGACCCTACGGTACGCGGCGACGCAAATGGTTTCAGTTTTGTTTTATTTCATTTTATTTGTAATGTTATTATTACTGCTGTCTCAGTTTGAACGAGGTTGCAGAATATATAACTGGATCTGCTGTAAAGGGCAGTGTGTATTATGGTTACTTTACTATTTTATCATGTTATTTTACTTCTGTTATTATTATTACTCAGTCTGCATTTCGTTTATCCTGTAAATGGTCCTGGGGTCCATTTCACAAAGCAGGTTTAGTGAAAACTCTGAGTCTGTTAACCCTGAAATGAGGGAAACTCTGAGTTTTCCGTTTCACAAAGGGAGGTAACTCAAACCAGAGAAAGAGGAGTAACTCTAGCCCGTTTCACAAAGAGAGGTAACTTAAGCTCTCGGTCAGTTACCGTAGTAACAGACTCTCTGAATCTAACCTGGTCAGTTACCGTAGTAACAGACGCTCTGAACCTAACCTGGTCAGTTACCGTAGTAACAGACTCTCTGAACCTAACCTGGTCGGGACCAGGTTTATATCGTGAAACCTGGAGTTTCTCTGCGTCTCCGTCTCTTTCAGAGCCGCACGCACATTTGATTTCCTCATTCATTCAGTCAGCAGGCGAGTTTTGGCAAAGTTCTGCCGTCTGTCATTAAAAACAGAGTCAGTATATATATTAGAAGTCCATTGTCACGAACACGGCATGTCCTTTTGATGAAGACACAATTGATGAAGGTGCAGAATTAATGCGCAGAGAATAAAATATTCGTCGGGAGATGGTTATCAGACCGCGTAATACATGTACATTATACATAGTCTCATTACACGCAAAGCAATATATGTTAATCCTTTATTTGTTATAATTTTGATGATTGAATTGTTTAATGATTTCATAATATATTTTAATTTTTTGAGATTTTTTTATTTGGGGTTTTCATAAACTGTGAGCCATAATCATTAAAATTATAACAAATAAAGGCTTGAAATATCTCACTTTGCATGTAGTGGGAAATAATATTTGTTTCACCTTAAGTTGAATTTACTACGAATGAAGTTTTGCAATATATTCAAATTTTACGACCTCCACCTGTATATTATTACATGAATAAATAAGAGCATAATACAGGGGTCTCCAACTCCGGTCCTGGATCCACCTATCCAGCATGTTTTAGGTGTCTCCCTGCATGAACACACCTGATTCTAATCAATGGTCGTCATTAACTTGTCATCAAGGTCCGGACAGTTCTGTTGTTGACACAGCTCCTTGTATCATGGTGTGCTGAAGCAGGGAAAGATCTAAAACATGCTGGATAGGCAGAGCCGGATTAAATAAATGGACTACACTAGGCAGACTGTGATTTTTGGGCCCCCCTCCATCGATGTTATTTATTAAATCTTAAACTTACCAAAGTTACTAATAAAACTTAATTCACATTTTACATAGCATAGTCATAGTCAAGTTGGTTCTTTGTATTCCAAAATAAGTCATGTGTTGTATATTAAACAGTCTATCAGACTATTTTTAGATTTTTATTATTTATACGTTATTACAACACTCTATTAAATGCTATTAAATTATCCTTATCTTATCGATTGTGAGCATTTTGCAGAAAATCTTAATTAAATGTGTTGATTAAATTGAATAGTTAAATAAGAAGTCAAATCTACAAAGACCAATAAAATTTTCAGTAAGACAAAGTGTGCTGTAGTATGTATGTCTGTATGTGTATGTGTATGTGTATGTGTATGTATGTGTATGTATGTGTATGTATGTGTATGTATGTGTATGCAGAGCCGTTTGGGAGATTTGCGAGGCCCTGTGTGAAATGGCCAGGGGGGCCCTCGCAAAATTTTGGGGTTTTTCGGGTCGGATCGGGTGTCTATATGCGCAATTTTAACTCTCCAATTAGCTAAATACTGGATACCTTCCCCTGCCTCATCATCATCTGGGCTTGCCTCGACGCGGGGCCCCACGGCTGCTTGAGACCCAGGCGGATCGGTGTTTTTTGTAACAAATTTATCAAACGTGCCTTTCAGAGAGGCATTAAACTCTTTCATTTTCTTTCGTTTTTTTCTTTTTTCATCCCCTGATGGAAATTTCCTGAATCTGTCTCGTTCTCTCGACATTGTGTGACAGTTTGTTCCAGCTCCACCGTCTGGATCAGAGCAGCTTGTGTCTGCGCTTGGTCAGATCAGTTGTATTGAACAACAGACACGCGTCATCATTGCACATATATTTATTGATATGCACAGACTAGTACATATTTAGGTCTGTAATGGAACGTGTCTGTTGATATTTATAAGGGAAAAAAGGAAAAAAAAGGAAAAAAATAAATAAAAATTGGGGAAAAAAAAAACGGCCCATAGCGCGAGGCCCCTTGGCCCCTTTTTTTGTCCCTCTGTCTGGGCCCCCCCTGTCAATCGGGCCCTAGGCACGTGCCTAGTTTGCCTTTGCGTTAATCCGGCTCTGTGGATAGGTGCTCTCCAGGAACAGGGTTGGAGACCCCTGGCATAATATGTGTCTGTATTGGTTCAATACGGAACGCAACTTTTAATTCCCAATTACGGAACAATTCCGTATTTCAAGGGACGGGTGGCAAGCCTATTATCATAAACCTGTCCAAGCCATCAAGGAGTTCCACAGGATTGCAGGTGAATGATGTGGAGATCTGTTAAATTAATTTTATATTATTCTACTGCGGTGTTACTCTTTTTTCGAAAAACATGTTAAAATTCGCCAGATGCGCGCATTAAAATCTCTAATTCCATTCGGGGGAAAAAGGACATGGCGTGAAGTATGTGGATCTTCAGATGCAAACTAACGTTTCCTCAAAAGGGATTTTGTAAATTGAAAAGATAAATAAAGTTAAAAAGAAAAAAAAGAAAAAGTATGTCGCTCTTTTGTTGTCGCCGGTTGCCATGGTGAATCCTTGTATCAGCGCTCTACTGATGATGGCTTTTTATTTCCCTCACGCACGAGCTTAACTCCAGGTGAAACTACTTAGAGTTGAGTAAATTACCTCAAATCCGCTGTTCTGGAACCGAAAACTCAGAGTTTCCGATCTCAGAGTAGATCAACTAAGAGTTCAGGATTAGACTCAGAGTTTGTTGAACCTGCTTTGTGAAACGGACCCCAGAACCAGAACCAGGAGATGGACCAGAACCAGAACCAGGAGATGGACCAGAACCAGAACCAGAACCAGAACCAGAACCAGAACCAGGACTCCTCATCCAGCAGGACTAAAGCTGTTGGTCTGCAGGTCAGTGTTCGGGTCCAGAACCAGAACCAGAACCAGAACCCGCTCGTTCTCGGTCCGTCTGTTTCCTGCTGACGAACCAAACCAGAATCGTAGAGACGTCGCATGAAGAGCGTTTGCTCATTAACATCATGTCGCCCTGGGATCAAATAAGATCCAGTTATATATTTTAAATGGGAGAGCAATTCAATCTTAACTGTAAAAAGTAAACTAAATAAGTTCCTACTTGATGTTTAGAGGTTTGTTGCTGCTGCTGATGTTACTGATGCATTTTCACATCCTCACATTAAACCCACACAAATGTCAACCTAGACATTAAAACATAGAATAGAATAGAAAGCCTTTATTGTCGTTATAATAATATAATGAAATTAAGCAGCCGCTCCATAAAAGTGCACTCATGTAAAAGGCTATTTAAATACTGTTATGACCACCTGGCTCACGGTAGATCACAACAAGTAGGGAGACCACACAGGTAAACCATTTCATGTATTTATTAAAAATAAGGCCCTAAGGTACAAGGTAACTAAAGATAATAATGTGCAAAGTAACAAGAAACAACTAAGGGAAAAATGGTTGGCCGTTGGTTGGCTGACTCCCTGTCACAGGCAGGGAGGGAGAGAGACTGGCGGCCCTGGAACCCTCTCCTTAAATACCCTCCCAGGCAATCAGACCCAATCCTGTGCACCTGGATTGGACCTGACCTGAAAGGCAAAAATGAGGAAAGCACCAAGGAAACAGCGCCTCCCCCACCACACAGGAGGAGGACAGCTATTCCCAATACAGAGATACATAACACCCCCCCCCCTTAAAACAGAGGCCCCACACCATGGCCTCTGTAAATAAGGCTTTCAGTACTGCCTACACCAACAAAAAACATGACCCACTATTACCATTTACCAGTACTGGTGGTAACTAGTTTGACTATGTACACATAGAACTCATGGTCAATTGGGGGTCGGACTCCACCCTGCTGGTTCACCCCTACACACCTCCACCCACCACTGCCCAGCCACCCGCAACTCCTGGTACCGGGAGAGCATCTTTAAGGAGGAAAGACAAGGTTAGATGGGATATTGTGAAGAGCAACTGAAAGGGGAGGAACCGGCTCACTCCAACCCCTCGGGCGCACGTGACAACGCATCTGCTATTACGTTGTCCACACCACGTATGTGCCGGATGCTCAGGTTGTAAGGCTGTAGAAAAAGCGTCCACCTCATCAGCCGCTGGCTCGGACTCTGCAAAGAGTGAAGGAAGGTTAGGGGATTGTGGTCTGAATACACGACTACTGGATGGACTCCCCCACCCACATACACATCAAAATGCTGCAGAGCCCACACCAGCGCTAACGCTTCCTTCTCTATCGTCGAGTAGTTTAGCTGGTGGCGGTTAAACTTCCTTGAAAAATAACTGACTGGCCGATCCACCCCTCCACCATCAGTCTGCAAAAGGACACCCCCAGCCCCAACCTGACTAGCATCTACTTGTAACCTGAATGGCTGATCTAGTCTAGGCGCTGCCAGGACAGGAGCTGTACTCAACAGCATCTTCACCTGGTCAAAAGCCTGCTGGCTGGCAGAAGACCACTCAAACCTAACCTTCTTCTGCAGTAGGCCGGTCAGTGGGGCAACCACCGTGGAGAAGTTTGGACAGAAACTTCTATAATAGCCGACCATTCCTAAGAAGCGTCTAAGCTCAGTCTTGGAAACAGGAGGTGGGAACCGATCGATGGCTTGGACCTTGGCCCTCACTGGTTTCACCTGACCCTGGCCCACTACTTTCCCCAGGTAGGTTACTGTAGCCCTTGCAAATTCACACTTGGCTAAGTTAATCGTGAGGTTGGCCTCCTGGAGTCGTACCAAAAGCGCATGTACACGATCCATGTGCTGCTCCCAAGTATCGCTGTAAACTACGACATCATCTAGGTATACGGCTACGCCCTCCAGCCCTGCTACTACCCCGTTCATCAAGCGCTGAAAAGTGGCGGGCGCATTCCGTAACCCAAAACTCATAACCTTGTAGGAGTAAAGGCCGGATGGTGTGATGAACGCAGAGATCTCTTGGGCACGGGGAGTCAGTGGGACCTGCCAGTAGCCCTTTAGCAGATCAAATTTACTCACATATCTGGCAGATCCCACTGCATCCACACAATCCTCCATCCTAGGTAAGGGAAAGGAGTCAGGTTTGGTCACAGCATTTACTCTTCGGTAATCTGTGCAAAATCTGTCAGTCTTGTCTGGTTTTCCTACCAGTACACATGGAGAGGCCCAGCTGGAGTTTGAAGGCACCGCCAACCCATTGTCAATCATATACTGAACCTCAGCATCCAGGCGGCGGCGCTTCTCCAGTGGGATCCGGTAGAACCTCTGGCGAATTGGCTCCGCCTCTCCCACATTGATATCGTGCTGCACTAAATGGGTACAAGAAGGAGTATCAGAAAACAGGGAGGGGAAAGCAGCTAAGAGCTCTGACAACTCCCTGCCTTGGTTCTCTGGCAAATGACCAACTAGACCACCCAGGTCAGCTAGCATCTCAGAGTTTTTGAGCCGAGGACGCAGCACCCCATCTGCAAACCCACTCACATCCTCCTTCTCCTTTTCCTCCTCTACCGCTACTGAAACCGCTGAAGACAGCTCGTGAGCTGTGGTAACTAACATAGCGGGCTTGACCTCCTGTTCTGTACCTGCTCCGGAGTTAGACACACGAGCGTAGTAAGCCTTTAGCAAGTTTACATGACACAATTGAGTTGACTTTTTCCGGTCAGGAGTACTTATCAGATAGTTCTGCTCAGAGACCTGCCGAACCACTGGGTACGGTCCAGTGAACCTGGCCTGGAATGGGGAAGCGGGGATAGGCAGCAACGCCAGCACTTGGTCTCCAGGACAGAAAACTCGAGGCTCTGCTCGGCGGTCATAGTATCGCTTCATCTTGGTCTGGACGGCGGTCAGATGCTCTCCTGCCAACTTAACCGCCAGATGTAACCTACGGTGAAAACCATTCACGTAATCAATAAGCTTTACAGGTGGCGCTGCAGGCTTTAGGCCATCCTGCAAAACCGCCAGGGGACCCCTCACTTTATGTCCAAACACCAACTCGCTGGGGCTAAATCCCGTACTCTCCTGCACCACTTCTCTAGCGGATAGCATAAGCCAGGGTAGCCCCTCCTCCCAATCCCCTTTAAGCTCAGTACAATAAGCACGCAGCAGCGATTTAAGAGTTTGATGGAATCTTTCAAGAGCCCCCTGGCTCTGAGCATGGTAAGCGCTAGCTTTATTGTGCTTTACTCTTAACTGGCGTAGAACTTGGGCAAACATCTGTGATGTGAAATTGGACCCCTGGTCGCTCTGTATGACCCTGGGAATACCAAAGATAGATATGAATTGGGTCAAAGCTTTCACAATGCACCGTGTGGTGATGGAGCGTAGCGGATACACCGCTGGGTAACGAGTGGTCTGACACATTACCGTCAACAGGTAGATGCACCCTGACTTAGATGGAGGGAGCGGCCCCACGCAGTCGATGATGAGATGCTGGAATGGCTCGCTCTCTGCGGGAATAGGATAAAGAGGTGCAGGTTTAATGATCTGGTTAGGCTTACCAGTTATCTGGCAGGTATGGCAAGTCTTAATAAACCGTGTAACCTCCTTCCTCAACCCCGGCCAGAAGAAATACCGTAGCAACCTATCACAGGTCTTCCTAACCCCCATATGTCCTGCTACATCACCATGGGCTGTCTCCAAAACCACGTCCCTGAACTTTGTAGGAATGACTATCTGGAACACTGGATCACCTACAGAACAGTCATCATAAGGAAGCCACTTACGAACCAGCACTTCATCCAGTACAAAGTACCCATGTGCCAAACTCTCCATCTCTTCTGTGGACTTGACCTCACCGAACAAAGACTTCAGTTCAGGGTCTTCCTGCTGGGCGACGACCAGCTCACTTTTAGACAGGGAAAGAGGCAGATCAGTTAGTTGAACAGTACTCTGTTTAGATGGCTCTCTAACTCCGTCGTCAGGCCCTGCTCCCCCCATGGAGCAAGTCACCGCACAAGCAGTGAAAACTTCTGGAAACTCTTTCTCACTACTGTCTGGACCAGATAAAACTGTCGGCCCAGACGTCACTATGGGAGGTGGTGGTGGAACCCCCTCCCACACCCTCCCTCCAGCCAGATCATTTCCTAGGATGACTGATACACCCTCCACTGGCAGGGATGATCTAAGGGCGACTGCCACTTCCCCCTTTACCAATTCAGAGTCAAGTTCGATCTTGTGCAAGGGAACTGGCCAAGTATGCATCCCCATGTCTCGGATTAACACACTTCTCCCCAGGCTTGACCCCTCAGAAAATTTTAACACTGAGTCAAGAATGAAAGATACTGACCCCCCCGTGTCACGCAGTATCTTCACAGGTACTTTCTGTGAATTACCCGCCAATGAAACAAAACCTGTTGTGATAAAGTGACTGTAATCAGGAGGTACCTTATTTGGATGTAGGAAGTCAGGGCCCTGTGAGACGCTTGGACGGTTGCTGCTCACAGAAGGATTTGGTAGAGCAGTCGCCATCATAGACGGTTTTACCTTATACGCCTCTTCATCCGGGCCCACACCCCCCTGTCCCCCACTGACATATACTGACATGGCTTGAGGTCGAACAGTAGATAACCCCTTACCACTATATCTTTTACCTTTAAGCACAGGGCAATCTTTCTTCCAATGCCCCTTTCCCAAACAATAGTTGCATGCAGAATCTGAACCCACCTTAGTTGGACTAGCATGTTCATGCTTTGTACGATGAGCTGAGAATCCAGAACTCCCACTGGGGAACCTAGCACGGTAAGGAGGCTGGAGGCCACCGCTCTGCTCAGTTCTGTAGCCATAGCCTCCTCCACCATGGCCACGGAAATCACTAGCTTGACCTTTATAAGTCAACACAAACTCATCTGCCCACTTAGCGGCCTCAAGGGCTGTTTTAGGTTTACGCTCATTCAGATGATTTACAATACGTTCAGGAGTGATATTCTTAAACTGTTCTAGCAGCAAAACCTCACACAGGTCATCCAGAGTCTTAACTCCTGCTGCCTCACGCCAACGTTTAAAGTGACTTACCAGCTCCCTTGTTACCTCCACATAAGTCTGCTTCTCAACTTTCCTCCAGTTCCTGAACCGCAACCGGTATGCTTCAGCACACAGTTCATAAGACAAAAATATAGCAGCCTTTACTTTATCATACGACTTCCTATCTGCAGGGTCAAGTGCTAAATAGGCCTCTTGAGCTTTAAGTGGCAGTACACTCTGAATCAGTGCTGTGCGATCAGCATCGGACCAATTTCTCTCATCGGCCAGACTTTCAAATAATGAAAAGAATACATCAGGATCTCTTTCATTAAACTTTGGTAAGAGTCGAACCATGTCTCCTAAAGTGTCCCTACGCCTACCGTCAGACCCGTCACCCGCAGCGGGTCCCGGCTGGCGCACTCTCTCCAGCTCCAGATGTGCCTGGCGCTCTCTCACCTGAAGCTCCTGTAGCCGTATCTGCATCGCTAACAGCTCCTTTTGCTCTGCGAATGATAAGCCTGTACTCATACTGATTCCCCCCACCGCACCTCCAAGAGGCACCATGGGCGGAGACTTTTCATGGCCTTCCAATATGCCCTGGGTCATCAACTCTCTCTGTATGGCTGCCACCACTTCCGGCTTCTTCGACCGACCAGGCACAACATCAAGACTCAGTTCATAATGCTCAATAATTCGCCACAACTCCTCAACCTTTAACTGCTGTAACAACTTAATTGATGGGGCTCCCAAAAATTCCCTCACAGGATCCATTTCACCACAAGTCTTATGACTACAAACGCGCAACCAGTAACTGATAACCAGTAATCAATAGGCAACCAAGGCCACAATGTCAAACCAAATTCAAACCAAATTCAAACCAAATTCAAACCATTTACCAGGCCATCACTATCATAAGTATAGACAAAAGACCCTGTTATCAACTATAATACCCCAACATGGGACGGCGAGTAGCTTTACTTAGCGAGAGAATGAAGCGAAAGAGCTGCCCCGCGTCTAACTCAAAAAAAATCCCTGACTAACCACAACCTAGTCTTCAGTGCGCTCATAGCAGCTTAACTACCAACAGTACCCTAATGGCACTGCTGAATAGCGCCCCGGCTTACAGCACACCAAAAACAACAAACAAAAAAAACAAACAAGCGTTAAGCGCTTCTCCTCCTACCACGGGGGTTCACGTAGCTCATGGTATCTAAACCACACGCTTCAGACAAAAGGTGGGCGACAACAGTAACCCTGTCTACTCACCATCCAGCTGAGGATCATAACCGATAACCAGGTCACCACTCAAAAGGAGGAAAGTGGCCACAGTCCTCCCCTGCTGCAAGCCAAGCAAATCAAAATTTACTAAGGCAAACCAAACCACTTATTGAGCAATCAAACAAACTAACCAAACACTGTGAGTCTCCTACACAAGTACTACCAAACTATCCAGGCATTAGTAAGGTACTGACAACCTTACCAACTTCCCGGACGAGCGCCCCATTTGTTATGACCACCTGGCTCACGGTAGATCACAACAAGTAGGGAGACCACACAGGTAAACCATTTCATGTATTTATTAAAAATAAGGCCCTAAGGTACAAGGTAACTAAAGATAATAATGTGCAAAGTAATGTTGTGCAACTCATAGGTAGCTTGGCTGTCCAGTTATCAAGGCTAATGATAATTCTATTAAAGAATTATTAATAATTAATAAAGTTGACTATTTATCAAATTGTATTATCAAAAATGATAATTCTCGTAGGGGCACCACCGCCGGGGCCTTACTTCCGGTGGGATTCGATAACTAACAGCAGAAAATCAGTCTCATTATGATTTGAATTATCCTGCAGAACAGCAAATCTTACAGAATAACAGTGAAGGCGTGATGTCCGAACACTAGGCTCTGCTTAAACAAATCAATTTGTGACCAAATCTTGCATGAAATAACACAACCACTCATAAAGAAATCAATCAGAATTTATTTACATACGGGTGTCAAAAGATGATAAACGCAACACCCAAATAAACCTGATGGCAGAAATGGCTTAAGTATCCATAAAACAATTAATTAACTAGAAAAACAACAATCAATAAAATGAAACATAAACGTTAAATGCATGGAATGAAAAAGAAAAGAAATCAAGCAATAATAACGAAGATACAGAACATCTACAGTTCAAACGGGGCTCCTGTGGTCTTTTAAAGATGGACGCGCCCTCTTGGCCACGTGCAATTAGAACGGATGGTGATCCCGGTGTTAAACCGTGATCAACTGCAGAAAACAGCGCCTTAAAACATGAATGACTAGCAGAAAGTAGTGACTACAAATTAATGAAAACAGTCCTTATAATGATGGTGGTGTAATCTCAGCTCTGAACACAGATTTAGCTCTGTAACACTCTTAAGTTACTGATAACCCAGGTCTCACAATCTCACACACAGTTCTGAACACTCTTAAATCCTACTGATCACTGCTACGCGGGCTCACGTCTCCTCTGGGATCCGGAATCGGGTGCCTGCGGGTTTGTGACTGGGTTCGCGGTCCTGCTGGGGTTTCGCAGTCAGGCTATCGCGTCCCGTCCCTTCCCCTGAAACGGATTAGACAGCGGCGGGGCCGCCTCGTGCCGGGCCGTGGTTCCGGACCAAACGGAGGCTCACACGCATTCCTAGGCGCGGCGGGGGGGACCGGTCTTCTCCTGCCGTGCTTCCCTCTCTGCGCCGGTCGCCGACGCGCGGCCGTCCGGGCCCCGGGAGAGCTCACGCCGGGCGAGACGCCGGCCGTCCGTCCCCGATCCCTGCGCCGGTTCGCAGACAGGGGCTCGGAGCGGGGAGGGGGGTTCAGTCAGAGAACTCAATCGCAGCTGTGTCCCGATCTGGTTGCCGGGAGCGCGTGGGCGTCGGAAGCTTGGATCTGTGAACTTAAAGAGGAACAGAGTTTAGTGAGAAATCGGAGCCTCCCGGGGGACCGCGGCTTCAACGGCCGGACCCGCAGGGCCCGGTCCAGTGCGGGCCTCCTGCCTCCCCCCAGCCCGGGGGGAGAGAGAGGAGATGGGATGCTTTGGCCTGGCCAAAGATCCAGCGCCGATGAGATGAAGTTGAGAAGGGTAGAAGAGGAGAAGAAGAGAGTCAATGGGAGCCGGAGCTCCGCAGGCCCGGTCCGTTGCGGGCCTTCCGCCTCCCCCCAGCCGGGGGGAGAGAAGGGAGATGGGATCCTTTGGTCCTGCTGCTCAGGAAGAGAGGTTGATCGGAAGAGAAGAGAGCGAAAAAGAAGCAGCGGCAGGGGTTTTGATCCTACGCGCGCTGCAGTGACGTCATCGGTGCCTCATTGCGATTGGATGCGCGCGCTTTCAGGCGCCGCCCCATCCCGCAAGGCATGCTGGGATTGTGGTTCATGGCACGGTCGCCATTTTATGAGGCACATTAAAGCCAGTTCCAGGCTGGGGGGGTTGCTGGTAGGTTTTGTGTCTGTCCAAAGAGGCCTGGTTTTAGGGCTCCGCTGCTTCCCGACCCCTGCTTAGGTGTCATAAAACCCCAAGGAAGTCTGTTTTCCCTGGCAGAAACCCTGCTGGGTCCTTGTTTTGATCTCCGGCCATGCAGTGGGGTCGTAAACGGACTATCTCGACCCAGGCCGAGATAACCAGGAGTTAGCAGCAGGGGGTCGCAGGACTTCAGGAAGAAGGGGCAAAGTCTGGTTTTACAGGTCCTCAAAATCACAAAATATTCATACATTTATAAGTCCAGATTTCACATGGGCGACGCACAACATCCCCCCTTAGAATCGAAAACCGGAATGCAGGGTCTGGTTGTCGAATCTAACAACGGTGCACCAGTCCATGTGGTCATAAACTCTGGTTGGGGGCGTGAGGCTAGCCTGGTTAGTCCACTAGGCGAGCAATGCACAAAAATATGAAAAGAAAAACATATTCAAAGCAATAACCTCATTCATTTACCTAACACAGTGATATCACTCTTAAAGTGCGGTAGATGAAAGATAAAAGGAGGGGTTAGTTAGGTTTCAGTATGTACACTGTACCTAAAATCAAAAACCAACAATTTAACCTTTGATTAATTGCTAGGCGACAAAAACACACAAATTAACTTATGTCGGCTATGGAAGCCTGGAAATTGTGTGTAGGCGTGAATTTTTTTTAACGCCCCAAAGTATCCTACCCCCCTTTCAGGTGTGGAGCGGGCTTCCACTTCTGGGTCAGAAAAATTGCGAGGGGGCCGCTGCATAAAGATAATGCAGCTGTTCAGTGTTCTTTGGCTAAAAGGTCAACCGTGGGACCCCCCTCGCTCTGAGGTACGGCGTCTGCGCCTTGGTTGTTAATCGTGATCTGTTCTCCTCTGGTTTACTTTAAGAAAACGCTGAGCTGCTTCTTCAGCGTCAGTAACAGTGAAAACTGGGAAGGGCCGCAGCTCCTTTCGGGTAATTAATTTTTGGCTTACTCACGGTGGCGTGACCAGGGGGCTCAGGGGGATGAGATGACCGGGCTCGCCACCTTTTTGGGTCCAGCCTAAGGACAGACTTGCCTGTCCGTCGATCTCTATCAGCCTGCATGTCCACCTCTGCTGGTTCTCCGTCCACTGCGATGAGCTCTCTGCCATTAATAACCACACCTCAGCTCACGGTCCAGGCCCCAGCGCTTCGCTTGGGATTCTGGCAAGAGATTACACTTATTAACGAAGTCAGCTCACGTTATCACCCAGATTAGAAGAAATTAAACCGATAACAAACCCTGAGAGACTGGGGTATTGGTTATAACCTTAGAAGCAAGAACCAACTGAAAGGAATTAATAAAGTGAATAAAAAGGGAGGAATCTTTAAATAACTTTAAATTAAAGATTCAACTTAAAACACAGTAGAGATTAATCTGAGAAGATTAATAACTCACATGGGGTAATCAGCAACAGTTCAATTAATAGAATTAAAGAACTTAAGTCAACCATTACCTTCAGTTAAGTATGGTTGCGAAAGGGAATTAATCAGAGATTAATAAAATAGTGATCCCTCAATAAAAGTTCAGATTAATAAAAATCAGGAACTTACAGCGAGCCAACCATTAGTTTCCATGGAACCTGGTTGCAAGAGGAAATTACTCAAACAGATTCACAAAAATTGAGTGATAGAAAAAGTTCAGGTTAATAAAATTAACAGAACTTAAAGCAAACCCAACCATTACCTTCAGTGAAGCAAGGTTGCAGAGGAAATCAATCACAAGATTAATAATCGTGTGATGAAAAATAAAAGTTCAAATTAATAAAATTAAAGAACTTAACAAAGCAATCACCCTTTAGTGAGGCGAGGTTGCCATTAGAACAGGGATGTTTTAAAATAACCGTAGGAATCAGATAATGAGGGGGGAAGAAAAATAAAAATATTTTCTTTCCCGATCAAAATTAATGTTCTGTTATTTCATACAAACTGGTCACAAATATCGTTTCGAGAGAGCCTCACGCTGGGGCGCCATTTATGTTGTGCAACTCATAGGTAGCTTGGCTGTCCAGTTATCAAGGCTAATGATAATTCTATTAAAGAATTATTAATAATTAATAAAGTTGACTATTTATCAAATTGTATTATCAAAAATGATAATTCTCGTAGGGGCACCACCGCCGGGGCCTTACTTCCGGTGGGATTCGATAACTAACAGCAGAAAATCAGTCTCATTATGATTTGAATTATCCTGCAGAACAGCAAATCTTACAGAATAACAGTGAAGGCGTGATGTCCGAACACTAGGCTCTGCTTAAACAAATCAATTTGTGACCAAATCTTGCATGAAATAACACAACCACTCATAAAGAAATCAATCAGAATTTATTTACATACGGGTGTCAAAAGATGATAAACGCAACACCCAAATAAACCTGATGGCAGAAATGGCTTAAGTATCCATAAAACAATTAATTAACTAGAAAAACAACAATCAATAAAATGAAACATAAACGTTAAATGCATGGAATGAAAAAGAAAAGAAATCAAGCAATAATAACGAAGATACAGAACATCTACAGTTCAAACGGGGCTCCTGTGGTCTTTTAAAGATGGACGCGCCCTCTTGGCCACGTGCAATTAGAACGGATGGTGATCCCGGTGTTAAACCGTGATCAACTGCAGAAAACAGCGCCTTAAAACATGAATGACTAGCAGAAAGTAGTGACTACAAATTAATGAAAACAGTCCTTATAATGATGGTGGTGTAATCTCAGCTCTGAACACAGATTTAGCTCTGTAACACTCTTAAGTTACTGATAACCCAGGTCTCACAATCTCACACACAGTTCTGAACACTCTTAAATCCTACTGATCACTGCTACGCGGGCTCACGTCTCCTCTGGGATCCGGAATCGGGTGCCTGCGGGTTTGTGACTGGGTTCGCGGTCCTGCTGGGGTTTCGCAGTCAGGCTATCGCGTCCCGTCCCTTCCCCTGAAACGGATTAGACAGCGGCGGGGCCGCCTCGTGCCGGGCCGTGGTTCCGGACCAAACGGAGGCTCACACGCATTCCTAGGCGCGGCGGGGGGGACCGGTCTTCTCCTGCCGTGCTTCCCTCTCTGCGCCGGTCGCCGACGCGCGGCCGTCCGGGCCCCGGGAGAGCTCACGCCGGGCGAGACGCCGGCCGTCCGTCCCCGATCCCTGCGCCGGTTCGCAGACAGGGGCTCGGAGCGGGGAGGGGGGTTCAGTCAGAGAACTCAATCGCAGCTGTGTCCCGATCTGGTTGCCGGGAGCGCGTGGGCGTCGGAAGCTTGGATCTGTGAACTTAAAGAGGAACAGAGTTTAGTGAGAAATCGGAGCCTCCCGGGGGACCGCGGCTTCAACGGCCGGACCCGCAGGGCCCGGTCCAGTGCGGGCCTCCTGCCTCCCCCCAGCCCGGGGGGAGAGAGAGGAGATGGGATGCTTTGGCCTGGCCAAAGATCCAGCGCCGATGAGATGAAGTTGAGAAGGGTAGAAGAGGAGAAGAAGAGAGTCAATGGGAGCCGGAGCTCCGCAGGCCCGGTCCGTTGCGGGCCTTCCGCCTCCCCCCAGCCGGGGGGAGAGAAGGGAGATGGGATCCTTTGGTCCTGCTGCTCAGGAAGAGAGGTTGATCGGAAGAGAAGAGAGCGAAAAAGAAGCAGCGGCAGGGGTTTTGATCCTACGCGCGCTGCAGTGACGTCATCGGTGCCTCATTGCGATTGGATGCGCGCGCTTTCAGGCGCCGCCCCATCCCGCAAGGCATGCTGGGATTGTGGTTCATGGCACGGTCGCCATTTTATGAGGCACATTAAAGCCAGTTCCAGGCTGGGGGGGTTGCTGGTAGGTTTTGTGTCTGTCCAAAGAGGCCTGGTTTTAGGGCTCCGCTGCTTCCCGACCCCTGCTTAGGTGTCATAAAACCCCAAGGAAGTCTGTTTTCCCTGGCAGAAACCCTGCTGGGTCCTTGTTTTGATCTCCGGCCATGCAGTGGGGTCGTAAACGGACTATCTCGACCCAGGCCGAGATAACCAGGAGTTAGCAGCAGGGGGTCGCAGGACTTCAGGAAGAAGGGGCAAAGTCTGGTTTTACAGGTCCTCAAAATCACAAAATATTCATACATTTATAAGTCCAGATTTCACATGGGCGACGCACAACAGTAACAAGAAACAACTAAGGGAAAAATGGTTGGCCGTTGGTTGGCTGACTCCCTGTCACAGGCAGGGAGGGAGAGAGACTGGCGGCCCTGGAACCCTCTCCTTAAATACCCTCCCAGGCAATCAGACCCAATCCTGTGCACCTGGATTGGACCTGACCTGAAAGGCAAAAATGAGGAAAGCACCAAGGAAACAGCGCCTCCCCCACCACACAGGAGGAGGACAGCTATTCCCAATACAGAGATACATAACAATACAAATTCAATTCAATCTTTATTTCAGACTCAGATAGGTCCATATAAATACAATAAAAGAGACGACAACAACAGTAGACAAAACAACAAAGGACAGAATAAGAACATACCTAAAAAATATACAAACACCCTCTCCAATGCCTCCAAAAACTAGAAAAGAACCTAGTACTGCTCTTTTTGGACATGGTTAAAGCCATAATAATTTCATTTTTTGAGTCATTCAGCCTTGCCATAAAATCCTAGTGCATCATTGTATGCCACCTGTAGCTTATTAAACTTAGCCTTACTGTAGCTGCACCATAGGTGGGCAGTGTACAGTGAAGTACAATAGGCTTTAAACCTCATTAAAGATCTTAAACATCCATGTTGGCGACTCTGGTGCAGCGCCTCTGCTCCCCTCTGCTGCACTCTTTGGATCCCTGAAGCACTCCTCGCTGGCCAGTCTGCTCGCACTAGGCTGACGCTGAGCCGTTGCCCTGGGCCCCATCTCAGCACTTCTTTCGTTAACTTTACCCTGATTAGGGGTCCTTCCGTCAATCCGAGGGGGAACAGGCAAGCTCCCTCTGTCCAGACCATGTTGCTCAACCGCGCACACACGCTGGTTCAAGTCCATTGTCACAGCCCGAAGTTCATCAGAAACTTTATCCTGCACGGACATACTCTGCCTCATAACAGTTACATCTGCACATACCCTCTCAATCTTAGCGAGCAGGCATGAAACGTCAATACTGTTAAAAGACACAGGCGGCAGTTCGTCTAGATAATGTGACACAAAACGAGGGATTTTATCTCCAAACTCATTTAGAAGACCAAGGCAACTTTTAACGTTATTCATGTCCTTTTGCTCCCTGAAGGACTGATTGAATACAGACTAGTTGAATGAGGGCTAGTTGAGTATGGACTTGTTGAATGAGGTTTTGTTGAGCAAGGACGAGTTGAATAAGGTTGAGTTGAATAAGGGATAGTTGAATAATGCAGAGTTGAATAAGAAATAATTGAATGAAGACTAGCTGAGTAGGGACTAGTTGAATGAAAGTTAGTTGAGCAAGGACTAGTTGAATGAAGACCAGTTAAATGATAAATAATTCAGTAAGCACTAGTTGAATGAGGAGTAGTTGGAAAAGGATTCATTGAGCAAGCAGTAGCTGAAGGAGGGCCAGTTAAGTAATGGCTATTTAAGTGAGGACTAGTTGATTAAAGACGAGTTAAATGAGGACCAGTTGAATGAGGACGAGTTGAGTAAGGCCTAGTAAATTAAAACTAGTTCAGTATGGACTAGTTGAATGAGGGTAGTTGATAAGGAGTAGTTGAATGATGATGAGTTGAGTAGGGGCTAGTTGAATGAGGACTACTTGAGAGGGGACAAGATGAATGAGCACTAGTTTTATGATGACTAGCTGAATGAAGACTAGTTAAATGAGGTCTAGTTAAGTAAGGACTAGTTGAAAGAGTGCTATTTGATAAGGAGTAGTTTAAATATCAAGAGTTGAGTAGGGACTAGTTGTATGAGGACTAATTGCGTAGGGACAAGATGTATAAGCAGGAGTTTAATGATGACTAGCTGAATGTGGAATAGTTAAATTAGGTGTAGTTGAGTAAGACCTAGTTGAGTGAGGGCTAGTGTAGTGAATACTGGTTGAAATAGAATAGCCTAACAGAACAGACGAGGTGGCCGAGTGGTTAAGGTGATGGACTGCTAATCCATTGTGCTCTGCACGCATGGGTTCGAATCCCGTCCTTGCTTCTCCTGCGCTTTGAGGTGGTGCTATCCCAGCATGGAATGATGATGTCCTTGCTTGTTTAGTAAACTAAGATGCTCAGTAGCATTACCTGTAAGCTACACTTTTTTATATAGTATAGAGGTAATACAATACAAGCTACAAGATAAATGACACAGAAGAAGAAACGTGTACACTACCGAGGTTGTGACTGCGAGAGTATTAAAGATTAGGATTTTTTGAGCTAGCCAGGAGTTGAACCTAGAATCTTCTGATCCGTACTCAGGCGCTTTATCCATTGCGCCACTAGCCCTTTTTGATTGTAACATGTGGAAACACACGTGGTGTAACAACTCAGATGTCCCAACCAAGGTAGATGGCAGTGGCCAAAGCCATAGCCGAGTACAGTGATGAAATAGAGTCCCGCTCTGGGAAGATGAAAAATAACGGCAGTCCTTCGAGCCGGAGTTGAACCAGCGACGTAAGGATACCTGTTTGACTGGTTTTACAGTCCTCCGCTCTACCAACTGAGCTATCGAAGGAGGATGCATGTTGACAGCTCCGTGACTTGTGTATTCTTCTACCAAAGCCTGAATCTGGGAAAAGGAAACATTTTAAATGAATTATTGTCTCCCTTATGCGCCGCTTGCCAGGTCCTTACCACTGGCAGAGTCCATTGTCCTTGGCTAAGTGTCCGGGCCGTAGCACCCCCCCTCTCCACCGCAATCAATTGAGGTGTGAATGGTGTGAAAATCTGATCCAAAGACCCTAGTGGATTTTGTTGTGTCCGTGGCACCTTTTCTTCCTTTTTCCAAAAATTTGGAAGCACTCTTGCTGCCACAGGGGTGCTGTGACCCTGATTCAAACCGGGGTTGCTGCGGCCACAACGCAGAGTACTCACCACTATACGATCACAGCTTGAAAGGGTACGTGTACCCAGCTTTAGATATGTACTCCGTTTCTGCAGTTATGTCAGTGAACACAGTTTGAGGTTGGAAGAAGAGTTTACGGAGGTGTGCCGCCCCTGTCGCCAGGTAAGGGCATTTGCTTCGAATGAGATATGAGGAAGGAAGAGAATGAATAAAAGAGGTCCCATGAAAGACAAACATAATGCATGAGCCGGGGCAGCTTTGGAAACATTATGGAAGACGGCCTATCCTGCGGCACCTTTGAAGTGTACATTTCCGTGCATACACAGAGACAAATGAAAAAAGCAAGTAAATAAATTACACAGAAGAAGAAACTTGTACACTACCGAGGTTGTGACTGGGAGAGTATTAAAGATTAGGATTTTTTGAGCTAGCCAGGAGTTGAACCTAGAATCTTCTGATGCGTACTCAGACACGTTATCCATTGCGCCACTAGCCCTTTTTGATTGTAACATGTGGAAACACACGTGGTGTAACAACTCAGATGTCCCAACCAAAGTGGATGGCAGTGGCCAAAGCCATAGCCGAGTACAGTGATGAAATAGGGTCCCGCTCTGGGAAGATGAAAAATAATGGCAGTCCTTCGAGCCAGAGTTGAACCAGCGACCTAAGGATACCTGTTTTACTGGTTCTACAGTCCTCCGCTCTACCAACTGAGCTATCGAAGGAGGATGCATATCAACGGCTCCATGACTTTTGTATTCTTCTACCAAGGCCTGAAACTGGGAAAAGGAAACATTTTAAATGAATTATTGTCTCCCTTATGCACCGCTTGCCGGGTCCTTACCACTGGCAGAGTCCATTGTCCTTGGCTAAGTGTCCGGGCCGTAGCACCCCCCCCCCTCCACCGCAATCAATTGAGGTGTGAATGGTGTGAAAATCTGATCCAAACACCCTAGTGGATTTTGTTGTGTCCGTGGCACCTTTTCTTTCTTTTTCCAAAAATTTGAGAAGCACTCTTGCTGCCACAGGGGTGCTGTAAACCGGATTCAAACCGGGGTTGCTGCGGCCACAACGCAGAGTACTCACCACTATACGATCACAGTTTGAAAGGGTACGTGTACCCAGCTTTAGATATGTGCTCCGTTTCTGCAGTTATGTCAGTGAACACAGTGTGAGGTTGGAAGAAGAGTTTACGGAGGTGTGCCGCCCCTGTCGTCAGGTAAGGGCATTTGCTTCGAATGAGATATGAGGAAGGAAGAGAATGAATAAAAGAGGTCCCATGAAAGACAAACATAATGCATGAGCCGGGGCAGCTTTGGAAACATTATGGAAGACTAAGACTATCCTGCGGCACCTTTGAAGTGTACATTTCCGGGCATACAGAGAGACAAATTAAATAAGCAAGTAAATAAATAAATGACACCGAAGAACAAAGGTGTACACTACCATGGTTGTGACTGGGAGAATATTAAAGATTAGGATTTTTCCATTTTTCCTTAGCACTGGCAGAGTCCATTGTCCTTGGCTAAGTGTCCGGGCCGTAGCACCCCCCCTCTCCACCGCAATCAATTGAAGTGTGAATGGTGTGAAAATCTGATCCAAACACCCTAGTGGATTTCCATTGCAAGTACAGTGATGAAATAGAGTCCCGTTCTGCGACTCTGTCAGATTGAATAGCCTAGCACAACAGACGAGGTCGCCGAGTGGTTAAGGCGATGGACTGCTAATCCATTGTGCTCTGCACGCGTGGGTTCGAATCCCATCCTCGTCGTGCTTCCATCTTTTCTTTGTATAGTAAAGAGTCAATACAACACAATCTACGTGCTTTCCAGAGACCAATGACATGACCCCCAAACAACTGTCAAAAAAACACTGGCAAGGGACAAAACCCCCTTTCAGAGAAAACACCTAGCTGCTGAAAACCAGGTGGCTAGAGAAAGAAGAGTGAGAGAGAACAGAGAATAGTGAGACAAAGATATGTTGTCAAAGGTAAAACAAGTGCAGATATATTAGTATTAATGAACTGTTAACAGGACAACTACCAGTTTGATGTAAATATGACTCATTCTTGGTTAGTTTTTGGTCTACAGACACAACTATATAAACAGGTGTAGACAGCAGACATTGGTCATAGGGCTAGTTGAGTATGGAATTATTGAATGAGGTTTTGTTGAGCAAGGACTAGTTGAAAGAGGATGAGTTGAATAAGGGATAGTTGAATGATGCAGAGTTGAGTAAGGCATAATTGAATGAAGACTAGCTGAGTAGGGACTAGTTGAATGAAAATTGGTTGAGCAAGGATTAGGTGAATGAGGACAAGTTAAATGAGAACTAATTCAGTAAGGACTAGTAGAATGAGGAGTAGTTGGAAAAGGATTCATTGAGCAAGCAGTAGCTGAATGAGGGCTAGTTAAATAACCACTAGTTAAAGCGACACTACGTAACTTTTCCACCTTAATATCATATTTCCAGAGTCATTGTGATGGTACATCAACTTCCAACAGGTTTAATGACACCTCTGTCATGGTCTGAGGGGTCTGTATCACCTTCACTGGCACTATGTAACTTTGAGGAGCATGGTAGGAACCCTGCCACACTAAAAAACTACAAATCGTTACGACTTTGACTGCTTTACGGCATACGTCACTTCCCCCTCCTTCCCGATTCGCAGTCGAGACGAAAATGGGCGGGGCTTGGAGCTCAGAGCTCCGCAGAACCTGTTGCTGCGTTGCGGCTGCAGCAGCTCCACACAACAGACGTGGGGAAAAGATCCTAATGGTTTAACTTTTCAACGGTTTCCTGCTTGGAGGCAGAACCACGGAGACCAAGTATCTGAGATAACAGAGTAAAAGAGTGAAAGAGCCGTCGGCTCGCTTTGGATCGCGGCTGTAACGACCAAACACCGGCTTCCACACAGTTAAGCCTGAATTATGGTGCTGCGTTAAATCGACGCACACCTACGGCATAGGGGACGTGGCGACGCGCACGTACGGTGCATGTCGCCGCGTACCCTACGCCGTAGGCTCTGCGTCGATTTAACGCAGAACCATAAATCAGCCTTAAACCACAAACACTCACACAGACCGAGTCGGATCAAAACACGGGTTTTATTCCCCACTTCGCCAGCTAAACGCAGTTGCTGGCCAGCTCTCTGCGGTGCAATTAACCCCAATCTTCAGATAAAACTAGTTTGTTGAGGAAAAAATATTAACTCTTATTTGTAGCTGCAGAGGAAAAAATAATCTCACGAGGAAAACAAAAATAATCACGCCTCGGAGCCGGAGCCTCTTCACCATAATATAGCGGTCAAAAAAAAAGAAAAGAGAAGTAAGAGGGATACAAAACATGTACTGTATGTTGTACTATTATACAAATTTATTGAAACACATGGCTCTTCAGTAGGGATTAATTATTATTATAATTAATAATAATTAATAATCATTATTTTCTCCATATACCGCTCCCTGGCTTCCTTGTTTAAGGTATCCCGGTAAATTCCAGTTCCTTTCCAGCAGTTTAACATCTTTTTTTTTGCGTTCCTTCTGTTCACTTGGTGAAACAGAAAAGTCCGCCCCGTCTTCTATCAAAACAAATGCAGCGACGGGGACAGGAGTTTTCCGGCAGTATTCGCGCTGGTGCTCATGGGAAACATGGTGTTCTTTCTGGTAAAACAATACCGCTTTTGTCCAAAAGATGCCGCCAAACTCAGAAAAGCTGAAAGTTACGTTGTGCTGCTTTAAGTGGGGACTAGTTGATTAAAGACGAGTTAAATGAGGACCAGTTGAATGATGACGAGTTGAGTAGGGACTAGTTGAATGAGGACTACTTGAGAGGGGACAAGATGTATAAGCAGGAGTTTATTGATGACTAGCTGAATGTGTAATAGTTAAATTAGTTCTATTTGAGTAAGACCTAGTTGAATGAGGGCTAGTTGAGTGAGTACTGGTTGAAATAGAATAGCCTAACAAAACAGACGTGGTGACCGAGATTTTAAGGTGAAGGACTGCTATTGCTGAATCCCAATCTCCACCCTAAACCCTCCAGCCCTGAACCCTCACATACTTTAGTGACGTCAGTGGCACGTGATGCGTTATCCATTGCGCCACTAGCCCTTTTTGATTGTAACATGTGGAAACACACATGGTGTAACAACTCAGATGTCCCAACCAAAGTAGAAGGCAGTGGCCAAAGCCATAGCCGAGTACAGTGATGAAATAGAGTCCCGCTCTGGGAAGATGAAAAATAATGGCAGTCCTTCGAGCCGGAGTTGAACCAGCGACCTAAGGATACCTGTTTTACTGGTTCTACAGTCCTCCGCTCTAGCAACTGAGCTATCGAAGGAGGATGCATGTCGACAGCTCATGTTACACAGAGACAAATGAAAAAAAGCAAGTAAATAAATAAATGACACAGAAGAAGAAACGTGTACATCAACCCAGTACAAGATCATCGGATCAGTCAAATATTCTTTTTTCCCTTCCAAAAAGACTTCCATAATAACAATAACAGTATTATTAAGCAAAGAAGCAAGTTTTATTTTAGTTTTAAACTTCATTTTATCCGATGGGAAAATTACTTTGGCAGTTCTGCAGTGACCGACGACTCTGAGCAGAGCTATGTATTATTATTATATTATGCCGCGTTCCATTTGTCCTCGGAAGTGGGGATTTCCCAGTTCCTAGTCGGGATTTTCAACTGGAACGCCCCTCGAAGTGGGATTTCCCACTGGGAAAGCGGGAGAGTCTTCACCACGCCCGAGTTCACATTCCAAGATGGCTGCCCCGGTTGTAAACAGTAGAAGAGAGCTCTGTAAAAATTCGTAGCACTTCATTCTAGTTTTGGTCACACTAAATCAGTCGTATACAAGTATTGTTCGGCATATATATGCTGCTATAGTGTAATTTAAATTTTTCATGTGGTATATTCGAACTACAAACGTGTTTACCTACTTTGTAACTGGAACGCTGATAACTCGGCTGTGACGCCATTCCCAGTTCCGAGTTCCGACTTCCGAGGTAAATGGAACGCAGCATTAGTCTCCTAAAGGGGCGGGGCAGTCACGTGACACAGATACAGGAAACACAACCGGAGTGGGCTGTAGAGTTTATTGAACGTCTTTGCTTTAATCCACATTTTCAGCAGCAACGTTCGAGTGGAGGCCACGTGTTTGCAGACGGACCGGGACCAGAACCAGGAGATGGACCAGAACCAGAACCAGAACCAGGACTCCTCATCCAGCAGGACTAAAGCTGCTGGTCTGCAGGTCAGTGTTCGGGTCCAGAACCAGAACCCGAACCCGAACCCGAACCCGAACCCGCTCGTTCTCGGTCCGTCTGTTTCCTGCTGACGAACCAAACCTGAAGGCTGATTTATGGTTCCGCGTTACACCGACGCAGAGCCTACGGCGTAGGCTCTGCGTCGGTGTAACGCGGAACCATAAATCATCCTTAAATCCTATTGACGTCGCATGGAGAGCGTTTGCTCATTAACATCCTGTCGCCCTGGGATCAAATAAGATCCAGTTATATATTTAAAATGGGAGAGCAATTCAATCTTAACTGTAAAAAGTAAACTAAATAAGTTCCTACTTGATGTTTAGAGGTTTGTTGCTGCTGCTGATGTTACTGATGCATTTTCACATCCTCACATTAAACCCACACAAATGTCAACCTAGACATTAAAACATAGAATAAAATAGAAAGCCTTTATTGTCGTTATAATAATAGTATAATGAAATTAAGCAGCAGCTCCATAAAAGTGCACACATGTAAAAGACTATTTAGAAACAAAATAAGAAACAGACAATATAAAGATATTTATATACACAATGAAAATGAATGGATGAAAGAATATTGCACATGAATGGATGGAAGAATATTGCACATGAATGGATGAAAGAATATTGCACATGAATGGATGAAAGAATATTGCACATTATGAGGAGCTTATGAGTTCAGAAAGTTCACAGCTTTGGGAAAGAATCTGTCCCTGAGTCTGTTTGTTCTGGCCTGAATGGACCTGAAACTCACCTTTTTAAATGAGCTTTTAGCTGAGTCCCCTTTTACTTGTTTAGCACTACTTATTTATTGTTCCTTTACGTCATTTTATTGTTCTCAATTTCCTCTTAAAGGTTTTATTATTTACTTATTTCTTAATGTTGCTTCTACTATCTTAGTGTCCATAAGTTATCTTTTATATTAACATTAATTTATGTTGTTTCTACCACATTTTACACTCCTTTTAGTTCTGTTCATATATTGCAGGGGTAGGCAATTCCGGTCCTCGAGGGCCGGTGTCCTGCATGTCTTAGATCAGGGGTTCTTAACCTTTCTGACCTTGGGGCCAGGGGCGATTTTAGCATCAGAGCTTTGGGGGGGCTCAGCCTCCACAGAACCCCTAGGGGGGTCCGGGGGCATGCCCCCCCGGAAGAAAAATTTGTAGATTTTAAGTAAAAATGGATCAATCTGGTGCACTTTGAGGTCAAAATGAAGAGACTAGATCTATGAAGACCTATACACATCAATATCTTCTTTACTGTTCTGTGGTTTTACAGCGATGAAAAAATAATTGTTTCCCTATATATATTCTGCATACAGGTTATGGTAGAATTTTGCTTGCATAAATAATACCAAAATCACTTCAGGGGAGACTCAAGTAAAGTAATATTTTGCTTTGTAGGCAAAAGTAAAATTAAATCAAATCAAATGGAACTTCCTAACTTATTGGCTGGAATAATATTCCGACAAGATAATAATATACTGTAAGCTAAAGCAGGAGTTTGCAGTCAACTAGTTGAAAAGCAGCCACTTGCGATTCTGAAGGGCTTAATTTCATTCAGAAGACAAGAGACCCGTTTGAAAATATGTTCTTCACTTATGCCCATATTGTTTCTCAAAAGACATTGCATCCATTTAGACCCGCTTTACTGCGAGCTAGCATGATGGCTGGCTGGCTTGGTGTGTCATGGTAGCCTTGCCAATCGTCACCTGTCTGGCAGGCACATGACAAGTTATTTTGTTTAGCTACTACAACGGTATGCGCTAATTTGCACATCAATATGCGCTAATTGAGTAACTAACGACTCTGACTGCTCAATGCTCACCTCACAGTCTCATCATGAGTGGGGACTGGGGAGAATGATTGTTGACTGTAAAAGGCTACTTCGTTGTGTGTGTGTGTGTGTGTGACCTGTGTGAAGTGAAGGGATTAGGCACATAGATGGAGGAGGGAGCGCCTGGCAGTAGCGGTTCTAGAAACTTTTCGGGTGGGCTGAGTCAGGGCCCCCTTGGTGGGATGAACCCCCCTAAATGTTTGTCAGCACACCCTAAGAACATAGAGGGGGGAACTCACACACAGCGCATTGAGTGGAATCAGAAACTGCTAGTAATGACCACCAGAGGGGGGGAAAAAAAAAAAAAAAAAAAAAAAAAAATTGTCTCTATTTTTTTGGGGGGGCTGAGACTTCTTTTGGGGGGGCTCAAGCCCCCCCAAAAAGGGCCTAGTGGCGCCCCTGCTTGGGGCCCAATTTTTTCAGTACAGAGTGGCCCGGGGCCCATTAAATATTAACACTGTATAGCAGGGGTATTCAACTAAAACATGAAGAGGTCCATTTAGAGAAAATGTACTCAAGCGAAGGTCCAGAACATCATAGTATGTATGTATGTATGTATGTATGTATGTATGTATGTATGTATGTATGTATGTATGTATGTATGTATGTATGTATGTATGTATGTATGTATGTATGTATGTATGTATGTATGTATGTATGAATGAATGTATGTATATATATATATATATATATATATATATATATATATATGTATATTCAAGTAGCCTCATAGTTGTATCAACATCTGACTGTTATTTAAAAAAAAGTAGCCTACATATTTGCCACTTAACATGTATAACTTGAATTAAACATATTTTTTTCTCTTAAAAATAAAATAGATTTTTTTTTTTTTCAAACTTATTTCCTTTTATTTTTTTCACTGGAGTGGATATCTTTGATGAAAAACTTTGTTTTGTTTCAGTGGCGTTTCACTTTTGCACTTTGAACGCCACGGTCTCTGAACGTATGAGACACTGGTTTTGTCCCAGTGGGAAGACTGGAAGAGTGGAAAGCGCCGTCTTTCGTCTACACGGAGCGCCGCCTTACAACACACACACAGGCATACAAGTGTGCATATTTAAAAATAAAGCGAGGACAAAACTTAGTTTGATTTTACTTGTACTTTTTTTGCATTAATAAGTTGTCAGGACTCAGCGCGTCAGGTTTCATCCGAGCCTGATCAGCTGAGACGGGCACAGCCCGCACCGCAGCTCTCTGGTCGCGCTGCAGCAGAGTCACTTGACTTTCCGATGCTTTTTCGAAAGCCTGAACAGTCCAGTCCAGCAGACACGACAGCCCACGCATCTACATCTACCATCTTTCAGCAGTAACGATGGAGCCCACCGCCCGAGCGGCAGCCTCAGCCGACCTCCCCGGCCGCGGGGACGCGTCGGGATAAATTAACACGCCGCGCTCGCTCGCTCTGGGCGCAGACCCAATTAATCGATCCCTAATCCTGGCGGATCTAAACCTACTCTGTGCAAAATGAAGGATTTTCTCTGTAAATACACACCATTTCTCTTACTATTACACGTACAGCTAGCTGAGTGTCTTCTCCTCATTTGATCCGGAGTTGCTATGCAGTCCGGCGGCCCCCGCGGCCCAAACGTACAAAACAGAATCTTTTTTGGCGGCCCACTAGATGGCGGCCCTATGGTTAAGAATCACTGTCTTAGATGTTACCCTGCTTCAGCACACCGTGATAAAAGTACCTGTGTCATTAACAGAATTGTGCAGCCCTGGATGACAAGCTGATGACGATGATTAATTAGAATCAGGTGTGTTAAAGCAGGGAAACATCTAAAACATGCAGGACACCGGCCCTCGAGGACCGGAATTGCCTACCCCTGATATATTGTCTCTTAGTTTTCAGCTCCAGTTTTCTCCTCACTTACCCCTTTTACATCAAGCTGGTTCCAAGGCTGGTGCTAGTGCTGGTGCTAGAGCTAAATAACGCCTGTTAAGAAATTTGACTCGAGAGCCGGCAGCCCCGGGGCACAGCAGCTCCTCAGCCGGCTCAATCTGCGCCGTCTTCCCGGGGGAGAAGACTGAAGCTCTGTTGAGAATTCTGCTGGATGAAATAAATCATTTAGGAAGATAAATATTGGTTTAATAGATGAAATCTATCAGTTGTAGCTACGCCTGTTAAGAAATTACCGCGTACGACGCGCGTCGCTGCGTACATCGACGCAGAGCATACCGCGTAGGTTACGTAATCTGGTAATGCGGAGCCAGAACCGCGGGCTGGGAGGCGTTCCCTTGGGGGCCGGGAACCCGCCGATCGAGCGGTAGCCTTGCGTCCAAGCGTCCCAGGGCTGGAACACTCCCCCGCGGGCTCGGACGAGGCTGCCGCTCCATCGGCGGGCACGGAGCCGTCAACGTTACTGTTGATGGATTGTACTGTAGACCACTGCTGCTTCGGTTTTACATCCATTATTAAATAAATGGATGTAATAATAAAAGAGTGCTAACTTAACCGCCGTCTTCAACGCTCCGTTGTTTAAAAACGGCGCTCTTCCGTGTTTATTCTGCTTTGGTTGTTCAGTAACACCGTCCCCAGCCCCGCCCCCAGCCCCCGACGTAAAGCGGTTCTAGACCTGGCCCAGCAAAGACCTGGGGCTGGTGTAGCATCAACAGAATTGTGCAGACCTTGATGACAAGCTAATTAGGACCATTAATTAGACCAGGCCACCCCTGGCCACCCCTGCTCTAGAGCAGTGTTTCCCAACCCTGGTCCTCGAGGCACCCCTATCCTGCATGTTTTAGATGTTTCCCTTCATCATCACACCTGATTCTAATTAATGGTCCTAATTAGCTTGTCATCAAGGTCTTGACACTTCTGTTGATGACACAGCCACTTGTATCACAGTGTGCTGAAGCAGGGAAACATCTAAAACATGCAGGATAGGGGTGCCTCGAGGACCAGGGTTGGCCACCCCTGCTCTAGAGTAAGAAAGTGCATAATGTCTCGGCGAGGCCGTCCCCTTCCATCTAAGCAGAATGGCCGGCCTGGCCAGCAGGAGAAAGATCATATGACGCTCAGTAGATCATCATCGCTACAAGGACCGAACAAAGCAGTCATAGGGTGTGGAAAACTTAATTCCAAAAAACGTAATCGCGGAGGGAACAGCCAGTACATGTGAAAAAGAGTTGTATTTATCACAGGTGGGGGTGATGTCCGGGTACATGCTGGCTATTTTGGACTTTGACATATGGGCTCTATGAACCACTTTAAATCAGAGATGCACCGATCAGGATTTTGAGGGCCGATCTTGAAAACCAGTATCTGCCGATCCCGATTTTGCCGATCACCGATCACAGCGAGAAATCCATAAATTGACATGACACTGACATTGTATTATTAGGTATAAAAATTGTTTCTCAATCCTGGTCCTCAAGGCCAACTGTCCTGCATGTTTTAGATGCTACCCTGCTTCAGCACACCGTGATAAAAGTACCTGTGTCATCAACAGAGCTGTGCAGACCTTGGTGACGAGCTAATTAGGACCTTTAATTAGAATCAGGTGTTGGTGCAGGGAAACATCTAAAACATGCAGGACAGGGGCCACGAGGACCAGGATTGAGAAGCACTGCTCTAGAGACTCTTAGAAACGATTTAATGGATTAAAGTTCTCCGTCTCTAGACGGATCTCCGTCAATTGGAAAATGAGGGGGAAAAAAGAACAAAACATTTGCGCGTGTGTTTTTTGTGGTACAGTTTAGACTATCCAATGAAATCATGTTGGGCATTAAACTGACGCTGTTGTAAACCAATAAAGCTAGCCAGAGCCTTGGTATCAGCCAATCAGAAACGGAGGAGGGCGGGTTCGTCCCTGCTCTTCAGGGAAGACTGACTTGTCAGAGACTGGGGGACCAGTAGTCACGTCATTTAATTCACACACACGTGCGTGGTGTGAAACTATCAAACAATGAACACGGCGTCGAATAGCATCCGTAGCGTTAACATATTATCTATATTTACTATAGCTTGTTTGGTTTCTTCTGTTATTGGACACACGGTTTGTCATGACACCTGGAAAATGCCAAGTGCTTCATGTCCAGCTGTGTGTCTGGTGACAGAATAAATTAGACAAGCTAAAATGTTTTGTTTACTGCATGAGCTGTTGCAATTTCCTTCTTTTTTGTACTTTAAATGGATATTGAAAGACCCATTTCAGTTATTTATTTTTTAGTTATTTCACAATAATTATTGTGAAATTATTATTTCACTAGTGATTTTACAGTCATATAATTCAGGCAACAGCTCAAAAAACATTTTTGATAACACTAACCCACATTAATATCAGATTGAATTAAATTATGTTAAAAAAAACAGAAGGGCTAATACAGCATTTAACTTTTTAACTTGAAACCTGTGGGAAGCGACCGCACGGCAGAAAAGGGGCCGTTCTTAAGGCTCATTTATGCTTGCCGTTCAGAACGCGTACGCATCGATGACGTCACGCGTATCCTACGTTCATTTGGCACGTCGACAGGCACGTTCTCAAAAAGACACTGAACGCGTACGTGACCTGCAGTTCTCGCTCTGGCCACTAGTGGCGCTGTTCCCGGTCTGATCCCGGGCTGTTCCCGGTCTGATCCCGGCTGTTCCCGGTCTGATCCCGGCTGTTCCCGGTCTGATCCCATCTGTTCCCGGTCTGATAAAGAAAACAGTTTAAGGGCTTTCTTTTCTTTAACAAGACTCAAGGACTTACTTAAGAGCTTTAGCTCATTTCTCCACTGGGTCAAACACGGTTTGGTCTTAAAAAAATCTACATTTGTGAATGAAGAACTTCCTTTCCCAATAACACCAAATTATTAAGGGCAAAGTCCAAATTCTTGTCTTCAACAAAGTAATATTATTAATATAATATAGCAACATTTTTCTAATGACTTTGTTGGTACATTTAAAGTCACAGAAATCTAAACCTTTAATGCAGAGCTGTCTCAGTTCAGGAGACCTTAGTGACGAATGTCTTCTCTAACCATCGACCTCAGAGAAATTGGTATGGCTTTTATCACTCTATTATAATGCTTAACAGTACATTGAATTTTGTATTTTTTTCAAAAATCCTCAAACTGTAACACATTACCAGTATTATCCAGAAAGTGTGCAATAGCCCAGACTCCTTTCGATTTCCAATCCTCTATTTAAACAGATTTTCTACTGAGTAAAATGTACCTGTTGTTCCATACAGGTGTGTTGTGTGGTGTAAAATTATGACTATAAATCAATTTCCAATAGAGAAGGACTTGCTGATGGAAAGCAGAGAGTTTAAAAGGTGATTAGTTACAATCAAAGTCACAGTGTAGAAGAAAGTCTATTCCACCCATTTTTTGGAAAATCATATTAGGAACAATAAACCAGATGGAATGTCTATTTGTAAGGAAAGATTTCAACCATTTCAGTTTCAAGACACCATTCATAATATTGAAATCGATCACATTCAACATCATCATAGTTTTTTACCATGTCAATCTTTCTGATATATTGACATCTATTTCTCCATATAAACTTAAAATTAACTGTATTTATTGTTTTGATCCAGGGGCGGAGCAGGGGTCCCAGCCTAGGGGGGGCGAAACATTCTTGATGGGCCCTTGTGGCCTAAACATCCCCGTTAAAACATAATCGCTAAAAAACAAAAAAAAATGCTGAAAAAATCCCTCTGACGCACAACCACAGCAGCAGGTGCACACGGTCAGAACCATTCAAATTATGTTTCAGCCCCATGGATTCAGTCATTATGTCAAACCTAATTATAAGTCTAAACTTTAAGATACAAGTATAGAGATAAAAATAAAAAAGTACACATTGAACGATCCAAAATGCAAAAACTTTAATTTTAAAACTTTTTCAAATACAAACTATTTACAGTAGCCGTGTGTGGCCTCATCATAACGCCATCAGCCGGTTCTTCATCGCCGCAAATCTTTCAATCACCTTGGTCTTATCTATGGGGATGTCCCTCTCGATGGAGAGCAAGGTGAGGTTCGACAGTCTAGCCTCATCCATGCATGCCCTGAGATAGTTTTTAATTAACTTCAGCCTGCTGAAACTCTGCTCGGCATTTGCGCTGGTGACTGGTAAAGTCTGGTAAATCCTGTACAAAATGCTGACGTTGGGGAAAGCCCTTTCCATGTCACTGCTGATCAGGAATGGCAGAACAGCATCTGTCGTCTTGAGCTGAGCGGTTATGGGTGGAGCGGTTTTTTTTTTTTCATGCTCTGATATACAAAGACAGTTTTTCTGTGTAACGGCGACACACGGAGCTGATCAGAGCAGTATGAACGATACTGTACACAATACAATGCAAATACAGTGTTATTACCAGGTTATTACCGGTAGTCGCCCGGGCGTTTAATTGAACCGGCGTTTATTATGCCAAATGGGCTCGGACCCCGGCGGCTATTAGAGCACAGGCGCGTATTTGCGCGCGGGCGACTATTTGGTCATCTACGGTAAGTTTAAAAGGGTTGCCAGGTCTTATAAAAATGTACCCTCTGAGCCTCTAATTGAAAATCTTATTTTCTCTAGAGTAAAAAGTGCATAATGTCTCGGAGCCACTGAGTGTGTGTGGGCGAGGCCGTCCCCTTCCATCTAAGCAGAATGGCCGGCCTGGCCAGCAGGAGAAAGATCATATGACGCTCAGTAGATCGTCATCGCTACAAGGACCGAACAAAGCAGTCATAGGGTGTAGAAAACTTCATTCCAAAAAACTTGTAATCGCGGAGGGAACAGCCAGTACATGTGAAAAAGAGTTGTATTTATCACAGGTGGGGGTGATGTCCGGGTACATGCTGGCTATTTTGGACTTTGACATATGGGCTCTATGAACCACTTTAAATCAGAGATGCACCGATCAGAATTTTGAGGGCCGATCTTGAAAACCAGTATCTGCCGATCCCGATTTTGCCGATCACAGCGAGAAATCCATAAATTGACATGACACTGACATTGTATTATTAGGTATAAAAATTAGGAGATGAGAAAACATCATGAATTGACTGTTTTATTTAAGGCTATGTGCAATATTTCACCCTCTAGAGCAGGGGTGTCGGACTCCAGTCCTCGAGGGCCGGTGTCCCTGCAGGTTTTAGATGTTTCCCTGCTTCATTGCACCATGATACAAGTGACTGTGTCATCAACAGAACTATCCAGACTTTGATGACAAGCTGGTGACGACGATTAATTAGAATCAGGTGTGTTAAAGCAGTGAAACATCTAAAACATGCAGGACACCGGCCCTTCTGGGATTCAGTTTGACACCTGTGCTCTAGAGATTCTTAGAAACGATTTCATGGATTAAAGTTCTCCGTCTCTAGACGGAATTCCGTCAATTGGAAAATGAGGGGAAAAAAAGAACAAAAAACATTTGCGCGTGTGTTTTGTGTGGTACAGTTAAAAGGAACCCTGGCTATTAAGACATGTAGGTCTTAAAAGATAAATGTTGGTATCAATTATAACAATGTGATATTAAAAAACCTTGTTGATGTCTTCGTTTTTATAAAATTTGAAAATATAATTTAACATGTAGGTCGCCATTGTTGTTTACATTCTGGGTAGTGACGTCAGACGGTGGCACCTGCTAACCCCCGTCCACTGTTTTGACACCCAGAAACAGATGAAAACACAGCTAAACAAGTGACGGCGCACCAGAAACACAGATCAAAACACAGCTGAACATTAAGGTGACGGCGCACCTACAAAAAAGTAAAAAAAGAAAAAAAAAAAAAAGTACCGCACCATAAAGCATGAACTATAAAAACACCATAAAACTCAGATAGACTAACCGACCACACGTTTCAACCAGCAGATAGCCGATGCTACAATAAAAACCCCAGCCAGATCTGGCGTCATTAAATTAAATAAAGATGTTCTTGCCTATTTGAAGCGAAGTCTGCGCCTCCCGTTTCGTCAAAGTCCCGGGCCAGTCCCCTCAGCCTCTGGTCTGTCATCAAACGGTGGACCCAGCCCCGAGGCCGGTTTTAGGGGGGGCAGGGGTGGGCTATGCCCACCCAAACGTGCCTCCTGCCCAGTGGCGTCTCCATCCCGGCGGCGGCGAGAGAGGATGGCGGAGCGCTGCGGGTTGTAGAGCCACGGCTACGCCGTCTATGCAGGAGCCTAATGCACTGGTAAGATGCGCACGACATTGATCATTTTTGCAGATCTCCCGTGCATCACAGAACTTTGATCCAGTTTGCCTGAACCGAGATGTTTTCTGGGCTCCCTCGTCAGCCTCCACGGCCGGGAGATGCTGCTCATCTATGTTTTAGATACCTGTCCCAGTTAAACTAACGCGGCTTATCTTCCCAGAGCCACCGTCGTACGTCATCACCCCCAGAATGCATTGCGCAGGTAAAACATGGCGCCTCCCGCAGGTCAAAATGTGTGATAAACATTGTAGATTTTTAAAGCAATTAGATTATTTTATGCGTTTCTAACAACATATTTTAGTATAAGAGAACAATTGTGGCTAATTAGGGACTACAAGTCTTAATAACCAGGGTTCCTTTTAAGACTATCCAATGAAATCATGTTGGGCATTAAACCGACGCTGTTGTAAACCAATAAAGCTAGCCAGAGCCTTGGTATCAGCCAATCAGAAACGGAGGAGGGCGGGTTCGTCCCTGCTCTTCAGGGAAGACGGACTTGTCAGAGACTGGGGGACCAGTAGTCACGTCATTTAATTCACACACGTGCGTGGTCTGAAACTATCAAACGATGAACACGGCATCGAAGAGCAGCGGTAGCGTTAACATATTATCTATATTTACTATAGCTTGTTTGGTTTCTTCTGTTATTGGACACACGGTTTGTCATGACACTCATGGAAAATGCCAGGTGCTTCATGTCCAGCTGTGTCTGGTGACAGAATAAATTAAACGAGCTGAAATTATTTGTTTACTGCATGAGCTGTTGCAATTTCCTTCTTTTTTGCACTTTAAAAGGATATTGAAAGACTAATTTCAGTTATTTATTTTTTAGTTATTTCACAATAATTATTGTGAAGTTATTATTTCACTAGTTATTTTACAGTCCTATAATTCAGGCAACAGCTCAAAACATTTTTAATAACACTAACCCACATTAATATCAGATCGAATCAAATGATCATAAAAAACAAAGCAGAAGGGCTAATACAGCATTTAACTTTTTAACTTGAAACCTGTGGGAAGCGACCGCACGGCAGAAAAGGGGCCGTTCTTAAGGCTCATTTATGCTTGCTGTTCAGAACGCGTACGCATCGATGACGTCACGCGTATCCTGCGTTCATTTGGCGCGTCGACAGGCACGTTCTCAAAAAGACACTGAACGCGTACGTGACCTGCAGTTCTCGCTCTGGCCACTAGTGGCGCTGTTCCCGGTCTGATCCCGGCTGTTCCCGGTCTGATCCAGCTGTTCCCGGTCTGTTCCCGGTCTGTTCCCGGTCTGGTCCCGGCTGTTCCCGGTCTGGTCCCGGCTGATCCCATCTGTTCCCGGTCTGATCCCATCTGTTCCCGGTCTGGTCCCGGCTGTTCCCGGTCTGGTCCCGTCTGGTCCCGTCTGGTCCCGTCTGGTCCCGGTCTGATCCCGGCTGTTCCCGGCTGTTCCCGGCTGTTCCCGGTCTGATCCCGGCTGTTCCCGGTCTGTTCCCGGCTGTTCCCGGTCTGTTCCCGGTCTGGTCCCGGCTGTTCCCGGTCTGGTCCCGTCTGGTCCCGTCTGGTCCCGGCTGTTCCCGGTCTGGTCCCGTCTGGTCCCGTCTGGTCCCGGCTGTTCCCGGTCTGGTCCCGGCTGTTCCCGGTCTGGTCCCGGCTGTTCCCGGTCTGGTCCCGGCTGTTCCCGGTCTGATCCCGGCTGTTCCCGGTCTGGTCCCGGTCTGTTCCCGGTCTGTTCCCGGCTGTTCCCGGCTGTTCCCGGTCTGTTCCCGGTCTGATCCCGGCTGTTCCCGGTCTGATCCCGGCTGTTCCCGGTCTGATCCCATCTGTTCCCGGTCTGGTCCCGGCTGTTCCCGGTCTGGTCCCGGCTGATCCCATCTGTTCCCGGTCTGATCCCATCTGTTCCCGGTCTGGTCCCGGCTGTTCCCGGTCTGGTCCCGTCTGATCCCGGCTGTTCCCGGCTGTTCCCGGCTGTTCCCGGTCTGATCCCGGCTGTTCCCGGTCTGTTCCCGGCTGTTCCCGGTCTGTTCCCGGTCTGGTCCCGGCTGTTCCCGGTCTGGTCCCGTCTGGTCCCGTCTGGTCCCGGCTGTTCCCGGTCTGGTCCCGTCTGGTCCCGTCTGGTCCCGGCTGTTCCCGGTCTGGTCCCGGCTGTTCCCGGTCTGGTCCCGGCTGTTCCCGGTCTGGTCCCGGCTGTTCCCGGTCTGATCCCGGCTGTTCCCGGTCTGGTCCCGGTCTGTTCCCGGTCTGTTCCCGGTCTGTTCCCGGCTGTTCCCGGTCTGATCCAGGTCTGATCCAGCTGTTCCCGGTCTGATCCCGGTCTGGTCCCGGTCTGATCCCGGTCTGATCCCGGTCTGATCCCGGCTGTTCCCGGTCTGATCCCGGCCTGTTCCCGGTCTGATCCCAGCTGGCACGATTATGCTGCTCTCCCCTGGAGAAAGTTCCCCATGCAGGTTAAACTGCCCCTTGTTAACTCACTTTAACTTCACTTTAGTTTTACACCAGAATATGTTTGTTTTTTTATTGAAAGATAGATACAAACAAACAAACAAAGCACATAAAGTCATATCAGAATTACAAACTTTTGCCTTGGGTTGAGCAACATCAGTATTATAAAATATACACTGAGAATCTAATTATTGTACAACATAAAATAAAATAAAAATTTAATTAAAAAAAAATTTAATTAAAAATTACTCACAAGGGCCATCTCATATTAAATCATATATTTCAAGTAAAGAAAACAGTTTAAGGGCTTTCTTTTCTGTAACAAGACTCAAGGACTTAATCAAGAGCTTTAGCTCATTTCTCCAATGGGTCTTAAAAAAAATCTACATTTGTGAATGAAGAACTTTCCCAATAACACCAAATTATTAAGGACAAAGTCCAAATTCTTGTTTTCAACAAAGTAATATTATTAATATAATATATAATATAGCAACATTTTTCCAATGACTTTGTTAGTACATTTAAAGTCACATAAATCTAAACCTTTAATGCAGAGCTGTCTCAGTTCAGGAGACCTTAGTGACGAATGTCTTCTCTAACCATCGACCTCAGAGAAATTGGTATGGCTTTTATCACTCTATTATAATGCTTAACAGTACATTGAATTTTGATTTTTTTTCAAAAATCCTCAAACTGTAACACATTACCAGTATTATCCAGAAAGTGTGCAACAGCCCAGACTCCTTTGGATTTCCAATCCTCTATATAAACAGATTTTCTACTGAGTAAAATGTACCTGTTGTTCCATACAGGTGTGTTGTGTGGTGTAAAATTATGACTATAAATCAATTTCCAATAAAGAAGGACTTGCTGATGGAAAGCAGAGAGTTTAAAAGGTGATTAGCTACAATCAAAGTCACAGTGTAGAAGAAAGTCTATTCCACCCATCTTTTGGAAAATCATATTAGGAAAAATAAACCAGATGGAATGTCTATTTGTAAGGAAAGATTTTAACCATTTCAGTTTCAAGACACCATTCATAACATTGAAATCGATCACATTCAACATCATCATAGTTTTTTACCATGTCAATCTTTCTGATATATTGACATCTATTTCTCCATATGAACTTAAAATAAACTGTTTTTATTGTTTTGATCGTTCTTGTTGAGATGGGTAAGGAGAATGCCGGATAAGTAATAATAAATAAGTAATAATAATAATGGCTTGGTTTTATATAGCTCCTTCAAGGCACCCAGAGCTTTACAGAGATCATTATTCATTCATACACATTCTCCCCGGTGGTGGTAGCTACGTTTGTAGCCACAGCTGCTACGTTTGTAGCCACAGCTGCTACGTTTGTAGCCACAGCTGCTACGTTTGTAGCCACAGCTGCTACGTTTGTAGCCACAGCTGCTACGTTTGTAGCCACAGCTGCTACGTTTGTAGCCACAGCTGCCCTGCAGACTGACAGAAGCGTGGCTGCCATATCGCGCCAAACGGCCCCTCCGACCACCACCAAACATTCATACACATTCAAACACATTCACACAATGTTATAATCTCCTACATCATCCAATATTGTCCTGTAAACTTGTTCGTTGTTCTAATCTGCTACCGCTGCTACTGAATATATATCACTTTTCCAATTGTTGCTCTGCTTACTGCCCCCTATTGGTCACCACTGGTATGACGGGCTCTATTCGCGTACTACGCGAGGAACGTTGCCGAACGGACGCGACCGGATCCGAACGCAGGCACCAACTGCAAGTATAAAAGGTTAAAGTGTGGTGCAGCGCATAGATGGAGGGGGAATATGAACTGGTCTGAAAACATTTTTTCAGTCAAATCTTTTTTTTTGCTTTAATCCCTGGTTGTGTGAAAAAGTGTTTGCCTCCTTCCTGATTTCTTATTTGCAAAAAACATTTTTTTTGCATGTTTGTCACACTTAAATGTTTCAGATAATCAAACAAATTTAAAGGGGACTTATTATGAAAAACAGCTTTTTTCTGTCTTTAACATATATAAAGTGGTCTCATCTCAGCCTGCCAACTCAGCGAAGGAGAAAAGCAACCGAATTCTGCAATGTCTGTACAGCCGCTCGGATGAGCCGTCCAGTGTGATGTGGATCTACGAGCCAATAAGATTCTGCTCCCATCGTTACGGAACGACGGGAGTGATTTACATAGGTCGGCCTCCGATGCGTGAAACCACGCCCACAACTAACTCCACCGGCCGGAGCTTCCGCCATTTTTCCGTAGCGGTGTATCGCGTCATTCAGGCAGCCAATCAGCACATGCCTCATTATCATAGCCCCGCCACTCAGAATCCTGCATAGATAATGAGGTTAGAGAATGGGAAGATAAAGACATGGCTCAGAGGCTGAATTTCTAATTTATTTAGCAAAAAAAATCAAAAGCTTGTTTTTAAGACATTCAAGGCCTGTTTAAAATAGGTATTAGATGCCATAATAGGTCCCCTTTAAATATTACACAAAGATAACACAAGTAAACACAAATGCAGTTTTTAAATGAAGGTTTTTATTAAGGGGAAAGAAAAATCCAAACCTACATGGCCTTGTGTGAAAAAGTGATTCCCCCCAAACCTAATAACTGGTTGTTCCACCCTTAGCAGCAACAGCTGCAATCAAGCGTTTGCGATAACTGGCAATGAGTCTTTTACAAAGCTGTGGAGGAATTTTGGCCCACTCATCTTTGCAGAATTGTTGTAATTCAGCTACACTGGAGGCTTTTCCAGCATGAACCGCCTTTTTAAGGTCATGCCACAATCATGTCTCAATTGGATTCAGGTCGGGACTTTGACTAGGCCACTCCAAAGTCTTTATTTAGTTTTTCTTAAGCCATTCAGAGGTTGCTGGTGTGTTTTGGATCATCAAGTTCAAGTTTATTTGAGATGCATCATTGCATAACAATATGAATAATGATGTTTCTTACACTTTGACACAAGAGGACCACTCTTATTGAGAAAAAAATAGATATCAACTGTAAGACAAGTTCATTTTACTTCTGATAAAGCTTGTACGCTCTCGGGAGGAACGACATCTGGTGCCTTTTTGTGTGACTCATCGGTTGTGTGAGTGTCCTTCCATTGCGTAGTGTGTAGCGACTTGTATTTGCAGACAGGCTCTGGATCATTGGGCTGGTCCCTTCTTTCAGTAGCCGATGGAATTCCCTTAAGGTGGCCTCCTCTCTCCTCACCTCCAGAGTGGGGAAGGAGTTAGTCGGTATCCCTATGATGCGGCAGCACCTTCTCTGCAGACATTCCAGTTCCTGGATCAAGTGCTTTGGGAGGCTGGCCCAGACAGGTGAGGCATATTCCAGCACTGGTCTAATGAAGGTCGTATATACCTGGGTCAACACATCTGGGGGCAGCTGTGCTCGTTTGGCCACACTCAGATAATGAACCCTAGGCTGAGCCTTCTTCAACATGAACTGGACTTGTGCATCCCATTTCAGGTCAGAGAAGAGCTGTATTCCAAGGAGCTTGAATGTGTCCACCCTCTCTACAGCCTGGTTGTTCAAAACGATAGGAGGGGGTACCGGACGGTTATGAGACTCCCTGAGGCTAATAACCATGTCCTTAGTCTTCACAGCATTGGCTGCAAGACAGTAGGTCTGACCCCAGGCTGTAACTGCATCAACCGCTGCTTGCATCTGTCCTGGCAGGAAGCCATGAGGTGTTCACTGAGAGTCAAATCATCTGCATATTTTATTGGCTCGACACTAGTTGGTAACAAACGATCAAGAGAGTTCATGCAGAGAACAAACAGGAGAGGGGATAAAACCCCCCCTTGTGGGACACCAGCTAAAACTGCCTGCTGCTTAGAAAGATGGTTTCCCCATTTGACTGTCTGCTTTCTATCCTCCAGGTAGCTGCTCACTGTTAGCCAGATGTTCTTCGATACTCCAAGTATTTTCAGTGAGTGAAGGAGATGATCGTGGTTGATTGTGTCAAAAGCACGAGTGAAGTCAATATATGTGACATGCACGTCAAATTTCGGTTTTGCATCGACAGCATCATGCCAGCTTTGCAAAATATGCAATAAGGCTGACACAGTAGATCTATTCTTCATAAACCCATGCTGTGAATTAAGTATGGCCTTTTCAGTTTCTTGCAGAAGTTGGTCCTTCAGGATTCCCTCGAACACTTTGCCAACACAGCTCAGAAGAGAGATCTGTTGATAGTCCTGTGGGAGCCGTGGTTTACTGCACTTGGGAACTGCACAGACTAAAGAGTCTTTCCACTGGGTAGGGAAATGTCCTTCTTTCAGACAAGCATTAAACAGATGAGTCAGCACTGGGGCAAGCTCTTCATTAAAGGTTTTAAGAATCCAGGCAGGAATGCCATCCTTCCCAGCTGCCTTTTTTCCATCAACTTTGCGAAGAAGCGTCTTCACCTGCCCAATGCTGTAAGTGATATTAGTTGTTATATTGGGTAGGTTGCTGCCATCATCGTCCAGGAGGGGGCCAGGTGTTGTATTTTCCCACACAGAGGAGAAGTGGAGACTCAGAGTTTCACATTCCTCTTCAGTCTTTATGTGTTCAACCTGGGGTTCTGCAGCTCCCATCAACTTTTTGATGGACTTGAACCAGTTGCCACTGTCATTGTCCCTGAGATGAGAGACTTCATCCTCATAGTACCTCTTCTTTGCATTCTTGATCAGATAGGATACTTTGGAGCGTAGCCTTCCTTTTCGTCCTGCTGCAGAACCCAAGTGGCTTCAGCTTGAGGTCACCAACGGATGGCCGGATATTCTCCTTCAGGGTGTTTTGTAGACAGCAGAATTCATGGTTCCATTTACCACAGCAAGTCTTCCAGGTCCTGAAGCAGCAGAACAGCCCAGACCATCACACTACCACCACCATGTTTTACTGTTGGTATGATGTTCCTTTTCTAAAATGCTGTGTTACTTTTAGGCCAGATGTAATGGGACATACACCTTCCAAAAAGTTCAACTTTTGTCTTTTCAGTCCACAGAGTATTTTCCCCATAAGTCTTGGGGATCATCAAGATGTTTTCTGTCAAAACTGAGATGAGCCTTTATGTTCTTTTTGCTCAGCAGTGATTTTGGTCTTGGAACTCTGCCATTTTTGCCCCATCTCTTTCTTATCGTGGAGTCATGAACACTGACCTTAATTGAGGCAGGTGAGGCCTGCAGGTCTTTGTATGTTGTTCTGAGGTCTTTACTGACTCTTGGATGAGTCGTTGCTGCTCTCGGGGTCATTTTGGTCGGCCGGCCTCCTGGGAAGGTTCACCACTGTTCCATGTTCCATGTTTTCTCCATTTGTGGATAAACGCTCTCACTGTGGTTCGCTAGAGTCCCAAAGCTTTAGAAAAGGCTTTGTAACCTTTTCCAGACTGATAGATCTCAATTACTTTGTTTCTCATTTGTTCCTGAATGTCTTTGGATCGCAGCATGATGTCTAGCTTTTGAGGATTTTTTTGTCTACTTCCCTTTCTCAGGCAGGTCCTATTTTCGGTGATTTCTTGATTGAGAAGAGGTGTGGCAGTAATCAGGCTTGGGTGTGGCTGGAGAAATTGAACTCGGCTTTCCAAAGATGTGAAAAACCACAATTAATTTATGTTTTAACGGATGGGGTCACTTTTTCACACAGGGCTCTGTAGGTTTTGGATTTTTTTTTTCCCCTCAATGATAAAAACCTTCATTTAAAAACTGCATTTTGTGTTTACTTGTTATCTTTGTTTAATATTTAAATTTGTTTTATCTGAAACATTTAAGTGTGACAAACATGCAAAAAAAAAAAAAAATTAAAGCTGCAAGCAGCGATGAACGGGCCCTCGCACTCATGGCCACCGCCCCCCATAAGCATATCAGAAATGACACCACCCACGATTTTCTAGAAAATTGTAAGAAAGTAGGAACTATGAAATATCAACCAATCAGAAGAAGGGGCGGTGCTAATTTGCACCAATTATGGTCAAGGACTCAAAACCATGTCCGATGACACCACCCACGAGTCTTTATGTCAAACCATTGAAAAATTATCGCAGAGAAAAGTTTTCTAGGGGGTGCTGTTGAGCCATCTTGCCACGGCCATTAATGCAAACCATAAAATATCAAATTTATCACCAGGCCTGGCTTGCGTCAAAATTTGTTGACTTTCTGGGAACTATCAAATATGGACCAATCAGATGAAGGGTGGGCGTGCTTTTTTGCGTCTAGCGTCGTTACGGTAACGCTTTTGAAAGAGAAAAGTAATGTGCGCCGTCGCAGGATGGAGACGCACATTTTGAGGTATAACACACCTGGGTGCACGTTACAGTTCGGGCCCTATTAACTGCCGAAGGAATGGCATAAATTACGCGATTAATTCAAAATGTTCAAAATGGCTGACTTTCTGTTCGGTTTAGGCCATGGTGCCGAGAGACTTTTCTTTAAGTTGCGACATGATACAGGTGTGTAGCGATTTTCGTGCATGTACGTCAAACCGTATTGTGGGGCTTGAGGCACAAAGTTTATTCTGTCTGAACCAATCAGATGAAGGGTGGGCACGCTTTTTGGTGTCTAGCGTCGCCACGGTAACGCTTTTGACTGTGAAAAGTAGTGTGCCTTGTCGCAGGATGGAGACGCACATATTGATGTATAACACACCTGGGTGCACGTTACGGTTCGGGCCCTATTAACTGCCGAAGGAATGGCATAAATTGCGCCAGAATTACACGATGAATTCAAAATGGCCTACTTCCTGTTCAGTTTGGGCCATGGTGCCAAGAGACTTTTCTTTAAGTTGCGACATGATACAGGTCTGTACCGATTTCCGTGCATGTACGTCAAACCGTATTGTGGGGCTTGAACTTGAAGTTTTCTAGGGGGCGCTGTTGAGCCATTTTGTCACGCCCATTAATGCAGACTATTTTTTTGTTTTGATATTTTTATTAGGGGGTAAGGCACAGTTGAACAGGAATAAACAAAAAAAAGATATACAGTCTACCTCCCTTTTTTTTTTTTTTTTTTTGGGATTAAGAACAGAACAAAAAATCCACACAAAACAATGACAAATACACGAAAATTATTATATTCTTATATATAAGTAATATTTAAGTATTTAAGCTAAACAGTATGAATTAAAAAAATAGATGAGTAAAAAGGGGGGAAAAAAAAAAACCAAAAACAAAAGAAAAGTAAATAAAAAGATAAATAAAAAGGAGGAAGAAAGAGAGGAATGAGAGAAGAGAGGGAGGGGGGGGATCCGTCAATCAGGAGGCAGGGACTGGAGAGAGTGGAAGAATGTAAGAAAGGGAAGCCACTTATTATAAAATTTGTTGCAACTACCCTTCAGTGAATATTTAATCTTTTCCAGCTTCAGAAAAAACATGGTAATGCAGACTATTGAATATCAAATTTTTCACCAGGCCTGGCTTGCGTGCAAAGTTTGGTGACTTTTGGGGCACGTTTAGGGGTGCAAAAAGGCCCTCCTTTCGTCAAAAGAATGAAAGACTTACCTAACTTCCAGTATTATTTCTTAGTTAATAAGTTACAGTATATCTTAAAATGGTGCAAAAATCACTCACTAGATAGTCAATGGCTGGATTCAGAACAGTGTTTTGCAATGATTTGGAAATCTGGAACAAAGCCAGACATTCTGAAAAACTTTACTCAATGGAGAGTCCAAGTAATAAAGTATCTACAACATATAATCATAAGCGGACAGTTTGTACCTTTTTAATACACTCACTGTTCAATATGGAATAAGCATTAACACATTTTTAGAATACTAACAACTTAAGTCCATAATAAATAAAAAATATAAACTCAACCAACTGGATCTGCAAATTCCCACTAAGATAATAGTTACTTAATCTAAACATCCCAAAATTACTATCGAAACTCTACAGGTTTATGTCCAAAATAGATAATTGAGTCTCTCTTCCGTTTTCCAAATGGGTGGCTGATCTCTCTCTTAACACTAACCAAATCTCTTGTTCATAAATATGTTTAAATACTTTCACTATGACCAAGAATCCAAACTTGCAACTTATACAGTACAAAGTTCTTTACAGAATACATTATACAGAACAAAGGATGTTCCAGATGGGGTTTGCGACCTCTAATATCTGCTCACGGTGCACAGAGAACACCCCTGATAATTATATGCATGCTTTGTGGTTTTGTACACCGGTACAGAGGTTCTGGACGGAGATTTGTGAGGATTTATCCACATGGCTCAATTAGAGAATTATAGTGTGCCCCACGCTATGCATACTAGCTCACTTGGGTGACATACACATGGAATCTAACCTGGCTCACTTGGTTCTCACTGCCTTATGTATTGCAAAGAAAACAATTCTAATGAACTGGAAACAAAAATCCAATCTATGTATTAATCAATTTAGGAATCTTCTGTTAAATCATATCAGTAATGAGATAATATCTGCCTCCACTAAACATCATTCGGCAGAACTGCATTCTCTCTGGTCCCCGATTATAGGCTTCATTACCTAGTGGGGGCGGATGGGTGGTGATACATACATAAATATCTCTGCTGTTTCTCATTATCATTTGCTAAATCGGCAGGACTTGGAGCTCTCCAGTCTCCCGACGGCTCTCCTTGAACGGCCCGACAAACCATCTCCGATCACGCTGTTTTCTTTACCGAGATCACAAGAAAAGCAGAGCAGTGATCTCCTCTCCATCCCGTGTTGCTGTCTTGTTTATTTATATTTACTCCACCAACTCGAGATATTGAATCACTTTTCTAAGCGAGTGGCGCAAGCAGCTCAAACAGCAGGGGTACCCGCCCCGGTAATCTGATTGGTTTACGAGTAAATCGTCCCCCACGTGGGGTGCGCTCTTGATTGGCCGTAACAAAGGAAGATATCTGATTGGTTGCAGATCCTTCCGTGTTAAAAAAAAACGCATTTGTGAATCGAGTCACGTCAGGTCACGCAAATCCAGCGCAGCTCATTGACAAAAAAACGTTTGTAAATCAGGTTATATTTGCGTGTGCATCAAAAATACATTTGTGTATCTTGTCCTACGCGCGTGTGAATGTTCTGTGCATTTGCGGATCGGCGTGTGCATTTGTGAATTTTGTCGTTTTGCATTTGTGGATCGGCGTGTGCATTTGTGAATTATGAGACTGTTCTAGCTCCATACTTGAAACTGAAAAGGCTTCTGATAATGCAGCCAAGATAATGTAAGTCATCTTCTCTGTTACAGAATCCTAAAGGAAGACCCCAAAGATACAGTTGTGATCATTCCGAGCAACTCTTCACCACTTCATCAAACCTGAAGATCCATAAGAAAAGTCACACTGGTGATGAACTGTACAGCTGTGATCACTGCGGGGTGGCTTTTACCCAACAATTTGATCTAATAAACCACCAACGTATTCACACTGGAGGAGACAAGCCTTACAGGTGTGATCTGTGTGGAGCGGCTTTTGCCAGGAAAAGTTCTCTAACGACTCACCAACGCATTCACACTGGAGACAAGCCTTACAGCTGTGATCAGTGTGGAGCGGCTTTTGCCCGGCAAGATGCTCTAAGGAGACATCAACGTATTCACACTAGAGACAAGCCTTACATCTGTGATCAGTGTGGAGTCGCTTTTGCCCACCAAAGTTCTCTAACGACTCACCAACGCATTCACACTGTAGACAAGCCTTACAGATGTGGTCAGTGTGGAGCGGCTTTTACCCAGCAAGGTCACCTAACGAGTCACCAACGCATTCACACTAGAGACAAGCCTTACAGATGTGGTCAGTGTGGAGCGGCTTTTGCCCGGCAAGCTCATTTGACGAGACATCAACACATTCACACTGGATTCAAGCCTTACAGGTGGGATCAGTGTGGAGCGGCTTTTGCCGAGCAAGGTGATCTAACGAGACACCAACGTATTCACACTGGAGAAAAAGTGTACATTTGTTGATCATACTTGTCAGGGTTTGACATTTCATGTTGACATTTCCTGTTTTATTTGAAAGCCCATGTCCTTGTGTTTAAATTCTTGTCTGACCTTCCTGTTTCCATCTGCCCTGATCGTCTGCACCTGTGTCTCGTTAACCTTTGTGTATATCTGGTCTTGTCTTTCCCCCTGCTCCTTGCTGGTCCGTACTGTTTTGCCCTCCATGTTTTTCCCATCAGGTTTTGTCATAGCTTTGGATTCTTGTTCACAGTTTGGTTTTTGTATACTGCTTAACAGCGTTTTTGGTTCTGTTTTTAAGTTAATAAATCAGTTTTTGGGAACTCCTGCCTCCTGCTCTCCTGTATCTGGGTCCTCACTACAACCTCCTGACAGTACCAGTGCACTCCCAGTTTTACACCAGTGCAATACCAACTCAATTCACTTGTATTTCCATTTTCACACTTACGCCGATGACACTCAGATATATATCTCGTCCAACCCCACCGCTGCCATTCCTCCCGCTTCCCTCACCACCTGCCTACACGACATCAATACCTGGATGAGCAATAACTTCCTAAAACTCAACGGCAATAAAACTGAGGCTCTTCTCATCGGCTCCAAATCCACCCTCACCAAGTCACAACCCTCTCCCGCCCCTCCCATCATCATCGACGGCTTCCCGGTACCCTTTTCCCCCCACGTCAAGAGTCTCGGCGTCATTCTGGACAATACACTCTCATTTGCACCTCACATCCACAACATCACCCGGACTGCATTCTTCCACCTCCGCAACATCTCCAGACTCCGTCCAGCACTGTCCCAATCCAGCACCGAAATTCTGGTCCACTCATTCGTCACATCCCGTATCGATTACTGTAATGCTTTCCTCACTGGCCTCCCAACCAAACTCACCAACAAACTACAACTCATTCAGAACTCGGCCGCCCGGATCATCACCCGCATCAAGTCATCTGACCACATCACCCCCGTCCTTATCCAACTCCACTGGCTCCCAGTCCAATACCGCATCATTTACAAAAACCTCCTCCTCACCCACAAAGCTCTTCACAACCTAGCCCCCACTTACCTCTGTGACTTACTGAAAGAATACACCCCCTCCCGTACCCTCCGCTCAACCTCTGCTGGACTTCTTTTCACTCCCACCTCACACCTTAGCAGCATGGGTGCCCGAGCTTTCAGTTGTACGGCACCCAGACTCTGGAACTCCCTCCCCCCACACATAAGACAAATAGACTCCATCACCACATTCAAAACGCAACTCAAGACTCACCTGTTTAAACTTGCCCATTCACTTTGACCGGTCACCACACACTACTTCCCACCATACTGTTGCGTTACCTGTACTGTTGCACCTCGGTTGTCCATTGTATATGTGTCTGTATTATAATTTCCATTGTATTTCTATTGTATTTCCTGTATTTGTATTTCTATTGTATTTTTGTTTTGTTTTATTCTGTAAGGTGACCTTGGGTGACTTAATCTTTGCAATATTACGGAGATGGAAAAACGCTATTTTACAAACCTGATTGACATATGGTTTAAACGACAAATCCTGATCGAAAACAACACCAAGGTTTCTCACAGTTGCACTGGAAGCCATTGCAACACCATCTAGTCCCTTCCTAAGATGCTCTGGACCAAGAATGATAACCTCTGTTTTATCTGAATTTAGAAGCAAGAAATTTCTGGACATCCAGTCCTTGATGTCCCTAAGACATGCCTGAAGTTTAACTAACGGTTCTGTTTCATCCGGCTTCATAGACAAGTAGAGCTGCGTATCATCAGCATAACAATGAAAGTGTATGCCGTGATTCTGGATTATACTTCCCAACGGCTGCATGTATAAACTGAACAAGATTGGCCCTAGCACTGAACCCTGCGGAACACCATAACAGACCCTTGACTGTTCTGAAGAAACCTCATGTACATGAACAAACTGGAACCTGTCAGATAGATATGATTTAAACCAACGTAGAGCTGTCCCTTTAATCCCAACAACATGCTCTAACCTGTGCAGTAAAATGCTGATCTACAGTGTCAAAAGTAGCACTGAGGTCCAGTAGAACCAATATGGACACTAATCCCTTATCTGAGGTCCAGTAGAACCAATATGGACACTAATCCCTTATCTGAGGTCCAGTAGAACCAATATGGACACTAATCCCTTATCTGAGGCCATAAGGAGGTCTTTCGTGACTCGAACCAGTGCTGTCTCTGTGCTATGATACATTCTAAACCCTGACTGAAAGACTTCAAACAGATCATTTCTATACAAATAGTCACACAACTGGCTTGAAACTGCCTTTTCCAGAATTTTAGATACAAATGGAAGGTTGGAAATTGGTCTATAATTAGCTAAGGTGTCTGGGTCAAGAGAAGTTAGCAGTCTTTATGAAAATGAACTCAAACAGTCAACACGTATGTCTACATGGACAACAATACTCTGATCAGAATCACATAAAAGGTGTTTGTGTTTTGTTGAAGTGGAGATAGCAGCTGGGTTTCAGCTAAACATGCGGTGAAGTACCAGGAGAATGCTAGAGACAGACAGGTGGGAGGTGGACGGGTCCAGCATCTCCTGGTGCCGTAGGAGACGATGATGGAGCAGTAGCAAAACCATGAATGAGGTGGAAGATGAGACCTCCATCTATCTGGATCTCCTTCTGCCTGAAGCCTGTTCTTCTTCCTCCCTGATGGGACATCTCTCACATTGTTCTGCTGCAGCTTGTTCTCCCGCTTCCTCCTCCTTATCTTTAATCTGGACTTTCACTAGTTTTTGTCCTGGCTCAGAGTGAACAAGTCCCACTTTGCTGCCATTAACATTGTTACATTATTGTTTGGAAACATGCAGGTCCCTCGGATTAAGAGTCTGATGCTCGACATCTGAGATACCGAGGTCTCGCATGAGAACTTTGTTTCTGTCTTTCCTCCATTTGTTTTTTTAATAGCTTAAGATGAATATTGAAAATGATCATGTCATTACTTAACAGTCAGAAATAGCTGTCAGCAGTTAATCCACCTGAACAGGGACTTGAACCCTGGACCCTCAGATTAAAAGTCTGATGCTCTTCCAGCTGAGCTACTCAGGTCATATTTGGAGTGTTTTGTTTATTCGTTTTCTTCATGTTTTTTCAAATATAAAGCATTTCAGAGGTTTTGAAAAGTCCTGGAGGAACTTTCAGTGGTTGTTCCTCTTAAACATGACAGGAAATGCTGCTCAATTCTGCTTTAAACTTTGCAGGTGACACTTTACCTTCATGTTACGCATGTAAAAGGATGACAGAAGATGTCCTGGTGCTGCTGTCTTTATTGCACAGAACACTGAAAATATAACAAAAACAGTTTTGGATCAGTATAGGCTCTGTGTTCTTGTCCTGACCGTACCACGTTCTATATCGGAGTTTTCACTCTTGTACGCCAGGATTACAGCCAAAAATAATATAATACAGTAAAACTATTACTGACAGGAAATCAAATGAATACTAAATGCAAAACATAACATAACAGACTCCATATATCAGCTGCTTTTATCCTTTATAAACCTCTGCAAACCTATGCAACCAGAACAATAAACAGTATAGTAATGTCACTGATATTACAGTGTGACGTCATTTAGATGTGTTCCCACCCACACAATGCTCTCAAGCCTGCGGCTAGCCTACGGGACGTGGCTAAATTAGCAGCTAAGGCTAACAACAGATATCTGTCTCGGCATTAAACAAATAATAATAAGAAATGGCCCGACAAATGATAAATGAACTAAACATAAATATATATGGCGCTTGTGCACTTTTCCTCACCTGAAAATATAACAAAAACTGTTTTGGATCAGTATAGGCTCTGTGTTCTTGTCCTGACCGTACCACGTTCCATATCGGAGTTTTCACTCTTGTACGCCAGGATTACAGCGCCGTCATTCCCATTCCCAAGCCTACACTGACACCTACTGGCGAAGTGGGTATTACCCTACGTTTAATTACAGGTGAAGCAGGTTATTTTCCCTGTTCTTACAAGTAACTGTATTAAATAAGAAAAATAATGGTTGGGGGGCAAGTTAATTAAAATAACTAATAAAATAATAATAATGGACATCTCCAGGGTGCCACATTCAGGTTTTGTTTTATTTGAACCCAGCCAGTGGAGAGATGAAATCTGTGAGAACAATTTATAATCTAGTTGATTTTTGCCAAATACAGGGAAGAGGAGACATGAGGTAGTGATTGTGTGGGGATTCAGCAAAATGTATGTATATAAAATGGTATATAGAATAATTATTATAGCAGCACGGTGGATAATCGGACCCGCTGGTACCGTTTTGTTTCTTGGTCCTGTAGTTCTCCTTTTCCAGCGTCTTCCAGCGGAGCTTGATCTGGTCTGGTGTTCCTACAAATGCTGCTTCGCGCAACGTTTCACTCACGTTTTCTAAATCTCGCTATCCCGGTACTTTCTACCGTCTACAAACAGCACCTGGAGCCCGGCTAGCTCAGTCGGTAGAGCATGAGACTCTTAATCTCAGGGTCGTGGGTTTGAGCCCCACGTTGGGCTGAAGTCACATTTATGAAGTTTGTTTGAAGTGTAGAGTCCAGGTTGAAGGTTAGCAGAAAGGAATCACCTCCACTGCTGTTCTGGTCACTGAGATGGATTTTACTGGGTGAGACTGGTGACATCATCAATGACATCACATGTCTTTGATGACAGTCCAGGGTTGGATTAAATTATTTGTATTTATAACAATGTATCTGAAGCATGTAATTGATTTGTTGTTATCAAATGTAGCAACAGCACCTTCTGCTGTTTATATTGAAACATAGACATTTTGCTTAACATTCTGCAGTGTACAACATAATCTCAGGTATCTGAGACTCTATGGAAACCATCCCAATCTCATGCGCAGTGCAGTAACATCAGAAATTATAACCAATGTTGTAGTTTGTTAAGGATCTGGGGCCTCATTTATAAAAGAGTGTGTAGGATTCATACTAAAAGTGTACGTGCGCTCAAAAGCCGAAAATGGCGTGCGCACAAAAAAATCCTGATTTTTAAAACCGTGCCATCTGAGCGCAATGTTCGCTTCATAAATCACAGTCCAGCTGGAAGGTTGCACACGTGTATTCGCCTCATACCCCGCCCTCTACACGCCCACTTTATACCATGAATGGTGAATGCAAACTACTTGATGACTGTATTTGCATATGAATGAGCCTGTTGAGCATGCACTGTGAATGAGTTTTAAAGTGACCTACCACCACCGACGTGGACACAACACCTGGGCCTTAAAGCTCAAAATAAGGATTCCCATGTTCACATAGGACTGTGGCCCAACACACCTATGGATACATTTACCGGTAAAAAAATAATAATAAACAGCACAATCAGTCTTAATGTCGCTGTTATTCTCTGCGTGCCAGGCTGTTGCCAGGGTTGGTGCTATAGAATAACAGTGAAGGAAGTCGTCACTACACACCTACAAAATACCTCTTTACTACTATTAACATTTGTTTCTGTCTCTCTCCATTTGTTGTTTTTATTTGATAGGTTGAGATGAGTCTTGAAAATTATCAGGTTGTGTCTTTACAGTCAGGAACTGTGGTCATCAGATAATCACCTGAACAGGGACTTGAACCCTGGACCCTCAGATTAAAAGTCTGATGCTCTTCCAGCTGAGCTACTCAGGTCATATTTGGAATGTTTTCTTTCCTCTTTTCTTCATGTTTTTACAGATATAAGGCAATTCAGAGGTAGACTTTACCTTGTAAGGCAGTTTATTAGGAGGTGTGATCATGAAGAACCACTCTTCTGTTATTCAGCAGGCGGGCCATTAGAAGGCCGTCTATTAAGTTTGGTAAGATATAAAGACGTTCACAGTCACGATAGCCAGGAACCGAAGCTGGGCCGACTGCTTGGAAAGAAATGTAAAACTAACTTAATGTAGGCTGATGTTACCTATTAATGCATGCTAGGGATAACACAAAAAAACCTACTGATTAGTTTTGAAAGACATTTTAGTCTACGGTTAACAACTGCAAGTCTTCTTGCATGTTCAAACATGAACCGTTGTTGGCAGGGTTTGAACCTGCGCGGGGAATCCCCAATGGATTTCAAGTCCATCGCCTTAACCACTCGGCCACAACAACTAGTCACATGCTTGAACATTTGGCTGAAATAAATGTGTGTTTGTTTGAATCAGAACGTTAGTCTGAGGTTTGTTGATAATGACAACTGTCATTGACATTTGAATGAGCTCTCTCTTTGTACCCACTCCTGACTGATTCGGTTAAAAAAAAAAAAAAAACCACTGAACACTGTGACTCTTTTAATGGGTTCTATTTGTATTTTCACTGTTCTACCACTAGATTTTGTGTGTACGCATAGTCGGAGTTGTGCTTACATTTGCATGTGTTCCTACGCACAGGTACATGTTGATACATTTTGCGTGGGAATGTTGATACGCACACTCATATCTGTGCGTACGAACAGTTGATAAAGGCCCCAGGTGTAACTATCTGAAGGCTCTATAACCACAGAGGGACTTGAACCCTCAATCTTCTGATCCGAAGTCAGACGCCTTGTCAATTAGGCCATGTGGTCCACGAGTTGCTCCTCTGAGGTGACCGAGAGGTTAGGGTCAGTGCTTAATTTGTACATTAGGAGGTCCCGGAACATCGAGGGGGTTCGGGGGGGGGGGGGGGGGGGGGGGGGGGGGGGGGGGGAGCATAATGCATTCAAATGCATCAATCTGGTGCACTTTGGAAAGCTAGAATAACAATAATAGGGTGTCTGCTGCCTTAACTTACCTTGGAAACATAGCTCCGGAGCTTCTCTACCCGGCTAAACTAGTATTAATAACTAAATAATTAATAACTAATATTCTCCGCTCCTCTGTTTGTGTGTGAGAACAGAGCGTGCACAGCCTTCACCGCTGATTGGCTGGTTCCCGTGCCTGTCTCTGTGTGTAACCAATCAGACGGAGCTGTGGGCGGGACCTTGCTGGACAGTGCAGTGACTGCAGGCAGAGAGACACGGCTGCATCAACCCCAAAATAACGCAGTTTTAAATTGTACAAACACAATATTGGTATCGTTGGAAAGGGAAAAATGTCCTCTTAATTTTGGTGGGACTGAGATCAAATTTGGGGGGGCTTCAGCCCGTTTTTTTATTTGTAGTGAGAACATAATCCACAGCAACCGACACAAATCCATTCATGTGTATGAATCCGCGGCGCAAGGACCACATTGATTGTGCTGCAGCTCCCTCATCGCCGCTTGTTGCTTTTCTGATTCGTTTTGAAGAATCATGCAACTCTTCCTTCTTTTTGAAAAAAGACAGTAAATTTAACTGTCTTTTTGACATGTTTACGTTGCTCGCTGCTTGCTCCCCAGATCCAGCAAATTTCCAAAGTTTTTTTGGTCGGGGGCGTGGTTTGCTGGCCTATCTTTTCATTGCATCAACAAATCTCCGACTCTTTCAAATGACGTTAAATCTTTATAAACAACATGAAATGCTTGGGATTTGTTCTGTAAATGAATTTATGCATATTATTATTTTTTATACATTAAAAAAAAACTTTTTTATATTATTATTAACTTATTATTATTATTATTATTATATATATACGAGAGGTGCCGGATCTGCCCAAATAAGTCCCGGAACGCAGGGAGGCCAAAATCGAGAGGTGCCGGATCTTGTTCCGGCAGGATCCGGCACAAATTAACCCCTGGTTAGGGTGAAGTATGAATCTTCCAACCAGCCAACGTTATCCACAACGTTGCAAATGTTTCCAAACGTAGTGGGGTGTTTTGAACACACCCAGGACGCTCAGTCAGGCTCCCTTCAGCTCCTCCCTCTGCTGCCCAGGTGCAGCATATCAGGTTCATCTGGACCAGTTGAACAATTTGTAGGCAATGCACCCACACTCAATGTAAATAATCTTTAAACTTTATGGTGAATGAAAACTGCCTGATCAGCAACAAGAAGAGTTGGAGGAGTTTCCCACCTTGTGGCACAGGGGAATAACAGCAAAGTATTGAAGTCACAACTGACTAAAAGGAGAGGAACCAGACATTACCCCGCTCTAAAGCAGTCCACATCTCTTAGAAGAACTTTAAGAATTGAATGTTTGAATGAAGTTTGGTTAAGAAACCTTCAATGTGATTTTCTTGTCTTATGAAGCTACATGTCATTTCTCCATTTCACCACCATGGTTGAACTATCAATGTCATCAAAACATGTTGTTGTTGTTTTTTGTGCTTTGTAAATGATATCAAGACTATCCTTACTAACCCGCACGGACAAGTTAGTATCCCGGCGATCAGGCCTCCGATACTTTCAGTATCTGGGTGGAGAAACTTTCCACCGCAGTTTTGAAAAGCGCGTCCACTATCTCTCTTGAGGTCTTATGTGACATGACGTTGTTTGCCATTTTCCTTTTGGTCTACGTAAAGTTGTCTTCCATCACTGGCCTGTCCTGGTGAAAATTAGCCCCGCCCCTTCTTCTGATTGGTTGTCCCGATTTTCTGCTATAACTTTGGAATGGTTTGACATAGAGAGTCGTGGGTGGTCTCATCAGATTCTGTATGGAGTCCTTGACCTTCATTGGCCTGAATTAGCCCCGCCCCTTCTTCTGATTGGTTGTCCCTTTTTTCTGCTATAACTTTTGAATGGTTTGACATAGGAAGTCGTGGGTGGTTTCATTTCTGATACGCTTATGGGGGGCGGTGGCCGTGAGTGCGAGGGCCCGTTCATCGCTGCTTGCAGCTTTAATTTTTATTTTTTTTTTCAATACAATTGTTGATTCTATAATCTGACCTTGACAGGGCAGCTTGGCCGGCTGCTCCAGTCACAATATCCCTGGAGGAATAAAAACAAGATGCTCTGCCCCCACTAGCCCTCCCCTTCCCAGGACATCTGTGGACCTGATCAGAACTGTACCAGGCCGTCTGATAACATCAAGGACAATGGCTGAGGAGCTCTGGGGCAAAGTTCACAGACTTACTGCTCACACACACACATTTGCTGATAACCACACCTCCCTCATCTTCAACGCAGGAGAAAACAGGAGATCATGGGTTCAAATCCCAGCAGATCCTTTAAAGGCTTCACCTTCTCCTCTGTTTGCTATGCTAACGCTTAGCACATTTAACAACGGCAAGCACATTAACTAAAATGGCAGGATTAACTGTTTTTTATGAGAAAGAGGAGCAGCTCGTGGACCACATGGCCTAATGGACAAGGCGTCTGACTTCGGATCATAAGCTTGAGGGTTCAAGTCCCTCTGTGGTTATAGAGCCTTCAGATAGTTAGATCTGGTGTCCTAACTCACATTCACTCTTTAGAGGAAAATTTGGTTCAGCTACCTACTTATTACATAAATAAGGAGAGATTAGAAGTTCTCCAATAGAATGTCAAAACAGGAAGCATCCACGTTCACTATGAGCACTTTTGACAAAGTACTCTGCTATAATTAAGCAAGCTTGTGAGAAATACTGCCAGAACCAGCAGTGAGAGATATGTGATTTTTCAGGCATCTCAAGAAATTTCAGTTTAGAGGCTCTGCTGGGATTTGAACCCAGGATCTCCTGTTTACTAGACAGGTGCTTTGACCAACTAAGCCACAGGGTCTCAATTTTCAATCCAGAAGGTGAACTCTACACTCTGAAGTTGAAAATCATTCATCTTGGTCCCAGGTGGGTATATACCGACGGCGGAAGCCGCAAGGGATGGCCTTCTTAGCTGCCCTGATGGTGAGTTTGCAGAAGGCTGAGTAGGCGAGGTCGGGGTTGAAGGAGGATGGAGGGGGGAGGTTGTCTATCCCCGATTCCACTAGATTTGTGAACTGGTTCCATCTTGCCTTGCGGAAGTTCCACCTCTTCACAGGTTTGGTATGTATTGGTTCAATTGGGTTGACTGGAATGATCAGTGATGGCCTGTGCTGGGACCTGGGAAAAGGTTCCAGAATGGTGCAGTGGGGCGAGGGGCCATTGAGTTTTGCGAATGCAAGGTCGGGGCTTGAGGTGGTGTTCCATCTTCCGGAGTGGAAGCTGTCTGGTTGCTTGGGGTTGAACAGGAGTTGGACACCGGACACTGAGGCCCAGTCCTCGAGTGCTCCTCCGTCTGGGTTTGTTGAGCTGTATCCCCAGGTAGTGCTGCGGCAGTTGAAGTCGCCAGCATAGATACAGGGCGAGTCAAAGGCAGGGATAGTGTCTACGAGGAGCCGGGTTGTGGGGGGCTTCTATACGTTGATGATGGACACGCCTTCGATTTTGGTAGCCGTCCATTCTACTGCGGAGTTTTGAGGGGAGTTAGCAATCGCTGTCCACCTTGCATAGCTCCTAACGAAGGTGGCTATCCCATGGATGTCACTCTCTGTAAAGGCGGCCAAGGTGAAGCCAGGAATTTTGAGGCGGGAGCTTTCACTCGTGTGGGTTTCTTGAAGGAGGATGGCGGTAGGATTATGGGCTTGTATTAGATGCTCGATGATCGATGTCTTGGCCTTGGTGAGGCCTTCCACATTCAGATGAAGCACAATGATGCCGTCCCTTATGACATCTTCTGACGCCTGCCCTGAAAAGGGCACGTGTTCTGGGTTGGCACCAGGTTGCATTCTGTGGATGTGTGATTGGTACAGTGAGATGGACGTTTAGGCTGTAGCTGTAGTTGCTGCTGCTGTCTCTAGTTGTTGTCGTTCGCCTGACGAATCAGTTACCAGGGTTCACCAGGAGGTCGACGACTTGAACCCCAGGATACCATCAATTTATACGCTCTCTTACAAAAATGAAATTACTGTGCGATTGAGCCTGGCATACTGGATGTGCTGGTACGGGTAGATTGAAAGAAATAAACTACATTAACAAGGAAATACATATTGTACTGTGCGCATATTTAAATTGTGTTCTTTGTTGAATTGTATGCTCCTTTATATAGGCTACCACTTTGTTTTCAAACATCCGTAGGATGATCATTCCCAAACTTATAATAACGGTACGTAACATTTTGATCTGACTAGGAATTTTGTAAATTGAAATGTTAAATAAAGTTTATAAAAACAAAAAAAACACAAACGTTTTTATTTGACGTGTGAGGGTTCAGGGCTGGAGGGTTTAGGGTGGAGATTGGGATTCAGTAATAGCAGTCCTCTCACCTTAAAATCTCGGTCACCACGTCTGTTTTGTTAGGCTATTCTATTTCAACCAGTACTCACTAGCCCTCACTCAACTAGGCCTTACTCAAATAGAACTAATTTAACTATTCCACATTCAGCTAGTCATCAATAAACTAGTGCTCATTCATCTTGTCCCCTCTCAAGTAGTCCTCATTCAACTAGTCCCTACTCAACTCGTCATCATTCAACTGGTCCTCATTTAACTCGTCTTTAATCGACTAGTCCCCACTTAACTAGCCGTTATATAACTAGCCCTCATTCAGCTACTGCTTGCTCAATGAATCCTTTTCCAACTACTCCTCATTCTACTAGTCCTTACTGAATTAGTTCTCATTTAACTGGTCTTCATTCAACTAGTCCTTGCTCAACTAATTTTCATTCAACTAGTCCCTACTCAGCTAGTCTTCATTCAATTATTTCTTACTCAACTCTGCATCATTCAACTATCCCTTATTCAACTCATCCTCTTTCAACTAGTCCTTGCTCAACAAAACCTCATTCAATAATTCCATACTCAACTAGCCCTATGACCAATGTCTGCTGTCTACACCTGTTTATATAGTGGTCTCTGTAGACCAAAAACTAACCAGGAATGAGTCTTATTTACATCGAACTGGTAGTTGTCATGTTAACAGTTCATTAATACTAATATATCTGCACTTGTTTTACCATTGACAACATATCTTTGTCTCACTATTCTCTGTTCTCTCTCACTCTTCTTTCTCCAGCCACCTGGTTTTCAGGAGCTAGGTGTTCTCTCTGAAAGGGGGTTTTGTCCCTTGCCAGTGTTTTTTTGACAGTTGTTTGGGGGTCATGTGATTGGTCTCTGGAAAGCACGTAGATTGTGTTGTATTGACTCTTTACTATATAAAGAAAAGATGGAAGCACGACAAGGATGGGATTCGAACCCACGCGTGCAGAGCACAATGGATTAGCAGTCCATCGCCTTAACCACTCGGCCACCTCGTCTGTTGTGCTAGGCTATTCAATCTGACAGAGTCGCAGAACGGGACTCTATTTCATCACTGTACTTGCAATGGAAGTTCACTAGGGTGTTTGGATCAGATTTTCACACCATTCACACTTCAATTGATTGCGGTGGAGAGGGGGGGTGCTACGGCACGGACACTTAGCCAAGGACAATGGACTCTGCCAGTGGTAAGGACCCGGCAAGCGGCGCATAAGGGAGACAATAATTAATTTAAAATGTTTCCAAGTTTCAGCGCAATGGATAACACGTCTGACTACGGATCAGAAGATTCTACGTTCAACTCCGGGCTAGCTCAAAAAATCCTAATCTTTAATACTCTCCCAGTCATAACCTTGGTAGTGCACACGTTTCTTCTTCTGTGTAATTTATTATTTACTTGCTTTTTTCATTTGTCTCTGTGTATGCCCGGAAATGTACACTTCAAAGGTGCCGCAGGACAGGCCGTCTTCCATAATTTTTCCAAAGCTGCCCCGGCTCATGCATTATGTTTGTCTTTCATGGGACCTCTTTTATTCATTCTCTTCCTTCCTCATATCTCATTCGAAGCAAATGCCCTTACCTGACGACAGGGGCGGCACACCTCCGTAAACTCTTCTTCCAACCTCACACTGTGTTCACTGACATAACTGCAGAAACCGAGCACATATCTAAAGCTGGGTACACGTACCCTTTCAAGCTGTGATCGTATAGTGGTGAGTACTCTGCGTTGTGGCCGCAGCAACCCCGGTTCGAATCCGGGTCACAGCACCCCTGTGGCAGGAAGAGTGCTTCTCAAGTTTTTGGAAAAAGAAAGAAAAGGTGCCACGGACACAACAAAATCCACTAGGGTGTTTGGATCAGATTTTCAGACCATTCACGCTTCAATTGATTGCGGTGGAGAGGGGGGGTGCTACGGCCCGGACACTTAGCCAAGGACAATGGACTCTGCCAGTGGTAAGGACCCGGCAAGCGGCGCATAAGGGAGACAATAATTCATTTAAAATGTTTCCTTTTCCCAGTTTCAGGCCTTGGTAGAAGAATACACAAGTCATGGAGCTGTCAACATGCATCCTCCTTCGATAGCTCAGTTGGTAAAATGATTTCATCTGGCCCTGGAATGTCATCAGACATGTGATGTCATTGATGATGTCACCAGTCTCAGCCAGTAAAATCCATCACAGCAGTGGAGGTGATTCCTTTCTGCTCGCCTTCAACCTGGACTCTACACTTCAAACAAACTTCAGAAATGTGACTTCAGCCCAACGTGGGGCTCGAACCCACGACCCTGAGATTAAGAGTCTCGTGCTATAACGACTGAGCTAGCCGGGCTTCAGATGCTAGTAAATAAGAATAATAATCGAAAAGTGTCTTTAAGGGGAGGTTTTATCAGTGTTTCAGAGAAACCAGTTTTCCGTCTGGACTCCTCTGGACACCACCCAGACAGTTGAAGGACAACATGTGACTAAACTTGTGATTTTCTAGTTTTTCGCAATTGTAGATGCTCACAAATTGGCTATTTCAGAGGTGTCCATTTTTTAGGAGTTGGTGAAGTTGGAAGCCAACTACCTGGTGATGATGTCACCTACTCTCGTCCACTTGGCATTATGAGACAATTGGAGCGCATCTCAAGTTCAGCTTGACTACGTCAAAATCTGTGTAGACCTGGCGGTTATCAGGTTGCTATGCTCCTCAAGCTAGCCTATAGCTAGCTAGTGCAAAATGTCCTACTATCTATGTCTCTACATACCTGTCTAGATGGTTTTGTATAAGATTAAGGGGGAATAGAAACTAAATGATTGAACGAATTGAATCATGATCAATAACCTGCTGCACAGTTTCTGTAGTGTAGTGGTAATTTGGTTTGTCGCAAATGCAAAAGGTCTCTGGTCTGAGTCTAACAAGCTGGACCTCTGGATCAGGACTGACGAGTGAACAGAACATCCACAGTTTTATCTTAGAAGAACTTCATCAATTAAAGCTTTTTTAGCAGGCCAACGGCAACTGGTGTGTGGAGGAGTCATTTTCATCCTATTGACCTTTGTTCACTTGTATCAGTCATGTATGTCCATTGTACCAAATAGCTGGTCTCTCCATCGGGGAATCGAACCCCAGGCCCAGATACTGCCCACTATACTGACATTGTCATAATTAAGAATTATTTAATCTAACCCTGGAATGTCATCAGACATGTGATGTCATTGATGAGGTCACCAGTCTCACCGAGTAAAATCCATCTCAGTGACCAGAACAGCAGTGGAGGTGATTCCTTTCTGCTAGCCTTCAACCTGGACTCTACACTTCAAACAAAATTCATAAATGTGACTTCAGCCCCCAACGTGGGGCTCGAACCCACGACCCTGAGATTAAGAGTCTCATGCTCTACCGACTGAGCTAGCCGGGCTTCAGATGCTAGCAAATAAGAACAATAATCGAAAAGTGTCTGTTATGTGAGGTTTTATCAGTGTTTCAGAGAAACCAGTTTTCCGTCTGGACTCCTCTGGACACCACCCAGACAGTTGAAGGACAACATGTGACTAAACTTGTGATTTTCTAGTTTTTCGCAATTGTAGATGCTCACAAATTGGCTATTTCAGAGGTGTCCATTTTTTAGGAGTTGGTGCAGTTGGAAGCCAACTACCTGGTGATGATGTCACCTACTCTACACTTCAAACAAACTTTCCAAACCAGATTCCATCTGCCCAGCGATACAGAACAGCAAGACCCAGGTCGCCCAGAAGCAGTCAATCACGTTTGTTAGAGCTGGGCAGAATGCAAAACACCAGCCAAACTCCGCAGGAGGACTCCTCGCTACCACTCGTGACTGGCAGCTCCAAGTTGACCTGGGAAGGAAACTCAAGTTCCCTGCTCCCTGCACTTCACTCCGCCTAGATATGGTATTAACTTTGGAGTCCACCAAGTAAGTGGTCCTGCTGGAACTGACTGTCCCCTGGGAGGGCCGGATTGATGAGGCCAATGAGCGCAAGAGGGCCAAATACTCTGAGCTCACCACAGAGTGCCGGAGCAATGGCTGGAGAGCCCGCTGCGAGCCAGTTGAAATTGAGTGCAGAGGTTTCGCAGGACATTCACTCCAGAGAGTGCTCAAACTCCTTGGAGTTAGAGGACTGCAGTTGAGGAGAGCCACCAAGAACATCCTCGAGGCCACAGAAAAGGCCTCGCGGTGCTGTGGATCCGTAGGGGGGATCTGTGGTGCGCTACTTGGACACAAGCCGGGGATTGATCACCCCCGGCTGGGTCGCCCGGGTGAGGGTGTATGATTGTTAAAGACCAGAAACACCCTGTGACCCCGGGTCAATCACTGATGACGTGTCCAAGTACCACCGTAAGGTGTATTCAAGTTGTATACATATGGCTTGTATATATATATATTGTCAGAATCAAGAAGAGGTGAGGCAGCCACCATCTGACAGATGCACAAAAAATAAACACAACTGAAGGAGAAAAACAGACATTTCTTCCATGACCGGGAATTGAACCCGGACCGTGATGGTGAAAGCACCAAATCCTAGCCATTAGACCATCAGGGACACATGTGACATCATGACAACTTCACTGCATCGCCAGTGAGTGTCGCCAACAGAAAAAACTTTACAAATGTGCATACGCCAGAATTGATCGGTGCATGAAGCACCACAACTTCTCACATTCAAATCACTTTCTGGACATCAGACCGTGAGCGTAGAAAGTGGTGTACGGACTTTTTTTGTAAGTCCTTTCTTTGGAAATGAGGCCCCTGATGGATGAGTTATAAATCACAGTCTTGTCTGAGGTTAAGACATCGTAGATTTAACAAGCCTTTTTCTCCCCATTGAGCGTTGTTGGCAGGATTTGAACCTGCGCGGGGAATCCCCAATGGATTTCGAGTCCATCGCCTTAACCACTCGGCCACAACAACCACTCTAAATTTTGTGAATCTGCAGAATCAGATAAACAAATGCAATTCCCTTTATTTAAAGATTGTTCCTCCTTTCTTCAAGGCAGGTGATTGTGCAGACTTGCATAATTCCTGGTACATATCAAAGTTTTCTGTTGCAGCTAAAGTTAGTCTGGTTGGTGAACTCGTGAGGATGGATAAAACAAAACTGAAGGTTCATTATGACCCTGATGTGCGTTGAACACATAACCTTCTGATCTGGAGTCAGACTCGCTACCATTGCGCCACAGAGCCTTTTCTGATATCCTCTGAGAAACCAGTTTTCCGTCTGGACTCCTCTGGACACCACCCAGACAGTTGAAGGACAACATGTGACTAAACTTGTGATTTTCTAGTTTTTCGCAATTATAGATGCTCACAAATTGGCTATTTCGGATAGTGCCATTGAATACTTTCTCTAACAAACTTTAACATATGTCATCGTTAGTATAGTGGACAGAATGTCTGCCTGTCACGCAGAAGACAGGGGTTAGATTCCCCTAGCAGCATTTCCTGTCATGTTTAAGAGGAACAACCACTGAAAGTTCCTCCAGGACTTTTTTTGAAATGCTTTATATTTGTAAAAACATGAAGAAAAAGAAGTAACAAAACACTCCAAATATGACCTGAGTAGCTCAGCTGGAAGAGCATCAGACTTTTAATCTGAGGGTCCAGGGTTCAAAGTAGTTTCTTCAATATCACAAGCTACTTACCTCCATTTGTCCCTCAGCTTATACAACAACTTCTAGATTACCGTCTTCATGTTTGCAGGTATATTCAGTTAGACATGTGGAAACAGCATCCTCTTAGAAAGAGACCACAGACTTGGAGAGGTTTGTCATTGACATTTGAATGAACAGAGCTCTCTCTCAGTACGTACACATGCAGCGATTCAACATGGTTGCAGATCTGATCAGATAATGACATGCAGAAGATTGGATCAACTTGTCTGATTACACATGCTGTTCTGAGATCAGACTGAATCAGATTGAATAAGCCACTGTAACCAGAGCATGGCTGACTCCGTGACGCTAGGTGGCGCTGTACCCGAGGTAACCATGGTAACCATTTCAACAAAGAGCCACTTCCGGTTGACCTCCGCTTAACAACAACAAGGAAAGGAAAAAGTGCATTCTAACTGCTTTCCTATTAATAATCTGTCTAAAACAGCCTTTCTCAACCTTTTTTCAGTCATGACACCTTTCAAAAGTGAATAAAATCTCACGACACCCCAGAGTAAAATATAATTAAAAAACGCGCTGCATCGCTCTGACTGTAAATGCGAATCTTACACCGTGTCCACACTGCATGCGACGCGAGCGAGCGTCAGCGTCAAAAACAGTTCCATTGCTTTATTTTTTATTTGCACTGTCTACACTGATTGCGAGCGACGCGGCGCGCCGTTTTGAGCTGGACTTTTGTCGCACGCCCTGCTTCTATTTTCTTCCCGTCGGTCGCGTTGAAAGCCGGTTGAAAGTTGTAAAAAAAAGTTGAAAGCGCTGTAGGAAACAGTAATTTCAATACAAGAACCTCAATAAAGTGGCAGCTGGCTGGAGGGAGATGCCAGGCTGGAAGGTTCTGATAAAATAATAAGATATAGCCTAACAAGAATCTTATCTTAATCTTATTTGGGCTTAATTTGTGCCGGATCCAACAAGATCTGGTACCCATTTGATAATTTCTCGTGTCCGTTCGGTGAGTGCGCCGCGTACCCTACGCCATAAGGTCTGCGTTGGTTAACGCAGAACCATAAATCAGCCTTAAGGCTGCAGGCGGCGTGTGAGCGACGGATGACTAAGAGGGAGAAGAGTTTCTCCAGGAGTGGAAGCAACGCCGGGCCAGTTATGCCACAGTTTGCAGATGGATTGTTGATCCGTGGGCTAACGTGTCTGCTGGGACTATTTTGCGAGCTTTTGCAAAAGCGTGCATTTCCGAGGCGCCGCACGGCACGGAACGAGACTCTGACAGCGAGGAGTTCGGACTGGCACAGCTGATTTAGCGGAGCTCTTTAATGCAGAAACAGAGGATGAGACTTAATGGGTTTGATTAATGTAAAAACTGAAATAAAGTAGCCTACAATCAAACAAAGTTTTGCTCCCGCTGTATTTTTAAATAGCACGCTTGTGTGCGTGTGTGTATTCTTGTGTGTGTGCCGTTTCGGTCGGTGCGCCGTGTGTGTTTCAAATACAGAAATGACACAAGACTAAGGCTATGCCTCTCCACACGGCGCCCGTATGGTCGCGAAAATACAGTATTTATATATGAAATGTCAGAATAGGAAATATTTTGACGACACTGCTGCTACTACGACGTGCTACTACTGAGCAGCGTCGCGTCGTCTCCTTTCACTTCCGGGTGAATCTCCTCCCCCGGGGGAAAACCCCACCCGGGGGAAAATCTCGAGCATGCGCAGACTGTAATATCCATGTCCCCGTACACATGGCATTAACAAGGCGGTTGCGACTGGCTTATCTAGGTGTGCAAGCGGGTTGATGAATCCGGTCTGATCAGATTGACTTGACTGACTTATGGTATTCACATGCAGTTTAAAAGTCAGTACGATGTGTGCAAATGATCTCCAACCAGCTTGAATCGCTGCATGTGCACGTACTCTTTGTATCCACTCCTGACTGGATCAAAGCTTTCTCAAGAACCCTGGCAGTGACGGTCAGCCAACGACTGTTCACTGATGACCAATAATCACCTCAATATTCATGAGGGCTGTTAACCCAGGGCGCAAAAGTAGCCAGGACGCCTCTGAATTGTGCACGTTACCAAATGTAGCAACAGCGCCCTCTGCTGTTGTTCTTCTTCCTTAATCTTATACAAAAACATCTAAACAGGTATTCTTAATGTACATTGTCCCTCTCTAACAAATAAAAATAAACTAAACTAAACTAAGCCACACTCAGCACCAGCCAGTGATGTACTTGAGGGTTACAGTACATCGCTCACATGGAGGAACTCAGCCAGCGATTGGTGGGGAATGTACAACTCAGGGTGGAACAGGTGGTGCGCTTCGATGATGGGAAGGTGTTCACCTTTGACCCAAAGGCATTTTTCAACAAGTACGCCTTTAGCAGGCTGCTTCAGAGTCATGCCATGCTGGTGCCATTCAAAAACAGCGAGGGTGGCAACGGTCTCCTCCCCACACTCCGGGATGTTCTAGGTCACCTTGTTGGTGTCCTCAACACCGCCTTTAAGGAAAGTCCTGGCGTGGGAGAGTATGACCTGTCCTGGAAGGCCTTCCAGGCAGAGTTGGCTCTGGAGGAGGTCTTCTTTGGCCATCCGTTGTCACCCCTCAACCATGTGCTTAGTGCCAGCCTTGGCACCAGCACGGTCAATTATCGCAGCGCCACCCATGAGAGGGGATTCATCGGGCTGGCACCCCACAATAGTGCTAGCTTTGAAGAGTCACCTCCACCTCTCCACCACTGGACAAGGGACGACCTCCAGACATTGCGGATACAGAGGGTTTGGCCCCTCTGCCAGTGCCTTGAGGCTGGACCAGCTGTGGTGGGGTTGGCCCTGATCAAGATCCTCTTAGGGGACATTTACAAGAGAAACACCCAGCTCCCCTGGACCGAGATGAGGTCTAACACCCCGCCTGGCAGGCTTACAGGGGCTAAGACCTATGAAAACCTGGCCAAGGACCTGGCAGAGAAGCCGTGCTTCCCTGCGCCGCACACGTTCGCCAGGACAAGGGTGCTGGTGGAGAAGGCTGGAAAAGAATGTTGAGGAGTGTCTCCTCCAAGGGTTCCTGGCAGAGACCCTCACATTCTTTCCAGACCTGAAATTCAGGGACCTTAGAGGCTCAAGGAGGGTGTGGTGGAATTTTAGAGACTGGATCCAGGTCCACAGGGTTGACCAGGGGCCCCTGGCCATGTCAGTGCTGGCAGACAAGACCCTCCAGGTACTGACTGAGGTTGAGTGCAGGGGACTGACTTACAGCAGGAACCTGGAGGTCTACAGGGACCATGGCAAGGTCCTTGGGCGGCTGCCAAAAGCTGCTTAAAGGAAGACTTGAGCTTCTGACCATCACATTCACCTCATGTGTGGGCATGATCATGAATGGGGTGTTTGTGGATTATGTCCACCTGGTCACCCTATTGACCGAGATGTCCCGGGGGGGGAAGGGCCAGGAAAACCTCCAGAAACATCTGATCCTGTCCAGGTTTACCTTGGACAAGATAAAGAATGCAAAGATATGGAGTCTGCACAAGGACATTCCCCACAGGATGCTCGCTAAGCCAGTGAAAGTGCCAAACCTGAAAGCGCCACCTGAGCAACGCGAAGACCCTGTCCAGCCGCTGGAAGATGTCCAGGGGGTTGAGGAACAGGATGAAATCAGGCCCCCCGTCCACACAACCGCACTGTTCCTTCCGCCAAACAGCAGGCCCAGGTGGACAGAGATGGAGGAGGCTCTGATTCAACTTGAAAGATCCAAGGGACCAAAAGAGGCGTTCCAGGAGTACCTGAAGAAATGTCTGGAAAAGAAGATTACCGCCAGACATTTCAACCCATTCAGGAAAAAGAGACATCTGCAAAAATAAACTCCTGTTCTGTCCCGTCTGTAAATAGTTTTCCAAATGTGTTCATTGTTCTTTGACTGTTTTATTGTTTTAGATGTTTGTTAAATAAGTTAGGCTTAGATCAGTTTTTTAGGCTTAGGTTTAGGTTAGAGTAGGGATTGTAGTTCAATTCATTGATAAAAAATAATAATAAAAAAAAAAAACCCTCCACAAGGACTCTGCCTTGACGTGGCATGGGGGCTTGCGTGCCTCAGTGGTCCTAGGGATTCTTCAAAATGGGTGTACCCACCACAGCATACTCCTGCCTTAACACTCAGGAGTAAGCTGTGCTGGGTACACCCATTCTGGGAATCCCAAGGACCACTGGGGCCAGACTAAAGAGTCCAACATTTACCATGTCTGTTATACTTACCCTAACCAGAGGTAACAGAAATACAAAATCAGCCATCAGAAAGAGAATCAAACAACTCAAAATGACCTGAAACGTGCTCCTAAACAATCCGTGTATCATTCGTTCTTTCCATTTTCAATTGGCAATCAAAAACCAAAACAGTGACTGGTTATTTTGTTATTTGTTTTTTATTATAACACAAAAAACGGAAAAACGTCTGGTTTTTCATATTTCAATTTTAGGCACAGATCAAAAATACGAAATAGAAAAACGGGCCACAGGACTGAATTTGATTTTAATATTTAATTGGTCGGGTTTACGTGACCCGGAAATGTTCTACATTCATGGTACGCGGCAGTTCAGGTAACCATGGTTACCATGGCGACGCTGGAACGACAGATTAAGGATTATTTTTTAAAGATTGATTAAGGACTTGTTCCACAGCGGTTTGACACACAAACACATTTCCTGCACTTTGCAGCAGATGGATCTCCTGCAACGCTCAGAAATGAGCGTCAGAATATTCTGTGCTCGGCTGATCTGAGGAGAAAAAGACGCAGAGCTGGAGAGCGCTCTGATTCAATGTATTTATGAGTTAAGTTTTTATTCAGATGTCCACAGTATATTGCAAATATTATATATTATATAGCAAGGGTACGCGGCGTAGGCTCTGCGTTACTGTAACGCGGAACCATAAATCAGCCTTTAGTGTGCGCTCTGTGCTGTTCTGAACACTTCTCTGTTGTGCTCATTTTGCTGGGACACCGGTGTCGTGCCAAAAAGTGATTTCCTGCCAGAATCTGATTTCTCCCCTGAAAATAGGCATTTTCACCTGCCAAAAATTGATTGAAGGCCAAATACAGTTAAAGGGGACATATTATGAAAAACACGTTTTTTCTTGTTTTAACATATATAAAGTGGTCTCCCCTCAGCCTGCCAGCACAGGGGAGACACAATCCCATGAATTTCTGCAAGGTCTTTGACCCCCGCCTTACAGAATCCCCCAGTGTCACATGATTTTTTTTTGAGCCGATTACAATCTGCGCCTAGGGTGACGTCACCCGAGGAGCAGAGTCTCGGCCTCCGCTGCTGAAACCACGCCCACAACCAGCTCTCTCCGTCGGCTCAAGCTCCTCCATTGTTCAGCAGCGGTGGCTGTTTGAACAGCGAGGGAGAGTAGAAATGAGATTTTGCATCGACATTTACCCTCATAAAAGGATGAGTTCCAACAGCACGGACCCGGCAACTGCACACGAGTCAGCGGTAAGTTCCTTTTTTTTTTTAATGTTATTTATATTTGTATGATCTTTGCATGGGCTAAGTATTTAGCTTAGCTCCGGAGCCCTGGCGCCGCATACGGAGCTGCCGGAGCTGCTCACGGACCGGCCCGGCTCCAGTGTTCCCCTAACGGAGCCACTCACTCGTTAGGTAAATTAGTAATACATTTTTTCTGTCTGGTTTCAGATCTTCCAAGCACCTGAAGCGACACCTTCAGAAAACGCACGGTCCTTCCTTGAGCCAGCAATAGTGCATAAATGTTATTTATATACAACTCATATTTAATTTTTTTAACAATAAAGTTGCCATTTGTGAAAATTTAGTGTTGTGATTTCTTTACAGTTAACAGGATTCATTTGTCTTGTAACATAAGAAGTGAAATGATGAGGAATCGGAGTAAATAACCGTGGTGTACCTGTTTAGAATTAAATTCAATCTTCCTGTTTGAAGTCGAGGTGACTAAAGGCTGATTTATGGTTCTGCCTTACACCAACGCAGAGCCTACGGCGTAGGTACGTGTCGATTTAACGCAGAACCGTGGACACGCTTTGCTACGCAGCCGCTGGTCTTCTGTCCGGAGCGACGCTTTGTCTCCTCCCCTGCTACACGTCATTGAAGCAGCCAATCAGCGCAGAGCCTCATTATCATAGCCCCCCCCGCCCTGAAAATGAAGCACAGAAAAAGGCTTTAGAAGCGGAAAAAATAAAAACATGGCCCAGAGACTGAATTTCTGATTTATGTAGAAAAAACAAGCTTTAGATTGTTTTTAAGATATTCAAGGCCTGTTTAAAATATACATTAAATGCCATAATATGTCCCCTTTAATGAAAAATTGTTTCTGCCTAAATATGATTTGATCTCATTCTTGAGCTTCATAATCTGTAAATCTGACGTTTCAGCGCTATCGCTCAACGGGCTGCTGTGCGCGCTCCCGCGGCCAGAAATCACATTCTGGCAGGCAAGGTACACAAAAGTCCGGCGTGAGTATTATGATCGTATAGTGTGAGCAGACGGGGCATCAGAGCATCGGGTCGTACAGTGTGAGACCATAAATCGTGGGCTGTGAACTTTTGAACTCCGCGATCTAGTCGTGCAGTGTGAGATGGGGCTGAATCAAATTATTTAAAATATCGCACAATGTATGCCCAGCTTTAGGGTTCTTCCACCCCGACATTCTCCAGCAGCACCCCCAGTGAACACAGATAGCCGGTCATGAACATTCGGCCACATGATGGTCCCGTCTGTCACGGGATTACACATTTACTGTCAGTGTTTGCTATATAATATATAATATTTACAATATACTGTGGACATCTGAATAAAAACTTAACTCATAAATAGATTGAATCAAAGCTCTCCAGCTCTGCGTCTGATACATGTCTTTTTCTCCTCAGATTATGCCGAGCACCGCCGGGTCACGTAAACCCGACCAATTAAATATTAAAATCAAATTCAGTCCTGTGGCCCGTTTTTCTATTTCGTATTTTTGATCTGTGCCTAAAATTGAAATATGAAAAACCAGACGTTTTTCCATTTGTGTTATATTAAAAAACAAATAACAAAATAACCAGTCACTTTTTCATGTTTTGATTTTTGATTGCCAATTGAAAATGGAAAGAACGAATGATACACGGATTCTAAACACTTTCGGGAGGGTCGTTTTTGGACAAAACACATTTTTTACATCTTTTCGCTCCCATTCATTTTCTATGGGGGGACGTTTTGCCCTAAATCTCCGGAACGGGGTGTCCTAGAGCTTCACAACCTGCTTCCGTCAGACATATTTAGGGGTCTAGCTCTCCAACAAGACCAACCGAGTCTCTACGACCTTCAGAAGCTGAGATATGAAATATTTAAAATTTTAAAAATGTGTTTTTTTAGGTTTTCTTCCACTTCCCAAAGTCGTAAAAGGTCGTGGGTGGGCTCGTTGGAAAGCTAGAAACGGGACGCGTCTTGAGTAAACCTGTTTCGAAGCTCTAGGACCTTCCTATCAAAAGTTATTTAAAAAAAAAAAACTTTTTACCCATTATCCTTTGCTCCAATCGCGAAAATGACACCGTGAACGAAGTAGTCGTCACCACAGAGCCCTATATATACATTGTTTAGCTAGGTTTAAAATAGCTTGCTAAGCTAGGTTTTATTAAGCTTGCTTAGCTAGGTTTGGATTTGGGCCGGTGGCCCAAAGGTGGCTATTACCCCCTATCCTAATCCTAACCCCTTAACCCTAACCCTAAACTCCTATACCAAAACCACCAACATCTAGGAGACAAATTAAATAACTGGACACTAACGAGCAGACCCATCAGAATACTGGGTGACTCAAACATGTCGCGACTGCAAAACTTATTCACGCAGCCCATCTCATACGTCACAAGACTCCTACTTCTGACATGACCTCAAAGTCATACTGACCTTTGGACTAAACAACAGGGACCACCAAGACTTAACCCAGATACAGAAAGACATACAAGGACTAATAGAAGCCGCAAGAGACACATTCCCCAATGCAGAAATCTTCATCCCAGTCATCAACCATTCGGACAGACTACCCCCCTCTGCTTTAGGGACAATCCTTAAGATTAACCACCTGATAAAACTGACAGGCCGACAGATACCAAGACTGAGCCCCGACCTTTTTGAGACACAACCGGACAACATACATTGGACACTTGATACCGGTAAACACATGTGGGGACACTGGATGTCTTTTTTAGGCTAAAACTCCTAACGGAGAACAATGACGATTGACCCAAGCGCAAAAATCAATCCTCAGTAAAGGCCTTTCATTTGTGCCAACCCATTTCGGCCCAACCAGAACTAAAACAGACCTCCAGTCAGATCTGGCCGCCTACCATAGGAGACTCAAACTATGTAAAACATTCGGAAAAAATGTGTCAGTTAAAAAACCATTCACGGCCGCATCCAACTGGATACCAAATGACAATGCTTTACCAAAGGAAATCCTAACGCTAATTGAAAATGACAAAATAACAATAACAAAGGAAATGGTCACCAAAGAAAGAAATAACATCTCCATCCACGAGGAACGGGCCTTGTGGGAATTACAAAACAATACAAGTATTGTGATTAAACCAGCTGACAAGGGAAATGCTGTAGTCATCATGGACAGAATAGACTACATACAGGAGGCGACTAGACAACTTAAAGACACTAACTATTACCAGGAACTCAAGGCACCCATCTTCCAACAAACGGTGGAAATAAAAACCACAAACCTTACCACACTATACAACAAAAAAGTGATCAATAAAAGACAACTAAAATACCTCAAAGGAGAAAATGAACCCAGGCCAAGGTGTTTTTACCTCCTACCGAAGATACATAAACCTATGGACGCTTGGACCACACACTTCACCATACCACCCGGACGTCCAATAGTCTCGGATTGCGGGATCGAAAGCTATGGCGTGGCAGAATTTATTGACCATTTCTTAAACCCATTATCCACCCGCCATCGGAGCTATTTAAAGGACATCAAGGACTTCATAGACCGAATCAGGACCATGAAACTCAAGGAACCATGTCTACTATTTACCATGGATGTGAACAGCCTCTATACGAACATCGACACCCAACTGGGTATGAAGGCAATACGAAAATGGTTGGACAAATACCCAGAAGAAGACAGACCACATGAGGAAATCCTAAGTCTCCTCAAACTCAGTCTTAACAAAAACAACTTTGAGTTTAATGGTAAATACGACCTGCAGACACGGGGTACAGCCATGGGTAAGAAGTTTACACCAGCCTATGCCAACATTTACATGGCTGACTGGGAGGAGTCGGCCTTCGAAAAATGGTCAAAATTGCCACTTCACTATTACCGTTTCCTGGACGACATTTGGGGCGCTAAACAACCACCACACACACATTACGGTTGACCCAACCCTTCACACAACGGAGGTACATTTACTTGATACTGTAACATTCAAGGGTAAGAACTTTGACCAGTAAGGAATCCTGGACACAAAGATCTACTTTAAACCGACTGACACCCACACCCTACTGCACAAAACTAGCCACCACCCCAAACACACCTTCTCAGGCATTGTCAAATCACAACTTCTCCGTTTCAACAGAATTTGCACAAAAACAGAAGACAGAGACCAGGCAATAAAAACACTATACAAAACCTTGAGAATGAGAAGCTACTCGAGATCCTTCTTGAAGGTAAAACAAGACACATTCAACCCAAAGCCGAGGATGCCAACAGAGGATGACCGGAATAAGATTCCACTAATCATGACATACTCCCAAAAAAACAAAGAGGTCAACCACCGGCTCAAACTAAACTTTAATGAGGTCCTGGGTAACACCCCAATGGGGTCAGGATTTAAAGTCATCTCAGCCTACAGGAGGAAAGCCAACCTGAAGGACATATTGGTAAAAGCCAAACTCCCACCGCCAATGACTCCACCCAAACTCTCAACGAAGGAGATAATAGTTAAAAACTTCTCCACGAAGCAGATCTACCCCATCAAACACAACATAAAACTTACAACGTCCAACTGCGTCTACCTTATCAGATGCCTCAAGTGCACCATGCAGTACGTTGGACAAACCAAGAGGACCCTCCAAACCAGACTGAAACAACATATCTACAATGTAAAAGGGAACCACAAGGAAGACACCTACCTCGTGCAACATTTTCATTTTCTTCTGGGAGAAACCTGGGCTCTGTTGGCCAGGGGCTTCTGGAGAAACCTGGGCTATGGTGGCCAGGGGCTTCTGGAGAAACCTGGGCTATGGTGGCCAGGGGCTTCTGGAGAAACCTGGGCTATGGTGGCCAGGGGCTTCTGGAGAAACCTGGGCTATGGTGGCCAGGGGCTTCTGGAGAAACCTGGGCTATGGTGGCCAGGGGCTTCTGGGAGAAACCTGGGCTACGGTGGCCAGGGGCTTCTGGGAGAAACCTGGGCTACGGTGGCCAGGGGCTTCTGGGAGAAACCTGGGCTACGGTGGCCAGGGGCTTCTGGGAGAAGTGGCAATTTCCCAATTGTATTGGAGCGCTTGATGGCAAGCACATATCAATTACAGCACCACCCAGGAGTGGAAGTCTCTGTTTTAATTATAAAAGACTTTCTCCATTGTGCTGCTGGCCCTTGTGGACGTGAACTACAGGTTCCTGGTAACACAGGTAGGGGATTTTGGAAAAACCGGTGACGGTGGTGTGTTCAGGAACTCCCTCCACGTACCACCACCAACACCCGCATGTCATAGTGGCTGACGCAGCATTTCCCCTGAAGCCGTTTCTCCTGAAACCCTTCGGAGGACCAAACCTCTCTCGGGACGGAGACACATTCAATTACAGGCTGTCAAGGGCTGGCATGACAGTGGAGAGGCTTTGGGTATGCTGGCGGCGAGAAGGAGAATACTCCTCCGTACCAGACACATGTGGGTGGAGATGGAGAATACTCCTCCGTACCAGACACATGTGGGTGGAGATGGAGAATACTCCTCCGTACCAGACACATGTGGGTGGAGATGGAGAATACTCCTCCGTACCAGACATATGTGGGTGGAGATGGAGAATACTCCTCCGTACCAGACACATGTGGGTGGAGAAAGTGGACACACTAACCCTAACCCTCTCTCACAAGGCCTGGTGATGCAGGATGCAGCTGAAAACCTACAGTCAGTGAATGACCGTCCAAACCGCGGGTCAGGAGGCGTTTGCTGTGCGGGATAAGTTTGTCAAATATGTTTCTGAAGTGTAAATTGTATACATGTATATACAGTATTGTAATGTATTATATTGTCATTACCTAGACTAGTTGTTCTGGCAATGCTCCCACTCAATATATTATTATTATTACATTATTACATGTATTACATTTTTTGTAAGCCAATATAGTACTTTTCACTCCACTACCCTGTATTTATTTAACTTTTTCTGATCGAATTAAACAGTGTAGACAGTGCAATAAAAAATAAAGCAATGGAACTGTTTTTGACGCTGACGCTCGCTCGCGTCGCATGCAGTGAGGACACGGTGTGAGTCCTCAGAAGATAAACTTAATTGTCTCACAGTAAAGAACCTGAGAGGCAGCACTTGATTGAGACTGAAAAGGCTTTCGATAATTCATCCAAGATAATGTAAGTCATCCTCTCTGTTCCAGGATCCTAAAGGAAGACCCAAAAGACCGTACAGCTGTGATCAGTGTGGAGCGGCTTTTACCCAACAAAGTCATCTAACGAGTCACAAGCTTATTCACTCTGGATTCAAGCCTCACAGATGTGATCAGTGTGGAGCAGCTTTTACCCACCCAAGTAATCTAAGGCGACATGAAAGTGTTACATCTGTGATCACTACTGATATGTTATTTTTAAAGTTCAGTTAAAATGCACCACTTTAGTGTAGTAGTTAATTTAGTTTGAAAGAAGTTTGTATTTAGTTGGTTGTTTCTGTGTAGTTTAGTTTTAGTAAATAAATTGTGATTAATTAGCCACTCAGGATCCTGATTCCTCAGATGAAGACAGTAGCCACTCAGGATCCTGATTCCTCAGATGAAGACAGTAGCCACTCAGGATCCTGATTCCTCAGATGAAGACAGTAGCCACTCAGGATCCTGATTCCTCAGATGAAGACAGTAGCCACTCAGGATCCTGATTCCTCAGATGAAGACAGTAGCCACTCAGGATCCTGATTCCTCAGATGAAGACAGTAGCCACTCAGGATCCTGATTCCTCAGATGAAGACAGTTGCCACTCAGGATCCTGATTCCTCAGATGAAGACAGTTGCCACTCAGGATCCTGATTCCTCAGATGAAGACAGTAGCCACTCAGGATCCTGATTCCTCAGATGAAGACAGTAGCCACTCAGGATCCTGATTCCTCAGATGAAGACAGTTGCCACTCAGGATCCTGATTCCTCAGATGAAGATCTGTCTGAACAGTCATTGGACTGTTCACGGTCTCCTATCATGTTCATCGTGAAGAGACACAGGTCCACCATGAACAAAATGGTGGATTGGCCTCTAGGGGTCAACCCCAAGTTTCTGATCCTGGGAGAATCCAACCTGAGCAGGTGTCCTGACTTCACCCATCCACACCTATGGATTGAAAGCTACCCGGGGGATAGCTTTCACCACGCTGAGTCGTTCATCAGGAGGGCCAAGATCCAATCGGGTCTGGTGGTGGAAAAGGTGATCCTTTCCTTTGGGATCAACAGCAGGGGGAACAAACCAAAGGAGACCACGGTTAAGAACCTGCAGGCAGCAATAAGGCCGGTCAGAAACAAGTCCCCTTTGCCGAGTACTGGATCCCTCTGGTGAATTTCTCCCTAAATCTGCCACAAGTGGAGCAACAAAACCTCCTCACCCTGAATGAGCATGTGTTCAGGAACATGCCATTCATCCCGCTCCTTCCTGATTGGACCTTCCGGACGGAGTCCGACAACGTCCATTGGACGGCTGGGACGGCTAAGGCCATGTTGGACTATTGGAGCGGGGAGTTAAACTCCCAGTCCCCTTGAGTCCGGTCCAGGTGGGGAATGGAATGACACATTCCTTCCAGGCCCAAGATGTGGTCGTGTTGGCTCCGAACTTTACTCTCACAGGGCCACAACGGACCCTTTTGACTCCAGGACTTTCTTTTATTCCGGCCTCGGGGATTGGTAAACATTTGAAGGTCAACCTCTGGGCAGATGTTGAGGACGATCACAGGAAGGTCAAGTTGGCGGTTTATTTCAAAGATGCTGAACATACAGAGAAATGACCGTTCACAGAACTCTCAGCTTGGACCCCAGAGCTGGATCAATTACCTCCTGAAGTGGGACTCTGGACACAGGAAGATAGAACATTCATCAAAAATACTTTAGACCATACAAAGAAAAATGCAACATTTCATTGGTTGAGGTGAAAGTGTTGAGGGAACTCCAACATTATAAACACATAATAATCAAACCTGCTGACAAACGGTCAGCAGTTTCATAATGAGCAGGGATCAGTACAAATTAGAGGTATACAGACAACTACAAGACACTAGATACTATACAAAACTGGACCAGCCAATGTATTTAGAAACAAGATCAATGGTAGAAGATATAATAAATAGGCTTAAAAAGAAGAAATTCATAATTTTGAAAGCGCAGGATTATTTAATTGGAGAACTAGAACCAAAGGCAAGGTTTTACGTCCTTCCTAAAATCCATAAGGAGCCGGATAAATGGACGGTCCCTTACAGGTCCCACCAGGACGGCCCATGGTGTCGGACTGTGGTAGTGAAACCTATTATACAGCCGAATATTTGGATTTTTACCTCAACCCACTCTCCATTCTACACCCGGCCTATGTAAAAGATTCGTACCATTTCATACGGATTGTAAGAGGACTCAAGATCCCACCAGATACCTAGTTTTATTTCTTTTCCATGGACGTGTACAATCTGTACACCAACATCCCGATCCCAGCTGGAATTTCTTTAGGAAGTACCCGGATCCCAAGAGACCGGATGAAGAGTTGTTAGAATTACTTGAGATTCATTTAACATGAATGATTTTGAGTTTGACAAAGAATTGTATTTGTAAAAAAAAAAAATATATTAATTTAAATGTTTTTTCAGCTACATTTACAAGAGATCCTCCGACTGAACACAGGGTGGACCAGATGATCAGGCAGGAGGGATGGGATACCAATCGTCCTACTTTTGAACCGGTTCAGTGTAAATGGACAACACTCCAGAAGATCCAGGTGGAGAGTGACGGGGAATCAATGAGGACGATCAGCACACGGAAGTGGCCCGGTCTGGCCATTAAGGATTAAGGGGGCGAGAAAGGAAAAGGTTTGTACAAATGTCTCGTAAGCACAGTCAAATTCTAATATGAATATACTCATGTAATTGAACAAGCCCATTAATATCCCGTCCTTGCGATTACAGGAGTGGTTGCCACCCGAGTGTTTCCCCAGGGCTCCATCATCGGCCACTATCACGGGAAGAGGATCTCCAAAGGGACACGGTCGGGAGAAGGATCAACCACTCTACCAAGAGGAGTAATGTGAATATTGTATACATGACTGCCCTTTTTATTTGTACAGTTTTTTTCTAGTAATTTTTGTACAGTAATTTGTAGTGTTTTTGCATTAAAGTGGTTTTAATTTTAACTGCCAACTGAGTTGAGTGCTAAAAGGAATCAGAGTGGATCACTTTTTGTTTTTTGTATAGTACTTTTGATTTGAGCACTTATATTTATTTCAGTGATCCACTTCTGATTATCTTCGGTGATTTATAACCCCCAGTTGGATGTACATAATATTTAAAATAGAGGAGGAAGCAGAAAAGTAAAAACATAAAGAGGGAAGGGAAGACCTGAAATACCAACAATGGTAATTCAGGTCCCCAAAATATACACTTTCAGTGTATTTAATTTAAAACCCCTTGAGGGAGGGGGAACCCAGGATACCAACTATGGTAACCTGGACTCCAAAAATACACATTTTTCGTGTATTTGATTAACCCTCTAAAATCAAAAAAGGAGTGGGATTAAACTCTGAGCTTGCGTGCCCGTGCCTGGCCACGGCAGTTTTGCTGGGCCATCTTATAATTCTAAATTTCCTAAAACCTAAACCTAACCCTAATACTCCTGCCTGGCAGCAGTTAGATTTGAGGTACTGGCTGAGGTAGAAAAAAGAGGGCTCTGCTACGCATCAAGACTCGACCGGTACCGAGAGCAAGGGATGCCGTGGATCGAGAAATGCTTGGACCGCCTTCCATCAAAAATGGACTCAGAGGACAAGAAAACCCTGCTTGTCTTCCTCTCCTGTGTGGCGTTCATTGAGAATGGGGACTTTGTACAATACAGTCGCTTGCAAGACCTGATGGAGAAGCTGCCCCTCAGCCAAAAACAGCTACAAACGCTCCACATTCAGGGAAACAACTCCCTCCCCAAAGTGGGGAAATATATGGTCATGATGCTATACCATACAAGGTGGCTCAAACTGTGCAGAGGCCAGGGACCAAGAGAAAGGTGGTGGAGGAAGAGAAGGAGGAGGTGATGGAGCAGGAGGACGAGGTCCAATTGGTCGAGGAGGACAACACTCCTGCTGTCGTAGTAAAGCAGGTACAGCGATATTTGCCCCCCAACTGTAAGGTCGCCTGGTCCAAGCAGGAGCTGTCCTTTGTGGACAAAAGGCTCAAATTGAAAGACGGCTATGCAAGGTACCTTGACAAGTGCCTTGAGGCAAAGATCCCTGCTAGAACCTTCATCGCATTCCGGCGCAAGAGTCGCAGGATGTAATCGTCTGATCCACCCAACCCTACCTCCCCCACCTGTGTTTTTTGTTGTTATTTTATTATGTAGTTTTATGTTTGAAACAGGCAGTGTGAGACCACATTGATGGCATCCTGTATTAATTTTGACATCTTATTTTCACATTTATTTTGTTTTATCTTTTTATTGTTGTTGATTGTTTTTGTATATACTTGTATTGTATGTATATTGTTCTTTAAAAAAACACAAAAAACACCAAAAAAATACTTAAAATACAAAAGAAAACAAAAAAAACACCTCCACATGGACTCTGCCTTGACGTGGCGTGGGGGCTTGCGTGCCTCAGTGGTCCTAGGCATTCTCCAGAATGGGTGTCTGGAGAATCTCAAGGACCACTGGGGCCAGACTAAAGAGTCCAACATTTACCATGTCTGTTATACTTACCCTAACCAGAGGTAAAATAAATACAAAATCAGTCATCAGAAAGAGAATCAAACATAAAGGTAAAAGAAAGTAAAAGAACAACAGAGCCATTTTACCAAAGCCACAACAGTACAGGACTCCTGTCTCAGTGCATCGTATGCAGTTTCTCTTGATCTTGCCAAAAATAAGAAGCCGTTATCAGATGGTGAGATGGCGAAGCGATGCGCAATTCTGATGGCTAAATCTTTTGGAGAAGACGACGTGGCCAAGAACTTTGAATCTGTGCCTCTCTCGCGTCGTACAGTGACGTGTAGAATATTTGACATCCATAATCACGTTGAGGAGAAGCTGAAAGACGTCCTGAATGACTGCAAGTACTACTCCTTGGCGTTGGATGAAAGTACAGACGTGACAGATGTCAGTCAGCTGCTTATTTACACCAGAGCCATTGACAGCTCATTTGAAGTACACGAGGAGCTGTTAAAATTGGCCTCTTTGCATGGCACTACCAGGGGCGTGGATGTTTTCAACGCAGTTCAAGTACAATTCTGTACAAGAATACGGAGGGTTTGATAAACTGTCCGCTGTTGTCACCGACGGCGCCCCGTCAATGCAAGGCAGACGCACAGGATTGGCTGGGCTACTGCGGCAGAGCGGCGTTGAGTGTCCTATCCTGCACTGCATTATACATCAGGTATGTTTTCACATACAGGGCAGCACGGTGGCTTAGTGGTTAGCACTGTTGCCTCACAGCAAGAAGGTCCCCGGTTCGACTCCCAGGCCCGGCAGGGGCCTTTCTGTGTGGAGTTTGCATGTTCTCCCCGTGCTTGCGTGGGTTCTCTCCGGGTACTCCGGCTTCCTCCCACAGTCCAAAAACATGCATATTAGGTTAATTGATGACTCTAAAATTGCCCGTAGGTGTGAGCGTGAGCATGGTTTGTGTGTCTATATGTGGCCCTGTGATGGACTGGTGACCTGTCCAGGGTGTAACCCCTGCCTCTCACCTAAAATGAGCTGGGATAGGCTCCAGCAGACCCCCGTGACCCCGCAAGGGATAAAGCGGGTAAGATAATGAATGAATGAATGTTTTCACACACATAAGCTACTGTAGGGCGCTAATAAATTGACAATTTCAGGTGCGACTGTAGTGGTAAATGATATGCGGGGGCCGTTATTTTTAAAGTTCAGTTAAAATGCACCACTTTAGTGTAGTAGTTAATTTAGTTTGAAAGAAGTTTGTGTTTGTGTTTAGTTAGTTGTTGTTTATGTGTAGTTTAGGCATAGGAATTTATCCCACGTTTTGTTTCACGTTCTTTTAAGACCTTTGTAAATAAATTGTGATTAATTTGAATGAGGGAAGTTGTTTGTGTTAATTTGATCCATATTTGTCCCAGCTGCTGGTATATGTGAATATAGTCAAATGTTGAATGATTGTAGTTTTCTTCCACCAGCTGTCACAGGTCTTGGATGAGACTAAGGCCACGTTCAGACTGCAGGCAAGTATCCGATTTTTATCCCATCCAGATTGAAACTGGATGACTCTTTTGAAGTCTGAACAGTCCCAAACCGCATGAGATCCGATTTTTGCAAACCAGATCAAACCAGATCAAACCACCTCGGGAGGTAGTTTCATATCCAATCATTCAGATCGGATATGACTGTCCGTGACGTCACTCTACGCGACGCCAGACCAGACCCGTGAGCCAAACCAACCGCCCACTTCGAGTACGTTACAGGTTTGGAGCAGTCGGAAGATACTGAAAACAACAGTCCTTGGACAGAGGAAGAAACAAAATGCCTCATTAATCTGTGGGGAGATGGGTCCACTCAAGCTAAGCTCGAGGGCACGTATCGTAATAAGTCCATTTATGAAAGTCTTTCGCGTTCTTTGAGAGAAAGGGGATTCCGGCGGACGTGGCTACAAAGCCAGAGGAAGATAAAAACTTTAAAAACAAAATATAAATAGATCAAGGACGGCAACAACAAAAGTGGAGCAGGGCGAAACAGTTTCCCCTTTTATGAATTATTAGATAGCGTCCTTGGGGACAAGCCCAGTGTTTGCCCACTGATGGTACTGGACAGCTCCGCTCCCACCGAAGAAGGCGAGGAGGAGGATTTGAACAGCGGCAACGCAGGTGAGTACTTGCTCGCATGTTAGCTAATTAGCTTCAATAGCGACGCTGAAGTTAGCACGTTTGTTCTCATATCATAATCCCTTAAATAATGTTTAACCGTCGTTTTGTTGGTCGTTTGTTAAGGAATGTCTAACCGTTATTTTGGGTTCTAACTTACCATTAGGGGAGACGCGGGGCCCGTTATTCAGCCAATACAGAACTGGACGCTGATTAACGAGCATCGTGTCTGTGTGTCTGTTTCACACCCCCTTTTTTAGGTAAGAAATTGATATTATTTAGCACTGTATATATATACTTTTTTATTTGTAAGAATATGGGCAGCAGTTAAGTATAGTTTGATGACTTTGAGAGTGAGTTTGGTTTTGAGAGTGATATTTTATTTGCCTGCGGACTTTTACTGGCTGTATGCGCCTCTGTGTGTGTGTGTGTGTGTGTGTGTGTGTGTGTGTGTGTGTGTGTGTGTGTGTGTGTGTGTGTGTCAGAAGAGATTTGCCGTTAGACAATGTTTGATGTTTAAGAAATATGTTTGAGAAAAAGCAATACAGAACTGGACGCTGATTAACGAGCGTGTCTGTGTGTCTGTTTCACACCCCCTTTTATGGGAGTATAACATGTTCTCATTCAACTATGGAGTCTACTGTAATCCATCCTTTGTTTAACATTCCTGTTGGAAGCTGGAAAATAACTTCAGTGTCGTGTTACTGCTATGTTACAACTGTTAGCTAATAGAATTGTTAAAGCCCATAAATACTTGAACTCTAACTTGGCATCTATCCATGTTTTCCCAGATGTGCCCGCACAATCTGAGTCTGCTGATGCATCAGCGTCAAGCATCAGAAGTCCAAGTCCAGCTTCCTCTGGGAGTGGTACTTCTTCTGCACACTCGTCAACCAACCCAGGAACTCCCTCCATCACCCCTGGAAGTGGAAACTCCTCTGATACTACAGCAGAACGTGGTAAGTCATATTCATAAAGATGTTATGATGCATCACATCCATTACTATTGTTTAATTAACAAGTGGCAATTTGTGATAGTCTAGTTAGTAGCTGCAATTTAGATTGCTGGATTGCTGATGGGGATGTGGGTTATGATTGACTTCATGACATAATATGCTGTACTCAAGATAAGTAAAACCTGCTGTAGGTTCACAAACCATGCATTTATGTTCATAACTAACCAACACTTGATAGGCCCTCCAGAAAAACGCGATTACGCAATCGCAGAATTCATTGCATAATCAGCCAAATGGCGCAGATTACGCGGGGATAGACTTATTCCTGAAAGGGCGCATATTTCCCGCGATGATCGCATATGTCCGTGCTGAATATGCAAATTATGCGGGGCTCGCTTGATTTCACCGCCGCACATTTTCGCATAAAGTTTGGAAAAAGGGGGAAGTGTTTTGAGTGACATGTCGGGACGCCCGGTCGCGACGTGCGGGACCCGCCCGGGGACCTCCGCACCCCTCGCAGAAACCGCCACCCCCCAAACAGCAGCTCTCACCCGCGGAGGTGAGAGGTAAAGGGAGTGCCGTTGCGCGGGGGGCGCGGCTGCCGGTGGACTCTGGATCCGCGCTGACCGCGCACCACTGCGCCTGCGGAGGCGGACGCATCCGCCGGCCAAGCTCCCATCCACTTGGGGGATCTTGGCGGCGGACGCGTGGGGTGACGGAGCTCTGGCTCGTCCCCTCGCCGCGCCGGCGCGCCCGGCAATCACCCGAGCACTGAGCCGCGGGCTGGAGGGAGAGAGACGGCCGGCCTCCGGGCTGCGACCGCCCCTCTCCTCTCCACCTGCGCTCTCCTTTTTTTTTCGCCTCAGATCAGACGAGACAGCCCGCTGAATTTAAGAGGGAAGAGCTCAGCGCCGAATCCGCAACTTCCTGCATATTTTGCAACTTTCCGTATATTCCGCAACTTCCAGCATATTCCGCAATTTCACCGCATAAAAGCACATAAAAAACCTGCACATTTTAGCCCGCAGAATCAAGGATTTTTGCCTGCGTTTTTCTGGAGGGTCTATTCAATGACTGTTGAAATGAAATCACCAATGGATAAAATATAAATATAACAAAAAGTGCTTTCCAAAAGAAGGAAAGAAATTCTCTATTTGAGGTTTTGAAACAAAACAAAAAACAAAAAAAAATAAAAGGAATGCCATACCTATTTTAAGATTAGTCTTTTTAACCCTGTTTTTAAATTAAATAAATCTGATAGTTGAATTTTAGAGGAATGGTATTAAGGTTAGGGTTTAGGAAAAGGAACCTGTCCCCGTAGACAGGAAGTGTCCGGTCTGTCCGGGCAGCTCCCAATGACACTGGTTCACTCATTCATCACCTTTAGGAGTTTTTATATGATGAACAAATTATTAGGAAAATGAAAAAAGTGATAAAAAAGCAATAATGCAAATGTGTGCCTCGATGCAAACGTTTCAACTCTTTTAAGAGTTTTCTTCAGGCAAAGGCACAAAGCAACACTGGCTCAGAGTGATAATAAATAAAGGTTCAAATGAAATCACCAATGAATAAAAATAACAAAAAGTGCTTTCCAAAAAGAAGGAAAGAAATCCTCTATTTTTTTTATTTAAAAAAATAAAAGGAATTTTAAACTAATTTTAATGAAAAAGAATTAAAAGATTTTTTTTATTAAATAAAATGAACAAAAAGGTGTTTTTAAATTAAAAACAGCTAAGGAAGTGTTCCAAATGAAAAGGTTTGGACCCTCTCTGGGTCTTCCTCAGGCTTGAAACAGTAAAACTGTGAACAGGTTTCTGGGGAGAGAGATGTTGTCTCTCTGAATGCCAGAAGCAGAATGAGCCTCCTGGGGTCCGTTTCACAAAGCAGGTTTAGTGAAAACTCTGAGTCTGTTAACCCTGAAATGAGGGAAACTCTGAGTTTTCCGTTTCACAAAGGGAGGTAACTCAAACCAGAGAAAGAGAGGTAACTCTAGCCTGTTTCACAAAGAGAGGTAACTTAAGCTCTCGGTCAGTTACCGTAGTAACAGATGCTCTGAACCTAACCTGGTCGGGACCAGGTTTATCTCAATAAACCTGGAGTTTTTCTGCGTCTCTGCCTCTTTCAGAGCCGCACGCACATTTGATTTCCTCATTCATTCAGTCAACAGGCGAGTTTTGGCGAAGTTCTGCCGTCTGTCATTAAAAACAGAGTCAGTATATATATTAGAAGTCCATTGTCACGAACATGGCATGTCCTTTTGATGAAGACACAATTGATGAAGGTGCAGAATTAATGCGCAGAGAATTAAATATTCGTCGGGAGATGGTTATCAGACCACGTAATACATGTATATTACATAGTCTCATTACAGGCAAAGCAATATATGTTAATCCTTTATTTGTTATAATTTTGATGATTGAATTGTTTAATGATTTCATAATATATTCTAATTTTTTTAGATTTTTTATTTGGGGTTTTCATAAACTGTGAGCCATAGGCTAATCATCAAAATTATAACAAATAAAGGCTTGAAATATCTCACTTTGCATGTAGTGGGAAATAATATTTGTTTCACCTTAAGTTGAATTTACTACGAACGACGTTTTGCACTATATTCAAATCTTCCGACCTCCACCTGTATATTATTACATGAATAAATAAGAGCATAATACAGGGGTCTCCAACTCCGGTCCTGGATCCACCTATCCAGCATGTTTTAGGTGTCTCCCTGCACGAACACACCTGATTCTAATCAAGGGTCGTCATTAACTTGTCATCAAGGTCCGGACAGTTCTGTTGCTGACACAGCTCCTTGTGTTATGGTGTGCTGAAGCAGGGAAAGATGTAAAACATGCTGGATAGGTGCTCTCCCGCAGGACTGGAGTTGGAGAACCCTGGCATAATATGTGTATTGGTTCAATACGGAACGCAACTTTTAATTCTCAATTACGGAACAATTCCGTATTTCAATGGACGGGTGGCAAGCCTACATAAACCTGTCCAAGCCATCAAGGAGTTCCACAGGATTGCAGGTGAATGATGTAGAGATTTGTTAAATTAATTTTATATTATTCTGTGCTGCGGTGTTACTCTTTTTTCGAAAAACATGTTCAAATTCGTTGTATGCGCGCATTAAAATCTCTAATTCCATTCGGGTGAAAAAGGACACGGCGTGAAGTGTGTGGATCTTCAGATGCAAACTAATGTTTCCTCAAAGGGATTTTGTAAATTTAAATGATAAATAAAGTTTAAAATAAAAAAAATAAAAAGTATGTCGCTCTTTTGTTGTCGCCAGTTGCCATGGTGAATCCTTGTATCAGCGCTCTACTGATGATGGCTTTCTATTTCCCTCACGCACGAGCTTAACTCCAAGTGAAACTACTTAGAGTTGAGTAAATTACCTCAAATCCGCTGTTCTGGAACCGAAAACTCAGAGTTTCTGATCTCAGAGTAGATCAACTAAGAGTTCAGGATTAGACTCAGAGTTTGTTGAACCTGCTTTGTGAAACGGACCCCTGGTGGCTCCGCCTTTTATACCCTCTGTTTTTAACCGTCTTTAGCGGCTGTTTTACCAGCAACTTTACACAGAAATGATTTACTGTCTTAACCCCTTCAATACTGATGGAAATATCATTTTATTATTTTAGCCTTTTAACCTTGTTTTTAGTTAAATGTATGTAATGTTTATTTTAGTTATTTCAAAATAAATAACTTTTAACCTTGTTTTTTAAGTAAAGACCAAAAAATGAATGCCTATTGAGATTAATCTTTTTAACCCGGTTTTTAAATTAAATAAATCTGATAGTTGAATTTTAGAGGAATGGGATTAAGGTTAGGGTTAGGAAAAGGAACCTGTCCCCCAAAGACAGGAGGTGTCCGGTCTGTCCGGACAGCTCCCAATGACGCTTGTTCACTCATTCATCACCTTTAGGAGTTTTTATATGATGAAAAAATTATTAGGAAAATGAAAAAAGTGATTAATAATCAATAAAGCAAATGTGTGCCAACTCAAATAAATGTGTGCCTCCATGCAACGTTTCAACTCTTTTAAGAGTTTTCTTCACTGGCTCAGAGCTGTGAAGCACGTCTGCACTGTCCCAATAGAATATATATTAATATAATAATATATTCATGTAAGCTCCTCCTGCTGCTCTGTCACCAGATCTTGGGTTACTGAAAATTGGTTTTAAATATAAAAGTCAAATAAAATAAAACCATTCCATTTTAAGGTTTTCTAAAAGGTGATTTTGTAATGTATATGAATTGAAAAGAAAAAAATATATACTGAGTTTCAATGTAAAATCTTTTTTTTTTAATTAAATGAAATTAAATATTCGATTTTAAATAAAACTATTTAAGCTTTCTACAAAAAATAAAAATAATTAAAATGTATTATTAACAAATCAAAATACCAAATGAGTGTGTGCTGGGGCAACGTTTCAACCGTGTCCGGTCTTCCTCAATAATCATTAGGAATTTAAAAGCATTATGAGTAAATTATGCTTTATTAATTTCCCATAAGATTTTTAATCGCTATCCATGAATTTAATGAATTTCATCACTACAAAAAATTTATTTGGAGTTAGGGTTAGAATTTAATTTTATTATTTTAGACCTTTTAACCTTGTTTTTGATCAAATAAATGTAATGTTTATTTTAATTACTTATTTCAAAATAAATAACTTTTATCCTTGTTTTTTAAATGAGACTAATTTAAAAAAAAAATGGATGACATAACTTTTTTAAGATTAAAATCTTTTTAATGCTGTTTTTAAATTAAATAAATCTAAGACTTGAATTTTAGACGAATGGGATAAAGGTTAGGGTTAGGAAAAGGAACCTGGGGTCCGTTTCACAAAGCAGGTTCAACAAACTCTGAGTCTAATCCTGAACTCTTAGTTGATCTACTCTGAGATCGGAAACTCTGAGTTTTCGGTTCCAGAACAGCGGATTTGAGGTAATTTACTCAACTCTAAGTAGTTTCACCTGGAGTTAAGCTCGTGCGTGAGGGAAATAAAAAGCCATCATCAGTAGAGCACTGATACAAGGATTCACCATGGCAACCGGCAACAACAAAAGAGCCACATACTTTTTCTTTTTTTTATTTTAAACTTTATTTATCATTTCAATTTACAAAATCCCTTTGAGGAAACATTGCATCTGAAGATCCACAGATCCACATACTTCACGCCGTGTCCTTTTTCACCCGAATGGAATTAGAGATTTTAATGCGCGCATACGGCGAATTTGAACATGTTTTTCGAAAAAAGAGTAAAACCGCAGCACAGAATAATATAAAATTAATTTAACAGATCTCCACATCATTCACCTGCAATCCTGTGGAACTCCTTGATGGCTTGGACAGGTTTATGTAGGCTTGCCACCCGTCCCTTGAATTGTTCCGTAATTGAGAATTAAAAGTTGCGTTCCGTATTGAACCAATACAGACACATATTATGCCAGGGTTCTCCAACCCTGGTCCTGGAGAGCACCTATCCAGCATGTTTTAGATCTTTCCCTGCTTCAGCACACCATGATACAAGGAGCTGTGTCCGCAACAGAACTGTCCGGACCTTGATGACAAGTTAATGACGACCATTGATTAGAATCAGGTGTGTTCATCAGGGCCGCCCCTGCCTACACGCAGATCACGCACAGTGCGTAGGGCCCCGCGATCCGATAGGGGCCCCGTTTTGCGCAAAGGATGCGCATATGCACAGCCGTGGTGCGCGCTACTAGATCAGCTGTCAGCGCGAGGCAGGAGAAGAGGGAGAAGAAGAGACCTTTTTTTTTTTTTGTAATCTGACACCGCACGCGTCGTCACTGCAATGATTGACAGCAATCGATCTGACCAATCACTGGTCAGATGCGCTGCAGGCACTTGTCAAGCAGCTGCAGGTGAAGACGTGATGGCTTCGAAAAGAACCTACGAGTCAGGCGCGAGCAAGAGGAAAAAAAAAGCAAAACACGAGGAAACTCGTGCTTCTCTCGAAGGTGGGTATTTGTTGAAGTTAGTGCTCCAGCACTAGTAAAAATGTAAAACTTTGTGGCATAAGCAAGCACTAATCCTCCATGCTCAGCACTGCTGCTGTAGCTGCTGCAGGTAGGAGGAGAGATGCTGCTAGCCTCCAGTAGATGTGGACTGTGGTCTGGAGATGTTTTATTATATATTATATTATTATATATTTATTAGGATTGTAGTTGTAGCCTATATAATAATAATACTGCTAATAATAATGATGATAATAATGACAATAATAGTAATAATAGATAGCAATAGCAATAGTTTTTTTTAATTAATATTAGTATGAGTATAGAAGTAGTAGTACTGCCAGTATTAGTGGTTGTAGTTTGCATTATAACCGATTATAGTAGATACTACTAATATAGTATACATATATTAGTATTATATTTGTAACAGTTTTAAATCAGTGATTATTATTTGTTGTTGTAGTATTTGCATTAATTGCGTTTTAATCTTTTTCAGACTAGTATTTACTTGAATTTCATTCTGTAGTTTACCATTAAGAACAGAAAACATCTTCATGATCTGCTTGTATGATGGATTTCTTGTCTGAATTTCTTGTCATAACAGGGTCAATGATGAAATTTGTGACCAAGGGAGACTCAGCACACACAGCAGCTGTCATATGACGACCTCATTGATGACTTTGCATCCAGAAAATGCAGACGTGTGCATCTGTAAAAGGCACACATGCTTGTTTTGCGCTCTTTCAGTGCCTGAAAGACTCAATGGTCTGACTGACTGTTTTTGTAGACACAAGTTGAAGTTACTGTTAATATTTAATTGTTCTTTGTGACTCAAAATTTATTTATTTTATTCAGTGTTAAGTTATTTTTCCTGCCTGTTCATTTACTTTGAAGTTACTTTTACATTTTACTCACTCTTTGTGAGTCCGCTTTATTTATTTTATTTATTTATTTAATTCAGTGTGAATTTAGGTTTATAATTTTGTTCTTTGTTCTTACTAATAAAGGTTGTCAAGTTCAATGGCATTTCATTATACTGTCGTTTTGTACCTGGGGGGGGGGGCCCGAAGAAATTTTTCCGCTTAGGGCCCCATTTTGGTCAGGGACAGCCCTGGTGTTCATGCAGGGAGACACCTAAAACATGCTGGATAGGTGGATCCAGGACCGGAGTTGGAGACCCCTGTATTATGCTCTTATTTATTCATGTAATAATATACAGGTGGAGGTCGGAACATTTGAATATATTGCAAAACTTCATTCGTAGTAAATTCAACTTAAGGTGAAACAAATATTATTTCCCACTACATGCAAGTGAGATATTTCAAGCCTTTATTTGTTATAATTTTGATGATTAGCCTATGGCTCACAGTTTATGAAAACCCCAAATAAAAAATCTAAAAAAATTACAAATATATTATGAAATCATTAAACAATTCAATCATCAAAATTATAACAAATAAAGGATTAACATATATTGCTTTGCCTGTAATGAGACTATGTATAATGTACATGTATTACGTGGTCTGATAACCATCTCCCGACGAATATTTAATTCTCTGCGCATTAATGCTGCACCTTCATCAATTGTGTCTTCATCAAAAGGACATGCCATGTTCGTGACAATGGACGTCTAATATACTGACTCTGTTTTTAATGACAGACGGCAGAACTTTGCCAAAACTCGCCTGCTGACTGAATGAATGAGGAAATCAAATGTGCGTGTGTCTCTGAAAGAGGTGGAGACGCAGAGAAACTCCAGGTTTCACGATATAAACCTGGTCCCGACCAGGTTAGATTCAGAGCGTCTGTTACTACGGTAACTGACCAGGTTAGGTTCAGAGAGTCTGTTACTACGGTAACTGACCAGGTTAGATTCAGAGCGTCTGTTACTACGGTAACTGACCAGGTTAGATTCAGAGAGTCTGTTACTACGGTAACTGACCAGGTTAGGTTCAGAGAGTCTGTTACTACGGTAACTGACCAGGTTAGGTTCAGAGAGTCTGTTACTACGGTAACTGACCAGGTTAGGTTCAGAGAGTCTGTTACTACGGTAACTGACCAGGTTAGGTTCAGAGAGTCTGTTACTACGGTAACTGACCAGGTTAGGTTCAGAGAGTCTGTTACTACGGTAACTGACCAGGTTAGGTTCAGAGCGTCTGTTACTACGGTAACTGACCGAGAGCTTAAGTTACCTCTCTTTGTGAAACAGGCTAGAGTTACCTCTCTTTCTCTGGTTTGAGTTACCTCCCTTTGTGAAACGGAAAACTCAGAGTTTCCCTCATTTCAGGGTTAACAGACTCAGAGTTTTCACTAAACCTGCTTTGTGAAACGGACCCCAGGACGACTGATCTGTGTAAGGGAAAGAATGAATGGAGCCATGTATGGTGAGATTGTGAGTGAAACCTCCTTCCATCAGCAGGACATTGAAGATGAAACGTGGCTGGGTCTTTCAGCAGGACAATGATCCAAACACATCGCCACGGCAACGAAGGAGTGGCTTCATAAGAAACATTTTAAGGTCCTGGAGTGGCCTAGCCAGTCTCCAGATCTGAACCCCATAGAAAACCTTTGGAGGGAGTTGAAAGTCTGTGTTGCCCAGGGACAGCCCCAAAACATCACTGCTCTAGAGGAGATCATGGAGGAACGGACCAATCACTGCTCTAGAGGAGATCATGGAGGAATGGACCAATCACTGCTCTAGAGGAGATGATGGAGGAACGGACCAATCACTGCTCTAGAGGAGATCATGGAGGAACGGACCAATCACTGCTCTAGAGGAGATCATGGAGGAACAGACCAATCACTGCTCTAGAGGAGATCATGGAGGAACGGACCAATCACTGCTCTAGAGCAGATCATGGAGGAACGGACCAATCACTGCTCTAGAGGAGATCATGGAGGAACGGACCAATCACTGCTCTAGAGGAGATCATGGAGGAACGGACCAATCACTGCTCTAGAGGAGATCATGGAGGAACGGACCAATCACTGCTATAGAGGAGATGATGGAGGAACGGACCAATCACTGCTCTAGAGGAGATCATGGAGGAACGGACCAATCACTGCTCTAGAGGAGATCATGGAGGAACGGACCAATCACTGCTCTAGAGGAGATCATGGAGGAACGGACCAATCACTGCTCTAGAGGAGATCATGGAGGAACGGACCAATCACTGCTCTAGAGGAGATCATGGAGGAACGGACCAAAATACCAGCAACAGCGTAGAAAACCTTGTGAAGACTTACATTACATAACAGACTTACTTTTTGCCCTCTATGATTAGATTTGTGTTCATTAAACAACCTCAGAAATGTCAGAAAAGCCTCTGTGGTGCAATGGTAGCGCGTCTGACTCCAGCTCAGAAGGTTATGTGTTCAACTCACATCAGGGTCAGAATGAACATTCACTTTTGTTTTATCCATCCTCACGAGTTCACCAACCAGACTAACTTTAGCTGCAACAGAAAACTTTGATATGTACCTGGAATTGTTCAAATCTGCATGATCACTGTTTGATCACTCTGATGCACGCACATTTCTGAGGTTTTGAGAAAGAGGATCAACTCGTGGACCAGATTCATACTTCACCCTAACCTCTCGGTCACCTCAGAGGAGCAACTCGTGGACCACATGGCCTAATCGGATCAGAAGATTGAGGGTTCGAGTCCCTCTGTGGTTATAGAGCCTTTAGATAGTTACATCTGGTGTCCTAGCTCACATTCATACATTAGAGGATTCTTTATCTACCCTCTCCTTATTTTTTATTACAAAAATAAGGAGAGATTAGAAGTTCTCCAATAGAATGACAAAACAGCATCCACATTCACTAAGAGCAGCAGAACTTCTGACAAAGTACTCTGCTATAAATAAGCAAGCGTGTGAGAAATACTGCCAGAACCAGCAGTGAGAGATATGTGATCTTTCAGGCATCTCAAGACATTTGAGTTTAAAGGCTCTGCTGGGATTTGAATCCAGGATCTCCTGTTTACTAGACAGGTGCTTTGACCAACTAAGCCACAAGCCGTAGTCCATAAACCTTGACCCAACAACATCTTGATCTCAGTCTCTGTGAAATTTAGTGGCACGGTGGCTCGACACGTCTCATTCATCCTGACGCACAGCAGAAAACAGACTGCAGGTGGCGCTGCACATGCTCAGCAGGCTCATTCATATGCAAATACAGTCATCAAGTAGTTTGCATTCACCATTCATGGTATAAAGTGGGCGTGTAGAGGGCGGGGTATGAGGCGAATACACGTGTGCAACCTTCCAGCTGGACTGTGATTTATAAAGCGAACATTACGCACAGATGGCACGGTTTTTATAAATCAGGATTTTCTTTGTGCGCACGCCAATTTCGGCTTTTTAGCGCACGTACACTTTTAGTATGAATCCTACACACTCTTTTATAAATGAGGCCCCAGATCCTTAACAAACTACAACATCGGTTATAATTTCTGATGTTACTGCACATGAGATTGGGATGGTTTCCATAGAGTCTCAGATACCTGAGATTATGTTGTACACTGCAGAATGTTAAGCAAAATGTTTATGTTTCAATATAAACAGCAGAAGGCGCTGTTACTACATTTGATAACAACAAATCAATTACATGCTTCACATACATTGTTATAAATACAAATAATTTCATCAAATCCTGGAATGTCATCAGACATGTGATGTCATTGGTGATGTCACCAGTCTCACCCAGTAAAATCCATCTCAGTGACCAGAACAGCAGTGGAGGTGATTCCTTTCTGCTCACCTTCAACCTGGACTCTACACTTCAAACAAACTTCATAAATGTGACTTCAGCCCAACGTGGGGCTCCAACCCACGACCCTGAGATTAAGAGTCTCATGCTCTACCGACTGAGCTAGCCGGGCTTCAGGTGCTGTTTGTAGACGGTAGAAAGTACCGGGATAGCGAGATTTAGAAAAAGGTGAGTGAAACGTTGCACAAAGCAGCATTTGTAGGAACACCAGACCAGATCAAGCTCCGCTGGAAGACGCTGAAAAAGGAGAACTACAGGACCAAGAAACAAAACGGTACCAGCGGGTCCGATTATCCGCCGTGCTGCTATAATAATTATTCTATATACCATTTTAAGATTATAAATTGTTCTCACAGATTTCATCTCTCCACCGGCTGGGTTCAAATAAAACTAAACCTGAAGGTAAAGTGTCACCTGCAACGTTTAAAGCAGAATTGAGCAGCATTTCCTGTCATGTTTAAGAGGAACAACCACTGAAAGTTCCTCCAGGACTTTTCAAAATCTCTGAAATGCCTTGTATTTGAAAAAACATGAAGAAAAAGAAGAAACAAAACACTCCAAATATGACCTGAGTAGCTCAGCTGGAAGAGCATCAGACTTTTAATCTGAGGGTCCAGGGTTCAAGTCCCTGTTCAGGTGGATTAACTGCTGACAGCTATTTCTGACTGTTAAGTAATGACATGATCATTTTCAATATTCATCTTTTCATTTCTGGGTGGGAAAGATCAGAAGGTCTTGGGTTTCTGGTAATGAGAAATTATTTAAGAGTGTCCATTATTTTACTTTTCTTCTGCATCTCTCTCTCTCTTCCTCTCGTACTAACCCCCCCCCCCCACACGCACACACACACACACACACACACACACACACACACACACCCAGACGCTCCCCTCGGTCATAAATTCCTGAGCCATTCTGAGATCCGACACACACACACACACACACTCACACACACACACACACACACCCACATGCAGACACGCACACACACACACACACGCACACACACACACGCACACACACACACACACACACACACACACACACGCACGCACACACACACACACACACACACACACACGCACACACACACACACGCACGCACACACGCACGCACGCACACACACACGCACACACACACACGCACGCACGCACACACACACACACACACACACACACACACACACACACACACACACACACACACACACACACACACACACACACACGCACGCACGCACGCACACACACACACACACACACACACACACACACACATGCAGACACGCACACACAGATGACTGGAACTTTTGCATTGTATAATTTCTGTCCCTGTTTACGTAGTGTGCCATCAGGATTTTATTTGGGGTGTTGCGTTTATCATCTTTTGACACCTGTATGTAAATAAATTCTGATTGATTTTTAATGAGTGGTTTCTGTTGTTTCATGCAGTTTGGTCACAATTGATTTGTTTGACAGAGCCTAGTGCTCGAATCTCACCCTTCAATTACTGTATTAGGCATAAACCTTAATTTCTGAGACTGATATTCTGCTGTAAAAGTTATCATTTCCCTGCTTAAGGAACAGGGTGGTGCCCCGAGGATTTTATTTATCATATTGGTCATTCAATTTGATAAATAGTCGACTTTATTAATTATTAATAATTCTTGAGTAAAATTATTAATAACCCTTCGATAACTGGACAGCCAAGCTACCTGAGTTGCACAACACTACATAAAGAAAAGATGCAAGCACGACGAGGATGGGATTTGAACCCATGCGTGCAGAGCACAATGGATTAGCAGTCCATCGCCTTAACCACTCTAGGTGTGCCGCCCCTGTCGTCAGGTAAGGGCATTTGCTTCGAATGAGATATGAGGAAGGAAAATAATGAATAAAAGAGCTCCCATGAAAGACAAAAATAATGCATGAGCCGGGGCAGTTTTGGAAACATTATGGAAGACGGCCTATCCTGCGGCACCTTTGAAGTGTACATTTCCGGGCATACACAGAGACAAATGAAAAAAGCAAGTAAATAAATAATCCCCAGGTTTCCAGAGGTTTCCAGAGGTTTCCAGAGGTTTCCAGAGGTTTCCAGAGGTTTCCAAAGGTTTCCAGAGGTTTCCAGAGGCTCTGGGAGAGTCAGGGGCGGCTGGACCCGATGGCTCAGACCTGGTGCCTTTAAATCACATAAGAATGAAGGAGAGAGAGAATGATGACTGCAATAAAACACAACTTACAGTAACTTACAATACAGTTTAGACATGAAACGAGCAGACGACAGTGATGTCACAGTCAGATATTGATCAGTGATCAGTATAGTGATCAGACAGTAATGGCAGGATGAGCAGTTTACAATCATGTGGTGTAATTAAACTAATCTGACGTCACATACAGTTGTTACCGGCCAGCCCTGTCCCGTTAAGGGTGTGTGTGTGTGTGTGTGTGTGTGTGTGTGTGTGTGTGTGTGTGTGTGTGTGTGTGTGTGTGTGTGTGCGCGCAGCGCAGGTATGAGAGAGACGAGAGGGTCTGCGTCGATTTAACCGGCCCAAACTCGGTCATTTTACAATATAACGTTGTAAAAACATCACGGTTACTGTGGTCATGTTCCACCTGGTTTAACTAGTTATTGGAAAATATTGTATATGTCCTTACTTACCGAATGCAAGACGAGAATGTCGAGACGGGGAAACCCTACAAAAAGTGAACCCAGAAATTCGGGCTCTGATTGGTCGACAAATTGGAACAAACTCGGGCTCTGATTGTGATTGGCTGGTGGAAATTGGAACAAGAAATGGAACAAATGGAACAAATGGAACAAATGGAACAGAGAAGAAGGGTGTCCAGGGGGGCGCAAGGATGACACGCACAATCGTGGAGCGTTCCCAATTTTTCCTTTCATCCTGAATGTTTTATGCCACCCTTTTTTAAATGATCAAATATTGTGTGTATTATTGAACTCCGTACCCTCCGTGAGGGTAGCTAAACCAAAGTGACCTGTAAAGAATGAATGTGAGTTAGGAGACCAGGGGCCTTATGTACTAAGAGTGCGGCACACAAAAAACGTGCGTACGCCACTTTCAACGCTCACGGTCGGATGTACAAAGAATGACGTGAACGTAGAAAGTTGCGGTCCTTCACTCACACATTAAGGCTGGTGTACGCACTTTTCTGAGGTTTTGCCCGTTGGCGACACTCACTGGTGATGCAGTGAAGTGCAGAATATGAGGAAACTTAACGTCAACAATAAGTTCACGACCACGTGAAGGACATGACAATCCCGACATCACCAGATAAATTACACAAGAGTGGAGCTGCAACAATCTCACAATCAACCACATGATCTGAAACAACTAAAGGAGCTCAACGATGGAACCTGCAAATCCTGATGGAGCTTTGGCTCCGTTAGAGGAACCTGCTGATGCAGGATCAGGAGCGAGTCCTCAGGCACCAAACGCATCTGCTGGTCCAGGACTAAGACTGGACCATCAGCTGGTTCAGGCACCAAGAGGATCTTCTGGATCTCTGTCCTGAACTGGACCAGCTGCTCCGGTTCAGACCAACATGATCTCAGCTGGAGCTGCAGGTCGGACATCTCTGTCACCATGACGACCGTATGGGAGGACTACTGGAGATAAAAGCCAGACCCTAAACATCCCATAACTGTCTGGACAGAAAAACATTAAAATACATTTTGCAGCAAAAACCGGTGTTGTGCCAAAAAGTGATTGTCTGCCAGAATCTTATTTCTTCTGATTTCTGGCCGCGGGAGCGCGCACAGCAGCCCGTTGAACGAGAGCGCTAAAACGTCAGATTTCAGATTATGAAGCTCAAGAATGAGATCAAGTCATATTTAGGCAGAAACAACCTTTCATTAACTGTATTTGGCCTTCAATCAATTTTTGGCAGGTAAAAAGAGCCATTTTCAGGGGAGAAATCAGATTCTGGCAGGCAATCACTTTTTGGCACGACACCTGTCTCTCCTCCTGCGGATGCAACACTCCGAGTTACAGCAACTTTGCTCTTTATTTCTCACGTTTGCACCTTGATAATCCCGTCGGCACAAATTGTCTTTATTTCTGCAGCGGAGGAATCAGATCGTAATGCTTCATGTTTTAAATATAAATGTATTTTGTTCACATTGTTATACTTATGAGAGGGGTGATCGCGGACATCCATAATGTGTAAGACTCAATAAACGTGTACATTGGTCTTAATCCGTTAGTATATAATATGCATGACAATAAACAACGAGGAGCCGTTTTTCATCCACCAAAAATTCTGGTGTCGGTTCTTAAAATACAAACAAGAAAAGCAGAGTGTATTGATGCACTAACGCTGCCCATAAACATTAACAAACCCGTACGATCATAATAAAACCACAACTCTTCACCGAACGCAACGCAAAGCAAAGAACACCATAATGTAGGTGTCAAACTGAATCCCAGAAGGGCCGGTGTCCTGCATGTTTTAGATGTTTCACTGCTTTAACACACCTGATTCTAATTAATCATCGTCACCAGCTTGTCATCAAAGTCTGGATAGTTCTGTTGATGACACAGTCACTTGTATCATGGTGCAATGAAGCAGGGAAACATCTAAAACCTGCAGGGACACCGGCCCTCGAGGACTGGAGTCCAACACCCCTAAATGCCCCAAAATGAATTATTTATTCCAGCTCAGAGCATTTTCTTGTTAGGATGAGCAGTTTTTAATGGATAATTATCTTCATTATCATATTCAAACATATATTTGAGGGAGGAGACGGGGCGGAGTGTTGTGCTCCCGCATGTGCGCTCAAATCCACGCTGATTGGGATGTACAGAGAAACCTGCGTGGATTTGGGCGTACGCACAGTTTTGTACATCGGAATTTTTGCGTTCTTGTTAATTCCACGCACGGATTCAAGTTGAAATCCACGCACTCTTAGTACATGAGGCCCCAGGTTCATTCATATAAACCTGGGCCCTCATTTATCAACAGTGCGTAGAAAAGGTTCTAAATTCTGTCGTAGGAGTGAAATTTAGAACGTGTGTAAGTACAAAAAAATCCGGATTTATCAAACGTGCGGACGCTGGTCGTACGCACATCAGTGATGATAAATCCCACCTGTTCTAAACTGCCGTGCTCGTGCACGGTTACCGTCATTTGCGTTCAGAAACGCCTCCAATTGACCATATATGGAACAACAGCTCCCGCTTGGAGGTTTTCAAACTTTATTGAACAAAATTCTGTAGAGTTTACAACAAAAGGCAAATGAAACAAAATAATCAATTATCTACAAATATTCAACATTTGGGGGGGTTGAGAGCAAAAAAAAAAAAAGATACATTTACTGACAAGCTATGGGAAGTGTATTAATAAAAATTAAGAAACAAAGACATCGTTTCATATAAGCTTTTGGCAATATCGTTTTTTTCACAGTGTTTCTCAACCCTGGTCCTTGTGTTCCCTGTCCAGCATGTTTTAGATGTTTCCCTGCACCAACACACCTGATTCTAATTAATGGTCCTAATTAGCTTGTCACCAAGGTCTGCACAACTCTGTTGATGACACAGGTACTTTTATCACGGTGTGCTGAAGCAGGGAAACATCTAAAACATGCAGGACAGGGGCCCATGAGGAACAGGATTGAGAAACACTGGTTTAAGAGATGCTAAGTACAGTTTACATTCATTTTTCAGTTTTACAATGGAGGGTTTGCTGTTATTCCATTTGCATTTATGTATGTGATATTTGGCTTGTAAAATAATTATGTTGACCATGTTTGATATATTTCTTGGAAGATTATCCATATAAATTAAGATTTGGTTGGAGTCTAAAGCTCCTGCTTGGAGGTGCTAACACCAACAGAGCTGGGGCCTCATGTACAAAGACTTGCGTGGATTTCCTACTGAAACATGGCGTACGCTTAAATCCAGAAAACGTCCTACGCACAAAAAAATCCAGGGCCCTCATTTATCAACCGTGCGTACGCACAGATCTGTGCGTAAAGCGTGCGTACGAGCATTCTCAGGCAAAGTATGGTATTTATCAACATGTATTTGTGCGCAGAAACACGTGTAAATATACGCACAGCTCCGACCATGCGTACGCACAAAACCTAGTGGTAGAACAGTAAAACTACAAATAGAACCCATTAAAAGAGTCTCAAACTTTACATGTGAAGTTTGAGATCGCTGAACTGTGACTGAACGGGGAACATGTTCACATGTTCCCCGTTTCCTCCAATTAATAAAAATTATCCATAAGTAATTCAGACATTTTGAATAATTGGTGTGACAAGCTATAAAAGACAGCTTTGGCAGGACGATCTGAAAAGAAAATACAAGTACCATGGCTTATCTTGCACTGTTGGAGGATTTAGAGACCGTGCGCTCCACAAAAACGCGCTCCGCAGAGAGCGCTTTTTCAAAGAGCTGGGGCCTCATGTACTAAGAGTGCGGCGCACAAAAAACGTGCGTACGCCACTTTCAACGCTCACGGTCGGATGTACATAGAATGACGTGAACGTAGAAAGCTGCGGTCCTTCTCTCACACATTAAGGCTGGTGTACGCACTTTTCTGAGGTTTTGTCCGTTGGCGACACTCACTGGTGATGCAGTGAAGTGCAGAATATGAGGAAACGTAACGTCAACAATAAGTTCACGACCACGTGAAGGACATGACAGTCCCGACATCACCAGATAAATTACACAAGAGTGGAGCTGCAACAATCTTACAATCAACCACATGATCTGAACAAACAACTAAAGGAGCTCAACGATGGAACCTGCAAATCCTGATGGAGCTTTGGCTCCGTTAGAGGAACCTGCTGATGCAGGATCAGGAGCGAGTCTTCAGGGACCAGACTGATCTGCTGGTCCAGGACTAAGACTGGACCATCAGCTGTTTTAGTCTGGACCTGCTGGTCCAGGACTAAGACTGGACCATCAGCTGTTTTAGTCTGGACCTGCTGGTCCAGGACTAAGACTGGACCATCAGCTGGTTCAGGTACCAAGAGGATCCTCCTGGATCTCTGTCCTGAACTGGACCAGCTGCTCCGGTTCAGACCAACATGATGCTTCAGCTGGAGCTGCAGGTCGGACATATCCGTCGTCATGACGACCGTATGGGACGAGTACTGGAGATAAAAGCCAGACCCTAAAACATCCCATAACTGTGTCTGGACAGAAATACATTAAAATTAATTTTGAAGCAAAAACCGGTGTTGTGCCAAAAAGTGATTTCCTGCCAGAATCTGATTTCTTCTGATTTCTGTCCGCGGGAGCGCGCACAGCAGCCCGTTGAGCGAGAGCGCTACAACGTCAGAGTTTCAGATTATGAAGCTCAAGAATGTGATCAAGTCAGATTTAGGCAGAAACAACTTTTCATTAACTGTATTTGGCCTTCAATCAATATTTGGCAGGTAAAAAGACCCATTTTCAGGGGAGAAATCAGATTCTGGGAGGCAATCACTTTTTGGCACAACACCTGTCCCTCCTCTTGCGGATGAAACACTCCGAGTTACAGCAACTTTGCTCTTTATTTCTCACGTTTGCACCTCGATAATCCCGTCGGCACAAATTGTCTTTATTTCTGCAGCAGAGGAATCAGATCGTGATGCTTCATGTTTTAAATATAAATGTATAATGTTCACATTGTTATACTTATGAGAGAGGTGATCGCGGACATCCACAATGTGTAAGACTCAATAAACGTGTACATTGGTCTTAATCCGTTAGTATATAATATGCATGACAATAAAGCGGAACGAGGAGCCGTTTTTCATCCACCAAAAATTCTGGTATCGGTTCTTAAAATACAAACAAGAAAAGCAGAGTGTAATGATGCACTAACGCTGCCCATAAACATTAACAAACCCGTACGATCATAATAAAACCACAACTCTTCACCGAACGCAACGCAAAGCAAAGAACACCATAATGTAGGGGTCAAACTGAATCCCAGAAGGGCCGGTGTCCTGCATGTTTTAGATGTTTCCCTGCTTTAACACACCTGATTCTAATTAATCATCGTCACCAGCTTGTCATCAAAGTCTGGATAGTTCTGTTGATGACACAGTCACTTGTATCATGGTGCAATGAAGCAGAGAAACATCTAAAACCTGCAGGGACACCGGCCCTCGAGGACTGGAGTCCGACACCCCTAAATGCCCCAGAATGAATTATTTATTCCAGCTCAGAGCCGATGTTTTTTTTTTAAATTTGTTTTACCTGTTTTGCACATTTCTTGTTAGGATGAGCGGTTTTTAATGGATAATTATCTTCATATCATATTCAAACATATATTTGAGGGAGGAGACGGGGCGGAGTGTTGTGCTCCCGCATGTGCGCTCAAATCCACGATGATTGGGATGTACAGAGAAACCTGCGTGGATTTGGGCGTACGCACAGCTTTGTACATATGAATTTTTGCGGTCTTGTTAATTCCACGCACGGATTCACGTTGAAATCCACGCACTCTTAGTACATGAGGCCCCAGATCTAACTATCTGAAGGCTCAATAACCACAGAGGAACTTGAACCCTCAATCTTCTGATCCGAAGTCAGACGCCTTGTCCATTAGGCCATGTGGTCCACGAGTTGCTTCTCTGAGGTGACCGAGAGGTTAGGGTGAAGTATGAATCTTCCACCGAAAGCCAACGTTATCCACAACGTTGCAAATGTTTCCAAATGTAGTGGGTGTTTTGAACACACCCAGGACGCTCAGTCAGGCTCCCTTCAGCTCCTCCCTCTGCTGCCCAGGTGCAGCATATCAGCTTCATCTGGACCAGTTGAACAATTTGTAGGCAATGCACCCACACTCAATGTAAATAATCTTTAAACTTTATGGTGAATGAAAACTGCTGATCAGCTCTGTTTTATAAAGCACATTTTTACATGAATAAAATAAGAATTACAAGAAAATAACACAACAAATGTTGAAGCACAACAGCCATGAAGACCATTTCTACAAGTGTTTGAACCAGCAATTTTAAATGTCTCATACATGTTTAGATGTTTTTGTATAAGATTAAGGAAGAAGAACAACAGCAGAGGGCGCTGTTGCCACATTTGGTAACGTGCACAATTCAGAGGCGTCCTGGCTACTTTTGCACCCTGGGTGAACTGTCCAACATTCAGATAAATCAATCACCGCTTAGGAGGCAGGTAACCATATATGGTAAGTATAAAAGTTACCATCCTTCATAGCTCTGTTACTTCACATAAAGCCAGGACAGTAGTGGAACAGGTTTGTGTACTAAATATATCACAGTGAGGTGAAATAAAGCTGCTCCAGAGGTAGAATGAACTTGTTGTGTCAACAGGGTTTTTATAACAAGTTGAAGACGTGTGTTGAGGGCCCTGTGGCTTAGTTGGTCAAAGCATCTGTCTTGTAAACAGGAGATCCTGGGTTCAAATCCCAGCAGAGCCTTTAAACTCATATAGACAAAGGTAAGGATGTAACTCCTGTAATGTTTAAAACCATGTACATGTGGAAAAAAGTATCCAACTTCTGGGTTTTCCACACGGTTGGATAAAGTCTTCTCCTCCGTTAGGGAGGAAACTGTTTGTCAACAATTACAATGTTTCTCAGTGTAGTAAGTTCTTCATGTGACATTTCCTAAGCAGTAGAAAGCAGACTGAACTCATCACATTTACCAGCCCTCATGAATATTGAGGTGATTATTGGTCATCAGTGAACAGTCGTTGGCTGACCGTCACTGCCAGGGTTCTTGAGAAAGCTTTGATCCAGTCAGGAGTGGGTACAAAGAGAGATCTGTTCATTCAAATGTCAATGACAAACCTCTCCAAGTCTATGGTCTCTTTTTAAGAGGATGCTGTTTCCACATGTGTAACTGAATATACCTGCAAACATGAAGACGGTAATCTAGAAGTTGTTGTATAAGCTAAGGGACAAATGGAGGTAAGTATCTTGTGATATTGGAGAAACATCATCAAATAGTTACTTTCCCTGACATGGAGACTGCTCATCTGGTCGTAATGCTGGAAAACTGTGACGTCTCATTCAGCAGTTTCAGGTTCTTTCCTGCAGCGTTGGTGGTGTAGTGGTCACTCAGCATGGCTGCTTACCAAGCAGTTGACCTGGGTTTGATTCCCAGCCACACTCCTGTCAGCTAAGAACAGGAAACTGAGGCTACAATTCACTCAGGCTCACCAAATTTGGACAACAGAAGTTTGGAAAAACGTTGCCTGGTATGATGAGTCTCAATATCGGTTGCGACATTCGGATGGTATGGTCAGAATTTGGCATCAACAACATGCAGTGTGTTGCGGAAATTATGACGTTGATGTGCCAGAACTGTGCGATGGTGGTATAGTGGTGAGCATAGCTGCCTTCCAAGCAGTTGACCGGGGTTCGATTCCCGGCCGTCGCAGCACTGCTTTTGTGAAGAATCTGAATTTTCACACTTGAACACAGTTCTTTCCATGGAACTCGTAACTCTTAGAACTTCCTGTCTTCATGCCTTAACAGAAAAAAATAAAAGAAATAGCATTTTTCACCTCATTCATAGCTCTGTTACTTCACATAAAGCAGGACAGTAGTGGAACAGGTTTGTGTACTAAATATATCACAGTGAGGTGAAATAAAGCTGCTCCAGAGGTAGAATGAACTTGTTGTGTCAACAGGGTTTTTATAACAAGTTGAAGACGTGTGTTGAGGGCCCTGTGGCTTAGTTGGTCAAAGCATCTGTCTTGTAAACAGGAGATCCTGGGTTATTTCTGTCTCTCTCCATTTGTTGTTTTTCGTTGATTGGTTAAGATCAGTCTTGAAAATGATCAGGTTGTGTCTTTACAGTCAGGAACTGTGGTCATCAGATAATCACCTGAACAGGGACTTGAACCCTGGACCCTCAGATTAAAAGTCTGATGCTCTTCCAGCTGAGCTACTCAGGTCATATTTGGAATGTTTTCTTTCCTCTTTTCTTCATGTTTTTACAGATATAAGGCAATTCAGAGGTAGACTTTACCTTGTAAGTCAGTGTAAGGCAGTTTATTAGGAGGTGTGATCATGAAGAACCACTCTTCTGATATTCAGCAGGCGGGCCATTAGAAGGCAGTCTATTAAGTTTCAGAATCAGAATCAGAAACATTAGTCTGAGGTTTGTTCCCGTACTTATCTCACAGCTAACCTGCCGGGACCAATTTTGTTGTAAACTATCGATCACAGATTGTCAGATGTCCTCGTTAGTATAGTGGACAGAATCTCTGCCTGTCACACAGAAGACCGGTTCGATTCCCCGACGGGGAGAAAGCCTGTTTTGGATATGCATGACTGATACATATGAACACCTGATTCCAATTAATGGTCATCACCACCTTGTCATCAAAGTCTGGATAGTTCTGTTGATGACCAAGCTCCTCGTATCACGGTTTGATAAAAAAAGGGACACATCTAAAACATGCAGGACACCGGCCCTCGAGGACTGACTTTGGACACCCCTGTTCTAAGAGATGTTGACTGATTGAGAGGGATGTAATGTCTACATAATCTGTTCTATGACTTTAATGCTTTGCTGTTCTTCACTTGTCCAACATGGTGGGGAACTCCTCCAATTCTTCTTGACCAAATGTGTTTTTCTTTACGTGGTGTAAAGGTCTGGACAGCTCTGTTTTTGACACAGATACTTGTATCAGGGTGTGCTGAAAGCAGGGTAGCATCTAAGACATGCAGGACAGTGTGCCCCAAGGTTGGGAAAGGAATGAAACTAATGAGAAAAAGGAGCAACTCATGGACCACATGACCTAATGGACAAGGCGTCTGACTTCGGATCAGAAGATTGAGGGTTTTAGTCCCTCTGTGGTTATAGAGCCTTAAATAGTTAGATCTGGTGTCCTAACTCACATTCAACCGTTAGAGGACATTTTGGTTTAGCTACCCTCTCCGGTTATTACAAAAATAAGGAGAGATTAGAAGTTCTCCAATAGAATGACAAAACAGAGAACATCCACTTTCCCTAAGAGCAGGATTACTTTTGACAAAGTACTGTGCTATAATTAAGCAAGCATTTGAAAAATAGTGCCACAACCAGGAATGAGAGATACATGATCTTTCAGGCATCTCAAGACATTTGAGTTTAGAGGCTCTGCTGGGATTTGAACCCAGGATCTCCTGTTTACTAGACAGGCGCTTTGACCAACTAAACCACAGGGCGTCTGTAACCTCTCACTTACCTCGTCTACATGGTGATTTCTCTTACCAAAAACAACCGGGGCCTCACAAACTAACGTTGCATAACCCCCCCCAAAAAAATACACCATGTCCCACACATGTCAGGATGCAGTAAAAACCCCCTTTGAGTAGATTTAGACTAACTATAAAGTAGTAAAACCCGCTTTTATACACCAATTGGCTGAGAATCAAACTCGTTGAGTGGCAGTTTCATAAAACTAGATAAAATGCCACTTGATGTGTCCGTACAGTAAAATGTCACGTTCCTTCTTCTCTGTCATTCAGGGTTAGGGTTCGAATTTTTTTTTTCCTTTTCCCAGTTTCAGGCCTTGGTAGAAGAATACACAAGTCATGGATCTGTCAACAGGCATCCTCCTTCGATAGCTCAGTTGGTAGAGCGGAGGACTGTAGAACCAGTAAAACAGGTATCCTTAGGTCGCTGGTTCAACTCCGGCTCGAAGGACTGCCTTTATTTTTCATCTTCCCAGAGCGGGACTCTATTTCATCACTGTACTCGGCTATGGCTTTGGCCACTGCCATCTACTTTGGTTGGGACATCTGAGTTGTTACACCACGTGTGTTTCCACATGTTACAATCAAAAAGGGCTAGTGGTGCAATGGATAACGCGTCTGAGTACGGATCAGAAGATTCTAGGTTCAACTCCTGGCTAGCTCAAAAAATCCTAATCTTTAATACTCTACCAGTCACAACATTGGTAGTGTACACGTTTCTTCTTCTGTCTCATTTATTTATTTACTTGCTTTTTTCATTTGTCTCTGTGTATGCCCGGAAATGTACACTTCAAAGGTGCCGCAGGATAGGCCGTCTTCCATAATGTTTCCAAATCTGCCCCGGCTCATGCATTATGTTTGTCTTTCATGGGACCTCTTTTATTCATTCTCTTCCTTCCTCATATCTCATTCGAAGCAAATGCCCTTACCTGACGACAGGGGCGGCACACCTCCGTAAACTCTTCTTCCAACCTCACACTGTGTTCACTGACATAACTGCAGAAACAAAACTAAACAAAACTTATTGGAATAGACAAATAGGTCCAAATCCTGCCTCAATCAACCCTAAAAGCACACATTCTGGAGAAAAAGATGACTTTGGGACTTTCAGAAAGGTTTACGATGTGTTTTAGATGAAAGTTATCCCTGTTATGAAGTTAACATCTCAGCTTTGAACTACCCACATAAGAGGGACAGCATGCAAAATGATATTGAGTTGCATGGAGCAATGATCGCAGGGATAATTCTACTGTTGTCTGTGTCTGTCACGTCACAAAGCCCTTACGATCTGCATCTTACGATCTGCATCTTACGATCTGCATCTTACAATCTGCATCTTACGATCTGCATCTTACAATCTTCATCTTACAATCTGCATCTTACAATCTGCATCTTACAATCTCTCTGGAGGACATTTGGTCAACTTTGGGTGGTACTAAGCACAGCAACAAGGTTGTGGTGTTTAAAAGATTTGAACTCAGAGTCTCTTCAGATACACATCCTTGTGTTTGTCAGATATGTTCCCTTCAAGAAAGTAACAAAAGCTGAACCTTTTTATTTACATGAAGATGATCTGTCTCCATCTGGTGGTCACATTACACACTACACTTGATGAAAAGGTTTATTCTTTTACATTTAGGTAGCAGCATGTTTATAAATAACTTTGTCAAATTATCCAAAAATAACTCATTTATAAAGAATTAATTAACTAAAAGTATGGTCATTGATCAGTCTTTTTTTTTTTATGGCTCTAGTGGCCCTTTGATCAAGTTGCAGACAGGAAGGGGGTAGAGAGAGAGAATGGAGATGACATGCAGCAAAGGCGCCCAGGCCTGGATTCGAGAAATCAAGAAAATGATTAAATATATTAAAAAAGAAATCCAGACATGAGGAAAAGTGTTTAAACACGTGACTTCTTTCCTCTTTAAAAACCTCACCACATGTCATGTAACCATGTTCCTGTAGGGGGCGGTGTGACGTCACTCCCCAGACTCCTGATCTTCACTGTTTCCAGGTCCTGAGGTTGCAGACGTGAACCAGGATAAAATGTTCAGGACAGAAAGTTACATGAAGAGCAGAAACACTAAAAAATTAAGTAAAACATCAATATAGTAAATGATGAATATGAAGTGTTATGAAGTGAAGCTCAGCCGTCTGCAGCTTGTGATAAACCAGCGTTTGCTGAACCAGCAGTCACTTCCACTTTACCACAGGCTGATATGTTCCCTGAACTTCCCCCTGGAGAGTGGAGGTCACATGTTTCTGCTGGAGCTTCTCTTTCTCCACAGTCACAGGCCGTTTTCGAATTCGCATACTGTACTACAAGTATACACTGATTTGTCCAAAGTGTAGTAAGTAGTATGCTGTATGTGAACAGAAGGAAATCTGCAGTGTGCGAAAAATACCCGGATGTTGTACTGATCTGGAAAAAAATCCGCAGCATGCTTCAGACAGCCTACCTCGCTTACAATATCCCAGAATGCAATGCGGCCTCGGCCGGGCAGCGCTTTTTTCTTTTTTTCCTCAAAGCTTTATTGAGAAAACAGCTGCAATTGGACAGTGATGTGATGTGAAGGCAGAAAGGACTAGTTACACCGTGGAGAGGGAGAAGGAGGAATATAAATGTAAGTAACTTTAATATATAACCTTTTTAATTCAATTTAGTGTAAGGACAACGATTAAAAATTGTGGGTTTTTAATAGTATGTTAGGTTTTTGTTAGTTATCTTAGCATGCTTGCTACGTAAATAAAAGTGAACTAAGTGTTATGACAACGTTATATATCGGTAGTTCGTTGTATTTTCATGAAATAACTTTCATTTCTGTGTTTTGACAGAGAATTTGTCCGGGAGCTGAAATAAATAGATGCAGAGAGAGGGTTTGGACAAGGAGGAGAAGATGGAGAGAGAGCTACTCGACAGAGAGGAGAAGATAAATAAAATAAAATTAACTTCAATAGACTGATATGTTCATTTCAATACATTTATTAAAATCCATTTCCATCCCTTATGTCATTTCATCAATGAATTTGGTTTTACTGCTATTTCAACATTTAAAATAAGATAATCCTTTATTAGTCCCACATCGGGGAAATTTGCAAAATATAGCCCGACTGGAATCGAACCGCCGTTTGCTGTACGAAAGTCGCTAATCAACCCATTGAGCTATAAGATATACAGCTCTGTTCTGTCTGTGGTATATATATATCCATCTAGTAACAACACGAAGCTTCACTTTATATTCAGACAAACTAACGTGACAGCTACAACTGTTAGATTTAATCTATTAAACCAACATTTATTTCCTAAATGATTTATTTCAGCCGGTGACAATTCTCCACAGGGCTGCAGGTTTCTCCCCGGGATGAGGCCGTGGGTTGACCCGGCGATCGCGTCTGTTCTCCGGCCGTGAGCTGCTGATGCGGCCGGACCGGCGGCTCTTTTGATCCCCGAAACATCGGATCAAATTTCTACGCCTTACTTTTACGCCTGAATGTTAAAAGATGTTAAAACGTAATAAAGTGGCATATTAACAGCGCTACAGCTGGAATTACAACAGCTTCTAGTCCAGTGTTTCTCAATCCTGGTCCTCCTGCATGTTTTAGATGTTTCCCTGCTTCAGCGCACCGTGATAAAAGTACGTGTGTCATCAACAGAGTTGTGCAGACCTTGGTGACAGCTAATTAGGACCTTTAATTAGAATCAGGTGTGTTGGTGCAGGGAAACATCTAAAACATGCAGGACAGGGAACACGAGGACCAGGATTGAGAAACACTCTAGTCTGTTTTTAAATCTCATCTTTCGCTGACGTTTTGGTGCGAGATGCATTCTGGGATACACTGTAGCACACTGCTGTGTGAACGGTCTGCTGGAGCAGCGTACTGAATCCTTCATTCAGTAGGCAGTATTCAGTGCATACTTTGCAGTATGTAGCATATAGTGCGGTAGTGTCTGAATTCGAAAACGGCCACAGTCTCTGGATCTCAAAGCTTCCAATCAGTTTTTACACTTTTAAATCAACCTGATTCAGAAAAACATCCACATATTAATATGATTATTATCATTTTAACTGAAACAAGTCTTGTAAACATCAGAGTAGACACCAGTGTGATCCTGGTCTGGGGAAGTTCTAGAAACCTGGGAACACAGGAGTGACGACCCGAGCTGACTTTACATCCCCAGAGGTCCAGATGAACTTCTGTCTCCATCATGATTCATTTTTACTGCTGCTTCTGTTCACCTGCACATTGAAACTCAAAGTTTACTTGACTTTTGCTCTCAGGCTTCACGGCTGATTAAAAGTCAAACATTTACTACATCTAGTGTCACAACGTGCTCTCAGTTGTCAACACGCTGACGGTAAAGTGACTCATCTTGGGAGGTTTCCTGAGCGTTCCCAGACCTCCACCCTGCAGAGAGAAGCTGAACCGCTGCACCGCCCTCTGGTACCGTCCAGCAGCATCTTCAGAGCAGAACATGTTCCTGCAGCGGCTCCTGCTCCCAAGACGGCTCCATTTAACTGAGATTACACTGTTCACTGTTCTAATTCACTTATTTCATCTGCATTTAACAGGAAGAGAGGATTGTGGAGATTTAAAGCCTCTTTTCTGAGTGAAGTCTGGCCAGAACAAGAACAGTGAAATCAGTAAAGACACATTTAAATCCAGAAATATGATCCGTTGTGAACGTGAACTCTGCACTTTGTGATGTTTCAGGACGAAAACTGCCTCAGTTTTACTTTAATATTAGATTCATGTTTTCTCCGTCACATCTGAGTCAAATCCTGGAATGAAGACTGAAGAAAACACTTTGTTAGAACATCAGAAGTTTTATTTCTTACTAAATATTCAGATTGTTAAACACAAAACATCTTCAACAGATTTAGACATCAACAACATGTGATGTGCAGATCTAGTCTGGTCCTGCAGCTGCAGCGATGACTACCGGCCCCAACACACTAGTTTACACAAACTACAGGCTTTACTGAACTGTTTGCTGCGTTGCTGCTGTCACTAACAGTTATGACATCATTTACTTTGTTCTCAAGTCTAAAAAATGTTTTTATCTTTAGAAAACAAGAACATTTTCTGTGCTAATGAACAAGGAAACGAGTGTGAATGCAGACATGAAATCAGAAATGAAGAAGGTCTGGTGGGTCGTCTGTTGGAGTCCATGAAGAAGAAAAGAGAAATACAACATAGAAACACATCAAATATAATAGATAACAACAATTACAACACAGGCTTATTTCTATGTTTTTATACTTAAATAAAAGATGTTAATATTATTAATATTTCCCAGGTGAAACTACAAAAGAACGACTTTCACATCCAAAGATGAAATAACAACAAAATATCAACTTATAGAACAAAAACATCCCATCCATCAGAGTTTGAGACGTTCATCTCTGAGAAGAAAAGAAAATCAATAAAGACATGAAGAGTAAATAAGTCTATTTGAGTTTACAGAACTCAGCTGAGTTTCCAGAACCGTAAACCAGAACTCCAGCGTAGAGCGGCCGAGTGAAGGGGGTCTGGACTCTGTGGAGGAGGGTCATGGTTCCAGAGACGCTGTAGAAGGACAGAACTCCTGCTCTGTGATCCAGGTAAACTCCTATTCTGGAGCTAGGAGGACCTGAGATGTAGGTTTTGACGTTGTTGTACCAAAATTCATATCTGTCTGATTCACAACGTAGTGACCAAGATTTGTCATTCCATCCAAATACACTTTCACCCCCTGATCTGCTGATATTCTTGTATGAAACTGCTACATAAACTACACCTGCTTTCTTCTCCACCTCCCAGTAACGACGTCCAGTCAGACTCTCTCTACTCAGGACCTGATAATAATCACTACTGAATCTGTCTGGATGATCAGAATAAGACTGATCTTTGTCCATTAAAGTCACCTTTCTGTTCTCCTCTGACAGTAACAGCTCTGTGCTTACTGTGTTTGGATCCAGAGTGATTTCACATGAATATTTCAAGAATCCAGCTCTGCTCTTTGGTTCTGGTCGTGGTTCTGGTTCTGACAGTAAAACATCCACATCAGTGATGGTCAGTGAGATGTTTGTCCACGTGTCTCTCAGGATGTCCTGTAGTCGACCTCTGACCTCTGACACAGCTGCTGTCACGTCCTGGAAGTACCTGAGAGGACGGATGCTGATGCTGGAGGAGTGTGTGGACTCACTGAGTGGTGACAGTGAGGGGTAGTTGTGGAGGAACTGGTTGTGGTCCTCGATGTCTCTGAGCTGCTTCATCTCAGCGTCTCTCCTCTTCAGGTCAGTGATCTCCTGCTGCAGCTTCTCCTCCAGGTCTCTGACTCTCCTCACTTCAGTTTCCTGCTGGGATCTGATCTGCTGCTTCACCTCAGACCTCCTCTTCTGGAGGAGAGAGATCAGCTCAGTGAAGATCTCCTCACCGTCCTCCACTGTTTTATCAGCAGACTGATCGATGGCCTCCACCTCCTGCTGAAGCAGCTTCACATCTTTCTCTCTGTCCTGGATCTGCTGCTGGATTTGTTGTCGACTCACCTCCATCTCTCTCTGCCTCTCCGTCCTTTCTGCTGCAGCCGAGACCGTGTCGTGGCCTTTATGTTCATCCACAGAGCAGAGATAACAGATACACTTCTGATCAGTACGACAGAACATCTTCATCACCTCATCATGACGGGGGCAGATGTTGTCCTGCAGGTTCTTGGAGGGATCCACCAGCTGGTGTTTCTTTAATGGAGCCACATCATGATGAGGTTGAAGGTGTTTCTGGCAGTAAGAGACCAGACAGACCAAACAGGACTTGACAGCTTTCAGTTTTCTTCCAGAGCAGACATCACAGGCCACATCTTCAGGTCCAGCATAGCAGTGATCAGCAGGAGCAGCTTGGAGTCCAGTCTTCTTTAGCTGCTCTACTAAAGCTGCTAACATGGTGTTTTTCACCAGCTCAGGTTTCTGAGTGAAAGTCCGTCTACACTGAGGACAGCTGGGGATTTTCTTCTCTCCTTCATCCCAGAAGTTGTTAATACAGTTCATACAGTAACTGTGTCCACAGGGAATAGTCACTGGATCCTTTAAAAGATCCAAACAGATCGAACAAGAAAAGGTTTCCTGGTCCAGCTGATCTCCTTTCTGCGCCATTTCTCCTCTCGATAACTGAGACTGAGACAGTTTTACTTCCTCAAAGGTGAAAAGAGTCTGAGCTCTGATCTACAAATCAGGTGTGCAGAGAACGGAGGCTGTCAGCTCTGTGTTCAGCTTGTGTTGTTCAGACCCGTCTTATAGCTGCAGATCTGCAGGGGAGGGAACCAGGAAACCTGCTCAGACTGGATCTGCCGGTTTATGAGGCTCAGAGTCCAGCAGGATAAGATGTCTGAGATAAAAACACTTGAACTCTTTCAGAACAGGAAACGTTCCTGTTTCAAACTACTATCAGTGTCACGTTCCAGGTCGTTTTAACGCTAATTTCTCAACAATGACATTGATACATGTTTAACTAGGACACAAAGCTGTTCTTGGTTGTTTGAATAGAAATGGCAATAAAAGAGTTCTTGGTGAGGTGACGGTGAGTCTTCAAAGAGATGTGCTTCTCATCAGAAAGTCACTGGTTCAATTCCCAGTTCAGACGTGTTACATCTTCAATAAGTAAGATAGAACTAACTTATTTGAGGAGGGGGGGCAGGGAAGGTGTTGGATAATGAGGGAGGTGTATTTATCATTGTGTGTGCATGTTTTTATCAGTGGACTATGTCCCAGATCTGCTCCTCAGCCATTTTCCTTGATGTTATCAGCTCGGTACAGTTCTGATCCAAGTTTAAAGGTGTTCTGAGGCGGGGGGGGGGGGACTGGTGGCAGCAGAGCGTCTTGTTTTCATCCGTCCAGGAAGATTGTGACTAGACCGGCCTGCCAAGCCGCTCTGCCAAGGTCAGATTGTAGAATCAACAATTGCATTTGGGTCAGACAATTCCCGCAAAGCCGAGCTTTCAACTTCTCCAAGGTCTTTTCCATCCTGCCAATGAGATCAAAAACCGCAGCTAGTCTGATATTCTGTTCAATAATCTCCTCCAGCTGTGATTTTGCTCCCCAACGTTTGAGTCTGAGTGTTGGTGGCACAGCTGATCCCTGTCAGCCACGTCAGGCAGCTCTGAAAGGGTCGGAATAGCTGTCAACGTTTTTCCAAATTTGTCAATATTCCAGGTAACCAGCTCCAAAAAGAGGAAATCCTGTTATCAGAAATCCAATTATGAAGCATCTTCAATATCCTCGACCGACAGTATGGACAGTATGGGGGGGGCACAACAAACTACAAGAACGATGGACAAAAATTATGGCTATGAGATACTTACACTGTATAATTAATAGAAAATGGAAGAGGAGAAGAGAAGAGAAGGGTGAGGCTCTGCCCAGCAGATCATGTCGGTGCCCCCCTGCAGCATAGGCCTATAGCTGCATATCTACCACGAGACTAACTATTATAGTCTTGTTCTATAGCTGCAACTATGACTACTGACTCTAACACACTCAAGTTTACACTAACTAAAGGTTTACTAACACTAATTAGAGGTTAGTGTTAGCTGCTGCATCTTGGATCAGCTGGAGCCTATTTAGCAAATTACTTGGACATCCTGCTAATAACACGTAAACTTCGCGATATTACAGAGATGGAAAAATTCCTATTTTACAAACCTGATTAATATATTGTTTAAATGACAAATCCTGATTGAAACAACACCAAGGTTTCTCACAGTTGCACTGGAAGCCATCGCAACACCATCTAATCCCTTCCTAAAATGCTCTGGACCAAGAATGATAACCTCTGTTTTATCTGAATTTAGAAGCAAGACATTTCTGGACATCCAGTCCTTGATGTCCCTAAGACATGCCTGAAGTTTAACTAACGGTTCTGTTTCATCCAGCTACATAGACAAATAGAGCTGCGTATCATCAGCATAGCAATGAAAGTGTATGCCGTGATTCTGGATTATACTTCCCATAAGATCTTCCCCGACTTTGTTCAACAGGATCTCTCCGAGTTCCCTGGTGGTGTAGGAGAAAGTGTCCTCGTGGTTTTCCCCGCTGTAGGCGATCAGTAGATCACTGGATGTTTCCAACAAGCCAGGATATACTGGGTCTGGCATCCTCTGGGTCTGTGTCTCCTGGCTGACCGGTTCAGCAGCTCTGTGAACATGGTATAGTTGTTGGGGTGTGGTGAAATGCTGGGGATGGACTCTTGGGTCTCCTGTTGGAATGACAGCCGGTCAGCCTTCGGCAGAAGGGGACGGTTGTTGCTTGTAGAACGGACCGGATGGTTCTGGTTATGGCCGGTGTTGGGTGGGGGGGATTGGGTCCAGGACCTCTTTCACAGCTCTGGATGCTAGTTCTCTGCTCACACAGACAAGGTCCGGGTTATATCCTCATTTCCATCTGGCACTGTGCAAGGATTTTGGCAGTTGGTGTTTCGTTCTGAGCCAGGTTTAGACTGTGACGCCCTAAACTTACTAATTTTTGTCCCACTCTGATGTCGGTGTGTATTTTTTAATGTCAATCGTAAGATCAGGTGAAAAGTGGATCCTTTTCATCGAGAGTTTACCTTTTTAAAACAGGCTGTAGGTCCAAACGATTCCTATCACAGAGGAACCAGAACCTCAGTAAAGCTTCCACATTTCTACCTTCATTTTGGAAGATAAATAAATGAACCAGTGCATGTTGTTTTTGTTGAGTCGATGGTGAAACGGTGCTACGCAGCATTACCTGGGGAATATAATAAAGGTGGTTGGTGACTGAAAGTCATGTGTCGTTTATCTGAGGTCGTATTCTCCTCCTTATCAATCAGATGGTTTTTATTGTTCTGATACGTAACAACCTCCGACCTGAGAGAGGGAGGGTGAACTTTTGAACTCTTGAACACGACTGTAGGATCGCTGACGTGGCGATTGGCTTGAGCTGCAACATGTGACCCTGACGGGGAACCGGAGGAGGTCAGCCGTGCCGGTTCACTTGCAGGCTGAGGCTGCAGAAGCAGGTGAGGGGTGAGGACATTCACACGGTTTCACACCAACATCTGCTGCAGCAGAGTCAGAACCATGAAACCGTTCAGACCTTCATCCGGACATGTCTAGCTCCTTTTCTCAGGCTGTTGGAGCACACAACCAGAATGAAGTCAGAGTGGTTTTGAACCGGTTCTTCTGGCCCAGCCAAGCTACCTTGGAACTGGTTCCTCTGGATCGGAGCCAGTTCTTAGTCAGTGGAAACAGAAAGCCCAGTTCCAAACTCAGCACTGGACCAGAACTTGGTTGGTTGGTGTCCGTCCGTCCGTCCGTCCGGAGTTTTGTCGGGTCGTGTGTGTGCGTTTCGTCGGCCGGCGTCTGAAACGCCGCCATGGACCTGACCAAACTGACAATGAAACACGGCATTAAGGTCTCGCCGAGGTTTCCTTGTTCGATGGAGGACTGCAGTCTGGCCGTGGGGCAGGTTGTGGGTCACAGCAACATCAAGTCCACTGATCAGATGAATAAAGCGGTGGTCATTTTTGTGGATAGTGTGATGAAGGCGACCACGGTGGTGGAGAACGGGATTGTTGTGAACGATATGCTCGTGCCTGTTCTGCCGCTCAACACGCCGGCGAGAAAAATCACTTTAGTCGTTTCCGAATTCGGACACTACCGCACTACATGCTACATACTGCAAAGTATGCACTGAATACTGCCTACTAAATGAATGATTCAGTACGCTGCTCCAGGAGACCGTTCACACAGCAGTGTGCTACAGTGTATCCCAGAATGCATCTCGCACCAAAATGTCAGCGAAAGATGAGATTTAAAAGCAGACTAGAGTGCTTCTCAATCCTGGTCCTCGTGGGCCCCTGTCCTGCATGTTTTAGATGTTTCCTTGCATCAACACACCTGATTCTAATTAAAGGTCCTAATTAGCTTACACCAAGGTCTGCACAGCTCTGTTGATGACACACGTACTTTTATCACGGTGTGCTGAAGCAGTGTAGCATCTAAAACATGCAGGAGGACCAGGATTGAGAAACACTGGACTAGAAGCTGTTGTAATTCCAGCTGTAGCGCTGTTAATATGCCACTTTATTACGTTTTAACATCTTTTAACATTCAGGGGTAAAAGTAAGGCGTAGAAATTTGATCCGATGTTTCGGGGATCAGAAGAGCCGCCGGTCCGGCCGCATCAGCAGCTCACGGCCGGAGAACAGACGCGATCGCTGGGTCAAACTACGGCGCCGTCCCGGGGAGAAACTGCAGCTCTGTGGAGAATTACAGCTGGCTGAAATAAATCATTTAGGAAAATAAATGTTGGTTTAATAGATTAAATCTAACAGTTGTAGCTGTCACGTTAGTTTGTCTGAATATAAAGTGAAGCTTCATGTTGTTACTAGATAGATATATATATATACCACAGACAGAATAGAGCAGAATAGCTTATAGCTCAACGGGTTGATTAGCGACTTTTGTACAGCGAATGGGGGTTCGATTCCAGTTGGGCCATGTTTTGCAAATTTCCCAGATGTGGGACTAATAAAGGATTATCTTATCTTAAATGTTGAAATAGCAGCAAAACCAAATTCATTGATGAAATGACATAAGGGATGGAAAGGGATTTTAATAAATGTATTGAAATGAACATATCAGTCTATTGAAGTTCATTTTATTTTATTTATCTTCTCCTCTGTCGAGTAGCTCTCTCTCCATCTTCTCCTCCTTGTCCAAACCCTCTCTCTGCATCTATTTATTTCAGCTCCCAGACAAATTCTCTGTCAAAACACAGCAATGAAAGTTATTTCATGAAAATACAACGAACTACCGATATATAACGTTGTCATAACACTTAGTTCACTTTTATTTACGTAGCAAGCACGCTAAGATAACTAACAAAAACCTAACATACTATTAAAAACCCACAATTTTTAATCATTGTCCTTACACTAAATTGAATTAAAAAGGTTATATATTAAAGTTACTTACATTTATATTCCTCCTTCTCCCTCTCCACGGTGCAATTAGTCCTTTCTGCCTTCACATCACATCACTGTCCGATTGCAGCTGTTTTCTCAATAAAGCTTTGAGAAAAAAAAGAAAAAAGCGCTGCCCGGCCGAGGCCGCATTGCATTCTGGGATATCGTAAGCGAGTTCGGCTGGTCTGAGCATGCTGAGGATTTTTCTCCAAATCAGTAAGACATCCGGGTATTTTTCGCACACTGCAGATTTCCTTCTGTTCACATACAGCATACTACTTACTACACTTTGGCCAAATCAGTGTATACTTGTAGTACAGTATGCAAATTCGGAAACGGCCTTTGTCAAATGTTCCCCCGTTCGTTAGTGATCAGGCACTAACACACTAATGTGTGTGTGCTTCATCTCAAAACTGGCAGCTCAAAGATTATGTTGCTCTGATGAACTCTCATGGTCTCAAAGAAATCAATCACCGGTGAGGAATTGATCCAAACATGTAGAAGGATCTTTCCATGAGTTACAACCTTACTGATGTGAGTTTAAAAGCTCTGCTGGGTGTTGAACCCAGGATCTCCTGTTTACTAGACAGGAACTTTGACCAATAAGCCACAGGGCCTCCATTTGAAGAAACAGGTATGTAGAGACACAGATAGTGGGACATTTTGCACTAGCAAACTATAGGCTAGCTTGAGGAGCATAGCAACCTGAAAACCGCCAGGTCTACACAGATTTCAACGTACCCTGAATTCCAATCTCCACCCTAAACCCTCAAGCCCTGAACCCTCACAGACTTTAGTGACATCAGCTGGAAGTGATCAAGTGTGAGAGGGTGTGAGAGCTCCAAATGGTAGAAATAACCCTGCGTTCACACTGAAAGCGTCAAAAATCTCCCGACGCCAGCATCTCGCTGTTTGGTGCGTTCATACTGAAAGCGGCATGTACTGTCGACGCCTGCAGTGGGCGGGGCTAAAGCTGCAGTGGGCGGGGCTAAAGCTACACTGGGCGGGGCTAAAGCTGCGCTGCAGAACTGGAGGGAACAGTGGGAACAGCTTACTCATATACGTGCACATCTTCAGTTTCCTATTTCACCATAGATCACACTTTGGGAAGCCTTCTTTATATTTTAGCGTTATTTCCGCGTAGATAAGAGTGAGTTTGATGCTCCTGTTGTGCGTCGCCCATGTGAACTCTGAACTTATAAAATGTATGAACATTTCAGGATTATGAATTCCAAGTGAAAGCAAGACTTTGGTTTCGTCCTGGGGCCAGAGTTTTTATGACTGCATGACTCCAGACCAGAGAACAGACCCCCTGGGTTTACGACATCTAGGAGGGGGGTCAGACCCATAAGCCCCACAAAATTAGCAGGGTTCCTGGAGGAACAAAGGAAAAGACAACGCAAAGGGACCAGAGAACAGACCCCCTGGGGTTACGACACCAGGGGGGGTTCAGACGAAGTGGAGCCCCCAGGAAACCAGTGGAGGGTCCTGAAAGGGGGGGGACTGTCCCTCACAGTAAAACCGGCCCCCAAGCCCAAAAGCGGGGAGCACCCAATCACTTGCCAGGGGCTGGTGACATCACGCAGCCCGCGGAACTCAAAGCCCCCTTCCTGCCCAGCGCTCACTCTCTCTCCTTCAGCCAGCGGACCGAACGGACGTTCCTGCCGACGGTGCAGCCGCTGCCGCATCTACTCCCCGAGAGCCTGGGGCGGGGGGGGAGCCGTTCCGGACCTGCATTAACAGGCCGGGCGTAAAATCCGATACCAGAGCGCTGCGCTCTCAACTCTCTCTGTCTGCTAACTCCTTTCTTCCTTTGAGCACTTTCCCCACACCAGGGACCGTGCCGTCCAGGACGACTGCTCCGCCAGAACCTGCCGTAGAAGCTCCAGCCTTGGACCCGCGAACCCCTCCCGCAGCCCGGCGACACACACGGGACGTGAACCGACGTTCCGAGGGAGGAACCGGCCCCCGTGCGCAACGAGGCCGGTGTTGAGGCCGCGGTCAGGACCAGAGAGGCGGCGTGAGGCGCCGCTGCAGCAACTGTTGCCCTTTTTTTTTTGAAGTAGGAGCAGGACAGAGACTGAGGGACCGCTCGCTATCGGAGCATCCCCGCCAGAAGCGATCGGCGGTGGGGTCAAAGCTGAACCGGACCTCTCCGACACCGGGAACCCCCGGCAGGAACCCGGTCACCACCGACAGAGCCCGCAGCCCAGATCCAGAATCCAGAGGAGACGTGAGGTGGTGTTGGGCGATCAGTCAGTTAGAACGGTGTAAAGCTGAACTTATGTTTAATGAGATTACTGTATGTGTATTACTGTACGTTATCATTATTGTGTTCTTTATCATCTTTTTATTATTGCTTTGATTTCTTCTTCCCATTCCATGCATTTAACTTTCATTTCATTTTTATTGATTGTTGTTTTCCTAGTTAATTAATTGTTTTATAATACTTAAGTTCTGCCATCAGGTTTATTTGGGGTGTTGCGTTTATCATCTTGTGCTATCACCTGTATGTAAATAAATCCTGATTGATTTTTAATGAGTGGTTGTTGTTATTTCATGCAAGATTTGGTCACAAATTGATTTGTTTAAGCAGAGCCTAGTGTTCGGACCTCACTCCTTCAATTATATTATTGGCTACTATACTTAAACCATAATCATATGAGACTGATTTTCTGCTGTTTAGTTATCATTTTCTCCGGAGTAAGGCCCCGGAGTGGTGCCCCTACAAGAATTATTATCATTTTGGTAATACAATTTGATAAATAGTCAACTTTATTAATTATTAATAATTATTAATAATATTCATTAATAGCCTTCGATAACTGGACAGCCAAGCTACCTGAGTTGCACAACAAAATGGTGCCCCAGCGTGAGGCTCTCGACAGAAACATTTGTGACCAAGTTTGTATGAAATAACAGAACATTCATTTTGATCGGGAAAGAAAATATTTTTAATTTTCTTCCCCTCTCATTATCTGATTCCTACGGTTATTTTAAAACCTCCCTGTTCTAATGGCAACCCCGCTTCACTAAGGGTTGGTTGCTTTGTTAAGTTCTTTAATTTTATTAATTTGAACTTTTATTCTTCATCACACGTTTATTAATCTGTTTGATTAATTTTCCTCGGCAACCTTACTTCACTGAAGTTAATGGTTGGTTTTGTTTCAAGTTCTTTAAATTCCATTAATAGAACTTTGTCGGGATTACCCCATGTGAGTTATTCTTTCGGATTAATTTCTATCGTGTTTGTTAAATTGAATCTTTAATTTGGGTGGCATTTCAATTTTAATCCACCATTATTGATTCTCTTTTGTTTTTTGTGCTTCCAAGGTTATCTCAATTCTGTTTATGATAACCAAGAACCCAACTGCTTTGAGGCACATATCAGAGTTGGCTCAGTCTCTCATGCTTCATTTATTGTCTCATTCCTCCTAATCTGGGTGATAACGTGAATCTACTTCATTACTGAGTGTTAATCTCTTGGCAGAGTCGCAAGCGAAACACTGGTGTCCGGTTCGTGAACTGCGTGTGGTGTACAAGGCAGGAAACTCATCGCATTTGGACGCAGAGCCAGCAGAGGTGACCAGAGGTTGACTAGAAGGACCGTCAGGCAAGTTCCGTTTGAATAGGAAGCTTTTCGCCAGGTTTCCTTCCTTCCCGGGCCCCTGGCCAGACGCGCGATGAGTAGCTCAGGTAACCATGAAGGGGAAGCCGAGGCTTCCCCCAGCGTCACTTTTTCCGACACTCAAGAAGTAATTGCACGTATTATGGAAATACCCAGAGAAGAACTGTTTACGATAAATAGCTATAACCTCCAAACCTGCGAGGAGAAGATAGTGGAGCTCGTTAACTTTGCTAAAAACCCGACCAAAAAACTCCTTAAAGCCGACATTTTGGGCCAGCTGGCCTTATTAGGGCAATGTAAGGCAGAACTGCAGGCGGCGGAGCACGGGGATAGAATTAACGAGTGCAAATCCTCTAACACTGCAAGATAAGCCATGGTACTTGTATTTTCTTTTCAGGTCGTCCTGCCAAAGCTGTCTTTTATAGCTTGTCACACCAATTATTCAAAATGTCTGAATTACTTATGGAGAAGTTTTATTAATTGGAGGAAACGGGGAACATGTGCACATGTTCCCCGTTCAGTCACAGTTCCGCGATCTCAAACTTCACATGTAAAGTTTGAGACTCTTTTAATGGGTTCTATTTGTAGTTTCACTGTTCTACCACTAGGTTTTGTGTGTACGCATGGTCGGAGCTGTGCGTATATTTACACCTGTTTCTGCGCACAAATACATGTTGATAAATACCATACTTTGCGTGGGAATGCTCGTACGCACGCTTTACGCACAGATCTGTGCGTACGCACGGTTGATAAATGAGGGCCCAGGTTTCACGATATAAACCTGGTCCCGACCAGGTTAGGTTCAGAGCGTCTGTTATTACGGTAACTGACCAGGTTAGGTTCAGAGCGTCTGTTATTACGGTAACTGACCAGGTTAGGTTCAGAGCGTCTGTTACTACGGTAACTGACCGAGAGCTTAAGTTACCTCTCTTTGTGAAACAGGCTAGAGTTACCTCTCTTTCTCTGGTTTGAGTTACCTCCCTTTGTGAAACGGAAAACTCAGAGTTTCCCTCATTTCAGGGTTAACAGACTCAGAATTTTCACTAAACCTGCTTTGTGAAACGGACCCCTGAGCTCCAGGGTTGGGAAACACTGCCTTACTGAATGAACCTCAGCAGCTGAAATACTTTACTTACTATGCCTGTTGTTTCTATTGTCAAACAAATTTCACACCTTGGGACATTTTAATGCCTTTTATATTTTTTATTTCTTTGATTAATTGTCTCTATCTAGGTCATGGTCTCTGCAGGGTCTCATACATATGCACTACAAATGTATGTGTGCTCCATCACTGACAGCTCAAAGATAATGTTGTGCTGTTGAACTCTCATCAATCACCGTGTGAGAGGAGAAGGTGAAGACTTGATCCAAACATGTGGAAGAATCATCTACAAATTCTTGTTCTGTGAGTTTAAAGGCTCTGCTGGGAGTTGAACCAGGATCTCCTGTTTACGAGACAGGCGCTTTGACCACTAAGCCACAGGGCCCTTTTTTCTCAACATTTTGACTTTTTTCTCAACATTTCAACTTTTTTCTCGAAATTCTATCTATCTATCTATCTATCTATCTATCTATCTATCTATCTATCTATCTATCTATCTATCTATCTATCTATCTATCTATCTATCTATCTATCTATCTATCTATCTATCTATCTATCTATCTATCTATCTATCTATCTATCTATCTATCTATCTATCTATCTATCTATCTATCTATCTATCTATCTATCTATCTATCTATCTATCTATCTATCTATCTATCTATCTATCTATAGATAGTGAAGTGACAGCAGCAGTGTCAGGATGACTGAGTGGTCTAAGGCTCCACACTCAAGGACTGACTGTTTCCTTCATGTTCACTGAGGATTCTGGTCTCCCTGTGGAGGCGTGGGTTCAAATCCCACTACTGACAACATTTTTAACACATGCAGCCAAATGATGTGTAAAGTTCTTCCTGCTGGATGCATTACATTTCTCAGTCAAAAGCGTTACCGTGGCAACGATAGATGCCAAAAAGTGCGCCCCCCCCTTCATCTGATTGGTCCATATTTGATAGTTCCTACTTTCTGCCATAACTTTTGAATGGTTTGACATAAAGACTCGTGGGTGGTGTCATCGGACTCGGTATTGAGTACTTGACCTTCATTGGCATGCATTAGCCCCACCCCTTTTTCTGATTGGTCGATATGTGCTAGTTCAGATTTTCTGCAATAACGTTTGACATAAAGACTCGTGGGTGTCACAGGTGTGGTTTGTTGAGGACCCAAACGCAGGAGAGCAGGAGTTGCAAAAAACAGGATTTATTTACTAAAAAGAACCAAAAACGCTGCAGAGCAGGATTAACAAAAACAAGAGAGCAAAAACCAAAAACCTGACAAGACACATGGAGGGAGGAAACAGTACGGACCGACATGGAGCAGGGAAAGACAAGACCAGATATACCCAGGGGATAACGAGACACAGGTGCAGACAATCAGGGCAGATGGAACACAGGAGGAGCAGAACTGGAACTGGAACTACCTGCTTATCTCAATGGGTTCTTCATGGAGGCCCTGTGGCTTACTTGGTCAAAGCACCTGTCTAGTAAACAGGAGATCCTGGGTTCAAATCCCAGCAGAGCCTCTAAACTCAAATGTCTTGAGACGCCTGAAAGATCACATATCACACTGCTGGTTCTGGCAGCATTTCTCACATGCTTGCTTATTTATAGCAGAGTACTAAACCGAGAGTTTAAGGTGAAGGACTGCCAATCCATTGTGTTCTGCACGTATGGGTTTGAATCCCCTAGTTGTCATATTATCTTTAACATACAGGGCCGGGATGGTCTTTGTAGGCCCCCCCCTTGTAGCTGCGGGCGTGGACGGCTCCCTGTTACCGTTTCCTCACCTGGATCCTCTGTGCCTAGCCGTGTCTGCACCATGTGTCTGTGTGTATAACCTAGGTAAATTGTAGTGTGCTTGTGTGCGGGGAGGGGGGCAGGGCATTAATACGTTTTATGTTTATTTGGTTTTTTTTGTTAAGCACTTTGTGTTGCATTATTTGTATGAGAATTGCTATATAAATAAAGTTTGATTTGATTTGATTTGAACATCACAACAATGTTTCAGTGATGTTAAAAGTCTCTTCTAAATCTGCTCCCTCTTTGACATATATGTCACACTAGACTTACTAGATAAATAACCAACATCTTGATGTATATTTCAGATGTGACTGTACAGAGTTGTCTCTCTAACGAGGGAACTTCTCAGTTACCTCGTCTCCATGGTGATTTCTCTTACCAGAAACAACTGGGGCCCACACATGCTAACGGTGATAAATAGAAAGTTTCTCCACAATATTGAACACTGTTTTTTTCCAAAAGATTGTACTTAAAAACAGAATAACTAAGGACTGAAGGATCCTGTTATTTCATGGAGGGCTTAAAGAACTTATCAAAGGCTACCGCTGAAGTCCGAGTGGCCTATCGCACAAAGATCTCTGTACCAAGCTGTTCAGAGAGGTTATATTAGTCAAGTCCTTCCAGATAACAACGTTTATGATAATCCAGTGTTCATTTCCTTATAAACTTTGTTATTGATGGAGCTAATCTGAAAGAAATCCTCACTGTTACTTTTGAATCAGGCCGAACATTTCTGATTGAATGGAGAACCCTCTGAATCCTAATGAAACGTTGTAGGACACATATCCCACTTTCTTATGACTTCTGAAACTAGCTTAGTGTACAATGCACTTTTCCTCTAGTCTTCATTTTATTTGAACACCAGTGCGGTTATGAGATCTGTGAGAACAGTTTTGAATCTTTAGTGATCAGGAACATGTCTCTCCAGAACCTCATTTGGATGTTTTAGCATCTTCTGCTGCAAGGCCAGGTTGACTTCCAGCACCTGGCGTCTCATGTACAAAGAGTGCATGGATTTAATTGTGAATCCTTGCATGGAATAAAATCATCTGATGATCCAGTCTTCATCCTGGAGCAGCAGATCAGAGTGGTCCCTAAAGACTCACTCCGTACTGCATCCTGCCATCAGCACGTTCCTCTACCAGAGCCAAGGCTGACGCTGGGATTTGCGGTATACATAATTTTGTACCAACCTTTAGTTTTTGGTGGTTAATGTGGTTGATTGTGAAATTGTTGCATTTCGACTCGTGTGTAACTTATCTGGTGATGTGGGGACTGTCGTGTCCTTCACGTGTGATGGTGAACTTGTTGTTGAATCACTTTTCCTCATATGTTGGACTTCACTGCATCCCCAGTGAGTGTCGCCATTGGACAAAACCTCAGAAATGTGCATGTACCAGAATTAATGTGTGCGTGAAGGACTACAACTTGATCGTGATCATGCAGATTTGAACAATTCCAGGTACATATCAACGTTTTCTGTTGCAGCTAAAGTTAGTCTGGTTGGTGAACTCGTGACGGTGGATAAAACTAAACTGAACGTTCATTTTGACCCTGATGTGAGTTGAACACATAACCTTCTGATCTGGAGTCAGACGTGCTACCATTGCACCACAGAGCCTTTTCTGACATTTCTGTGGGTGTTTAATGAACACAAATCTAATCATAGAGGGCAAAAAAGTATTTAGTCAGACCACCAGTTGTGCAAGTTCTCCCACTTAACAAGATGGGAGAGGCCTGTCATTTTCATCACAGATATATTTCAACTATGAGAAACAAAATGAAAAAAAAAAATAACAAATCACATTGGCTGATTTATAAAGGATGTATTTGCAAATTATAGTTGAAAATAAGTATTTGATCATTAACTAAAGTAAATCTCAATAATTTGTTAAACACCCTTTGTTGGGGCTTCCGGCTTAGCTGTACATGGGGTGAGACGTGATTAGCGGAGCTCCTGCAGAGTTAATTTTAATTCAACATTTATAGGCACTTTTTGCATCACTCCCACGGCTTTGGTTTTAACTAAATTATTTTCAACGCGGTTACTTCGACAACTTACCACGGAAATGCCTCCAAAGTCCATCAAAGCGGGGAATAACCCTCCAGCTAACCCGCCTGCTGCTCATGCTGTCTCCTCGCCCCGCGGTGATTCCCCTCCTCCGGAGAGCACCTGCGCTGCGCAGGCTCCAGCTGCGGAGTTCAGCCGGCTTAAAACCGAACTCCTCTCCGCTCTCCGCAATGATGTTGCAGCTATATTTAGGTCAGAGCTTCAGGCGGCACTTAACGAGAATTTAACGTCCATTAAGTCCGAGCTGCTTTCCCTTAAAGCCGATCTTTCTGGCAGTATTTCCTCCATGAAGGCGGACGTCGCGGGTCTCGCGACCACGGTCGCTGGGATGGAGCTGTCCATCTCAAGCTGCTCAGACGACATCGTTGCTCTCCAGAGAAAAGTGGATCACTTGTCGAAAGAATATGTGAGGCTGGAGGACAGATGCGAGGATTTGGAGTCAAGGTCTCGTCGGCAGAACGTACGGATTATTGGCGTCCCGGAGGAGGATCCTGACTCTTCATCTGCAGCCGGTGTTTCCAGGCTGTTATCGGAAGCCTTCTCCCTCGGCGCGGAGCCGGTGGTGGACAGAGCCCACCGCACCCTCATGCCGAGACCGGAGCCTGGGGAGCGGCCCCGCGCAATAGTGGCTAGGCTCCATTATTACACCGACTGCGCTGACATCCTGAGAAAGGCGAGAGAGCGGCAGCGGATCAAAGTCCGGGATATGACCATCTCCGTGTTCCCGGACCACACCGCCAAGACAGCGCGGGCGCGCGCTGCCTTTAATGACGTGCGCCGTCAGCTGCGGGAGATTGAAGGAGTCCGGTATGGATTGCTGTATCCAGCCCGGCTGCGTGTAACCCATGATGGCCAGCAGCGTGACTTCACGGCGCCAGATGAAGCCCTGGCATTCATCAGGAAAATAAAAAAAGTGACTACCAGCTAGTTTTCTGGGACGATTTATCCAGCTTGATGTCCGTGCGGGACTCTGGCCCGGGGTGAGTGACTGAGTCAATTTAGAAAATGGGACTTTATGCCGTAATTTTTTATTTTTTATTTATTTATTCATTTTTTTTTTCTTTTCTCTTCTAACTATCAATGGGAACAACACCGTTTAAAATTGATGGCCTAATCATTTCTCTGGTATGATGCCTTGATAAGAAAATATGCACGCACCCCTGTCTTTGCTTAAATTGTGTGCATGTGTGTGCGTGTCTGTGTGGGTGTGTGAGTGCATATATGGATATATCATTGTTCTATAGGCCAAAGATCTCCTTAATTTACGTTTGTTGTTACCCTGACAAGACAGCGACCGTCAGAATGGCTCAGATTGATGGTTTCATATGCCTCATATTTTATTTATTTTTTTTTTTCAAGGTTTTAACTCTGCAGGAGCTAATTTTGTTTTTGTTTTTGTATTTAGCTTTATAGTCGAAAGCATCTCTTTTCGAGAATGGCTTCCTTTGAAGCCAGCACGGCTGTTTCCATCGTTTGGGGATGGGATCATCTAATGTGCGTTGGGTGGGTGGGCGGGGGTTATGGGATGTTGGCTTTTTGTCTCTGTAGGTATGTATATACTCCTGAGTTTTGTTTGTTTTGGTTTTCCCTTTTACCTCTTTTCCTTATATCTCCTCTGGTGGTGGGTGAGTCGGTCTTATTTTCTCTCAGAGAATGCCTATGAACGATCGTAATCTGCTCAAGCCTGATACTGGATCAAACATTACATTCACTAGCTGGAATGTGAAAGGTGTGAATAATCCAATTAAGCGATCAAAGATTTTTTCACATTTGAAACACTTGGACACTGACATAGCTTTCCTTCAGGAAACTCATTTGCGAAATAAAGATCATTTCAGACTCAAACAAGCTTGGGTGGGTGATATTTTTCATTCAAATTTTGATTCTAGGTCTAGAGGAGTAGCAATTTTGATCAACAAAAGAGTCAATTTCTCCGTCTCCAGGACAATATCCGATAAGAATGGTAGATATCTTATTGTTGCGGGCACTCTATACTGTAACCCTGTATTGTTGGTGAATACATATGCCCCTAATTTTGATGACCCCAATTTTACGGATAGGCTGTTTGGCAACCTCCCTTTCTTAAATACGCATATTACAATACTGGGCGGTGATCTGAATTGTGTTATTAATCCTTCTTTGGACCGTTCGAATCCTCGTACTTTGACTCAATCCTCTATGTCAAAATCTATTACCGATTTTACAGTCAAGAACGGGCTTGTTGATCCGTGGAGGGTCTCACATCCTGGAGATAAGGAATTCTCTTTTTTTTCACAAGTACATCAGTCATATTCACGTATTGACTATTTTTTTGTTGATGGCTCTCTTCTCCCCAAAGTTACTTCTGTCGTATACCACCCAATTGTTATTTCGGATCACGCCCCTCTAACTTTGAATATAACATGGTCTGAGCGCCCCCGTTTTTCTTCTCCCTGGAGGTTTAATCCATTGCTTTTATCCGACGATGCATTTAATGTTTCTATATCTGCTTCAATAGATGATTTCATTGCGTTAAACAAAACAGATTCTACCAGTTTTTCGCTAGTATGGGAATCACTCAAAGCATATTTGCGAGGACAGATTATCTCTTATTCAGCATACGCCAGTAAAATCCGCAGGGCTAAATTACAGGAGCTCACATCTAAAATTCAGGACACAGACAGACTAAACTCAGTTAACCCGAGTCCGAGTTTACTGAAACAACGGCTTGATTTGCAGTCAAAATTCGATCTTATAGCGACAGCCGATTCTGAACGGCTCCTATTACGCGCTCATGCCAACTATTATGAACACGGCGATAAACCAAGCAGGTTATTGGCTCACCAATTAAAAAGGCAAGCAACGTCGAGACTGATTCCCAGCATTAGAGATTCTAATGGCACACTTACCACCGATCCAATCGCCATCAACACAATTTTTAAATCATACTACTCCTCTCTCTATGAATCAGAATCTCCACTTGGCACAGCAGAAATGACCTCCTTTTTTGATAATATCACTGTCCCTACTATTAATTTGGATGTGGCTAATGGCCTCGATGCTCCTTTCAGCTTGCAAGAAATTGCTGCCGCCATTGAAGCTACGCAAAGCAACAAGGCCCCTGGTCCCGATGGGTTCGGAGCTGAGTTTTTCAAAAAATTCAAAGACAAATTAGCCCCCCTTTTACTTTCAATGTACAATGAGTCCCTTGATCATGGCTCATTGCCTCCCTCTTTAATGCAGGCGTCTATTGCCCTCCTTTTGAAGAAGGACAAGGACCCTGAATCTTGCACTTCTTATAGGCCCTTGTCTTTACTGAATGTAGATGTCAAAATTTTAGCCAAAGCACTAGCAATTCGTCTTGATAAGATCCTTCCTAGCATCATATCTGAGGAGCAGAATGGTTTCATCAAGGGACGCCAGCTCTTCTATAATGTTCGTACACTTCTTAATGTGATTCTCTCTAAAGATTCTTCTCCACTCCCTGAAGTTGTTATCGCAATTGATGCTGAGAAAGCTTTTGATCATGTCGAATTTAACTATCTTTTTGCAACACTTCATAAATTCGGATTTGGACACAGGTTTATATCGTGGATTAGACTTCTTTACACTTCCCCTCAGGCCAGCATTCACACCAATGACAACTACTCCACTTATTTTACATTATCACGTGGCACGAGACAGGGCTGCCCTCTCTCCCCTTTGCTATTCGCTCTATCCGTCGAACCACTTTCAATTGCTTTAAGAACTCTTCCTCTATTTCGCGGAGTCTCTAGGTCCAATGTGGAACTTAAATTGTCACTTTATGCAGACGACCTCCTTTTATATGTATCTGACCCTTTAACCAGCATCGCACCAATATTATCTCTGTTGAAGAATTATGGATCCTTCTCCGGCTATAAGGTCAATCTTCACAAGTGTGAATGCTTCCCCATAAACTCCTCTGCTTTACAACTCAAACAATCTGATATCCCCTTTAAACTCAGCCCGTCGGGCTTTAGATACTTAGGGATTAATGTGACCCGCACTCTGCCCTCTCTTTTCACCGCTAATTTTTCCTCACTGGTAACTCGAGTGAAGGCAGACTTACAGAGGTGGAACTCCCTACCATTGTCACTGATAGGAAGAATTAACACAGTGAAAATGACTGTATTGCCTAAATTTCTTTTTTTGTTCCAATGCACTCCTTTATTTCTACCAAAATCTTTTTTTAAATCACTTGACCAAATTGTTTCCAACTTTTTATGGGCAGGTAAGACACCCAGAGTGAGGTATTCGCTTCTCCAAAAATTTTAATTTAATGGGGGTCTAGCACTACCAAACTTTATGCTTTACTATTGGTCAGCGCATATTCACAAACTAATTTATTGGCTTCAGTCTCCTGAGTTATTATGGTGCAGATTGGAGGCTCAGTCACTCTCTTCATCCTCTGTAACGGCCCTACTCTCCTCCTCTTTACCATTGAATCCCTCTAAGTTTACAAATAGCCCTGTGGTGCTTTCCTCCCTTAAGATTTGGTCACAGTTTAGGCGCCACTTTAAATTTGCTTCTCCATCCATCTATACACCTGTTACTAAGAATCATCTGTTCCCTCCATCACTAATAGACACCACTTTTATGATTTGGTACAACCGGGGCATTAAGCACTTCAGGGATCTATATAAGGATGGTATCTTTTCCACATTTTCAGATCTGAGGTCAAAGTTCAATTTGCCTGCCTCCCATTTGTTTCGCTACTTCCAGCTTCGACACTGCGCCTCTGCTCTGTTTCCATGCTTCCCTTCCCTTCCTGCGAACCAACCGTGGGATGATCTTCTAACTATGAAACTCAGTCAAAAGTCTCTGATATCTAAGATATATGCACTGTGTATGACATTTGATGATCATTCTGTAGATAAAGCTCGGGAGGGTTGGGGACGAGAGTTGGGCCTTGACTTCACAGGGGAGCTGTGGGATAAAGCTATCCGTAGCATACGATCTAGCACGCCTTGCGCTAGATTTGAACGTATTCAATTTAAGGTGCTGCATAGAGCCCACCTATCAAAATCCCGATTATCGGAAATATATCAGAATGTTGCAGACCTATGCGACAGATGCCAGGGTTCTCCCTGCAATTTAAGTCATATGTTTTTCTCCTGTCCTAGGTTACAGAAATTTTGGAGTGATTATTCTGTGATCATGTCTAAAGTTCTGGGTAAAAAAGTTGTTATGGCCCCTCTCTTAGCAATATTCGGACTCACTGTTGACTCCTCACATATCAGCCCCACACAGTCAGAAGTATTGGCTTTCACATCCCTTTTAGCAAGACGTCGTATCTTACTTCTATGGAAATCCCCCAAGTCCCTGTCTATTTCTATTTGGCTTAGTGATGTTATGTTTTTTCTTAAATTGGAGTGATTGGTCCGTTCCTCCATGATCTCCTCTAGAGCAGTGATTGGTCCGTTCCTCCATGATCTCCTCTAGAGCAGTGATTGGTCCGTTCCTCCATGATCTCCTCTAGAGCAGTGATTGGTCCGTTCCTCCATGATCTCCTCTAGAGCAGTGATGTTTTGGGGCTGTCGCTGGGCAACACAGACTTTCAACTCCCTCCAAAGATTTTCTATGGGGTTGAGATCTGGAGACTGGCTAGGCCACTCCAGGACCTTGAAATGTTTCTTATGAAGCCACTCCTTCGTTGCCCGGGCGATATGTTTGGATCATTGTCCTGCTGAAAGACCCAGCCCAATATGAGGGGTCTGGTAGTGATGCTGCTGGGGTCTGGTGGTGGAGCTAGTGAATGACATGTTTTGAAAATGGCAGGCATGACGAGAAAAATCCTGTAAAAAATCTCTCTAATATGTTTCTTTTTTTCCTGTAAAGTTGGACATTTTAAAGTGTAGGTAAATGGAGAATGACTGGCTTTTGGTCAGTTGTGGAACTGCAACGAAATTCCTTTCTGCATGAGACCCAATGCGAGAAAGAGATGGTCGACCTTCCTGTCCTGAGCACCAAGAAGAGGACTGGAGTGGTTTTCCAAGATCCAAATAATATTATTGCAAAGTCATACATGTTTCCGCCCAGTTTCAAACAGGGGACCTTTCGCGTGTTAGGAGAACGTGATAACCACTACACTACAGAAACTTGCATGCTTTGAAAATGGCGGGCGTAACGAAAAAAAAATCCTATCTTCAAATCATTCATGTTAGAAATAAATGTATGACTTCATATAATTTGTCCTGTTGTGGTAAAATTAAAATCATCCATGGGTATTACAATTCTGGGTAGAAAATACAAAATGTACCACAAGGGAATCCAACTGATTACTTTTGAAGGACAGTACTGGATATGGTTAATAACTGCAAATTGGGCAGTCCTCTTGCACATTCAAACATTACTCGTTGTTGGCAGGATTCGAACCTGCGCGGGGAATCCCCAACGGATTTCTAGTCCATCGCCTTAACCACTCGGCCACAACAACACACAACAAATCAGGTGTGTGAGTGCGTGTGTGTGTGCGTGTGCGTGTGCGGGCGCGTGCGCGTGCGCGTGCGTGTGCGTGTGCGTGTGCGTGTGTGTGTGTCATTCCCGTCGCGCTGAGACCGCAGAGAGCCGAGAATCGCGGACCGATATAAAAGAAAACCACTCCAGTCCTCTTCTTGGTGCACAGGACAGGAAGGCCGACCATCTCTTTCTCGCATTGGGTCTCATGCAGAAATTAATTTTGTTGCAGTTCCACAACTGACCAAAAGCCAGTCATTCTCCATTAACGTACACTAGCTCCACCACCAGACCCCAGCAGCAGAGGTTCCGAGAGGGGGTCCCCGGAGGTGCGGGGAACCCCAGACCAGCTGGACCAGAGTCTCGCGGCAAACCGAGCCGAGACTCGCAGGGCTTCACCGGCATTCCCGTCGCGCTGAGACCGCGGAGAGCCGAGAATCGCGGACCGATATAAAAGTTTAAACGGAGATGGACACTGACTTTCCAATGACATTGGTACACAGTTATTAAGTTCGTGCAATCAGGAAGTTCTTTGGGCAAAAAGCTGTCCTCGTTAGTATAGTGGACAGTATCTCTGCCTGTCACACAGAAGACCGGGGTTCGATTCCCCGACGGGGAGACTTCTTGTTTCGTACGATGATACCTACATGATTGAGTCAAGTAAACAATGGTCATTAAGAAAATAGACTAGCAGTTGCTGTCTGCCTGCCAAAGGAGCTAGATGCTGCAGCTGGATCAGAGGAAACTCTGATTGAGGTAGGATTATATACACACAGAAAATGTCATTGAAGAAGTAAAAAGAGCAGTTATTTAAGACAGCATCTAGAGCATCTCTGGGAAAATCGCTTTTTATGCCCGCTGTCGCCTCGTTCCGGACAGAGACTGACAGCACGGCCCTGAAAGCCACTCACCAACCCGGCTCACCGCCCCGCTGCTCAGCAACTCACCTTTGACTCACCGTCCAGACCCGGAGCCACCCAATGACCCGGCTCACCGTGCGAACCCGGGGACCCGCTGTTAAGCTCCCCCCGACCGGCCACCGGATTGAAAGAGCCAGCCCGCAGAAAGCAACTCACCAACCCGGCTCATCGCCCCGCTGCTCAGCAACTAACCTTTGACTCACCGTCCAGACCCGGAGCCACCCAAAGTCCCGGCTCACCGTGCGAACCCGGGGACCCGCTGTTAAGCTCCCCCCCGACCGGCCACCGGAGTGAAAGAGCCAGCCCGTGGAGCTGGAGGACCAGGGCCCTGGTACCTTAAACACCCATACGCTCTCGGTACCATGGACAGCACTCTGTCAGGTGCCGCCACCACAATGTCAGACCACAATAACAGCAGAAGTGGGTTCCATGGTGTAATGGTTAACATCAGCATGAGTCTTTGAGAGCAGCCAGGAGAAAACCTGCAGTATCCATCTTACTGTCAAGAATTGTAGCAGAGTTTTTTACAGGATTTTATTTTTATGCCCGCCGTTTTCAAAGCATGTCTGTTTCCGTAGTATAGTGGAACTAAGCAGAACAACTTGTGTTTGCATTGGCCGGGAATCGAACCCGGGCCTCCCGCTGGCAGGCGAGAATTCTACCACTGAACCACCAATGCTTGTGAGCAGAGATTTTTTGCCCATTTTTTTTTTTTTTTTGCAATTGTAATCACAAAGACTATAAACTATTCGGTTTCATCACCCGGCAAACTTCACGTCCAATTTGCAGACTTTGTCATGAAATTGTGCCAGTTTCAAGTGCAAAACCTGAATTCACACTAATATTGTAAGTGACGGTGTTCACTCTCAGTATCATATATAAAAGCAGCAGCAGAACTAAGCAGAAAAACTTGTGTTTGCATTGGCCGGGAATCAAACCCGGGCCTCCCGCGTGGCAGGCGAGAATTCCACCACTGAACCACCAATGCTTGTGAGCAGAGATTTTCTGCCCATTTTTTTTTTTTTTTTTTGCAATTATAAACTATTCGGTTTCATCACCCGGCAAAATTCACGTCCAATTTGCAGACTTTTTATGAAATTGTGCCAGTTTCAAGTGCAAAACCTGAATTCACACTAATATTGTAAGTGACGGTGTTCACTCTCAGTATCATATATAAAAGCAGCAGCAGAACTAAGCAGAAAAACTTGTGTTTGCATTGGCCGGGAATCAAACCCGGGCCTCCCGCGTGGCAGGCGAGAATTCCACCACTGAACCACCAATGCTTGTGAGCAGAGATTTTTTGCCCATTTTTTATTTTTTTTTTGCAATTTGTAATCACAAAGACTATAAACTATTCGGTTTCATCACCCGGCAAAATTCACGTCCAATTTGCAGACTTTGTCATGAAATTGTGCCAGTTTCAAGTGCAAAACCTGAATTCACATTAATATTGTAAGTGACGGTGTTCACTCTCAGTATCATATATAAAAGCAGCAGCAGAACTAAGCAGAAAAACTTGTGTTTGCATTGGCCGGGAATCGAACCCGGGCCTCCCGCGTGGCAGGCGAGAATTCTACCACTGAACCACCAATGCTTGTGAGCAGAGATTTTTTGCCCATTTTTTTTTTTTTTTTTTTTTGCGATTTGTAATCACAAAGACTATAAACTATTCGGTTTCATCACCCGGCAAAATTCACGTCCAATTTGCAGACTTTTTTATGAAATTGTGCCAGTTTCAAGTGCAAAACCTGAATTCACACTAATATTGTAAGTGACGGTGTTCACTCTCAGTATCATATATAAAAGCAGCAGCAGAACTAAGCAGAAAAACTTGTGTTTGCATTGGCCGGGAATCAAACCCGGGCCTCCCGCGTGGCAGGCGAGAATTCTACCACTGAACCACCAATGCTTGTGAGCAGAGATTTTTTGCCCATTTTTTTTTTTTTTTTTTTGCAATTATAAACTATTCGATTTCATGACCCTGCAAAATTCACGTCCAATTTGCAGACTTCGTCATGAAATTGTGCCAGTTTCAAGTGCAAAACCTGAATTCACACTAATATTGTAAGTTACGGTGTTCACTCTCAGTATCATATATAAAAGCAGCAGCAGAACTAAGCAGAAAAACTTGTGTTTGCATTGGCCGGGAATCGAACCTGGGCCTCCCGCGTGGCAGGCGAGAATTCTACCACTGAACCACCAATGCTTGTGAGCAGAGATTTTTTGCCCATTTTTTTTTTTTTTTTTTTTGCAATTTTTAATGACAAAGACTATAAACTATTCGGTTTCATCACCCGGCAAAATTCACGTCCAATTTGCAGACTTGCATGCAGCGTCATGTGACGTCACATCCGCAGGACAGCGCGGGAAATTCGGCCTCCGAATTGCAGCACATTTTGCAGCACACAGCCTGTTCAAGGGAAAGGAGAGATACACTAGAGGGCTGCTGACGTCACTAAAGTCTGTGAGGGTTCAGGGCTGGAGGGTTTAGGGTGGAGATTGGGATTCAGCAATAGCAGTCCTTCACCTTAAACTCTCGGTCACCTCGTCTCCATGTTGGTGTTTTATCCCCAACAATGGAATGAGAAAGAGTAGAAAATTGTGGACCATATGGCCTAACGGACAAGGCGTCTGACTTCGGATCAGAAGATTGAGGGTTCGAGTCCCTCTGTGGTTATAGAGCCTTCAGCTAGTTACATCTGGTCTCCTAACTCACATTCACTCTTTAGAGGACACTTTGGTTTAGCTACCCTCTCTGGTCATTGAAAAAATAAGGAGAGATTAGAAGTTCTCCAAAAATTTGAACTAATGTTCCACGGGCTGGCTCTTTCACTCCGGTGGCCGGTCGGGGGGAGCTTAACAGTGGGTCCCCGGGTTCGCACGGTGAGCCGGGTCTTTGAGTGGCTCCGGGTCTGGACGGTGAGTCAAAGGTGAGTTGCTGAGCAGCGGGGCGGTGAGCCGGGTTGGTGAGTGGCTTTCAGGGCCGTGCTGTCAGTCTGTGTCCGGGACGAGGCGACGGCGGGCTTAAAAAGCGATTTTCCCAGAGATGCTCTAGATGCTGTCCTAAATAACTGCTCTTTTTACTTCTTCAATGACATCTTCTGTGTGTATATAATCCTCCATCCTGCCCCCTTTTGACACCTCTACGGACAATAAAATGCAAAGCCTGCTGAGCTTTGGCGTCATTCCTTAATTTCCTTTGTTCCAAAATCATGGTCCAGCTGTAGAAATCTAGGCTGGTCTCAGAGTGAGGCCTCAGAACTGGGCCTTAAAGTTGAAATTAAAGCTTCCCATGTTCACATAGGACTGTGGCCCAACACTGTTTATCGTGAAAGGACATGTACCATCAAGTACTTTCTCTGACTAAAGTGTCCATAAAGTGGAAGTACATCAGTTATCCTTTCTTTAAAACTGAAATAAATGTGTTTGTTTGATTGAATCAGAAACGTTAGTCAACAAAATTTGAAATTTGAGAGTTCAAATTTTTGGAGAACTTCTGATCTCTCCTTATTTTTTCAATAACCAGAGAGGGTAGCTAAACCAAAGTGTCCTGTAAAGAGTGAATGTGAGTTAGGAGACCAGATCTAACTATCTGAAGGCTCTATAACCACAGAGGGACTTGAACCCTCAATGTTCTGATCCGAAGTCAGACGCCTTGTCCATTAGGCCATGTGGTCCACGAGTTGCTCCTATGTCTCATTAAAAAAAAACAGTAAAAAAAAACAGTGCCATTTTAGTTAATGTGCTCGCGTTCTTAAATGTACTAAGCGTTAGCGTACGAAATAGGAATAGGTGAAGCCTTTAACCAACCTTGTGTAAGACCAGACATTGGATATTTTTTTCCACAAAGTCTGTCTTTTTTATCATTTCAGGAGTGATATTCTTAATTCTTAGTTTAAAGACAGATGCTTTGACCAACTAAGCCCCAGGGCCCACAATAGATGTCTCAGCAGCTTTATTCCCCCTCACTGTGATATATTTAGTACACAAACCTGTTCCACTACTGTCCTGGCTTTATGTGAAGTAACAGAGCTATGAAGGATGGTAACATCTTTTGCCGGATACGTGATGGACTCCTGGAAACATTGGAGGATCATGTGCCTGTCGATTCTGTCGGTCGAGGATGTTGAAGATGCTTCATAATTGAATTAATGATAACAGGATTTCTGCTTTTTGGAGCTGGCGGTTTCCTGGCATATCGACAAATGCGTAAGTCGTGGACAGCTGTTCTGGCCCTCTCAGAGCTGCCCGACGTGGCTGAGGGGATAAGCTCTGTGACCAACACTCAGACTCTGATGCTGGGAGAGCTAAATCGCAGGCTGGCAGTGGTTTTTGAACTAATTGGCAAGATGGAAAAGACCTTGGAAAAGTTGGAAGCTCGGCTTGGCGGGAATTGACCACAAATTGGTCTGTTTGGAGTCGCCATTGATGAACCAGAGACTTAAGGCAGACGGAAAATTACTGGAACCGCCTGTTTTTTTTTGTTTTGTTTTTTTGTTTTCAATACAATTGTTGATTCCATAATCTCACCTTGACAGAGCAGCTTAGCCGGCTGCTCCAGTCACAATATCCCTGGAGGAATGAATAACAAGATGCTCTGCCCCCACTAGCCCTCCCCTTCCCAGAACATCTGTGGACCTGATCAGAACTGTACCCCCCCCCACCCTAAAATTTCTAAAATCATGGAATTGGTTAGCTCATCACTCAACACAATTGACCAAATCTTTCTCGACGAGAGGACAAGCCAGTGATGGAAGACAACTTTACGTAGACCAAAAAGAAAATGTGGAACAACGTCATGTCACGTATGACCTCAAGAGAGATAGTGGACGCGGTTTTCAAAACTGCGGTGGAAAGTTTCTCCACCCAGATATAAGTATCGGAGGCCTGATCGCCGGGATACTAACTTGTCCGTGCGGGTTAGTAAGGAGGGAAGGAAACGTTATCTCTCACCACCAGTACCTTTATTGTTCTGCGGTTTCCCACTCAGGAGCCAATGTCTGGAGCTGAATCCACGACACCCGCTCTAAGCTTTTGACGGGGAAACAGGAGCAGGAACTATTCGGTAGTGAGGGAACACGTTACATGGGTCCATTTACACGGGCCCGTAACAATATAATACACAAACCTAACAATATAATACACAAACATAACAATATAATACACAAACATAACAATATAATACACAAAGGTAACAATATAATACACAAATGTAACAATATAACACACAAACATAACGACTGTTGGTCTTCATGAGAGACGATCAGCGCATTACACTAATGCACGTGTGCACGCGTTACACACTAATGAGCAAACAAACACTGCAAACACAATCAACGCTAACCGCTTTAAACTAACTCTGCCCAGACACAAGCCTCTTACTTTTAGATACCCTGGAGGTTGTCGGTGGCGTCCACAGGTTTTTACAACTCCTGGTTCTGGTCCCGGTCCACAGGTTGCTGATTTTACGCTCCGCTGGTGGTTCAGCCATGAGCGTCTGTTTCTGTCTCTCGGAGACAGATGATGCAGCGCCGCTGACAGCCGGACTGTCCTCCTTTCCTGGTCGTCCTAGCCTGGGCACTTCGTCTCGTTGTGCACGGTCCCCGTTCCCTTCGTTGAAGCGTCTGAGCGATTGCGGGTCACTGGGTGAGAAGGGGATGTAGCTCAGTGGTAGAGCGCATGCTTAGCATGTATGAGGCCCCGGGTTCAATCCCCGGCATCTCCATAAAATGTGTCATTACACCTCATACAGTTAGGAAGAGAAATCAGTAACAGTAATTGTTACATAAAGGATGAATTATGTTCAGAGTTGGACAATCTCAGAAAATTAATTGGACTTGCTGCCACAACCATCAACTTGAACACTTTGAGTTGTTCATGAAATGTGTAGACAAATAAACTTGCCTTGCATCTCTTGAAGAACAAATGAAATTATTTTTTTTTAAATGAATTTTGTTCCTCCTTTCTTCAAGGCAGGTGATGGTGCAGACTTGAACAATTCCAGGTACATATCAAAGTTTTCTGTTGCAGCTGAAGTTAGTCTGGTTGGTGAACTCGTGAAGATGGATAAAACAAAAGGGAAAGTTCATTATGACCCTGATGTGAGTTGAACACATAACCTTCTGATCTGGAGTCAGACGCACTACCATTGTGCCACAGTGCCATTTCTGACCTGTTAATTTCTGAAGTTGTTTAATTATCAATTATATTCTAGTCAGTTTTATGACTTTAATGCTTTGCTGTTCTTCACTCATGCCACATGGTGGGTACTCCTCCAATGTAGTTGGAACTCAATGTGAACTCAATTACAACGTCTCTACTTAGTTTGGGAGACTGTAACTCAAGGTTTTACACACGCTTGGGGAAGTTACGATATTTTCAAGCTGCTGTGACAAAATAATGTTTCTTTTTCAGGTGTTTTTGTCAGATTTCTTTTGTTATTATTGTTTATTTTACTGATTGCTGTTTTTAACCTCCAGAACCATCATCCTTGGTGATGTCATTAATGACAGCACCTGCTTCTGATGATGTCACATGGAGTTTTTGTTGGCCAGTTTTATGGCTCGTTGGTCTAGTAGTATGATTCTCGCTTCGGGTGCGAGAGGTCCGGGATTCAATTCCCGGACGAGCCCCAGTGAATTATGCAATTGGTGATTTTCTCCTCCAAGTAGCAAATATTCACGACTGTCATAAACTGTATTCCTTTACCTGAAGACAAACATCGGCATGATCTGTGTTGTGCGACTCGGGGTAGCTTGGCTGATTAGTTATTCAAGGCTATTAATGAATATTATTAATAATTATTAATAATTAATAAAGTTGACTATTTATCAAATCATATTATCAAAATGATAATTCTCGGGGCACCACCGCCGGGCCTTACTTCCGGTGGGATTCGATAACTAAAACAGCAGAAAATCAGTCTCATATGATTATGGTTTATCCTGCATAACAGCAAATCCTACTACCACTTACAGGATGAAGTGAAGGCGTGATGTCCGAACACTAGGCTCTGCTTAAACAAATCAATTTGTGACCAAATCTTGCATGAAATAACAACCACTCATAAAGAAATCAATCAGAGTTTATTTACATACGGGTATCAAAAGAGATGTAAATAAAATAAATCTGATGGCACACGACATTATTATAAAACCATTAACTAACAAGAAAAACAACAATCAATAAAATGAAACATAAACGTTAAATGCATGGAATGAAAACAAAAAAAGAAATCAAGCAATAACGAAGATACAGAACATCTACAGTTCAAACGGGGCTCCTGTGGTCTTTTAAAGATGGACGCGCCCTCTGGGCCACGTGCAATCGGACCGGATGGCGAACGCAGCATTTAAAACGTGCCTACGGCAGAAAACAACGACTACCAAATAATCAAACATGATAATGATAACAATGATGATGTAATCTCAGCTCTGAACACAGATTTAGCTCTGTAACACTCCCAGTTAAACTCATACACCCAGGTCTCAAAACCTCACGCCTCCTCGGGTCTCCGGGTGCCGATCAGGGGTTCCTGCCGGGTCTTTGGTCGGAGTCCGATCCCAGAGAGTCCTCCTGACTCTGGAATCACGAGAGGACGGGGGTACAGCTGAAGCAGCCGGCGCTCCAGCCCCGGTCCGGAGGCTATCACGTCGTCTCGGGGGCGCGCGGGGCCAGTCTACTTCTTCTGAGTGCTGGTGCCCGTCGGCCTGAGCGCGTGGCCCCGGGACGGGCAGCGGGATGCGTCTCGGTTCTGCGCGGGGCAGGCTGTCCACAGGTCCTTTCAGGTGAAGTTTAAGAGCAGATAGAGAGGTTAGAATAGAGGAACGGGTCTCACCCTGGGCCGGGGCCGAGCTTCGGAGCGGCTTCCCCCCCCTTTCCAGCTCCCAGGGACCGGGGATACGTGAAGCAGGACTCTGGATGAAAAGTTGAGACCGAGAGCTGATGGGGGCGGCTCCGCGCACCGCGGCTTCAACGGGCTGCAGGTCCAACGGAGCGGCCCGATGGGGCCTTACACCTCCCCCCAGCCGGGGGGAGAAAGGAAGATGGGATCTTGGCCCAGAGCCAAACGATCCAGCTCGGATGAGATGAAGTTGAGAAGAGAGAGAAAAAGAAGTAGCGGCAGGGGTTTTGATCCTACGCGCGCTGCGGTGACGTCATCGGTGCCTCATTGCGATTGGATGCGCGCCGCTTGTAGGCGCCACCCCCCCCCCCCGCAAGGCATGCTGGGGGTTGTAGTTCAGGCAACGGCGCCATTTTATGAGGCACATTAAAGCGGAAAAGGGGGGGTTCAAAGAAGCAGTACCATTTTGAGGTCTGGTTTTGGGCTCCGCTGTCCTGCTTTGATCTGGGGCCGTATCGTGGGTCACATACAGGCCATCTCGAACCAGGCCACCAGGGTCATAAATTGGCCTGAGCGAGAAGATAGCAGCAGGGCCATAAACTCCAGGGGGGACGCCGGGTCTGGCTTTGCTGGAATTCATAATCACAAAATGTTCATACATTTTATAAGTTCAGATGGGCATATGGGCGAGCACAACATCTGTAAATGCTGAAAACCTACATCTTGCTCCTCTTTCATGCCAAGAGATCAGCTGGTAAGCCGTAGTCCATAAACCCTTTCCCCTTTTTTGTGTTATTTCACCAACCCATGTGCCTATTTTAAATGATGAAATATTGTGTGTATTATTGAACTCCTTCTCCTATCTCCCTCCCTGAGTGAAGGAACCTTAGTGTCCTTTTGGAGAGGTGATAATTGACCTTTAGTACGGGTCCCATACTGGCACTGAGCAAGCTGCATGCACTTATGACAAGATGATCACATGATGGTGTCCTTTTAGACGTAGCTTTATTGTATAAAGGGACTGTTGGGCGAAAGAAAAGAAAAGAAAAAGAATACATTCTAGCACTGGCTCGGCAGCACGTGTGTCCAACTGGACTCACAGCAGGTTATGTTCATATGTGAGGCTCCAGTTGTTTCTGGTAGGAGGAATCACCATGGAGACAACGTAACTGAGAGGTTAAGTTGATGGACTGCTGATCCATTCTGCTCTGTACACAGAAGTTAGTGCTCTAAACATAGCACAGTGAGGTGGCATGAGGCTGTTTCAGAGCTATAACATGGAGGCCCTGTGGCTTAGTTGGTCAAAGCGCCTGTCTAGTAAACAGGAGATCCTGGGTTCAAATCCCAGCAGAGCCTCTAAACTTAGATGTATTGAGATGCCTGGAAGATCACATATCTCTCACTGCTGGTTCTGGCAGTATTTCTCTCAAAAGTACTCCTTCTCTTAGTGAACGTGGATGCTCTCTGAGCCTCTTCTTTTCATATCCTGCAAAAATTTCTAAAATCATGGAATTGGTTAGCTCGTCTCTCAACACAATTGACCAAATCTTTCTCGACGCGAGGACAGGCCAGTGTTGTGCCAAAAAGGGAGTGCTGGTGCATTTATTATAGATTGTTCCAAAATCTGTAGAAACGGTGCATCCAAGTGAGCGCCGTGGCCTTCGTTGCACTCGAACCCAGAGACCGTGTTAGGGGGCTGATAAAAGGGGAGCTGGAGCCGGGGAAGGCGTTGAAGATGAGGGAAGTGTGGTTATCAGCAAATGTGTGTGTGTGAGCGGTAAGTCTGTGAATTTGCCCCAGAGCTACTCCTCAGCCATTGTCCTTGATGTTATCAGACGGCCTGGTATCTCCTGTTTACTAGACAGGTGCTTTGACCAACTAAGCCACAGAACCTCCATCACCTCCCACTTACCTCGTCACCATGGTGATTTCTCTTACCAAAAACAACCCGGGCCTCACATAATAATGTTGCATAACCCCCCCCGCCCAGGAGCCAGCCAGGACAGTAGTGGAACAGGTTTGTGTACTAAATATATCACACAGAGTTTTTATAACAAGTTGAAGACGTGTGTTGAGGGCCCTGTGGCTTAGTTGGTTTATTCATGTAAAAATGTGCTTTATAAAACAGAGCTGATCAGCAGTTTTCATTCACCATAAAGTTTAAAGATTATTCACATTGAGTGTGGGTGCATTGCCTACAAATTGTTCAACTGGTCCAGATGAAGCTGATATGCTGCACCTGGGCAGCAGAGGGAGGAGCTGAAGGGAGCCTGACTGAGCGTCCTGGGTGTGTTCAAAACACCCACTACGTTTGGAAACATTTGCAACGTTGTGGATAACGTGGATGATTCATACTTCACTTAACCTCTCGGTCACCTCGTCTCCATGTTGGTGTTTTATCCCCAACAATGGAATGAGAAAGAGGAGAAACTCGTGGACCACATGGCCTAATGGACAAGGCGTCTGACTTCGGATCAGAAGATTGAGGGTTCAAGTCCCTCTGTGGTTATAGAGCGTGCGTAGGAACGCATGTAAATGTAAGCACAAGTCTGACCATGTGTACACACAAAATCTAGTGGTAGAACAGTGAAACTATGAATAGAACCCATTAAAAGAGTCACAGTGATCAGTGATTTTATTTTTTTTTTTTTTGAACCGTGCGCTCTGTGCTGTGAGAGACAGAGCGGCTTCTCAGCAGGTACCGCTTCCCCAAAAACATTCTGGTGATGGATCTATGCCGTGATTTACAACCTACTGTATGTTGGAGCGAGAGACAAAACGCACCAAATCCATCCCAGGCACCTTTTCTTTCTTTTTCCATAAATTAGAGAAGCACTCTTGCTGCCACAGGGGTGCTGTGACCCGGATTCGAACCGGGGTTGCTGCGGCCACAACGCAGAGTACTCACCACTATACGATCACAGCTTGAAAGGGTATGTGTACCCAGCTTTAGATATGTGTTCGCTTTCTGCAGTTATGTCAGTGAACACAGTGTCAGGTTGGAAGAAGAGTTTACAGAGGTGTGCCGCCCCTGTCGTCAGGTAAGGGCATTTGCTTCGAATGAGATATGAGGAAGGAAGAGAATGAATAAAAGAGGTCCGATGAAAGACAAACATAATGCATGAGCCGGGGCAGCTTTGGAAACATTATGGAAGACGGCCTATCCTGCGGCACCTTTGAAGTGTACATTTCCGGGCGTACACAGAGACAAATGAAAAAAGCAAGTAAATATATAAATGACACAGAAGAAGAACCGTGTACACTACCAAGGTTGTGACTGGGAGAGTATTAAAGAATAGGATTTTTTGAGCTAGCCTGGAGTTGAACCTAGAATCTTCTGATCCGTACTCAGACGCGTTATCCATTGCACCACTAGCCCTTTTTGATTGTAACATGTGGAAACACACGTGGTGTAACAACTCAGATGTCCCAACCAAAGTAGGTGGCAGTGGCCAAAGCCATAGCCGAGTACAGTGATGAAATAGAGTCCCGCTCTGGGAAGATGAAAAATAATGGCAGTCCTTCGAGCCGGAGTTGAACCAGCGACCTAAGGATACCTGTTTTACTGGTTCTACAGTCCTCCGCTCTCCCAACTGAGCTATCGAAGGAGGATGCATGTCGACAGCTCATGTTACACAGAGACAAATGAAAAAAAGCAAGTAAATAAATAAATGACACAGAAGAAGAAACGTGTACATCAACCCAGTACAAGATCATCGGATCAGTCAAATATTCTTTTTTCCCTTCCAAAAAGACTTCAATAATAACAATAACAGTATTATTAAGCAAAGAAGCAAGTTTTATTTTAGTTTTAAACTTCATTTTATCCGATGAGAAAATGACTTTGGCAGTTCTGCAGTGACCGACGACTCTGAGCAGAGCTATGTATTATTATTATATTATGCCGCGTTCCATTTGTCCTCGGAAGGGAAGTGGGGATTTCCCAGTTCCCAGTCGGATTTTTCAACTGGAACGCCCCTCGAAGTGGGATTTCCCACTGGGAAAGTGGGAGAGTCTTCACCACCCCCGAGTTCACGTTCCAAGATGGCTGCCCCGGTTGTAAACAGTAGAAGAGAGCTCTGTAAAAATTCGTAGCACTTCATTCTAGTTTTGGTCACACTAAATCAGTCGTATACAAGTATTGTTTTGCATATATATGCTGCTATAGTGTAATTTACATTTTTCATGTGGTATATGCGAACTACAAACTTGTTTACCTACTTTGTAACTGGAACGCTGATAACTCGGCTGTGACGTCATTCCGAGTTCCGAGGTAAATGGAACGCAGCATCAGTCTCCTAGAGGGGCGGGGCAGTCACGTGACACAGATACAGGAAACACAACCGGAGTGAGTGGGGGAGAGTTTAATCCACATTTTCAGCAGCAACGCTCGAGTGGAGGCCACGTGTTTGCAGACGGACCAGAACCAGAACCAGGAGATGGACCAGAACCAGAACCAGAACCAGGATTCCTCATCCAGCAGGACTAAAGCTGCTGGTCTGCAGGTCAGTGTTCGGGTCCAGAACCAGAAACAGAACCAGAACCAGAACCCGAACCCGAACCCGCTCGTTCTCGGTCCGTCTGTTTCCTGCTGACGAACCGAACCAGAATCGTAGAGACGTCACATGGAGAGCGTTTGCTCATTAACATCCTGTCGCCCTGGGATCAAATAAGATCCAGTTATATATTTTAAATGGGAGAGCAATTCAATCTTAAGTGTAAAAAGTAAACTAAATAAGTTCCTACTTGATGTTTAGAGGTTTGTTGCTGCTGCTGATGTTACTGATGCATTTTCACATCCTCACATTAAACCCACACAAATGTCAACATAGACATTAAAACATAGAATAGAATAGAAAGCCTTTATTGTCGTTATAATAATATAATGAAATTAAGCAGCCGCTCCATAAAAGTGCACACATGTAAAAGACTATTTAAAAACAAAATAAGAAACAGACAATGTAAAGATATTTATATACACGATGAAAATGAATGGATGAAAGAATATTGCACATGAATGGAGGAAAGAATATTGCACATGAATGGATGAAAGAATATTGCACATGAATGGATGGAAGAATATTGCACATGAATGGATGAAAGAATATTGCACATGAATGGATGGAAGAATATTGCACATGAATGGATGAAAGAATATTGCACATGAATGGATGAAAGAATATTGCACATGAATGGATGGAAGAATATTGCACATGAATGGATGAAAGAATATTGCACATGAATGGATGGAAGAATATTGCACATGAATGGATGAAAGAATATTGCACATGAATGGATGAAAGAATATTGCACATGAATGGATGGAAGAATATTGCACATGAATGGACCTGAAACTCACCTTTTTAAATTAGCTTTTAGCTGAGTCCCCTTTTACTTGTTTAGCACTACTTATTTATTGTTCTCAATTTCCTCTTAAAGGTTTCATTATTTACTTATTTATTTCTTATGAATAAGTAAGTTCTTATTTCTGCTGTCCTGGATAGTTGGGGGTCCTCCTGTCCTGATCTGGATAGTTGGGGGTAGTGCTGGGCGGTATGACCAAAAATTTATATCACAGTATTTTTCAAAATTATATCGGTTTCACGGTATATCACGTTTTTTTTTTTCATGCACAACTGGGTGTTAACCACATAACATTTTCTAATGATTTGGAAAGGAATTGCTGCAGTAAATTGGCTTAGAATGGCCTATTTTACTGTCATGAGGAGGAAATATTGTAGAAAAACATTAATGTCCACACTAGTATAAATACAGGTTTGCATGGCCTCAAAATGATTGCCTGTTACAATGAGGTGGCAGCACTTATGATTCTAATGTAGGGCTGAACGATTTTTGAAAATTATCTAATTGCGATTTTTTTTCCTCAATATTGCGATTGCGATTTAATATGCCATTTTTTTTTTTCAAGGTCCTGTTCTCATGTATTTTTCAACTACACAAGCAATAAATCAGTCTGTTTCAAGTAGATTTTCACTTGAAATAAGTAGAAAAATCTGCCAGTGGAACAAGATTTTTTTGCTTGTAATGAGAAGATAAATCTTGTCCCACTGGCAGATTTTCCTACTTATTTCAAGTGAAAATTTACTTGAAACAGGTGAAAATTGTCAAATAAGTTATTTTTCTGGTGATGACTCTAAATGTTGAAATAGCAGTAAAACCACATTCATTGATGAAATGACATAAGGGATGGAAAGGAGGGATGGCAGTTTTACAGGGGGGATGATTTGGACCGTTTTTATTTCAGGGGGGGATGATTTGGATCGTTTTTATTTCAGGGGGGGATGATTTGGATCGTTTTTATTTCAGGGGGGGATGATTTGGATCGTTTTTATTTCAGGGGGGGTGATTTTGACCGTTTTTATTTCAGAACTTCTTCATAAATAACTCAAAATTCCCAGAGAGAAAAAAAAACACCAGCAAACTTAACAAACAAACCAATACAGCTCTCAGAGTTGACAAAACGAAACCAGCAATGAACAACTCGCAGCCCCGCTGTTTTAACCTCTCCTCCTGATGAGCTGACGGGCTGCAGGTGTGGTTTAAGGCAGATTTATGGTTCCGCGTTACACCAACGCAGGCCTTACGCCGTGGGTTACGCCAGCTACGGCGTACCCTACGGCGAAAGCTCCGCGTCGATTTAACGCGGAACCATAAATCAGGCTTCACAGGGCCCGGCTCATACTCCTCGCCGCGCGCAGCTCCTCGCCGACTCCGCGCGCATCTATTTAATACATTTATGAAGCCCAAATATTTATAAAGCCTCACTTGGCCGAGCCCTAACGCCAGTGGCGGAATGTTATGTCTACGGGCCCCAGTGCAAGACCGATGTACGGGCCCTTTAGTATGTCGCACTGTACATTGAGACGCAAACTGCAGGACAACGTCTTTAACTGAATAGACCTACTCACTCACGGTGGCTAGACTAGACTTTAATATCATAAGCGTGCGGTGACTCTTATCCACTGAAACCTTCCCTTGCTGAGTAAAAGTTTATATCAACATTAATACGTCGCTGCACATTCACTTTACAATCAGTAGAAAACAAAAAGTAATATAAAATAAAACCTCATTCAATTACGCGTTGCATGCTGGGAGCTCCGCCTCTCCACCTTCAATACATTATAGGCTACACAGCTGTGCTGTATTGACCAGCGTCTTTGCTGCTGTAAGAAGTGATTCTTACAGATATATATATTTTTAACTTTAAATTAGTTCTGAGTTATCGTTCTCCAATGGATATTTGTTACAAATGTGAATTCTATTTTTGGCTGTTGGATAATGGAGTCACAAGAGTGCGCTGTGACAAAAAGCAGGTATATGGAGCTGTCTACTGTCTGTGGTGCTGAAATGAGCAAACAACGCAAGCTATTTTAAGTTATAGTAAATGAAAGTGCTTTATTGTCATTGTACAACCCCGCATTTTTAGCACATACAAATTTGTATAAACACCAGAAGTGCACTAGTCTGTTTAGGTGATCATCGCTAATTTCGATAATCTATAGAATAAAGCAGCCGTTTAAAGCAAAAATAATTACAACTAACTGCACTCCTCTTTGAACAAGAGGCAAGGAATTAATCTTATTAAAAACAAAACGGCAATAGGCACCAACACCATGCCCAATTTGCGCACAAACCACGCAGAAGCACACAGTTTAACATACACAAATCACGTAGGCTAATGAACTCAGTGAAACTATATGGTTTTGAAATGGTTGTGCTCAGACAAGAGACCGCTAGCACATTCCAGCTGGAAAAAGAACTGAATGTGAAGTGACAGTGAATAGCTACTTTCAAGTGTCAAAATATAGCCTATCTTACACAGCTAAACTTGTAAAAATGTAACGTTGCGTCCCTTTGAAGAGCCGAAACGTAGGTTTTAAAAACCGGCTTTACAAAAATTGTCCTATTATTCTCTTTTCAGCTTCACACACACATACACATACACATACACATACAAACACACACACACACACACGCACACACAGCGCTTGTGTTGGGCTCGTCTAGCCTATATGAATGGCATCCGACGAGCCTTGCGTTGAGCAAAATCATCCACAATGTCCTTGATGTCCAACTCCCGGGCTCTGTTGTGCTCAATAGATAGAATTGCTAGCCCACTCAGCCTCTCCTGTCCCATGCTGCTCCTCAGATAATTTTTTATCTGTCTTAATTTTGAGAAGGAGCGCTCAGCTGTTGCAACGGTCACAGGTAAGGTTAAAAATAACAGCAGGGCGGTGCACACCTCATCAAAGGTAGATGTTATGGAGTGATGATCCACTATCAGCAACTTTGCCTGTTGGGAAACTGTGGATTTCTGAGCAATCTCCGCCCTCAAGCGTGCCCTGAATGACAGCAGTTGTGCGGGGAACGCACCTCCTATGTCCCTGTTGTAGTGGTCAGACAGGCGTTTTGCTTTGCCATATAACTCATCATCACCTGCGAGCTGGAGAGTCGTTGGGTGTAGTGCTTCAAACAGGTCAGATGTTTCTCGCATACTGATAAATCGTTGGGAGAGCTGTTTGATTATTATGTCGAGATTGGCATAAAAAATTTTCACTCTGAAATAGCTCTCTGCGTTGGATAGACGCTCATCTTCGCATAGTTCGTCATGATGACGTTTCGTTTTTCTGACTCACATTTTCGAAGGTAGTCTGAGCTCCCCATTTTTCTGCAAGCGTCTCTGCAGTCATCTTTGCCTGGTCAAAAGCGCCACGGTACTTCAGACAGGTTCTGTATGATGCCTTCCAGCAATGTCACTGCTCTCTGTATGTCAGTGTTTGTAGCTTGTAACAGTTTGGAAACCACATTCACGCTCTCCAAAACTTTATTCTGCAGAACCACCTGATAAACGAATGTGAATGTTTCAATTTTTTTCTTTAGTCCTGCTGCTTCAGCACACTCTTCCTTCTTGTTACTGATCAGATAAAGTTTAGTCAGCGCTTTCATTACATCCACATATCTGTAACGTATAGCAGAAATGGCATCATATCTGGAGGACCAGCGGGTAGGGCAGAGTTGCTTCAGTGTTACACCGGAGTGGGCTGAGGGCTCAGTGGAAATGATGTCATTGAGCATTGCCCACCTTTTAATACTGTGTCCAAAAAACGCATACAAATGTTCTATGGTGTCATAGAACTGTGCCACCTCGGAAATGTTTTTTACGGCATCATTCAGCACTAGGTTAAGGTTATGTGCACCACAGTGTACATATGTCGCAAGAGGCTCCTTTTCTCTTATTCTCGCCTGCACTCCCGCATAAATGGCGCTCATGTTGGCCGCTCCATCATAGCCCTGTCCACGACATTATATCGAGGCTATTTTTTGTGATGCTGTCAATGATTTTCTTTTCAATTTCACTTGCAGATGTGTCTGATACTTGATAATTTTTATATCAGTCGCTATGTCCCACACGTTTCTTACAATGGTGACATATCTGAATACTTGGCTGAGCTGATCTCGCTTGGACAGATCTTGTGTCGTATCCATAATGACTGAAATAAACGGTGCATTGTTCATATCAGCTGTAATGTCCGTCTGAACCCGTTGTGACAATATATATATCAGTTCATTTTGGATCTGAGGGCTGAGGTATTTGACTGACCCTTCAGGCCGTTTGATAAGCTCTCGCAGTGTAGGATCATAGTTTGCCAGCAGCTCGATAATGGCAATGAAGTCACCACTGTTTGGCTGTCCTAAAAGCTCTCTGTGCCCCCGGAACGTAATGTTGCAAGAAGCCAGTGTAAGTGTCACATTCACAATGCGCTCTAACACTTGTCTCCAAAAAAGCGCAGCATTACGCACGTCCCTCTCCAGCTGCGCATCAATGGTACCATTAACTTTCCAATGTTCGTACACTACACACGCTCCGACGTGTGACTGAGAGGACTCATGCAGTTCAATCTTTTCTGACAGATGCCCCCAATCTCTGACTCCTTTCACCCAGGCATCGTTATAGTGTGGTGAACTGCGGTCTCCAAATAGCCAGCAGGGCTCACAATATGCGCTATCCAATTTTGGGGAATAACAAAGCCAGCTGCGGGGCAGTTTAATGCCGGCTTGTGTTTTTTTGTTATAATACTCCTCTGAAAAACAGCGATTATTCTGATTCCTGGGGAAAGTATTACCCCTGGGTTTGCAGGACCCTTTAGTCAGAATGTAGAGTTTTATATCTGGATCGTTGATGTCTTCATCAAAATGCCCCCTGTCTGTGGGGTACGGCTTAAGTGGCTCTGCCTCACTGGCACTGACTTGTGCCACCTCAACTTCCCTCTGACCTCTTCCATCTCTGGTAGCAGTGCTGACTGACGCTGAACAGCCTGGTTCTGGTTCTGAGTCTGACCCTGATTCTGACTGCCTGAAACCAAAGATGTAAGCAACTTAAGTAGGCTATATGGCAAGGATTAGCATGGTACTCTTCATGATCACTTAAGCCGGGCATACACTGTGCGATTATCGGCTCGTTTTGAGCAGATTTTCCAGTCGTGCGACTTTTTTTTGATCGGGCCCGATTTTGACCCAATCGTTGCTCGTGCCTCGTGCAGTGTACGTGGGGTAACGACAAGAGATTAACACCTCACAACGAGCTCCCGATCACAAATCGTGAGGTCGCAAGAAAATCAAGCGTGTTTGAAATACTGGTCGCTCCTCATTATTGATTCATACACATTCTCCCCGGTGGTGGTAGCTACGTTTGTAGCCACAGCTGCTACGTTTGTAGCCACAGCTGCTACGTTTGTAGCCACAGCTGCTACGTTTTGTAGCCACAGCTGCTACGTTTGTAGCCACAGCTGCTACGTTTTGTAGCCACAGCTGCTACATTTGTAGCCACAGCTGCTACGTTTTGCAGCCATAGCTGCTACATTTGTAGCCACAGCTGCTACGTCTTTAGCCACAGCTGCTACGTTTATAGCCACAGCTGCTACGTTTTGTAGCCACAGCTGCCCTGAGGACTGACAGAAACGTGGCTACCATATTGCGCCAAACGGCCCCTCCGGCCACCACCAAACATTCATACACATTCAAACACATTCACACGATGTTATAATCTCCTACATCATCCAATATTGTCCTGTAAACTTGTTCGTTGTTCTAATCTGCTACCGCTGCTACTAAATATATATCACTTTTCCAACTGTTGCCCTGCTTACTGTCCCCTATTGGTCACCACTGGTATGACGGGCTCTCCTCGCATACTACGCAGGCACCAACTGCAAGTATAAAAGGTTAAAGTGTGGTGCAGCGCATAGATGGAGGGGGAATATGAAATGGTCTGAAAATTTTTTTTCAGTCAAAACATTTTTTTTTTGCTTTAATCCCTGGTTGTGTGAAAAAGTGTTTGCCTCCTTCCTGATTTCTTATTTGCCAAAAACATTTTTTTTTGCATGTTTGTCACACTTAAATGTTTCAGATCATCAAACAAATTTAAAGGGGACTTATTATGAAAACCAGCTTTTTTCTTGCTTTAACATATATAAAGTGGTCTCATCTCAGCCTGCCAACCCAGAGGAGGAAAGCAACCAAATTCTGCAGTGTCTGTACAGCCGCCCGGATGAGCCGTCCAGTGTGATGTGGATCTACGAGCCAATAAGATTCTGCTGTCGTTACGGAACGACGGGAGTGATTTACATAGGTTGGCCTCCGATGCGTGAAACCACACCCACAACTAACTCCACCGGCTGGAGCTTCCTCCATTTTTTTGTAGCGGTGTATCGCGTCATTCAGGCAGCCAATCAGCACAGAGCCTCATTATCATAGCCCCGCCCACTCAGAGTCCCGCATAGATAATGAGGTTAGAGAATGGGAAGATAAAGACATGGCTCAGAGGCTGAATTTTATAATTTATTTAGCAAAAAAAATGAAAAGCTTGTTTTTAAGACATTCAAGGCCTGTTTAAAATAGGTATTAGATGCCATAATAGGTCCCCTTTAAATATTAGACAAAGATAACACAAGTAAACACAAAATGCAGTTTTTAAATGAAGGTTTTTATTAAGGGGAAAGAAAAATCCAAACCTACATGGCCTTGTGTGAAAAAGTGATTCCCCCCAAACCTAATAACTGGTTGTTCCACCCTTAGCAGCAACAACTGCAATCAAGCGTTTGCGATAACTGGCAATGAGTCTTTTACAGAGCTGTGGAGGAATTTTGGCCCACTCATCTTTGCAGAATTGTTGTAATTCAGCCACATTGGAGGCTTTTCCAGCATGAACCGCCTTTTTAAGGTCATGCCACAATCATGTCTCAATTGGATTCAGGTCGGGACTTTGACTAGGCCACTCCAAAGTCTTCATTTAGTTTTTCTGAAGCCATTCAGATGTGGATTTGCTGATGTGTTTTGGATCATTGTCCTGCTGCAGAACCCAAGTGGCTTCAGCTTGAGGTCACCAACAGATGGCCGGACTTTCTCCTTCAGGATGTTTTGTAGACAGCAGAATTCATGGTTCCATTTACCACAGCAAGTCTTCCAGGTCCTGAAGCAGCAGAACATCCCAGACCATCACACTACCACCACCATGTTTTACTGTTGCTATGATGTTCCTTTTCTAAAATGCTGTTACTTTTACGCCAGATGTAATGGGACATACACCTTCCAAAAGGTTCAACTTTTCTCTTTTCAGTCCACAGAGTATTTTCCCAAAAGTCTTGGGGATCATCAAGATGTTTTCTGTCAAAACTGAGACGAGCCTTTATTCTTTTTGCTCAGCAGTGGTTTTGGTCTTGGAACTCTGCCATGCAGCCATTTTTGCCCCGTCTCTTTCTTATGGTGGAGTCATGAACACTGACCTTAATTGAGGCAGGTGAGGCCTGCAGGTCTCTGGATGTTGTTCTGGGGTCTTTTGTGACTCTTGGATGAGTCGTTGTTGCTCTCGGGTTCATTTTGGTCGGCCGGCCTCCTGGGAAGGTTCACCACTGTTCCATGTTTTCTCCATTTGTGGATAAACGCTCTCACTGTGGTTCGCTAGAGTCCCAAAGCTTTAGAAAAGGCTTTGTAACCTTTTCCAGACCGATAGATCTCAACTTTGTTTCTCATTTGTTCCTGAATGTCTTTGGATCACAGCATGATGTCTAGCTTTTGTCAGGCAGGTCCTATTTAAGTGATTTCTTGATTGAGAAGAGGTGTGGCAGTAATCAGGCCTGGGTGTGGCTGGAGAAATTGAACTCGGCTTTCCAAAGATGTGAAAAACCATAGTTAATTTATGTTTTAAAAAGGGGGTGCAATCACTTTTTCACACAGGGCTCTGTAGGTTTGGATTTTTTTCCCCCTCAATGATAAAAACCTTCATTTAAAAACTGCATTTTGTTTTTACTTATCTTTGTTTAATATTTAAATTTGTTTGAAATATTTAAGTGTGACAAACATGCAAAAAAATAAATAATTAAAGCTGCAAGCAGCGATGAACGGGCCCTCGCACTCATGGCCACCGCCCCCCATAAGCATATCAGAAATGACACCACCCACGATTTTCTATGTCAAACCATTCAAAAGTTATGGCAGAAAATAGGAACTATGAAATATCGACCAATCAGAAGAAGGGGCTGGGCTAATTTGCACCAATTATGGTCAAGGACTCAAAACCATGTCCGATGACACCACCCACGAGTCTTTATGTCAAACCATTCAAAAGTTATGGCAGAGAAATGTTTTCTAGGGGGTGCTGTTGAGCCATTTTGCCACGCCCATTAATGCAAACCATGAAATATAAAATTTATCGCCAGGCCTGGCATGCGTCAAAATTTGGTGACTTTTGGGGAACTATCAAATATAGACCAATCAGATGAAGGGTGGGCGCGCTTTTTGGCGCCTAGCGTCGCCACGGTAACGCTTTTGAAAGAGAAAAGTAATGCGCGTCGTCGCAGGATGGAGACGCACATTTTGATGTATAACACACCTGGGTGCACGTTACGGTTCGGGTCGTATTAACTGCCGAAGGAATGGCATAAATTGCGCCAAAATTACACGATTAATTCAAAATGGCCTACTTCCTGTTCGGTTTCGGCCATGGTGCCAAGAGACTTTTCTTTAAGTTGCGACATGATACAGGTGTGTGCCGATTTTCGTGCATGCACGTCAAACCGTATTGTGGGGCTTGAGGCACAAAGTTTTCTAGGGGGCGCTGTTGAGCCATTTTGTCACGCCCATTAATGCAAACGATTATCAAATTTTTCTCCAGGCCTGGCTTGCGTGCAAAGTTTGGTGACTTTTGGGGCACGTTTAGGGGTGCAAAAAGGCCCTCCTTTCGTCGAAAGAAAGAATGAAAGACGTACCTAACTTCCAGTATTATTTCTTAGTTAATAAGTTACAGTATATTTTAAAATGGTGCAAAAATCACTCACTAGATAGTCAATGGCTGGATTCAGAACAAGTGTTTTCCAATGATTTGGAAATCTGGAACAACCTAGACATTCTGAAAAACTGTACTCAATGGAGAGACCAAGGAATAAAGTATCTACAACATATAATCATATGTGGACAGTTTGTACCTTTTTAATACACTCACTGTTCAATATGGGGTGGCAGTAGCTCAGGTGGTAGAGCGGGTCGTCCAATGATCGGAAGGTCGGCGGTTCGAATCCCGCTCTGTCCCAGTTTGCTGTCGTAGTGTCCTTGGGCAAGACACCTTACCCACCTTGCCCCGTGTGAATGTGTGTGAATGTGTATGAATGTTGGTGGTGGTCGGAGGGGCCATTAGGCGCGATATGGCAGCCACGCTTTTTTTTAACACACATTTTTAGAATACCAACAACTTAAGTCCATAATAAATAAAAAATATAAACTCAACCACTAAGATAATAGTTACTTAATCTAAACACCCCAAAATTACTGTCGAAACTCTACAGGTTTATGTCCAAAATAGATAATCTCTAAAGAGTCTCTTCCGTTTTCCGAATGGGCGGCTGATCTCTCTCTTAACACTAACCAAATCTCTTGGTCACAAATATGTTTAAATACTTTCACTATGACCACGAATCCAAACTTGCAACTTATACAGTACAAAGTTCTTTACAGAATACATTATACAGGACAAATGGTGTTCCAGATGGGTTTTGCGACCTCTAATATCTGCTCACAGTGCACAGAGAACACCCCTGATAATTATATGCATGCTTTGTAGTTTTGTACGCCGGTACGGAGGTTCTGGATGGAGATTTGTGAGGATTTATCCACATGGCTCAATTAGAGAATTATAGTGTTCCCCACACTATGTATACTAGGTCACTTGGGAGACATCCACATGGAATCTAACCTGGCTCACTTGGTTCTCACTGCCTTATGTATCGCAAAGAAAACCCTTCTAATGAACTGGAAACAAAAATCCAATCTATGTATTAATCAATTCAGGAATCTTCTGTTAAATCATATCAGTTATGAGATAATGTCTGCCTCCACTAAACATAATTCGGCAGAACTGCATTCTCTCTGGTCCCCGATTATAGGCTTCATTACCTTGTGGGGGCAGGTGGGTGGTGATACATACATAAATATCTCTGCTGTTTCTCATCATCATTTGCTGCATCGGCAGGACTTGGAGCTCTCCAGTCTCCCGACGGCTCTGGTTGAACGGCCCGACAAACCATCTCTGATCGCGCTGTTTTCTTTACCGAGATCACAAGAAAAGCAGAGCAGTGATCTCCTCTCCATCCCGTGTTGCTGTCTTGTTCATTCATCTTTACTCCACCAACTCGAAATATTGAATCACTTTTCTAAGCGAACGGCGCAACGCAGCTCAAACAGCAGGTGTATCCGCCCCTTTAATCTGATTGGTTTACGAGTAAATCGTCCCCCACGTGGGGTGCGCTCTTATGATTGGCTAAAACGAAGGAAGATATCTGATTGGTTGCAGATCCTTCCGTGTTTAAGAAAAAAAATGCATTTTTTGAATCGAGTCAAGTCAGGGGAGTCTCAAAAGTCACACGCAAATCCAGCACAGCTCACAGAGGGAAAAAAAACGTTTGTAAATCAGGTTATATTTGTGTGTGCATCAAAAATACATTTGTGTATCTTGTCCTACGCACGTGTGAATTGTTGCATTTGTGAATTTTGTCCTTTTGCATTTGTGGATCGGCGTGTGCATTTGTGAATTATGAGACTGTTCTAGCTCCATACTTGAAACTAAAAAGGCTTTTGATAATGCAGCCAAGATAATGTAAGTCATCTTCTCTGTTACAGAATCCTAAAGGAAGACCCAAAAGATACAGCTGTGATCGTTGCGAGCAAGTCTTCACCACTTCATCAAACCTGAAGATCCATAAGAAAACTCACACTGGTGATGAACTGTACAGCTATGATCACTGCGGGGTGGCTTTTACCCGACAATTTGATCTAATAAACCACCAACGTATTCACACTGGAGGAGACAAGCCTTACAGGTGTGATCAGTGTGGAGCGGCTTTTGCCCAACAAGGTGCTCTAAAGAGTCACCAACGCATTCACACTGGAGACAAGCCTTACAGGTGTGATCAGTGTGGAGCGGCTTTTGCCCAACAAGGTTCTCTAACGAGTCACCAACGCATTCACACTGGAGACAAGCCTTACAGGTGTGATCAGTGTGGAGTGGCTTTTGCCCAGCAAAGTCACCTAACGACTCACCAACGCATTCACACTGGAGAAAAGCCTTACAGGTGTGATCAGTGTGGAGCGGCTTTTGCCAGGGAAAGTCACCTAACGACTCACCAACGCATTCACACTGGACACAAGCCTTACATATGTGGTCAGTGTGGAGCGGCTTTTGCCCATCAAGGTGCTCTAACGAGTCACCAACGCATTCACACTGGATTCAAGCCTTACAGATGTGGTCAGTGTGGAGCGGCTTTTGCCGAGCAAGGTGTTCTAACGAGACATCAACATATTCACACTGGAGAGAAGCCTTACAAGTGTGATCAGTGTCAAGCGGCTTTTGCCCGACAAGGTTCGCTAACGAGACATCAACGTATTCACACTGGATTCAAGCCTTACAGATGTGGTCAGTGTGGAGCGGCTTTTGCCGAGCAAGGTGATCTAACGAGACATCAACGTATTCACACTGGATTCAAGCCTTACAGGTGTGATCAGTGTGGAGCGGCTTTTGCCCAACGAAGTTCTCTAACGACTCACCAACGCATTCACACTGGAGACAAGCCTTACAGGTGTGATCAGTGTGGAGCGGCTTTTACCCAACAAGGTTCTCTAACGAGTCACCAACGTATTCACACTGGAGACAAGCCTTACAGGTGTGATCAGTGTGGAGCGGCTTTTGCCCACCAAAGTTCTCTAACGACTCACCAACGCATTCACACTGGAGACAAGCCTTACAGGTGTGATCAGTGTGGAGCGGCTTTTACCCACCAAAGTTCTCTAACGACTCACCAACGCATTCACACTGGAGACAAGCCTTACAGCTGTGATCAGTGTGGAGTACGTTTTGCCACATCAAGTAATCTAAGAAGTCACCAGCGTATTCACACTGGATGAAGTGTAAAGTGTACATTTGTGATCATTGCTGATTAATTTTAACATTGGTTAAATTATAATGCAACAGCAGTTCAGTACCAGTGCAGTACACTTGTAATGTCAGTGCAATACCGGTTCAGTTCCAATGCAGTACCTTTTCTGTACTTGTTAGGGTTTGACATTTCATGTTGACATTTCCTGTTTTATTTTGAAGCCCATGTCCTTGTGTTTAGGTTCTTGTCTGACCTTCCTGTTCCCATCTGCCCGGATCGTCTGCACCTGTATCTCCTTAACCTTTGTGTATATCTGGTCTTGTCTTTCCCCTGCTCCTTGCTGGTCCGTATTGTTTTGCCCTCCATAATAATAATAATAATAATAATAATAATAACCTTTATTTAACCAGGTAAGACTCATTGAGATTAAAAATCTCTTTTCCAAGAGCGACCTGGCCAAGAGGGCAGCATAAGTTACAACAGAAAACACAACAAAAAACAACAAACAGCAATCACACACTGTAGTCAGGAACACAAATTACATACAACATAAACGGGTCCATATAATTTGAAAACTTTTTGGCACCATTTGAATTAAAAACAAGCACATTGCCCGAGAGAACTAGTTTCTCGATCCTTTAAAATTGATCGAAATTCCCCCAGAGTGATCAGTTGAGGTAATCTCAGATCGTTCTGTATGTCATTCCATGACCGGGGAGCAGCGTAACCGAAGGCTTTTTTCCCAAGTTCAGTGTTGGCTCTAGGAACGAACATGCGCAGAACGTCCTGTGAGCGTAAACTGTAAGGATTAGAGACTCTAGACATGTAAGAACATAAATAAGAGGGAACCAGCCCAAGAAGAGATTTATAAATGAACGCTAACCATCGAGAAAGTCTGCGGGCAGATAGAGACGGACAATTTGCAGTCCATGTTTTTCCCATCAGGTTTTGTCATAGTTTTGGATTCTGGTTCACAGTTTGGTTTTTGTATCCTGCTTAACAGCGTTTTTGGTTCTGTTTTTAAGTTAATAAATCACAGTTTTTGGGAACTCCTGCCTCCTGCTCTCCTGCATCTGGGTCCTCACTACAACATCCTGACAGTACCAGTGCAACCCCAGTGTTACACCAATTCAATTTTATTTGTTGACAGGGACTGTAAATATTAATAAACACATGTAAATATGCTGGTTGTGGCCAGAGGCTAATTTCCACCATCCGTCCCCGCGGCAAATTAATACCAGACACAGAATCGGACACCAGCAGACAAAGGAGACGAGATATGACATTCATACCAACAAAAACAAAACATTAAAAGGCACGACTGAACTAGATAAAAATCATTAAGGAATAAAACATGTTACAATTGATACCAGCAATTAAGTGGCCGTCATGTTTAAAGTGCAGGAGTTTGTTAAATGTTGATGCAGATTGCAGGTCGCCCCATTGCTTCTCTAATGCTCAGAGTTGTGAAGTGCTAATGCATATTGCACTTTGCCCTATTCCACTTTTCTGGCCCACACTGACGTGTGTGCTGATGTTATTGCACAAGTGGAAATTATAGCATTCATATTTGTTATTATGTATGGACCATTGTACATTTGCATACATACTGAAAGTATGTAATTATACTAGGGCTGGGCGATATGGCAAAAAAAGTGATCACGATTTTTTTTCCCCATATTGAATGATCTCGATTTTTAATCACGATTTTTTTTAAATCAGAAGATCCCCCCTCCCTTCTGGAATAAAATAGAAAGAAACCAGAGATTAGTTTTTTTCTATGAACAAATAAAGCAAATAGCATGTTTTAACAAGACAGGTAGGTTTAACAGGTAGTTTTAAGCAGTTTCAAAAAGTTTCAAGTAGTTTTAGCAGACAAAAAATTTTTTCATGATCATTTAAAATGTAAACCAACCAAAAAATGCGGTCGTTCACAGTTTTTCATTTATTTCTGCAACTGATCTGCAACCAGGTTGAATAGCTGCATGCGTGTGTGTAATAAACCAAACAAAGCTCTACCTGAAGTGTATCTACAGTATAGTGGGGGAGGGGGGGAGCAACCCCGCCACCCGCGAGACCAGAGGCCGACACGGAAGAGCCCGGAACCCAGGCCACCGGCAACCCCACAAAGGGGAGAAGTAGGAGGGAGGCAACCCACCGCCTGCGAGGCACCCCCCCCCCCCCCCCCCCCCCCCCACGGCGCGGGAAGAAGCAGCCAGGGATCCCGCGGCGGTGGACCGCGACCCAGGCAATCCTCGGCCAACCGGTCCGGGCCGGACATTCGGCCAGGAGGCCCTCACCCTTCAGGCCAACGACCCCCACCCGGCAGGGGGCCAGCCTGCCCGGAGAGACAGAGCCGCCCCGGCTGCCGACGCGGGCAGGCGCACCCGCCCCCACGAAAGTGGCCCTCCAAGACCAGAGGGGCGCCCCGCCGCAGAGAGAGAGACGGGCGTGGAGAGAGGGAAACCCCCCAACAAGGCGACACCCGTGAAGGCCCGACAACGGAGGGCCCCAGACCCAGGCATCCCATTCATTCATCCATTCACCCATCCGATATCTATACTAATAATAATATGATATACTATACTACTACTACTAATAATAACCATCTTTGTATAATATAATTTTGATAAATTATTAAGTTTCGTTGTCCTGCCAATGGAGGCCCAAATCCTCCATGGCAGGACCCTTCCACACCGCATTCTCACCGACACAGACACACAATCACGCACCGTTTCCCCCTCCCCGGGGGGGTCCAGCACCGCCGGAAGGCACCCCAGGCTGCACGGCGAGCCCCGCCAGGCCCGGGTATCCCGACCCACCTATCCCAGGCCGGCGAGGGAACCCGGGTGATGTGGGACCCCCTCCCGCCCCTGGTGTTGAGTGCATGTGATTAATGCCATAAAAACAGGGAGGGGGAGGGCACAGTATCGATTTGACACCGAGGCCGAAGCCAGGAGGCAGGACCATTAAAGCCGGCCCTGGTAAGACACCCGTGCTCCCCCACTGGCCATCCAGTAGAGCCAGGGCCCCACCGTACCTCCACGGGCGCCCCCAGACGGAGGGGGAAATGGTCCAACATCCCCCCATTCATACTGACAACATAAGACATAGAAACCTGGAAATGGTGCCACCCCGCCGCCGCGCCCGCCTGTGCACCCCCCGGTCAGGGGAGGCCCGATCCCCGGACCCGGCCCCACCGGGTTACAAAATCCTCACTGGTCTGTACAATTCCATAAACAAAATTAAAGCTGCAAGCAGCAATGAACGGGCCCTCGCACTCACGGCCACCGCCCCCCATAAGCATATCAGAAATGACACCACCCACGACTTCCAATGTCAAACCATTCAAAAGTTATAGCAGAAAAAAGGGACAACCAATCTGAAGAAGGGGCGGGGCTAATTCAGGCCAATGAAGGTCAAGGACTCCATACAGAATCTGATGACACCACACACAACTCTGTATGTCAAACCATTCCAAAGTTATAGCAGAAAATCAGGACAACCAATCAGAAGAAGGGGCGGGGCTAATTAAGGCCAACGAAGCTTAAGAACTCATTACATGACACCACCCACAACTTACTATGTCAAACCGTTAAAAAGTTATAGCAGAAAAAAGGGACAACCAATCAGAAGAAGGGGCGGGGCTAATTCAATTCTAATTCGGGGCTCATTCCGAACCGTAATGTGCACCCAGGTGTGTTGTACATCAAAATGTTCGTCTCCATCCTGCGACTACGCGCATTACTTTTCTCTTTAAAAAGCGTTACTCTGGAGACGCTAGACGCCAAAAAGCGCGCCTCCCCTTCATCTGATTGGTCCATATTTGATAGTTCCCCAAAAGTCACCAAATTTTGCATGCAAGCCAGGCCTGGTGCTAAATTTGATATTTCATGGTTTGCATTAATGGGCGTGGCCTAATGGCTCAACAGCGCCCCCTAGAATACTATTCTCTGCCATAACTTTTGAATGGTTGACATAAAGAGTCGTGGGTGGTGTCAACAGACTCGGTATTGAGTCCTTGACCATAATTAGTTAAAATTAGTCCCGCCCCTTCTTCTGATTGGTTGTCCCTATTTTCTGCTATAACTTTTGAATGGTTTCACATAGAGAGTTGTCGGTGGTGTCATCGGACTCTGTATTGAGTCCTTTTACCTTCATTGGCCTGAATTAGCCCCGCCCCTTCTTCTGATTGGTTTTACCTATTTTCTGCTATAACATTTGAATGGTTTGACATAAAGAGTCGTGGGTGGTGTCAACGGACTCGGTATTGAGTCCTTGACCATAATTAGTTAAAATTAGTCCCGCCCCTTCTTCTGATCGGTTGTCCCTATTTTCTGCTATAACTTTTGAATGGTTTGACATAAAGAGTCGTGGGTGGTGTCATCGGACTCTGTATTGAGTCCCTTGACCTTCATTGGCCTGAATTAGCCCCGCCCCTTCTTCTGATTGGTTGTCCCTATTTTCTGCCATAATTTTTGAATGGTTTGACATAGGAAGTCGTGGGTGGTGTCATTTCTGATATGCTTATGGGGGGCGGTGGCCGTGAGTGCGAGGGCCCGTTCATCGCTGCTTGCAGCTTTAATTCATGTTATATCAGCTATAGAGAACAATGTAGTGCTGAAAAACAATATATATATATATCCCCCCTCACAAAAATAAGAAAAATAGAGAAACATATTTTCTCATCAACAAAACATATTTAAAATTTTTCAAATAAGAAAAAACTACATATTTGAACAATTTTTCAGACAATATGTCAATATTTCTATATAATAACTGAAAAAATATGAAAAATGGTTCAAATATGTTATTGTGTTACTATGTATATGTAGTGACATGTAATAAAAAATATCAAAAAATGTATGTTCAAGTAGAGTTTATAGTTGTGTTGTAATCCCCACTCGCCAGTGCGTCCCCCCCAAAAAGAATTATCACCAGCCGCTACTGGGAAGGCTATTCCAATAGCCTTCCCAGCCTATTCCAATACCCCCCCCCCCCCCCCCCCCCCCCCAAATGGACAGAACATTCCTGTCAAACGCAGTCGCCTGCAGGGAAACTCAACATCTCCTCTGTCGCAGGCAGGGCAGTTGCTTGGAATTCTGGGCCCCCTTAAAGAATATTGCCGTGGGCCCCCCTTTTTTTTTTATTGCTGTAACAACAACAACAAATCTAACAAAACTTTTTTTGTTGTTTTTGGCTACTCAAATGTCGCACTAACACATCTTTACAAGACCACATTGAACACATAATGATTACGTAACGGACGTTCGTTTGATGCTCATAATTACTGATTAGGCTAAAAAAATAATTACTGATTAGGCTTGAATCCATCATAATACAATCCACTGCAGACAGAGACAGTCACTGTAGTAGCAACGTTATTAGTAACGTTCAGTTAGCGACTTTTTTTTATTCATGACTGGTCCAGTCCTGAGTGTAGCCCAGCCGGATGAGCTAGTAGCTGCAGCTGCGGCTCATCAAGGTAAGATAATAGTTTCAACCAGGGCCGGTTCTAGAACATGATGACTACTGTGCATCTCAGATCAGAGGGGGTGCACATGCCTGGCACGTTATTCAACACTAAATTATGCATTTTCCCATAATTTCAAGCAGATTGATACTAACCTGGGGTGTCTCATCTTAAATAAAAATGACTCGTTTTATCTTTAATTAAAAAAAACACACAAATGAACCATGTATAGTCTATAACCATGACTTTGAGAACAGCATCGGTTGATTTGCCCTATAAATCCCTAATTTCATTGTGTACATCTATCATTACCGGTCTGAAGGACTCATGAGCGCGCAGCGCTTGTCCAGAGCGCGCAGGGCTCGTTCACATTGCCCCGGGGCATGATGGGAGGCCCCAGAGCATCATGGGAGGTGACTCAACTGCGCATGCTCTATGGGCCCGTGTACCAGGAAGTAAACCAGGAAGTCAGAAATTTTTTCGGCGGATGCGCTGGGTGAGCAAACTCCATTGAAATGAATGGGCGGCCATTTTCGATACTTTATCCAGTTATATAATAGATCCATGGTTTGACTCAGCCCCCGGGTCTGGCAGTCAGAAGGTGTGCCGATTTCCCCCAGTGGCCAGCCGCGGTACTGCAACAAAAAATCCCATGCGGCCCAGAAAGCTTTTTTCCCATAGACCGCAATAGTAAAAGAGAAGCCTCTAAAACTGTTCACAGGAACCTCCAGCTGGAATCACCGGCAATTACTAATCTTTGTATTCTATATTTTTAAGTCATGGACTTTATATCCGTCAAAAATGTTTTATAACGGCCAGAAAAGTCAAAGAAAAGTCTCTTTCTGGGCGTGACGTCACGGATGACGTCACAGCCGTGTCCGTGCATTCCACGGATGTTTATATTAATATATATTATGTAATTATATTATATTAATACATTAATAATATATGTAATACTATACATGTAATAATATACATTAATTAAGATATTATATTAATACATATTATATTAATATTCGCGTCATTGCCCCGGGGCATGATGGGAGGCCCCAGAGCATCATGGGAGGTGACTCAACTGCGCATGCTCCATGGGCCGCATAACGCGGAAGTAAACCCGGAAGTCAGACATTTTTTCGGCTTATGCGCTGGCTGAGCAGAATGCATTGAAATGAATGGGCGGACATTTTTGACGTCCCATCCAGTTTTATAATAGATCCATGGTTTGACTAGAGCGAGGGAAGATTTGTTTCTTAAGTTGCGTTTTTGGAGTTGCAGTAACGTTATAGAAGAACAACATGCCCACCAGCTGTTGTGTGTACGGGTGTACAAATCCAAATCCTGAGGAACATAATTTTTTTGCAATTCCCAGAGGAAACGGGCCATTTCAAAAGCACCGTAGGAGCTGTGGCTGCAAGTAAAAGAACCGACTGGACCGAGGATCATCATCAAGAATCATCATCTAGAATGCCCGCGTTTGCAGTGCTCATTTCATATCTGGTGAGTTATCGTGGCTATCTGGTTTAGCTTTACTTGAATGCCTTTAATTGAGTAACTGTAGGTAGAGTAAGTGTATTGTAAGTGTTTGCTACATAGACTGTAAGTTTACTACTAGTACTAACTCATACAGCTGAGAGCTTCAGTGTGGTGTACATAATAATAATTAATATTATTAATATTATAGATCCATGGGTGTACAGCAGCTCCACTAACTTAACAGCTTTAACTCTAGCAGCATTGTTGTTTAGGATGTGTGCCCTGGTTGTCTTTTCTCTGATTTGAGCATCTCAGAACACTTAAGAAACTTGAAAAGTGGTTATCTGGTGTTATTTGGCTAATGTGTATATTTATTTTTACAGGTGAGATGTCACTGGACCACGAGAGTCCTGATTTTGTGCCCTCTATTTTTTCATACACTAAACAAAACCAAAACCCCGATGCAAAGATCAAAAGGTAAAATACAATAAATGAGACCTAGCTGTTTGTGTTTTTAGCTTAACCTAATGACATGATTAACTCATGAATATTAAGGGTTTACTTATGTTGGTATTAAGCAAACCATAACCGATCATTAAGATGGGAAAGTGTTGCAATTAATCTTAGGTCTATGTATGTGACAAATAAAATCTCCTTGTCCCTGTCCTTTTCTCCTCTCCTATTCACAACTGTCCTCTACTGATTCCAATGCCGCTCTTATGTTCTCTATACACCTCTCCATCCATCCATCCATCCATCCATCCATCCATCCATCCATCCATCCATCTCGTCTTCAATTCTCAGCTGTTCTCTTTTCTGCTAAAGCTGAAGAGGACATCCCAGTCACGAGGACAGAATACAATGACCTGAACCTGAGGTACACCGAGCTGAAGAGTGACCACGTCAACCTGCAGGAAAAGTATCAACAGCTGCGAGATGAAAATGAGAGACTTAAAGAGGAGCTGAAGAGGTCTACATTTTCATACTCAAATATTAAGTGCAACATGGTACAACTGTTGTTTATCACTGGAATAACATCTGTGCTCTTTGACTTTGTGCACCAAAATTGCAGGAAGTGTAAAAATATTCAGCAAGAAGCTCTCTCTACTGGATCATCTTTTGATAGTGTTAATGAAATTAAGGTTGCAGCTCATGGTGCCACCCTTCGCATTCCAGCTTTCACCAAAGGCAAACGGCAACTTTCTGCACAGGAGGTCGACACATCAAGACAACTGTCACGTGTCAGGATACATGGCGAACGTGTTATAGGGAGATGGAAGAACTTCAGAATTTTGCAGACAAGAATTCCACTGTCACAGGCTGACCTTCAGATGATTGTTATTGTGTGTGCTAGTCTCACAAACCTTAGCAAAAGTGTTGTTCCGAAAAAATCTAAGAAATAAGGGTTCTGAATAATAACATCAAGTCTTAACATTTTTTTATTTTCTCATCAGTGATTTGGAGCTGTGACTATGAATTGAATATCAGCCATTAATGATTTACTTGACTATTAAAGTTTTGCTAATAAACTACCGGAGTTATTTGTTTTTTCCTCACTGATTGTGTAAGTGTATTGATTATTTTCTCTTTTTAAAGCTACAAACATCCAACTTCTACAGCTGTAAATATGCTGCACAAATATACATATATTCACTATATGTGTTGTATATCAAACTCAGGTATATTATAGATATATTCATCCCCACAAACCCTCAAATAAAAATAATGAATTTACCTAAAAATAATGAACTAAGTTTTAAAAAACAGTATTTTGCATTATATGCCTTTTAATGTTTTTCTTTTTATCGTATTAGTGGGAATAGGTTTCTGTAAATTAATGGTGATAATGTGAGATGCAGGATGGACAATAAAGCTCATATAATTTTTTATTTTTTTTAAATAACTATCAGCTTCATTCAGCCAGCACAGACAAAGGTACACGTGACATGGCTTTCATTCAAAGGCAATGCTTAAAGGGATTGTGACATGAAAAACACATTTTTCTTGATTTTTTGTGTTTTGTTGGGTGTCTTGACATCAATTACACCCAAAAAACAACGAACTTTTAACATTCAGTGTATTGTGTGCTTTCTGGGATTTTCCGCATAACTGTGCAAAAACGGCGCACCTGGTTTGGTGGCGGATCGTTACGTAACGGCCCGCTAAATCACCGCCCCCTCCACCCAGCTCCCTGCCTCCTCTCTTCTCCAGCGCACCATAAAGGCTGATTTATGGTTCCGCGTTAAATCGACGCAGAGCCTACGGCGTAGGGTTACGCGGCGACGCGCACCGTACGCTGAACCCTACGGCGTAGGCTCTGCGTCGATTTAACGCGGAACCATAAATCAGGCTTAACACGGAGCTGTTTACAGCCTCTTCTGTTGTCATCACCGGAGGAAAACTGCTAAGAAGACCCGCGGCCACTGACTGGACTTAAGATAAGGGGACAGTGCTGCTTGCATGCCTTTATTTTTATGATTGTTTGCTGTGGTTCGCCCTGCTGCTTTTCCGTGCATGCTTCGCCTGTCGGTCCCGGCTCTCTCCGACGCCGCTGTGAGCGTATGGCTGGAGGAGGAGGAGGTTTGGAGGAGGAGCGGAGCAATGATTGACAGGAAAGGGGGGAAAGGAAGCATTTTTCACGGCGCAAAAAAAACACTGTAATAAAAAGCCAGGAAAAGAGTACTAGAGTGAAGTTTTTCTTGTTACACTCTTTTAGACACATTTGAGGGATGTTGGCCAAGACTTTTAATAGTGTTAAAAGCATGTTAAAAATGATGTCACAATACCTTTAATGAAACTCATTAAGAAACAAAGGGGACACAGTAAATTAACAAAAATAATAAGATAAATTAAATAAATATGAAATAATAAAATAACTTAAAATGTCTAGTGTATAAAATACATTCAGTTGACTGTCATAATTCTTTACAAACTTCAGCTGTGACAGCTGCTGACAGTGTCGCAGCTTCTCCTGAGTGTAAACACTAGGTTTCTCAACCAAATACAGATGAATATCCGGCCATTGGACATCGGGACACTTTGTGATATCTTCCTCCGGGAAGGAAGTTGCTTTCCATCCGCCAAAGTTAGTTTAGTAACGTAATTTCCACGATCTTTTTCCGTCAATCTGCTGGTGTAAACTGTCATGAACTCCGTCTTTCTGCCGCAACAATGCGCGCGCAGCTTGCCTACGTCATACTTGTTTACAAACACGGAAAGGGGTCTATGTTTCAACCGTGTCCGGTCTCCCTCAGGCTTCTACTGATTTACTGAAAATTTTAAAAAAATGTTAAAATGAAATCACCAATGAGTAAAATGTAAATAAAACAAAAATGCTTTCAAAAAAGAAGTAAAGAAATCCTCTATTTGATGTTTTGAAAATAAATCGAATAACTTTTATTTAAAAAAAAGAAATTTTTAATGAAAAATAAATAAAAAGATTTTTTTTTCAAATTAAAAATAACAAAAAGGTGTTTTTAAATTGAAAACAACTAAAGAAGGTGTTCCAAATGAAAAGGTTTGCACCCTCTCTGGGTCTTCCTCAGGCTTGAAACAGTAAAACTGTGAACAGGTTTCTGGGGAGAGAGATGTTTCTCTCTGAATGCCAGAAGCAGAATGAGCCTCCTGGTGGCTCCGCCTTTTATACCCTCTGTTTTTAACCGTCTTTACCGGCTGTTTTACCAGGAACTTTACACAGAAATTATTTAGTGTCTTATGCTGCGTTCCATTTGTCCTCGGAAGTGGGGATTTCCCAGTTCCCAGTCGCAATTTTCAACTGGAACGCCCCTCGAAGTGGGATTTCCCACTGGGAAAGTGGGAGAGTCTTCACCACCCCCGAGTTCACATTCCAAGATGGCTGCCCCGGTTGTAAACAGTAGAAGAGAGCTCTGTAAAAATTCGTAGCACTTCATTCTAGTTTTGGTCACACTAAATCAGTCGTATACAAGTATTGTTCGGCATATATATGCTGCTATAGTGTAATTTACATTTTTCATGTGGTATATGCGAACTACAAACTTGTTTTCCTACTTTGTAACTAGAACGCTGATAACTCGGCTGTGACGTCATTCCCAGTTCCGAGTTCCAACTTCCGAGGTAAATGGAACGCAGTATTAACCCCTTGAATACTGAAGGAAATATAATAGTTATTTTATATTAGACCTTTTAACCTTGTTTTTAATAAAAATGTATGTAATGTTTATTTTAATTATTTCAAAATAAGGAACTTTTAACCTTGTTTTTTAAATAAGACAAAAAAAAAATTAATGCCAATGATTTTTTTATATAATGAAAAAATAATGAGCAGAACCAGCAGCTGCTCCTCCCTCCTTTATAGCAGCTCCTGATTGCTGATGGGCACCAGCTGCGACGCTCCATCCCAGCAGCTCCTGCAACAAGCAGAAAAACACACACACACACACACACACTACGGCACGTAACACTCTCTTTTAACACTTGTGTAAATACATTCTGATTCATTTGAATGAAAAAAAAATAATTCCATGACTTTCCCATGACTTGGCAGCAAGTTTCCATGACTATACATGACCTCTAAAACATCAATGTATGAATGAAATATAGGAATAAAACTATGTAAAAAGTCACCACAGTGGAGATCTAATGACAATTATGGTTTTATACAAAATAAACATTTATTTAAAATAACACTGATATACCAGCAATATTTTGTAGTATATGTTGTATAGCGCATATGTCAAAGTCAAGGCCCGCGGGCCGGATCCGGATTATCTATGGCCCCTGGGATGATATGTCAGACCACAATAACAGCAGAAGTGGGTTCCATGGTGTAATGGTTAACATCAGCATGAGTCTTTGAGAGCAGCCAGGAGAAAACCTGCAGTATCCATCTTACTGTCAAGAATTGTAGCAGAGTTTTTTACTGGATTTTATTTTTATGCCCGCCGTTTTCCAAGCATGTCTGTTTCCGTAGTGTAGTGGTTATCACGTTCGCCTCACACGCGAAAGGTCCCCTGTTTGAAACTGGGCGGAAACATGTATGACTTTGCAATAACATTATTTGGACTTGGAAAACCACTCCAGTCCTCTTCTTGGTGCACAGGACAGGAAGGCCGACCATCTCTTACTCGCATTGGGTCTCATGCAGAAATTAATTTTGTTGCAGTTCCACAACTGACCAAAAGCCAGTCATTCTCCATTAACGTACACTAGCTCCACCACCAGACCCCAGCAGCAGAGGTTCCGAGAGGGGGTCCCCGGAGGTGCGGGGAACCCCGGACCAGCTGGACCATAGCTTTGGGGCAAACCGAGCCGAGACTCGCGGGGCTTCACCTGCATTCCCGTCGCGCTGAGACCGTGGAGAGCCGAGAATCGCGGACCGATATAAAAGTTTAGAAGGAGATGGACACTGACTTTCCAATGACATTGGTACACAGTTATTAAGTTCCTGCAATCAGGAAGTTCTTTGGGCAAAAAGCTGTCCTCGTTAGTATAGTGGACAGTATCTCTGCCTGTCACACAGAAGACCGGGGTTCGATTCCCCGACAGGGAGACTTCTTGTTTCGTATGATGATACCTACATGATTGAGTCAAGTAAACAATAGTCATTAAGAAAATAGACTAGCAGTTGCTGTCTGCCTGCCAAAGAAGCTTCTAGATGCTGCAGCTGGACCAGAGGAAACTCTGATTGAGGTAGGATTATATACACACAGAAAATGTCATTGAAGAAGTAAAAAGAGCAGTTATTTAGGACAGCATCTAGAGCATCTCTGGGAGAATCGCTTTTTAAGCCCGCCGTCGCCTCGTCCTGGACACAGACTGACAGCACGGCCCTGAAAGCCACTCACCAACCCGGCTCACCGCCCCGCTGCTCAGCAACTCACCTTTGACTCACCGTCCAGACCCGGAGCCACCCAAAGACCCGGCTCACCGTGCAAACCCGGGGACCCGCTGTTAAGCTCCCCCCGACCGGCCACCGGAGTGAAAGAGCCAGCCCGTGGAGCTGGAGGACCAGGGCCCTGGTACCCTAAACACCCAGACGCTCTCGGTACCATAGACAGGACTCATGGACATCACTCTGTCAGGTGCCACCACCACAATGTCAGACCACAATAACATCAGAAGTGGGTTCCATGGTGTAATGGTTGACATCAGCATGAGTCTTTGAGAGCAGCCAGGAGAAAACCAGCAGTATCCATCTTACTGTCAAGAATTGTAGCAGAGTTTTTCACAGGATTTTATTTTTATGCCCGTCGTTTTCAAAGCATGTCTGTTTCTGTAGTGTAGTGGTTATCACGTTCGCCTCACACGCGAAAGGTCCCCTGTTTGAAACTGGGCGGAAACATGTATGACTTTGCAGTAACATTACTTGGACTTGGAAAACCACTCCAGTCCTCTTCTTGGTGCACAGGACAGGAAGGCCGACCATCTCTTTCTCGCATTGGGTCTCATGCAGAAATTGATTTTGTTGCAGTTCCACAACTGACCAAAAGCCAGTCATTCTCCATTAACGTACACTAGCTCCACCACCAGACCCCAGCAGCAGAGGTTCCGAGAGGGGGTCCCCGGAGGTGCGGGGAACCCCGGACCAGCTGGACAAGATGTTGCTCACTGTGCTATGTTTAGAGCAGTAACCTCTGCAACTTCTGTGTACAGAGCAGAGGACTTTTAGACCTTTAGAGGACATTTTTTCGTTTAGCTACTCTCTCGGGTTATTACAAAAATAAGGAGACATTAGAAGTTCTCCAATATAATTACAAAAGAAAGCATCCATGTTCACTAAGAGAAGGAGTACTTTTGACAAAGTACTCTGCTACAATTAAGCAAGTGTGAGAAATACTGCCAGAACCAGCAGTGAGAGATATGTGATCTTTCAGGCATCTCAAGACATTTGAGTTTAGAGGCTCTGCTGGGATTTGAACCCAGGATCTCCTGTTTACTAGACAGGTGCTTTGACCAACTAAGCCACAGAACCTCCATCTGCAATCCAGAAGGTGAACTTTACACTCTGAAGTGGAAAATCATTCATCCTGGAGCATTTGGAGCAATCCAGGATTTCCTTTGTAAATGTCCTGTCTTGTGAGGAACAACCACTGAAAGTTCCTCCAGGATTTTTCAAAACCTACAAATGCCTTACATTTGTAAAAACATGAAGAAAAGAAGAAACAAAGTCTTCCCAATGTGACCTGAGTAGCTCAGCTGGAAGAGAATCAGACTTTTAATCTGAGGGTCCAGGGTTCAAGTCCCTGTTCAGGTGATTATCTGATGACCACAGTTCCTGACTGTAAAGAAACAACCTGATCATTTTCAAGACTCATCTCAACCTATCAAATAAAAACAACAAATGGAGAGACAGAATCAAAGCTTTCATACAAAACCTTGGTATCTCAGATTTAGAGCATCAGACCTTGAATCTGAGTGACCTGCATGTCTCCAAACAATAACATCACAACGTTAATAGCAGCAAAGAGGTATTTTGTAGGTGTGTAGTGACGACTTCCTTCACTGTTATTCTATAGCACCAACCCTGGCAACAGTCTGGCACGCAGAGAATAACAGCTCCATTAAGACTGATTGTGCTGTTTATTATTATTTCCTGTGCCCTGTTTGTTTTTTTTTCATTTTGATGATTCAATTTGATATGTCTTTTTGATTATTATTATAATTATAATTATGAATAACTGTGTAATAAGTGAAGCAGCACTCCCTTTGTTGCACGACACCAGCTAACATCCTCTAGGAACTGATCCAACTCTGGATCCAGTCCCTGCTGCTGCTCTGACCTGCTATAACCTCCAAATAAACACTGTTTAAATACAACAACCTGCTTCATTTGTGCTGCGATTGGGTTCACTCCAGACCAGTACAGGTATCAATAATACTAATGATTTTACCGGTAAATGTTTCCATAGGTGTGTTGGGCCACAGTCCTATGTGAACATGGGAACCTTCATTTGAGCTTTAAGGCCCAGGTGTTGTGTCTACGTCGGTGGTGGTAGGTCTCTTTAAAACTCATTCACACATTTTAGAATGACTGAAGTATCAGTTGAATGAACCCACCTTATTTATTTATTCCACCTCACTGTGAGATATTTAGTACACAAACCTGTTCCACTGAACACAACTGAATGAACAAACTTACCACAGCAGCATCTGAACAATCATAAAGATCTCTACATATGAGACCCTGCAGAGACCATGGCCTACAAAGAGACAATTCATCAAATAAATTAAATATATAAAAATATATACACTCCTGGAATGATAAAAAACACAGACTTTGTGGAAAAATGTATCCAATGTGTGGTCTTCCACATGGTTGGTTAAATATTTCACCTTCTCCTCTGTTTGGTATGCTAATGCTAACCTTCAGATAGTTAGATCTGGTCTCCTAACTCACATTCACTTCATAGAGGACACTTTGGTTTAGCTACTCTCCCATCTCATTTGAGAATGGGAGAGTAAATCAAAATCAAAATCAAGACATTTGATTTAGAGGCTCTGCTGGGATTTGAACCCAGGATCTCCTGTTTACTAGACAGGTGCTTTGACCAACTAAGCCACAGGGCCCACAACACAAGACCTGAGTTGCCGGGTCCGTGCTGTTGGTACTGATCCTTTTATGAGGGTAAATGTCGATGCAAAACCTCATTATTACTGTCCCTCGTTGAAACAGCCACACGATTCACCGCTTCCAAACAATGGCGGACGCTCCAGCCGGCGGAGTTAGTTGTGGGCGTGGTTTCAGCAGCGGAGGCCGGCCTATGGATTCTGCTCCCATCGTGACTCACGACGGTATACTTTATATATGTTAAAGCAAGAAAAAACGTGTTTTTCATAACAGGTCCCCTTTAATGACCACCAGGCGGTGCTGTAATCACTGGATGACAAATACCAACAACATCACGAAGAATCCCGGTCATCTACCTCAATGACCAGGGGCAGAAGGACCTGGGAGCAGAACCACGCCTAACGGTTGGGGAGTGGCGACGTTGATCCTGTAGAAGCTGGAGAATGTGTCAGTCCACGAAGCCGCGGTGCAGATGTCCTCCAGAGGCCCCGCCCCCTTCAGGGCAGCCCAGGAAGCTGCTTCTGGTCGAGTGGCACCTCACTCCCATTGGCCAGGGCCGGTGACTGACCCTGTAGGCCTGTTTGATGGTGTCCACCACCCAGTGGGACAGGCGCTGTCTAGAAACAGCACGACCTCTGTTGGGGCCACCATGGCAGATAAAAAGCTGCTCCGACCGTCACACAGGCGCCGTAGCATCAACATAAGCAGCAAGGGCCCGTACGGGGCACAAAAGGCTTGGCCCACTCTCTGCAGGCTGGGGGTCAAACCGGGCTGGATAGGCCGATTAGCATGAGTGCGTGACAGGACCTTGGGCAGGAACGCCACATTCGGCCACAACGTAAACCCTGAGCCATCTGGGTTCCATTTCAAGCAGGACCCGCTGACTGAGAGGGCATGTAACTCACCGAATCGCTTTGCTGATGTCATGGCGAGGAGAAAAGCTGTCTTCATTGAAAGCCACTTCAGGTCCATCTGGGCCAAGGGCTCAAAAGGCGGAGGAGAGAGGGCACCTAGCCCAGGTCCCACACTAGAAACCCTATTGCAACAAGGTCTGTGGTTTTAAACAGAAGTTACATCCTTACTTTCGTGTTAAGGAGTTTAAAGGCTCTGCTGGGATTTGAACCCAGGATCTCCTGTTTACAAGACAGATGCTTTGACCAACTAAGCCACAGGGCCCTCAACCCAAGCCTTCAACTTGTTATAAAAACCCTGTTGACACAACAAGTTCATTCTACCTCTGGAGCAGCTTTATTTCACCTCACTGTGATATATTTAGTACACAAACCTGTTCCACTACTGTCCTGGCTTTATGTGAAGTAACACAGCAATGAACAAGGTGCAACAATGCTATTTGTTTTCTTTTTTCTGTTAAGAATTCCTGGAAATAAGCTTGGTATCTAGGTATACAGTTACCATAAATGGTTACCTGCCCCGAAAAAGGGTTCAGTTAAGGAAGGTCTTGTGTGTTCCAGCAAAGATCCTATGTGGTCAGTTGTTATTGGACAGGTCAGGTGTTATTGGACAGCTCTGGTGTTATTGGACAGGTTAGCTGTTATTGGACAGGTCAGGTGTTATTGGACAGGTCAGGTGTTATTGGACAGATCAGTTGTTATTGGACAGGTCAGGTGTTATTGGACAGGTTAGCTATTATTGGACAGGTCAGCTGTTATTGGACAGGTCTGGTGTTATTGGAGAGGTCAGGTGTTATTGGACAGGTCAGGTGTTATTGGACAGGTTAGCTGTTATTGGACAGATTAGCTGTTTTTGGACAGGTTAGCTGTTTTTGGACAGGTTAGCTGTTTTTGGACAGGTTAGCTGTTATTGGACAGGCCAGGTGTTATTGGACAGGTCAGGTGTTATTGGACAGGTCAGGTGTTATTGGACAGGTCAGGTGTTATTGGACAGATCAGGTGTTATTGGACAGGTTAGCTGTTATTGGACAGGTTAGCTGTTTTTGGACAGGTTAGCTGTTTTTGGACAGGTTAGCTGTTATTGGACAGGCCAGGTGTTATTGGACAGGTCAGGTGTTATTGGACAGGTCAGGTGTTATTGGACAGGTCTGGTGTTATTGGACAGGTTAGCTGTTATTGGACAGGTCAGGTGTTATTTGACAGGTCAGGTGTTATTGGACAGGTCAGATGTTATTGGACAGGTCAGGTGTTATTGGACAGGTTAGCTGTTATTGGACAGGTCAGGTGTTATTGGACAGGTCTGGTGTTATTGGACAGGTCAGGTGTTATTGGACAGGTCAGGTGTTATTTGACAGGTAAGGTGTTATTTGACAGGTCAGGTGTTATTGGACAGGTCAGGTGTTATTGGACAGGTCAGGTGTTATTGGACAGGGTTCGAGCTTCATAATCTGAAAATCTGACGTTTTAGCGCTATCGCTCAACTGTGCGCTCCCGCGGCCAGAAATCAGATTCTGGCAGAAAATCACTTTTTGGCACGACAACGGCGTTTACAGCAGCAACGATGTGCTGCCACTCACTCGCTTTCTTTGTGTTAGTGATGCCACTACTGTGACCACCAAATAATGTGGTTTTCCTGCCTCCCCCTCTTCCACAACATCTCCATCTCAGTCTCCGTGAAATTTAGTGGCACGGTGGCCTGACACACGTCTCATTCATCCTGACGCAGCAGAAACAGACTGCAGGTGGCGCTGCACATGCTCAGCAGGCTTATTCATATGCAAATACAATCATCATGTAGTTTGCATTCACCATTCATGGTAGAAAGTGGGCGTGTAGAGGGCGGGGTATGAGGCAAATTCACGTGCGCAACCTTCCAGCTGGACTGTGATTTATAAAGCGAACATTGCGCGCAGATGGCACGATTTTTTTGTGCGCACGCCATTTTCGGCTTTTGAGCGCACGTACACTTTTAGTATGAATCCTACACACTCTTTTATAAATGAGGCCCCAGATCCTTAACAAACTACAACATAGGTTATAATTTCTGATGTCACTGCACTGCGCATGAGATTGGGATGGTTTCCATAGAGTCTCAGATACCTGAGATTATGTTGTACACTGCAGAATGTTGAGCAAAATGTTTATGTTTCAATATAAACAGCAGAGGGCACTGTTGCTACATTTGATAACAACAAATCAATTACATGCTTCAGACAGCAGTGGAGGTGATTCCTTTCTGCTCACCTTCATCCTGGACTCTACACTTCTAACAAACTTCATAAATGTGACTTCAGCCCAACGTGGGGCTCGAACCCACGACCCTGAGATTAAGAGTCTCATGCTCTACCGACTGAGCTAGCCGGGCTTCAGGTGCTGTTTGTAGACGGTAGAAAGTACCGGGATAGGGAGATTTAGAAAAAGGTGAGTGAAACGTTGCACAAAGCAGCATTTGTAGGAACACCAGACCAGATCAAGCTCCGCTGGAAGACGCTGAAAAAGGAGAACTACAGGACCAAGAAACAAAACGGTACCAGCGGGTCCGATTATCCACCGTGCTGCTATAATAATTATTATATATACCATTTTATATACATACATTTTGCTGAATCCCCACACAATCACTACCTCATGTCTCCTCTTCCCTGTATTTGGCAAAAATCAACAAGATTATAAATTGTTCTCACAGATTTCATCTCTCCACTGGCTGGGTTCAAATAAAACAAAACCTGAAGGTTAAGTGTCACCTGCAAAGTTTAAAGCAGAATTGAGCAACATTTCCTGTCATGTTTAAGAGGAACAACCACTGAAAGTTCCTCCAGGACTTCTTAAAACCTCTGAAATGCCTTATATCTGTAAAAACATGAAGAAAAAGAAGAAACAAAACACTCCAAATGTGACCTGAGTAGCTCAGCTGGAAGAGCATCAGACTTTTAATCTGAGGGTCCAGGGTTCAAGTCCCTGGACCCTCAGATCCACCTGTTCAGGTGGATTAACTGCTGACAGCTGTTTCTGACTGTTAAGTAATGACATGATCATTTTCAATATTCATCTTAAACTATTAAAAAAACAAATGGAGGAAAGACAGAAACAAAGTTCTCATGCAAGACCTCGGTATCTCAGATGTCGAGCATCAGACTCTTAATCCGAGGGACCTGCATGTTTCCAAACAATAATGTAACAATGTTAATGGCAGCAAAGTGGGACTTGTTCACTCTGAGCCAGGACAAAAACTAGTGAAAGTCCAGATTAAAGATAAGGAGGAGGAAGCCGGAGAACAAGCTGCAGCAGAACAATGTGAGAGATGTCCGATCAGGGAGGAAGAAGAACAGGCTTCAGGCAGAAGGAGATCCAGATAGATGGAGGTCTCATCTTCCACCTCATTCATGGTTTTGCTACTGCTCCATCATCGTCTCCTACGGCACCAGGAGATGCTGGACCCGTCCACCTCCCACCTGTCTGTCTCTAGCATTCTCCTGGTACTTCACCGCATGTTTAGCTGAAACCCAGCTGCTATCTCCACTTCAACAAAACACAAACACCTTTTATGTGATTCTGATCAGAGTATTGTTGTCCATGTAGACATACGTGTTGACTGTTTGACTTCATTTTCATAAAGACTGCTAACTTTCCCCCAGCGTTAAGAGAACTCTTAACACCCTCATGTTTGCTGCGATGGCTGGGAATCAAACCCAGGTCAACTGCTTGGTAAGCAGCCATGCTGAGTGACCACTACACCACCAACGCTGCAGGAAAGAACCTGAAACTGCTGAATGAGACGTCACAGTTTTCCAGCATTACGACCAGATGAGCAGTCTCCATGTCAGGGAAAGTAACTATTTGATGATGTTTCTCCAATATCACAAGATACTTACCTCCATTTGTCCCTCAGCTTATACATCAACTTCTAGATTACTGTCTTCATGTTTGCAGGTATATTCAGTTAGACATGTGGAAACAGCATCCTCTTAAAAAGAGACCATAGACTTGGAGAGGTTTGTCATTGTCATTTGAATGAACAGATCTCTCTCTTTGTACCCACTCCTGACTGGATCAAAGCTTTCTCAAGAACCCTGGCAGTGACGGTCAGCCAACGACTGTTCACTGATGACCAATAATCACCTCAATATTCATGAGGGCTGGTAAATGTGACGAGTTCAGTCTGCTTTCTACTGCTTAGGAAATGTTACATGAAGAACTAACTACACTGAGAAACATTGTAATTGTTGACAAACAGTTTCCTCCCTAACAGAGGAGAAGACTTTATCCAACCGTGTGGAAAACCCAGAAGTTGGATACTTTTTTCCACAAAGTACGTGGTCTTAAACATTACAGGAGTTACATCCTTACCTTTGTCTTCATGAGTTTAAAGGCTCTGCTGGGATTTGAACCCAGGATCTCCTGTTTACAAGACAGATGCTTTGACCAACTAAGCCACAGGGCCCTCAACACACGTCTGCAACTTGTTATAAAAACCCTGTTGACACAACAAGTTCATTCTACCTCTGGAGCAGCTTTATTTCACCTCACTGTGATATATTTAGTACACAAACCTGTTCCACTACTGTCCTGGCTTTATGTGAAGTAACAGAGCTATGAAGGATGGTAACTTTTATACTTACCATATATGGTTACCTGCCTCCTAAGCGGTGATTGATTTATCTGAATGTTGGACAGTTCACCCAGGGCGCAAAAGTAGCCAGGACCAACTCTGAATTGTGCACGTTACCAAATGTAGCAACAGCGCCCTCTGCTGTTGTTCTCCTTCCTTAATCTTATACAAAAACATCTAAACAGGTATGAGACATTTAAAATGCTGGTTCAAACACTTGTAGAAATGGTCTTCATGGCTGTTTATTTCCATTTATTTCTAACATGAATGATTTGAAGATAGGATTTTTTTTTTCGTTCACATCACGTTCTCCTAACACGCGAAAGGTCCCCTGTTCAAAACTGGGTGGAAACATGTATGACTTTGCAATAATATTATTTGGATCTTGGAAAACCACTCCAGTCCTCTTCTTGGTGCTCAGGACAGGAAGGTCGACCATCTCTTTCTCGCATTGGGTCTCATGCAGAAATGAATTTCGTTGCAGTTCCACAACTGACCAAAAGCCAGTCATTCTCCATTTACCTACACTTTAAAATGTCCAACTTTACAGGAAAAAAAGAAACATATTAGAGAGATTTTTTACAGGATTTTTCTCGTCATGCCCGCCGTTTTCAAAACATGTCAGTCACTAGCTCCACCACCAGACCCCACTAGCTCCACCACCAGACCCCAGCAGCATCACCACCAGACGCCAGCAGCATCAGCACCAGACCCCAGCAGCATCACCACCAGACCCCAGGAGCTTCCACTACCAGACCCCAACAAAAACTCAACAACCTCAACAACCCGGCTCACCTGGAGTCACCCAAAGACCCGGCTTACCGTGCGAACCCGGGGACCCGCTGTTAAGCTCCCCCCCGACCGGCCACTGGAGTGAAAGAGCCAGCCCTTGGGCCTGGAGGACCAGGGCCCTGGTACCCTAAACACCCAGACGCTCCTAGCACCATGGACAGCAGTCTGTCAGATGCTCAGGCGCATATTGCTTTTCACTCATGTTCTGGTTTCAGGACCACCATAAAACCACAATAAAAGCTGAACAGGGTTCCATGGTGTAATGGTTAGCACTCTGGACTTTGACTCCAGTAATCTGAGTTCAAATCTCAGTGGAACCTGTCAGTCTCCCACACAACCAGGTACAAAGGTATCAAGGTTTTACCCACATGATGTTGTAGTATCAATCCACTGGTGACGTGGACCAATAATTATTCACGTCTGCAGGATCACCTGCCTTGAAGAAATAAAGATGACTTTTAAACAAAAGGAATTTGATAAGTTTATAAAGCCAGGGGTTTATTTGTAATAGACATTCCATGTACAATTCAAAGTGCTTTACATAAAAACATTTGAAAAATGAGGATATATGTGTCAGTGATAAAGAATGATCATCCTCAGGTTAAGGAGGAGACCTGAGCTCAGTGCAGCCTCCCGGGGTTGGTAGAGGGAGCAATGCCCAGGACTGTCTCCACTGATAATCTCCCTCCATCTGGGGCTCCAAGATCTCACCCCGTGGGGTAAAAATGATCACAAGAACGGTGAGTAAAGATCCCAGAACCACATGGGGAACTAGTGAAGAACCTGCAGAGAGCTGGGACCAGAGTAACAAAGGAACCATCAGTAACTCACTACACCGCCAGGGACTCAGACGTTCCCCTGCTGAAGACAGTACATGTCCAGGCCCGTCTGAAGTTTGCTAGAGAGCATTTGGATGATGCACAAGAGGATTGGGAGAATGTTATATGGTCAGATGAAACCAAAATAGAACTTTTTGGTGGAAACACAACTTGTCGTGTTTGGAGGAGAAAGAAAGCTGAGTTGATGATTAGATTCATGTTCGTTAAACAACCTCAGAAATGTCAGAAAAGGCTCTGTGGCGCAATGGTAGCGCGTCTGACTCCAGATCAGAAGGTTATGTGTTCAACTCACATCAGGGTCATAATGAACTTTCAGTTTTGTTTTATCTATCCTCACGAGTTCACCAACCAGACTAACTTTAGCTGCAACAGAAAACTTTGATATGTACCTGGAATTGTTCAAATCTGCATGATCACGATCAAGTTGTCGTCCTTCACACACACATTAATTCTGGTGCACGCACATTTCTGAGGTTTTGTCCAATGGCGACACTCACTGGGGATGCAGTGAAGTCCAACATATGAGGAAAAGTGACTTCAACAACAAGTTCACCATCACACGTGAAGGACACGACAGTCCCCACATCACCAAATAAGTTACACACGAGTCGAAATGCAACAATTAACCACATGGTCTGAACCAAAAACTAAAGGTTGGTACAAAATGATGTATACCGCAAATCCCAGCGTCAGCCTTGGCTCTGGTAGAGGAACCTGCTGATGGCAGGATGCAGTACGGAGTGAGTCTTTAGGGAACACTCTGATCTGCTGGTCCAGGATGAAGACTGGATCATCAGATGATTATATTCCATGCAAGGATTCACAATTAAATCCATGCACTCTTTGTACATGAGACGCCAGGTGCTGGAAGTCAACCTGGCCTTGCAGCAGAAGATGCTAAAACATCCAAATGAGGTTCTGGAGAGACATGTTCCTGATCACTAAAGATTCAAAACTGTTCTCACAGATCTCATCACTGCACTGGTGTTCAAATAAAATGAAGACTAGAGGAAAAGTGCATTGAACACTAAGCTAGTTTCAGAAGTCACAAGAAAGTGGGATATGTGTCCTACAACGTTTCATTCTGATTCAGAGGGTTCTCCATTCAATCAGAAATGTTCGGCCTGATTCAAAAGTAACAGTGAGGATTTCTTTCAGATTACCTCCATCAATAACAAAGTTTATAAGGATATGAACACTGGATTATCATAAACGTTGTTATCTGGAAGGACTTGCCTAATATAACCTCTCTGAACAGTTTGGTACAAAGATCTTTGTGCAATAAGCCACTCGGACTTCAGCGGTAGCCTTTGAAAAGTTCTTTACGCCCTCCATGAAATAAAGGGATCCTTCAGTCCTTAGTTATTCTGTTTTTAGGTACAATCTTTTGGAAAAAAACAGTGTTTAATATTGTGGAGAAACTTTCTATTTATCACCGTTAGCATGTGTGGACCACAGTAGTTTCTGGTAAAAGAAATCACCATGGAGACGAGGTAACTGAGAAGTTCCCTCGTTAGAGAGACAACTCTGTACAGTCACATCTGAAACAAACATCAAGATGTTGGTTATTTTTTAGTAAGTCTAGTGTGACATATATGTCAAAGAGGGAGCAGATTTAGAAGAGACTTTTAACATCACTGAAACATTGTTGTGATGTTAAAGATAATATGACAACTATGGGATTCAAACCTATACGTGCAGAACACAATGGATTAGCAGTCCTTCACCTTAAACTCTCAGTCACCTCGTCTCCATGTTGGTGTTTTCTCCCCAACAATGGAATGAGAAAGAGGAGCAACTCGTGGACCACATGGCCTAATGGACAAGGCGTCTGACTTCGGATCAGAAGATTGAGGGTTCAAGTCCTTCTGTGGTTATAGAGCTGTGACGACCCTCTTTACCTTCCTGCCTTGTGGCTGGTCTTCTCCCTTGCAGGTAGCAGTGGGAGGAGCTGAGAGTCATCAGAGAAGTGGCAGCACCTGTGCTCAATGAGCCTTTAAAAAGCTCTGGCTGCTCACTTCTCCCCTCTCTCTCGTCCCTGAGGCAGCATTTTGTTTGTGGTTTGGTTTTGCTTTAGTTTTACACCTTACACACATACACCCACATTGTTTCCCGCATGCACTCACTTACACCACTGATCTACCGACTACACACGCCATATTTAATTAAGGTTCTTCTTTTAGCTTTATTATTTGGTATTATTTAATAAAAACCCTTTTTGATTGACTTTCCTTGTGTTGCGTCTCCCTCTTTGTCATGGCCGTGCAAGCCCGGTTCGTGACAAGTGGGGGCTCGTCCAAGGTTTGAGTTGTTTCAGGCTGTTTGGTGCCCTAAATGATTTGGGGATTTGAGTGCATGGCATCAGCTATGGTGATGTCCAGTGTACTCTGTGTTTGGGAGATGCAGTTTTGAATAGGAAAGTTAATTTTGTTCTTTAGTTTGGCTGTTGTTCAGTTGGAGGTTTGTCCTGCGTTCAGAGTTTTCTTATTTTAGTTTGAGTTGGAGATTGCCGGTAGTCCTGTTATTGGTTTTGTTTGGGTATAGGTTTACCTTGGTTTTTCTTATTTAGTGGGGAAAGTGCGTGGTCCGACGGCCCATTGCGTGGCTGGCCCTGTGCTGACCCTTCTTTTGTTCTTTTTGGCTGGGATCTACAACAACTCTTTGTTTCATTACTTTTGGGTTAACCTTTTCCCTTTTGTTTTTGAAAAATAGCGGGGAAGCTCCAAACCCAGCTGGGGGATGTGATTGCTCGGTTTGTTCATCAAGGTCGACACTGTGAAGTCCGCTGGTCTCCACCAGTCACTTGCCGGCGGGGCCTCGGCTGCAGGTGGCCCGGACAGACCTGGAACCGCGCAACTGCCATCATGGTCCAGTTTGCAACAGGACCGTGTCCGCACTTTTGTGTGTCCCACACTTTTGTTTCCCGGACTTTTGGGTGGGCGTCGCACTTTTGGTGGGCGTCGCACTTTGGGTGGGCGTCGCACTTTGGGTGGGCGTCGCACTTTGGTGGGTGTCGCACTTTGGGTGGGCGTCGCACTTTGGGTGGGCGTCGCACTTTGGTGGGCGTCGCACTTTGGGTGGGCGTCGCACTTTGGGTGGGCGTCGCACTTTGGTGGGTGTCGCACTTTGGGTGGGCGTCGCACTTTGGTGGGTGTCGCACTTTGGGTGGGCGTCGCACTTTGGGTGGGCGTCGCACTTTGGTGGGCGTCGCACTTTGGTGGGCGTCGCACTTTGGGTGGGCGTCGCACTTTGGTGGGTGTCACACTTTGGGTGGGCGTCGCACTTTGGGTGGGCGTCGCACTTTGGGTGGGCGTCGCACTTTGGTGGGCGTCGCACTTTGGTGGGCGTCGCACTTGTGGTGGGCGTCGGACGTTGGTTGAGTCCCGGACGTTGGTTGAGTCCCGGACGTTGGTTGAGTCCCGGACGTTGGTTGAGTCCCGGACGTTTGTGTGGTCCCCTGAAACTGTTCCATGTGAATCTGCTGAAACCCTACTAGGCTCACTCTGCTAGTCCATCCAGTGCTGTCCAGCAGGAGTCAATGGGGGAGAGTCCTGTTTTGATTGCTGACACAGTGGGTGAGTTTTCTGATGTGTGGAGGTGAGGCTGTGTTTGAGCCTGATGAGGGTTTTATTGTCTCGTCGGCTGAGAAATTCAGAGACCGTCAAGAACTTGAGGAGCCTTTTTAGATATTTGCCAACAGCGCAGGCTTTGGCGTTTGAAGCAATGATTTTAATGTGGTAGCAGATGCATTGTCGCAGGCTCTAGTTTTAATATTGCCTGCATGTGGTTTATGTTTTTTTTTCTCTTCTTATAAGCAGGTGTTATTGTTTGGGGACTCCGGTCCTGGGACCTTCGTCTTATGGGGGGGGGGGGGGGGTGTGACGACCCTCTTTACCTTCCTGCCTTGTGGCTGGTCTTCTCCCTTGCAGGTAGCAGTGGGAGGAGCTGAGAGTCATCAGAGAAGTGGCAGCACCTGTGCTCAATGAGCCTTTAAAAAGCTCTGGCTGCTCACTTCTCCCCTCTCTCTCGTCCCTGAGGCAGCATTTTGTTTGTGGTTTGGTTTTGCTTTAGTTTTACACCTTACACACATACACCCACATTGTTTCCCGCATGCACTCACTTACACCACTGATCTACTGACTACACACGCCATATTTAATTAAGGTTCTTCTTTTAGCTTTATTATTTGGTATTATTTAATAAAAACCCTTTTTGATTGACTTTCCTTGTGTTGCGTCTCCCTCTTTGTCATGGCCGTGCAGCCCGGTTCGTGACAAGATAGTAACATCTGGTGTCCTAACTCACATTCACTCTTTAGAGGATTCTTTATCTACCCTCTCCGGTTATTACAAAAATAAGGAGAGATTAGAAGTTCTCCAATAAAATGACAAAACAAAGCATCCACATTCACTAAGAGCAGGAGTACATTTGACAAAGTACTCCGCTATAAATAAGCAAGCGTGTGAGAAATACTGCCAGAACCAGCAGTGAGAGATATGTGATCTTTCAGGCATCTCAAGACATTTGAGTTTGGAGGCTCTGCTGGGATTTGAACCAGGATCTCCTGTTTACTAGACAGGTGCTTTGACCAACTAAGCCACAGGGCCTCCATGAACACCTCATCGAAATAAGCAGGTAGTTATAGCTCTAACTTCTGTGTACAGAGCAGAATGGATCAGCAGTCCATCAACTTAACCTCTCAGTTACGTTGTCTCCATGGTGATTCCTCCTACCAGAAACAACTGGGGCCTCACATATGAACATAACCTGCTGTGAGTCCAGTTGGACACACGTGCTGCCATGCCAGTGCTAGAATTTATTCTTTTTTTTTTCCCTTTTCTTTTGCCCAACAGTCCCTTTATACAAGAAAGCTACGTCTAAAAGGACACCATCATGTGATAATCTTGTCATAAGTGCATGCAGCTTGCTCAGTGCCAGTATGGGACCCGTACTAAAGGTCAATTATCACCTCTCCAAAAGGACACTAAGGTTCCTTCACTCAGGGAGGGAGATAGAAGGAGTTCAATAATACACACAATATTTTATCATTTAAAATAGGCACATGGGTTGGTGAAATAACACAAAAAAGGGGAAAGGGTTTATGGACTACGGCTTACCAGCTGATCTCTTGGCATGAAAGAGGAGCCAGATGTGGGTTTTCAGCATTTACACATCACGCCGATGTTTGTCTTCAGGTAAAGGAATACAGTTTATGACAGTCTTGAATCTTTGCTACTTGGAGGAGAAAACCACCAAATGCATAAATCTCTGGGGCTCATCCAGGAATTGAACCCGGGACCTCTCGCACCCGAAGCGAGAATCATACTACTAGACCAACGAGCCATAAAACACACAACTGGCCAACAACAACTCCATGTCATCAGAAGCAGGTGCTGTCGTTAATGACATCACCAAAGATGATGTTCTGGAGGTTAAAAACAGCAATCAGTAAAATAAACAATAATAACAAAAGAAATCTGACAAAAACAACTGAAAAAGAAACATTATTTTGTCACAGCAGCTTGAAAATATGGAAACTTCCCCAAGCGTGTGTAAAACCTTGAGTTACAGTGTCCCAAACTAAGTAGAGACGTTCTAATTGAGTTCACACTTGGGGGGTAACTGACTGTCAGACACACCACGTAAAGAAATACACACTTGCTCCAGAAGAATTGGAGGAGTTCCCACCATGTGGCATGAGTGACAGCAAAGCATTAAAGTCATAAAACTGACTAGAATATAATTGATATAGCAAGCAGCATTTGTAGGAACACCAGATCAGGGGCCTCATGTACTAAGAGTGCGTGGATTTCAACGTGAATCCGTGCGTGGAATTAACAAGAACGCAAAAATTCATATGTACAAAACTGTGCGTTCGCCCAAATCCACGCAGGTTTCTCTGTACATCCCAATCAGCGTGGATTTGAGCGCACATGCGGGAGCACAACACTCCGCCCTGTCTCCTCCCTCAAATATATGTTTGAATATGATATGAAGATAATTATCCATTAAAAACCGCTCAACCTAACAAGAAATGTGCAAAAACAGGTAAAACAAATTAAAAAAAAAAAAACATCGGCTCTGAGCTGGGTGTCGGACTCCAGTCCTCGAGGGCCGGTGTCCCTGCAGGTTTTAGATGTTTCTCTGCTTCATTGCACCGTGATACAAGTGACTGTGTCATCAACAGAACTATCCAGACTTTGATGACAAGTTGGTGATGATGATTAATTAGAATCAGGTGTGTTAAAGCAGTGAAACATCTAAAACATGCAGGACACCGGCCCTTCTGGGATTCAGTTTGACACCTAAATTATGGTGTTCTTTGCTTTGCGTTGCGTTCGGTGAAGAGTTTTGGTATTATTATGATCGTACGGGTTTGTTAATGTTTATGGGCAGCGTTAGTGCATCATTACACTCTGCTTTTCTTGTTTGTATTTTAAGAACCGACACCAGAATTTTTGGTGGATGAAAAACGGCTCCTCGTTCTGCTTTATTGTCATGCATATTATATACTGACGGATTAAGACCAATGTACACGTTTATTGAGTCTTACACATTATGGATGTCCGCGATCACCCCTCTCATAAGTATAACAATGTCAACAAAATACATTTATATTTAAAACATGAAGCATTACGATCTGATTCCTCCGCTGCAGAAATAAAGACAATTTGTGCCGACGGGATTATCGAGGTGCAAACGTGAGAAATAAAGAGCAAAATTGCTGTAATTGCTGTGTTGCATCCGCAGGAGGAGAGACAGGTGTCGTGCCAAAAAGTGATTGCCTCCCAGAAACTGATTTCTCCCCTGAAAATGGGTCTTTTTACCTGCCAAAAATTGATTGAAGGCCAAATACAGTTAATGAAAGGTTGTTTCTGCCTAAATATGACTTAGTTAGTTAAGTTAGTAAATATTTATTTACTTGATCTCATTCTTGAGCTTCATAATCTGAAATCTGACGGTTTAGCGCTCTCGTTCAACGGGCTGCTGTGCGCGTTCCCGCGGCCACAAATCAGAAGAAATCAGATTCTGGCAGGAAATCACTTTTTGGCACAACACCGGTTTTTGCTTCAAAATTAATTTTAATGTATTTCTGTCCAGACACAGTTATGGGATGTTTAGGATCTGGCTTTTATCTCCAGTAGTCCTCCCATACGGTCGTCATGACGACAGAGATGTCCGACCTGCAGCTCCAGCTGAAGCATCATGTTGGTCTGAACCGGAGCAGCTGGTCCAGTTCAGGACAGAGATCCATGAGGATCCTGTTGGTACCTGAACCAGCTGATGGTCCAGTCTTAGTCCTGGACCAGCAGGTCCAGACTAAACCAGCTGATGGTTCAGTCTTAGTCCTGGACCAGCAGATCAGTTTGGTGCCTGAGGACTCGCTCCTGATCCTGCATCAGCAGGTTCCTCTAACGGAGCCAAAGCTCCATCAGGATTTGCAGGTTCCATCGTTGAGCTCCTTTAGTTGTTTGTTCAGATCATGTGGTTGATTGTGAGATTGTTGCAGCTCCACTCTTGTGTAATTTATCTGGTGATGTGGGGACTGTCGTGTCCTTCATGTGGTCGTGAACTTATTGTTGACGTTAAGTTTCCTCATATTCTGCACTTCACTGCATCACCAGTGAGTGTCGCCAACGGACAGAACCTCAGAAAAGTGCGTACAACAGCCTTAATGTGTGAGTGAAGGACCGCAGCTTTCTACGTTCACGTCATTCTTTGTACATCCGACCGTGAGCGTTGAAAGTGGCGTACGCACGTTTTTTGTGTGCCGCACTCTTAGTACATAAGGCCCCTGGGGCCTCATGTACTAAGAGTGCGTGGATTTCAACGTGAATCCGTGCGTGGAATTAACAAAACCGCAAAAATTCATATGTACAAAGCTGTGCGTTCGCCCAAATCCACGCAGGTTTCTCTGTACATCCCAATCAGCGTGGATTTGAGCGCACATGCGGGAGCACAACACTCCGCCTTGTCTCCTCCCTCAAATATATGTTTGAATATGATATGGAGATAATTATCAATTAAAAACCGCTCATCCTAACAAGAAAATGCTCTGAGCTGGAATAAATAATTCATTTTGGGGCATTTAGGGGTGTCGGACTCCAGTCCTCGAGGGCCGGTGTCCCTGCAGGTTTTAGATGTTTCCCTGCTTCATTGCACCATGATACAAGTGACTGTGTCATCAACAGAACTATCCAGACTTTGATGACAAGTTGGTGATGATGATTAATTAGAATCAGGTGTGTTAAAGCAGGGAAACATCTAAAACATGCAGGACACCGGCCCTTCTGGGATTCAGTTTGACACCTACATTATGGTGTTCTTTGCTTTGCGTTGCGTTCTGTGAAGAGTTGTGGTTTTATTATGATCGTACGGGTTTGTGAATGTTTATGGGCAGCGTTAGTGCATCATTACACTCTGCTTTTCTTGTTTGTATTTTAAGAGCCGACACCAGAATTTTTGGTGGATGAAAAACGTCTCCTCGTTCTGCTTTATTGTCACGCATATTATATACTAACGGATTAAGACCAATGTACACGTTTATTGAGTCTTACACATTATGGATGTCCGCGATCACCACTCTCATAAGTATAACAATGTGAACAAAATACATTTATATTTAAAACATGAAGCATTACGATCTGATTCCTCTGCTGCAGAAATAAAGACAATTTGTGCCGACGGGATTATCGAGGTGCAAACGTGAGAAATAAAGAGCAAAGTTGCTGTAACTCGGAGTGTTTCATCCGCAGGAGGACAGACAGGTGTCGTGCCAAAAAGTGATTGCCTGCCAGAATCTGATTTCTCCACTGAAAATGGGTCTTTTTACCTGCCAAAAAGTGATTGAAGGCCAAATACAGTTAATGAAAAGTTGTTTCTGCCTAAATATGACTTGATCTCATTCTTGAGCTTCATAATCTGAAATCTGACGGTTTAGCGCTCTCGCTCAACGGGCTGCTGTGCGCGCTCCCGCGGCCACAAATCAGAAGAAATCAGATTCTGGCAGGCAATCACTTTTTGGCACAACACCGGTTTTTGCTTCAAAATTAATTTTAATGTATTTCTGTCCAGACACAGTTATGGGATGTTTAGGGTCTGGCTTTTATCTCCAGTAGTCCTCCCATACGGTCGTCATGGTGACAGAGATGTCCGACCTGCAGCTCCAGCTGAAGCATCATGTCCAGTCTTACTCCTGGACCAGCAGGTCAGTCTGGTGCCTGAGGACTCAAATAAACGTGTACATTGGTCTTAATCCGTTATTATATAATATGCATGACAATAAAGCAGAACGAGGAGCCGTTTTTCATCCACCAAAAATTCTGGTGTCGGTTCTTAAAATACAAACAAGAAAAGCAGAGTGTAATGATGCACTAACGCTGCCCATAAACATTCACAAACCCGTACGATCATAATAAAACCAAAACTCTTCACGGAACGCAACGCAAAGCAAAGAACACCATAATGTAGGCGTCAAACTGAATCCCAGAAGGGCCGGTGTCCTGCATGTTTTAGATGTTTCACTGCTTTAACACACCTGATTCTAATTAATCATCATCACCAACTTGTCATCAAAGTCTGGATAGTTCTGTTGATGACACAGTCACTTGTATCATGGTGCAATGAAGCAGGGAAACATCTAAAACCTGCAGGGACACCGGCCCTCGAGGACTGGAGTCCGACACCCCTAAATGCCCCAAAATGAATTATTTATTCCAGCTCAGAGCATTTTCTTGTTAGGATGAGCGGTTTTTAATGGATAATTATCTTCATATCATATTCAAACATATATTTGAGGGAGGAGACAAGGCGGAGTGTTGTGTTCCCGCATGTGCGCTCAAATCCACGCTGATTGGGATGTACAGAGAAACCTGCGTGGATTTGGGCGAACGCACAGCTTTGTACATATGAATTTTTGCGGTCTCGTTAATTCCACGCACGGATTCACGTTGAAATCCACGCACTCTTAGTACATGAGGCCCCTGGGGCCTTATGTACTAAGAGTGCGGCGCACAAAAAACGTGCGTACGCCACTTTCAACGCTCACGGTCGGATGTACAAAGAATGACGTGAACGTAGAAAGCTGCGGTCCTTCACTCACACATTAAGGCTTTTGTACGCACTTTTCTGAGGTTTTGTCCGTTGGCGACACTCACTGGTGATGCAGTGAAGTGCAGAATATGAGGAAACTTAACGTCAACAATAAATTCACGACCACGTGAAGGACACGACAGTCCCCACATCACCAGATAAGTTACACGAGAGTGGAGCTGCAACAATCTCACAATCAACCGCATGATCTGAACAAACAACTAAAGGAGCTCAACGATGGAACCTGCAAATCCTGATGGAGCTTTGGCTCCGTTAGAGGAACCTGCTGATGGCAGGATCAGGAGCGAGTCCTCAGGGACCAGACTGATCTGCTGGTCCAGGACTAAGACTGGACCATCAGCTGTTTTAGTCTGGATCTGCTGGTCCAGGACTAAGACTGGACCATCAGCTGGTTCAGGTACCAAGAGGATCTTCTGGATCTCTCTCCTGAACTGGACCAGCTGCGCCGGTTCAGACCAACATGATGCTTCAGCTGGAGCTGCTGACAGGTCGGACATCTGTCTGTCGTCATGACGACCGTATGGGAGGACTACTGATAAAAGCCAGATCCTAAACATCCCATAACTGTGTCTGGACAGAAATACATTAAAATTAATTTTGAAGCAAAAACCGGTGACAATGTGATTGTCTGCCAGAATCTGATTTCTTCTGATTTCTGGCCGCGGGAGCGCGCACAGCAGCCCGTGGAGCGAGAGCGCTAAAACGTCAGATTTCAGATTATGAAGCTCAAGAATGAGATCAAGTCATATTTAGGCAGAAACAACTTTTCATTAACTGTATTTGGCCTTCAATCACTTTTTGGCACGACACCTGTCTCTCCTCCTGCGGATGCAACACTCCGAGTTAAAGCAACTTTGCTCTTTATTTCCCACGTTTGCACGATAATCCCGTCGGCACAAATTGTCTTTATTTCTGCAGCGGAGGAATCAGATCGTAATGCTTCATGTTTTAAATATAAATGTATTTTGTTCACATTGTTATACTTATGAGAGAGGTGATCGCGGACATCCATAATGTGTAAGACTCAATAAACGTGTACATTGGTCTTAATCCGTCAGTATATAATATGCATGACAATAAAGCAGAACGCGGAGCCGTTTTTCATCCACCAAAAATTCTGGTGTCGGTTCTTAAAATACAAACAAGAAAAGCAGAGTGTAATGATGCACTAACGCTGCCTATAAACATTAACAAACCCGTACGATCATAATAAAACCACAACTCTTCACCGAACGCAACGCAAAGCAAAGAACACCATAATGTAGGTGTCAAACTGAATCCCAGAAGGGCCGGTGTCCTGCATGTTTTAGATGTTTCCCTGCTTTAACACACCTGATTCTAATTAATCATCATCACCAGCTTGTCATCAAAGCCTGGATAGTTCTGTTGATGACACAGTCACTTGTATCATGGTGCAATGAAGCAGGGAAACATCTAAAACCTGCAGGGACACCGGCCCTCGAGGACTGGAGTCCGACACCCCTAAATGCCCCAAAATGAATTATTTATTCCAGCTCAGAGCATTTTCTTGTTAGGATGAACGGTTTTTAATGGATAATTATCTTCATATCATATTCAAACATATATTTGAGGGAGGAGACGGGGCGGAGTGTTGTGCTCCCGCATGTGCGCTCAAATCCACGCTGATTGGGATGTACAGAGAAACCTGCGTGGATTTGGGCGAACGCACAGCTTTGTACATATGAATTTTTGCGGTCTTGTTAATTCCACGCACGGATTCACGTTGAAATCCACGCACTCTTAGTACATGAGGCCCCTGGTCTCCTAACCCACATTCATTCTTTACAGGTCACTTTGGTTTAGCTACCCTCACGGAGGGTACGGAGTTCAATAATACACACAGTATTTTATCATTTAAAAAAGGCACATGGGTTGGTGAAATAACACAAAAAAGGGAGCCCAACTAAAAACAGGGGAAAGGGTTTATGGACTACGGCTTACCAGCTGATCTCTTGGCAATCTGAATTATTTTACTTTGAATTTCTCATCTTTGGCTCTTGAAATTTAAAACACTGAAAAAATAGTGGAGAAAAGAAAGTGTTGAAAAATTAAGGAGTTTAATTCAGTTACAGAAAAATGTATATCAATTAATTTACTGCGTGAAATCTTTCTGGGTGAAATTCAAAGAATTGTAAAGTTCAAAATCTGATGGAACAGATTTACTTCCATAGGATCGGTGTTTCTACTGATATCTGTTTTCCACTTTGACACTAAACTGGATTATTAGCTGAAAAACCACCTCCTGGAAGTGTAAAAAGGTTTATTGGATATTCTGGAGGTTTTTGAATTAGTGCCGTCTCCATTGCAGGATTTCTGTTTGGATGTCTGGGTTTTCTCCCAAATCTCAAGGTATCGGAAACGCGCCTGACTGGCATCCTGCAGTCGTGGTCAGCAGCGCTCAAAAAGAGGTGAAGACACAAAAGAGGTTTCAGAAATCTGTAATAAAAGATAACTGCACAAAGAGATGTATTATTTGGTTATTTAAGCTTTAAAAATTGTACGATTATGATCTGTTAACTGCAGGTCTGGATCTGGACCCTAGTGGTCTGTAGAGGACCTGCAGGTCTGGATCTGGACCCTAGTGGTCTGTAGAGGACCTGCATGTCTGGATCTGGACCCTAGTGGTCTGTAGAGGACCTGCAGGTCTGGATCTGGACCCTAGTGGTCAGTAGAGGACCTGCAGGTCTGGATCTGGACCCTAGTGGTCAACAGAAGAACTGCAGGTCTGGATCTGCCTGTTTCCAACATTTATTTGGTCATAAATATGTTCCAGTCAGATTGTACGGAGGCCGACACCAGGACTTGTTCCCCTTTTGCATCTGTGGACAGTAGTTGGCATCGATGCTGATGGTTGATTTGTACGGACAAGATGGCAGCAACCAGAATGACATTTATCTAAGCGGCTTAAAGACAAACCAACACTCATGTGGTGACATCATGAACACTTTAATATTGATCGGTAATCCACAAAACCCCCTCCCTGAGCTGCAGTCTGCACTCTAGATGCTGAAACAGCTTCTGATGGAGGAAAACAGCTGATTATATTTGGTATCTACAGAAATATAGATTTGGTAGAAATGTAATCCAGTGGACGATGGACCAAAAAATCTGTGGTTGCAATAAAAACATCTTATTTCCAAACAGTTTTCTTGACTCACTGATTCATTAGGTGAGAAAATGAGAGCTGAAAACATCGTTACAGATGACGTCATGGAGGGGTCGTCCAGTTCTACTACAGTCTAGGAACCATAGAAGCACATTATTGTTGTTGATTTCTCCTTCTACTGACAAATGTACATAAAAATCATTGTAGTACATTTAAAATCAACCAGGCCGACCTCCAGAACCCTGAACATGAAGAAGCAGTTCTAGCTGATGGATGGATCATCTTATTCATCTTGGTGAGAGCTCACATACAAACAAACACTTTACCATGACAGAGATCTGACAGTCCAGTAGTGATGTCATGGCTGGAACAGGAAGTGGTGTGAATAAAGACCAGGATGAACCCTGGCTGCACAGCAACCTTGTGCTCAGATCTGTCAGTAGGTTGTAACTTCATCTGGGCTGATTGCAGCTCGGTGATTCCTCTCTGACATCACAGTTGGTCACATGTGCAGCAAACTACCTGCAGCTGACATGAAGTGAATGATCTCAGCTGAACTGAGCTGCAGAGAAACATCATGCTGCTGTTCACTGTGAAGCTCTGACTGGAGACAGACAGAAGAACAACATGTGGATCCTGGAATAACGGCAGCTTCCACCTTTAAAGGACCGGAAGAGGAAGAAGTTTCCAAGGAATCATTCAGAACAGTTTCAGCAACGTGTGATTCAGGTGTTCTGATGGAAACAGAGACAGACATGTACAGACTCAACTATCTGTCCAACAGAGACAGTTTCTCTGACAGGAGCAGATTCTTGAGACTGAACTCAACACAGAGTCACTGAAGAACCAGAATCAGGATTTAACCAGAACCCGAATCCAGGATAGAGAGGTTCAGTGAATGTGGTGTTGAAGGTGTGGAGGAGGATCAGTCTGTCAGAGGAGACGCTGTAGAAGGACAGAGTTCCAGCAGGAACGTCCACGTACACTGCTACTCTGTCAGAGACTGGGGAAGAGGAGGAGGAAGTTGTTCTGTTATTGTGCCAGACACGGTACCGACCATCATCAGAACATTCCAGACTCCAGGAATTATTCTTCCGTCTAAACCCATAGTCACCAGAGTTTCCTTTCCTGCTGATTCTTCTGTAACTCACTGATATATAAACATCTCCTCTCCACTGGATCTCCCAGTAACAGCGACCCATCAGAACTTCTCTACACAGCAGCTGATCCCAGAAATCAAACCTGTCTGGATGATTAGGATATGACTGATACGCATCCACAAACATCATCTTCCTGTTGTCATCAGACAGTTTTATGTAGTTGTTTACTGTGTTTGTGTCGATGGTGAGTTGACAGGAATCTGATGGAGGCAACAAACAACCCAGCTTCAGTTATTATTGATCTGTCATTGATCATCGATGGACTCATCAATGAGTGACGTGTCAGTGTGAAGATGGTTGAATGTGTGAATGAAATAAAAACACACTTACACTTCCACGGACCTGGTGTCAGAAATCGTTGTCCAGCAGGCTCCACCCTGAAAGGAGGAAGGGGGTCAGACCAGCACAGTCTCTTTCAGCAAACATGGACATTACATGGCTCTCACACACTGATGAAGGAACAGCCCAACACTTGGACAGATGCACTTGAATGCAGCATCTCTGAAGTCCTCACAGTCCAGCAAAGTTTCAACACATTATTTTCATATGATTTCATCTCTGCTGAATCAACAGCAGGAGGAGACCATGTCATGGATAAGTGAAGGTGCAGCTGTTATTGTGCTGTGATGGGCCTGAAAACCACACTGCTGTGGTTCTGGGATGTTTACTGGGTCAAGAACGGCATCAATCAGCTCTGTTGCAGCACCAGATGAGCTGGAGCAGCTCCATCTGCTCAAAGATCTCTGCTCAAAGTTTCATGGACAACATTCAGACATTATATGGTTTGTAACAAATGGCCAACAGCTGTAAGGAACAGGATGTAAGAGGGGTGTAAAAAACATGTAAATGCAGATGAAAGAGTCACATCTCTTTTGTAATGTATACCTTCCTCTAAGAGGACTAGCATCCACATGTCAGGTGCAGGTATGTGTATTTTACTCTGTGCAATTAATAAAAATTGCCACAACAAAATCCAGAGAGCCACAAAGATGATGTCCACAACCACACCAAGAAGAGTCCAGCACACTGATGTCCTTCTGTCTTCATACCTGAGAGTGTCCAACCTGACAGTGTCCTACCTGAGAGTGTCCAGTCTCCAGCGGGGATCCTCCAGTTTAGACAGAAGCTTCCCTGCTGACTTTCCTGGATGGTTGTAGCTCAGGTCCAGCTCTCTCAGATGGGAGGGGTTGGAGCTCAGAGCTGAGACCAGAGAAGTACTTCCTTCCTCTGAGATCAGACAGCCTGACAGCCTGCAGACACACAACACAACACACATGCAGAGACTCTGAGAGAACTGCTCTGAGACTAAAGATGACTCTGTCCTCGTGTTCACCTGATGATGGCGCTGAAGGAAAAGTCAGAGGATCAGCAGAAACACATCAACAATCTTCAATATCAACCACAGTTGTAACGGTCACTAGTTGAACACTTGGTGGATTCTGACCTGAGAGACTCCAGGTGACAGTGTGGACTCTCCAGTCCAGGACACAGCTTCTTCAGTCCTGAATCCTGCAGGTGGTTGTTACTCAGGTCCAGTTCTGTCAGACTGGAGGACTGAGAGCTGAGAACTGAGGACAGAAGTGGACAGATGTCCTCTGAGAGGTTACAGTCCCTCAACCTGCAGACGAGATTAAAGACAAATGATGAGGTTATTTAGTAAAGTGTTTGTATAACATGTCACGTACAAGACAACCCAAAGGGATTAAAATAAAAAGATTTTAAGAATTGAATAAAAAATGTAAGAATTTAAGAGCAGTAATTAAAGACAGACAGACATAAGTCAATAAAAAGGTTTTCAACTTGACTTAAGGCTATAGAGAGTTTCAGCATCCCTGATGCATTCTGGGAGTTTGTTCCACAGGTGAGGAACAAAAGCTGAACGCTGACTCATCATGTTTGGTTTTAACTCTGGGTGTAGAAAGTAGGCGTCTCCCTGACGACCAGAGGGTTCTGGGTGGTTCATCATAGACCAGGGCTGCGTCCGAAATTGCATACTTCCACCCTATGAGTATGCAAAATGAGTATGCAAGATTTTTTAGTGCGTCCGAAACATTAATTCAATTCAATTCAATTCAATTTTATTTATATAGCGTCTAATACAACAGATGTTGTCTCTAGACGCTTTCCAGAGACCAAGAACATGAACATTAACCCCCGAGGAATTATTACATAAACAATGGCGGGTAAAAACTCCCATAGTGGGAGAAAAGGCTTAAGCCAAACAGTGGCAAGGAAAAATTCCCCTTTAGGAGGGAAGAAACCTGGACCAGGACCTGGATCATAAGGGGGGACCCTCCTGCTGAAGGCCAGACTGGGGGAGTCAGGGACGTCAGCAGAACAGCAGTCATGTGGAAGCAGCAGAGAAGAGAAGAGAAAAAAGGGGGGCCATCACAAGAAACTACAGGAACGATGGACAAAAATGATAGCTATGAGATATTTATAATAAATGGAAAAGGAGAGGAGAAGAAGGGTGAGAGGCACCGCCCAGCGGATCATGTCGGTGCCCCCCTGCAGCATAGGCCTATAGCAGCATATCTATCAACAAGCTATATTTGAGACTAACTATTATAGTCTTGTTCTATAGCTGCAACTATGACTACTGACTCTAACACACTAGAGTTTACACTACCTAGAGATTTACCAACACCAGCTAGAGGTTTACTAAACACTAACTATAGGCTTTACTAAACAGAAAGGTTTTAAGTTTAGTTTTAAAGGTGGAGGTGGTGTCAGCCTCCTTAACCCAGATTGGAAGTTGGTTCCAAAGTAATGGTGCCTGATAGCGGAACGCCCGCCCTCCAAATCTACATTTAGATACTCTAGGAACTACGAGTAAGCCTGCATTCTGGGAGCAGAGAGCTCTGCCAGGAACATAAGGCACTATCAAATCTTGTAAATACTGCGGAGCTAAGCTGTTTTGGGCTTTATATGCAAGTAATAACATTTTAAATTGGATTCTGAATTTTACAGGTAGCCAATGGAGCGACGCTAACACTGGAGATTAGAACATACTCAATAGTATGTACTATCCATACTAATTCTAGAGAAATTTATTAGTGTGGATTGATGGACACTAGCTAAGCAGAAACTTCCCACAATGCAATGAAGCAGCGTTTGGTTGCTAAGTGATACGTATATGTCATAAGTATAATATTAAGTATAATTAAAGCTGCAAGCAACGATGAACGGGCCCTCATACTCACGGCCACCGCCCCCCCCTAAGCATATCAGAAATGACACCACCCACGACTTCCTATGTCAAACCATTCAAAAGTTATTGCAGAAAATCAGAAGTGTTGCATATCGACCAATCAGAAGAAGGGGCAGGGCTAATTCATGCCAATGAAGGTCAAGTACTCAAAACCGAGTCAGATGACACCACCCACGACTCTCTATGTCAAACCATTCAAAAGTTATGCCAGAAAATAGGGACTATCAAATATTGACCAATCAGAAGAAGGGGCGGGGCTAATTCATGCCAATGAAGGTCAAGTACTCAATACCGAGTCCGATGACACCACCCACGAGTCTTTATGTCAAACCATTCAAAAGTTATGGCAGATAAAAGTAGTCTAGGGGGCGCTGTTGAGCCGTTAGGCCACGCCCATTAATGCAAACCATGAAATATCAAATTTATCGCCAGGCCTTGGTGCAAAATTTGGTGAGTTTTGGGGAACTATCAAATATGGACCAATCAGATGAAGGGGGGGCGCGCTTTTTGGCGTCTAGCGTCGCCACGGTAACACTTTTGAAAGCGAAAAGTAATGCACGTCGTCGCAGGATGGAGACGCACATTTTGATGAACAACACACCTGGGTGCACATTACGGTTCGTGCTCTGAAGCGGCTGAAGAAATGGCATAAATTTCACCAAAAGGACGACAAGTAATTCAAAATGTTCAAAATGGCCGACTTCTTGTTCAGTTTCAGCCATGGCGCCAAGAGACTTTTCTTTAAGTTGCGACATGATACAGGTGTGTACCGATTTTCGTGCATGTACGTCAAACCGTATTGTGGGGCTTGAGGCACAAAGTTTTTTCTGTCTGAACCAATCAGATGAAGAGTGGGTGCGTTTTTTGCCTGAGTTAGCCCTGCCCCTTCTTCTGATTGGTTGTCCCTATTTTCTGCTATGACCTTTGAATGGTTTGACATAGAGAGTCGTGGGTGGTGTCATCGAACTCGGTATTGAGTCCTTAAGCTTCATTGGCCTGAATTAGCCCCGCCCCTTCTTCTGATTGGTTGTCCCTATTTTCTGTTATAACTTTTGAATGGTTTGACAGCAAGACTCGTGGGTGGTGTCATCGGACTCTGTATTGAGTCTTTGACCTTCATTTGCCTGAATTAGCCCCGCCCCTTCTTCTGATTGGTTGTCCCTTTTTTCTGCTATAACTTTTGAATGGTTTGACATAGGAAGTCGTGGGTGGTGTCATTTCTGATATGCTTATGGGGTCATGAGTGCGAGGGCCCGTTCATCGCTGCTTGCAGCTTTAATTTTTATATTATATAATTATTATTCTCGCCAGAAATGAATTGCCTTTTTGGAGGCCTTAACCTGCTTGAAAACTCACCAAATTTTGCACACGCTTCCAGAGTTGCAAAAAATTACGTATTTTATGGGCGACAGGCATGGGTCGACAAGAATGGGCTCCTTAGCGCCACCTATTTTATGTTTTTTGAAGAGCCCCACAATATGGTTTGACTTACAGCAATGACCTTTATGTGTCTATTGTATCAGACAAAGTCCTACAAAAAAGTATCTTGGACCCATGCTCTAAGTTACACAGGAAGTCCAGCATTTTGAACAGAAAATGTCATTTTTCATGAATTCTGGTCATTTCCAGGCCTCGTACTTTAACGAACTCCTAGAGATTTTATCCGATTGGCTCACAACTTGGTTTGTACAATCTAGACTCATGGCCGACGCTAAATTGCGAAGCTTTTAAGTTTTTACCCGAGGGCGTGACTGTAGTGATCCGGCGAAGTTTGAGGTCATTTTTAAGGCTCGCCATGAAACATCAATTGGCTATAACTCAGCATTACATTATTTGATGTGGTAGAATTTCAAAAACTTAATGTAGCACAATTGAGAGCAAGGTGAGGTTCGATCATCTGGCCTCATCCATGCAGCCAGGAGAGAGTTTTTAATCAACTTCAGCTGCTGAAACTCAGTATGAGATTCCTGCTTTAAGGCTCTGATCCGACAACTGGCTAAAAGTAAACAGACAACATGCGCGCGCATGAACCCGTGCATGACACGGGGAGAAGGGACTATTTTTTTTATTCTTATTTTTTAAACAACTTTATCCTTATGAACGCAAGTGTTATACAGTCCAACTTTCCTTATTTTATTCAGCACACTTTTTTTTTTCCTCTTCGGCGTGGGTCCCCACGCAGCAATGGGACCGGGGCGGCCGCCCCCTCTGCCCCCCCGCCTGGTCCGCCAACATTAAACCTTGGATTTACTGTAGGTTGTGGTTCATTAGTATGACGATGTGCCACTGAGGCAGTTGATATTCTACAAGACATTACTATTTATGTATAGCTTTAACCTTGACACTACTTATTATATAAAACCTTTATTCTCTTCTATTAAAGTAGTACCATCACAAATACAGAAGTAAAGTTACTTTATAGTCCAACCTGTTTTTTTACATTGTAATAACAGTCTATTTCATATTTTGCTTCAAAATATTTAATGACTGACTCCTGGCCTGAAAAGGTTTCCCAGTCCAACCCTGATTGTTACAGCAATGCACTCGTGGTGTGTGGAAGTGCGTTTTCGGCAAAGAATTGTGTGTATTTCAGCTGGAGTTATTCTCACCCATTTTTTTAAACCCAAAATGGACCCTTATGGAATTCCACATTTTAGAACATCCCGCTGTGACAATGTATCATTAAAAATGACATATTACTCTCTGTTGTGCAAATAGTTTTCAACCCATTGCAAAACCTTATTTTTAAAACCATAATAAGATATTTTTGATAATAAAATTCCATAATTAACTGTGTCAAAACCTTTTGACAAATCTAAGAAAATTCCTAAAGCGTATTCATTTTTCTCGAAACCAGATAAAATCTTTTCTCTAAGATGCAAAAGAGCCATATAGGTGGAAGGATTTTTTCTAAAACCATATTGATGGTCATATAAAATGCTGTTGGCATCGAGATGCTTCAGAATTCTGGTACCAATATATACCTATACCAACTTCTCAAGTATCTTAAAAAAGCAAGGGAGAATTAATATAGGACGATAATTTGAAAATACAGATGGATCATCAGCTTTAAACAATTCAATTCAATTCAATTCAATTTTATTTATATAGCATCTAATACAACAGAGTTGTCTCTAGACGCTTTACAGAGACCCATACCCAGAACATGAACCCCGAGCAGTTATTACATAAACAATGGCAGGTAAAAACTCCCCTAGTGGGAGAAAAACCTTAAGCCAAACAGTGGCAAGGAAAAACTCCCCTTTGGGAGGGAAGAAACCTTGAGCAGGACCAGGCTCATCAGGGGGGACCCTCCTGCCGAGGGCCAGACTGGTGGGTCAGGGACGGCAACGGCACAGCAGGCAGGTGGAAGCAGCAACGGGATGACCGGGGGTGGGGACCGCAGGCCAGCACGCAGCTCCCGAAGCTCCGGCCCAATCAGCAAGTCCCAGGTTGGGGTGCAGGGTCAGGAAAAGACTTGTGCTCCGTAATGCAAGCTACAAGCCACCCACGACCACCTGCAGGACAAAAGAGAGAAAAGGGAGGAGAAGGGGGGGCCAGCAACGGGATGACCAGGGGTGGGGACCGCAGGCCAGCATGCAGCTCCCGAAGCTCCGGCCCAATCAGCAAGTCCCAGGTTGGGGTGCAGGGTCGGGGAAAGACTTGTGCTCCGTAATGCAAGCTACAAGCCACCCACGACCACCTGCAGGTTCCGGTGTCCGGCAAAGGATGCTGCAACATGGACAAAAGAGAGAAAAGGGAGGAGAAGGGGGGGCCAGCACAAGAAACTACAGGAGCGACTCTGACACACTAAAGTTTACACTACCTAGAGATTTACCAACACCAGCTAGAGGTTTACTAAACACTAACTATAGGCTTTACTAAACAGAAATGTTTTAAGTTTAGTTTTAAAGGTGGAGGTGGTGTCAGCCCCCTTAACCCAGATTGGAAGTTGGTTCCATAGTAATGTTGCCTGATAGCAGAACGCCCGCCCTCCAAATCTACATTTAGATACTCTAGGAACTACGAGTAAACCTGCACTCGGAGAACGGAGAGCTCTGACAGGAACATAAGGCACTATCAGGTCTTGCAAATAATGCGGAGCTAAGCCGTTTTGGGCTTTATACGCAAGTAATAAAATTTTTAATTGGATTCTGAATTTTACGGGTAACCAATGGAGCGACGCTAATACTGGAGAGACGTGGTCTCTCCTGCTGATTCCTGTCAGCACTCGTGCTGCTGCATTCTGGATCAGCTGGAGCCTATTCAGCAAATTACTTGGACATCCTGCTAACAACACATTACAGTAATCTAGTCTAGAAGACACAAACGCATGAACTAGTTTTTCTGCATCACTCTGCGAGAGGATTTTCCTAATCTTTGCAATATTACGGAGATGGAAAAAGGCTATTTTACAAACCTGATTGACATATGGTTTAAACGACAAATCCTGATCGAAAATAACACCAAGGTTTCTCACAGTTGCACTGGAAGCCATCGCAACACCATCTAATCCCATCCTAAGATGCTCTGGACCAAGAATGATAACCTCTGTTTTATCTGAATTTAGAAGCAAGAAATTTCTGGACATCCAGTCCTTGATGTCCCTAAGACATGCCTGAAGTTTAACTAACGGTTCTGTTTCATCCGGCTTCATAGACAAGTAGAGCTGCGTATCATCAGCATAACAATGAAAGTGTATGCCGTGATTCTGGATTATACTTCCCAATGGCTGCATGTATAAACTGAACAAGATTGGCCCTAGCACTGAACCCTGCGGAACACCATAACAGACCCTTGACTGTTCTGAAGAAACCTCATGTACATGAACAAACTGGAACCTGTCAGATAGATATGATTTAAACCAACATAGAGCTGTCCCTTTAATCCCAACAACATGCTCTAACCTGTGCAGTAAAATGCCATGATCTATAGTGTCAAAAGCAGCACTGAGGTCCAGTAGAACCAGTATGGAAACTAATCCCTTATCTGAGGCCATAAGGAGGTCATTCGTGACTCGAACCAGTGCTGTCTCTGTGCTATGATGCATTCTGAACCCTGACTGAAAGACTTTAAACAGATCATTTCTATACCAATAGTCACATAACTGGCTTGAAACTGCCTTTTCCAGAATTTTAGATACAAATGGAAGGTTAGAAATTGGTCTATAATTAGCTAAGGTGTCTGGGTCAAGAGAAGGTTTTTTAAGTAAAGGTTTAATTACTGCCACTTTGAAAACCTGTGGTACATATCCTAAACTTAGGGATAGGTTAATTTGGTCCAGTATTGTCGTACCAATAAGAGAAAAAATATGTTTGAATAATCGAGTCGGGATGGGGTCTAACATACATGTGGTTGACTTAGCTCTATTAACGAGAAACAGTGGGATGACCCTGGCAAGTTTTAAATCTTGTGGGATAATACCAGATTCAAGTGACACAGAAAAAATACCCGTTTAAGGAAAACTAATTGTAGGTGCGACTTTTTTGATGAGATAGACTGTAATTTCATCATGGCCAGCAGAAGAAGTTTTAAGGTTTCCTAATAATATCAAGTACCTCTGAAGGCTTTATTGGTTCTAAATTATTTACAGAGGTATAACTTTCATTTATAGAGCTTGGCTGTGTCCGAAATCCCATTCTTCCACCCTAATGAGTATGCAAAATGAGTATGCAAGATTTTTTAGTGCGTCCGAAACATTAGAACGTACTCACTATCGCTATCCATACTCATTCCGGAGAAATGTATTAGTGTGGATTGATGGACACTAGCTAAGCAGAAACTTCCCACAATGCAATGCAGTGGTGTTTGGTTGCTAAGGGATACGTATATGTCATAAGTATAATAATAATAATGACTTGGATTTATATAGCGCCCTTCTAGGCACCCAGAGCGCTTTACAGAGATCATTATTCATCCATACACATTCTCTCTGGTGGTGGTAAGCTACGTTTGTAGCCACAGCTGCCCTGGGGCAGACTGACGGAAGCGTGGCTGCAATATCGCGCCTAACGGCCCCTCCGACCACCACCAACATTCATACACATTCACACGAGGCAAGGTGGGTAAGGTGTCTTGCCCAAGGACACAGCACACTGGGACAGAGCGGGATTCGAACCGCCGACCTTCCAATCATTGGACGACCCGCTCTACCACCTGAGCTACTGCCGCCCCGATATATATATATAGATATATAATATTAAGGATAATAATATTATTATATAATATTAATATTATAATATTCGTATATAATAATATTATATAATGTCATCTTGTTTGGGCCAGATTAAAACGGGAAATAGCGGAGCAGTGCTTCTACTGCTGCTGTTACCATGGTAACAGCTGCTACTGCTGCTGTGACACGTGACTTCCTCCCAATGGCAGGAAGTGACGTGTGCGCTCTTAATAGTACGTCCGAATTAATGCACACTACTGATATTTAAAAGGTTCAAATTCAAAGGTGTGCCAAACTTAAGTATACTTTTTAGTATATACTGTTTAGTTTGGCATTTCGGACGCACCGCTTGTTTTTCAGATTTTTTTTCGGAAAGCGGATTTCCTAAATTCTATAGTAAACCATGGTTTGTTAAGGTTTTCAGAGCTTCCTTTATCTTTAGAAATAAGATAAAGGTTGTGTTTAGAATTGCACTGTGTGGCACGAAGCTTTCATCCATCCAGTAAAAACGTTTTACTACCTCCTCTCGAAACACTGACTTTGCAAATATTGCAAGTTGCAGTCGCATATGCTGGCTGAGGTAATGTGAAAAAATTCCATATCGCAGATCCTTAACCTCGCTCCATTTTGAAAAGTGTAGAATTCCGCACGGCGTGCTGACATTACGTTACTAGCGCGTGACGACACTCACAGAGCCTGTGATTGGCCCATTGTTACCAATACCCGATCTAGAGTTTTTTTCAATATTGATGCCAATACAGATACCAAATATCGGATCGTTTATTTTTCCATATGAAATCCACATTTATTCTATTCATTTCCTTTATAATCCTAGGTGGGATTGCAAGAGGGTATGCTGGATAGATTAACCTGGATAATGATTCAATTTTGGTTAACAATGTTCTACCAAACAACGTTAAGCCCCTATTTAAGCCAGTTATTTAATTTTTTTTTTACATTTATCGTATTTTGAATATTCTCTTTTTGGGGGGAACTGGAGGGAGGGCGGTGGCCATGAGTGCGAGGGCCCGATCAACGCTGCTTGCAGCTTTAATTCATTTTTTTATTGGATTATAGTCTTTAGGTGAGATGCTTATATAGATTTGGTGTCATCTGCATAGTCATGGTCGCACATTTTGTTCTTTTTCATAATTTGAGCAAGTGAGAGCATGTAAATGAGCATGTAAATATTAAACAACAGGGACCCCAGAATTTAACCTTGAGGAACTCCACATGTTATTTGTGTAAGCTCTGATTTGTAGTTACCTAAAGACACAAAATATTCTTTGTCTTTTAGATAGGACTGAAACTAGGTTGGTGCTGTGCTAGAAAGTCTCCCCCAGTTCTTCAACCGGTCTATCAAGATGTTCTTGTTGATTGTGTTGAAAGCAGCACTGAGATGCAGTAAGACTAAGACTGAAATGTCGCCAGTATTGGAGTGGATATCATTAAGGACCTTTACTAGAGCTGTCTCAGTGCTGTGATGTTGCCGGAAACCTGACTGGAACACATCCACATGGTTATTTAGTGTCAGAACATTGTACGTTTTTTTGAAAAAAAAAAATTAAATTCAGGATATCGACATGATTACAAGACAGGCCACGCCACAGCTATGACACTTGCTCAAATGACAGATGATTGGCTGCTTAAAATGGATAAAAAAAAAAAATTGGTATTGTATTGTTGGATATGAGGGCAGCATTTGATGTTCTTGACCATAATGTGTTATTGAATAAGTTAAGCTGCTATGGTTTTGAATCAGCTACAATTGTATGTGGTAAGAGTTATTTGTCTGATGGGAAAAGCACTGTTTCCTTTAATGGTAGTGATTCCAAGCTGAGAGCCGTGAGCTGTGGGAGTCCCAAGGGAGGTCTTTGGGTCCGCTTCTATTTTCAATATTCATCAATGATTTATTGTTTATTCTAAATCATGCCACCATTGCAATGTATGCTGACAATTCGATAGTTTATACATCGGCAAATGTGCCTGTTGATTTAACTGAGATTTAAAGGGTGAATTAAAATTAACATAAGAATGGATAAGAAACAAATGAGTTCTGAATAAGTCTAAGAGAAAGCATACTGTTTTAGGTTAAAAACATTTAAGAAATGACCCTGTGCTATGCTTAACTACGGGTGATGTAGTGATAGAGCAAGTAACAGAAGTGAAGGTATTAGGGGATGTTGTAGAGTCAAATGTCCTGGAATAGACAAGTTGACCAAATAGTGCAGAGAATGGGTAGAGGTATAGCTGGGATTAAACACTGCAGGAAGTTTCTGCCTAATGATTTGATTAAACAGGTGATGTACGCATCGGTCTTGTCAAATTTAGATTATTGCTCTGTGATTTGGTCCAGTACAACCAAACGTAACCTGGCCAGGCTGCAGGTAGCTCAGAACCAACCTGATCTCACATAAATCCGTGAAATGCCCACGACCTCTCACCACTATTTTCCGTGGCACCAACACGGAAATGGTATAATTCCGTGTGAGCACCACGGATATTGTACTAAAATCAATGGAATCCGTTGTCGTGATATATACACGGATAATTACATTATTATGTATATATTATTCTTTATTATAGTGGCTAAGTTATGAGTTTCTGACACGCAAATTACTGTTTGTTACTGTCAGTTTGTAAAAGCATGTTTTTAATGCCGTTTTGATGATTTTTAACAGTATTTTGACAGCAAGTCTTTAACAGTGTTTTCTAGTATTTAACGTAAATTCGAGTATTTAACCATGTTTTTTGCTGTCGCCATGACGACGGAGTAAGTGATGTGAAATTATTATTTTTAGCAAAAACCACAAGCGTTTCCTACTTCTAACCAATCATAAGTGGTGCATTAACCTAACCAGACCTTAACCAGAGCGTTGTCCAGCCACAAAATATAATTTTGAATTGCTTTTGAACCAGGAAGTGGAGACAGGCGATATTTAAATTCATTGTTTTAACCTTCTCCCATTCCGTCAACCACAGGGAATTCCCTGGGCATCCCCTCTACGTCATAGAGTGACGAGCGGAGATCCTGATCACGTGACGAGTGCCCCGATCGCGGATGTGTTTTTTTAATATTTGTTTTTATTTATAAACTTTATTTAAAGGAGCTGTATGTAAGAGCAATAATAAAACGAATCATAAAATGACCCCGATATGTCAACAGACATTTAAAAATCATGTTCATTTCAAATACTTATGTCACTGACAACAGCACTCAAGCCAGGATATTCCAGTTTAAAAAGAGGAGTTGCAGCCCTCAACTGATGTTTATGTTGTCATTTTTTGTTTTGACCTGAAGCTCCACCCTCCACCTATCTCCCAATCACCAAGTCAGTATTGTTTCTGAAGCTCCACCCTCCACCTATCTCCCAATCACCAAGTCAGTATTGTTTCTGAAGCTCCACCCTCCACCTATCTCCCAATCACCAAGTCAGTATTGTTTCTGAAGCTCCACCCTCCACCTATCTCCCAATCACCAAGTCAGTATTGTTTCGGCATCCGGGTTGCCAGCTCGGCTCTAATTATGGCAGCCATGGCAGCCTACGTTCCTGCTGCATTCTGCAGCCTACCTGGCAACCTCTGGTCGGGGGGAGGAGGGGGAGGGTACACGCCGCTCAACAATATTTTGAAAGTGACTGCAGTACCAGTTTTGGACATTTCTTACGGCTCCTTTAACATTTTAATTCATGGATCGCAGATGTGCGGTCATTGATTACTGTTGCTATGGACGTGGAAATAAACCGTAAAATATATTGTGCTTTTGAACAGTAAATATTAAAATAAACCGTACACAGGTACATTTACAACTTACATTGAATCACTGTGAATACATCAGTCAGTTACATGATGTTAAATAAAGTATCCTGAATAAACAAACATATTTACAATTCCTTAACATACATCATCTCTATAAAATGTAGTTACTATTTCAGATGCACTACATAATAGATATATTCAATTGATATATGCTTTTTTAAACGTTTTTATACGTTAGCGTTAACCAAACCAATGTGACTACAAATATGGCGCTGATTAGCATAAAGCTGTATAGCACTCTAGGGAAATGTAGTTCTTAGCTAATATTGTAATATTGTTTTTTCACAAAAATGGAGATTGTTAATACTAAAATAAGAGTGTACATAGTAGTTTAAGGGCATGATACACACATTTGTGTAAATATATTTTAAATATATAATTGTAAAATGTGTGAAAATTAATTTTAACCATGTTTTCAGAACAAAGCAGCTGGCTGAGTCATTCAGCAACTTTATCAGACCAGTGGAAGTAATGAATCCCCATCCATCCTGGTGAAGTGGAGAATGTAGGAGGCAATATTCATTGAGTTTAATCAATAAAGTAGTTATGCCTAAATCACCAGAAATAGTCTACAGAAGATTATAATTGTTTTCACACACACAATAATTGGTCAAGGCGAACACCAGCAGGTCATTTTCTGTTGCCTCCATGTAAAAGTCACTTAAAACAGAAGTCAATGAATCACAGAGCAATGGTGGTGTGGAGTGAATTACCAGAACTTTGGACTTTAGATAATATAATAAGCTTTAACAAGAAGCTCAAGTTATTTTTGTTTATTCTGGAAAATCAAATGGAGTGTTAAGAATTGAGCTATTATTCTGTTTATTGTTTTGACACTGTTTCCTTTTCCTCTATTTGTTTTGTGTTTGTGTGTGTAGTTTTGCTGAAGGGGGTGTTAAAATGTGAACAGCACATGATTGTTTGTTCTATCTCACACTGTCCAGAAAGTTGTTGTGTTGTTGAAAAGTGGAATATATTTTTTATTCGTATTAAATTGAGCTCTTGATTTGATTTTTCTTAATATTTTGTTTGAGAGTGTGATGAGAAAATGTAAATTATGACTTTAAAAAGAGGAAATGTAGAGTCATAATGCCATTGTGCTGATTATAATGTTTTTTTTTTTACTTTTAGCAGGTTCCTAGTGTCTGAGTTGTGAGCATGTATGTTTACATATTTTAATTAATGATAATGTTGTAATTCAGCTGATGATTCTGATGAAACCCCAGAGAAACTGCTGTGAAAGGTCAGCAGCTAACGGGGATCTAACAAAACAACCAAACAAACAGTTGTAATGGTCACCAGTTGAACACGTGGTGGATTCTGACCTGAGAGACTCCAGGTGACAGTGTGGACTCTCCAGTCCAGGACACAGCTGCTCCAGTCCTGAATCCTGCAGGTCGTTGTTACTCAGGTCCAGTTCTGTCAGACTGGAGGACTGAGAGCTGAGAACTGAGGACAGATCTGCACAGATGTTCTCTGAGAGGTTACAGTCACTCAGTCTGCAGAGGAGATTAAAGAGAGATCATGAGGTTATTTAAAAGTTGATGGTCATTTAACAAATAAATAAATTATATAATATCAGTGAATACTGATTATTTCAACTAATAATCAATAAGTATTGATCATAGTGATCACTGCATTTCTCTCCTCTACATGTAAAGTTTCCTGAGATGAATCATTGAGGATAACTGGTCCCAGATGAACATGAACTTAATTGAACAGTGAATTTAACTGGTTTCCTCCAAGAAAACATGTGATTGTAACTAAAACAGATGTGTCCATGTTTGTCCTTACACAACTTTCTTGGAGGCTTGGACCACTGGCAGCAGCCTCCGTAGAACCTCCTCTGATGCTGAGAACTTCTTCAGGTCAAACTCCTCCAGATCTTCGTCTGATGACAGTAAGATGAAGACCAGAGCCGACCACTGAGCAGGAGACAGTTTATCTGTGGAGAGACGTCCAGACCTCAGGGACTGTTGGAGCTCCTCCACCAGAGACCGATCGTTCAGTTCATTCAGACAGTGGAACAGGTTGATGCTTCTCTCTGCAGACAGATCCTCACTGAACTTCTTCTTGATGTATTTAACTGTATCCTGATTGTTCTGTGAACTTCTTTGTTTTAGTTCAAACAGACCTCGTAGGAGAGTCTGATTGGTCTCCAGTTTGAGACCCAGGAGGAAGCGCAGGAACAAGTCCAGATGTCCGTTTGGACTCTGTAAGGCCTTGTCCACAGCACTCTGATAGAGGTCAGTCTCTGCTCTTATTTTAAACCACCAGGAAGTATTCTTTTGTTCCTCCAGCAGGTTGACTCCAGACTTGATGAAGGTCCGATGGACATGAAGAGCAGCCAGAAACTCCTGGACACTCAGATGGATGAAGCAGAAGACCTGGTCCTGGTACAGGCCTCTCTCCTCTCTAAAGATCTGGGTAAACACTCCTGAGTACACTGAAGCCTCTCTGACATCGATGCCACACTCTCTAAGGTCTGATTCATAGAAGATCAGGTTTCCTTTCTGCAGCTGCTCAAAAGCCAGTTTTCCCAGAGACTCCACCATCTTCCTGCTCTCTGGACTCCAGTGTGGATCCGTCCCAGCTCCTCCATCATACTTCACCTTCTTCAATTTGGCCTGGACCACCAGGAAGTGGATGTACATCTCAGTCAGGGTCTTGGGCAGCTCCCCTCCCTCTCTGGTTTTGAGGACGTTCTCCAGGACCGTAGCAGTGATCCAGCAGAAGACTGGGATGTGGCACATGATGTGGAGGCTCCGTGATGTCTTGATGTGGGAGATGATCCCGCTGGTATGCTCCTCATCTCTGAACCTCTTCCTGAAGTATTCCTCCTTCTGTGGGTTAGTGAACCCTCTGACCTCTGTCACCATGGAGACACACTCAGGAGGGATCTGATTGGCTGCTGCGGGTCGTGTGGTGATCCAGAGACGAGCAGAAGGAAGCAGGTTCCCCCTGATGAGGTTGGTCAGCAGCACATCCACTGAGGTGGCCTCTGTAACATCAGTCAGGACCTCATTGTTGTGGAAGTCCAGAGGAAGTCGACTCTCATCCAGACCGTCAAAGATGAACACGACCTGGAACTCTTCAAGGTTGCAGATTTCTCTGATTTCACTGAAGAAGTGATGAACAAGTTCCACCAAGCTGAACCATCTCTTTTTCAGCAAATTCAGCTCTCTGAAGGTGAATGGAAGCAGGAACTGGATGTCCTGGTTGGTTCTGCCTTCAGCCCAGTCCAGACTGAACTTCTGTGTTAGGACTGTTTTCCCGATGCCGGCCACTCCCTTCGTCATCACTGTTCTGATTGGTTCATCTCTTCCAGGTGGGAGTTTAAAGATGTCTTCCTGTCTGATGGCTGTTTCTGCTCTGTCTGGTTTCCTGGATGCTGCTTCAATCTGTCTGACTTCATGTTCATTGTTGACCTCTCCGGTTCCTCCCTCTGTGATGTAGAGTTCTGTGTAGATCTGCTTCAGAAGGGTTTGGTTTCCTGCTTTAACAATCCCTTCAGACACACACTGGCACTTCTTCTTCAGCTTAGACTGTAGCCGCTTTTTACAAACTGCAGCAGAAACATCTGAATACACATGAAAAAAACAATTAGTGTTTTATAAAATTCAACTTAATTCTCCTAAAGAATCAGGATGTAAACCGACACTGATCGACTCTAACGTTACGATGAGCTGTACAATACTGAGTAGAATCACTTTTCCCACCAAGAGATTTTGAGATTCATCGAATGTAAAGTGCATTATAAGTTAAATTCATTATTAAACATGTTTATTGAGGTCCACTGCTGTCCTGTACAGGGAGGGTGCTACTGTAGGGGGGTGGTGGGACCATGTGGGAACAACTGGCCTGCAGAAATATTTAGCTGGGTGTCAACGGTCAAAATAACCTTCATGTGGATCAAGAATGCAGATTTGATTCCAGCAGAACATTGTTGGAACAAGAAGAGCAGTACTTCATCTGTCAGTGGGTTTAATGTTGTGGCTGATCTGTGAATGTTGTTCGTCTCCTGAGGCATTCTGGGACATTTATCCAGCAGCTTAAATGTTCAGAGAAATCCTCTTACTGCTCTGCAGATGCTCAGCCAGCTCCTCCTGCTTCATTCTCCTCAGGAAGTTCACTGTGATCTTCACAAACGCCTCTCTGCTGCTGCTCTTCTGCTCTTCATCCTCACCCTCCAACAGATGCTCTAGGGATTCTGGGTAATCTGGACTCAGAACCCTCTGGATCTTCTGCAGCTCGTTCTTCACAAACATGACAATGTTGTCCTCCAGCAGCTGGAACAGAAGACCTCATGAATGACACAACCAGACTGAAACCACGGAGACAAACATCAGGTCCATGACGGACAGACTGACAGTCCACTGGTCTCCAGAGACCAGCATGGAGACAAACATCAGGTCCATGTTGGACAGACTGACAGTCCACTGGTCTCCAGAGACCAGCATGGAGACAAACATCAGACCCATGTTGGACAGACTGACAGTCCACTGGTCTCCAGAGACCAGCACGGAGACAAACATCAGGTCCATGATGGACAGACTGACAGTCCACTGGTCTCCAGAGACCAGCATGGAGACAAACACCAACAGAACAGATGGAGAAGCAGTTGTTGTTCATGTACAGACCTGAAAGATGGAGTCCAGCTGGGTCTGATGCTGCTGGACAGACGGACCACTGGGGGACTCTGAGATCTGCTGGTCCACTCTGTGGAGGAACCAGGAAGAATTAGCTCACATCATGTCTGTCCTCACAGAGACAAACACCAGCTGAAGGTCCATGAAGTCCTGTTTGGATGAGGACAGTCCATCAGAGAACTGGTGGTGCTAAAGGTTTACTAGTCGTGCTGATCCACCGAGACGTACCCATGACCTCAGTGAGAGCTCTGCTCATTCACACATTCACAAGATCCAGTTCTGCTCCAAGAAAAGTTATGAGATCAAAAAGACGGACAACTGATGGAGACATGAAGCAGCTGAGGAACTCTGGACCATCATCAGGATCAGTAAGAGGAACTCTGGATCATCATCAGGATCAGTAAGAGGAACTCTGGACCATCATCAGGATCAGTAAGAGGAACTCTGGATCATCATCAGGATCAGTAATCAGAATCAGAATCAGAATCAGAATCAGAATCAGCTTTATTGGCCAGGTTCGAACATTGTCAAACAAGGAATTTGACTCCGGTATTATCGCTCTATGGTATTAAAGGTAAACAAAAAAACAAATGAACAATAGACAGATGTGGAATTTCTATGTACAGTATAAACATTTTAAACATTTTAAAGGTGCAGCAGTTTGAGGTAGTGAGAATAAGTATGACCTGTTTACATTTTCAGCAGACAGGAATTATGCAAAAAATACAAGATGAAAAATTAAAAATTGTACAAAAGAAATACAAAGTGAGAGGTGCAGCAGAGTGAGGCAACATGAATATTAAAGAGGGTGCTAGATGATTTATTTATATATTGATGATTTATTTACCGTATTTTCGCGACCATAAGGCGCACATACATTTTTTTTTTTTTTTTTTAAATGTGCCGGGCGCCTTATGAAACGGTGCGCCGTGTCTATTACCTGAATTACGGTAATGTAAGGCCGGCCACCATGAGAACGGTAAAAAGAGAAGGGGGCGGGTGAAGCCCCCGTGAGTTGCGACGTGAATGAGACTCCACTAAGCTGTTTAATGTGTAAACAGAAGATGAAGACTTTTAAGGATTTGCTTGATGTGTAAAGTGAAATAAAATACAATCAAACTAAGTTTTGCTCCCGCTCTATTTAAATAAGCACACTTGTGTGTGTGTTCTGCAGCGCGTGTGTGTTTTGCATGTCGGGAACCGAGGATGCAACAGCCGTGGGGTTGCGGGTCCGATCGCCGCATCCCCGGGGCAGATCCGGCTGAAATGGCGGTGCTTCTTCCCCGGGAGCCCCTGCTACCAGTCCATGTGGGTTCCTCCGGTCCCGGCCGGTCGGAACCGTCCACATTCCCCGGTTAAAGCCGCAGTGATGCGCGCTGCTCCAGCCCGACTTCTTGGTTCCCAAACGGTCCGATCGAATTTGCCTGGTTCCCGGCCGCTTTGGGAGAAGAGATTTCTGGGGTACGTCTCAGGTCGGATCAGCTTCACCCTCCGAGATTTTCAGCGAAATCTGTCGGTTACAAACCCGGTACCGGATCCCACATGTGCGTGTGTGTGTTTTCGCGGCGCGAAACACACACATTCTCATTTATGTGGTGCTTGCCTGCCACGCTGATGGACAGAAACTGTATGGGGATTTTTAAAAGAAAAACTGCATAAGACGTTTCCAGCCGGAGTCATTATAAGGGCAAATGAAAAGGGGTGGCTGGATGAAGGGATGATGATCAAGTGGCTGAGACAGGTCTGGAAATTCGACGCAGGACCAGGGACGCGGGACGCGGGACCAGCGCGGGGGAGCGGAGCGGGACCCGGGACCCGGGACCGCCGCGGTCGGGATCCGCAGCACAACGGGGTATGAAAAGTTTATTTACTCTTGTGCTTGCCTGCCACACTGATGGACAGAAACTGCCGGCTATGGTGATTTTTAAAAGAAAAGCGTTGCCTAAACAGACTTTTCCAGCCAGAGTGAAATGAAAAGGGCTGGTGGCTGAGACAGGTTTATGTGCGGCAACCCGGTGTTTTTTTTTAATTCTTTAATGCAGAAACAGAAGATGAACCTTTGAAGGGTTTGATTGATGGGAAAAGTGAAATAAAATATCAAACTAAGTTTTGCTTCCACTCTATTTTTAAATAGGCACTCTTGTGTGTGTGTTCTGCAGCGCGTGTGTGTTTTGCAGCGCACGTGTGTGCAGCTCCGTCTCTGTAGACGGCGCCTTTTGGGTCGGTGCGCCGTATGTGTGTTTTAAAACCAAAAATGACACACAAAACTGAGGGTGCGCCTTTTCACACGGTGCGCCGTATGGTCGTGAAAATACGGTATATATTGCACGTGTTTGGTTACTTGCTCTGAGACTGTTATTTGTGAGAGTTCATCAGAGCAACCGCTTGCGGGAAGAAACTGTCTTTGTGTCTGGAGGTTCTGACGCACAGAGCTCTGTAGCGCCGTCCAGAGGGGAGGAGTTGGAACAGGCGGTGACCCGGGTGTGAGGGGTCAGCAGAGATTCGACCTGACCTGCCCGTTTCCTGGTCCTGGACCGGTACAGGTCGTCGATAGATGGGAGGTTAGTCCCAGCTATCCTCTCTGCAGACCTGATTGTCCGTTGCAGTCTGTGCCTGTCCAGTTTGGTGATCCAAACCAGACAGTGATGGAAGAGCAGAGAACAGACTGGATTATTGCAGTGTAAAAGGTGATCAGCAGCTGCTGTGGCAGGTTAAACTTCCTGAGCTGCCGCAGGAAGTACAACCTCTGCTGAGCCTTCTTTCTGACGGAGTTAATGTGGGTGGACCACTTCAGGTCCCGGGAGATGGTGGACCCCAGGAACCTGAAGGAGTCTGTGGAGGAGACGGTGCTGTTGAGGATGGTGAGGGGGGGGAGTGGCGGTGGGTTTGTCCTGAAGTCCACTGTCAACTCCACAGTCTTGAGCGGGTTCAGTTCCAGGTGGTTCCGACTGAACCAGTGGACCAGCTGTTCCACCTCCCTTCTGTACGCGGACTCGTCACCTTCCCGGATCAGGCCGATGACGGTGGTGTCGTCCGCGTACTTCAGGAGCTTCACAGACGAGTCCCCTGAGGTGCAGTCGTTGGTGTATAGGGAGAAGAGCAGTGGCGAGAGGACGCACCCCTGGGGGGCGCCAGTGCTGATGGTGCGGGTGCTGGATGTGATGCTCCCCAGCCTCACCTGCTGCCTCCTGTCACTCAGGAAGCTGGTAATCCACTGACAGGTGGTAAGAGGAACTCTGGTCCATCATCAGGATCAGTAAGAGGAACTCTGGATCATCATCAGGATCAGTAAGAGGAACTCTGGACCATCATCAGGATCAGTAAGAGGAACTCTGGATCATCATCAGGATCAGTAAGAGGAACTCTGGACCATCACCAGGATCAGTAAGAGGAACTCTGGACCATCATCAGGATCAGTAAGAGCAACTCTGGACCATCATCAGGTTCAGTCCTCTGGAAGGTAAGACCTCCAGATGTGTCAACCAGAGGAAAAAGCTCCTGACAGGAGATGAAGATCTATGAGGAGGAAGCTCAGATCACCATCAGGTGATGGAGGACCACAGGGGTCCAGGACTACATGATCTACTCAGGAAGAAACATGTGGACATTTCCTAACATGAGAACTGATTTAAATACATTTAATGTGTTTAAATACATCTCACCTCTCTGAAGAAGAATGTTGGTCTCCTTTAAAGTTAATAAACCCGTCCTTTGAGTGGTCGCTCTTCAAGGACAAACAGCTGGGTTCATGTTCAAGAGATTCTGCTTTATGATGGACCCTGATAGAAGACAAAAGTTCTAAATATACATATTCTATTTATATGAAAAAGAAATGATACAGATACAAATATTTAGTCTATTAAAAAAGTATTAAACATAAATCCTTGGCAGCGTTTGGATACACTCACCTCTTTACAGCAGAACCTTGGTCTCCTTTAAAGTCAATTATCAAGTGTTTTGACTGGTCGCTCTTAAAGGACACACAGCTGGGTCCAGGTCCAGGTCCAGGTCCAGGTCCAGGTCCGGGTCCAGGTCCAGGTCCAGGTCCAGGTCCAGGTCCAGGTTGATTCCTGTAATAATGGTGTTTGGTGATGTGAGTCTTTAGCTCTGACATGCAGAAGAGTCAGGGACAGTTAGAGATGCTCGTCTCACCTCTGAGCTTTGCTCCGACTCTCATGTTCCCCACACAGAGAGGTTTTAGAGGGAGGAACTCCCTCCTCTCTGTCCTCACACTGGTCCATTCTGCTGAATTCACGTCCACATCAGCTCACACACACACCTTCATCTGCAGAGGAAACACACATCAGCTCACACACACACCTTCATCTGCAGAGGAAACACACATCACTGGTGTTGTACACATACCAACTGATCCTGCTCTGGTTTGTTCCTCTCTTTTTTTTTTGCTTCTACTGAGCGGTAGAGGTCACTTGGCACCATTTTTCCTTTTCTTTCTTTTTTCTTCAAAAAAACCAGGACTAACATGCTCTAACTAGCAGGAACAAGTGTGAAACAACAATGATGTGATTCTGTGAACACAGTTTTTACTGCAGAAACTTGAAAATCTTGTTACTGTAAATGTGAGGAGGCTCAGAGATTGATATGCAGAGACAATGTGCAAATATAAGGAGAGATTAAAGCTGCAAGCAGCGATGAACTGGCCCTCGCACCCTTGTGCACGTTCAGGCTGCAGTGGGAGCTTGTATGACTTGCATGTAGATTCTTCAGGCCTGGACATTTAGCGGATGAAACCACCCACGACTCTCTATATAAAACCATTCAAACGTTATGGCAGAAAGTAGGAACTATCAGATATCGACCAATCAGTTGAAGGGGCGGGGCTAATTTACTGCAATTATGTTCAAGGACTCAAAACCATGTCCGATGACACCACCCACAAGTCTTTATGTCAAAGCATTCAAAAGTTATTGCAGAAAATCGGAACTATCACATATCGACCAATCAGAAAAATAGGCGCGGCTAATTTGCACCAATTAAGGTGAAGGAGTCAAAACCGAGTCAGATGACACCACCCACAAGTCTTTATGTCAAACCATTCAAAGGTTATGGCAGAAAGTAGGAACTATCAAATATGGACCAACCAGATGAAGTGGGGGCGCGCTTTTTGGCATCTAGCGTTGCCACGGTAACAATTTTGACTTGAAGTAATGCGCGTTGTCGCAGGATGGAGACGCACATTTTGATGTATAACACACCTGGGTGCACGTTACGGTTCGGGCTGTATTAACTGCCGAAGGAATGGCATAAATTGCGCCAAAATTACACAATTAATTGAACATGGCCGACTTCCTGTTCGGTTTCGGCCATGGCGCCAAGAGACTTTTCTTTAAGTTGTGACATGATACAGGTGTGTAACGATTTTCGTGCATGTACGTCAAACCGTATTGTGGGGCTTGAGGCACAAAGTTTTCTAGGGGGCGCTGTTGAGCCGTTAGGCCACGCCCATTAATGCAAACCATTAAATATCACATTTTTCGCCAGGCCTGGCTTGCGTGCAAACTTTGGTGATTTTTGGGGCACGTTTAGGGGGAAAAAAGGCCCTCCTTTCGTCAGAAGGATAAAGAATAAAAATTCCTACAGATACAATAGGGCCTTCGCACTGTAAGTGCTCGGGCCCTAATAAACATGATGTATCCAGTGCAAACAAGCAATATGTGAGATGAGGTGTGATGATTGACAGAGTTCAGAGTCCAGAGTGCTGGGTAAGGGGGCGTTTGCTTGTCTCTGATCTGTGCAGCTTTGCTGCCTCAGGAGCTTTGGACTATAACGTTTTTTGCACGCAGCAAACCGATGACGGAAAGGAAAGGTCTTAACGCAAAGTTCTTCTTTTGTATGTTTACTTCACAAACTGAAAAGTCATACAAAATACAGAAGCAAATCCTTAACTTTTATAAATAAAATAAAGTATGCTGGTCTAAAGACTGTGTAGCTCAAAGGTTCAGTGACTTGTAAACTTTCACTGAGTTACCGTCTATTTATTCTACATACAGCAGCCAATAGAAATGCAGTATTCTGCTTTTTGTATAGTCACTGGTTAGAACAAATATAAAACCAAAGTGTTACAAAAGGTATTAATCAACTTAAACATAAATCACATTTATGTAAAATGGCTACAACAGATCAAAAATAAATCCGTTAAAAATATCGTCATCTAACAATCATGTAGATTTGTCTTCAGACACAAGAATGATCAAAGTCTGCAGTGAAAACCTTCTCCAACCATGACGGAGCAGAAACAAACTCCTTAGGACAAAGTTCAAACTTACAGTTTCTTCAAACAGTCCAAAGAGTTGAAGATGAAGATTCTGCAGTCTGAACAAAACCCACTGAGACGCAACTGAACTGATCCTGGAATGAGTCAGAGCTGCACCTGTGGAGGAGGAGGAGGAAGAGGAGGAGGAGGAAGAGGAGGAGGAGGAGGAGGAGGAGGAGGAGGAGGAGGAAGAGGAGGAGGAGGAAGAGGAGGAGGAGGAGGAGGAAGAGGAGGAGGAAGAGGAGGAGGAGGAAGAGGAGGAGGGACAGATATGAGGAGAATGGACAGGTAGGAGGAGGAAGAGTCTCATAAATAATCTGGCTGAACTTAAAAAATGAAGGTGACAATTTAGATTGAAGTGTTGTGCAACAAAGGGTGTGCTGGTTCAGTTATCAAAGAGTTATTAATGATTGTCGAAGGACAATCCTTAATAATGAAGTAGATTATTTCTCAAATTTAATTATCAAAATGAATTAATCAAAATGAGGCACCACCTGATGTAATCAGGAAAATGAAAACTAAACAGCAAAATCAGTCTCAGAGTAAGTTATTCTTTAGAATAACCGTGAAGGGAGGAGTTCGAACACGGACCTTTGCAACCAGCAGTTGTGACAAATATGTATAAAATAAACACAAACAACTGCGTGCGTGCGTGCGTGCGTGCGTGCGTGCGTGCGTGCGTGCGTGCGTGCGTGCGTGCGTGAGTGCGTGCGTGCGTGCGTGCGTGCGTGCGTGCGTGCGTGCGTGCGTGAGTGCGTGCGTGCGTGCGTGCGTGCGTGCGTGCGTGCGTGCGTGCGTGCGTGCGTGCGTGTGTGTGTGTCTCACGTCACGTCATGTGGACATATAGCCAAGATGGCGGACCACGTCACATCACGGGAACCAAAGGGAAAATGGCGGACAACGTTACTTAGACCAAAAGTAAAATGGCGAAACAACGCCACGTGAGCCTAACAAAATGGGGGACCCTTCACAACCAAACAAAATGGCGAGATAACGTCACGTGGATCTACCGTACATGTGATGGGCTGAGACAAAGGAAAAGATGGCTGACCAAGTCACGTGGTGACTGGGTCGCGCGCTGTTTAACTACAGGGAAGGTTTCTCTACCCCGGTCTCTCTATCCTCCCATGCAGCAGGACCTCTGCCACCTGGTCAAAAACAATCATCTAAAAGTGTCTGTAATGTGAGGTTTCATCAGTGTTTCAGAGTAAACCAGTTTTCTGTCTGGACTCTTCTGGACACCCAGACAGTTGAAGGACAACATGTCTTCTGTGTAACAGGCAGAGATTCTGTCCACTATACTAACGATGACTTCTGCAGTTTAAACCTGAAACTTTGAAAGCCCTAATAAATACACATACTTTGATCTACTTCGAAATCATGTTTAGTTTGCCATCTTGATTAGATTTGTGTTGAGGGGATAAGCTCTGCGACCAACACTCAGACTCCAACGCTGGGGGAGCTAAATAACAGGCTGGCAGTGGTTTTTGAACTCATTGGCAAGATGGAAAAGACCTTGGAGAAGTTGGAAGCTCGGCTTGGTGGGAATTGACCACAAATTGGTCTGTTTGGAGTCGCCATTGATGAACCAGAGACTTAAGGCAGATGGAAAATTACTGGAACCTGCCCGTTTTTCAATACAATTGTTGATTCTACAATCTGACCTTGACAGAGCAGCTTGGCCGGCTGCTCCAGTCACAATATCCCTGGAAGAATAAAAACAAGATGCTCTGCCCCCACTTTTTGCAGGATATGAAAAGAACATGCTCAGAGAGCATCCAAGTTCACTAAGAGAAGGAGTACTTTTGACAAAGTACTTGTGTGAAAAATACTGCCAGAACCAGCAGTGAGAGATATGTGATCTTTCAGGCATCTCAAGACATTTGAGTTTAGAGGCTTTGCTGGGATTTAAACCCAGGATCTCCTGTTTACTAGACAGGCACTTTGACCAACTAAGCTACAGGCCCTCCATGTTATAGCTCTGAAGCAGCCTCATGCCACCTCACTGTGCTATGTTTAGAGAACTAACATCTGCAACTTCTGTGTACAGAGCAGAATGGATCAGCAACAGTTCCTTTATACAAGAAAGCTACGTCTAAAAGGACACCATCATGCGATCATCTTGTCATAAGTGCATGCAGCTTGCTCAGTGCCCGTATGGGACCCGTACTGAGCAACAATAATCACCTCAATATTCATGAGGGCTGTTAAATGTGATTAGTTCAGTCTGCTTTCTACTGCTTAGGAAATGTTACATGAAGAACTTACTACACTGAGAAACATTGTAATTGTTGACAAACAGTTTCCTCTCTAACAGCGGAGAAGACTTTATCCAACTGTGTGAAAACCAGGAAATTGGATACTTTTTTTCCACAAAGTACTTGGTTTTAAACATTACAGGAGTTAAATCCTTACCTTTGTCTTCAAGAATTTAAAGGCTCTGCTGGGATTTGAACCCAGGACCTCCTGTTTACAAGACAGATGCTTTGACCAACTAAGCCACAGGGCCCTCAACACACGTCTTCAACTTGTTATAAAAACCCTGTTGACACAACAAGTTCATTCTACCTTTGGAGCAGCTTTATTTCACCTCACTGTGATATATTTAGTACACAAACCTGTTCCACTACTGTCCTGGCTTTATGTGAAGTAACAGAGCTATGAAGGATGGTAACTTTTATACTTACCATATATGGTTACCTGCCCTGAAAAGGGTTCAGTTAAAGCAGGTCTTGTGTGTTCCAGCAAAGATCTTTTTATATTTTATTATTTAAAAAAAGCACATTGGTTGTGGCAATAAAACAAAAAAGGAGCCCAATTAAAGAAAGGGGAAAGGGTTTATGGACTAGACCGTACCGGCTGACCTCTTGGCATGAAAGAGAAGCAAGATGTAGGTTTTCACCATTCACACATGCCAATGTTGGTCTTCAGGTAAAGCATTGTACTACAGTCTTGAAACTTTGCTACTTGGAGGAGAAAAACCACAAATTGCATAAATCACCAGGGCTTGTCCGGGAATTGAACCTAGGACCTCTCGCACCCGAAGCCAGAATCATACTACTAGACCAACATCATACCTGTCTAAATGTTTTTTTTTTATAACATTAAGGGGGAATAGAAATAGAAACTGAATGATGATCAATAACCTGTTGCACAGTTTCTGTAGCCTCTAAACTCAAATATCTTGAGATGACTGCTACTTGGAGATAAAGACCAGACCTGCACATTAACCGTGGAGGACTTCAGTGTGAGCAGCAGAGCAGTTTACTTCTGTGCAGCTCGTTACCACAGTGTTTCACATCACTGCTCCTCAGCACTAGAACCTTTCACTCGCTGGTGTTCATCTCACACCTGCACGTCTTCCTTTCACAAGCTGGTGTTCATCTCACACCTGCACGTCTTCCTTTCACTCGCTGGTGTTCATCTCACACCTGCACGTCTTCCTTTCACTCGCTGGTGTTCATCTCACACCTGCACGTCTTCCTTTCACAAGCTGGTGTTCATCTCACACCTGCACGTCTTCCTTTCACTCGCTGGTGTTCATCTCACACCTGCACGTCTTCCTTTCACTCGCTGGTGTTCATCTCACACCTGCACGTCTTCCTTTCACTCGCTGGTGTTCATCTCACACCTGCACGTCTTCCTTTCTCAAGCTGGTGTTCATCTCACACCTGCACGTCTTCCTTTCACTCGCTGGTGTTCATCTCACACCTGCACGTCTTCCTTTCTCAAGCTGGTGTTCATCTCACACCTGCACGTCTTCCTTTCACAAGCTGGCAGCAGATCCTACCTCAGACTCACTGAAGACGACCTAAAACTCCGCCTACATGAGGCAGGAGGGTTTAGTCTGAAACTTGTGATGATACCATCAGTACATCCTCTGGTACCACTGAGAGCATCTTTGAACAGAACAGCTTTTACCAGTCAACATCACCAGCATGATCGTTCTCTTCCTGAGCATTTATTTGAACACTGTTCTTTTTTCAGGTTCTTTATTCCCAAAAAAAGATGTTTATGTGTGGAGGAGCAGCATTTGGATCAGTAGCAGTTCATCAGGGTTTCCACAGCCCAAGAGGCCTAAAGGATAAGGCACTGGCCTCCTAAGAAAGGGATTGTGGGTTAGAGTCCCACCTTGGTTGGCAATGTTTAAAATTGTTCAATGCAATACTGAGTTAAAATCTTCACATCCTAATTTCAAACAGCAATGATGATTTGAATGGTGTGTTGATCCAAGGAGAAATCTAAAAAATGCAGGACAGTGTGACCTGAGGTCCAGGGTTGGGAAACACTGCCTTACTGAATGAACCTCAGCAGCTGAAATACTTTACTTACTATGCCTGTTGTTTCTGTTGTCAAACAAATTTCACACCTTGGGACATTTTAATGCCTTTTATATCTTTCATTTCTTTGATTAATTGTCTCTATCTAGGTCATGGTCTCTGCAGGGTCTCATACATATGCACTACAAATGTCTGTGTGCTCCATCACTGACAGCTCAAAGATAATGTTGTGCTGTTGAACTCTCATCAGTCACCGTGTGAGAGGAGAAGGTGAAGACTTGATCCAAACATGTGGAAGAATCATCTACAAATTCTTGTTCTGTGAGTTTAAAGGCTCTGCTGGGATTTGAACCCAGGATCTCCTGTTTACGAGACAGGCGCTTTGACCACTAAGCCACAGGGCCCTTTTCCCTCAACATTTTGACTTTTTTCTAAAAATTGTACTTCAACATTAATCTCTACTTTTCGACTTTTTGCTCGACATTTGGACTTTTTTCTCGAAGTGCATTATGAAAAAAAAAATCTTCCTCCTCTAAAACATTATTTTTCTTTTCTTTTAGATGATTGTTTTAATGCACTAACATCAGAAGCACGGCTACACTTATGAAGTTTGTTTGAAGTGTAGAGTCCAGGTTGTAGGTGAGCAGAAAGGAATCATCTCCACTGCTGTTCTGGTCACTGAGATGGATTTTACTGGGACAGACTGGTGACATCATCAATGACATCACATGTCTTTGATCACAGTCCAGGGTTAGATGAAATTACTTGTATTTATAACAATGTATCTGATGCATGTAATTGATTTGCCGATGGCGATGATAACATGTGCACGTTACCAAAGTTAGCAACACCGCCCTCTGCTGTTTCTATTGAAACGGAAACATTTTGCTGCAGTTTATTCCACGTGCAAAAAGCAACGTAATCTCAGGTATCTGAGCCTTCGAGCCTTCTGAGCCTGAACATTCAAATCTATCATCTATCTATCTATCATCTATCTATCTATCTATCTATCTATCTATCTATCTATCTATCTATCTATCTATCTATCTATCTATCTATCTATCTATCTATCTATCTATCTATCTATCTATCTATCTATCTATCTATCTATCTATCTATCTATCTATCTATCTATCTATCTATCTATCTATCTATCTATCTATCTATCTATCTATCTATCTATCTATCTATCTATCTATCTATCTATCTATCTATCTATCTATCTATCTATCTATCTATCTATCTATCTATCTATCTATCTATCTATCTATCTATCTGGTAACTCTGTGAAGTGACAGCAGCAGCGTCAGGATGACTGAGTGGTCTAAGGCTCCAGACTCAAGGACTGACTGTTTCCTTCATGTTCACTGAGGTTTCTGGTCTCCTTGTGGAGGTGTGGGTTCAAATCCCACTTCTGACAACATTTTTAACACATGCAGCCAAATGATGTGTAAAGTTCTTCCTGCTGGATGCGTTACATTTCTCAGTCAAAAGCGTTTGTAGGAACAAAAAAAGGCCGCTGAGGCCGCTTGCTGACGCGTCACTCAAAGAATGGGAAAAATAAAAGTCCGTTGAATTGGTGCTTAAACTGATCCAGGTTTATTGTAACAAAAATCACTTGGCAGCAATCGATTATTATAGTGCAAAAATAAACTAAACAATGAATATTTGCGTGGCTGAAGCAAAGCAAAAACGGTGACGGTCAACAAAAAATATATCAGCCTACAATATGAACGCTTTCGTTTGTCTTCCACCCGCCACCACACAATCAAACCAACCAACCAACAAATTAAAGCCACACCTATAAGGCCCAACGTGATGACGTAACACAAGTATAATTTCAACTTATCCATAACTTAAACTTAAAGTACCATTATAATTAAGCAAATCAAGAATGTTATTTTTAGCTGCTACAGCGTTACTGTGGCGACTCTAGACGCCAAAAAGCGCGCCCCCCCCTTCATCTGATTGGTCCATACAGAAAAAACTTTGTGCCTCAAGCCCCACAATACAGTTTGACGTACATGCACGGAAATCGGTACACACCTGTATCATGTGGCAACTTAAAGAAAAGTCTCTTGGCCCCATGGCCGAAACCGAACAGGAAGTCGGCCATTTTGAATTAATCGTGTAATTTTGACGCAATTTATGCCATGTCTTTGGCCGTTAATACAGCCCGAGCCGTAACGTGCACCCAGGTGTGTTATACATCAAAATGTGCGTCTCCGTCCTGCGACGACGCGCATTACTTTTCTCAGTCAAAAGCGTTACTTTGGCAACGATAGATGCCAAAAAGTGCGCCCCCACTTCATCTGGTTGGTCCATATTTGATAGTTCCTACTTTCTGCCATAACTTTTGAATGGTTTGATATAAAGACTCGTGGGTGGTGTCATCGGACTCGGTATTGAGTACTTGACCTTCATTGGCATGCATTAGCCCCACCCCTTTTTCTGATTGGTCGATATGTGATAGTTCAGATTTTCTGCAATAACGTTTGACATAAAGACTCGTGGGTATCACGGGTGTGGTTTGTTGAGGACCCAAGCGCAGGAGAGCAGGAGTTGCAAAAAACAGGATTTATCTACTAAAAAGAACCAAAAACACTGCAGAGCAGGATTAACAAAAACAAGAGAGCAAAAACCAAAAACCTGACAAGACACATGGAGGGAGGAAACAGTACGGACCGACATGGAGCATCTTCTTCTTCTTCTTCTCTCAGTTTATTGGCGGATCGCAAGCAACTTTCAGGTGCATACCGCCACCTACTGTACAAGAGTGTGTGAAATTATTTCATTTAGCCCGGTTTAAATTCTGTTTATCAGCCTAGTGTCTTTTAGGAAATGAATTAGTGCCTTTCTGGTGATTTCAACCCCCTCTCCCTCTGTTCCCAGTATCCCCTTCAAATTCCACTCACGTCCTGCCTCTCTCACTTTTTCCTGTAGCTGCTCTCTTTCTATTTTATACCTGTTACAGTGCATTAGGATATGTTCACCGTTTTCTTTTATTCCACAGTTCTCACATTTATCACTATCCCTTTTTCCCATTACATGCAAGGTGCCATTTAGTCCTGTGTGGTCCAGTCTGAGTCTTGTTATGACCGTTTCCTCCCTTCTGTTCCTTTCAGTATAATTCTTTGTTATTATAGACTTTTGTATTTTGTGATATCCCTGTCCTTTCTGATCTTCCTCCCACCTTTTCTGCCATATTTCCATTCCTTTCTTTTTAATTATTGCTTTACCTTCTCCTTTTCCTAGTGGAACTGGTAATGTTATTTCCTTATGTAGAGCCATTTTTGCTAGTTTATCAGCAGCCTCGTTCCCTGTTACTCCCTCATGTGCTGGTACCCAACAGAACTGAACATCTATGCCACATCTGTGTAATCTTAATAAACTGTGAGAAATATCGATGAGTAAGTCTTCTCTGCACGTTGTTGTTGATTTTATACTTTCTAATACCGTTATTGAGTCTGTGCATACTGTCGCGGCTGACGGCGACTGAACTGTGATTTTAACTGTTTTTATTGAAAACACTGTGGACAGTGAACTGTGTGCAGGAGAGCAATTCAACTGGGACTTGGCTGATAATTGCGCAGGGGTGGGTGTGTCTTCCCTTGTTGTGCTCTCTTCACAGGTGAAGCAAATCTTGCAATCAAGGCTCTCAGGTGGAGACAGCGGTGATAAAAAGGGGAAACAGATGCGGCGCAGCGGTTGAACGCACGGCAGAGAGACCGACAGCGCTGGAGGCTGAACGCAGAGGGAGATTCCTGCTTGCCTTCCTGGACGTTGAGAGGACCCCCGCTTGATCACCTCATTTGTTGGGAACATCGCTCTCTATTTTCTCACATAGAGGAACGGTCTACCCTGGAGCTTGAACACGAGTGAGTGTAACTTCTCATAACTCAGTCCACTGATTGCACTCTTTTCCTGCCTTCCAGCCTGGTTTGACTCGCCGACGCTGTTCCTTTCCTGAGAGTCTGCCGGACCACGCCCCCTCACCTGCCGGACTGATCCCACGTCTGTTTTCCTGGTGCGGGACGCCAGAGCTCCCCCAGCGCACACAGCCAGGCGCGCAGAGACTGTAGGCCCTGGGCGGGCCAGTACAGACTGTTGGCTCATTGTATGGCCACGGGTTTTTACCACTGACTTTTATCATAGAGTTTTACTTATTGTCCTTTATTATATTGTCTCGGCTGAGCATTTTTAATTCCTATTCTTATTTGTTTTAGGGGCCACTGACTGACATCATTATCTGGGGGATACGAGATTTGATTGTAGGGAGGGGGGTTGAAGGGGTTTGGGGCCACTATAGATGTTTCACGAGACCTGCTTTTAATGGTGTTTGCATGTGTTTTGGAAACTTATTGTTTGGTTACCATTGGCTAATGCCGTGATCCTTATTTGATTCTGATATTGGTTTCTTGCAGTGGTGTATCTAGGTCTCAGTCTAATTCTGGTGGCCAAGCTATTTAATTTGAGCCCCCTCCTCCCGTTGTTGTTTTTAATATTATTGGTGGCAGATCTTAACCCCCAGATTTCTTTTACTCCAGTGAGCCAAAAATATATTACTTGTTGTTCACTATTGAATAAAGTGTCGTAACCTTCCACCTGCTCCTGTGGTCTATTGGGGATCGAAAAGAACCTACCGATTGTGACACATACCACCACCTTATCAGGACTAACCTCTTCCACCCACTGTAACCCAATATAGACTGCCACCATTTCTGCTGTGTATACTGATAGTTGGTTGGATAATCTTTTAGAGACATTCACATCAAACTCAGGGATATATACACCTATTCCTACACAATCCTTTTGATTTTTTGACCCATCTGTGTAAATTTCCAGGTAGTTGTAGTAACTATTTCTCAGGTAAATACTTGCTTTACCGCCTACTTCGTTCATTCTCCATTCTTTTTTCCGTTCCAGTATGCTCATGTCTACTTTTGCTTCTGGGAATAGCCAAGGAGGTATGTTACTCATAGGTGTGTATTTAGTGAATTTTAATGTCTCCATTGCATATCTTCTCAACCTTTCATCCCTTGACCACCCAAACCCATGTCTCTGGAATTTAGAGTATTCCCAACAGTCCTTTATTGTCCTCGTTGTAAGGTTTTATTCCCCACTCCCTTTTAATCTTATCCAGTATGTAAGTGCCAGTTTATCCCTTCTTAAATCCAGTGGTGTCTCTCCTGCTTCTATTAATATTGCGTTTATGGGTGTTGACCTAATGGCTCCTATGCAAATTCTCAGTGCTCTATACTGTAGTCTGTCTACTTTTTGTAATGAAGTTTTAGCTGCTGCTCCGTAAACTATACTGCCATAATCTATTGTTGACCTCATAACTGCCCTGTATATGTCAATTAATGATTTTTTTTATCTGCCCCCCAGTCACAGCCTGCTACAGCCCGTAGTAAATTAATAACCTTTTTGCACTTTGTTGCCAAATGTTCAATGTGTGCTTTCCATGTATATTTGTGGTCTAGATATAGGCCCAGGTACTTGAACTCATTCACCCTCTCCATCGGCTGATCATAAAGTGTTAACTTCTCAATGTCTATCTTACGCTTGTTTGTAAAGATCATGTAACATGACTTGCTGGTTGACATTTTGAACCCCCATTCATACGACCACTTTTCCACTTTTTCTATTGCTTTCCTGATATTCCTGCAGACATGTGACACATTTTTTCCCCTCATCCATATGGCCCCATCATCTGCGTATAGCGCTGATTCGATGCATCCATCTAACTTTGTAAAAATGTCATTAATCATTACATTAAACAGAACAGGGCTGATTGCACTTCCCTGGGGAATACCATTTTCAATTTTATAATCTTTAGAAACTTCTGTTCCAACCTTGACATTAAATTTCCTGCCTGTTAAGAAGTCCATAACCCAGTTATATAATCTCCCTCCAATACCCATTCTACTTAGTTTGATAAGCAACCCATCCCTCCACATGGAGTCATATGCTTTTTCTATATCAAAATATACAATTATTAACTCTTTCATTTTCATTGTCTTTTCTACTTCATTACTAACTCTAACTAGAGCATCCATTGTGGATCGTCCTTTCCTAAATCCACTCTGAGAATTATTAAATAGCCCTCTCTGTTCCAGAACATATGACAGCCTCATAACAATTATCTTCTCCATCCATAAGTGAGACGTCAAGGCTATGGGTCTATAGTTACTAGGATTATTAGGATTCTTCCCTGATTTATTAAATGGCAATATTATTGCTCTTTTCCAGCCACTGGGCAGAGTTCCCTCCCTCCATATTTTATTAAACAGTCTCAATACCATTTTTAAAGATTCCTCTGGTAGCTGCCGGAACATGGCATAACATAACTGGTCCTGTCCTGGTGCTGTATACCCTGTACCTTGTAAGGCTATTTTAAGTTCTGGACTTGTTAGGTCCATATTCAACGTTGACATGTCATCCTCTTTCTTCTCTCTCACTTTCTCATTTTCTCTGAATATGCGGTCTTTCTGCTGCCTGTGTAATTCACCAATGTGCTCCCCATTATGAACTGCAGCAAATGCTGTACCTAATACATCAGCCTTCTCTTTGTCTGACACTGCCATTTTCTCCCCATCTACTAGTGCTGGTATTAAAGCTGACTTCCTTTTCCCACTCATTCGCTTGAGCATAGACCATACATCCCCCAGCTTGACCCCTCTGCCTATGGTGGCACAAAAATCTCTCCATGTACTCTTTTTAGTGTATTTAATGATCCTACGAGCCACTGCCTTTTTCCTTTGATAATCTATAATATTCTCTTGTGATAAATTTTTCTTCAGTGCTCTGAATGCTTTGTTTCGTTCTTTAATTGCTCTGCTGCATTCCTCGTTCCACCACGGTACCACTTTCTTCCTGCCCTTTGTAGTTCTTTTTGGTATGCTCAGGTTTGCTGCATTTAGAATATGTTCTGTAATCTGATCCGTGCACTCCTCTATGTCTCCTTCTAGTGTAATCAAATGTACTGACTCTTTACAACACATCTTAAATTTTTCCCAGTCTGCCTTAACAAAGCACCACCTGGTGAACGTATTCCCTTCCTGAAGGCATACACTTGTATTTACAATAGTTAGCACAGGGAAGTGATCACTTCCTACGGTTGAATTATTCTTAACATACCACTCACACGCATTCACCAGTCTATCTGACACCATTGTCAGATCCAAACATGACATCGTACCCCTGTTCACATCCACTCTTGTACCTATTACACTGTTAAGACATACTAAAGACCTTTCATCCATCATTTCTTCCACTACATCCCCATTGTTATCCGTGTGAGTACTACCCCATAAACTGCTGTGTGCATTGAAGTCTCCACACCATATTTCTCTCTTAGCTACGATCCCTGCCAATTCCTTGAAGCTTTCAACAGTTAAGTTTCTACATGGATTATAAAAGTTAATTAACTTAATGTTTCCTTCTTCTCTTGGGCTATAAATTTCTGCTACAGTACATTCAATATCCTCAGGGGAGGGAATCTCCCTATAGGCCAGTCCATCTTTGAAAAAAGTAGCACACCCTCCTCCATGTTGGTTATTTCTATCATGTCTTATGGAACTGAACCCTGGAATTATAAAATCTAGCTGGGGCTGTAGCCAAGTTTCCTGTACACAAATAATATCTGGAACTGTATCTAAATCATGTATGAACTTTTTAAATTCTTGTCCGTTTGCTATAAGACTTCTTGCCTAACAGGAAGTGATGTCATCAGTGACCAAATACCAAAATAAATCGTTCTTTTAAACAAGTTAAACTTATAGCAGATTACTACATCATTTGTAATGAATACCAACTAATTATTTAAGAGACAAATAAATAAGAAACAAAAGAATGCCTTAGAGGCAGCACACTCCCAAGGCCATTTCTGTCCTCCGGTAAGGCAACCATTAGAATCCAGGGTGGAACACCAGGGGGATCTAAATAGGGCTCACAGAGAACTCCCTGTTGTGTTACCTCGGTAGCACATGTACTAAAATTGGAACGATACAGAGAAGATTAGCATGGCCCCTGGCGCAAGGATGACACGCACAATCGTGGAGCGTTCCCAATTTTTCCTTTCATCCTGAATGTTTTAGATGCCACGCTTTTTTAAATGATCAAATATTGTGTGTATTATTGAACTCCGTACCCTCCGTGAGGGTAGCTAAACCAAAGTGACCTGTAAAGAATGAATGTGAGTTAGGAGACCAGATCTAACTATCTGAAGGCTGTATAACCACAGAGGGACTTGAACCCTCAATCTTCTGATCCGAAGTCAGACGCCTTGTCCATTAGGCCATGTGGTCCACGAGTTGCTCCTCTGAGGTGACCGAGACGTTAGGATGACTTACTTCACACAAAGGCAGGACAGTAGTGGAACAGATTTGTGTACTAAATATATCACAGTGAGGTGAAATAAAGCTGCTCCAGACGTAGAATGAACTTGTTGTGTCAACAGGTTTTTTATAACAAGTTGAAGACGTGTGTTGAGGGCCCTGTGGCTTAGTTGGTCAAAGCATCTGTCTTGTAAACAGGAGATCCTGGGTTCAAATCCCAGCAGAGCCTTTAAACTCATGAAGACAAAGGTAAGGATGTAACTCTTGTAATGTTTAAAACCACGTACTTTGTGGAAAAAAAGTATCCAATTTCTGGGTTTTCCACACGGTTGGATAAAGTCCTCTCCTCTGTTAGGGAGGAAACTGTTTGTCAACAATTACAATGTTTCTCAGTGTAGTAAGTGCTCATCAGTGAACTGTCGTTGGCTGACCGTCACTGCCGGGGTTTTTGAGAAAGTTTTAAACCAGTCAGGAGTGCGTAGAAAAAGAGAGCTCTGTTCATTCAAATGTCAATTATCAATCTTCTCCAAGTCTATGGTCTCTTTTTAATAGGATGCCTGTCTGGTGATCTGCCAGGCCCGTTAAAGCTTGGTTGTGTTTCCTTGACGTGCATAAAGCTTGTGCAAGGTTGAAAAATGGAATGGCGACCGCCATCCAGCACATGGGTCTTGAACGTGTTAACGGTCGGCTTATGTACGTTACCCAAGCACACCTCTCCTATCACCACTCAGCCCAGATCCAGACGTTGGGCAAAGGGAGCATCATGTGGTCCGTTTATCTGCCGCCTGACCTTGTGTGCTCTGAGCACGTCTCTTCCGAGTAGCAGAAGTATTTCAGCCTCTGGGTCCAGCTCTGGAATGTGTTTGGCAATATGAAGGAGATGAGGCTGGTGCAAAACTGCGCAGGGTGTTGGAATCTCCATCCGGTTGTTCGGGATCTCAGGACACTCAAGGAGTGGTGGAAGGGACATGGGGACTTTGCTATCCAGTGACTCGATTTGGTATCCCTCTGCCTTCTTGCCATATGTTTCTATAATGCCAGAGCAAGTTCTGAGATGATACCGAGAATGGTTTGCTCTCCACACTGAACACCTCGAAGAACTCTGGTCTAGCTAAGGAACGATTGCATAGAGACATCTGTTTTGTGTACTGTGATGGGTTTGTTGGTATTAAAGTTCTTCACAGTGAATGTATCTGGTTTTGCGAGGGCCGTGTTGTTGCTTTGATGAAAGAAGCTAGGGTAATTTTGTTTCTTTGCCTCATTGCACACAAAAGCCCAAAAATAGTCAAAGGGAGGGAAGCGGCCGTGGTTGTCTTCTTTGTACCATGACCCAGACGACACCCACTTCTCCTGAAGCCCATATGGGAGCTTGTCCACAATTGGTCCAATTCCACAGGAGGTGTCGAGATATGACAAACCTGTAAGGTATCCATCCTCCTTGGCGCCTTGTATCTCCATAAGCAGATCTTCAAGTTTGCGCAACTTGGTGTGATCCTTGGCTGAAATCTTAGGAAAACTGTCCAACCGCTGAAACAGTGACTGTTCAATTATTTCAGGGGCAGCGTAGCAATCATGTAGTCTCTCCCGGGCTTTTTGTAAAGCCAGGTTGGGATTTTTTACATGCACTGAGCGAATGCGTCTCACCTGTTTGCCAGACTCTTTTCCTAGCCATTTGGTCATGAGGTCCAATTCTTGGATTGCTGTGAGATGCACTTCAGCTGCTGCATTGGTGAATGAGGACTGCCATGCATGAAAATTCTCTGGCTTATCATTGAATTGGTACAGTCCTGATGTAACAAGATCTCGTCGTGCCAAGTACTGTGCCAAGGATTCTGGGAGAGATGGTGTGATAGCTGGAGGTTTACTTTGGGGAGTGTGGTACTGAGCGTGTAAGTTTATGGGAGAATCTTCCTTTTTGACTTCAGATTTTGCCTCAACTCTGGTTGGCTCAGGTAGGTTTGATTCTGTAATGTTCACAGTTGGTCGCCATGTCTTGAAGCTGTCATGTGATTGTGCAGGTACTGGAGGTTTGACAGGTGGATCCGGTAACTGTGGGGAGGAAGACTGATTTTGAAGGTCAATCTGAGTTTGAACATATTCGCTGGTGCGTTGTATTCGAACCTTTTGTGATTCGGATTTTCCATTTTCCATTATGGCATGTATTTCTGCAGCATCTTCCCACACCTGTGCTTCCACCATGGCTGCATCTGCTTCTCGATGTAGCATTAGCACTTCCAACTCTGTGTCTATCCTAGTTGTTCCAACTGATTTTGAGCATCTCTTGTTATCCTTTCTGCTTCTCTGGCAGCCTTTTCCATTTTCAGTTTAGCTTCTTGGTTAGCATATGATGCTCTCACCTTGGCAGCTTCGGCTTTAGCTCTGGCGCGGGCCACACTTGATGCCGATGACTTGCTGCTCCTAGAACTGGATACAGACGACTTGTTGCTTGCTTACATCTTGACTCCACTTAAACATCAAATGGTGCCTTTTCACTGTAGTGTTCTCGTTCAGTGTGTTGAAACTCCGACTAAACACCAAGTTAAACCATCGCTAATGAAGACAGAGTCGTAGTAAGGTTGAGCGTTTACTGTCACACTTCTTCATTAACATCGTGGTGAAAACTGTGAATAAAACAATACAAAATATTCTGTTTTTAACTAAATATTGCATTGTACATGAATTTAAACATGAATTTACATCACTCTATGCACTTTAAGTAGAAATTAAAATGTTTTTTAACATGTAAGTAAATGTAAATAAAACTTCCTTTTTTAACCGTTCATCAAATGTAGTTTTTTAACAAAGCATTACTATTTATGTTTTTTAACATCTAAACATTTAAACATTAAATATAGGAATTTACAGTATTTCCTCTATGATGTTTTCTAGCAGACGGAAGCAGATTATATTCAGAGCATGCACCACATGTCTGCCACCATTTTCTCAAGAACAGGAAGTGCCTAACAGGACGTGATGTCATCAGTGACCAAATCGAAAATAAATCGTTCTTTTAAACAAGTTAAACTTATAGCAGATTAATCCATCATTTCAAACTGTAATGAATACTAAATAATTATTTAAGAGACAAATAAATAAGAAACAAAAGAATGCCTTAGAGGCAGCACACTCCCATTAAAGGCCATTTCTGTCCTCCAGTAAGGCAACCATTAGAATCCAGGATGGAAGACCAGGGGGATCTAAATTGGGCTCACAGAGAACTCCCTGTTGTGTTACTTCGGTAGCACACGTACTAAAATTGGAACGTTACAGAGAAGATTAGCATGGCCCCTGGCGCAAGGATGACACGCACAATCGTGGAGCGTTCCCAATTTTTCCTTTCATCCTGAATGTTTTAGATGCCACGCTTTTTTAAATGATCAAATATTGTGTGTATTATTGAACTCCGTACCCTCCGTGAGGGTAGCTAAACCAAAGTGACCTGTAAAGAATGAATGTGAGTTAGGAGACCAGATCTAACTATCTGAAGGCTGTATAACCACAGAGGGACTTGAACCCTCAATCTTCTGATCCGAAGTCAGACGCCTTGTCCATTAGGCCATGTGGTCCACGAGTTGCTCTTCTGAGGCTACTTTTGCGCCCTGGGTGAACTGTCCAACATTCAGATAAATCAATCACCGCTTAGGAGGCAGGTAACCATATATGGTAACTATAAAAGTTACCATCCTTCATAGCTCTGTTACTTCACATAAAGCCAGGACAGTAGTGGAACAGATTTGTGTACTAAATATATCACAGTGAGGTGAAATAAAGCTGCTCCAGAGGTAGAATGAACTTGTTGTGTCAACAGGGTTTTTATAACAAGTTGAAGACGTGTGTTGAGGGCCCTGTGGCTTAGTTGGTCAAAGCATCTGTCTTGTAAACAGGAGATCCTGGGTTCAAATCCCAGCAGAGCCTTTAAACTCATGAAGACAAAGGTAAGGATGTAACTCTTGTAATGTTTAAAACCACGTACTTTGTGGAAAAAAAGTATCCAATTTCTGGGTTTTCCACACAGTTGGATAAAGTCCTCTCCTCTGTTAGGGAGGAAACTGTTTGTCAACAATTACAATGTTTCTCAGTGTAGTAAGTGCTCATCAGTGAACTGTCGTTGGCTGACCGTCACTGCCGGGGTTTTTGAGAAAGTTTTAAACCAGTCAGGAGTGCGTAGAAAAAGAGAGCTCTGTTCATTCAAATGTCAATTATCAATCTTCTCCAAGTCTATGGTCTCTTTTTAATAGGATGCCTGTCTGGTGATCTGCCAGGCCCGTTAAAGCTTGGTTGTGTTTCCTTGACGTGCATAAAGCTTGTACAAGGTTGAAAAATGGAATGGCGACCGCCATCCAGCACATGGGTCTTGAACGTGTTAACGGTCGGCTTATGTACGTTACCCAAGCACACCTCTCCTATCACCACTCAGCCCAGATCCAGACGTTGGGCAAAGGGAGCATCATGTGGTCCGTTTATCTGCCGCCTGACCTTGTGTGCTCTGAGCACGTCTCTTCCGAGTAGCAGAAGTATTTCAGCCTCTGGGTCCAGCTCTGGAATGTGTTTGGCAATATGAAGGAGATGAGGCTGGTGCAAAACTGCGCAGGGTGTTGGAATCTCCATCCGGTTGTTCGGGATCTCAGGACACTCAAGGAGTGGTGGAAGGGACATGGGGACTTTGCTATCCAGTGACTCGATTTGGTATCCCTCTGCCTTCTTGCCATATGTTTCTATAATGCCAGAGCAAGTTCTGAGATGATACCGAGAATGGTTTGCTCTCCACACTGAACACCTCGAAGAACTCTGGTCTAGCTAAGGAACGATTGCTCTGGTCATCAAGAATTACGTAGGCTTTGATGGCTTTGTTCTTGAAACCCTTGGGATAAATCTTTACAAGGCAGATCTTAGAGCATGAATGACCCCACTGACCTAGGCCACACACTTCAGTGCAGCTTGTCGTAACATCAGTCACGTTAGAATAATCTTCACCCTCCCCGCCATTCTCTTGTGGATGTGGAGGAGCGTTGACGCTCTGAGGTGATGGGCCAGGATGCATGGCTGCATCATGATAGGTGCTGTCACATTCAGAGCACTTCACAGAAAATTTGCAGTCTTTGGCAAGGTGGGAGGTCGAACCACAACACTTGAAACATATTCCTTTCTCTTTCAGGAAGGCCTTTCTGTCCCCGAGGAGTTTGTTTCTGAATGTCCTGCATTTTGTAAGCGGATGCGGTTTGTTGTGTAGTGGGCAGTTCTTGTTAGGGTCGTTGTTGGTCATAGAGACATCTGTTTTGTGTACTGTGATGGGTTTGTTGGTATTAAAGTTCTTCACAGTGAATGTATCTGGTTTTGCGAGGGCCGTGTTGTTGCTTTGATGAAAGAAGCTAGGGTAATTTTGTTTCTTTGCCTCATTGCACACAAAAGCACAAAAATAGTCAAAGGGAGGGAAGCGGCCATGGTTGTCTTCTTTGTACCATGACCCAGACGACACCCACTTCTCCTGAAGCCCATATGGGAGCTTGTCCACAATTGGTCCAATTCCACAGGAGGTGTCGAGATATGACAAACCTGTAAGGTATCCATCCTCCTTGGCGCCTTGTATCTCCATAAGCAGATCTTCAAGTTTGCGCAACTTGGTGTGATCCTTGGCTGAAATCTTAGGAAAACTGTCCAACCGCTGAAACAGTGACTGTTCAATTATTTCAGGGGCAGCGTAGCAATCATGTAGTCTCTCCCGGGCTTTTTGTAAAGCCAGGTTGGGATTTTTTACATGCACTGAGCGAATGCGTCTCACCTGTTTGCCAGACTATTTTCCTAGCCATTTGGTCATGAGGTCCAATTCTTGGATTGCTGTGAGATGCACTTCAGCTGCTGCATTGGTGAATGAGGACTGCCATGCATGAAAATTCTCTGGCTTATCATTGAATTGGTACAGTCCTGATGTAACAAGATCTCGTCGTGCCAAGTACTGTGCCAAGGATTCTGGGAGAGATGGTGTGATAGCTGGAGGTTTACTTTGGGGAGTGTGGTACTGAGCGTGTAAGTTTATGGGAGAATCTTCCTTTTTGACTTCAGATTTTGCCTCAACTCTGGTTGGCTCAGGTAGGTTTGATTCTGTAATGTTCACAGTTGGTCGCCATGTCTTGAAGCTGTCATGTGATTGTGCAGGTACTGGAGGTTTGACAGGTGGATCCGGTAACTGTGGGGAGGAAGACTGATTTTGAAGGTCAATCTGAGTTTGAACATATTCGCTGGTGCGTTGTATTCGAACCTTTTGTGATTCGGATTTTCCATTTTCCATTATGGCATGTATTTCTGCAGCATCTTCCCACACCTGTGCTTCCACCATGGCTGCATCTGCTTCTCGATGTAGCATTAGCACTTCCAACTCTGTGTCTATCCTAGTTGTTCCAACTGATTTTGAGCATCTCTTGTTATCCTTTCTGCTTCTCTGGCAGCCTTTTCCATTTTCAGTTTAGCTTCTTGGTTAGCATATGATGCTCTCACCTTGGCAGCTTCGGCTTTAGCTCTGGCGCGGGCCACACTTGATGCCGATGACTTGCTGCTCCTAGAACTGGATACAGACGACTTGTTGCTTGCTTCCATCTTGACTCCACTTAAACATCAAATGGTGCCTTTTCACTGTAGTGTTCTCGTTCAGTGTGTTGAAACTCCGACTAAACACCAAGTTAAACCATCGCTAATGAAGACAGAGTCGTAGTAAGGTTGAGCGTTTACTGTCACACTTCTTCATTAACATCGTGGTGAAAACTGTGAATAAAACAATACAAAATATTCTGTTTTTAACTAAATATTGCATTGTACATGAATTTAAACATGAATTTACATCACTCTATGCACTTTAAGTAGAAATTAAAATGTTTTTTAACATGTAAGTATATGTAAATAAAATTTCCTTTTTTAACCGTTCATCAAATGTAGTTTTTTAACAAAGCATTACTATTTATGTTTTTTAACATCTAAACATTTAAACATTTAAACATTCAATATAGGAATTTACAGTATTTCCTCTATGATGTTTTCTAGCAGACGGAAGCAGATTATATTCAGAGCATGCACCACATGTCTGCCACCATTTTCTCAAGAACAGGAAGTGCGTAACAGGACGTGATGTCATCAGTGACCAAATCGAAAATAAATCGTTCTTTTAAACAAGTTAAACTTATAGCAGATTAATCCATCATTTCAAACTGTAATGAATACTAAATAATTATTTAAGAGACAAATAAATAAGAAACAAAAGAATGCCTTAGAGGCAGCACACTCCCATTAAAGGCCATTTCTGTCCTCCAGTAAGGCAACCATTAGAATCCAGGATGGAAGACCAGGGGGATCTAAATCGGGCTCACAGAGAACTCCCTGTTGTGTTACTTCGGTAGCACACGTACTAAAATTGGAACGATACAGAGAAGATTAGCATGGCCCCTGGCGCAAGGATGACACGCACAATCGTGGAGCGTTCCCAATTTTTCCTTTCATCCTGAATGTTTTATGTCACCCTTTTTTAAATGATCAAATACTGTGTGTATTATTGAACTCCGTACCCTCCGTGAGGGTAGCTAAACCAAAGTGACCTGTAAAGAATGAATGTGAGTTAGGAGACCAGATCTAACTATCTGAAGGCTCTATAACCACAGAGGGACTTGAACCCTCAATCTTCTGATCCGAAGTCAGACGCCTTGTCCATTAGGCCATGTGGTCCACGAGTTGCTCTTCTGAGGCTACTTTTGCGCCCTGGGTGAACTGTCCAACATTCAGATAAATCAATCACCGCTTAGGAGGCAGGTAACCATATATGGTAACTATAAAAGTTACCATCCTTCATAGCTCTGTTACTTCACATAAAGCCAGGACAGTAGTGGAACAGATTTGTGTACTAAATATATCACAGTGAGGTGAAATAAAGCTGCTCCAGAGGTAGAATGAACTTGTTGTGTCAACAGGGTTTTTATAACAAGTTGAAGACGTGTGTTGAGGGCCCTGTGGCTTAGTTGGTCAAAGCATCTGTCTTGTAAACAGGAGATCCTGGGTTCAAATCCCAGCAGAGCCTTTAAACTCATAAAGACAAAGGTAAGGATGTAACTCTTGTAATGTTTAAAACCACGTACTTTGTGGAAAAAAAGTATCCAATTTCTGGGTTTTCCACACGGTTGGATAAAGTCCTCTCCTCTGTTAGGGAGGAAACTGTTTGTCAACAATTACAATGTCTCTCAGTGTAGTAAGTGCTCATCAGTGAACTGTCGTTGGCTGACCGTCACTGCCGGGGTTTTTGAGAAAGTTTTAAACCAGTCAGGAGTGCGTAGAAAAAGAGAGCTCTGTTCATTCAAATGTCAATTATCAATCTTCTCCAAGTCTATGGTCTCTTTTTAATAGGATGCCTGTCTGGTGATCTGCCAGGCCCGTTAAAGCTTGGTTGTGTTTCCTTGACGTGCATAAAGCTTGTACAAGGTTGAAAAATGGAATGGCGACCGCCATCCAGCACATGGGTCTTGAACGTGTTAACGGTCGGCTTATGTACGTTACCCAAGCACACCTCTCCTATCACCACTCAGCCCAGATCCAGACGTTGGGCAAAGGGAGCATCATGTGGTCCGTTTATCTGCCGCCTGACCTTGTGTGCTCTGAGCACGTCTCTTCCGAGTAGCAGAAGTATTTCAGCCTCTGGGTCCAGCTCTGGAATGTGTTTGGCAATATGAAGGAGATGAGGCTGGTGCAAAACTGCGCAGGGTGTTGGAATCTCCATCCGGTTGTTCGGGATCTCAGGACACTCAAGGAGTGGTGGAAGGGACATGGGGACTTTGCTATCCAGTGACTCGATTTGGTATCCCTCTGCCTTCTTGCCATATGTTTCTATAATGCCAGAGCAAGTTCTGAGATGATACCGAGAATGGTTTGCTCTCCACACTGAACACCTCGAAGAACTCTGGTCTAGCTAAGGAACGATTGCTCTGGTCATCAAGAATTACGTAGGCTTTGATGGCTTTGTTCTTGAAACCCTTGGGATAAATCTTTACAAGGCAGATCTTAGAGCATGAATGACCACACTGACCTAGGCCACACACTTCAGTGCAGCTTGTCGTAACATCAGTCACGTTAGAATAATCTTCACCCTCCCCGCCATTCTCTTGTGGATGTGGAGGAGCGTTGACGCTCTGAGGTGATGGGCCAGGATGCATGGCTGCATCATGATAGGTGCTGTCACATTCAGAGCACTTCACAGAAAATTTGCAGTCTTTGGCAAGGTGGGAGGTCGAACCACAACACTTGAAACATATTCCTTTCTCTTTCAGGAAGGCCTTTCTGTCCCCGAGGAGTTTGTTTCTGAATGTCCTGCATTTTGTAAGCGGATGCGGTTTGTTGTGTAGTGGGCAGTTCTTGTTAGGGTCGTTGTTGGTCATAGAGACATCTGTTTTGTGTACTGTGATGGGTTTGTTGGTATTAAAGTTCTTCACAGTGAATGTATCTGGTTTTGCGAGGGCCGTGTTGTTGCTTTGATGAAAGAAGCTAGGGTAATTTTGTTTCTTTGCCTCATTGCACACAAAAGCACAAAAATAGTCAAAGGGAGGGAAGCGGCCGTGGTTGTCTTCTTTGTACCATGACCCAGACGACACCCACTTCTCCTGAAGCCCATATGGGAGCTTGTCCACAATTGGTCCAATTCCACAGGAGGTGTCGAGATATGACAAACCTGTAAGGTATCCATCCTCCTTGGCGCCTTGTATCTCCATAAGCAGATCTTCAAGTTTGCGCAACTTGGTGTGATCCTTGGCTGAAATCTTAGGAAAACTGTCCAACCGCTGAAACAGTGACTGTTCAATTATTTCAGGGGCAGCGTAGCAATCATGTAGTCTCTCCCGGGCTTTTTGTAAAGCCAGGTTGGGATTTTTTACATGCACTGAGCGAATGCGTCTCACCTGTTTGCCAGACTCTTTTCCTAGCCATTTGGTCATGAGGTCCAATTCTTGGATTGCTGTGAGATGCACTTCAGCTGCTGCATTGGTGAATGAGGACTGCCATGCATGAAAATTCTCTGGCTTATCATTGAATTGGTACAGTCCTGATGTAACAAGATCTCGTCGTGCCAAGTACTGTGCCAAGGATTCTGGGAGAGATGGTGTGATAGCTGGAGGTTTACTTTGGGGAGTGTGGTACTGAGCGTGTAAGTTTATGGGAGAATCTTCCTTTTTGACTTCAGATTTTGCCTCAACTCTGGTTGGCTCAGGTAGGTTTGATTCTGTAATGTTCACAGTTGGTCGCCATGTCTTGAAGCTGTCATGTGATTGTGCAGGTACTGGAGGTTTGACAGGTGGATCCGGTAACTGTGGGGAGGAAGACTGATTTTGAAGGTCAATCTGAGTTTGAACATATTCGCTGGTGCGTTGTATTCGAACCTTTTGTGATTCGGATTTTCCATTTTCCATTATGGCATGTATTTCTGCAGCATCTTCCCACACCTGTGCTTCCACCATGGCTGCATCTGCTTCTCGATGTAGCATTAGCACTTCCAACTCTGTGTCTATCCTAGTTGTTCCAACTGATTTTGAGCATCTCTTGTTATCCTTTCTGCTTCTCTGGCAGCCTTTTCCATTTTCAGTTTAGCTTCTTGGTTAGCATATGATGCTCTCACCTTGGCAGCTTCGGCTTTAGCTCTGGCGCGGGCCACACTTGATGCCGATGACTTGCTGCTCCTAGAACTGGATACAGACGACTTGTTGCTTGCTTCCATCTTGACTCCACTTAAACATCAAATGGTGCCTTTTCACTGTAGTGTTCTCGTTCAGTGTGTTGAAACTCCGACTAAACACCAAGTTAAACCATCGCTAATGAAGACAGAGTCGTAGTAAGGTTGAGCGTTTACTGTCACACTTCTTCATTAACATCGTGGTGAAAACTGTGAATAAAACAATACAAAATATTCTGTTTTTAACTAAATATTGCATTGTACATGAATTTAAACATGAATTTACATCACTCTATGCACTTTAAGTAGAAATTAAAATGTTTTTTAACATGTAAGTAAATGTAAATAAAACTTCCTTTTTTAACCGTTCATCAAATGTAGTTTTTTAACAAAGCATTACTATTTATGTTTTTTAACATCTAAACATTTAAACATTAAATATAGGAATTTACAGTATTTCCTCTATGATGTTTTCTAGCAGACGGAAGCAGATTATATTCAGAGCATGCACCACATGTCTGCCACCATTTTCTCAAGAACAGGAAGTGCCTAACAGGACGTGATGTCATCAGTGACCAAATCAAAAATAAATCGTTCTTTTAAACAAGTTAAACTTATAGCAGATTAATCCATCATTTCAAACTGTAATGAATACTAAATAATTATTTAAGAGACAAATAAATAAGAAACAAAAGAATGCCTTCAAATCAAATCAAATCAAACTTTATTTATATAGCACTTTTCCTACAAATAATGAAACACAAAGTGCTTAACAGAAAAAAAAAAAAAAAACAAGAAAAAACAAATAAACATAAAACTTATTAATGTCCCCCCCCCCCCTCCCCTCCCCGCAGACAAAAGCACACTACAATTCACCTAAATTCCTAACACACACAGACACGCACGCAGACACATGGTGTAGACATGGCTAGGCACAGAGGATCCAGGTGAGGAAACGGTAACAGGGAGCCGTCCAGGCCAGGAGGTCTCATAGCCCGCAGCTACAAGGGGGGGGGGCCCACAGAGACCATCCCGGCCCGGACGGATAGAGGAGTCCACACCACAGCGGTGAAGCCGTGGTGCAGAGCTCCACAACCATCCAGGCCAGAACGACCCCCAGGACGACCCCTGCAGGCCAGAGTCACTCCCAGCATGGAGGCTCCCCATGAGCCTGCCTTAGAGGCAGCACACTCCCATTAAAGGCCATTTCTGTCCTCCAGTAAGGCAACCATTAGAATCCAGGATGGAAGACCAGGGGGATCTAAATCGGGCTCACAGAGATCTCCCTGTTGTGTTACTTCGGTAGCACACGTACTAAAATTGGAACGTTACAGAGAAGATTAGCATGGCCCCTGGCGCAAGGATGACACGCACAATCGTGGAGCGTTCCCAATTTTTCCTTTCATCCTGAATGTTTTATGTCACCCTTTTTTAAATGATCAAATACTGTGTGTATTATTGAACTCCGTACCCTCCGTGAGTGTAGCTAAACCAAAGTGACCTGTAAAGAATGAATGTGAGTTAGGAGACCAGATCTAACTATCTGAAGGCTCTATAACCACAGAGGGACTTGAACCCTCAATCTTCTGATCCGAAGTCAGACGCCTTGTCCATTAGGCCATGTGGTCCACGAGTTGCTCTTCTGAGGCTACTTTTGCGCCCTGGGTGAACTGTCCAACATTCAGATAAATCAATCACCGCTTAGGAGGCAGGTAACCATATATGGTAACTATAAAAGTTACCATCCTTCATAGCTCTGTTACTTCACATAAAGCCAGGACAGTAGTGGAACAGATTTGTGTACTAAATATATCACAGTGAGGTGAAATAAAGCTGCTCCAGAGGTAGAATGAACTTGTTGTGTCAACAGGGTTTTTATAACAAGTTGAAGACCTGTGTTGAGGGCCCTGTGGCTTAGTTGGTCAAAGCATCTGTCTTGTAAACAGGAGATCCTGGGTTCAAATCCCAGCAGAGCCTTTAAACTCATGAAGACAAAGGTAAGGATGTAACTCTTGTAATGTTTAAAACCACGTACTTTGTGGAAAAAAAGTATCCAATTTCTGGGTTTTCCACACAGTTGGATAAAGTCCTCTCCTCTGTTAGGGAGGAAACTGTTTGTCAACAATTACAATGTTTCTCAGTGTAGTAAGTGCTCATCAGTGAACTGTCGTTGGCTGACCGTCACTGCCGGGGTTTTTGAGAAAGTTTTAAACCAGTCAGGAGTGCGTAGAAAAAGAGAGCTCTGTTCATTCAAATGTCAATTATCAATCTTCTCCAAGTCTATGGTCTCTTTTTTTTTTTTTTTTTTTTTTTTTTTTTTTGGCACGACACCGGCACGGTGTGTCCTGCACCGCGGACACGCCGTGCCGGTAGGATGATTTTAAATATTTTTATTGATTTTTGTTTTAAGGTAAGAAAACATGGCAAGGAAATATAAGAACACCATATTCTACACAGAACACACTGAGCAGGAATTCACACACGATGAAGCAAAATGAGTAAACAAATATAAGGAAGGGGAGAGAGAAAAAAAAAAAAAAAAAGGGGGGGGGGGAAAGACTGTTAACTGTTGAATGGGTACGTGACCATAAATCCAGGTAGTGAGGTGTTATAAACAACATTCTGCTTGGTTCAAACTCAGGTATCGGCTTCTCTAGGGATATATGTCCATATAAGACCGTAGAGGCCTCTCTGCAAAGTCTGTGCACGCTCTGTTCCAATATAGTCCAAGAATGGGTCCCAAATTTTATGAAAAAATGATGGTTTGTCCTTAAGCCAGTAGGTCGTGGCTTCCAGAGGGATGAGTTCCAATATACTTTGTCGCCACTGTGAAAGCGTAGGAGGTTTGTCAGAAATCCACTGACGTAAGACGCACCTTCTGGCACCAAACAAAAGCACATCGAGCAGTTTTACCAAGTGGGGTCTAAGATTCAGAGTAGAATGTAATCCAAGGATACAGGAAATTGGTTTAAGACCCAGATTCTTACCAAATACTACAGAAATTTCATCAGAGACCTTTCCCCAGAAACTTTTGATGAAGGGACAATCAAAAATACAGTGAAAGTAAGACCCATCAGAAACCTTGCATTTGTTACAAAATTGGGAAAATATAGGATTAAATTTATTCCGTAACACTGGTGTAATCTGGAGCCTATGAATTATTCTAAACTGTAACTCCTTGACCTTGTTGGTTGACAAACAACCAGATGAGCTCAACCAAACACCTTCCCATTCATCCTCTGAGATTGTTATGCCCAGGTCAGCCTCCCAGAGTAATTTAAGATGACCCATGCCCTCTGCTGGTGGGAACAAAGCATTGTAAAACCTGGTAGTCAATTTTCGGGGGTCGGGATCTTTTAAGACTTCTTCTACAGGAGAGCGAGAGAACCCACTCGGGTGTAGCCTTACTTTTGAGGAGACAAAACTACGGACCTGCAGGTACCTGAAAAAGTGTTTGTTGGGAAGGTCATACTCCTCCTTGAGCTGGTTAAAAGATTTAAGAGCACCGTTAGCCACCAAGTCCTCTATAGTACAAATACCCTTCTCAGACCACAAAAGAAATGCACGGTCCTCGAGACCAGGGGGAAAATCCGGGTTCAAATGAATGGGGGTGAGGAGAGAGAGGGAATCGCTCTGAGTCCCTATCTTCCTAATAGTTCTCCATACCTTTAACGTGTTCTGAAGAATAAGGTTGCCCTTTACTTTGTCTGAGACCCACTTTTTAGTAACATATAAAGTGTTACAAAGAGGAATTGGATCGAGGGGAGCGGCCTCCAAACTAAGCCACGTGGATCGGGGGTAATTTCTAAACCATTCCCAGAAATACCGACAAAGACAAGCCAATTGGTAATATTTAATGTTTGGCAGGGCCAACCCACCCTCTCCAGGACGGTACTGCAGCTTTTGTAATTTCAATCTGGCCCGTTTGTTTTTCCATAAAAAGGAAGATAAAGAGCCATTTAAACTGGAGAGTGATTTTCTAGTCAAAAGGACTGGGATCATTTGGAAAATATAAAGCAGACGAGGAAGTATGTTCATTTTAAACAAGTTTACCCTACCTAGAAGAGATAACGGGAGATTAGTCCAGCGTGCCAGATCATCCTTAATTTTACGGATTAACGGTATGAAATTGGCTTTATACAAACCTGAAAAGGAGGGAGTAATATATACACCAAGGTAAACAAACCCAGAAGGTGACCATCGAAAAGGGGCAGAACTAGATGGCGTCCAGGGGGTATTAAGGGTTAGGGGCATAGCCTCTGACTTTGAATAATTAATCTTGTAGCCTGAGAACCGGCCAAAATTTTTAATAATCTCAACAACTCTGGTAATAGAGACCTTGGGGTTACTCAAAAAGAGCAGAACGTCATCAGCATAAAGGGAAATTTTATGGTTTTGGGGACCTACACTGACACCAGTCACCAAAGGGTCGCTCCTAATCGCCTCCGCCAAAGGCTCTATGGCGAGCGTAAACAATAGGGGGGAGATTGGACAGCCCTGGCGAGTGCCGCGCCCAACTAAGAATGCAGGGGACTTCCAACCATTTGTAAGAACGGATGCCCGAGGGGAATCGTACAAAAGAGAGATCCATTTAATAAAATTATCTCCCAAGTCAAATTTGGAAAGGACGTTCAGTAAATATGGCCACTCGACTCTGTCAAAAGCCTTTTCCGCGTCAAGAGAGACTACGACAGCCTTAGTTTTTAACTCTGTGCCATACTGAATAAGGTTCAGCAGTCTCCTAACATTATTACAGGAATTACGTCCTAAAATAAAACCAGTCTGGTCCATTGAGATGAGGTCAGGAAGGATACATTCTAATCTTTTCGCCAGGATTTTAGCTAAAAGTTTTCTATCTACATCAAGCAGAGCGATTGGTCTGTACGAGGAGCAATCCTCCGGTGGTCTGCCCTTCTTCAGAATGAGTGAGATGTTAGTGTCCATCATAGTACCTGGGAGATGGCCAGAATCAAATGAATAGTTCAGCATTTTAAGCAAGGGATCAACTAATAGACTCTGAAAAGATTTAAAAAACTCGGGTGTCAGGCCGTCGGGCCCTGGGGCCTTACTATTTTGTAGGTCATTAATAGCCACTATAACTTCCCCACGTGAAATAGGTCTGTTTAATAGGTCCCTCTGGGTCTGAGAAGCTTGAGGCAGGTTAATGGCTGACAAGAATGCTTGCATCAGGTCCGCAGGCTGAGACTCAGCTTCAGATTTATACAAAGATTCATAAAATGCCTGAAAGCATTTGTTAATGTCTTTACTATAATGTATTCTCTTGCCCGTCTCATCTTTTATCACTGGAATAGCCTGTGAATCTGCCTTTTTCCTAACAAGGTTAGCCAGGTATTTGCTAGGCTTATTCCCGAATTCGTACATTCTGTGCCTAGCAAAGAAAAGACTTTTCTGAGCCTCTGAGGACATCAGCGTATCAAGGGCTGCTGAAGTGGTATCAATATGAGCTCTCAAATCATCTGACGGATTGATATCAAATTCCCTCTGAAGGTTATTTAGTTGTTGTTCCAGATTCTGCTGTTCCGCCCCCTTCTTGCGCTTCAGATGAGCAGAAAAAGATATTGCAAAACCACGTGAAACAGCCTTAGCTGTCTCCCATAGCACATTAGGAGAAACAGCCGGGGTATCATTCTCAGACATAAAGAGCTTAAACTGCTCCGTGAAGTACTGGATAAAATCAGGGTTTTTAAGAAGAAAATTTTTAAATCGCCACTGCATTGGAGGACGCTGTTCCTTACTAGACATCACCAAAAATAATGGGGAATGATCTGAAATAACAATATTACCAATTGAACATGAAGTCACTTTTTGGAGGGCATTTTTAGGTGTAAAGAAATAGTCTATCCTTGATGAGGACTTATGGACCTTAGAATAGAAGGTATATTGTCTGTCTGTAGGATGGAGGGTCCTCCATGTGTCAATAAGACCTAAGTCTCTACAGCAGCCTAGTAAAGACTGACTAATTCCCACATTAGATCGCGATCCTGAGTATGATTTATCCAGGCGAGGATTAAGACAACAGTTAAAGTCGCCTGCAATCACAGAAGATTCCACAATCCAGTCTGAAAACAGGGAAAATACTTTAGCGTGGAAATCAGTAGGACATATTGGTGGGGCATAAACATTTAAGTAAGAAACATTGTCACCATATAGTGTACCTGTGATCATAACATAACGTCCCAGTTTATCACTTTTAACCTTCACTTCAGTAAGTGGAAGGGCTTTATGGATTAGAATCGCCACGCCTCTGCTCCTTGATGTAAAGGAAGAATAAAAGATCTGGCCAACCCAGTCTCTTTTCAATTTTAAATGTTCCTCATTACTTAGGTGGGACTCTTGAATAAAAGCTATGTGAACCTTCTCCCTCTTCAAGAAATTAAGAATTTTCTTCCGTTTGATAGGACTGTGGACCCCGTGCACATTCCATGAGCAGAGTTTAATTGTTGAGTTATCCACCATAGTCAAGCGGTATTTGAATATACAGACGCATACCTGAGATGATCCCGGAAATAAAACATTTCAACCTCACAGTCGTTTCAGAAAAAAACAAACAAAAAGGGGAACAGTTAAAAAACAAAAACAAAAAATACACGTGTGCGAGATTAGAGCCCATGAACAAAATCCCACCCACCCCCCCGGTGCTTCCCCAAACGAAGCGCCAAAACCTAAAACTAGGACTGTGCATCCAAACGGTGCACTAGACCAGTGCTCCAGATGTATATATATATATACAAACACTCTAACAAAACTACAAACATTTGAAGGAATAATACACAAGATGTAGAAAATGAAAAGGAAGGAAAAATAGTATTTCGACGAGCCATGTCCAAGGGTACAACAAACAATTTAAAAAAAAAAAAAAAAAAAAAAAAAAAAGACAGAGGGCTGCAGTATGACAAACGCAGCCTCCCCAGTCCAAAATATGAGGTCCACGCCCCGAGGGCACAGCAAGTATTGGTGTTAACAGTTAGTCGACCAGGTTCATTTGGCAAGTCAGCTGTGATCAAAAGATATGACTCACCATAAAACAGAGCGGCAGCGTGACGCGCAGCGGCCCCGGACCCAACGTGAAGGCTGCAAGTAGACCCGCGTATGGTTATCCATTAGAGGCAGATCCCGACTCCGGTGGCCGGGCTGAGGCAATCTTTTCCTTGTAGAAAGCCTCAGCAGCCTCCGGTGTGCTGAACAGGTGTTTCGCGTTGTTAAACGTGATCTGCAGGCGAGCGGGGAACAACAAGCCATATCTGACGTCAGCAGCCCGAAGTCTCCGCTTTATGTCGGTGAACGCAGCTCTCTGCTTGGCGACGTCCGCCGTGAAGTCGGGGAAAATGCGCACCGGGTGTCCGCGGAAGCTCAGGGGAGCCCTCTCCCTCGCGAGCCGGAGGATCCGTTGTTTAGTCTGGAAGTGATGGACCTTGACAATCATCGGGCGCGCAGGAGCTCCAGGTTTGGGCTTGGGAGCCAAGGAGCGGTGGGCTATATCCAGCAATGGGGAGCCTCCAGCAGCGTCCTCAATGCCCAGCAGCTCAACGAAGAAGTCCGTCATAAATGAGGTTGGTTGCGGACCCTCCGCATTTTCCTCAATCCCAAAAACTCTCAGGTTTTGGCGTCTGCTTCTGGACTCCAGATCCTCAGTTTTAGCCACAAGCATCAGATTGCTTTTGCTCAGAGTCTCATATTTAGCCTCGAGTTCAACAACCCTGTCATCAATATCTTGAAGTGAGGTTTCAACATCCGTGAGACGGAATGCGAATGAATCCATGGTGGTCTGAAGGGTACCTATGGACGAGAGGGTTTCATTTCTGAAGGACTCGATGAGCTTGACCACGGAGGAGAGGGAAGGCTCCTCGTCCTCACCAGCGGCGTCGCCATGATGTAGCTGCGGATTAGCATTAGCCTTGTCCGTGATCCGTGCTGAGCGGCTTTTATCTGCTCGTTCCTGACGCGAACCGCCTTTTCCCGTCATTTTATAGACCTTCTGATTAAAGTATATATATATATTAAGCAACGAGATAGTAGTTTGCTAGAGTATTTTGCAAAATATGCAGGAGCTGGTCAGGACGCGTCTATCCTCTATCCATGCTCCACAGCGCCCCTATGGTCTCTTTTTAATAGGATGCCTGTCTGGTGATCTGCCAGGCCCGTTAAAGCTTGGTTGTGTTTCCTTGACGTGCATAAAGCTTGTACAAGGTTGAAAAATGGAATGGCGACCGCCATCCAGCACATGGGTCTTGAACGTGTTAACGGTCGGCTTATGTACGTTACCCAAGCACACCTCTCCTATCACCACTCAGCCCAGATCCAGACGTTGGGCAAAGGGAGCATCATGTGGTCCGTTTATCTGCCGCCTGACCTTGTGTGCTCTGAGCACGTCTCTTCCGAGTAGCAGAAGTATTTCAGCCTCTGGGTCCAGCTCTGGAATGTGTTTGGCAATATGAAGGAGATGAGGCTGGTGCAAAACTGCGCAGGGTGTTGGAATCTCCATCCGGTTGTTCGGGATCTCAGGACACTCAAGGAGTGGTGGAAGGGACATGGGGACTTTGCTATCCAGTGACTCGATTTGGTATCCCTCTGCCTTCTTGCCATATGTTTCTATAATGCCAGAGCAAGTTCTGAGATGATACCGAGAATGGTTTGCTCTCCACACTGAACACCTCGAAGAACTCTGGTCTAGCTAAGGAACGATTGCTCTGGTCATCAAGAATTACGTAGGCTTTGATGGCTTTGTTCTTGAAACCCTTGGGATAAATCTTTACAAGGCAGATCTTAGAGCATGAATGACCCCACTGACCTAGGCCACACACTTCAGTGCAGCTTGTCGTAACATCAGTCACGTTAGAATAATCTTCACCCTCCCCGCCATTCTCTTGTGGATGTGGAGGAGCGTTGACGCTCTGAGGTGATGGGCCAGGATGCATGGCTGCATCATGATAGGTGCTGTCACATTCAGAGCACTTCACAGAAAATTTGCAGTCTTTGGCAAGGTGGGAGGTCGAACCACAACACTTGAAACATATTCCTTTCTCTTTCAGGAAGGCCTTTCTGTCCCCGAGGAGTTTGTTTCTGAATGTCCTGTATTTTGTAAGCGGATGCGGTTTGTTGTGTAGTGGGCAGTTCTTGTTAGGGTCGTTGTTGGTCATAGAGACATCTGTTTTGTGTACTGTGATGGGTTTGTTGGTATTAAAGTTCTTCACAGTGAATGTATCTGGTTTTGCGAGGGCCGTGTTGTTGCTTTGATGAAAGAAGCTAGGGTAATTTTGTTTCTTTGCCTCATTGCACACAAAAGCACAAAAATAGTCAAAGGGAGGGAAGCGGCCGTGGTTGTCTTCTTTGTACCATGACCCAGACGACACCCACTTCTCCTGAAGCCCATATGGGAGCTTGTCCACAATTGGTCCAATTCCACAGGAGGTGTCGAGATATGACAAACCTGTAAGGTATCCATCCTCCTTGGCGCCTTGTATCTCCATAAGCAGATCTTCAAGTTTGCGCAACTTGGTGTGATCCTTGGCTGAAATCTTAGGAAAACTGTCCAACCGCTGAAACAGTGACTGTTCAATTATTTCAGGGGCAGCGTAGCAATCATGTAGTCTCTCCCGGGCTTTTTGTAAAGCCAGGTTGGGATTTTTTACATGCACTGAGCGAATGCGTCTCACCTGTTTGCCAGACTCTTTTCCTAGCCATTTGGTCATGAGGTCCAATTCTTGGATTGCTGTGAGATGCACTTCAGCTGCTGCATTGGTGAATGAGGACTGCCATGCATGAAAATTCTCTGGCTTATCATTGAATTGGTACAGTCCTGATGTAACAAGATCTCGTCGTGCCAAGTACTGTGCCAAGGATTCTGGGAGAGATGGTGTGATAGCTGGAGGTTTACTTTGGGGAGTGTGGTACTGAGCGTGTAAGTTTATGGGAGAATCTTCCTTTTTGACTTCAGATTTTGCCTCAACTCTGGTTGGCTCAGGTAGGTTTGATTCTGTAATGTTCACAGTTGGTCGCCATGTCTTGAAGCTGTCATGTGATTGTGCAGGTACTGGAGGTTTGACAGGTGGATCCGGTAACTGTGGGGAGGAAGACTGATTTTGAAGGTCAATCTGAGTTTGAACATATTCGCTGGTGCGTTGTATTCGAACCTTTTGTGATTCGGATTTTCCATTTTCCATTATGGCATGTATTTCTGCAGCATCTTCCCACACCTGTGCCTCCACCATGGCTGCATCTGCTTCTCGATGTAGCATTAGCACTTCCAACTCTGTGTCTATCCTAGTTGTTCCAACTGATTTTGAGCATCTCTTGTTATCCTTTCTGCTTCTCTGGCAGCCTTTTCCATTTTCAGTTTAGCTTCTTGGTTAGCATATGATGCTCTCACCTTGGCAGCTTCGGCTTTAGCTCTGGCGCGGGCCACACTTGATGCCGATGACTTGCTGCTCCTAGAACTGGATACAGACGACTTGTTGCTTGCTTCCATCTTGATTCCACTTAAACATCAAATGGTGCCTTTTCACTGTAGTGTTCTCGTTCAGTGTGTTGAAACTCCGACTAAACACCAAGTTAAACCATCGCTAATGAAGACAGAGTCGTAGTAAGGTTGAGCATTTACTTTCACACTTCTTCATTAACATCGTGGTGAAAACTGTGAATAAAACAATACAAAATATTCTGTTTTTAACTAAATATTGCATTGTACATGAATTTAAACATGAATTTACATCACTCTATGCACTTTAAGTAGAAATTAAAATGTTTTTTAACATGTAAGTAAATGTAAATAAAACTTCCTTTTTTAACCGTTCATCAAATGTAGTTTTTTAACAAAGCATTACTATTTATGTTTTTTAACATCTAAACATTTAAACATTTAAACATTCAATATAGGAATTTACAGTATTTCCTCTATGATGTTTTCTAGCAGACGGAAGCAGATTATATTCAGAGCATGCACCACATGTCTGCCACCATTTTCTCAAGAACAGGAAGTGCCTAACAGGACGTGATGTCATCAGTGACCAAATCAAAAATAAATCGTTCTTTTAAACAAGTTAAACTTATAGCAGATTAATCCATCATTTCAAACTGTAATGAATACTAAATAATTATTTAAGAGACAAATAAATAAGAAACAAAAGAATGCCTTAGAGGCAGCACACTCCCATTAAAGGCCATTTCTGTCCTCCAGTAAGGCAACCATTAGAATCCAGGATGGAAGACCAGGGGGATCTAAATCGGGCTCACAGAGATCTCCCTGTTGTGTTACTTCGGTAGCACACGTACTAAAATTGGAACGATACAGAGAAGATTAGCATGGCCCCTGGCGCAAGGATGACACGCACAATCGTGGAGCGTTCCCAATTTTTCCTTTCATCCTGAATGTTTTATGTCACCCTTTTTTAAATGATCAAATACTGTGTGTATTATTGAACTCCGTACCCTCCGTGAGGGTAGCTAAACCAAAGTGACCTGTAAAGAATGAATGTGAGTTAGGAGACCAGGGGCCTCATGTACTAAGAGTGCGTGGATTTCAACGTGAATCCGTGCGTGGAATTAACAAGACCGCAAAAATTCATATGTACAAAGCTGTGCGTTCGCCCAAATCCATGCAGGTTTCTCTGTACATCCCAATCAGCGTGGATTTGAGCGCGCATGCGCGGGAGCACAACACCGCCTTGTCTCCTCCCTCAAATATATGTTTGAATATGATATGAAGATAATTATCCATTAAAAACCGCTCATCCTAACAAGAAATGTGCAAAAACAGGTAAAACAAATAAAAAAAAAAATCGGCTCTGAGCTGGAATAAATAATTCATTTTGGAGCATTTCTTCCGATTTCAGCATGGTGTCGGACTCCAGTCCTCGAGGGCCGGTGTCCCTGCAGGTTTTAGATGTTTCCCTGCTTCATTGCACCATGATACAAGTGACTGTGTCATCAACAGAACTATCCAGACTTTGATGACAAGTTGGTGACGATGATTAATTAGAATCAGGTGTGTTAAAGCAGGGAAACGTCTAAAACATGCAGGACACCGGTCCTTCTGGGATTCAGTTTGACACCTACATTATGGTGTTCTTTGCGTTGCATTGCGTTCCGTGAAGAGTTGTGGTTTTATTATGATCGTACGGGTTTGTTAATGTTTATAGGCAGCGTTAGTGCATCATTACACGCTGCTTTTCTTGTTTGTATTTTAAGAACCGACACCAGAATTTTTGGTGGATGAAAAACGACTCCTCGTTCTGCTTTATTGTCATGCTGACGCATTAAGACCAATGTACACGTTTATTGAGTCTTACACATTATGGATGTCCGCGATCACCTCTCTCATAAGTATAACAATGTGAACAAAATACATTTATATTTAAAACATGAAGCATTACGATCTGATTCCTCTGCTGAAGAAATAAAGACAATTTGTGCCGACGGGATTATCGAGGTGCAAACGTGAGAAATAAAGAGCAAAGTTGCTGTAACTCGGAGTGTTGCATCCGCAGGAGGAGAGACCGGTCTAGATCCCTGTCGTGCCAAAGAGTGATTGCCTCCCAGAATCTGATTTCTCCCCTGAAAATGGGTCTTTTTATCTGCCAAATATTGATTGAGGGCCAAATACAGTTAATGAAAAGTTGTTTCTGCCTAAATATGACTTGATCTCATTATTGAGCTTCATAATCTGAAAATCTGACGTTTTAGCGCTCTCGCTCAATGGGCTGCTGTGCGCGCTCCCGCGGCCACAAATCAGAAGAAATCAGATTCTGACAGGCAATCACTTTTTGGCACAACACCTGAGAAACACTTTCTGGATCCTGCAGAACCTGCAGCCGACCCAATATCAGACTCTGAAAGTTGCCTAAACATTCAATAAAAACTTATTTCATGCTGAATCACATCAGTTCGCAACCAACCTTTCCGTGACACCTTTTTTTTATTTAAGACATCTTTACAGAACCGATTTTTCGCTGCAAGATATATTTTAATGTTTTTCTGTCCAGACACAGTTATGGGATGTTTTAGGATCTGGCTTTAATCTCCAGTAGTCCTCCCATACGGTCGTCATGGTGACAGAGATGTCCGACCTGTCAGCAGCTCCAGCTGAAAGCATCATGTTGGTCTGAACCGGAGCAGCTGGTCCAGTTCAGGGCAGAGATCCATAAGGATCCTCTTGGTACCTAAACCAGCTGATGGTCCAGTCTTAGTCCTGGACCAGCAGGTCAGTCTGGTCCCTGAGGACTCGCTCCCGATCCTGCCATCAGGGTCCTCTATAACGGAGCCATTGCTCCATCAGGATTTGCAGGTTCCATCGTTGAGCTCCTGCCTTTAGTTGTTTGTTCAGATCATGTGGTTGATTGTGAGATTGTTGCAGCTCCACTCTTGTGTAATTTATCTGGTGATGTGGGGACTGTCGTGTCCTTCACGTGGTCGTGAACTTATTGTTGACGTTAAGTTTCCTCATATTCTGCACTTCACTGCATCACCAGTGAGAGTCGCCAACGGACAAACCTCAGAAAAGTGCGTACAAAAGCCTTAATGTGTGAGTGACGGACCGCAGCTTTCTACGTTCACGTCATTCTTTGTACATCCGACCGTGAGCGTTGAAAGTGGCGTACGCACGTTTTTTGTGCGCCGCACTCTTAGTACATAAGGCCCCAGATCTAACTATCTGAAGGCTCTATAACCACAGAGGGACTTGAACCCTCAATCTTCTGATCCGAAGTCAGACGCCTTGTCCATTAGCCCATGTGGTCCACGAGTTGCTCTTCTGAGGCTACTTTTGCGCCCTGGGTGAACTGTCCAACATTCAGATAAATCAATCACCGCTTAGGAGGCAGGTAACCATATATGGTAACTACAAAAGTTACCATCCTTCATAGCTCTGTTACTTCACATAAAGCCAGGACAGTAGTGGAACAGATTTGTGTACTAAATATATCACAGTGAGGTGAAATAAAGCTGCTCCAGAGGTAGAATGAACTTGTTGTGTCAACAGGGTTTTTATAACAAGTTGAAGACGTGTGTTGAGGGCCCTGTGGCTTAGTTGGTCAAAGCATCTGTCTTGTAAACAGGTGATCCTGGGTTCAAATCCCAGCAGAGCCTTTAAACTCATGAAGACAAAGGTAAGGATGTAACTCTTGTAATGTTTAAAACCACGTACTTTGTGGAAAAAAAGTATCCAATTTCTGGGTTTTCCACACGGTTGGATAAAGTCCTCTCCTCTGTTAGGGAGGAAACTGTTTGTCAACAATTACAATGTTTCTCAGTGTAGTAAGTGCTCATCAGTGAACTGTCGTTGGCTGACCGTCACTGCCGGGGTTTTTGAGAAAGTTTTAAACCAGTCAGGAGTGCGTAGAAAAAGAGAGCTCTGTTCATTCAAATGTCAATTATCAATCTTCTCCAAGTCTATGGTCTCTTTTTAATAGGATGCCTGTCTGGTGATCTGCCAGGCCCGTTAAAGCTTGGTTGTGTTTCCTTGACGTGCATAAAGCTTGTACAAGGTTGAAAAATGGAATGGCGACCGCCATCCAGCACATGGGTCTTGAACGTGTTAACGGTCGGCTTATGTACGTTACCCAAGCACACCTCTCCTATCACCACTCAGCCCAGATCCAGACGTTGGGCAAAGGGAGCATCATGTGGTCCGTTTATCTGCCGCCTGACCTTGTGTGCTCTGAGCACGTCTCTTCCGAGTAGCAGAAGTATTTCAGCCTCTGGGTCCAGCTCTGGAATGTGTTTGGCAATATGAAGGAGATGAGGCTGGTGCAAAACTGCGCAGGGTGTTGGAATCTCCATCCGGTTGTTCGGGATCTCAGGACACTCAAGGAGTGGTGGAAGGGACATGGGGACTTTGCTATCCAGTGACTCGATTTGGTATCCCTCTGCCTTCTTGCCATATGTTTCTATAATGCCAGAGCAAGTTCTGAGATGATACCGAGAATGGTTTGCTCTCCACACTGAACACCTCGAAGAACTCTGGTCTAGCTAAGGAACGATTGCTCTGGTCATCAAGAATTACGTAGGCTTTGATGGCTTTGTTCTTGAAACCCTTGGGATAAACCTTTACAAGGCAGATCTTAGAGCATGAATGACCCCACTGACCTAGGCCACACACTTCAGTGCAGCTTGTCGTAACATCAGTCACGTTAGAATAATCTTCACCCTCCCCGCCATTCTCTTGTGGATGTGGAGGAGTGTTGACGCTCTGAGTTGATGGGCCAGGATGCATGGCTGCATCATGATAGGTGCTGTCACATTCAGAGCACTTCACAGAAAATTTGCAGTCTTTGGCAAGGTGGGAGGTCGAACCACAACACTTGAAACATATTCCTTTCTCTTTCAGGAAGGCCTTTCTGTCCCCGAGGAGTTTGTTTCTGAATGTCCTGCATTTTGTAAGCGGATGCGGTTTGTTGTGTAGTGGGCAGTTCTTGTTAGGGTCGTTGTTGGTCATAGAGACATCTGTTTTGTGTACTGTGATGGGTTTGTTGGTATTAAAGTTCTTCACAGTGAATGTATCTGGTTTTGCGAGGGCCGTGTTGTTGCTTTGATGAAAGAAGCTAGGGTAATTTTGTTTCTTTGCCTCATTGCACACAAAAGCACAAAAATAGTCAAAGGGAGGGAAGCGGCCGTGGTTGTCTTCTTTGTACCATGACCCAGACGACACCCACTTCTCCTGAAGCCCATATGGGAGCTTGTCCACAATTGGTCCAATTCCACAGGAGTTGTCGAGATATGACAAACCTGTAAGGTATCCATCCTCCTTGGCGCCTTGTATCTCCATAAGCAGATCTTCAAGTTTGCGCAACTTGGTGTGATCCTTGGCTGAAATCTTAGGAAAACTGTCCAACCGCTGAAACAGTGACTGTTCAATTATTTCAGGGGCAGCGTAGCAATCATGTAGTCTCTCCCGGGCTTTTTGTAAAGCCAGGTTGGGATTTTTTACATGCACTGAGCGAATGCGTCTAACCTGTTTGCCAGACTCTTTTCCTAGCCATTTGGTCATGAGGTCCAATTCTTGGATTGCTGTGAGATGCACTTCAGCTGCTGCATTGGTGAATGAGGACTGCCATGCATGAAAATTCTCTGGCTTATCATTGAATTGGTACAGTCCTGATGTAACAAGATCTCGTCGTGCCAAGTACTGTGCCAAGGATTCTGGGAGAGATGGTGTGATAGCTGGAGGTTTACTTTGGGGAGTGTGGTACTGAGCGTGTAAGTTTATGGGAGAATCTTCCTTTTTGACTTCAGATTTTGCCTCAACTCTGGTTGGCTCAGGTAGGTTTGATTCTGTAATGTTCACAGTTGGTCGCCATGTCTTGAAGCTGTCATGTGATTGTGCAGGTACTGGAGGTTTGACAGGTGGATCCGGTAACTGTGGGGAGGAAGACTGATTTTGAAGGTCAATCTGAGTTTGAACATATTCGCTGGTGCGTTGTATTCGAACCTTTTGTGATTCGGATTTTCCATTTTCCATTATGGCATGTATTTCTGCAGCATCTTCCCACACCTGTGCTTCCACCATGGCTGCATCTGCTTCTCGATGTAGCATTAGCACTTCCAACTCTGTGTCTATCCTAGTTGTTCCAACTGATTTTGAGCATCTCTTGTTATCCTTTCTGCTTCTCTGGCAGCCTTTTCCATTTTCAGTTTAGCTTCTTGGTTAGCATATGATGCTCTCACCTTGGCAGCTTCGGCTTTAGCTCTGGCGCGGGCCACACTTGATGCCGATGACTTGCTGCTCCTAGAACTGGATACAGACGACTTGTTGCTTGCTTCCATCTTGACTCCACTTAAACATCAAATGGTGCCTTTTCACTGTAGTGTTCTCGTTCAGTGTGTTGAAACTCCGACTAAACACCAAGTTAAACCATCGCTAATGAAGACAGAGTCGTAGTAAGGTTGAGCGTTTACTGTCACACTTCTTCATTAACATCGTGGTGAAAACTGTGAATAAAACAATACAAAATATTCTGTTTTTAACTAAATATTGCATTGTACATGAATTTAAACATGAATTTACATCACTCTATGCACTTTAAGTAGAAATTAAAATGTTTTTTAACATGTAAGTAAATGTAAATAAAACTTCCTTTTTTAACCGTTCATCAAATGTAGTTTTTTAACAAAGCATTACTATTTATGTTTTTTAACATCTAAACATTTAAACATTAAATATAGGAATTTACAGTATTTCCTCTATGATGTTTTCTAGCAGACGGAAGCAGATTATATTCAGAGCATGCACCACATGTCTGCCACCATTTTCTCAAGAACAGGAAATGCCTAACAGGACGTGATGTCATCAGTGACCAAATCAAAAATAAATCGTTCTTTTAAACAAGTTAAACTTATAGCAGATTAATCCATCATTTCAAACTGTAATGAATACTAAATAATTATTTAAGAGACAAATAAATAAGAAACAAAAGAATGCCTTCAAATCAAATCAAATCAAACTTTATTTATATAGCACTTTTCTTACAAATAATGAAACACAAAGTGCTTAACAGAAAAAAAAAAAAAAAAACAAGAAAAAACAAATAAACATAAAACTTATTAATGTCCCCCCCCCCCCCTCCCCTCCCCGCAGACAAAAGCACACTACAATTCACCTAAATTCCTAACACACACAGACACGCACGCAGACACATGGTGTAGACATGGCTAGGCACAGAGGATCCAGGTGAGGAAACGGTAACAGGGAGCCGTCCAGGCCAGGAGGTCTCATAGCCCGCAGCTACAAGGGGGGGGGGGCCCACAGAGACCATCCCGGCCCGGACGGATAGAGGAGTCCACACCACAGCGGTGAAGCCGTGGTGCAGAGCTCCACAACCATCCAGGCCAGAACGACCCCCAGGACGACCCCTGCAGGCCAGAGTCACTCCCAGCATGGAGGCTCCCCATGAGCCTGCCTTAGAGGCAGCACACTCCCATTAAAGGCCATTTCTGTCCTCCAGTAAGGCAACCATTAGAATCCAGGATGGAAGACCAGGGGGATCTAAATCGGGCTCACAGAGATCTCCCTGTTGTGTTACTTCGGTAGCACACGTACTAAAATTGGAACGATACAGAGAAGATTAGCATGGCCCCTGGCGCAAGGATGACACGCACAATCGTGGAGCGTTCCCAATTTTTCCTTTCATCCTGAATGTTTTATGTCACCCTTTTTTAAATGATCAAATACTGTGTGTATTATTGAACTCCGTACCCTCCGTGAGGGTAGCTAAACCAAAGTGACCTGTAAAGAATGAATGTGAGTTAGGAGACCAGGGGCCTCATGTACTAAGAGTGCGTGGATTTCAACGTGAATCCGTGCGTGGAATTAACAAGACCGCAAAAATTCATATGTACAAAGCTGTGCGTTCGCCCAAATCCATGCAGGTTTCTCTGTACATCCCAATCAGCGTGGATTTGAGCGCGCATGCGCGGGAGCACAACACCGCCTTGTCTCCTCCCTCAAATATATGTTTGAATATGATATGAAGATAATTATCCATTAAAAACCGCTCATCCTAACAAGAAATGTGCAAAAACAGGTAAAACAAATAAAAAAAAAAATCGGCTCTGAGCTGGAATAAATAATTCATTTTGGAGCATTTCTTCCGATTTCAGCATGGTGTCGGACTCCAGTCCTCGAGGGCCGGTGTCCCTGCAGGTTTTAGATGTTTCCCTGCTTCATTGCACCATGATACAAGTGACTGTGTCATCAACAGAACTATCCAGACTTTGATGACAAGTTGGTGACGATGATTAATTAGAATCAGGTGTGTTAAAGCAGGGAAACGTCTAAAACATGCAGGACACCGGTCCTTCTGGGATTCAGTTTGACACCTACATTATGGTGTTCTTTGCGTTGCATTGCGTTCCGTGAAGAGTTGTGGTTTTATTATGATCGTACGGGTTTGTTAATGTTTATAGGCAGCGTTAGTGCATCATTACACGCTGCTTTTCTTGTTTGTATTTTAAGAACCGACACCAGAATTTTTGGTGGATGAAAAACGACTCCTCGTTCTGCTTTATTGTCATGCTGACGCATTAAGACCAATGTACACGTTTATTGAGTCTTACACATTATGGATGTCCGCGATCACCTCTCTCATAAGTATAACAATGTGAACAAAATACATTTATATTTAAAACATGAAGCATTACGATCTGATTCCTCTGCTGAAGAAATAAAGACAATTTGTGCCGACGGGATTATCGAGGTGCAAACGTGAGAAATAAAGAGCAAAGTTGCTGTAACTCGGAGTGTTGCATCCGCAGGAGGAGAGACCGGTCTAGATCCCTGTCGTGCCAAAGAGTGATTGCCTCCCAGAATCTGATTTCTCCCCTGAAAATGGGTCTTTTTATCTGCCAAATATTGATTGAGGGCCAAATACAGTTAATGAAAAGTTGTTTCTGCCTAAATATGACTTGATCTCATTATTGAGCTTCATAATCTGAAAATCTGACGTTTTAGCGCTCTCGCTCAATGGGCTGCTGTGCGCGCTCCCGCGGCCACAAATCAGAAGAAATCAGATTCTGACAGGCAATCACTTTTTGGCACAACACCTGAGAAACACTTTCTGGATCCTGCAGAACCTGCAGCCGACCCAATATCAGACTCTGAAAGTTGCCTAAACATTCAATAAAAACTTATTTCATGCTGAATCACATCAGTTCGCAACCAACCTTTCCGTGACACCTTTTTTTTATTTAAGACATCTTTACAGAACCGATTTTTCGCTGCAAGATATATTTTAATGTTTTTCTGTCCAGACACAGTTATGGGATGTTTTAGGATCTGGCTTTAATCTCCAGTAGTCCTCCCATACGGTCGTCATGGTGACAGAGATGTCCGACCTGTCAGCAGCTCCAGCTGAAAGCATCATGTTGGTCTGAACCGGAGCAGCTGGTCCAGTTCAGGGCAGAGATCCATAAGGATCCTCTTGGTACCTAAACCAGCTGATGGTCCAGTCTTAGTCCTGGACCAGCAGGTCAGTCTGGTCCCTGAGGACTCGCTCCCGATCCTGCCATCAGGGTCCTCTATAACGGAGCCATTGCTCCATCAGGATTTGCAGGTTCCATCGTTGAGCTCCTGCCTTTAGTTGTTTGTTCAGATCATGTGGTTGATTGTGAGATTGTTGCAGCTCCACTCTTGTGTAATTTATCTGGTGATGTGGGGACTGTCGTGTCCTTCACGTGGTCGTGAACTTATTGTTGACGTTAAGTTTCCTCATATTCTGCACTTCACTGCATCACCAGTGAGAGTCGCCAACGGACAAACCTCAGAAAAGTGCGTACAAAAGCCTTAATGTGTGAGTGACGGACCGCAGCTTTCTACGTTCACGTCATTCTTTGTACATCCGACCGTGAGCGTTGAAAGTGGCGTACGCACGTTTTTTGTGCGCCGCACTCTTAGTACATAAGGCCCCAGATCTAACTATCTGAAGGCTCTATAACCACAGAGGGACTTGAACCCTCAATCTTCTGATCCGAAGTCAGACGCCTTGTCCATTAGCCCATGTGGTCCACGAGTTGCTCTTCTGAGGCTACTTTTGCGCCCTGGGTGAACTGTCCAACATTCAGATAAATCAATCACCGCTTAGGAGGCAGGTAACCATATATGGTAACTACAAAAGTTACCATCCTTCATAGCTCTGTTACTTCACATAAAGCCAGGACAGTAGTGGAACAGATTTGTGTACTAAATATATCACAGTGAGGTGAAATAAAGCTGCTCCAGAGGTAGAATGAACTTGTTGTGTCAACAGGGTTTTTATAACAAGTTGAAGACGTGTGTTGAGGGCCCTGTGGCTTAGTTGGTCAAAGCATCTGTCTTGTAAACAGGTGATCCTGGGTTCAAATCCCAGCAGAGCCTTTAAACTCATGAAGACAAAGGTAAGGATGTAACTCTTGTAATGTTTAAAACCACGTACTTTGTGGAAAAAAAGTATCCAATTTCTGGGTTTTCCACACGGTTGGATAAAGTCCTCTCCTCTGTTAGGGAGGAAACTGTTTGTCAACAATTACAATGTTTCTCAGTGTAGTAAGTGCTCATCAGTGAACTGTCGTTGGCTGACCGTCACTGCCGGGGTTTTTGAGAAAGTTTTAAACCAGTCAGGAGTGCGTAGAAAAAGAGAGCTCTGTTCATTCAAATGTCAATTATCAATCTTCTCCAAGTCTATGGTCTCTTTTTAATAGGATGCCTGTCTGGTGATCTGCCAGGCCCGTTAAAGCTTGGTTGTGTTTCCTTGACGTGCATAAAGCTTGTACAAGGTTGAAAAATGGAATGGCGACCGCCATCCAGCACATGGGTCTTGAACGTGTTAACGGTCGGCTTATGTACGTTACCCAAGCACACCTCTCCTATCACCACTCAGCCCAGATCCAGACGTTGGGCAAAGGGAGCATCATGTGGTCCGTTTATCTGCCGCCTGACCTTGTGTGCTCTGAGCACGTCTCTTCCGAGTAGCAGAAGTATTTCAGCCTCTGGGTCCAGCTCTGGAATGTGTTTGGCAATATGAAGGAGATGAGGCTGGTGCAAAACTGCGCAGGGTGTTGGAATCTCCATCCGGTTGTTCGGGATCTCAGGACACTCAAGGAGTGGTGGAAGGGACATGGGGACTTTGCTATCCAGTGACTCGATTTGGTATCCCTCTGCCTTCTTGCCATATGTTTCTATAATGCCAGAGCAAGTTCTGAGATGATACCGAGAATGGTTTGCTCTCCACACTGAACACCTCGAAGAACTCTGGTCTAGCTAAGGAACGATTGCTCTGGTCATCAAGAATTACGTAGGCTTTGATGGCTTTGTTCTTGAAACCCTTGGGATAAACCTTTACAAGGCAGATCTTAGAGCATGAATGACCCCACTGACCTAGGCCACACACTTCAGTGCAGCTTGTCGTAACATCAGTCACGTTAGAATAATCTTCACCCTCCCCGCCATTCTCTTGTGGATGTGGAGGAGTGTTGACGCTCTGAGTTGATGGGCCAGGATGCATGGCTGCATCATGATAGGTGCTGTCACATTCAGAGCACTTCACAGAAAATTTGCAGTCTTTGGCAAGGTGGGAGGTCGAACCACAACACTTGAAACATATTCCTTTCTCTTTCAGGAAGGCCTTTCTGTCCCCGAGGAGTTTGTTTCTGAATGTCCTGCATTTTGTAAGCGGATGCGGTTTGTTGTGTAGTGGGCAGTTCTTGTTAGGGTCGTTGTTGGTCATAGAGACATCTGTTTTGTGTACTGTGATGGGTTTGTTGGTATTAAAGTTCTTCACAGTGAATGTATCTGGTTTTGCGAGGGCCGTGTTGTTGCTTTGATGAAAGAAGCTAGGGTAATTTTGTTTCTTTGCCTCATTGCACACAAAAGCACAAAAATAGTCAAAGGGAGGGAAGCGGCCGTGGTTGTCTTCTTTGTACCATGACCCAGACGACACCCACTTCTCCTGAAGCCCATATGGGAGCTTGTCCACAATTGGTCCAATTCCACAGGAGGTGTCGAGATATGACAAACCTGTAAGGTATCCATCCTCCTTGGCGCCTTGTATCTCCATAAGCAGATCTTCAAGTTTGCGCAACTTGGTGTGATCCTTGGCTGAAATCTTAGGAAAACTGTCCAACCGCTGAAACAGTGACTGTTCAATTATTTCAGGGGCAGCGTAGCAATCATGTAGTCTCTCCCGGGCTTTTTGTAAAGCCAGGTTGGGATTTTTTACATGCACTGAGCGAATGCGTCTAACCTGTTTGCCAGACTCTTTTCCTAGCCATTTGGTCATGAGGTCCAATTCTTGGATTGCTGTGAGATGCACTTCAGCTGCTGCATTGGTGAATGAGGACTGCCATGCATGAAAATTCTCTGGCTTATCATTGAATTGGTACAGTCCTGATGTAACAAGATCTCGTCGTGCCAAGTACTGTGCCAAGGATTCTGGGAGAGATGGTGTGATAGCTGGAGGTTTACTTTGGGGAGTGTGGTACTGAGCGTGTAAGTTTATGGGAGAATCTTCCTTTTTGACTTCAGATTTTGCCTCAACTCTGGTTGGCTCAGGTAGGTTTGATTCTGTAATGTTCACAGTTGGTCGCCATGTCTTGAAGCTGTCATGTGATTGTGCAGGTACTGGAGGTTTGACAGGTGGATCCGGTAACTGTGGGGAGGAAGACTGATTTTGAAGGTCAATCTGAGTTTGAACATATTCGCTGGTGCGTTGTATTCGAACCTTTTGTGATTCGGATTTTCCATTTTCCATTATGGCATGTATTTCTGCAGCATCTTCCCACACCTGTGCTTCCACCATGGCTGCATCTGCTTCTCGATGTAGCATTAGCACTTCCAACTCTGTGTCTATCCTAGTTGTTCCAACTGATTTTGAGCATCTCTTGTTATCCTTTCTGCTTCTCTGGCAGCCTTTTCCATTTTCAGTTTAGCTTCTTGGTTAGCATATGATGCTCTCACCTTGGCAGCTTCGGCTTTAGCTCTGGCGCGGGCCACACTTGATGCCGATGACTTGCTGCTCCTAGAACTGGATACAGACGACTTGTTGCTTGCTTCCATCTTGACTCCACTTAAACATCAAATGGTGCCTTTTCACTGTAGTGTTCTCGTTCAGTGTGTTGAAACTCCGACTAAACACCAAGTTAAACCATCGCTAATGAAGACAGAGTCGTAGTAAGGTTGAGCGTTTACTGTCACACTTCTTCATTAACATCGTGGTGAAAACTGTGAATAAAACAATACAAAATATTCTGTTTTTAACTAAATATTGCATTGTACATGAATTTAAACATGAATTTACATCACTCTATGCACTTTAAGTAGAAATTAAAATGTTTTTTAACATGTAAGTAAATGTAAATAAAACTTCCTTTTTTAACCGTTCATCAAATGTAGTTTTTTAACAAAGCATTACTATTTATGTTTTTTAACATCTAAACATTTAAACATTAAATATAGGAATTTACAGTATTTCCTCTATGATGTTTTCTAGCAGACGGAAGCAGATTATATTCAGAGCATGCACCACATGTCTGCCACCATTTTCTCAAGAACAGGAAATGCCTAACAGGACGTGATGTCATCAGTGACCAAATCAAAAATAAATCGTTCTTTTAAACAAGTTAAACTTATAGCAGATTAATCCATCATTTCAAACTGTAATGAATACTAAATAATTATTTAAGAGACAAATAAATAAGAAACAAAAGAATGCCTTCAAATCAAATCAAATCAAACTTTATTTATATAGCACTTTTCTTACAAATAATGAAACACAAAGTGCTTAACAGAAAAAAAAAAAAAAAAACAAGAAAAAACAAATAAACATAAAACTTATTAATGTCCCCCCACCCCTCCCCTCCCCGCAGACAAAAGCACACTACAATTCACCTAAATTCCTAACACACACAGACACGCACGCAGACACATGGTGTAGACATGGCTAGGCACAGAGGATCCAGGTGAGGAAACGGTAACAGGGAGCCGTCCAGGCCAGGAGGTCTCATAGCCCGCAGCTACAAGGGGGGGGGGGGCCCACAGAGACCATCCCGGCCCGGACGGATAGAGGAGTCCACACCACAGCGGTGAAGCCGTGGTGCAGAGCTCCACAACCATCCAGGCCAGAACGACCCCCAGGACGACCCCTGCAGGCCAGAGTCACTCCCAGCATGGAGGCTCCCCATGAGCCTGCCTTAGAGGCAGCACACTCCCATTAAAGGCCATTTCTGTCCTCCAGTAAGGCAACCATTAGAATCCAGGATGGAAGACCAGGGGGATCTAAATCGGGCTCACAGAGATCTCCCTGTTGTGTTACTTCGGTAGCACACGTACTAAAATTGGAACGTTACAGAGAAGATTAGCATGGCCCCTGGCGCAAGGATGACACGCACAATTGTGGAGCGTTCCCAATTTTTCCTTTCATCCTGAATGTTTTATGTAACCCTTTTTTAAATGATCAAATACTGTGTGTATTATTGAACTCCGTACCCTCCGTGAGGGTAGCTAAACCAAAGTGACCTGTAAAGAATGAATGTGAGTTAGGAGACCAGATCTAACTATCTGAAGGCTCTATAACCACAGAGGGACTTGAACCCTCAATCTTCTGATCCGAAGTCAGACGCCTTGTCCATTAGGCCATGTGGTCCACGAGTTGCTCTTCTGAGGCTACTTTTGCGCCCTGGGTGAACTGTCCAACATTCAGATAAATCAATCACCGCTTAGGAGGCAGGTAACCATATATGGTAACTATAAAAGTTACCATCCTTCATAGCTCTGTTACTTCACATAAAGCCAGGACAGTAGTGGAACAGATTTGTGTACTAAATATATCACAGTGAGGTGAAATAAAGCTGCTCCAGAGGTAGAATGAACTTGTTGTGTCAACAGGGTTTTTATAACAAGTTGAAGACCTGTGTTGAGGGCCCTGTGGCTTAGTTGGTCAAAGCATCTGTCTTGTAAACAGGAGATCCTGGGTTCAAATCCCAGCAGAGCCTTTAAACTCATGAAGACAAAGGTAAGGATGTAACTCTTGTAATGTTTAAAACCACGTACTTTGTGGAAAAAAAGTATCCAATTTCTGGGTTTTCCACACAGTTGGATAAAGTCCTCTCCTCTGTTAGGGAGGAAACTGTTTGTCAACAATTACAATGTTTCTCAGTGTAGTAAGTGCTCATCAGTGAACTGTCGTTGGCTGACCGTCACTGCCGGGGTTTTTGAGAAAGTTTTAAACCAGTCAGGAGTGCGTAGAAAAAGAGAGCTCTGTTGATTCAAATGTCAATTATCAATCTTCTCCAAGTCTATGGTCTCTTTTTAATAGGATGCCTGTCTGGTGATCTGCCAGGCCCGTTAAAGCTTGGTTGTGTTTCCTTGACGTGCATAAAGCTTGTACAAGGTTGAAAAATGGAATGGCGACCGCCATCCAGCACATGGGTCTTGAACGTGTTAACGGTCGGCTTATGTACGTTACCCAAGCACACCTCTCCTATCACCACTCAGCCCAGATCCAGACGTTGGGCAAAGGGAGCATCATGTGGTCCGTTTATCTGCCGCCTGACCTTGTGTGCTCTGAGCACGTCTCTTCCGAGTAGCAGAAGTATTTCAGCCTCTGGGTCCAGCTCTGGAATGTGTTTGGCAATATGAAGGAGATGAGGCTGGTGCAAAACTGCGCAGGGTGTTGGAATCTCCATCCGGTTGTTCGGGATCTCAGGACACTCAAGGAGTGGTGGAAGGGACATGGGGACTTTGCTATCCAGTGACTCGATTTGGTATCCCTCTGCCTTCTTGCCATATGTTTCTATAATGCCAGAGCAAGTTCTGAGATGATACCGAGAATGGTTTGCTCTCCACACTGAACACCTCGAAGAACTCTGGTCTAGCTAAGGAACGATTGCTCTGGTCATCAAGAATTACGTAGGCTTTGATGGCTTTGTTCTTGAAACCCTTGGGATAAATCTTTACAAGGCAGATCTTAGAGCATGAATGACCCCACTGACCTAGGCCACACACTTCAGTGCAGCTTGTCGTAACATCAGTCACGTTAGAATAATCTTCACCCTCCCCGCCATTCTCTTGTGGATGTGGAGGAGCGTTGACGCTCTGAGGTGATGGGCCAGGATGCATGGCTGCATCATGATAGGTGCTGTCACATTCAGAGCACTTCACAGAAAATTTGCAGTCTTTGGCAAGGTGGGAGGTCGAACCACAACACTTGAAACATATTCCTTTCTCTTTCAGGAAGGCCTTTCTGTCCCCGAGGAGTTTGTTTCTGAATGTCCTGCATTTTGTAAGCGGATGCGGTTTGTTGTGTAGTGGGCAGTTCTTGTTAGGGTCGTTGTTGGTCATAGAGACATCTGTTTTGTGTACTGTGATGGGTTTGTTGGTATTAAAGTTCTTCACAGTGAATGTATCTGGTTTTGCGAGGGCCGTGTTGTTGCTTTGATGAAAGAAGCTAGGGTAATTTTGTTTCTTTGCCTCATTGCACACAAAAGCACAAAAATAGTCAAAGGGAGGGAAGCGGCCGTGGTTGTCTTCTTTGTACCATGACCCAGACGACACCCACTTCTCCTGAAGCCCATATGGGAGCTTGTCCACAATTGGTCCAATTCCACAGGAGGTGTCGAGATATGACAAACCTGTAAGGTATCCATCCTCCTTGGCGCCTTGTATCTCCATAAGCAGATCTTCAAGTTTGCGCAACTTGGTGTGATCCTTGGCTGAAATCTTAGGAAAACTGTCCAACCGCTGAAACAGTGACTGTTCAATTATTTCAGGGGCAGCGTAGCAATCATGTAGTCTCTCCCGGGCTTTTTGTAAAGCCAGGTTGGGATTTTTTACATGCACTGAGCGAATGCGTCTCACCTGTTTGCCAGACTCTTTTCCTAGCCATTTGGTCATGAGGTCCAATTCTTGGATTGCTGTGAGATGCACTTCAGCTGCTGCATTGGTGAATGAGGACTGCCATGCATGAAAATTCTCTGGCTTATCATTGAATTGGTACAGTCCTGATGTAACAAGATCTCGTTGTGCCAAGTACTGTGCCAAGGATTCTGGGAGAGATGGTGTGATAGCTGGAGGTTTACTTTGGGGAGTGTGGTACTGAGCGTGTAAGTTTATGGGAGAATCTTCCTTTTTGACTTCAGATTTTGCCTCAACTCTGGTTGGCTCAGGTAGGTTTGATTCTGTAATGTTCACAGTTGGTCGCCATGTCTTGAAGCTGTCATGTGATTGTGCAGGTACTGGAGGTTTGACAGGTGGATCCGGTAACTGTGGGGAGGAAGACTGATTTTGAAGGTCAATCTGAGTTTGAACATATTCGCTGGTGCGTTGTATTCGAACCTTTTGTGATTCGGATTTTCCATTTTCCATTATGGCATGTATTTCTGCAGCATCTTCCCACACCTGTGCTTCCACCATGGCTGCATCTGCTTCTCGATGTAGCATTAGCACTTCCAACTCTGTGTCTATCCTAGTTGTTCCAACTGATTTTGAGCATCTCTTGTTATCCTTTCTGCTTCTCTGGCAGCCTTTTCCATTTTCAGTTTAGCTTCTTGGTTAGCATATGATGCTCTCACCTTGGCAGCTTCGGCTTTAGCTCTGGCGCGGGCCACACTTGATGCCGATGACTTGCTGCTCCTAGAACTGGATACAGACGACTTGTTGCTTGCTTCCATCTTGACTCCACTTAAACATCAAATGGTGCCTTTTCACTGTAGTGTTCTCGTTCAGTGTGTTGAAACTCCGACTAAACACCAAGTTAAACCATCGCTAATGAAGACAGAGTCGTAGTAAGGTTGAGCGTTTACTGTCACACTTCTTCATTAACATCGTGGTGAAAACTGTGAATAAAACAATACAAAATATTCTGTTTTTAACTAAATATTGCATTGTACATGAATTTAAACATGAATTTACATCACTCTATGCACTTTAAGTAGAAATTAAAATGTTTTTTAACATGTAAGTAAATGTAAATAAAACTTCCTTTTTTAACCGTTCATCAAATGTAGTTTTTTAACAAAGCATTACTATTTATGTTTTTTAACATCTAAACATTTAAACATTAAATATAGGAATTTACAGTATTTCCTCTATGATGTTTTCTAGCAGACGGAAGCAGATTATATTCAGAGCATGCACCACATGTCTGCCACCATTTTCTCAAGAACAGGAAGTGCCTAACAGGACGTGATGTCATCAGTGACCAAATCAAAAATAAATCGTTCTTTTAAACAAGTTAAACTTATAGCAGATTAATCCATCATTTCAAACTGTAATGAATACTAAATAATTATTTAAGAGACAAATAAATAAGAAACAAAAGAATGCCTTCAAATCAAATCAAATCAAACTTTATTTATATAGCACTTTTCCTACAAATAATGAAACACAAAGTGCTTAACAGAAAAAAAAAAAAAAAACAAGAAAAAACAAATAAACATAAAACTTATTAATGTCCCCCCCCCCCCCTCCCCTCCCCGCAGACAAAAGCACACTACAATTCACCTAAATTCCTAACACACACAGACACGCACGCAGACACATGGTGTAGACATGGCTAGGCACAGAGGATCCAGGTGAGGAAACGGTAACAGGGAGCCGTCCAGGCCAGGAGGTCTCATAGCCCGCAGCTACAAGGGGGGGGGGGGCCCACAGAGACCATCCCGGCCCGGACGGATAGAGGAGTCCACACCACAGCGGTGAAGCCGTGGTGCAGAGCTCCACAACCATCCAGGCCAGAACGACCCCCAGGACGACCCCTGCAGGCCAGAGTCACTCCCAGCATGGAGGCTCCCCATGAGCCTGCCTTAGAGGCAGCACACTCCCATTAAAGGCCATTTCTGTCCTCCAGTAAGGCAACCATTAGAATCCAGGATGGAAGACCAGGGGGATCTAAATCGGGCTCACAGAGATCTCCCTGTTGTGTTACTTCGGTAGCACACGTACTAAAATTGGAACGTTACAGAGAAGATTAGCATGGCCCCTGGCGCAAGGATGACACGCACAATCGTGGAGCGTTCCCAATTTTTCCTTTCATCCTGAATGTTTTATGTCACCCTTTTTTAAATGATCAAATACTGTGTGTATTATTGAACTCCGTACCCTCCGTGAGGGTAGCTAAACCAAAGTGACCTGTAAAGAATGAATGTGAGTTAGGAGACCAGATCTAACTATCTGAAGGCTCTATAACCACAGAGGGACTTGAACCCTCAATCTTCTGATCCGAAGTCAGACGCCTTGTCCATTAGGCCATGTGGTCCACGAGTTGCTCTTCTGAGGCTACTTTTGCGCCCTGGGTGAACTGTCCAACATTCAGATAAATCAATCACCGCTTAGGAGGCAGGTAACCATATATGGTAACTATAAAAGTTACCATCCTTCATAGCTCTGTTACTTCACATAAAGCCAGGACAGTAGTGGAACAGATTTGTGTACTAAATATATCACAGTGAGGTGAAATAAAGCTGCTCCAGAGGTAGAATGAACTTGTTGTGTCAACAGGGTTTTTATAACAAGTTGAAGACCTGTGTTGAGGGCCCTGTGGCTTAGTTGGTCAAAGCATCTGTCTTGTAAACAGGAGATCCTGGGTTCAAATCCCAGCAGAGCCTTTAAACTCATGAAGACAAAGGTAAGGATGTAACTCTTGTAATGTTTAAAACCACGTACTTTGTGGAAAAAAAGTATCCAATTTCTGGGTTTTCCACACAGTTGGATAAAGTCCTCTCCTCTGTTAGGGAGGAAACTGTTTGTCAACAATTACAATGTTTCTCAGTGTAGTAAGTGCTCATCAGTGAACTGTCGTTGGCTGACCGTCACTGCCGGGGTTTTTGAGAAAGTTTTAAACCAGTCAGGAGTGCGTAGAAAAAGAGAGCTCTGTTCATTCAAATGTCAATTATCAATCTTCTCCAAGTCTATGGTCTCTTTTTAATAGGATGCCTGTCTGGTGATCTGCCAGGCCCGTTAAAGCTTGGTTGTGTTTCCTTGACGTGCATAAAGCTTGTACAAGGTTGAAAAATGGAATGGCGACCGCCATCCAGCACATGGGTCTTGAACGTGTTAACGGTCGGCTTATGTACGTTACCCAAGCACACCTCTCCTATCACCACTCAGCCCAGATCCAGACGTTGGGCAAAGGGAGCATCATGTGGTCCGTTTATCTGCCGCCTGACCTTGTGTGCTCTGAGCACGTCTCTTCCGAGTAGCAGAAGTATTTCAGCCTCTGGGTCCAGCTCTGGAATGTGTTTGGCAATATGAAGGAGATGAGGCTGGTGCAAAACTGCGCAGGGTGTTGGAATCTCCATCCGGTTGTTCGGGATCTCAGGACACTCAAGGAGTGGTGGAAGGGACATGGGGACTTTGCTATCCAGTGACTCGATTTGGTATCCCTCTGCCTTCTTGCCATATGTTTCTATAATGCCAGAGCAAGTTCTGAGATGATACCGAGAATGGTTTGCTCTCCACACTGAACACCTCGAAGAACTCTGGTCTAGCTAAGGAACGATTGCTCTGGTCATCAAGAATTACGTAGGCTTTGATGGCTTTGTTCTTGAAACCCTTGGGATAAATCTTTACAAGGCAGATCTTAGAGCATGAATGACCCCACTGACCTAGGCCACACACTTCAGTGCAGCTTGTCGTAACATCAGTCACGTTAGAATAATCTTCACCCTCCCCGCCATTCTCTTGTGGATGTGGAGGAGCGTTGACGCTCTGAGGTGATGGGCCAGGATGCATGGCTGCATCATGATAGGTGCTGTCACATTCAGAGCACTTCACAGAAAATGTGCAGTCTTTGGCAAGGTGGGAGGTCGAACCACAACACTTGAAACATATTCCTTTCTCTTTCAGGAAGGCCTTTCTGTCCCCGAGGAGTTTGTTTCTGAATGTCCTGCATTTTGTAAGCGGATGCGGTTTGTTGTGTAGTGGGCAGTTCTTGTTAGGGTCGTTGTTGGTCATAGAGACATCTGTTTTGTGTACTGTGATGGGTTTGTTGGTATTAAAGTTCTTCACAGTGAATGTATCTGGTTTTGCGAGGGCCGTGTTGTTGCTTTGATGAAAGAAGCTAGGGTAATTTTGTTTCTTTGCCTCATTGCACACAAAAGCACAAAAATAGTCAAAGGGAGGGAAGCGGCCGTGGTTGTCTTCTTTGTACCATGACCCAGACGACACCCACTTCTCCTGAAGCCCATATGGGAGCTTGTCCACAATTGGTCCAATTCCACAGGAGGTGTCGAGATATGACAAACCTGTAAGGTATCCATCCTCCTTGGCGCCTTGTATCTCCATAAGCAGATCTTCAAGTTTGCGCAACTTGGTGTGATCCTTGGCTGAAATCTTAGGAAAACTGTCCAACCGCTGAAACAGTGACTGTTCAATTATTTCAGGGGCAGCGTAGCAATCATGTAGTCTCTCCCGGGCTTTTTGTAAAGCCAGGTTGGGATTTTTTACATGCACTGAGCGAATGCGTCTCACCTGTTTGCCAGACTCTTTTCCTAGCCATTTGGTCATGAGGTCCAATTCTTGGATTGCTGTGAGATGCACTTCAGCTGCTGCATTGGTGAATGAGGACTGCCATGCATGAAAATTCTCTGGCTTATCATTGAATTGGTACAGTCCTGATGTAACAAGATCTCGTCGTGCCAAGTACTGTGCCAAGGATTCTGGGAGAGATGGTGTGATAGCTGGAGGTTTACTTTGGGGAGTGTGGTACTGAGCGTGTAAGTTTATGGGAGAATCTTCCTTTTTGACTTCAGATTTTGCCTCAACTCTGGTTGGCTCAGGTAGGTTTGATTCTGTAATGTTCACAGTTGGTCGCCATGTCTTGAAGCTGTCATGTGATTGTGCAGGTACTGGAGGTTTGACAGGTGGATCCGGTAACTGTGGGGAGGAAGACTGATTTTGAAGGTCAATCTGAGTTTGAACATATTCGCTGGTGCGTTGTATTCGAACCTTTTGTGATTCGGATTTTCCATTTTCCATTATGGCATGTATTTCTGCAGCATCTTCCCACACCTGTGCTTCCACCATGGCTGCATCTGCTTCTCGATGTAGCATTAGCACTTCCAACTCTGTGTCTATCCTAGTTGTTCCAACTGATTTTGAGCATCTCTTGTTATCCTTTCTGCTTCTCTTGCAGCCTTTTCCATTTTCAGTTTAGCTTCTTGGTTAGCATATGATGCTCTCACCTTGGCAGCTTCGGCTTTAGCTCTGGCGCGGGCCACACTTGATGCCGATGACTTGCTGCTCCTAGAACTGGATACAGACGACTTGTTGCTTGCTTCCATCTTGACTCCACTTAAACATCAAATGGTGCCTTTTCACTGTAGTGTTCTCGTTCAGTGTGTTGAAACTCCGACTAAACACCAAGTTAAACCATCGCTAATGAAGACAGAGTCGTAGTAAGGTTGAGCATTTACTGTCACACTTCTTCATTAACATCGTGGTGAAAACTGTGAATAAAACAATACAAAATATTCTGTTTTTAACTAAATATTGCATTGTACATGAATTTAAACATGAATTTACATCACTCTATGCACTTTAAGTAGAAATTAAAATGTTTTTTAACATGTAAGTAAATGTAAATAAAACTTCCTTTTTTAACCGTTCATCAAATGTAGTTTTTTAACAAAGCATTACTATTTATGTTTTTTAACATCTAAACATTTAATATAGGAATTTACAGTATTTCCTCTATGATGTTTTCTAACAGACGGAAGCAGATTATATTCAGAGCATGCACCACATGTCTGCCACCATTTTATCAAGAACAGGAAGTGCCTAACAGGACGTGATGTCATCAGTGACCAAATCGAAAATAAATCGTTCTTTTAAACAAGTTAAACTTATAGCAGATTAATACATCATTTCAAACTGTAATGAATACTAAATAATTATTTAAGAGACAAATAAATAAGAAACAAAAGAATGCCTTAGAGGCAGCACACTCCCATTAAAGGCCATTTCTGTCCTCCGGTAAGGCAACCATTAGAATCCAGGATGGAAGACCAGGGGGATCTAAACCGGGCTCACAGAGAACTCCCTGTTGTGTTACTTTGGTAGCACACGTACTAAAATTGGAACGATACAGAGAAGATTAGCATGGCCCCTGGCGCAAGGATGACACGCACAATCGTGGAGCGTTCCCAATTTTTCCTTTCATCCTGAATGTTTTAGATGCCACCCTTTTTTAAATGATCAAATATTGTGCGTATTATTGAACTCCGTACCCTCCGTGAGGGTAGCTAAACCAAAGTGACCTGTAAAGAATGAATGTGAGTAAGGAGACCAGATCTAACTATCTGAAGGCTCTATAACCACAGAGGGACTTGAACCCTCAATCTTCTGATCCGAAGTCAGACGCCTTGTCCATTAGGCCATGTGGTCCACGAGTTGCTCTTCTGAGGCTACTTTTGCGCCCTGGGTGAACTGTCCAACATTCAGATAAATCAATCACCGCTTAGGAGGCAGGTAACCATATATGGTAACTATAAAAGTTACCATCCTTCATAGCTCTGTTACTTCACATAAAGCCAGGACAGTAGTGGAACAGGTTTGTGTACTAAATATATCACAGTGAGGTGAAATAAAGCTGCTCCAGAGGTAGAATGAACTTGTTGTGTCAACAGGGTTTTTATAACAAGTTGAAGACATGTGTTGAGGGCCCTGTGGCTTAGTTGGTCAAAGCATCTGTCTTGTAAACAGGAGATCCTGGGTTCAAATCCCAGCAGAGCCTTTAAACTCATGAAGACAAAGGTAAGGATGTAACTCTTGTAATGTTTAAAACCATGTACTTTGTGGAAAGAAAGTATCCAATTTCTGGGTTTTCCACACAGTTGGATAAAGTCCTCTCCTCTGTTAGGGAGGAAACTGTTTGTCAACAATTACAATGTTTCTCAGTGTAGTAAGTGCTCATCAGTGAACTGTCGTTGGCTGACCGTCACTGCTGGGGTTTTTGAGAAAGCTTTAAACCAGTCAGGAGTGCGTAGAAAAAGAGAGCTCTGTTCATTCAAATGTCAATTATCAATCTTCTCCAAGTCTATGGTCTCTTTTTAAGAGGATGCCTCTCTGGTGATCTGCCAGGCCCGTTAAAGCTTGGTTGTGTTTCCTTGACGTGCATAAAGCTTGTACAAGGTTGAAAAATGGAATGGCGACCGCCATCCAGCACATGGGTCTTGAACGTGTTAACGGTCGGCTTATGTACGTTACCCAAGCACACCTCTCCTATCACCACTCAGCCCAGATCCAGACGTTGGGCAAAGGGAGCATCATGTGGTCTGTTCATCTGCTGCCTGACCTTGTGTGCTCTGAGCACGTCTCTTCCGAGAAGCAGAAGTATTTCAGCCTCTGGGTCCAGCTCTGGAATGTGTTTGGCAATATGAAGGAGATGAGGCTGGTGCAAAACTGCGCTGGGTGTTGGAATCTCCATCCGGTTGTTCGGGATCTCAGGACACTCAAGGAGTGGTGGAAGGGACATGGGGACTTTGCTATCCAGTGACTCGATTTGGTATCTAAATCCAAGATGGCCGCCGGACCAGTCAATTGTTTGTGTGTCTGCATGTGAGCTCTGAATTTTCTTTATTATCTTTATTTTACCTCGTCGAAATGCCGCCTAAGAAGACCCTCACGGCAGAGGAAGGCGAGGGAATTAAGTCGACACTGGAGTTTTTGGCGGAGGAGATCTCTACCATTAAACAACAGCAGCAAACCATACTAGACTTGGTGCTGGAGGTAAAGCTGCTAAAGCAACAGAACCAGGAGAAGGACCGGAGAATTGCCCTCCTGGAGAACCGAGTCTCGGATTTGGAACAATACAGCAGGATAAACGATGTTATTGTTACCGGACTCAAACTCAAACCCAGGTCGTATGCCACGGCGGTGGCGGCGGCTGCTAATGGGGGAGAGAACAGCGAACGGGAGGCTAACTCGGTGGAGCAACAGGTAGCTGCATTTTTCCACTCAAAAGAGATCAACTTTAACTGCAACGACATTGAGGCTTGTCACACGCTGCCAAAGAGGAACGACAAGAAGGAGAAAACCACCACAACCATCATCATGAGATTCGTCAACCGAAAACAGAAAATTGCCTTGATGAAACAAAGAAAGAAGCTGTATGGAACCGACGTTTTTCTCAATGAACATCTCACCAAGCGCAACGCTGATATCGCCAAGAAAGCCCGAGTCATGAAGAAGGAGGACAAGATACAAGCCACATGGACCACCAACTGCAAAGTATACATCAAGCTGAACGGACCACCGGAGGAAGCAAAGGTACAATGCATACGAAGCATGGAGGACTTGGACAGGCTATAATGGCTTCATGGACGGAATCAAGGTACTCCATACTCAACATACGTGACATAATCATCTTTCAATCATGGCACACACAGAAATAACTCATTCATCTATCACAAGAGACAATGAACAGTTAAGGCAAATGATTATGGACTGCGACACCCTGGAACTTAAAACATGTGAATATACTGACCATAAGCAACTGGACATAGAAAATGACATTGACCCGGACAATCATTTTTTTTCCAACATCAATGACAACTGTTACTATTATACTGATGAACAATATAACCAGACAATCAAGGCTGCTGGACAATTATCAATAATCCACTTTAACAGCAGAAGCATGTATACTAACTTCACAAAAATCAAACAGTACTTAAGTCGCTTCACACAACCATTCAACATAATTACCATATCAGAAACGTGGATTGACGAGGAAAAAGGTGTGGACTTTGGGTTAGAGGGTTATGAATTTAATTATATAAATAGGAAATGCAAAGGTGGAGGAGGAGTAGCTGTCTATGTAGATAGTAACTTGAACTATAAGGTGATAGAAAATATGACAACTGTGATTGATAATTTAGTAGAATGTTTAACAGTTGAAATATGTATGGAGAATAGTAAAAATGTATTGATTAGTTGTATATATAGAGCACCAGATACTAGTATTGAGGTTTTTAATGCCTGGGTAGAAGAAATGTATACATTAAATAATCAAAAAGTACTATTTATATCTGGTGATACTAATATTGATCTTTTGAAATCAAGCAATCATAGAATGACAGAGGCATTTATTAACACAATGTATAGTTTAGGTTTACATCCAAACATTACTAGACCCAGTAGGATTACATCCCATAGTACTACATTAATAGATAATATATTTACTAATGATATAGATAATAAAACAAGGAGCGGGTTATTAATTAATGATATAAGTGATCATTTACCTGTGTTTACTCTATATGACTGCAATTGTAAAAAAAAATGTGTTAGAACCCAAGCTGCAATTTAGAAGAGTAAAAACAGAGGAAGCCATCAATGCACTTAAAAATGACTTAAATGCACAGGATTGGGAATCTATATATACAGAAAATGATATTGATAGAACATATGACAATTTCTTAAGAATATTTAAAATAATATATGATAAGAACTGTCCAATAAAACAGTATAACAGAAAACATAATTATATAGATCAACCATGGATCACTAAAGGACTGCAAAATGCATGCAAAAAGAAAAACACATTGTATAGAGAATTTATTAAAAGAAGAACTAAGGAGGCAGAAGATAAATATAAAAAATATAAAAACAAGTTAACTAATATTATAAAGAGATGCAGGAAGGATTATTATAGCAAACTATTAGATAACAATAAAAATAATATTAAAGGAATATGGAATATATTAAATAGTATTATTAAAAATAAATCTGGACAGGTGAATTACCCACAATATTTTATTGATAAGGACACTAATAATTATAATATGGATGAGGTAGTTAACAGCTTTAATAACTTCTTTGTGAATGTAGGACCAACATTGGCTGAGAATATTCCTGATCCTGTGACATCTGAAGAATACACTGACAATATTATAGAAAGAAATCCATGTTCAATGTTTCTTACAGCAGTAGAGGAGAGTGAAATTATAGATATTGTTGATAACTGTAGTAATAAAATGTCCACTGACTGTAATGATATAGATATGAAACTAGTAAAGAAGATAATCAGAGGGATTTCTAAACCATTAACATACATTTGCAATTTATCATTTCAAACCGGTAAATTTCCTGATGGCATGAAAATAGCTAAAGTGATACCAATATTTAAAGCTGGGGACAGACACAACTTCACGAATTATAGACCTGTTTCTTTACTTCCTCAAGTCTCCAAAATTTTAGAAAAACTTTTCAACAATAGATTAGATGCATTCATTGAAAAACACTGTCTACTCAGTGACAGTCAATATGGATTTAGAGCAAACAGATCAACAGCTATGGCATTGATGGATTCTATTGAGGAAATAACAAATTCTATAGATGCATATAATTATGTAGCTGGGGTATTTATAGATCTTAAAAAAGCATTTGATACTATTAATCATGATATATTATTTAATAAATTAGAACGATATGGGATTAGAGGAATAGTGTTAAATTGGGTGCAAAGCTATTTAAGTGATAGGAAACAATTTGTGAAGTTGGGTGAGTCTGTGTCTACATGCTTGAGCATTGCTTGTGGGGTCCCACAGGGGTCAGTACTGGGTCCGAAATTGTTTATTTTGTATATAAATGATATGTGTGATGTATCTAATATCTTCAAAATGGTAGTTTTTGCAGATGACACAAATATATTTTGTTCTGGAAAAAACTTACAGGAGCTATTGGACAAGGTCACATCTGAATTATATAAGTTAAAAAGGTGGTTTGATAAAAATAAATTGTCGTTAAATCTGGCTAAAACTAAACTAATGTTATTTAGTAATTATAAGATAGATAATCAGGTAAAAATACAGCTAGATGGTGTTGAAATTGAGAGAGTTTCAGAAAACAAATTTCTTGGGGTAATAATTGATGATAAAATTAGCTGGAAATCTCATATAAAATATATACATAATAAATTATCTAGAAGTGTCTCAGTTTTAAATAAAGCTAAGCACTTATTAAATTATAACTCACTACGCATGCTATACTGTTCCCTGGTTTTGCCATACTTGAACTACTGTACAGAGGTCTGGGGAAATACTTATAAATCATCACTGAAAGTATTAACTATACTCCAAAAACGAGCTATAAGAATAATACATAATTCTGGATATAGAGATCAAACTAATAGATTATTTTCAAATTCATATCTTTTAAAATTTAAAGATATTATTGAATATAAAACTGCCTTGACAATGTATAAAGCAAGACACAATCAACTCCCTAGGAATATTCAGGGGATGTTCTTTGATAGAGAAGGGGGGTATAATTTAAGGGGGGAATTTAATCTAAAAACCAGAGTGGCTCGGACAACACTTAAAACCTTCTGTATTTCAGTATGCAGAGTCAAGCTATGGAACAGTATAGATGTAGAACTCAAGCAATGCTCAAGTATGAACCAGTTCAAAAAAAGATATAAAGAATGCATTATTATGAGATATAGACAGGAAGAGTTACATTAAAAAAATAGCGTGTTAGATAGTTGAATTTGTATGATGTATGTATGTTGACCAGTATATGATATATGCCAAAGGAAGGTTCTATTTAAATGTATAATATATAAAGTATAATGTATTGCTCCATGGTGTATATTGAGTATTATAATGTATGGAGAATATGAATATGTGTATGTATGTATGTATGTATGTATGTATGTATGTATGTATGTATGTATGTATGTATGTATGTATGTATGTATGTATGTATGTATGTATGTATGTATGTATGTATGTATGTATGTATGTATGTATGTGTATATGTATACGGCTTAATTTTGGGTGGCAAATTATATTTTGTGTTGTAAATAACCGGGGCAGGGCTAAATACGTTTTTTAACTTCTCCCTGCTCCATTTCGAGCATGCAAAAAAAGGAAGAAAAAGAAAGAAAAAAAAAAGCCAGTGAGGCATGTTTTTGTTTATGATTGTTATGATTTGTATTATACTATATTTATCATGATTATTATTTAACTATTGTTCTTTGGTTTAAATATATATTTTTTAGCATGTTCGAAATAAAGTTTTTCATTCATTCATTCATTCATTGGTATCCCTCTGCCTTCTTGCCATATGTTTCTATAATGCCAGAGCAAGTTCTGAGATGATACCGAGAATGGTTTGCTCTCCACACTGAACACCTCGAAGAACTCTGGTCTAGCTAAGGAACGATTGCTCTGGTCATCAAGAATTACGTAGGCTTTGAGGGCTTTGTTCTTGAAACCCTTGGGATAAATCTTTACAAGGCAGATCTTAGAGCATGAATGACCCCACTGACCTAGGCCACACACTTCAGTGCAGCTTGTCGTAACATCAGTCACGTTAGAATAATCTTCTCCCTCCCCACCATTCTCTTGTGGATGTGGAGGAGCGTTGATGCTCTGAGGTGATGGGCCAGGATGCATGGCTGCATCATGATAGGTGCTGTCACATTCAGAGCACTTCACAGAAAATTTGCAGTCTTTGGCAAGGTGGGAGGTCGAACCACAACACTTGAAACATATTCCTTTCTCTTTCAGGAAGGCCTTTCTGTCCTCGAGGAGTTTGTTTCTGAATGTCCTGCATTTTGTAAGCGGATGCGGTTTGTTGTGTAGTGGGCAGTTCTTGTTAGGGTCGTTGTTGGTCATAGAGACATCTGTTTTGTGTACTGTGATGGGTTTGTTGGTATTAAAGTTCTTCACAGTGAATTTATCCGGTTTTGCGAGGGCTGTGTTGTTGCTTTGATGAAAGAAGCTAGGGTCATTTCGTTTCTTTGCCTCATTGCACACAAAAGCACAAAAATAGTCAAAGGGAGGGAAGCGGCCATGGTTGTCTTCTTTGTACCATGACCCAGACGACACCCACTTCTCCTGAAGCCCATATGGGAGCTTGTCCACAGTTGGTCCAATTCCACGGGAGGTGTCGAGATATGACAAACCTGTAAGGTATCCATCCTCCTTGGCGCCTTGTATCCCCATAAGCAGATCTTCAAGTTCACGCAACTTGGTGTGATCCTTGGCTGAAATCTTAGCAAAGCTGTCCAACCGCTGAAACAGTGACTTTTCAATTATTTCAGGGGCAGCGTAGCAATCATGTAGTCTCTCCCAGGCTTTTTGTAAAGCCAGGTTGGGATTTTTTACATGCACTGAGCGAATGCGTCTCACCTGTTCGCCAGACTCTTTTCCTAGCCATTTGGTCATGAGGTCCAATTCTTGGATTGCTGTGAGATGCACTTCAGCTGCTGCATTGGTGAATGAGGACTGCCATGCACGGAAATTCTCTGGCTTATCATTGAATTGGTACAGTCCTGATGTAAAAAGATCTTGTCGTGCCAAGTACTGTGCCAAGGATTCTGGGAGAGATGGTGTGATAGCTAGAGGTTTAATTGGGGGAGTGTGGTACTGAGCGTGTAAGTTTATGGGAGAATCTTCCTTTTTGACTTCAGAATTTGCCTCAATTCTGGTGTGCTCAGGTAGGATTGATTCTGTAATGTTCACAGTTGGTCGCCATGTCTTGAAGCTGTCATGTGATTGTGCAGGTACTGGAGGTTTGACAGGTGGATCCGGTAACTGTGGGGAGGGAGACTGATTTTGAGGGTCAATCTGATTTTGAACATATTCGCTGGTGCGTCGTATTCTAACCTTTTCTGATTCGGATTTTCCATTTTCCATTATGGCATGTACTTCTGCAGCATCTTCCCACACCTGTGCCTCCACCATGGCTGCATCTGCTTCTCAATGTAGCATTAGCACTTCCAACTCTGTGTCTATCCTAGTTGCTTCCAACTGATTTTGAGCATCTCTTGTTATCCTTTCTGCTTCTCTGGCAGCCTTTTCCATTTTCAGTTTAGCTTCTTGGTTAGCATATGATGCTCTCACCTTGGCAGCTTCGGCTTTAGCTCTGGCGCGGGCCACACTTGATGCCGATGACTTGCTGCTCCTAGAACTGGATACAGACGACTTGTTGCTTGCTTCCATCTTGACTCCACTTAAACATCAAATGGTGCCTTTTCACTGTAGTGTTCTCGTTCAGTGTGTTGAAACTCCGACTAAACACCAAGTTAAACCATCGCTAATGAAGACAGAGTCGTAGTAAGGTTGAGCGTTTACTGTCACACTTCTTCATTAACATCGTGGTGAAAACTGTGAATAAAACAATACAAAATATTCTGTTATTAACTAAATATTGCATTGTACATGAATTTAAACATGAATTTACATCACTCTATGCACTTGAAGTTGAAATTAAAATGTACATGTAAGTAAATGTAAATAAAACCATTTTCTCAAGAACAGGAAGTGCCTAACAGGACGTGATGTCATCAGTGACCAAATACCAAAATAAATCGTTCTTTTATTATTTGATGTTTTTTTATGTGGAGGAGGAGCACCTCGTGGACCACATAGCCTAATGGACAAGGCGTCTGACTTCGGATCAGAAGATTGAGGGTTCAAGTCCCTCTGTGGTTACAGCGCCTTCAGATAGTTAAATTGGGTCTGCTAACTCACATTCACTCTATAGAGGAAAATTTGGTTTAGCTACCCTCTCCGGTTATTACAAAAAAGGGGAGATTAGAATTTCTCCAATAGAATGTCCAAACAGAGAGCATGCACATTCACTAAGAGTACTTTTGACAAAGTACTGTGCTATAATCAAGCAAGCGTGTGAGAAATACTGCCAGAACCAGCAGTGAGAGATATGTGATCTTTCATGCATCTCAAGACATTTGAGTTTAGAGGCTCTGCTGGGATTTGAACCCAGGATCTCCTGTTTACTAGACAGGCACTTTGACCAACTAAACCACAGGGCCTCCATCTGCAATCCAGAAGGTGGACTCTACACTCTGAAGTTGAAAATCACTCATCTTGGAGCATTTGGAGCAATCCAGGATTTCCTTTGGCCATTGGCCATTGAATACTTTCTCTAACAAAATTTAACACATGTCATCGTTAGTATAGTGGACAGAATCTCTGTCACGCAGAAGACCGGGGTTAGATTCCCCGATGGGGAGTGTACCTGTTTTGGATATGCATGACTGATACATATGAACAATGGTCAATAAGATAAAAATGACTCTTCCACACACCATAGGCAGTTGTGGTTTTCCTGCTAAATGCTCTCATAATGCCAAGTGGACGAGAGTAGGTGACATCATCACCAGGTACTTGGCTTCCAACTGCACCAACTCCTAAAAAATTGACACCTCTGAAATAGCCAATTTGTGAGCATCTACAATTGTGTAAAACTAGAAAATACAAATCACATGTTGTCCTTCAACTGTCTGGGTGTCGAGAGGAGTCCAGACAGAAAACTGGTTTACTCTGAAACACTGAGGAAACCTCACATTACAGACACTTTTAGATGATTGTTTTTGACCAGGTGGCAGAGGTCCTGCTGCATGGGAGGATAGAGAGACCGGGGTAGAGAAACCTTCCCTGTAGTTAAACAGCGCGCGACCCAGTCACCACGTGACTTGGTCAGCCATCTTTTCCTTTGTCTCAGCCCATCACATGTATGGTAGATCCACGTGACGTTATCTCGCCATTTTGTTTGGTTGTGAAGGGGTCCGCCATTTTGTTAGGCTCACGTGGCGTTGTTTCGCCATTTTACTTTTGGTCTAAGTAACGTTGTCCGCCATTTTCCCTTTGGCTCACGTGATGTGACGTGAGCCAAAGGGACACACACACACACACACACACACACACACACACACACACACACACACACATTGGATGATTGGAAGTTTTGTGTTTATGTTAGTTAGTTGTTGTTTTGTGTAGTTTAGCCATCAGAATTGATCCGAAGTGTTGTTTTACCATCTTCTTCATATTTGTGTAGTAAATTCTCATTGATTTGAATGAGAGAAGTTGTTTGTGTTTATTTCACACACATTTGTCACAACTGCTGGTTACAAAGGTCTGTGCTCGGACTCCCTCCCCTTCACTATTATTCTGAAGAATAACTTAGTTTGAGACTGATGTTGCTGTTTAGTTATCATTTTCCTGATTACATCAGGTGGTGCCCCGTTTTGATCAATTCATTTTGAAGATTCAATTTGATAAATAATCTACTTTATTACAGTTTTTCTCAATTGGTTTGGTACATTTCTCACATCAGAATTGAAATTCTCAAAAGTTCTTGTTTAGTTTTCACATCATCATGCCATTTGTGCAGATGAAAAAGGCAGTTTCTCATTGCATTGAACAAATTGCAAATGCTTTTGTCTATCCATGCAAATGATTGTGTACAATTCTCAGTTTTTTTGTACATTATCAATTGCTTTTGTCATGCTAATCAAAATGCTTTGTTATAGGAATCTATCAAATAGTCTCTTTCCCCAAAACATTTAGGCTATAGTTCATCATATAAGTCTTCACATGCAAAATGATTTACCAAGCCATCATAACATGTCAAGCATATATACATTTCCATAAGACATTTGTCTGTAAATATGATCTAAATTGGTAAATTCCTCCCAGGTGAATCTAGACTTTCTCTAATGAAAAGAGTTGATCAACCAATGATCGACAGTTTTCTGAATGAGCTCAAGGGAGCATCTCATGAACAATCTACTGGGGAGTATATAGGTAACCAGAGCACAATAGAAAGTTACAATGTCTGACAATGGAAGGACAACAGCCAAGAAGAAGGAGAGGATTAGGCATGCAAGAAGATACTATCCACGCTGCCTTGCACGGGAGGACATCAGGTGTGACGTGGATGAGAATGTGTGGCCTAACAGACAGGAACGGGAAGAAGCTGAAGATCAGGATTGAGATTAGAATTTGGGGAGTTGTTCATATTTTTTAGTTTACCTACTGTATGACCTATGTTTATATTTTTGACCTATGTTTACACTAACGTATTGTATTTCACCTTTGTTATGTGCAGTGCTGTCTTTTTTTTTTCTTTACGGACTGCAATGTCAATGTTTGCCAATGAAGAAGTCATTCTGTAAATGTGAATCTTGTCTTTTCCAATCAATCTTACACGTATACATTATATGAGGTCAAATGTACAACACTTGTCATCACACCTAAACCACATTTTACATCAACATGTCCCTTCAAAGTGCCTTCAATTGCCAACATGACTAATGAATTTGACTGTCTTATCTGTACACAATGACACAATGATTAAACATTCTGATGGCACTGACAAGTATATTGACACAAAAACTTGCTTTTGAGGGATGGACTAAGGATTTTGAGCAAGAGACTGGCTTTTGCAGGTGATCCACAGTGTTTTGCTATTTGTTCAAACTGTTTTGAGAAATGCACTTGATCTTCTGCAAATTGCAAGAATGATTGGAAAAATGTACCAAAGTGATTGAGAAAAACTGTAATTATTGAGCCAGTTTTAAGCAGAAGAATAAATCAGGTGTTGCATTATGGTCCTATTTTAGAACAACTGAAGTATCAGTGCAGTAGCTCAGAAGGTCAGAGCATGGTGCTAATAACGCCAAGGTCATGGGTTCAATCCCCATACTGGCCAAACTAGTGACCAGTTAAACTCTTAGAAAGCTTCAGATTTTAAAGATTGTATGTTACATTGTTAACTTTGACGTGGAACAAGAATTATTCACGTCTGCAGGATTACCCATAGACATATATAAAGGCTAGATGACTCGTCCGCGCTGCTGCCAATGGAGAGTGACGTCGTCACACGGCGGCCATCTTGCCACAGGAGAGTTCGCTCACTTTAACATTGTGTTTAATGGTGCATGTACTGCAAAACAACCATAACTTGCTCAATTCTCAACAGATTTTCAAACAGTTTGGTTTGTCATGAACGTCAGAGATGTAGTTATGACACTGCATACTTGTGAATAATTATAAACACTGAAAAACGTACTTTTATATGAAAATAACCAGAAACAGATAGCCATGACATGGTTTTCACATTTAATCAATATTTCTATAGTATTCTTAGTAATATTTATAGTTACATTATAACATATATATATATTATTACCATATAACATATATATATATATATATATATATATATATATATATATATATATATATATATACATACATATATATACATATTATTACCATATAACATGTATTCATATGACATAACACATTAATATATTATTACATTATGATGTATTTACGTCATGACATTACATATGTGTGTCTATGTGAAGGACAGAGTCATATTGATAAGTTCAGAAAAGTGTTTTTATTGTTGTGTTTTGATGTATTTGATGTAAGCCCAGTGGATATTTAAAGCTTACAGAAGGCTGCATTTAACTGCTGCTATGTCATTCCTGCAGTATTTCTGCAGCTGTTTTGGTCACTGCTATTATTTGTAATATATTATAATATTTGTAATCAGCACAAATTATCTGTCCCCATATGATAAAATCCACCATCCCCCCTGATGTTTTTTTTTTTTTTACAACTTGAGTACTGGTGGACACCCTTGATAACTTGGGCAGGTAACGTTAACGTTAGTTAGTGGTGATACACAACTATTGTATATGCTGCATGATTAGGTCGTTTTTCGCAACGAAGAGATACAATTTCAACATGTCCAAGCATCCCGAATCATACCCACGTTAATGACGTCTATGATGAACCAATCCGTTTGTAAATCCGTCAAGATTTCAGCAAGTTATGAGTATTTTTGTCTGTACAGACCACTCACCCTCCAACAGCAACAACTGTAGCGCACGCATGCACACGCATGCGCACCAGAGAGTCTCCTGTGGCAAGATGGCCGCGGGTGAACGACGCTGGAGACTCCGCCGTGAGTCATCTAGCCTTTATATATGTCTATGGGATTACCTGCCAGGAAGAAATAAAGATGACAACTGGTGGTCTGACTAAATCCTTTTACCTTTCTCACGAGTTCACCAACCAGACTAACTTTAGCTGCAACAGAAAACTTTGATATGTACCTGGAATTGTTCAAATCTGCATGATCACGATCAAGTTGTAGTCCTTCACACACACAGTAATTCTGATGCACGCACATTTCTGAGGTTTTGTCCAATGGCGACACTCACCGGGGATGCAGTGAAGTCCAACATAAGCTGAATCCCAATCTCCGCCCTCACAGACTCACAGACTTACCTGCGTGCTCCCGTGACTTGCGTAAGGGTTTAGGGCTGTCCCATTCCTAAAGTTTAATGCTCAAGGGCTCCCGGCAGACATTTTGAGCCCTTACTGCTCACTTACCGTAAGTCTGCATCTCCGCAGACTTTTGGAAAGGGAATTACCCACAGTTCATTGCGTTGTGACATAAAAGGAGGTTACCAGGGAGAATGTAAACAAAACAGGGGGCGGAGGAAAAGGAATCATGTGCGACTGCGAGACGAAAGAAGTTCACCTGTAAGTATAAATACATATCCCGCTGGTGATTTAAATTCAGAAACTGGTGTCCCGTGATGATTTTTCTACGTGACGTATTACCTTTACAAACAGGGAGCGACCAGGGGATGATGTGCTCTGTTCACTGAGAGGTCCTGATCCAGAAGTTCAGCCTGGTAGAACCAGACAAGGGACCTTTTTCACGTGAGACAAACACAATAGCCACTAAACTACAGAAACTGTGCAGCAGGTTATTGATCATGATTCAATACTTCCTCGTTTATTTTCTATTCCCCCTTAATCGTATACAAAACCATCTACACAGGTATGAGACATATAAAAATGCCGGTTCAAACACTTGTACAAATGGTCTTCATGGCTGTTCTGCTTCAACATTTGGCTTGAACATTTTTTTTATTTTATTGATTACTGTTATTGACATCCAGAACCATCATCCTTGGTGATGTCATTAATGACAGCAGCTGCTTCTGAGAGGAAAGTTGTGAGGTGGCATATCAAGCATGTGAGGTGGCATATATCGAGAAATCAGATTTAATTTCTAGATAACTGTAGAAAGGGCAATTCATGGATTCATTCAACTATACCTTATTCAACTCATCCTCTTTCAACTACTTATTTAACCAGCCATTATTCCACTAGTCCTCATTAAACTAGTCATCGATGATGCAGTTCAACTAGACATCAATGTCTGCTGTCTACACCTGTTTATATAGTGGTCTCTGTAGACCAACAACTAACCAGGAATGAGTCATATTTACATCAAACTGTTAAGGCCCTGACACACCAAGCCGATTTTCGGCCGTCGGGCCGTCGGTGCTCGTCGGTGCTCGTCTGTCGGGCTAGTTTCCCTGGTGTGTCCTGCACGTCGCCACAGGTCGGCCTCCCGTCGGGAGCTTTTCAGCCGATTCGACATGTTGAATCGGCGTCGGCCGTCGGTCAAACAGCTCACTGTGTGATTGGCTGTTCCCAGAATTTCCCAGAATGCTTTTCGTCGTCATTTGCGGACTGAATCAAAAAAAAAAAACATGGTGGACATTTTTTATGAATAAAATCAATATTTTAAGTTAGTTTCTGCATAAAAATGCGTTTTGATTACATTTCTAGTGAGAAATATATATTTTACTTTCATAATATTCACTCAGTGAATATACATAATCACTCGCTTGTCTTTTTCAAACCACGCCAGAATAAAGGCTGATTTATGGTTCTGCGTTACACCAACGCAGATCCTACCGGCATAGGTTACACGGCGATGCGCGCCGTACGCCGTACCCTACGCCGTAGGCTCTGCGTCGATTTAACGCGGAACCATAAACCAGCTCCCGAGCCGGCAAATTTCTTAACAGGCGTAGCTACAACTGTTAGATTTCATCTATTAAACCAACATTTATCTTCCTAAATGATTTATTTCAGCCAGCGGTAATTCTTCAAAGAGTTTTGTTTGTCTGTTTTGTATTGCACTTGAAAAAAAAAGCGCTGTCCTCCTCCTTGAGCCCCTGAATACAGACTATCGCTGCCTGCTGGTATGGAGGGGAATTACCTCTCACGCATGCGCAGAACGTACGTGCTAGTTCGCCGTCGGGTGTCGTATTTGCGGTGTCTAGTGAGCCCGACACAGCCCGACACAGCCGACGGCAGAGAGCGGGCGACGTCGGGTTGGTGTGTCAGGGCCTTTAGTTGTCCTGTTAACGGTTCATTAATACTAATATATCTGCACTTGTTTTACCTTTGACAACATATCTTGGTCTCACTTTTCTCTGTTCTTTCTCTAGCCACCTGGTTTTCAGCAGGTATATCTTCTCTCATGAAGGGGGTTTAGTTCCTTGGCAGTGTTTATTTGACAGTTGTTTGGGGGGTCATGTGATTGGTCTTTGGAAAGCACCTAGCTTGTATTGTATTGACTCTATACAAAAAAGCATAGCTTACAGGTAATGCTACTGAGCATCTTAGTTTACTAAGCAAGCAAGGACATCATCATGCCATAATGGGTTAGCACCAGCTCAAAGCGCAGGAGAAGCAAGCACGACGAGGATGGGATTCGAACCCATGCGTGCAGAGCACAATGGATTAGCAGTCCATCGCCTTAACCACTCGGCCACCTCGTCTGTTTTGTCGTACTATTCTAGGTTATATAAGATTCTGGGTTCAAATCCTGGCTAGCTCAAATACTCACAACCTTGGTAGTATACACGTTTCTTCTTCTGTGTCATTTATTTACTTGTTTTTTTCATTTGTCTCTGTGTATGCCTGGAAATGTACACTTCAAAGGTGCCGCAGGATAGGCCGTCTTCCATAATGTTTCCAAAGCTGCCCCGGCTCATGCATTATGTTTGTCTTTCATGGGAACTCTTTTATTCATTCTCTTCCTTCCTCATATCTCATTCGAAGCACATGCCCTTACCTGACGACAGGGGCGGCACACCTCCGTAAACTCTTCTTCCAACCTCACACTGTGTTCACTGACATAACTGCAGAAACCGAGCACATATCTAAAGCTGGGTACACGTACGCTTTCAAGCTGTGATCTTATAGTGGTGAGTATTCTGCGTTGTGGCCGCAGCAACCCCGGTTCGAATCCGGGTCACAGCACTCCTGTGGCAGCAAGAGTGCTTCTCAAATTTTTGGAAAAAGAAAGAAAAGGTGCCACGGACACAACAAAATCCACTAGGGTGTTTGGATCAGATTTTCAGACCATTCACACTTCAATTGATTGCGGTGGAGAGGGGGGGTGCTACGGGCCAGACACTTAGCCAAGGACAATGGACTCTGCCAGTGGTAAGGACCCGGCAAGCGGCGCATAAGGGAGACAATAATTCATTTAAAATGTTTCCTTTTCCCAGTTTCAGGCCTTGGTAGAAGAATACACAAGTCATGGAGCTGTCAACATGCATCCTCCTTCGATAGCTCAGTTGGTAGAGCGGAGGACTGTAGAACCAGTAAAACAGGTATCCTTAGGTCGCTGGTTCAACTCCGGCTCGAAGGACTGCCATTATTTTTCATCTTCCCAGAGCGGGACTCTATTTCATCACTGTACTCGGCTATGGCTTTGGCCACTGCCATCTACTTTGGTTGGGACATCTGAGTTGTTACACCACGTGTGTTTCCACATGTTACAATCAAAAAGGGCTAGTGGCGCAATGGATAACGCGTCTGAGTACGGATCAGAAGATTCTAGGTTCAACTCCTGGCTAGCTCAAAAAAGCCTAATCTTTAATACTCTCCCAGTCACAACCTTGGTAGTGTACACGTTTCTTCTTCTGTGTCATTTATTTACTTGCTTTTTTCATTTGTCTCTGTGTATGCCCGGAAATGTACACTTCGCCGTCTTCCATAATGTTTCCAAAGCTGCCCCGGCTCATGCATTATGTTTGTTTTTCATGGGACCTCTTTTATTCATTCTCTTCCTTCCTCATATCTCATTCGAAGCACATGCCCTTACCTGACGACAGGGGCGGCACACCTCCGTAAACTCTTCTTCCAACCTCACACTGTGTTCACTGACATAACTGCAGAAACCGAGCACATATCTAAAGCTGGGTACACGTACCCTTTCAAGCTGTGATCGTATAGTGGTGAGTACTCTGCGTTGTGGCTGCAGCAACCCCGGTTGGAATCAGGGTCACAGCACCCCTTTGGCAGCAAGAGTGCTTCTCAAATTTTTGGAAAAAGAAAGAAAAGGTGCCACGGACACAACAAAATCCACTAGGGTGTTTGGATCAGATTTTCACACCATTCACACTTCAATTGATTGCGGTGGAGAGGGGGGGTGCTACGGGCCGGACACTTAGCCAAGGACAATGGACTCTGCCAGTGGTAAGGACCCGGCAAGCGGCGCATAAGGGAGACAATAATTCATTTAAAATGTTTCCTTTTCCCAGTTTCAGGCCTTGGTAGAAGAATACACAAGTCATGGAGCTGTCAACATGCATCCTCCTTCCATAGCTCAGTTGGTAGAGCGGAGGACTGTAGAACCAGTAAAACAGGTATCCTTAGGTCACTGGTTCAACTCCGGCTCGAAGGACTGCCATTATTTTTCATCTTCCCAGAGCGGGACTCTATTTCATCACTGTACTCGGCTATGGCTTTGGCCACTGCCATCTACTTTGGTTGGGACATCTGAGTTATTACACCACGTGTGTTTCCACATGTTACAATCAAAAAGGCCTAGTGGCGCAATGGATAACGCGTCTGAGTACGGATCAGAAGATTCTAGGTTCAACTCCTGGCTAGCTCAAAAAAGCCTAATCTTTAATACTCTCCCAGTCACAACCTTGGTAGTGTACACGTTTCTTCTTCTGTGTCATTTATTTATTTGATTTTTTCATTTGTCTCTGTGTATGCCCGGAAATGTACACTTCAAAGGTGCCGCAGGATAGGCCGTCTTCCATAATGTTTCCAAAGCTGCCCCGGCTCATGCATTATGTTTGTCTTTCATGGGAGCTCTTATATTCATTCTCTTCCTTCCTCATATCTCATTCGAAGCACATGCCCTTACCTGACGACAGGGGCGGCACACCTCCGTAAACTCTTCTTCCAACCTCACACTGTGTTCACTGACATAACTGCAGAAACCGAGCACATATCTAAAGCTGGGTACACGTACCCTTTCAAGCTGTGATCGTATAGTGGTGAGTACTCTGCGTTGTGGCCGCAGCAACCCCGGTTCGAATCCGGGTCACAGCACCCCTCTGGCAGCAAGAGTGCTTCTCAAATTTTTGGAAAAAGAAAGAAAAGGTGCCACGGACACAACAAAATCCACTAGGGTGTTTGGATCAGATTTTCACACCATTCACACTTCAATTGATTGCGGTGGAGAGGGGGGGTGCTACGGGCCGGACACTTAGCCAAGGACAATGGACTCTGCCAGTGGTAAGGACCCGGCAAGCGGCACATAAGGGAGACAATAATTCATTTAAAATGTTTCCTTTTCCCAGTTTCAGGCCTTGGTAGAAGAATACACAAGTCATGGAGCTGTCAACATGCATCCTCCTTCGATAGCTCAGTTGGTAGAGCGGAGGACTGTAGAACCAGTAAAACAGGTATCCTTAGGTCGCTGCTTCAACTCCGGCTCGAAGGACTGCCATTATTTTTCATCTTCCCAGAGCGGGACTCTATTTCATCACTGTACTCGGCTATGGCTTTGGCCACTGCCATCTACTTTGGTTGGGACATCTGAGTTGTTACACCACGTGTGTTTCCAAATGTTACAATCAAAAAGGGCTAGTGGCGCAATGGATAACGCGTCTGAGTACGGATCAGAAGATTCTAGGTTCAACTCCTGGCTAGCTCAAAAAAGCCTAATCTTTAGTACTCTCCCAGTCACAACCTTGGTAGTGTACACGTTTCTGCTTCTGTGTCATTTATTTACTTGCTTTTTTCATTTTTCTCTGTGTATGCCCGGAAATGTACACTTCGCCGTCTTCCATAATGTTTCCAAAGCTGCCCCGGCTCATGCATTATGTTTGTCTTTCATGGGAGCTCTTTTATTCATTCTCTTCCTTCCTCATATCTCATTCGAAGCACATGCCCTTACCTGACGACAGGGGCGGCACACCTCCGTAAACTCTTCTTCCAACCTCATACTGTGTTCACTGACATAACTGCAGAAACCGAGCACATATCTAAAGCTGGGTACACGTACCCTTTCAAGCTGTGATCGTATAGTGGTGAGTACTCTGCGTTGTGGCCGCAGCAACCCAGGTTCGAATCCGGGTCACAGCACCCCTGTGGCAGCAAGAGTGCTTCTCAAATTTTTGGAAAAAGAAAGAAAAGGTGCCACGGACACAACAAAATCCACTAGGGTGTTTGGATCAGATTTTCACACCATTCACACTTCAATTGATTGCGGTGGAGAGGGGGGGGGGGTGCTACGGGCCGGACACTTAGCCAAGGACAATGGACTCTGCCAGTGGTAAGGACCCGGCAAGCGGCGCATAAGGGAGACAATAATTCATTTAAAATTTTTATTTTTCCCAGTTTCAGGCCTTGGTAGAAGAATACACAAGTCATGGAGCTGTCAACATGCATCCTCCTTCGATAACTCAGTTGGTAGAGTGGACGACTGTAGAACCAGTAAAACAGGTATCCTTAGGTCGCTGGTTCAACTCCGGCTCGAAGGTCTGCCATTATTTTTCATCTTCCCAGAGAGGGACTGTATTTCATCACTGTACTCGGCTATGGCTTTGGCCACTGCCATCTACTTTGGTTGGGACATCTGAGTTGTTACACCACGTGTGTTTCCACATGTTACAATCAAAAAGGGCTAGTGGCGCAATGGATAACGCGTCTGAGTACGGATCAGAAGATTCTACGTTCAACTCCTGGCTAGCTCAAAAAAGCCTAATCTTTAATACTCTCCCAGTCACAACCTTGGTAGTATACACGTTTCTTCTTCTGTGTCATTTATTTACTTGTTTTTTTCATTTGTCTCTGTGTATGCCTGGAAATGTACACTTCAAAGGTGCCGCAGGATAGGCCGTCTTCCATAATGTTTCCAAAGCTGCCCCGGCTCATGCATTATGTTTGTCTTTCATGGGAGCTCTTTTATTCATTCTCTTCCTTCCTCATATCTCATTCGAAGCACATGCCCTTACCTGACGACAGGGGCGGCACACCTCCGTAAACTCTTCTTCCAACCTCACACTGTGTTCACTGACATAACTGCAGAAACCGAGCACATATCTAAAGCTGGGTACACGTACGCTTTCAAGCTGTGATCGTATAGTGGTGAGTACTCTGCGTTGTTGCCGCAGCAACCCCGGTTTGAATCCGGGTCACAGCACCCCTGTGGCAGCAAGAGTGCTTCTCAAATTTTTGGAAAAAGAAAGAAAAGGTGCCACGGACACAACAAAATCCACTCGGGTGTTTGGATCAGATTTTCACACCATTCACACTTCAATTGATTGCGGTGGAGAGTGGGGGTGCTACGGGCCGGACACTTAGCCAAGGACAATGGACTCTGCCAGTGGTAAGGACCCGGCAAGCGGCGCATAAGGGAGACAATAATTCATTTAAAATGTTTCCTTTTCCCAGTTTCAGGCCTTGGTAGAAGAATACACAAGTCATGGAGCTGTCAACATGCATCCTCCTTCCATAGCTCAGTTGGTAGAGCGGAGGACTGTAGAACCAGTAAAACAGGTATCCTTAGGTCGCTGCTTCAACTCCGGCTCGAAGGACTGCCATTAGTTTTCATCTTCCCAGAGCGGGACTCTATTTCATCACTGTACTCGGCTATGGCTTTGGCCACTGCCATCTACTTTGGTTGGGACATCTGAGTTGTTACACCACGTGTGTTTCCACATGTTACTATCAGAAAGGGCTAGTGGCGCAATGGATAACGCGTCTGAGTACGGATCAGAAGATTCTAGGTTCAACTCCTGGCTAGCTCAAAAAAGCCTAATCTTTAATACTCTCCCAGTCACAACCTTGGTAGTGTACACGTTTCTTCTTCTGTGTCATTTATTTACTTGCTTTTTTCATTTGTCTCTGTGTATGCCCGGAAATATACACTTCAAAGGTGCCGCAGGATAGGCCGTCTTCCATAATGTTTCCAAAGCTGCCCCGGCTCATGCATTATGTTTGTCTTTCATGGGAGCTCTTTTATTCATTCTCTTCCTTCCTCATATCTCATTCGAAGCACATGCCCTTACCTGACGACAGGGGCGGCACACCTCCGTAAACTCTTCTTCCAACCTCACACTGTGTTCACTGACATAACTGCAGAAAAACCGAGCACATATCTAAAGCTGGGTACACGTACGCTTTCAAGCTGTGATCGTATAGTGGTGAGTACTCTGCGTTGTGGCCGCAGCAACCCCGGTTTGAATCCGGGTCACAGCACCCCTGTGGCAGCAAGAGTGCTTCTCAAATTTTTGGAAAAAGAAAGAAAAGGTGCCACGGACACAACAAAATCCACTCGGGTGTTTGGATCAGATTTTCACACCATTCACACTTCAATTGATTGCGGTGGAGAGGGGGGGTGCTACGGACCGGACACTTAGCCAAGGACAATGGACTCTGCCAGTGGTAAGGACCTGGCAAGCGGCGCACAAGGGAGACAATAATTCATTTAAAATGTTTCCTTTTCCCAGTTTCAGGCCTTGGTAGAAGAATACACAAGTCATGGAGCTGTCAACATGCATCCTCCTTCGATAGCTCAGTTGGTAGAGCGGAGGACTGTAGAACCAGTAAAACAGGTATCCTTAGGTCGCTGGTTCAACTCCGGCTCGAAGGACTGCCATTATTTTTCATCTTCCCAGAGCGGGACTCTATTTCATCACTGTACTCGGCTATGGCTTTGGCCACTGCCATCTACTTTGGTTGGGTCATCTGAGTTGTTACACCACGTGTGTTTCCACATGTTACAATCAATAAGGGCTAGTGGCGCAATGGATAACGCGTCTGAGTACGGATCAGAAGATTCTAGGTTCAACTCCTGGCTAGCTCAAAAAATCCTAATCTTTAATACTCTCCCAGTCACAACCTTGGTAGTGTACACGTTTCTTCTTCTGTGTCATTTATTTACTTGCTTTTTTCATTTGTCTCTGTGTATGCCCGGAAATGTACACTTCAAAGGTGCCGCAGGATAGGCCGTCTTCCATAATGTTTCCAAAGCTGCCCCGGCTCATGCATTATGTTTGTCTTTCATGGGAGCTCTTTTATTCATTCTCTTCCTTCCTCATATCTCATTCGAAGCAAATGCCCTTACCTGACGACAGGGGCGGCACACCTCCGTAAACTCTTCTTCCAACCTCACACTGTGTTCACTGACATAACTGCAGAAACCGAGCACATATCTAAAGCTGGGTACACGTACCCTTTCAAGCTGTGATCGTATAGTGGTGAGTACTCTGCGTTGTGGCCGCAGCAACCCCGGTTGGAATCCGGGTCACAGCACCCCTGTGACAGCAAGAGTGCTTCTCAAATTTTTGGAAAAAGAAAGAAAAGGTGCCACGAACACAACAAAATCCACCAGGGTGTTTGGATCAGATTTTCACACCATTCACACTTCATTGATTGCGGTGGAGAGGGGGGGTGCTACGGGCCGGACACTTAGCCAAGGACAATGGACTCTGCCAGTGGTAAGGACCCGGCAAGCGGCGCATAAGGGAGACAATAATTCATTTAAAATGTTTCCTTTTCCCAGTTTCAGGCCTTGGTAGAAGAATACACAAGTCATGGAGCTGTCAACATGCATCCTCCTTCGATAACTCAGTTGGTAGAGCGGAGGACTTTAGAACCAGTAAAACAGGTATCCTTAGGTCGCTGGTTCAACTCCGGCTCGAAGGACTGCCATTATTTTTCATCTTCCCAGAGCGGGACTCTATTTCATCACTGTACTCGGCTATGGCTTTGGCCACTGCCATCTACTTTGGTTGGGACATCTGAGTTGTTACACCACGTGTGTTTCCACATGTTACAATCTAAAAGGGCTAGTGGCGCAATGGATAACGCGTCTGAGTACGGATCAGAAGATTCTAGGTTCAACTCCTGGCTAGCTCAAAAAAGCCTAATCTTTAATACTCTCCCACTCACAACCTTGGTAGTGTATACGTTTATTCTTCTGTGTCATTTATTTACTTGCTTTTTTCATTTGTCTCTGTGTATGCCCGGAAATATACACTTCAAAGGTGCCGCAGGATAGGCCGTCTTCCATAATGTTTCCAAAGCTGCCCCGGCTCAGGCACTATGTTTGTCTTTCATGGGAGCTCTTTTATTCATTCTCTTCCTTCCTCATATCTCATTCGAAGCACATGCCCTTACCTGACGACAGGGGCGGCACACCTCCGTAAACTCTTCCTCCAACCTCACACTGTGTTCACTGACATAACTGCAGAAACCGAGCACATATTTAAGCTGGGTACACGTACGCTTTCAAGCTGTGATCGTATAGTGGTGAGTACTCTGCGTTGTGGCCGCAGCAACCCCGGTTTGAATCCGGGTCACAGCACCCCTGTGGCAGCAAGAGTGCTTCTCAAATTTTTGGAAAAAGAAAGAAAAGGTGCCACGGACACAACAAAATCCACTAGGGTGTTTGGATCAGATTTTCAGACCATTCACACTTCAATTGATTGCGGTGGAGAGGGGGGGTGCTACGGGCCGGACACTTAGCCAAGGACAATGGACTCTGCCAGTGGTAAGGACCCGGCAAGCGGCGCATAAGGGAGACAATAATTCATTTAAAATGTTTCCTTTTCCCAGTTTCAGGCCTTGGTAGAAGAATACACAAGTCATGGAGCTGTCAACATGCATCCTCCTTCCATAGCTCAGTTGGTCAATTGATTGCGGTGGAGAGGGGGGGTGCTACGGCACGGACACTTAGCCAAGGACAATGGACTCTGCCAGTGGTACACTGCACAGCACCCCTGTGGCAGCAAGAGTGCTTCTCAAATTTTTGTTAAAGTACGACACGTGAAAATTACACGATTAATTCAAAATGGCCGACTTCCTGTTTGGTTTTGGCCATGGCGCCAAGAGACTTTTCTTTAAGTTGCCACATGATACAGGTATGTACCGATTTTCGTGCATATATATCAAACCGTATTGTGGGGCTTGAGGCACAAAGTTTTCTAGGGGGCGCTGTTGAGCCATCAGGCCACGCCCATTAATGCAAACCATTAAATATCAAATTTTTCGCCAGGCTTGGCTTGGTGCAAAATTTGGTGACTTTTGGGGCACGTTTAGGGGGGAAAAAGGCCCTCATTTCGTCGGAAAAATAAAAACAAGAAAAAAAAAGAAAAAAAAATTCCTACAGATATAATAAGGCCTTTGCACTGTAAGTGCTCGGGCCCTAATTTGAGATAAAAAGTCGAAATTATGACTTTTTATCTCATAATTTCGACTTCCTATCTCATAATTTCAACTTTTTATGTCATAATTATGACTTTCCGTGGGGATATTTTTATTTTTAGGCTGAGTTTTCATCTTATTTTTTTCTTTTACTGGCGGACATGGGCTTTTGATGTTTGTCTTATTTTTATTTTTTATTTTTTGTGATGTCATGACCGCAAATAAACTGAACTGAACTGAACTGAACAGGTGTCTGCAGGATGCTGCTCTCTGATTGGTCCAGGTGTCTGCAGGATGCTGCTCTCTGATTGGTCCAGGTGTCTGCAGGATGCTGCTCTCTGATTGGTCCAAGTGTCTGCAGGATGCTGCTCTCTGATTGGTTCAGGTGTGGCCGTCAGCAGGTACTTAAGCTCAGGTGTGTCTGTCCTTCTGCTTCTGTCTGGCTGCTTCCTCCACCAGGTAACGTCACCTCAGGTGAGGACCAGAAACGCTGTCTAGGTTCAGGTTCTGGTTTCATTTCATTCATGTATTTAAAAGTGACAACGCATGTTAATTAACATGAGCACTTGAGTCCATAGTGTAAATGTGCCAGATTTAGCCATACAGGCTAATTTATATCTGCAGGTTGATGGTATATATAAAAACATTGAAATAGAACACACTAAAACACTAGAGCACAGAGTACAAACAGTTAGTAAAACCATGACATAACTCTGAATAATGACAAACATAAATGAAGAACAAGAGCAAACAAACACATTAGCTCACACAAACGGGTAGTAGAAACAATAACCTGATTATACCAGATTATGACGGGATGTTTGATTATCAAGTTACCACTGTTTGGTGTTTTTAGAGAAGGAATAAAGATGTGAAGTTAGTTCTATGGGTTAATCAATCAATCAATCACTATTTGTCCCAAGGGGGCGATTATTTTTGCGACAGGAGAAACACACAATGGTAAATATACATAAAATATACCTAATAAATTATAATAAGTTACACATCATAGTACAGACCTAAGCTATAGTTAAGAGGGAAGGCTTTTTCACCCACTCCCTTTTCCTTCCGGCATTTAAAAGAACAATAGTGGAGGAAACAAAGTGTTTGTATCTGTTTGTCTTTGGAAAAGGGAGTGTAAGCAGTAACTGATGGTAGAAACTGAAACAGTTTATTAAGGGATGTGACAATCAGACAACATGGAGTTCTTGATCAGCTGTTTGTTATAAAGTTCTTGTAAAGTTTGTTGAGCCGACCCAATGATTTTACTGCTCAGACCAGTGTTTCCAACCTCGGTCCTCAAGGCCCACTGTCCTGCATGTTTGAGATGTTTCCCTGCTTCAGCACACCGTGATACAAGTACCTGTGTCATCAACAGAGCTGTGCAGGCCTTGATGACAAGCTAATTAGGACCATTAGAATCAGGTGTGATGATGAAGGGAGACATCTAAAACATGCAGGACAGTGTTGCCTCGAGGACCAGGGTTGGGAAACACTGGCTCAGACTGACAACCTTATTCAGCAAGTTTCTGTCTTTGACTTTCAAAGATTGAAACCAACAAATGAAAGAAAAAGTGATAACAGATTTGATAAAAGAACAATAAAACATAGTCATCAGGGAAGAATCCACCTGGAATTTAGAGTTTTCGAAGACAAAAAAGGCGCTGCTGGCTCTTCTTTAGTGTTCCAGGTACGAGCTGCTCCATAGGAACATTTTTATTACTTTTGACCCTCCTTTTGTTTATATCCTTGCTTTACATCTTATCTGTTAATTTAATTTTATATATATATATATATATATATATATATATATATATATATATATATATATATATATATATAAATGTGTGTGTGTGTGTGTGTGTGTGTGTGTGTGTGTGTGTGTGTGTGTGTGTGTGTGTGTATACAGAATATTCCTCAAGGATTTATACAATATTCAAGTGTTCAGTCTAAAATAAATAAATATAAACTAACGTCGTGTTGTTTCACCAAAGGCCCTTTTTCTCTGCAGTTTCAATCCCCTCTGGTTGTTAGCGTTAGCATTAGCTCTGCTCGAGGAGTTTAGATTTGGTTTAATCAACTCATTGAGTGGACGGGCCAGACCATGAAGGATTTTATATACAAGTAAAATGTCTGCAAACTTCATCATATTTCCCCAGTTTAAAACAACACATTTAGTTAAAATATTACAATGATATAAATGTAACTTTTTCTCCTGATTTGTAACGCGGTCCTACCTGTCTGGACCAGCTGGTGAGACAGTCGTTCATGTGTGAGAGAATCGTGGTGTTGATGTAGAACTTTGCAGCCTCAGATTATTCCTTCTGGTTCTGGTTTGGTCTCAGGTGTCGCCGTGGCAACCTGGTTCTGGTTTGGTCTCAGGTGTCGCCATGGCAACCTGGTTCTGGACCTGAGTTTAGTCAGAGACGTTCAATAAATGTATAGAGGATCTTTGATTTTAACTAAACTCAGGTCCAGAACCAGGTTGCCACGGCGACACCTGAGACCAAACCAGAACCAGGTTGTCACGGCGACACCTGAGACCAAACCAGAACCTGGGCACAGAAAGTTTGGGAACCACTGGCTTAGACAAACAGATACATTGGGTCGGCTCAACAAACTTTACAAGAACTTTATAACAAACAGCTGACCAAGAACTCCATGTTGTCTGATTCTCACATCCCTTAATAAACAGTTTCAGTTTCTACCATCAGTTACTGCTTAGACTCCCTTTTCCAAAGACAAACGGATACAAACACTCTTTGTTTCCTCCACTATTGTTCTTTTAAATGCCGGAAGGAAAAGGTAGTGGGTGAAAAATCCTTCCCTCTTAACTATAGCTTAGGTCTGTACTATGATGTGGAACTTATTGTAATTTATTAGGTATATTTTATGTATATTTACCATTGTGTGCTTCTCCTGTCGCGAAAATAATCACCCCCTTGGGACAAATAGTGATTGATTGATTGATTAACCCATAGAACTAACATCACATCTTTATTCCTTCTCTAAAAACACCAAACAGTGGTTACTTGATAATCAAACATGCCGTCATAATCTGGTATAATCAGGTTATGGTTTTTACTACCCGTTTGTGTGAGCTAATGTGTTTGTTTGCTCTTGTTCTTCATTTAAGTTTGTCATTATTCAGAGTTATGTCATGGTTTTACTAATTGTTTGTACTCTGTGCTCTAGTGTTTTAGTGTGTTCTATTTCAATGTTTTTATATATACCATCAACCTGCAGATATAAATTAGCCTGTATGGCTAAATCTGGCACATTTACATGATGGACTCAAGTGCTCATGTTAATTAACATGCGTTGTCACTTTTAAATACATGAATGAAATGAAACCAGAACCTGAACCTAGACAGCGTTTCTGTTCCTCACCTGAGGTGACGTTACCTGGTGGAGGAAGCAGCCAGACAGAAGCAGAAGGACAGACACACCTGAGCTTAAGTACCTGCTGACGGCCACACCTGGACCAATCAGAGAGCAGCATCCTGCAGACACCTGGACCAATCAGAGAGCAGCATCCTGCAGACACCTGGACCAATCAGAGAGCAGCATCCTGCAGACACCTGGACCAATCAGAGAGCAGCATCCTGCAGACACCTGGACCAATCACAGAGCAGCATCCTGCAGACACCTGTTCAGTTCAGTTTATTTTTGGTCATGACATCACAAAAAAATGAAAAATAAAAATAAGACAAACATCAATAGCCCATGTCCGCCAGTAAAAGAAAAAAATAAGAGGAAAACTTAGCCTTAAAAATAAAAATATCCCCACGGAAAGTCATAATTATGACATAAAAAGTCGAAATTATGAGATAGAAAATTGAAATTATGAGATAAAAAGTCATAATTTCTAAATTGATCTCAAATTAGGGCCCGAGCACTTACAGTGCAAAGGCCCTATTGTATCTGTAGGAATTTTTTTTTTCTCTCAGTTGTTTTCTTGTTTTTATTTTTCCGACGAAATGAGGGCCTTTTCGCCACCCTGAACGTGCCCCAAAAGTCACCAAATTTTGCATGCAAGCCAAGCCTGGCGAAAAATTTGATATTTAATGGTTTTCATTAATAGGCGTGGCCGAATGGCTCAACAGCGCCCCCTAGAAAACTTTGTGCCTCAAGCCCCACAATACGGTTTGACGTACATGCACGAAAATCGGGACACACCTGTATCATTTCGCAACTTAAAGAAAAGTCTCTTGGCGCCATGGCCAAAACCGAACAGGAAGTCGGCCATTTTGAATTAATCGTGTAATTTTGGCGCAATTTGATCAAACTTCACAAGCCTTTCATGATGAAAAAGAAATCAAGGACCGTTACGTCGCCCGGATCGGCGTCACCGGGGCCCCGCCCTTGAGCCAGGCCTGGGGTTGGGGCTCGCTGGCGAGCGCCTGGTGGCCGGGTCTTTGCCCGTGGGACCCGGCCGGGCTCAGCCCGAAACGGCGACGTGGGCCCGCCTTCCTGTAGGCCCACCACCCGCAGGAAGGACCATGGCAGGCCGGTGCAATGTGGGTTGGGTAGCAGTCGTGGCGGGGTTCCTCGACGACCCAATCCCTGGACCAAAACCCTCACAGTGGGGACATGGAATGTCACCTCGCTGGGGGGGAAGGAGCCGGAGCTTGTGCGTGAGGTTGAGAGATACCGGCTAGAGATAGTCGGGCTCACCTCCACACATAGCTTGGGCTCTGGAACCCAGCTCCTTGAAGGGGGCTGGACCCTCCACTACTCTGGAGTTGCCCAGGGTGAGAGGCGACGGGCTGGTGTGGGCTTGGTTATAGCCCCCCAGCTCAGCCGCCATGTGTTGGAGTTCACCCCGGTGAACGAGAGGGTCGCTTCCCTGCGCCTTCGGGTCGGGGAAAGGTCTCTCACTGTTGTTTGTGCCTACGGGCCGAACAGCAGTGCGGAGTACCCGGCCTTCTTGGGGTCCCTGGGAGGAGTACTGGATAGTGCTCCAACTGGGGACTCCATTGTTCTACTGGGGGACTTCAAGGCTCACGTGGGCAATGACAGTGATACCTGGAGAGGCGTGATTGGGAGGAACGGCCTCCCCGATCTGAACCCGAGCGGTGTTTTGTTGTTGGACTTCTGTGCGAGTCACAGTTTGTCCATCACGAACACCATGTTCAGGCATAAGGGTGTCCATCAGTGCACGTGGCACCAGGACACCCTAGGCCGGAGGTCAATGATCGACTTTGTTGTCGTTTCATCTGACCTTCGGCTGCATGTCTTGGACACTCGGGTGAAGAGAGGGGCTGAGCTGTCAACTGATCACCACCTGGTGGTGAGTTGGATGCGCTGGCGGAGGGAGAGGTTGGACAGACCGGGCAGACCCAAACGGATTGTGAGGGTCTGTTGGGAACGTCTGGCTGAGCCCTCTGTCAGGGACATCTTCAACTCCCACCTCCGGGAGAGCTTCTCTCGGATCCCGGGGGAGGCGGGGGACATCGAGTCCGAGTGGACCATGTTCTCTGCCTCCATTGTCGACGCGGCGGCTCGAAGCTGTGGACGCAAGGTCTCCGGTGCCTGTCGTGGCGGCAATCCTAGAACCCGGTGGTGGACACCGGAAGTACAGGATGCCGTCAGACTGAAGAAGGAGTCCTACCGGGCTATGTTGGCCGGTGGGACTCCTGACGCAGTAGATAGGTACCGGCAGGCCAAGCGGAGGCAAAAACTCGGGTCTGGGAGGAGTTCGGGGAGGCCATGGAGGAGGACTTTCGGTCGGCCTCGAGGAAATTCTGGAGGACCGTTCGGCGCCTCAGAAGGGGGAAGCAGTACTCTGCCGGCACCATTTATGGTGCTGGTGGGGAGCTGTTGACCTCGACTGGGGACATTGTCGGACGGTGGAAGGAATACTTTGAGGATCTCCTTAACCCGACTGACATGCCTTCCACTGAGGAAGCAGAGGGTTGGGGCTCGGAGGCGTGCTCATCCATCACCCAAGCCGAGGTCACTGAGGTGGTTCGTAAGCTCCTCGGTGGCAGGGCACCGGGGGTGGATGAGATTCGCCCTGAGTACCTCAAGTCTCTGGATGTCGTAGGGCTGTCTTGGCTGACACGCCTCTGCGACATTGCATGGAGGAAGGGGACAGTACCGCTGGGGTGGCAAACCGGGGTGGTGGTCCCTCTGTTTAAAAAGGGGGACCGGAGAGTGTGTTCCAAACTACAGGGGGATCACACTTCTCAGCCTCCCGGGGAAAGTCTACGCCAGGGTACTGGAGAGGAGATTACGGCCGATAGTCGAACCTCGGATTCAGGAGGAACAATGCGGTTTTCGTCCCGGTCGTGGAACACTGGACCAGCTCTATACCCTCCGCAGGGTGCTCGAGGGTTCATGGGAATTTGCCCAACCAGTCTACATGTGTTTTGTGGATCTGGAGAAGGCATTTGACCGTGTCCCTCGTGCCATTCTGTGGGGGGTGCTGAGTGAGTATGGAGTCCGGGGCCCTCTACTAAGGGCTGTCCGGTCTCTGTATGATCGAAGCAGGAGTCTGGTTCGCATTGCCGGCAGTAAGTCAGACTTGTTCCCAGTGCATGTTGGACTCCGGCAGGGCTGCCCTTTGCCACCGGTCCTGTTCATAATTTTTATGGACAGGATTTCTAGGCGCAGCCAGGGGCCGGAGGGGATCCGGTTTGGGAACCTCAGGATTTCATCTCTGCTTTTTGCAGATGATGTTGTCCTGTTGGCTTCATCAGACCGGGACCTCCAGCATGTGCTGGGGCGGTTTGCGGCCGAGTGCGACGCGGCAGGGACGAGAATCAGCACCTCCAAGACCGAGGCCATGGTTCTCGACCGGAAAAGGGTGGCATGCCTTCTCCGGGTGGGTGGAGAAGTCCTGCCTCAGGTGGAGGAGTTCAAGTATCTCGGGATCTTGTTCACGAGTGAGGGAACAATGGAGCGTGAGATTGACAGACGGATCGGTGCAGCGTCCGCAGTAATGCGGTCGATGTACTGGACCGTCGTGGTGAAGAGGGAGCTGAGTCGAAAGGCGAAGCTCTCGATTTACCGGTCAATCTACGCTCCTACCCTCACCTATGGTCATGAACTTTGGGTAGTGACCGAAAGGACAAGATCGCGGATACGAGCGGCCGAGATGAGTTTCCTCCGCAGGGTGGCTGGACGCTCCCTTATAGATGAGTTTCCTCCGCAGGGGTGGCTGGACGCTCCCTTAGAGATGAGTTTCCTCCGCAGGGTGGCTGGACGCTCCCTTAGAGATAGAGTGAGGAGTTCGGTCACCCGGGAGGAGCTCGGAGTCGAGCCGCTACTCCTCCACATTGAGAGGAGTCAGCTGAGGTGGCTTGGGCATCTGTACCGGATGCCTCCTGGACGCCTCCCTAGGGAGGTGTTCCAGGCATGTCCCACCGGGAGGAGACCCCGGGGAAGACCCAGGACACGCTGGAGAGACTATGTCTCTTGGCTGGCCTGGGAACGCCTCGGACTCCCCCCGGAAGAGCTGGAGGAAGTGTCTGGGGTGAGGGAAGTCTGGGCATCCCTGCTGAGGCTGCTACCCCCGCGACCCGGTAACGGATAAAGCGGGAGAAGATGAGTGATGAGTGAGTTGATCAAACTCAAAGTGATCAAACTCGTGAGTTTTCATGAAATGGCGTGGCCGTGGCGCCGCGTCAAACTTCAATGTTAAACAGGAAGTGATACTAGTAGCTGATTGGTCCATATTTGGTCCCTATTTTCTGCCATAACTTTTGAATGGTTTGACATAAAGGTGAAGACGCTTGGGTGGTGCCCCATGCACGAACATCGGTGCACACCTGTATCATGTTGCAACTTAAAGAAAAGTCTCTTGGCGCCATGGCCGAAACGGAACGAAACGGTGCGAGTGTCCATGGCACCTTTTCTTTCTTTTTCCAAAGATTTGTGAAGCACTCTTGCTGCCACAGGGGTGCTGTGACCCGCATTCGAACCAGGGTTGCTGCGGCCACAACGCAGAGTACTCACCACTATACGATCACAGCTTGAAAGGGTACGTGTACCCAGCTTTAGATATGTGCTCGCTTTCTGCAGTTATGTCAGTTAACACAGTGTGAGGAAGGAAGAGAATGAATAAAAAAGGAAAACAGAGTCCCGCTCTGGGAAGATGAAAAATAATGGCAGTCCTTCGAGCCGGAGTTGAACCAGCGACCTGTTTTACTGGTTCTACAGTCCTCCGCTCTACCAACTGAGCTATCGAAGGAGGATGCATGTTGACAGCTCCATGACTTGTGTATTCTTCTACCAAGGCCTGAAACTGAGAAAAGGAAACATTTTAAATGAATTATTGTCTCCCTTGTGCGCCGCTTGCCGGGTCCTTACCACTGGCAGAGTCCATTGTCCTTGGCTAAGTGTCCGTGCCGTAGCACCCCCCCTCTCCACCGCAATCAATTGAAGTGTGAATGGTCTGAAAATCTGATCCAAACACCCTAGTGGATTTTGTGTTCCAATGTTCCCTCTAAGCTGCGCGCGTGCGCAATCGCGCACTGCCCGCATATTCTCAGCGCACAAGAAAGTCTATCCAGCGCAGTGCTTTAAGTGGGCCGGTACGCGCCGGTACGGAGTACCCCCACTTCTCAATATTAGCCTCTGGCGTACTGGGACTTCTCATGAGCTCAGTTCTCTGTTCTCTCCTTGCGATTTGGCTACAGTGGCGTCGCAACGCGACTGCCCCTCGTGAGACGTTCACTCGCAAAGCCTGATTTATGGTTCCGTGCTAAATCGACGCAAGGCCTACGCCGTAGGGTACGCGGCAACGCTCAACGTACATGCGCGTCGCCGCGTACCTTACGGCGTAGGCTCTGCGTTGGTGTAACGCGGAACCAAAAATCAGTTTACGGAGGTCCCGCGAGTCGAGAGGAGGAGAAGTATTCAAGGATTTGGGGAATACAAGGAGCTGTGGGGATCCCGGACACGAGAAAGTCTGAAGCCTCTGCTAAAAGCTATCCATACCATTGCTGTGTCTACCAGCAGTACTGGAGTTAATGGGGGATGAGGGGAGATGGCACCCCCCCCTGAAATAAAAACGGTCCAAATCATCCCCCCCTGAAATAAAAACGGTTTAAGTCAGCCCTCCTGAAATAAAAACGGTTTAAATCATCACCCCCTGAAATAAAAACGGTCCAAATCATCATCATCCTGTAAAACATGCCTCCTTTCCATCCCTTATGTCATTTCATCAATGAATGTGGTTTTACTGCTATTTCAACATTTAGAGTCATCACCAGAAAAATAACACCAGAAAAATAACTTATTTGACAATTTTCACCTGTTTCAAGTAAATTTTCACTTGAAATAAGTAGAAAAATCTGCCAGTGGGACAAGATTTATCTTCTCATTACAAGCAAAAATCTTGTTCCACTAGCAGATTTTTCCACTTATTTCAAGTGAAAATTGACTTGAAACAGGTGAAAATGGTCAATTCAAACAAAATTTTGTCAACATTTCAACTTTTTTCATAAAATTTTTGACTTTTTTTTCCTCAAAATCTCAACTTTTCTCTGGACATTTTGACTTTTTTTCTCTAAATTTTGACTTTTTTCTCAAAATTTCGAGAAAAAAAGTCGAAATTTTCACCTGTTTCAAGTAGATTTTCACTTAAAATAAGTTGAAAAATCTGCCAGTGGAACAAGACTTTTTTGCTTGTAATGAGAAGATAAATCTTGTCCCAATGGCAGATTTTTCTACTTATTTCAAGTGAAAATTTACTTGAAACAGGTGAAAATTGTTTTTTCCAGTGACGAGTCTTGTTTTAAGTGTAATGAGATACTTAAAAATAAAGCGTGCATATGTGATGTTGCTCACAGTCGTCCTCAGATTGCTCAGGGAGCTTGTGTGTGTGCCCAGATACATGAAAAATTAGAGGGAACATTGCTCACCACTATACGATCACAGCTTGAAAGGGTATGTGTACCCAGCTTTAGATATGTGCTCGGTTTCTGCAGTTATGTCAGTGAACACAGTGTGAGGTTGGAAGAAGAGTTTACGGAGGTGTGCCGCCCCTGTCGTCAGGTAAGGGCATTTGCTTCGAATGAGATATGAGGAAGGAAGAGAATGAATAAAAGAGCTCCCATGAAAGACAAACATAATGCATGAGCCGGGGCAGCTTTGGAAACATTATGGAAGACGGCCTATCCTGCGGCACCTTTGAAGTGTACATTTCCGGGCATACACAGAGACAAATGAAAAAAGCAAGTAAATAAATCACACAGAAGAAGAAACGTGTACACTACCAAGGTTGTGACTGGGAGAGTATTAAAGATTAGGCTTTTTTGAGCTAGCCAGGAGTTGAACCTAGAATCTTCTGATCCGTACTCAGACGCGTTATCCATTGCGCCACTAGCCCTTTTTGATTGTAACATGTGGAAACACACGTGGTGTAACAACTCAGATGTCCCAACCAAAGTAGATGGCAGTGGCCAAAGCCATAGCCGAGTACAGTGATGAAATAGAGTCCCGCTCTGGGAAGATGAAAAATAATGGCAGTCCTTCGAGCCGGAGTTGAACCAGCGACCTAAGGATACCTGTTTTACTGGTTCTACAGTCCTGAGGATTTGTCTAATATAAAATGAAAACAAAAGAAATTCCATCCATCCATTATCTATACCCACTTTATCCTTTGCAGGGTCACAGGGGTCTGGTGGAGCCTATCCCAGCTCATTTCAGGTGAGAGGCAGGGGTTACACCCTGGATAGGTCACCAGTCCATCGCAGGGCCACATATAAACACAGAAACCATGCACACTCACGCTCACAACAAAATAAATTGAACCTCAAATTATAAATGAAAACATGATGAAAAAAACTACATTTTGTCCTCAATCTTCCCAAAAATGTCAATTAACTTAGATAACTGGTCATCCCTCTTCTTGTCCCTCTCCTCCTCCTTTTCATCCAGCTCCCTCAGCCTCTTTTCTTGTCTTTAGTCTTGAAGATAGTCCAAAACTTCATTTGTATTTTTTTGGTTTTCTTCCCTCCGTTTGTTGGTCGCTCCCTGTTTGTAAAGGAAATAATAGGGCCGTTGAAAAACCATCACGGGACAACAGTTTCTGAATTTAAATCACCAGTGTATTTATACTTACAGGTGAACTTCTTTCGTCTCTCAGTCGCACATGGTTCCTTTTCCTCCCCCCCCTGTTTTGTTTACATTCTCCCTGGTAACCTCCTTTTACGTCACAACGCAATGAACTGTGGGTAATTCCCTTTCCAAAAGTCTGCGGAGATGCAGACTTACGGGAAGGGGGCAGTAAGGGCTCAAAATGTCTGCCGGGAGCCCTCGCGCACTTAACCACTTTAGGAATGGGACAGCCCTAAACCCATACGTAAGTCGCGGGAGCGCGCACGTAAGTGTGTGAGTCTGTGAGGGTGGAGATTGGAATTCAGCCTATACTATATGAAAAAGTGTAGCTTACAGGTAATGCTACTGAGCATCTTAGGTTATTTCAAGCAAGGACAGCATCATGTCATGCTGGGATAAAAACACCTCACCCCCTAGTAGCTCTAGGGAACACCTCAAAGCGTGGAGGAAACAAGCACGACGAGGATGGGATTCGAACCCATGCGTGCAGAGCACAATGGATTAGCAGTCCATCGCCTTAACCACTCGGCCACCTCGTCTGTTGTGGTGTATAGGGGAGACAACATATTCTTCCCCAACAAAAAGCATTACACTTATGAAGACCTCATGTTTCTTGCATTGGCTGGGAATCAAACCCAGGTCAACTGCTTGGCAAGCAGCCATGTTGACTGCTATACCAACAACGCTGCAGGAAAGTACCTGAAACAGCTGAATGAGACGTCACAGTTTTCCAGCCACATGAGAAGGTGAGCAGTCATGTCAGGGAAAGTAACTCTTTGATGATGGTTTCTTCAATATCACAAGATACTTACCGCCATTTGTCCCTTAGCTTATACATCAACTTCTTGTTGTATAAGCTGCATGTTTGCAGGTATATTCAGTTAGACATGTGTTGTCATCCATTGCATTACAACATTCTCTTAGAAAGAGACCATAGACTTGGAGAGGTTTGATAATGACAACTGTCATTGACATTTGAATGAACAGATCTCTCTCTTTGTACCCACTCCTGACTGGATCAAAGCTTTTTCAAGAACCCTGGCAGTGACGGTCAGCCAACGACTGTTCACTGACGACCAATAATCACCTCAATATTCATGAGGGCTGGTAAATGTGATGAGAGTTCAGTCTGCTTTCTAATGCTTAGATAATGTTATGGACCAACAGGAAGCACTTACTACACTGAGAAACATTGTCAGTGTTTGTTTTGGGCCAATGCTAATGCCCAAGTCTGACTTGTGTTTCAACCAAAAAAACTAACGGTATTTGGTTTTTAAAGCTAATTCCTTACATATTTTCTTGAAGAACAGGTGGACATTCAACTGCTGAAATGATGTCCAGTTTGATGAAGACATGGGCACAGTTGAATTGGTCATAATTACGAAGAGGTTAGGCAGCCAACGCAACAATCAGACAGAAGCACAAACATATATACAATAGAAGAAGAAAGTGATCATATTTCTACACTGAATGTAAATTGAACCTGGGCCATGGTAGTGAAAGCAGCAAATCCTGCCCACTAGACCTCCAGGGAAACACGTTACGCTCTCTTAAAGGGGTTTATTACTACATTCTGTTGACTAATGTTTCTGATTCAATCAAACAAACATATTTATTTCAGATTTAAAGAAAGGATAACTGATGTACTTCCACTTTATGGACACTTTTGTTTAATGTTTGAGTTTTGTCAGAGAAAGTACTTGATGGCACATGTACAAAGGAAATCCTGGATTGCTCCAATTCATCCAAGATGAGCTGGTTTTCAACTTCAGAGTCCACTGATGAACTTATATGTTTGAAGAGAAGAACTGACACTTTGAAGAACTGACTAACACGTTCTTTGGTAGGTCTTTTTTATTTAAATTCATCATGTAAATGACACAATTGATCAAACATTACACTTGTCAGTTTAGATTAGCATAAAAATCTGGTGACATCAACAAGAAAGTATTTAAGTATTGAAGGTAGACTTGACCTTGTAAGGCAGTTTATTAGGAGGTGTGATCATGAAGAACCACTCTTCTGTTATTCAGCAGCTCTTCCAGTGGATGATATTCTCTGTTCACTGATAGGTCCTGGTCCAGAAGTTCAGCCAGACAAGGGACCTTTTTCATGTGAGACAAACACGATAGCCACTAAACTAAATTGACAGACGGATCGGTGCAGCGTCCGCAGTTATGCGGTCGCTGTACCGGACCGTCGTGGTGAAGAAGGAGGCCCTGTGCCTTAGTTGGTCAAAGCATCTGTCTAGTAAACAGGAGATCCTGGGTTCAAATCCCAGCAGAGCCTCTGAACTCATCTCTCTATGGATGAGAGAAAGATTAGAAATGTCTCATTCATTCATAGTTCTTGGTGGTGAAATGGAAAAAATAAGGAGATATTAGAAGTTCTCCAATAGAATGACAAAACAGAGAGCATCCACTTTTGTTGGGTTATGCATCGTTAGTATGTGAGGGCCCGGTTGTTTTTGGTAAGAGAAATCGCCATGGAGACGAGGTAAGTGAGAGGTTACAGAGGCCCTGTGGCTTAGTTGGTCAAAGTGCCTGTCTAGTAAACAGGAGATCCTGGGTTCAAATCCCAGCAGAGCCTCTAAACTCAAATCACTTGAGATGGCTGAAAGATCACAAATCTCTCATTCCTGGTTGTGGCACTATTTTTCACATGTTTGCTTAATTATAGCACAGTACTATGTCAAAAGTAATCCTGCGCTTACGGAAAGTGGATGTTCTGTTTTGTCATTCTATTGGAGAACTTCTAATCTCTCCTTATTTTTGGAGAGGGTAGCTAAACCAAAGTGTCCTCTAAAGAGTGAATGTGAGTTAGGAGACCAGATCTAACTATCTGAAGGCTCTATAACCACAGAGGGACTCGAACCCTCAATCTTCTGATCGAAGTCAGACACCTTGTCCATTAGGTCATGTGGTCCACGAGTTGCTCCTTTTTCTCATTAGTTTCATTCCTTTCCCAACCTTGGGGCACACTGTCCTGCATGTCTTAGATGCTACCCTGCTTTCAGCACACCCTGATACAAGTAGCTGTGTCAAAAACAGAGCTGTCCAGACCTTTACACCACGTAAAGAAATACACATTTGGTCAAGAAGAATTGGAGGAGTACCCACCATGTTGGACAAGTGAAGAACAGCAAAGCATTAAAGTCATAGAACAGACTATCCAGACATTACCTCCCTCTCAATCAGTCCACATCTCTTTTATAAGAATTGAATGCGTGATTTAACTTTGGTTAAGAAACCTCCAAAGTGCCTTTCTTTTTTTTAAGCTACATGCCATTTTTCCATTTCACCACCATGAACTATGAATGAATGAGACTTTGCTACTTGGAGGAGAAAAACCACAAATTGCATAAATCTCTGGGGCTCGTCCGGGAATTGAACCCAGGACCTCTCGCACCCAAAGCGAGAATCATACTACTAGACCAACGAGCCACAAAACACTTATCCGGCAAACAAAAAATCACGGTCACATCATACCTGTCTAGATGTTTTTTATAACATTAAGGGGGAATAGAAATAGAAACTGAATGATGATCAATAACCTGTTGCACAGTTTCTGTAGTTTAGTGGCTATCGTGTTTGTCTCACATGAAAAAGGTTCCTTGTCTGGCTGAACTTCTGGATCAGGACCTCTCAGTGAACAGAGCATATCATCCACTGGAAGATTTACAGCACGGTTTTGTATTAGAAGAACTTCATCAATGACAGCTTTTTTAGCAGGAAAAGCACAACTGTCTATGGTGTGTGGAAGAGTGAATTTTATCTTATTGACCATTGTTCATATGTATCAGTCATGCATATCCAAAACAGGCTTTCTCCCCGTCGGGGAATCGAACCCCGGTCTTCTACGTGACAGGCAGAGATACTGTCCACTATACTAACGAGGACATCTGATAATCTGTGATCAATATTTCACAACAAAATTGGTCCCGCCAGGTTAGCTGTGAGATAAGTACGGGAACAAACCTCAGACTAATGTTTCTGATTCAAACAAACACACATTTATTTCAGCCAAATGTTCAAGCATGTGACAAGTTGTTGTGGCCGAGTGGTTAAGGCGATGGACTTGAAATCCATTGGGGATTCCCCGCGCAGGTTCAAATCCTGCCAACAACGGTTAATGTTTGAACATGCAAGAAGACTTGCAGTCTCAATTAACAACTTGCATTTGTTAATTGTAGATAATGTATTTCAAGACTAATCAGGGGTTTTTTTGTGTTATCTCCAGCATGCATTAATAGGTAACATCAGCCTACATTAAGTTAGTTTTACATTTCTTTCCAAGCAGTCGGCCCAGGTTTGGTTCCTGGCTATCGTGACTGTGAACGTCTTTATATCTTACCAAACTTAATAGACGGCCTTCTAATGGCCCGCCTGCTGAATAACAGAAGAGTAGTTCTTCATGATCACACCTCCTAATAAACTGCCTTACAAGGTCAAGTCTACCTCATATATCTACCTTATATCTGTAAAAACATGAAGAAAAGAGGAAAGAAATCATCCCAAATATGACCTGAGTAGCTCAGCTGGAAGAGCATCAGACTTTTAATCTGAGGGTCCAGGGTTCAAGTCCCTGTTCAGGTGATTATCTGATGACCACAGTTCCTGACTGTAAAGACACAACCAGATCATTTTCAAGACTCATCTCAACCTATCAAATAAAAAAAAAACAAATGGAGAGAGACAGAAACAAAGCTTTCATACAAAACCTTGGTATCTCAGATTTAGAGCACCAGACCTTGAATCTGAGTGACCTGCATGTGTCCAAACAATACAGTGGTGGTAGGTCTCTTTAAAACTCATTCACACATTTTAGAATGACTGAAGTATCAGTTGAATGAACCCACCTTATTTATTTATTCCACCTCACTGTGAGATATTTAGTACACAAACCTGTTCCACTGAACAACTGAATGAACAAACTTACCACAGCAGCATCTGAACAATCATAAAGATCTCTACATATGAGACCCTGCAGAGACCATGGCCTACAAAGAGACAATTCATCAAATAAATTAAATATATACAAATATATACACTCCTGTAATGATAAAAAACACAGACTTTGTGGAAAAATGTATCCAATGTGTGGTCTTCCACATGGTTGGTTAAATATTTCACCTTCTCCTCTGTTTGGTATGCTAATGCTAACCTTCAGATAGTTAGATCTGGTCTCCTGACTCACATTAGAGGACACTTTAGTTTAGCTACTCTCTCATCTCATCTCAAGACATTTGAGTTTAGTCAAATGTCACCTCGTCTCCATGTTGGTGTTTTCTCCCCAACAATGGAATGAAAAAGAGGAGCAGCTCGTGGACCACATGGCCTTATGGACAAGGTGTCTGACTTTGGATCAGAAGTTTGAGGGTTAGAGTCCCTCTGTGGTTAGAGGACTTTTGGGGCACGGTGGACATGGTGATCTTTCAGATCCCCTGCAACAATATTAAGGTTCAAAATGAGATGGACACTGACTTTCCAATGACATTGATACACAGTTATTAAGTTTAAGTTTAAAGCAGAATTGAGCAGCATTTCCTGTCATGTTTAAGAGGAACAACCACTGAAAGTTCCTCCAGGACTTTCTAAAACCTCTCAAATGCCTTATATTTGAAAAAACATGAAGAAAACGAATAAACAAAACACTCCATATTTGACCTGAGTAGCTCAGCTGGAAGAGCATCAGACTTTTAATCTGAGGGTCCAGGGTTCAAGTCCCTTTTCAGGTGGATTAACTGCTGACAGGTATTTCTGACTGTTAAGTAATGACATGATCATTTTCAATATTCATCTTAAACTAAAAAAAAAAAACAAATGGAGGAAAGACAGAAACAAATTTCTCATGCAAGACCTCGGTATCTCAGATGTCGAGCATCAGACTCTTAATCCGAGGGACCTGGGGCCTGTACTACGAAGCAAGTTCAACATACCCAGGATATCTTTTCCTTATCCAGATTCACTAACCCGGACAATTACAATCACGCTAAGCGGTCACACGACGGTGGTTATCAACTCGGTATATCAACCCAGGTTTCTCCAATCTGGATATGAGCGCGTGCACATAAAAGGGGCGGTGTTTTCAGCGCATGACCAATCGCAAGCATGGAGAAGTCCGCTGTCAGAGCCGCTTATTTCAGTAGCGAAGAGCAAACAATAATTTTACGGAAATATGATGAGTATAGGCATATAATACAGGCAAAAAGCAACACAGTTGCAGCTGCAAAATGCAGGAAAGACAGCTGGCAAAAGATCGCTGACTGTATAAATGTGTAAATTCATAGGGATATAAACATATATTTGAATATTCTGGGAATCTTAATCTTAAACTGTAAACCATGATCAGCAATATTAAAATAATAAAAGGCTTGCAATATTTCAGTTGATTTGTAATGAATCCAGAATGTATGACATTTTTTTGTTTTTGTGTTTGCGTTACAGAAAATCACAATATTCTAATTTTCTGAGACAGTCCTATATTGGTTCTATAACTATTGTTGTTGACCGATAACTTGTGCTGATGCTGTACCAAAGAATTGGGTTTATTTATTTATTTTATTTTATTTTTTATTTTTTCAGGAGGGGGGTATTTAGTATTTTAAAGTGACTTCTCAGAATGTTCGAGGGACGAAATTGAAAATCCCTTTTTTGCTATCCCCTTACAAATGCATCTTCTTTTTGATTTCTTCTTGATTTATTTATTTAATTGGTATTAGTTTTGGATTGACTGTACATCGGATTTTGGTTTATTCATTGATTGATTGATTTTTTATTTTCTCCTCCACCTTTTTTTTCTTTTTTTCTGGATCGCTCATACAGGTACGCATCAGGGAAAGCAAAGGGGTTTTGGTGGTCCCTGAATACGCGTTCTCTTCGGAGGGATCCTCTCACGATCCGCGCACCGAGCTCCACTGGATTCTCTTCGAAAGGGCATGCCATTTTCCAAGAGAGCTGATTGGTCAGTGGGCGGTGCTTTTATACCCGGCGATCTGTATCTCGAACATAACCTGCTCCGGAGCAGGTTAGCTGTTCAGCATAAGTTACCATGGCGATGTACCCCGGTAAGAAGTGAACCACCGTCGTAGTCCTGAAAACCCAGGGTTAAACCTGAAGTTACCTCGCTAACCCCAAATCCCGCTTCGTAGTACAGGCCCCTGCATGTTTCACAACAATAATGTAACAATGTTAATGGCAGCAAAGTGGGACTTGTTCACTCTGAGCCAGGACAAAAACTAGTGAAAGTCCAGATTAAAGATAAGGAGGAGGAAGCCGGAGAACAAGCTGCAGCAGAACAATGTGAGAGACCCGTCCACCTCCCACCTGTCTGTCTCTAGCATTCTCCTGCTACTTCACCGCATGTTTAGCTGAAACCCAGCTGCTATCTCCACTTCAACAAAACACAAACACCTTTTATGTGATTCTGATCAGAGTATTGTTGTCCATGTAGACATACGTGTTGACTGTTTGAGTTCATTTTCATAAAGACTGCTAACTTTCCCCCAGCGTTAAGAGAACTCTTAACGCCCTCATGTTTGCTGCGATGGCTGGGAATCAAACCCAGGTCAACTGCTTGGTAAGCAGCCATGCTGAGTGACCACTACACCACCAACGCTGCAGGAAAGTACCTGAAACTGCTGAATGAGACGTCACAGTTTTCCAGCATTACGACCAGATGAGCAGTCTCCATGTCAGGGAAAGTAACTATTTGATGATGGTTTCTCCAATATCACAAGCTACTTACCTCCATTTGTCCCTCAGCTTATACAACAACTTCTAGATTACTGTCTTCATGTTTGCAGGTATATTCAGTTAGACATGTGGAAACAGAATCCTCTTAAAAAGAGACCATAGACTTGGAGAGGTTTGATAATGACAACTGTCATTGACATTTGTATGAACAGAGCTCTCTCTTTGTACCCACTCCTGAGTGGATCAAAGTTACTCAAGAACCCTGGCAGTGACGGTCAGCCAACGACTGTGTGGCCCGCGCCAGAGCTAAAGCCGAAGCTGCCAAGGTGAGAGCATCATATGCTAACCAAGAAGTTAAACTGAAAATGGAAAAGGCTGCCAGAGAAGCAGAAAGGATAACAAGAGATGCTCAAAATCAGTTGGAAGCAACTAGGATAGACACAGAGTTGGAAGTGCTAATGCTACATTGAGAAGCAGATATAGCCATGGTGGAGGCACAGGTGTGGGAAGATGCTGCAGAAGTACATGCCATAATGGAAAATGGAAAATCCGAATCAGAAAAGGTTAGAATAAAACGCACCAGCGAATCGAATACGTTCAAACTCAGATTGACCTTCAAAATCAGTCTCCCTCCCCACAGTTACCGGATCCACCTGTCAAACCTCCAGTACCTGCACAATCACATGACAGCTTCAAGACATGGCGACCAACTGTGAACATTACAGAATCAAACCTACCTGAGCCAACCAGAGTTGAGGCAAAATCTGAAGTCAAAAAGGAAGATTCTCCCATAAACTTACACGCTCAGTACCACACTCCCCAAAGTAAACCTCCAGCTATCACACCATCTCTCCCAGAATCCTTGGCACAGTACTTGGCACGACGAGATCTAGTTACATCAGGACTGTCCCAATTCAATGATAAGCCAGAGAATTTTCGTGCATGGCAGTCCTCATTCACCAATGCAGCAGCTGAAGTACATCTCACAGCAATCCAAGAATTGGACCTCATGACCAAATGGCTAGGAAAAGAGTCTGGCGAACAGGTGAGACGCATTCGCTCAGTGCATGTAAAAAATCCCAACCTGGCTTTACAAAAAGCCTGGGAGAGACTACATGATTGCTACGCTGCCCCTGAAATAATTGAACAGTCACTGTTTCAGCGGTTGGACAGTTTTGCTAAGATTTCAGCCAAGGATCACACCAAGTTGCGTGAACTTGAAGATCTGCTTATGGAGATACAAGGCGCCAAGGAGGATGGATACCTTACAGATTTGTCATATCTCGACACCTCCCGTGGAATTGGACCAATTGTGGACAAGCTCCCATATGGGCTTCAGGAGAAGTGGGTGTCGTCTGGGTCATGGTACAAAGAAGACAACCACGGCCGCTTCCCTCCCTTTGACTATTTTTGTGCTTTTGTGTGCAATGAGGCAAAGAAACAAAATAACCCTAGCTTCTTTCATCAAAGCAACAACACGGCCCTCGCAAAACCAGATAAATTCACTGTGAAGAACTTTAATACCAACAAACCCATCACAGTACACAAAACAGATGTCTCTATGACCAACAACGACCCTAACAAGAACTGCCCACTACACAACAAACCGCATCCGCTTACAAAATGCAGGACATTCAGAAACAAACTCCTCGAGGACAGAAAGGCCTTCCTGAAAGAGAAAGGAATATGTTTCAAGTGTTGTGGTTCGACCTCCCACCTTGCCAAAGACTGCAAATTTTCTGTGAAGTGCTCTGAATCTGACAGCACCTATCATGATGCAGCCATGCATCCTGACCCATCACCTCAGAGCGTCAACGCTCCTCCACATCCACAAGAGAATGGCGGGGAGGGAGAAGATTATTCTAACGTGACTGATATTATGACAAGCTGCAATGAAGTTTGTGGCCTAGGTCAGTGGGGTCGTTCATGCTCTAAGATCTGCCTTGTAAAGATTTATCCCAAGGGTTTCAAGAACAAAGCCATCAAAGCCTACGTAATTCTTGATGACCAGAGCAATCGTTCCTTAGCTAGACCAGAGTTCTTCGAGGTGTTCAGTGTGGAGAGCGAACCATTCTCGTATCATCTCAGAACTTGCTCTGGCATTATAGAAACATATGGCAAGAAGGCAGAGGGATACCAAATCGAGTCACTGGATAGCAAAGTCCTCATGTCCCTTCCACCACTCCTTGAGTGTCCTGAGATCCCGAACAACCGGATGGAGATTCCAACACCCAGCGCAGTTTTGCACCAGCCTCATCTCCTTCATATTGCCAAACACATTCCAGAGCTGGACCCAGAGGCTGAAATACTTCTGCTACTCGGAAGAGACGTGCTCAGAGCACACAAGGTCAGGCGGCAGATAAATGGACCACATGATGCTCCCTTTGCCCAACGTCTGGATCTGGGCTGGGTGGTGATAGGAGAGGTGTGCTTGGGTAATGTACATAAGCCGACCGTTAACACGTTCAAGACCCATGTGCAGGATGGCGGTCGCCATTCCATTTTTCAACCTTGTACAAGCTTTATGCACGTCAAGGAAACACAACCAAGCTTTAACGGGCCTGTCAGATCACCAGAGAGGCATCCTCTTAAAAAGAGACCATAGACTTGGAGAAGATTGATAATTGACATTTGAATGAACAGAGCTCTCTTTTTCTACACACTCCTGACTGGGTTAAAGCTTTCTCAAAAACCCTGGCAGTGACGGTCAGCCAACGACAGTTCACTGATGAGCACTTACTACACTGAAAAACATTGTAATTGTTGCCAAACAGTTTCCTCCCTAACAGAGGAGAGGACTTTATCCAACTGTGTGGAAAACCCAGAAATTGGATACTTTTTTTCCACAAAGTACGTGGTTTTAAACATTACAAGAGTTACATCCTTACCTTTGTCTTCGTGAGTTTAAAGGCTCTGCTGGGATTTGAACCCAGGATCTCCTGTTTACAAGACAGATGCTTTGACCAACTAAGCCACAGGGCCCTCAACACACGTCTTCAACTTGTTATAAAAACCCTGTTGACACAACAAGTTCATTCTACCTCTGGAGCAGCTTTATTTCACCTCACTGTGATATATTTACTACACAAACCTGTTCCACTACTGTCCTGGCTTTGTGTGAAGTGAGTCACCCTAACTTCTCGGTCACCTCAGAGGAGCAACTCGTGGACCACATGGCCTAATGGACAAGGCGTCTGACTTCGGATCAGAAGATTGAGGGTTCAAGTCCCTCTGTGGTTATAGAGCCTTCAGATAGTTAGATCTGGTCTCCTAACTCACATTCATTCTTTACAGGTCACTTTGGTTTAGCTACCATCACGGAGGGTACGGAGTTCAATAATACACACAATATTTGATCATTTAAAAAAGCGTGGCATCTAAAACATTCAGGATGAAAGGAAAAATTGGGAACGCTCCACGATTGTGCGTGTCATCCTTGCGCCAGGGGCCATGCTAATCTTCTCTGTATCGTTCCAATTTTAGTATGTGTGCTACTGTTAAGTTAGAAATCACTTCCAATAAATCACAGTGGGAGGAGCGGGGTGTAAGGTGGGTGGTCCACGGTGTGATGTCATTATTAATCAGCTGTGTGCCGCCGGTTGCGCCATAAGCGGAAGCGATCCGTGCGGTGACGTAAAATTGTCGGGAGAGTGATGCGGTACTGGTAAGAGCTCCGTTTATTAATGTGACGGGTTTTGTTTATACTTGCTGTGCTGGATCCGCATCTCGCGGCTGCGATCACTTGTGTGTGTCATGGTTGCTGTGCTGATGATGCGCCGCTGCGCTGTCGCGCTGTCGGCACCTGGAGATGTGTGTGCGTTTGTTTGTGGGTGTGGCGGAGCACGCCGTTTTAAGTTATGAATGAACATCGCGGCTCAAAACTTAAGACAAGATTAACTTTTTGTCTTTACTTGCAAAAGTGCAAAGCAGTTTATTTTGTATTTGTAAATCCCCATTTAATTGTATTTAATTATGACAAATGATGACAATGATGATGACGATGGTTATTGCTTTTTGTTGTTATTGATTATATGATTCCGTTTGAGGTAATTAACTATTGTACTTGGATTTCATTTCTTTTTCACAGGTTTATAACCTCCTGCTACAACCCAAATGTACGTTGTACTGCCAGAGAAGCAGTACATTAATTTCAAGAAAATAAAAACAAAGAAAAGCTGAGTTATTCCTCGTCCACTCTCCCTACACCCTGTCCGGGGGGATTTTCAAAAAACCGGAACAGTTATAAACCAATTCCTGCTGCTGCACCGGATCTGTGCAGTGGATAAATAAAAAATAAATAAATAAATAAAAATAAAACAAAACAAAACACGTTCCAACTGCCATTAAAGCTGCACTGAACAAAAGAGTCTGCACTACACACAAAGAGTGGAACAAAGTCCCCTGTAGAGGAACCCACTGTTAGTGACAACCAGCTCCCAGTCAACGGCAAAGAAAAAAAATGGCAGACCTGGAGAAACTCAAGAGTGTGCGATCGAGGGCACAAGCTTCATTTACAAAAAGGAGTCACACCCTCACAAGATTTGAACTCTTGGAACCAAGTGAAATCCTGACTGAATGGAAACACTTTAAAGCAGACTTCTGCAAAGTATCAGACGCAGGATACGAATATGCAGAAGCCCTAAGGGAATCAAATGACGAAGAAGTCAGAGAATCAGCAACTCAAATTGATGAGAAAACCGCTGAGTGCGCCGACAGGTTCCTCGAGGTAAAGAAGGCCACCCAGGAAACCTTCTGGAATGGCTATGCTGAACCCACGTTCTTCATTCAAGCCAAGACGGCTGAGTCGGCCATTGTTCAGGCGGAGGAAGAAGAAATTAGTCCGCACCGATCATTAAAGGACCACCGACTTAGAATTAAAGGCTTGGACAGAGAAGTCACAGAGCTTGAAGAAATGCTGCTGGAATGGCAAGACCTCATTCCTGGTCTTAGAGCTGTGGATCTCCAAACCCGCCACAGGACATTAAAGAAAAGGGTCTTGGCTTTGTCTGACAAGCTTGCAATGGAGGGAGAGGATCCTGTGGACGTTGCAGGGAGGGACTCAAGACAGGACAGCGAGGCTGATGGCTTACTGACGTCAGGGGAAAACCCAGCACCCTCATCGCCCTCTAAAGGGCCCTCCAACCTCAAGCTGGAGGCCAGCGCAAGCACAAGAATCCAGCCCCTCCTCCAGCGAAGCAGCCCCAACATGTACCAGGGATCATTCGACTTAAGGCCCCAAATCAGCCTTGAGAGAGCACGGCTGCCCACATTCACTGGTGACATGAGGGACTACTACCGCTGGAAAGCAGAATGGGAGAACCTGCAACAACTTGGAAATCCACAAGGGGCAGACTGCGTGAGGAAGTTCCACCTGCTTGGGAGCCTCAGTGAGAACGTGAAAAAGGACCTTGTCTTGTCCAGTTGTGGATCCGCAGACGACGTCTTCAAATTGCTGGACAACAAATATGGAAACAAGTCCAAAATTGTGCTGATGATCTGCAACGAGGTTCAGTCTCTTCCTCCTGTCAAAGGAAATCATTCCAGGAGGACGATTGAATTAATTCAGGCTGTGGAGAGAGCACTTTGTAATCTCCAGATCCTTGGAGAAGAAGACGCAATGAAGAACCGCATTGTCGCCCAGTCCCTAGAGAGCAAACTTCCCAGTTCATTAAAGAGGGAGTGGATTATGCACAAGGCCGACCCTGCAAACCAGTTCTCCACGCTGAACCATTTCGACTGCCTGCTAAAATTTCTGAAGAAACAGGAGGAAATCCTTGAGGAGTTGGATCAGCTGGAGCCAAACCCCGCGGAGAAAAGCACTGTGGAAAAGGGCCCGTCAGACACTTCGGAGAAAAGGCTGAAAAAATCGTTCAGTAAATCTACTGCAGGCTTGATGGACTGTCCCAACTGTGCTGTCTGCGGCGATAGCTCACATACTGGCAAGCTCTTTGCATGCAAGACCTTCAGGGACCAAGACCTCTCCAGCAAGCGAGCTCACTTAAAAAGGCTGGGGTTGTGTTCAAAGTGCCTACGGTCACATGATAAGGATGGCAAAGGGTGCACTACAAGATTCCTCTGCCCAAAACAAGACTGCAGGAAAGGAGGAATGTCAGACCATAATTACCTTCTGTGTCCGAAGCCCTCTTTTCCGAAGAAAGACACCGACAGTCAGGATCACCGCACCGTAAAACCAGGAGGAAAGAAGCTTGGTCTCACTGAAAAGCAGGAGGGGTTCCTGGCTGAACTCACCCCAGAGCAAAGGGAAAAATATAAAGAGGCATTTTCTAACAAAATATCCTCAACGGTGTGCACCAAGTCTGGTGATACACTGAGGGAACATCCAGTCGTGATGATGCTGATGAAGGTGACAACAAATTCCGGCTCTCTGATTGGAACTTTAATAGACCTCGCCTCTGATACGAATTACATAACCAACAAAGCAGCCGATCGCCTTGGATTGCACGGCGAGACAATCAAGCTCATCGTTCACGGCATCGGTGGGATGAAAAAAACGGTTGTGACCAAACGGTACTTTCTGCGGCTAAAGGTCAAGACACCCAAAGGAAAGGTGGCCGAACACAAAATCCTCTGCTATGGGCTAGAAAACATTGCTGAGGTGACTCAACCCGTTTCCCCCAAACAATTGCAGAAATTCTTCCCCAATGTCACTAGAGACGAGCTGGCTCGGCCAACAACAATTGACCTCCTCATTAGTCACCGTGAAGGTCGTCTTGTTCCCCAGCCGACTAAGATCATAGGTGACCTCGTCCTCTGGGACGGACCGTTGGGAAAGACCGTTGGTGGAACTCATCCTAACCTCATTGAAACCGTCGACCTGGCTGTGCACCGATCTGAGACTCATCTTGCAAGAACCATGAGAGCAGCCTCTATGGCGTACAAGGAGACAATTATAGCCCCAGCAGAGGGAGACAAAATAGCGCGAACCACAACAACCACCAACAAGGAGGTGCTTGAATGGTTTAAATGGGACAGCATTGGCGCGGCCTGCACTCCCCTGTGTGGCAGCTGCAAGTGTGGAAAGTGTCCTCCTGGAGGGAAGGAAATGACCCTCAAGGATGAGAGAGACCTAGAGAAAATAAAGGAGTGTCTCACTTATGTGTTAGCAGACAAACACAGCAGTTCCCCCCATTGGGACGCAGCATATCCTTGGAGAGCAAACCCCTCAACATTGCCGGACAACCGATATGCTGTGGAGGCAACATTCATAAACATGGAGAGGCGTCTGGAGAGGGAACCTGCATGGAAAAATGCTTACACAGAGCAAATCCACGACATGGTCTCGAGAGGAGCTGCCGTCAAACTCACCAAGGAGGAACTGGAATGCTGGAAAGGGCCAAAGTGGTATATTAGTCACCTGGTTGCGCCAAACCCTCACTCTACTTCAACTCCTGTGAGGATCGTGTGGAACAGCAGCCAGGAGTTCCGTGGGGTAAGCCTGAATGACCTCCTTCACAAGGGTCCCGATGTCCTCAATCCAATCAGAGGAGTCCTCCTGAGATTTAGGAGTGGACTGCATGCCGCACTGGGCGACATTAAAAAAATGTACAATTCGGTGTGGTTGAAAGACAAGGAGGTCCACCTCCACCGATTTCTTTGGAGAGACCATCCTGAGGATAACATCGAGGTCTTCGCTGTTGTTAGAGTGAATATCGGGGACAAACCGGCAGGATGTATCGCTCAGGTTGCGATGAGGGAGACAGCCAACCTTCCCCAGTTCACCGAAATGGTAGAGGAACGTAGAGCTCTCACGGAGGACAGCTATGTGGATGACATCCTCACGTCACACAACGACCCTGAAACCCTGGAAAGAATAACCAAAGGGGTAGAGGAAATCTTGAATGCCGGAGGTTTCGCCCTCAAGCCATGGGTCCTATCATGCCAAAGTGGGAGGAGTGAGATCCCGGCTGACTCCAGTCCAAAATCCCAATCACGGAAGACGCTAGTGCTGCCTAATCAGTTGCATGAGGAAGACAACAAAGCACTGGGGGTCGGATATGAGCCTGAGACTGACAAACTGCGTTTGATGACCTCGATAAACTTCTCAAAGAAACGTGGAAAAATGAGAACGGGTCTCGACCTGCGGGTGGAGGAGGTCAGGAGAGGAACACCAGAACCACTCACGCGACGCATGTTGTTAAGCCAGATTGCTGCATTTTATGACCCAATTGGTCTCGCCTCACCAGCCAAACAGAAGGGTGCGATGCTAATCAGGGAAGCTTTCCAAGAAGCCAGCAGAGACAATCCACCCACAGACACGTGGGACATCCCCCTCTCACCAAGGCTCCGGGAGGCCGCAATCACACTCTTTGAGGAATATGTGAAACTTGGTCAAGTCAGGTTTGACAGAAGCCTCACCCCTCCTGAAACCATGGGTCCGCCAACTGGCATCACCTTCTCGGACGGGAGCGAATCTTCTTATGGAGCTGTGCTTTACCTCCGGTGGACGACGCTAAACAACGTTGTTGTAAAGCTGGTGGAGTCTAAGGCCAAACTGACCCCACTCGACCAAAAAGGAGATGCCATCAAAGCAGAACTCTGCGGGGCAGTCTTCGCCAGCCGGTTGAAAAAATACTTTGAAAGACACTGTCACATAAAGGTAGAGCGCTGGTTTCACTTTGTGGACAGTCAAACCATCCTGGCGGCCATTCAAAAGGACAGTTATGGCTACCAGACCTTTTTTGCCAACCGCATTGGTGAAATACAAAAGAACGGACAAGTGGAAGACTGGAGGTGGGTCGAAGGCAAATGCAACATAGCTGATATCGTCACCAGGGGAGCCACTTCTGAAGAACTCAATGAAGAGTCACGGTGGCAGAAAGGCCCAGAGTTCCTGAAATGGCCAGAAAGTGATTGGCCTACAAAAACGGCCAGTGAGATAACATCCTCTGCTGCTGAAGACGTCAAAAAACTTCAGCGGAAGGCGTTCTCGGCAGCCGTCACCAGAGCCCAGTCAAGACAGAAAAATGGCGCTGGAACATCTGACTCCAAGGCAGACGTCGAAGGTGACGAGGTCCAACGAGAGACTCAGACTGGCGAAAATCCAACATCTGTGCCGGCGAGGAGGAAAAGACGCTGGAGCATTGGGCTGGTCAGCCTTGTGGAGCCACAACGCTTCAGCGCACTGGGAAAGCTGTGTGGAGCTGTAGCCTGGGTTCGACGAGCAGCGGAGACATGGCTGAGAAGGCGGCCCCCCCTGGACTCGCCAAAGTGGGAGGCAAGTGGCTCAACACTCTCTGCAAAGGAACGAGCGGAAGCCTTCCGAGACCTTGCCCTTGCAGCACAAGATGGAGTAGAATTCCAAGACTCGACACTGAACCGCCTGGTTGTTCACACGGATGTAAACACAGGACTTCTTCTTTGTGGAGGCAGAGTCCAGTCCTGGAACGAGGATGGAACAGCTGTTCCCTTGATACCGTTCCACTCTTGGCTAGCCACCCTGCTAGCAAGAGAAGCCCATGAATCGAACCACGAAGGTGTCGCTGCCACATTGTTGCGCACAAGAAAAAGGGCGTGGATTCTACAAGGCCGGAGAACGGTAAAGAAGACCGTAAACAGCTGTGTCATGTGCCGTAAGCAAAAGGGAAAGATGTGCCAGCAGATGATGAGTGACCTCCCTCCGCAGCGTTCACAGCGTTCTTCCCCTTTCGAAAACACCACACTCGATCTCTTTGGTCCCTTCGAGGTGAAAGACGCTGTGAAGAGGAGGACTGGAAAGAAAGTGTGGGGCATAATTTTCTGTTGCATGGCGTCAAGGGCAGTTCACGCTGATTTGGTTGATGACCAGTCATCTGACAGTTTCCTCCAGGCCTACTCCCGCTTTGTAGCCTTGAGAGGCCACCCACGACGGCTTTGGTCGGACAGGGGGACTAACTTCATTGGAGCCAAACCTGCCTTACGTGAGTTGCACAAATATCTGGACACCTTGCGAGAAGCGTCCATCGAGAATAAAGCAGCCCGGAACGGAACTGATTGGGCATGGAATTTCCATCCAGCCGATGCACCCCATCGAAACGGAGCCGCAGAAGCCGCTGTAAAGCTCCTGAAGAGAGCTCTCATAAGCCTTGGAGGAACAACGGGATCACTCACCTGGGGGGAACTCCAGACCCTATTCTACCAGGCAGCTAACCTCACAAATGAAAGGCCAATCGACGCTAGGGCGCAGGTACAAGAAGACGCAGTTGAGTACCTGACCCCCAACACCCTGCTTCTTGGACGAACAGGACTTGGAGGAGACACAGGTGGGCTTACCATGGGCACCCACCCCTGGCGCCGACTTAGGACCATCCAGATTGGAGTGGACATGTTTTGGAAGAAGTGGAGTGAGCTCGCTGGACCAAACCTGTTCATTCGTCCAAAATGGCACCGGACTAACAGAAATATCAAGGTCGGCGATATCGTTTGGATAGCGGACCAAAATGCCCTACGGGGACAGTTCCGCCTCGGACGGATCCAGACTGTATACCCAGATAGAAGGGGACTCGTCAGGGATGCAGAAGTGAAGACATGTGCAGGCCTCCCTGCCTCGCTGGCAGGTGGACAACCGAGAAAAAACTCTCAGTCTCTGGTAACCATCATCCTGCGAAGAGATGTGAGGAGATTGGTGCTCCTGATCCCGGCGGAAGACCAGTAACTCCAAGACATCATTGGCTGCCATCACCCAACCCCCCTGATCCTGCAGGCGCTGCCTCAGGAGGCCCCCTCCTACTCTCTCTCTCTCAGGCTGGTTGGTATGTGTCTGTGCTGCCTCCGCCACCACTTGCACCATTACACGAAGAAAGAAGATGAATACACACCCCAACCAATCCCGACAGAACACAACACATCTGTCGGGGAGGTGCCTGAACAGTGACAGTTGCACCCCTTCTTCGCGATCAACACTAACCTGCATATGTACTTTGAAAAAAAAAAAAAAAAAAAAAAAAAAGAATGTAACTTGTAACTTGCTATGTGTAAACGTGTGACCTCTTGAATCTCATGATCAGTCGGTCAAGTGGGAGGTGTTAAGTTAGAAATCACTTCCAATAAATCACAGTGGGAGGAGCGGGGTGTAAGGTGGGTGGTCCACGGTGTGATGTCATTATTAATCAGCTGTGTGCCGCCGGTTGCGCCATAAGCGGAAGCGATCCGTGCGGTGACGTAAAATTGTCGGGAGAGTGATGCGGTACTGGTAAGAGCTCCGTTTATTAATGTGACGGGTTTTGTTTATACTTGCTGTGCTGGATCCGCATCTCGCGGCTGCGATCACTTGTGTGTGTCATGGTTGCTGTGCTGATGATGCGCCGCTGCGCTGTCGCGCTGTCGGCACCTGGAGATGTGTGTGCGTTTGTTTGTGGGTGTGGCGGAGCACGCCGTTTTAAGTTATGAATGAACATCGCGGCTCAAAACTTAAGACAAGATTAACTTTTTGTCTTTACTTGCAAAAGTGCAAAGCAGTTTATTTTGTATTTGTAAATCCCCATTTAATTGTATTTAATTATGACAAATGATGACAATGATGATGACGATGGTTATTGCTTTTTGTTGTTATTGATTATATGATTCCGTTTGAGGTAATTAACTATTGTACTTGGATTTCATTTCTTTTTCACAGGTTTATAACCTCCTGCTACAACCCAAATGTACGTTGTACTGCCAGAGAAGCAGTACATTAATTTCAAGAAAATAAAAACAAAGAAAAGCTGAGTTATTCCTCGTCCACTCTCCCTACACCCTGTCCGGGGGGATTTTCAAAAAACCGGAACAGCTACCGAAGTAACACAACATGGAGTTCTCTGTGAGCCCTATTTAGATCCCCCTGGTGTTCCACCCTGGATTCTAATGGTTGCCTTACCGGAGGACAGAAATGGCTTTGGGAGTGTGCTGCCTCTAAGGCATTCTTTTGTTTCTTATTTATTTGTCTCTTAAATAATTAGTTGGTATTCATTACAGTTTGAAATGATGTATTTATCTGCTATAAGTTTAACTTGTTTAAAAGAAAGATTTATTTTGGTATTTGGTCACTGATGACATCACGTCCTGTTAGGCACTTCCTGTTCTTGAGAAAATGGTGGCAGACATGTGGTGCATGCTCTGAATATAATCTGCGTCCGTCTGCTAGGAAACATCATAGAGGCAATGCTGTAAATTGCTATATTTAATGTTTAATGTTTCAGTCTTGAAACTTTGCTACTTGGAGGAGAAAAACCACAAATTGCGTAAATCTCTGGGGCTCGTCCGGGAATTGAACCCGGGACCTCTCGCACCCAAAGCGAGAATCATACTACTAGACCAACGAGCCACAAAACACATATCCGGCAAACAAAAAATCACGGTCACATCATACCTATATATATATACCAGAAACATATGTCTGTTTCTGTAGTGTAGTGGTTATCACGTTCGCCTCACACGCGAAAGGTCCCCCATTCCTGTCGCGCTGAGACCGCGGAGAGCCGAGAATCGCGGACCGATATAAAAGTTTAAACGGAGGTGGACACTGACTTTCCAATGACATTGGTACACAGTTATTAAATTCCTGCATTCAGGAAGTTCTTTGGGCAAAAAGCTGTCCTCGTTAGTATAGTGGACAGTATCTCTGCCTGTCGCGCAGAAGACCGGGGTTCGATTCCCCGACGGGGAGACTTCTTGTTTCGTATGATGATACCTACACAATTGAGTCAAGTAAACAATGGTCATTAAGAAAATAGACTAGCAGTTGCTGTCTGCCTGCCAAAGAAGCTTCTAGATGCTGTAGACGGATCAGAGGAAACTCTGATTGAGGTAGGATTATATACACACAGAAAATGTAATTGAAGAAGTAAAAAGAGCAGTTATTTAGGACAGCATCTAGAGCAGGGGTCACCAATCCTGGGGCCTGTACTACGAAGCGGGATTTGGGCGCACCAGTGGAGCTTGGTGCGCGGATCGTGAGAGGATCCCTCCGAAGAGAACGCGTATTCAGGGACCACCAAAACCCCTTTGCTTTCCCTGATGAGTACCTGTATGAACGATCCAAAAAAAAAGGAAAAAAAGAAAAAAAGGTGGAGGAGAAAATAAAAAATAAATCAATCAATGAATAAATAAAACAAATCATCACCCAAAATCCGATGTACAGTCAATCCAAAACTAATACCAATTAAATAAATAAATCAAGAAGAAATCAAAAAGAAGATGCATTTGTAAGGGGATAGCAAAAAAGGGATTTTCAATTTCGTCCCTCGAACATTCTGAGAAGTCACTTTAAAATACTAAATACCCCCTCCTGAAAAAATTAAAAATTAAATAAAATAAATAAATAAACCCAATTCTTTGGTACAGCATCAGCACAAGTTATCGGTCAACAATAGTTATAGAACCAATATATACAGGACTGTCTCAGAAAATTAGAATATTGTGATTTTCTGTAATGCAAACACAAAAACAAAAATGTCATACATTCTGGATTCATTACAAATCAACTGAAATATTGCAAGCCTTTTATTATTTTAATATTGCTGATCATGGTTTACAGTTTAAGATTAAGATTCCCAGAATATTCAAATATATGTTTATATCCCTATGAACTTACGCATTTATACAGTCAGCGATCTTTTGCCAGCTGTCTTTCCTGCATTTTGCAGCTGCAACTGTGTTGCTTTTTGCCTGTATTATATGCCTATACTCATCATATTTCCGTAAAATTATTGTTTGCTCTTCGCTACTGAAATAAGCGGCTCTGACAGCGGACTTCTCCATGCTTGCGATTGGTCATGCGCTGAAAACACTGCCCCTTTTATGTGCACGCGCTCATATCCAGATTGGAGAAACCTGGGTTGATATACCGAGTTGATAACCACCGTCGTGTGACCGCTTAGCGTGATTGCAATTGTCCGGGTTAGTGAATCTGGATAAGGAAAAGATATCCTGGATATGTTGAACTTGCTTCGTAGTACAGGCCCCTGGTCCTCGAGGGCCGGTGTCCCTGCAGGTTTTAGATGTTTCCCTGCTTCATTGCACCATGATACAAGTGACTGTGTCATCAACAGAACTATCCAGACTTTGGTGACGATGATTAATTAGAATCAGGTGTGTTGGGACTTCCGGTATGGGTGACGAGGAGTAGTCACGTTTCTCTCTCGCTCCCTCAACTACGTTTTATAAACTTTAAAACCCCGCTCTTCTGACGTTTAACGGGGCTTGTTATTTAACAACCTGCTGTTTACTCAGCATAATGTCCACTTTGAGACCAAGAAAGGACAATTCACAAAAGGAAGAAGCCGCGGCTAGCGACGTTAGCATGGCGGCGCTAACAACGTTGCTACAGGACCACAAGGCGGCCCTTTCGTCGGAATTTAAATCTTCCATGGCCTCATTGGAAGCCAAGATTGACGTGGTGCACGCTACAGTATTAGACCATGGTCAACGCATCGGCTCGCTGGAGACAAACGCCAACTTTACCGACGAGCGCCTAGCCGCATTGGAGACTACCTGTGCGGAGCTAGAGGCTAGCAATGCTAAGCTAAAGGCCAAAGCCTCGGACCTCGAGGCGAGGAGCCGCCGGGCAAACCTCCGGCTTATTGGGCTGCCGGAGTCGACTGAGGGGCCTCGCCCGACCGCCTTTCTTTCTACCCTGCTGCGAAAAGTGATGGGCGAGGAGGTTCTTCCCAAACCACCAAAGCTGGAACGTGCACACAGGATACCATTTGCCAGGCCTAAGTCGACTGAGAAGCCGCGGACTGTTATTATGTGCTTCCACAGTTTCCAGACCAAGGAGAGGGTGCTGCGCGAGGCCAGGCGGAGGAGAGGGGAGCTACACTACGAGGGCAAGCCGATAGCTTTTTATGAGGACTATCCTGCTGATGTGCTTGAGCTCCGTACTGAGTATCGTGGAGTCATGTCACAGCTGTACGACCTGGGGCTCAAGCCGTCTTTACAGTATCCGGCCAGGCTGAGAATCACCACGGAGGACGGGAGCACGGTTCGGCTCTCGTCGGTTCAGGAAGCCAAGAAATACATCGCTGACAGGCGCAACACCACCTGAGACACGGTAATTAACCTTGAGCAGTATTTTTAACGTGCTCGTCGGCCTGGCCCGGAGCTAACGGCTTGTTTTTAGCGCAGCCCCCACCACTTTTCACTTGGAGCTGCAGCCCGGGCTGGCCACCTGCTGCAGTGCTTGAACTGAACGTTCTTTGGTTGTTGCGACCTGATTTGTTTTTTGCTTCTTTTTTGCTACACAGGGCATTATTTTGTAGCACGGTCCGGGGCCTCCGTGCGTGGGGTGCCCTCTGGGTGCCTTGAACAATTTTTCAATTTAATTTTCTTTCTTAACTTGACATGCTGTGTCATGAAGAACCTGTGATGGGTAGCACACCTTTTTTTTTTTGTTGTTTTGTTGGTATGGACACTTTATGGACACGATCCCTCCCTGGGTGCCTTGAACAAGTTTTAATTTTTTCAACTTTTTTTTTTTTTTTTGTTAACTTTAATTTTGTTTGATTTAACTTTATTTATTTATTTATTTATTTTTTTTCTTTTTATTTATTTATTTATTTATTTTTTTAATATTAATATTTAACTTTTTACTTGACATACTGTGTCATGAAGAGCCTGTGCTGGGTAGCACGCATTTCGTTTGGTTTGGACTCTTATTACTTTGCCTGAAGTGAATTATTTAATTTTTATTTTTTTATTTATTTATTTATTTATTTATTTATTTATTTTTATTTTTTTTTTATATTAATATTTAACTTTTTACTTGACATACTGTGTGATGAAGAGCCTGTGCTGGGTAGCACGCATTTCGTTTGGTTTGGACTCTTATTACTTTGCCTGAAGTGAATTATTTATTTTTTTTTATTTTTTTTTTGACAACTGCCACTACTCATTGGATGGGGCCACCATGAAGGGATCGAACTGTGCAGCATATTCTCTGTGCACTGTGGGCGCCGCTTCCGCTCCCGGAGGTGCCTAATCTGTAAGTGGAGCAACGTGGTCCGACACCTACCCTTTGGACTTTTGCTTTCTTTCTGGACAATTAACGATAATTTTATTTTAATTTATTACCGCATTCTTGCCAGTTAATATGCCTTGCTTAACATATTAGGTGGTGTTGCGAGTTTTTTCACATGTCTTTGTTTACTTTGACTGTTTTTATTTTACATTTCCTCCATACTGCTCTGATTGGCATTATTAGGAAATGTGGACTTATTACCATCAGCACCACATAAATGAGTGTGCTCGTTATAGTTCATGCCTCCACGAGCCACGTTGTTACATTCTTGGGGGGTTTGTACGGATTTATTTTACACTGAGGGAAGAGAGGTTTTGTAGGGGAAGTTTATAACTGACTAAGTCAGGTAGTTCTGTATCTTAGGAGATACAAGTGTTTAGCGTTTCCTTAGGGACTAGGTTTGTTTATGTCTGTCTTCGTCCTGAATGAATGTGTGTGTGAGTGGCTACAACCCCCCACCCCCGCCCCACCCCACCCCTTCCTTTTCTGCTCAGGTATCTTTACATCGGCAGTTCCAAGTCACAAATGACTGGTAGGAACATCCGGTTCGTCTCCTGGAACACCAAAGGAGTGAATGAGGTCTCTAAAGCCAATAAGGTGATATCCCACTTAGTACATCTTAGGGGCGATGTATGCTTCCTTCAAGAAACGCATCTTTGCACCTCTGAAGTGTCCCGTCTTAAGAAGCCATGGATGGGACACCTGTTCCACTCGAGGTACTCTGAGAGGGCCAGGGGGGCGGCTATCATTATACATAGAAACGTTTCTTTTGAGCTTGAAGCATCTGTACTTGACCCTAACGGCCGATATGTCATCGTTTCAGGCAAATTGCAAAATACTCCCGTGGTTCTGGCTTCGCTATATGCACCTAGTACAGCCCCTAGTACTGAACTTTTTGTATCTGTGTTTTGCACTACTGTACTTTTGTACCTGATTTACTACTTGGATTTTGATTGTTGATCTTTTGACAGTACTCTTGTATGATGATTTATAACTGGGGTTTTTATTGTTGATCTTTTGATAGTACTCTTGTATGATGATTTATAACTGGGGTTTTTATTGTTGATCTTTTGATAGTACTTGAATTTTTACAATGATGAACTGTGAACTGCCGAAATGCTGTTGTTGATTGTTTGTCTCATGTTTTAAAAAGACGCTGTATGCACTTTGGTACCTTTGCCCAAAACAAATTTCCCCTCGGGGATAATAAAGTATATCTCATCATCTCATCTCACCAACGTGGGATGATGACAAATTTATATCCAGATTCTTTTCCACCATACCCAATTTGGATGATCACCAGATTATAATCGGTGGTGATTTTAACCTGGTTCAAGATATAGACCTTGACAGATCATCAAGGAAACAAACTTCTTTATCCAAATCTGCCAAAGCTTTAAAATTTCACGCCAGTCAGCTCGGCTTGGAGGACCCCTGGAGGGCCAGATTTCCATCCAGCAAAGCTTTCTCTTTCTTTTCACATGTTCACCACTCATACTCCCGGATCGACTTTTTTTTACTGGATAGTAAATTGTTACATAACGTTGTCACCAGTGAATATCATAGCATAGTTATTTCAGATCACGCGCTAACCACTGTTGATATTAAGTTTTCTGGTTGCAAAGCTCCCTCAAAACACTGGAAATTTAGCTCGCATTTGCTTTCAGAAGCAGGATTCAAATCCTTCCTCACTTCGCAGATTAAATTCTTCTTTGAGACCAATGATACGCCGGGCATCGGATCTGACACGCTCTGGGAGACTTTCAAGGCTTATATTCGGGGGCAGGCTATCTCTTTCGTTTCCCATCTTAAAAAATCTGAACATACTAAGATGGCAGACATTTCAACTGAGATCCGAAACTTGGACACTCAATACGCAGAAAACCCTTCAGCGGCTCTGTATAAGAAACGGCTTCTGCTGCAATCGCAATATGACGTGTTAGCCTCCAGTAAAGTTGAAGAACAGCTACTACATACCAGACAACGTTTTTTCGAACAGGGAGATAAAGCAGGTAAACTGCTTGCATACCAGGCTCGTTCGGCTAGCGCGTCTAGACTGATCCCCAATATAAAATCATCCACGGGTGATATCAAAACAGACCCCACCGAGATCTGTAATGTTTTCTCCGACTTCTATTCTTCACTCTACTCCTCTGAGTCCTCTTCACAGGACTGGGACAGCCGTAACCCCTTGGATGACCTTACATTTCCTCAAATCAACCTGGAAGGCGCTGACGATTTAGGTGCACCATTGACCGCAGCAGAGGTAACAACTGCCATTAAATCTTTGCAAACTGGGAAATCTCCCGGCCCTGACGGGTACACTACGAAGTTTTACAAAGCTTTTGCAGACTTACTCACTCCGATCCTGGTCAGAATGTTTAATGACGCTTTCCAGAAAGGCCAACTTCCACCCACCCTGACAGAAGCCTCAATTTCTCTCTTATTAAAGAAAGACAAAGATCCGTTGCTGTGTGGCAGTTACAGACCCATATCCTTACTGAATGTGGATTTTAAAATAATGGCTAAGGTCCTTGCCACCCGCATCCAGAGAGTATTGCCTGCTCTTATTCATCCAGACCAATCTGGTTTTATCCCTGGTAGACACTCTTTCTTTAACACCAGACGGTTATTCGACGTTATTTACACCCCCACCGCGGACTCTCCCGAAATCGTTCTTTCTTTAGATGCCGAAAAGGCATTCGACCGGGTGGAGTGGAGGTACATGTTCTATGCTCTCAACAGGTTTGGTTTCAGCGCTAATTTTATTTCCTGGATTCAGTTACTCTACACATCCCCGGTTGCTTCAGTCAATATCAATGGAATCCGCTCCAACTCGTTTCCGCTCTCGCGAGGTAATAAACAGGGCTGTCCTTTATCCCCTTCTCTGTTTGTGCTCGCCGTGGAGCCGTTGGCTATCTGGCTCCGTAATGAGGGTCGTTTTGACGGTATCATGCGCCAAGGGTTAACTCACAAGTTGTCGTTGTACGCGGACGACCTCCTGCTATATATCTCGGACCCCCCGAACTCCCTTCCTGTAATTTTGAACATATTAGAGGTATTTAAGAAAATCTCCGGTTATAAACTCAATCTTGATAAAAGTGAATATTTTCCAGTTAACGATCTGGCTAATGCTCTTCCTCAAAATATTTTTCCCTTTAGGAAAGCCTCGGAAGGGTTTAAATATTTGGGTATCTTTGTGAGTAAATCCTTTACAGAACTAGCTGCCAAGAACTTTGATCCCTCAGTTGAGCGCTGCAAAGAAGACTTAGCCAGGTGGTCCTCCCTGCCTTTCTCTTTAATGGGACGTGCTAACCTGATCAAGATGATTACTCTACCGCGATTTTTATATCTCTTTCAGCAAATTCCGATTTTCTTACGCAACTCATTTTTTCTCTCTCTTGATAAAATAATTAATTCATTTCTATGGTGTGATAAAAAGGCTCGTATTAGGAAGGAGATTCTCCAACTCCCCAAGGCAGAGGGTGGCCTGGCGCTGCCAAGCTTCCGTCATTATTACTGGGCGTGTAATATTAATAAACTCCTCTTTTGGAACTCCAAAATTGCACAAGCTGGCTTACCCCAATGGGCTCAAATGGAGATATCCTCATCCAGGCACTCACTGTGGTCAGTGGTCTGTGCACAATTACCTCTGCCGCTCAAGGTCTCCATTAACCCGATTGTGACTAACACCTTAAAAATCTGGAGCCAATTCAGAAACCACTTTGGTTTACATGTACCATCAGGTCTGGCTCCTATTTACCGCAATCATTGTTTTGTCCCTTCTTACTCAGATCCAACATTTCGGGATTGGCATGAGAAAGGTCTACATTCTGTCAGTAGCCTATACATTGATGGGATTTTCCCTCAATTTTCTGATCTGGCTGCTAAATTCACTCTCCCAAACTCCCATCGGTTTCGTTATTTTCAGGTTAGACATTTTGTTCAGAAACAATACCCGCAATTCCCTAGTCAGCCCCCAAACTCTAGTTTAGACCCGTTTCTATCTCTGAAGACAGACTCTAAGAGGTTGATTTCTATCATTTATAGAAACATTTTTGCGGTTAATCCAACCAGACTGGACTCACTTCGAACTGTGTGGAGTCAGGACTTTGGGACTGATATCACTGATGATCAGTGGGATCATATGTTACATCTGGTACACGCATCTTCTATATGTGCAAGACACTGTCTACTTCAATGCAAAATCCTACACAGGAGCCACTACACCAATGCAAGATTAGCGAAGATTTACCCAGATAGGGCTGACTCATGTAACAGATGTAAATTATCACCGGCAGATTACATGCATATGTTTTGGTCATGTCCGAAATTGTCTTTATTTTGGTTGGGGTTGTTTGATACGCTGGGGAGGGTTTTGGGTAGCACAATTGACCCCGACCCCCTCACTGCCCTCTTTGGAGTACCACGACACACTGGGATGCCTAACACTGCGAAACGAGTTATAGCCTTCACAACTTTACTCGCTAGAAGGCTCATCCTCCTCAAATGGACACATACGCTTCCGCCCACACACAATAGAGGGATACATGAAATCCTATACTGCATTAAGCTGGAGAAGATTAGGTTCTCCCGTCGGGGTTCCTTGGAAGCCTTTAACAAAACTTGGCAACCTTTTGTTGACCACATTCACTCACTCAGCATTGATGAAGAACCTGAGGACTGATTAGAAACGCTGTGAGCAGAATAAAAAAAAAGAATCAGGTGTGTTGAATCAGGTGTGTTAAAGCAGAGAAAACTCTAAAACATGCAGGACACCGGCCCTCGAGGACCAGGATTGGTGACCCCTGATCTAGAGAATCTCTGGGAGAATCGCTTTTTATGCCCACCGTCGCCTCGTCCCGGACACAGACTGACAGCACGGCCCTGAAAGCCACTCACCAACCCGGCTCACCGCCCCGCTGCTCAGCAACAAACCTTTGACTCACCGTCCAGACCCGGAGCCACCCAAAGATCCGGCTCACTGTGCGAACCTGGGGACCCGCTGTTAAGCTCCCCCCCGACCGGCCACCGGAGTGAAAGAGCCAGCCCGTGGAGCTGGAGGACCAGGGCCCTGGTACCCTAAACACCCAGGCGCTCTCGGTACCATGGACAGGACTCATGGACAGCACTCTGTCAGGTGCCAATGTCAGACCACAATAACAGCAGAAGTGGGTTCCATGGTGTAATGGTTAACATCAGCAAGAGTCTTTGAGAGCAGCCAGGAGAAAACCTGCAGTATCCATCTTACTGTCAAGAATTGTAGCAGAGTTTTTTACAGGATTTTATTTTTATGCCCGCCATTTTCAAAGCATGCAAGTTTCTTTTGTTGCAGTTCCACAACTGACCAAAGTCATTCTCCATTAACGTACACTAGCACCACCACCAGACCCTGCATTTCACTCATGTTCTGGTTTCAGGACCACCATAAAACCACAATAAAAGCTGAACAGGGTTCCATGGTGTAATGGTTAGCACTCTGGACTTTGACTCCAGTAATCTGAGTTCAAATCTCAGTGGAACCTGTCAGTCTCCCACACAACCAGGTACAAAGGTATCAAGGTTTTACCCACATGATGTTGTAGTATCAATCCACGAGGCTCCAAAAAACAACACGGGGAAATGGAAACATGGACACCATTAGACCTGCTTTAGGGGGCTGGAGTTACCCTAAAATGTCCATAAGAACCCTTAAATATGTGATGAATGTATCTAATATCATGAGTATGTTCTTGAATGATGTTTAAGCAGTTTATACAGTCGTTTTCAGCTAGTGATGCTAATGATGGTCACTGATCAATACGAAGGATCATTTCCAACAGTTGTTTCCCTTCACAGTTCCAAACAAATCTGATCAATTTTAAGAGATAATCAGAAAGAAATCAGTCTTAGAAGAGATCTGCTTCATTCATATCTGAGAGAATTGTGCTGGGTCACATGATGTCATTTAAGCTGGTTAGTTAGTTGAGAGAGTTGTAGGATTTTTGACACTGTCAGAAGATTTGAAAGGAGTGACGCCGTCCCCCAAAGTCACGGACTGTGTGGCGGAGTCACATCCTGGTCAAACAGCAGAGTGGCGCAGCGGAAGCGTGCTGGGCCCATAACCCAGAGGTGGATGGATGGAAACCATCCTCTGCTACTTAAGACTTCCTCTCATACATGAGATTCCTGTGAGAGATTAACTGAAATCTATCCAGAGCTTTTTGCAAACAAGAAAGTGGATGTATGAACATGCACTGACTGCACTGACTGTTGATGAAAATGCATTGCATCAAAATGTTTTTAAAAAATGAGGATGAAAATATGTCTCAAACTGATAAAATAAAACCAACCATTTTCAAATAAAGGCTCTAAATTGTCTTGTTCTGAAGATTCTCTCTCACACACACACACACACACACACACAGCTGACAGGTTGTTGTGGCCGAGTGGTTAAGGCGATGGACTTGAAATCCAGTGCATTACCGACGTGCTCCCGTGATAAGCAAGGTCTGCTTTGCAAACCTTGCAAGTAATCTTTTTATTCACCGTATCCAGGCTAAAAGGCTCCCAAACTTTAGAAGTTTTGTTACGCGCAGCAGCTGCTACAGGACGCCGTCATTTGTGTTGACCCGCTACCGCTCGGCAGAGACGCTATCGCGCATGCGCGACTCTCTGCAGAGATTGTATTGAAGTGAGACGCCTCACTCCATTGGAAAAACGCGTCTGCCGACAATTGTCGACAATGGAATTCATTGTTGCTATCTAGTCTCGCGGCCCACATGTACGAAACAGAATTCTTTTTGCGGCCCTCTAGGTGGCGCTCGCGGCCCAAGCTTGCGTGGCCCTATGGTTAAGAATCACTGCTTTAAAGAGTGAATGTGAGTTAGGAGACCAGATCTAACTATCTGAAGGCTCTATAACCACAGAGGGTCCACGACGGTCCGGTACAGCGACCGCATAACTGTGGACGCTGCACTGATCCGTCTGTCAATCTCCCGCTCCATCGTTCCCTCACTCGTGAACAACGAGATACTTGAACTCCTCCACCTGAGGCAGGACTTCTCCACCCACCCGGAGAAGGAACACCACCCTTCACAGGACAACATTCACAAATGCACAGAACAATTCACACGTGCGTAGGACAAGATACACAAATGTAATTTTGATGCACTTATGTTAGAATTTTCATATGCACTAAAAATGTCTGTGTGCTCCATCTCAACACTGACAGCTCAAAGATAATGTTGCTCTGTTGAACTCTCATAACTCAATCACCGTGTGAGAGGAGAAGGTGAAGCCTTGATCAAAGCAATACTTTGGTTTTAAGTAGGAGTTACATCCTTACTGTTGTGAGTTTAAAGGCTCTGCTGGGAGTTGAACCCAGGATCTCCAGTTTACGAGACAGGCGCTTTGACCACTAAGCCACAGGGCCCTTTTGCCTCAACATTTCCACTTTTTTCTTGAAATTGTACTTCAACATTAATCTCTACATTTCGACTTTTTTATCGAAATTGTACTTCAAAATTAATCTCTACATTTCGACTTTTGCTCGACATTTGGACTTTTTTCTCGAAGTGCATTATGAAAAAAAAATCTTCCTCCTCTAAAACATTATTTGTATTTTTCTCCTGCCTGGCCCTGGTGACCCTGCCTGACTTTAATGATTGCTATCTATAACCGCATGAGCACTATTCCTTGTGACATCATCAATGACATCACATGTATCTAAAGACATGAAGAAAAGAAGAAAGAGAACATTCCAAATATGACCTGAGTAGCTCAGCTGGAAGAGCATCAGACTTTTAATCTGAGGGTCCAGGGTTCAAGTCCCTGTTCAGGTGATTATCTGATGACCACAAATCCTGATTAAAAAGAAACAACCAGGGGGGTATTAATCAAAGAAGGAGGTTTAGTGGCTAAACTGGGTATGTTAACCCAGGGTAAATGGTAAACCTGGGATTTCCATTCTAAAATGGTCAGGTTAAGTAAATCACCATGGTAACAGGGTTAGGGATCTGAACATAACCTGGTAGGGGGTGGGCTTTATGCCGGTTTTGTTCAGATAACCCAGTTATGTTCGGGTGTTTAAGCGCAGGTTCAGGAGCTGCTGCAACTTGTTACACATAGAAGCCTCCGTGTAATTCACCGTGAGAGGGTGATAAGACCACGGTATGACATTTTATCTTTCCCCGATGAGATTTCAGCAGAATTTGCGAGAGCGCTACAGTTTTTCAGCAGAACCCCTGATTTATTTGAGTAACCTTCTCCATCCATACACTGTAAACCATAATAAGTTCACAGAACTCAAGTTTTTTTTTAAACTGATTACCCAAAAATATTTTAGTGATATTTAAATGTTTTAAGTTTATATAAAATAAAAATTACACTTACAGTTGCCTTAAATTATCTTAATATTATCTTTAAAAAAAGTATAGTTAAAAAAAGTAAACTTATAGTTTGGGAGAAATACACTCACAATTTTCAATATTCCTCAGCTCATAGTCTGTGAGACATACACTCAAAATTCATTCTAAAATCAAATACTGATGCCAGCCCACTACACATATAATCAGCTAATAATGTTAGAAAAAATGAAAGCGACACCACTGTTACAATTCAACCATTTTTAATGTTTAACCATTAAAAATTGTTTTAACTTTAACCATTGTTAATGTTTTTAATGTTAACACATCGTGGGTCTGCCCTCTCTTCCTGCAAACAATCTGCATCGCTCTCCGTTTTTTTGCATGTGGGAGTTTCTGTACAGTATTGGAGACGCTGAACATATCGGAAAAGCAACTGCCTGTCGGTCGGTGTGTAAAGTGTGCTTTGCGCTAAAGCGCTTCATGCACAACTTTATTCGTTTTCCTGGCCACAAACCTACGAGGGTCATTAAGGGTGCTTTCACACCCGTCCCGTTTCAAGCAGTTGTTCCGGAACAGGGAATGTTTCCCCCTAAAGATCGGAACGTTTGGTACATGTGAACACAGCAATCACGCTCTGAAACGGTACAAAACAAATGATCCGAGATCTTGTGCCAATTACAGCACCATCCCAAAATGAGGCTGACTTTGTTAACAGGAAAGGTTTCCACAGCATCAATGTCCAAGTAGGTATAATGGAACCGTAAGCTGCTTTTATTTTTGAGCGCTCTCTTAATGATGTTTGAAAATGTATTTTTTCAATTGCCAGATGATGCGATGCTGCAAATCTAATATCAAACGTGGAGGCGAGATGGCCAGGCTCTGTGCAGGATGCAGGATATAGGAATCAAATTTGACACCACATTTCTACAGAGTGCGTTATATTATAATATTATATTGATCAGTTTTGCGAATATTCATGTGTCTAACTTTGTGTTATATGTGCAATTGCAGGAGAATATGATGGCTATTCCTGGGGGATAGAGGATATCCGTGCCTCCTCACGCTCATTACCCCGTACCCCGATCCTGATGCTGGAGAACAAACACGCTTCAACGTGACTCACAGCAGAACCCGGGTCAAGATGATAGTCACAGAGTGCGTGATCAAATCTGCCCCGGCTCATGCATTATGTTTGTCTTTCATGGGACCTCTTTTATTCATTCTCTTCATTCCTCATATCTCATTCAAAGCAAATGCCCTTACCTGACGACAGGGGCGGCACACCTCCGTAAACTCTTCTTCCAACCTCACACTGTGTTCACTCTCATAACTGCAGAAAGCGAGCACATATCTAAAGCTGTGTACATGGACCCTTTCAAGCTGTGATCGTATAGTGGTGAGTACTCTGCGTTGTGGCTGCAGCAACCCCGGTTGGAATCCCGGTCACAGCACCCCTGTGGCAGCAAGAGTGCTTCTCAAACTTTTGGAAAAAGAAAGAAAAGGTGCCACGGACACAACAAAATCCACTAGGGTGTTTGGATCAGATTTTCAGACCATTCACACTTCAATTGATTGCGGTGGAGAGGGGGGTGCTACGGCCTGGACACTTAGCCAAGGACAATGGACTCTGCCAGTGGTAAGGACCCGGCAAACGGTGCATAAGGGAGACAATAATTCATTTAAAATGTTTCCTTTTCCCAGTTTCAGGCCTTGGTAGAAGAATACACAAGTCATGGAGCTATTTAACAGAAATAGGGAAATAATTCTGCCACAGGAACATGAAAACATGATGACCTCAGCAGGTCAGTCTTGGAGTATAGAGGTGAAACATTTCTGATGTTACTGCACTGTGTGTGAGATTGGGATGGTTACCATGGACACTGCAGAATGTTAAGCAAAATGTTTGCGTTTCAATATAAACAGCAGAGGGCGGTGTTGATACATTTGGTAACGTGCACATGTTAGCATCGTCATCGGCAAATGAATTACATGCATCAGATACATTGTCATAATTACTAATTCTTTCATCAAACCCTGGAATGTCATCAGACATGTGATGTCATTGATGATGTCACCATTCTCAGCCAGTAAAATCCATCTCAGTGACCAGAACAGCAGTGGAGGTGATTCCTTTCTGCTCACCTTCAACCTGGACTCTACACTTCAAACAAACTCCATAAATGTGACTTCAGCCCAACGTGGGGCTCAAACCCACGACCCTGAGATTAGGATTAAGATTAACATTCATACATGAATCGTTGTTGACAGAATTTCAACCTGCGCGGGGAATCCCCAATGGATTTCGAGTCCATCGCCTTAACCACTCGGCCACAACAACCACTCTAAAAGGTGTGAATCTGCAGAATCAGATAAACAAATGCAATTCCTTTTATTTAAAGATTGTTCCTCCTTTCTTCAAGGCAGGTGATTGTGCAGACTTGCATAATTCCAGGTACATATGAAAGTTTTCTGTTGCAGCTAAAGTTAGTCTGGTTGGTGAACTCGTGAGGATGGATAAAACAAAACTGAAAGTTCATTATGACCCTGATGTGAGTTGAACACATAACCTTCTGATCTGGAGTCAGACGCGCTACCATTGCGCCACAGAGCCTTTTCTGTTATCCTCTGAGGTTGTACACCAATCTGATCATAGCGGGCACACCTTCAAAACCAAATAACTTCCTTCACCACAACTTTTCACATTCAAGTCCATTTCTGAACATCAGACCGTGAGCGTAGACAGAGTCGCAGAACTCTGCATGTTGACAGCTCCATGACTTGTGTATTCTTCTACCAAGGCCTGAAACTGGGAAAAGTTATTATATCAGTAATTATAGCAGAGTACTTTGTCAGAAGTACTCCTGCTCTTAGTGAAAGTTCTCTGTTTTGTCATTCTATTGGAGAATTTTTAATCTCTCCTTTTTGTAATAACCAGAGAGGGTAGATAAACCTCCTCTAACGGTTGAATGAGAGTTAGATGTACCGAGCTGAAGGCTCTATAACCACAGAGGGACTCGAACCCTCAACCTCTGGTCCAAAGTCAGACGCCTTGTCCATTAGGTCATGTGGTCCACGAGTTGCTCCTTTTTCTCATTAGTTTCATTCCTTTCCCAACCTTGGGGCACGCTGTCCTGCATGTCTTAGATGCTACCCTGCTTTCAGCACACCCTGATACAAGTATCTGTGTCAAAAACCGAGCTGTCCAGACTTTTACACCACGTACAGAAATACACATTTGGTCAAGAAGAATTGGAGGAGTACCCCACCTTGTGGGACGAGTGAAGAACAGCAAAGCATTAAAGTCATAGAACAGAATATCCAGACATTACCTCCCTCTCAATCAGTCCACACCTCTTAGAAGAACTTTAAGAATGGAATGTGTGATTTCACTTTGGTTAAGAAACCTTCAAAGTGCCTTCCTTTTTTTTAAGCTACATGCCATTTTTCCATTTCACCACCATGAACTAGGAATGAATGAGACATCTCTAATCTTTCTCTCATCCAAAGAGAGATGAGATTAGAGGCTCTGCTGGGAACCTTGGATCTCCTGTTTACTAGACAGATGCTTTGACCAACTAAGCCACAGGCTCCTTCTTCACCACGACGATCCGGTACAGCGACCGCATAACTGCAGACGCTGCAGCGATCCGTCTGACAATCTCCCGCTCCATCGTTCCCTCACTAGTGAACAACGAGATAGTTGAACTCCTTTACCTGAGGCAGGACTTCTCCCCCCACCCGGAGAATGAACACCACCCTTCACAGGACAACATTCACAGAACAATTCACATACACAAATGTAATTTTGATGCACTTATGTTAGAATAACATATTTTCATGTACACTACAAATGTCTGTGTGCTCCATCTCAACACTGGCAGCTCAAAGATAATCTGTTCTCTCAGAGAAATCAATCACCGTGTGAGAGGAGAAGGTGAAGACTTGATCCAAACATGTGGAAGAATCCTCTACAAATGATTTGGTTTTAAACTTAACCTGAGTTACATCCTTACTGTTGTGAGTTTAAAGGCTCTGCTGGGAGTTGAACCCACGATCTCCTGTTTCTGACGGTTAAGTAATGACATGATCATTTTAAATATCCATCTTAAGCTATTAAAAAAACAAATGGAGGAAAGACAGAAACAAAGTTCTCATGCAAGACCTCGGTATCTCAGATGTGGAGCATCAGACTCTTAATCCGAGGGACCTGCATGTTTCCAAACAATAATGTAACAATGTTAATGGCAGCAAAGTGGGACTTGTTAAGATCTGTTTTCTATTTAAGATCTATTTTTATTGCTGTTATTAACAACAGAAAACTGTTTAACAGCACACCAGAAGTACAGAAATGAAAATCTATCTAAGACGGCCTATCCTGCTGTGCATGTTTGCAGGCCGGAGCTTCAGGAGCTGCGTGCGGGCCTGCAGTCCCCCCCTCTGATCATCCCACTGCTGCTTCCACCTGTCTGTGTGGATGTCTGTTATATGCCTGCTGATGTCCTGGCCTGCAGTCCCCCCCTCTGATCATCCCACTGCTGCTTCCACCTGTCTGTGTGGATGTCTGTTATATGCCTGCTGATGTCCTGGCCTGCAGTCCCCCCCTCCGACCACCTCAGTGTCTGTTGTCTACATATGCTTATATAGTCATCCTAGTACTGCACCAGTTAGCCATTGTGTCTGTCTCTCCTTTCTCTGTTCTTCATTCTCTCTGTGTGCTTTTCTTGCCACTGTCTGGCTTTTCTCCCACCAGGGGAGTTTTTAACCACCATTGTTTATGTAATAACTGCCGGGGGGTCATGTTCTGGATCTCGTTAAAGATCCTAGACATAAATTCTGTTGAAATAGATGCTGTATAAATGAAATGGAATTGAATTGAACAGTGGCAGAATTGTCTTGAAATGAAATAAAAGTATGTGGGTCCACTGGCCGGCATGTTCTAGATCAGGGGTCACCAACCCTGGTCCTCGAGGGCCGGTGTCCCTGCAGGTTTTAGATGTTTCCCTGCTTCATTGCACCATGATACAAGTGACTGTGTCATTAACAGAACTATCCGGACTTTGATGACAAGCTGGTAACGAGGATTAATTAGAATCAGGTGTGTTAAAGCAGAGAAACATCTAAAACATGCAGGACACCGGCCCTCGAGGACCAGGATTGGTGACCCCTGTTCTAGATATTTCCCTACATCAACACACCCTGATCAACTGAATAGTCTTCATCATATCCTCATTAAACTCAGCACACGTCATTGTATCAGGGTGTGTTGAATCAGGAAACATCTAAAACATGCAGGACAGCAAACCTGAGCACCAGGTTTGTTAGGCAGCTATAAATAGGCTCAGTCACCTGCCCTGTAAGAACCTGGTAAACCCCTAAACCTACGTCCACATTTTATTTAGGGGTTTTAGTTCTGCTTGAGTTAAAATTAAATTTATTGAATTTCCCTTTGGGGGTCAATTAAGTGTCTGTCTGTCTAAAAGGACTGAACTTCCCTGAGGTCAGCACATCTGTCCAGAGGTGTGATAATCACCTCGATATCGATACAAAAAACAAACAAACAAAAGACAGGAGATGAAGACTGTTGTGCTTCTATCCACAATGAAACTCAGAAGATTCCAGCTGCAGGTATCTGGATGCACCTGATCTACAGGAATGAGCATGTGCTCTTGGTTGTTCATGTGTCATCAGTCTTACAGCAGAACTTAGTTACTGGAACTCTGCCATATTGAGGCGTCTCCATCCTTACGGGAATGTTCAACCACTTATCCAGAACTACTTTATTAGTATGTTGTTATTTTTATGTTTTAGTCATTCTTCTCTAAGTTGAAAAGTTTTTTATTAATAAGTCCATGAAAAACATCATGAAAGGAACAATAAAGTCAGCTTTAATGGATTCTAATTAGGGCCCGAGCATTTACAGTGCGAAGGCCCTATTTTCCTTTTGACGAAAGGAGGGTCTTTTTTCCCCCTAAACGTGCTCCAAAAGTCACCAAATTTTCGCCTGGCGAAAAATGTGATATTTAATGGTTTGCATTAATGGGAGTGGCAAAATGGCTCAACAGCGCCCCCTAGAAAACTTTGTTCCTCAAGCCCCACAATACGGTTTGACGTACATGCACAAAAATCGGTACACACCTGTATCATGTCGCAACTTAAAAAAAAGTCTCTTGGCGCCATGACCGAACAGGAAGTCGGCCATTTTGAATTAATTGTGTAATTTTTACGCAATTTATGCCATTCTTTCGGCAGTTAATACGGCCCGAACCGTAACGTGCACCCAGGTGTGTTATACATCAAAATGTTTGTCTCCATCCTGCGACGATGCACATTACTTTTCTCTTTCAAAAGCGTTACCGTGGCGACGATAGACGCCAAAAAGCGCACCCACCCTTCATCTGATTGGTCCATATGTAATAGTTCCTACTTTCTGCCATAAGTTTTGAACGGGTTGTGATAAAGACATATGGGAGCTGTCATCGGAATTGGTACTGAGTACTTGACCTTCATTGGCCTGAATTAGGCCCACTCCTCCTTCTGATTGGTCGATATCTGATAGTTCCTACTTTCTGCCATAACTTTTGAATGGTTTGATATAGAGAGTCGTGGGTGGTGTCATCCGCTAAATGTCCAGGCCTGAAGAATCTACATCAAGTCATACAAACTTCCACTGCAGCCTGAACGTGCACAAGGGTGGAGGGCTCAGTTTGATTTCACAACAGCTCAAAAAGGATGTAGTTATGATCATTATGAAACCTACACAGGCAAGGGTTGTCTCTTAATATGATTTACATGATGAAAAGGAAGAATGTTGTTTAACAAGTTATAAAGAGCACGCTATTACTTTCAGTTCAATCAGTCCAGCAGTTGCAGCCGTCCTGAATCCTCCGCTTCGTCACGGCTTGTAAGTCTACAAATATTTATTTTTAATTTCATTCCTGTATCGTTCTGTTTTATTTTAAAGGGTTTTGTTGATCACTTATTAAAAGGGCCTGCATGCTGTTTTTATTTGGGAATGAAATCTTCCACGAGTGATCCAGACCAGCGGTCCCCAACTCTGGTCCTCGGCTGCTGTCCTGCATGTTTTAGTTGTCAAACACACCTGATTCTAATTAATTCATCATTAGCCAGTAATCAAGGTCTGAACAAGTCGGTTAATGACACAGTCGCTTGTATCAGGGTGTTCTGAAGCAGAGAAACATCTAGAACATGCAGGACAGGGGCCCTCGAGGACTGGAGTCTGACAGCCCGGATCTAGATAGAACGATAGATAGATTTAGGTTGGTCCCAGGAAAAGTCATGCATTTACTATATTAGGATTTATAAAACTATGTTTAGATAAAAACAAACTTTATTCTATACTAAATTCAAAATATGTTTGTAAGTACATATAATTGTTTCGTATATACCGTACGAATGCACAAATGTGTGGAAAAAATACATCTGATATTTTAATAGCAAAGAAAAAGTGTTGGAGATCTCAAACTTAAAAGATGTGTTTGATGTTCTGAACTCACTTTTGGTGTGTGATTCTGTTTTTCTTCCAGCTTCTAGCAGCTTAGCCGTCAAACGGAAACTTCTTTGACATGGTAAATTTGTAAATGTATTTATTTATTTTGTTCAAACCAACAACTGGGTCGACTGGTTTGTTGACAGTTTTGATCATTATTTCAGTTGCAGTCACACAATCTCTTCATTGATTGCTTGATTATTTTTTTTCTAACTGAAGGGTAGGAAGCCTGGAGACCTGATTGAGATCTTCCGTGGTGGTCATAGCTGCTGGGCTGTTTATGTTGGTGGTGGAAACGTCGTGTACTTCGTTATAACCGGTGAGTTGCATCATTCCTCCAATCTCCAACATGTCAGACTGAAACAAAACCAAACAACGTTTCAGGTTGTTCTCAGCTGCTCAACGGTGTGAATCAGCAGCAGAGCAGACGTAGAACCATGTCAGCATCTTTAGGTGTCAGCATAAGCATAAGCTGCAGCTGAAACACTTTTCTTCCTGGTTCTTCCTTTTAGAGTATTATCCAAGCCCCAGCGGTCTTGCTGGTAATGCTGTTGGTGGTGGCAAAGTGTTGAAAAAGAACCTGGAGGACGTGGTGGAGAAGGACCGGTGGAGAGTCAACAACTTCCTGGATCATAAATACAGACCTGGTCCAGCTGATGATATGGTGAAGAAGGCCTGTTCCCTGGTGGATACAGACCTGCAGTACGACCTGGGGGACTACAACTGTGACCGCTTTGCCACTGAGATGCGCTACGGCCTGAGAGTCGGCAGGTATGTTAAAACATGTTTATCCTTGTGGTTTGTGTTAGTGACGGTCCTGGAGAAACCCTGGACCTTTAACAGGACTGAGCTCCTCCTCGTCCTCTCAGCCATTTATTACGTTTTTTTTATAGAATTATATTTTTTTCAGGCGTAAAAGTAACCTTTAAGATCCCCAACCTGGGCTCAGTTTATCCAAATAACGCCTGTTAAGAAATTTGACTGGAGAGCCGGCAGCCCCGGGGCACAGCAGCTCCTCACAGCTCAACCGTCTTCCCGGGGGAGAAACCTGCTGCTCTGTTGAGAATTACGCTGGATGAAATAAATCATTTAGGAAGATAAATGTTGGTTTAATAGATAAAATCTATCAGTTGTAGCTACGCCTGTTAAGAAATGACGGCGTATGGCACACGTCACCGCGTACATCAACGCAGAGCCTAGGGCGAGGGGGAGTATTGGGACGCACCCCAAGTGTTGCTGCTGGCTTCTCAAGCCTTTCTTGGACAGCAAAAGTTTGCGATCCAGCAAGTTGACCATTGCTGCTTCTGCTTTACATCCATTTTAACGTTAGATTTTAACAGTCTGTTAAGTTAACGGCCGTCTTCAACGCTCCGTTGTTTAAAAATGGCGCTCTTCCGTGTTTACTCTGCTTTGGTTGTTCAGTAACCCCGCCCCCAGCCCTTGACGTAAGCACGTAGCCCCCAACGTAAAGCGGTTCTTACGCCTGGCCCCGCAAAGAGTTGGGGCTGGTGTAGCACCAGTTTTGAGAGCCAGGAGCCGGTGCTTAGGCTGTGTAAAACCAAAGAACTGGTGCTAAGTCTGGCTCTAGCCCAGAACCAGCCCTGGAACCAGCTTGGTGTAAAAGGGGTAATAAAGGATCCAGAGATTTAGATCAGCAGACGTGGTTCCAGCACCGCTCTGGTCTGCTGCCTCTTATCTTCACATGAAAAGAAGATGTGTTGCACATAAATGTTCAGAGTTGTGGTGTTCTGAAGGACAAGAATCATCTTATTTTGTGTAAAACAGTTTTTGTTCCTCCTGCAGGTGAAGGACAAAGCAACAGCAGCACCTTGGGGAGTGCACCTACGGGGCTTAGTGCAGCAGGCTCTATGAAAAGCTAAATATCAATCCATGAGTCTTATTTCATGAAGTTTGGTCAAATCCACATGACCCAACTTGAGAAATGAAGGTGCCAGTTCCGACTTATTAGAAACAACTTAATTAATCAATAATGTTTTCTTCTTCAACTGAGGAGCAGCATGATTTTTATGTCAAAGAAATCAAATATTTCATATGATGTAAACAGGAATATGATTGAGGCTGATCAGATGAATCAATAATATAATAAATACATTAAAAATAATCCTTTGTTTCTTTGTTTTGTTTCTTGAAAGTACTTCAACTTAATGTTTACACGGACCTTTAGATGTTCATTGATGCTGGATTTCTTTATCAGGACATTGAATATGTTTCCATGTATTTCAGTCCTGATTACCTCTGATTCCTGAATCTGAATATTCATAGACGGATACACAGACAGACGCTAAACCAACGTGTTTTAATTTGCTCCAAATATTGTTCTATAAAGTATAAACCAGGTGTTAGATAATAGGCAGGAATGAAGGCCCACCCCAGCCATCCTCCCCATCTCTCTGCTGGACTAAATGAAGAGTATTATTGAGGGCATTGATCCCAGCGAGGTGAAGGGGATCCCTGCTAAAGAGAAACCTCCCTAAATGAAGAGTATTATTGAGGGCATTGATCCCAGCGAGGTGAAGGGGATCCCTGCTAAAGAGAAACCTCCCTAAATTAGGAGTATTATTGAGGGCATTGATCCCAGCGAGGTGAAGGGGATCCCTGCTAAAGAGAAACCTCCCTGGAGAGATGCTGCACCGGTCAGAGCTGAAACAGGAGGCAAGAGCTGAACGCAGGTGGAAAACCAGCTCACAGGTTCATTATGACGTTTATAAAGAGAGACTGAGCGGACCAGACTGGAATCAGGACAAAAACGGATTCAGGGAAAACCATGGACATTTTCTCTGAGTTGTTTGTAGATGACAAACCTCAGTTTCAGTTACTGGCTCAGGTCTTAACTCTTGTTTGAATCCCATCAGCTTCAATCACAGCGACATGAGAAAATAACATGGAGATAATAGTAAAAACACGAGCAGTTCAGCAGATAACGGACTGTGTAAGATAGATTTCTATGTGGAATCTCTCTAAGATTTAGTGGAGAACATTATTTGTGATGAGTTTTCCTGTTTTTCATTTCGGCACAGTACTGATGTTCCCGTCTGAATTCTTGGGGAGAAACTAAAACTTGGAGCAGGACTGGACAACCTTGGTCCCCTGGGTGCACGTTACGATTTGGGCCCCATTAACGGCCAAAGAAATGGCATAAATTGCACCAAAATTGCACGAGTAATTCAAAATGGCTGACTTGGTCTATCCTACATACTGTTTGTCAGATAAAGAACAAAAAATAGGATACACACAATTAGAAGTCTGCCATGCGTATCCTGCGTTTATTTGACGCGTCAACGTGCACGTTCTCAAAAAGGCACTGAACGCGTAGCGACCTGCAGTTCTGGCTCTGCCCGCGGGTGGGGCTGGTCCCGGTCAGATACCAGCTAGTGACGCCGCGGAGGTCGCTGGTCCCGGTCAGATACCAGCTAGTGACGCCACGGAGGTCGCTGGTCCCGGTCAGATACCAGCTAGTAACAACGCGGAGGTCGCTGGTCCCGGTCAGATACCAGCTAGTGACGCCGCGGAGGTCGCTGGTCCCGGTCAGATACCAGCTAGTAACGACGCGGAGGTCGCTGGTCCCGGTCAGATACCAGCTAGTGACGACGCGGAGGTCGCTGGTCCCGGTCAGATACCAGCTAGTAACGATGCGGAGGTCGCTGGTCCCGGTCAGATACCAGCTAGTGACGCCGCGGAGGTCGCTGGTCCCGGTCAGATACCAGCTAGTGACACCGCGGAGGTCGCTGGTCCCGGTCAGATACCAGCTAGTAACGCCGCGGAGGTCGCTGGTCCCGGTCAGATACCAGCTAGTAACGCCGCGGAGGTCGCTGGTCCCGGTCAGATACCAGCTAGTAACGACGCGGAGGTCGCTGGTCCCGGTCAGATACCAGCTAGTGACGACGCGGAGGTCGCTGGTCCCGGTCAGATACCAGCTAGTGACGCCGCGGAGGTCGCTGGTCCCGGTCAGATACCAGCTAGTAACGACGCGGAGGTCGCTGGTCCCGGTCAGATACCAGCTAGTAACGACGCGGAGGTCGCTGGTCCCGGTCAAATACCAGCTAGTAACGACGCGGAGGTCGCTGGTCCAGGTCAGATACCAGCTAGTGACGACGCGGAGGTCGCTGGTCCCGGTCAGATACCAGTTAAGGACGCTACGGAGGTCGCTGGTCCCGGTCAAATACCAGCTAGTAACGACGCGGGTGGGGCTGGTCCCGGTCAGATACCAGCTAGTGACGACGCGGAGGTCGCTGGTCCCGGTCAGATACCAGCTAGTAACGCCGCGGAGGTCGCTGGTCCCAGTCAAATACCAGCTAGTAACGCCGCGGAGGTCGCTGGTCCCGGTCAGATACCAGCTAGTAACGACGCAGAGGTCGCTGGTCCCGGTCAGATACCAGCTAGTGACGCCGCGGAGGTCGCTGGTCCCGGTCAGATACCAGCTAGTGACGCCACGGAGGTCGCTGGTCCCGGTCAGATACCAGCTAGTGACGCCGCGGAGGTCGCTGGTCCCGGTCAGATACCAGCTAGTAATGACGCGGAGGTCGCTGGTCCCGGTCAGATACCAGCTAGTAACGCCGCGGAGGTCGCTGGTCCCGGTCAGATACCAGCTAGTGACACCGCGGAGGTCGCTGGTCCCGGTCAGATACCAGCTAGTAACGCAGCGGAGGTCGCTGGTCCCGGTCAGATACCAGCTAGTGACGCCGCGGAGGTCGCTGGTCCCGGTCAGATACCAGCTAGTAACGACGCGGAGGTCGCTGGTCCCGGTCAGATACCAGCTAGTGACACCGCGGAGGTCGCTGGTCCCGGTCAGATACCAGCTAGTGACGACACGGAGGTCGCTGGTCCCGGTCAGATACCAGCTAGTAACAACGCGGAGGTCGCTGGTCCCGGTCAGAGACCAGCTAGTAACGCCGCGGAGGTCGCTGGTCCCGGTCAGAGACCAGCTAGTAACAACGCGGAGGTCGCTGGTCCCGGTCAGATACCAGCTAGTGACGACGCGGAGGTCGCTGGTCCCGGTCAGATACCAGCTAGTAACGCCGCGGAGGTCGCTGGTCCCGGTCAGATACCAGCTAGTAACGCCGCGGAGGTCGCTGGTCCCAGTCAGATACCAGCTAGTGACGCCGCGGAGGTCGCTGGTCCCGGTCAGATACCAGCTAGTAATGACGCGGAGGTCGCTGGTCCCGGTCAGATACCAGCTAGTAACGCCGCGGAGGTCGCTGGTCCCGGTCAGATACCAGCTAGTGACACCGCGGAGGTCGCTGGTCCCGGTCAGATACCAGCTAGTAACGCAGCGGAGGTCGCTGGTCCCGGTCAGATACCAGCTAGTAACGACGCGGAGGTCGCTGGTCCCGGTCAGATACCAGCTAGTGACACCGCGGAGGTCGCTGGTCCCGGTCAGATACCAGCTAGTGACGACACGGAGGTCGCTGGTCCCGGTCAGATACCAGCTAGTAACAACGCGGAGGTCGCTGGTCCCGGTCAGATACCAGCTAGTAACGCCGCGGAGGTCGCTGGTCCCGGTCAGAGACCAGCTAGTAACAACGCGGAGGTCGCTGGTCCCGGTCAGATACCAGCTAGTGACGACGCGGAGGTCGCTGGTCCCGGTCAGATACCAGCTAGTAACAACGCGGAGGTCGCTGGTCCCGGTCAGATACCAGCTAGTGACACCGCGGAGGTCGCTGGTCCCAGTCAGATACCAGCTAGTGACGCCGCGGAGGTCGCTGGTCCCGGTCAGATACCAGCTAGTGACGGCGCGGAGGTCGCTGGTCCCGGTCAGATACCAGCTAGTAACGCCGCGGAGGTAGCTGGTCCCGGTCAGATACCAGCTAGTAACGACGCGGAGGTCGCTGGTCCCAGTCAGATACCAGCTAGTGACGCCGCGGAGGTCGCTGGTCCCGGTCAGATACCAGCTAGTGACGGCGCGGAGGTCGCTGGTCCCGGTCAGATACCAGCTAGTAACGCCGCGGAGGTCGCTGGTCCCGGTCAGATACCAGCTAGTAACGACGCAGAGGTGACCAATATTTAGTGCTTTTATTTTGAAGGCGTCTCGCCGAGACATTGTAAACATCCGGTGCTTCGGACTTTAATGGTAAAAGTTTAACGGCAGTAGAAAGTGTGTCTGAAAGACTAAACTAGTGTCGGGAATGTTAAAGTGGTGCCTAACTGACACAAAAAGCACCTGCTGATAAGGATTTGTTTTATTTGTAAATGTTATGCCGTATTTATGTCCATATTGAGTTTGGCTGTCATGGTTACTCATGTATTGTGGTTAGCGGTGGGCCTGATTTATGGTCCCGCGTTAAATCGATGGCGTAGCCTACGGCGGAGGAGCGCGGCGACGCACACCCTACGCCGTAAGCTCTGCGTAGGTGTAACGCGGAACAATAAATCAGGCTCTAGCTGTTGTTACCGAGTCGGTCTGTATTTAAGTTAAATGAAACTTATATGAATGTAGAAAGACTAACTCTATTTTATTTTATTCCTTTATAGCTCTTACAGTGTGTTTGCAGTGTATTTATTGTACATCCAAGGAATAAAAACATTGTGAACTATCAGTTTGAGAGTCATCCATCATCAGTCGGGGCTACAGAAATGATTTTTTCTCTCTGTGCGGCCCGGTACCAGATGACCCACGGGGCCCGGGGGTTGGGAACCACTGATGTAAATGACACAATTGATCAAACATTACACTTGTCAGTTTAGATTAGCATGAAACTCTGGTGACATCAACAAGAAAGTATTTAAGTATTGAAGGTAGACTTTACCTTGTAAGGCAGTGTAAGGCAGTTTATTAGGAGGTGTGATCATGAAGAACCACTCTTCTGTTATTCAGCAGGCGGGCCATTAGAAGGCCGTCTATTAAGTTTGGTAAGATATAAAGACGTTCACAGTCACGATAGCCAGGAACCGAACCTGGGCCGACTGTTTGGAAAGAAATGTAAAACTAACTTAATGTAGGCTGATGTTACCTATTCATGCATGCTGGGGATAACACAAAAAACCCCACTGATTAGGTTAGAAAGACATTTTAGTCTACGGTTAACAACTGCAAGTCTTCTTGCATGTTCAAACATTAACCGTTGTTTACAGGATTTGAACCTGCGCGGGGAATCCCCAATGGATTTCAAGTCCATCGCCTTAGATTCAACATGTCGAATCGGCTGAAAAGGTTCCGACGGGCGCCCGACCTGTGGCGACGTGTGGGACACACCGGGGAAACTAGCCCGACCGACGTGGCCCGACGCTCACCGACAGCCGATTTTCGGCTTGGTGTGTCAGAACCTTAAGGCTCCAGACTCAAGGACTGACTATTTCCTTCATGTTCACTGAGGTTTCTGGTCTCCCTGTGGAGGCGTGGGTTCAAATCCCACTTCTGACAACATTTTTAACACATGCAGCCAAATGATGTGTAAAGTTCTTCCTGCTGGATGTGGGAGCATCAATTTATATAATTAATTTTCTCCGAACATATCACAATTCAAAAGTAAACAAAAGAAATAAAAGTTTCCATGAAGTACAAAAGTATAAGTTTATACAAAAGTGTATGAAGTCATGTAACCTTTTTGTCCACAGTCTGGGGGAAAGGTCGTAAACAGTCAGGCAGTCAGGAACATTGGTTGGGGCAATAAAACAAAAAAGGAGCCCAATTAAAGAAAGGGGAAAGGGTTTACGGACTACGCCTTACCGGCTGATCTCTTGGCATGAAAGAGAAGCAAGATGTAGGTTTTCAGCATTCACACATGATGCCAATGTTGGTCTTCAGGTAAAGCATTGTACTACAGTCTTGAAACTTTGCTACTTGGAGGAGAAAAAGCACAAATTGCATAAATCTCTGGGGCTCGTCCGGGAATTGAACCCGGGACCTCTCGCACCCAAAGTGAGAATCATACTACTAGACCAACGAGCCACAAAACACATATCCGGCAAACAAAAAATCACGGTCACATCAAACCTGTCTAGATGGTTTTTTATAACATTAAGGGGGAATAGAAATAGAAACTGAATGATGATCAATAACCTGTTGCACAGTTTCTGTAGTTTAGTGGCTATCGTGTTTGTCTCACATGAAAAAGTTCCTTGTCTGGCTGAACTTCTGGATCAGGACCTCTCAGTGAACAGAGCATATCATCCACTGGAAGATTTACAGCACGGTTTCGTCTTAGAAGAACTTCATCAATGACAGCTTTTTTAGCAGGAAAAGCACAACTGCCTATGGTGTGTGGAAGAGTGATTTTTATCTTGTTGACCATTGTTCATATGTATCAGTCATGCATATCCAAAACAGGCTTTCTCCCCGTTGGGGAATCTAACCCCGGTCTTCTGCGTGACAGGCAGAGATACTGTCCACTATACTAACGAGGACATCTGATACTCTGTGATCAATAGTTCACAACAAAATTGGTCCCGGCAGGTTAGCTGTGAGATAAGTACGGGAACAAACCTCAGACTAATGTTTCTGATTCAAACAAACACACATTTATTTCAGCCAAATGTTCAAGCATGTGACAAGTTGTTGTGGCCGAGTGGTTAAAGCGATGGACTTGAAATCCATTGGGGATTCCCCGCGCAGGTTCAAATCCTGCCAACAACGGTTGATGTTTGAACATGCAAGAAGACTTGCAGTTGTTAACCATAGACTAAAATGTCTTTCAAAACTAATCAGTGGGATTTTTTTTGTCAGATGTAAGGAATTAGCTTTAAAAATCAAATACCCTTAGTTTTTTTTGGTTGAAACACAAGTCAGACTTGGGCATTAGCATTGGCCCAAAACAAACACTGACAATTTTTCTCAAATCAAATCAAACTTTATTTATATAGCACTTCTTATACAAATAATGCAACACAAAGTGCTTAACAAAAAAACAAATAAACATAAAACTTATTAATGCCCTGCCCCCCTCCCCGCAGACACAAGCACACCACAATTCACCCAGGTTATACACACAGACACACACGCAGACACATGGTGTAGACATGGCTAGGCACAGAGGATCCAGGTGAGGAAACGGTAACAGGGAGCCGTCCACGCCAGGAGGTGTCATAGCCCGCAGCTACAAGGGAGGGGGCCCACAGAGACCATCCCCCCCGGACGGATAGAGGAGTCCACACCACAGCGGTGAAGCCGTGGTGCAGAGCTCCACAACCATCCAGGCCAGAACCACCCCCAGGACGACCCCCTGCAGGCCAGAGTCACTCCCAGCATGGAGGCTCCCCATGAGGAAACACTGGAGATAAAAGCTACAAGAAAGCAGGAAAAAAAAACCCAAAAAGAGTTTAAAAAAGTATAACATAACATAAAATCCTAAAAGTATGTCTAGAAAGCAAGAAATTAAAAACTAAAAGAATAAGACAGTAAAATGTATAAAATAGACCAGGGGTCACCAATCCTGGTCCTCGAGGGCCGGTGTCCTGCATGTTTTAGATGATTTCCTGCTTTAACACATCTGATTCTAATTAATCATAGTCATCAGCTTGTCATCCAGGGCTGCACAATTCTGTTAATGACACAGTCACTTGTATCATGGTGCAATGAAGCAGGGAAACATCTAAAACCTGCAGGGACACTGGCCCTCGAGGACCAGGATTGATGACCCCTGAAATAGACCATAAATAACGACTGAAATATTTAGATAAAACATTGAGATTAAACAAAAAGAAAATATGATGAAAAGAAAAGGATAAACTAAATATAAAACAGAGCAGTAAGATCCAATAAAAATAAGGGTGAGCATAAGAAATGTAAAAGAGTTAAATGAGTCAGTTAAAAGCCTGATTAAACAGATGGGTCTTGAGCCTCTTTTTAAAAACATCAACAGTCTCTGCGGCCCTGAGGTCCTCCTGAGGTCCTCCTGAGGTTCCTGAGGTTCTCCTGAGGTTCTCCTGAGGTTCTCCTGAGGTCCTCCTGAGGTTCTCCTGAGGTCCTCCTGAGGTTCTCCTGAGGTCCTCCTGAGGTTCCGGAGGTTCTCCGGGAGGCTGTTCCACAATCGGGGACCATAAAAACTTAATGCCGCCTCCCCGTGTGTCCTGGTTCTAACTTTTGGTATGGTTAAAAGGCACCGGAGGACCTCAGGGTCCGTGAGGGTCGATAGGGTAAAAGTAGTGCAGACAAATAAGAAGGCCCAAGACCATTAAGACACTTAAAAACTAGTAAAAGAACCTTAAAATCGATCCTGAAGCGCACGGGGAGCCAATGCAGCGATTTTAAAACAGGTGTAATGTGCTCCCGCCCTCTGGTCCTCGTCAGCACGCGTGCGGCTGAATTCTGTAATAATTGTAGGTTGTACATGTTCTTTTTGGGAAGACCAGAGAGCAGGGCGTTAAAGTAATCTAAACGACATGAGATAAAAGCATGCATTAGCACCTCCGTACTGGCCTGAGAGAGAAACGGGCGGACTCTGGCTATGTTCTTAAGATAGTAAAAACCGATCTTTGTTATGGTTTTAATATGAGGAATAAAAGTGAGCTCAGAGTCAAAAATCACGCCCAGATTTTTAACCGATTTTGAGGGTTTAAAATCCTGTAACTTTGGTAAAAGTTTCTCTCTCTGGCCTTCGGGACCGATGAGTAAAATCTCTGTTTTGCCCTGGTTGAGCTGTAGGAAATTATCTGCCATCCATGACTTGATATCTAAAATACAGTTAAAAGGGGCATCAATTGGCCCAGTGTCATCAGGAGACACGGCGATGTACAGTTGCGTATCGTCAGCGTAACTATGGAAGCTGATGCCGTGTCTCCTGATGACGTCCCCAAGGGGCAGCATGTACAGATTAAAAAGAGTTGGACCTAAAATTGACCCTTGGGGAACCCCACACCTTATCTTATAGATTCCTGAGGAACATGTATCCATACTTACGAAGAAACTTTGCTCGGTGAGGTAGGACGTGAACCATTTAAGAACAGTACCAGAGAGGCCGACCAGGTGCTTCAGTCTGTTTAATAAAATGTGATGGTCTACTGTATCGAAGGCGGCGGTTAGATCCAGCAGAACCAAGACTGTGAGTTTTTGGTTATCTAAATTGCACCTGATGTCATTTAAAATCTTTAAAAGTGCTGTCTCTGTACTGTGGTTCATCCTAAAACCGGACTGATGAGCCTCTAAAATGTGTGTTGAGTTTAAAAATTCATTCACTTGATTAAAAACAAGTTTTTCTAAAATTTTACTTAAAAACGGTAAGTTGGATACAGGCCGGTAGTTATTTAAAACATTGGGGTCCAACCCACTCTTCTTCAGAAGGGGCTTCACCACCACCGTTTTAAAGGCGGTGGGGAAGACGCCCGTCTGAAGAGAACAGTTGACCAAATACAAAAGCTGTTCCTCAAAGAATCCATAGAGTGTTTTAAAAAACGGTGTGGGAATGGTGTCTAAAAGGCAGGTTGTGGGTTTTACCATGGAGAAAACTCTACAAAGTGTCCCCGCATCAACCAAGGCAAAACTCTCCAGTGTTTCCTCAGATAAAAGCACTGATCCAGGTGTGCTAAGAGTTAAAATCTGTTGAGATAAAAGACTGGATCTAATGTCATCAATTTTACCCCTGAAGTGGTCTGCAAAATCCTCACAGTAATGATCTGTTGCTGTCTTATGGGATCTGTTCAGGTTTCCATTTGTTAAAAAATCTATTGTGGAGAATAGGAATTTGGAATTGTTTTTGTTATTTAAAATTAAGTTTTTGAAATGTGAAGTTCTTGCTTTTTTAATAGTATTATTGTAGTTTTTAAGGAGTTGGCATACAATTTCATAATGTATGGTTAATTTTGATTTCCTCCATCTCCTTTCAGCACTCCTGCAGTTTCTTTTTAGTTTCTTTATTTCCTCAGTTCTCCATGGGGGTGTAGGTTTTCTGCTAATTCTTTTGGTTAAAATCGGAGCCACTGAGTCCAGCGTTGTTTTGAGTATTTTGTTAAAATTGTCAACGATAAAATCACAGGGTGCTGGTAAAATCTCTGCAGGAGTGTTCTGTAAAATCTGGATAAAATTTGCAGCCACTTCAGGAGTTAGGTTACGTTTCCTCACCGTTCTCACCGGGGCCTCCCGCTGGTTAAAACTGGTGATGTTAAAAAACACGCAGAAATGGTCAGACACAGCCAGGTCCACAACAGAGCACGCACCCAGGGACAGGCCGTAGGTTATGACCAGGTCCAGGGTGCGCCCTCTGCTGTGGGTCGGCTGTGTGACATGTTGCTTAAAATCTAGACAGTTTAAAAGGTTTAAAACTTCTTTGGATACTGGGTCTGAGATGTCGTCTAAGTGCAGATTAAAATCACCAGTTATTAAGATCCTGTTGTAGGAGGTGTGAATAATTGATAAAAGTTCAGAGAATTGGCTGATAAAACAGGTGGAGTACTGGGGGGGTCTGTAGACTGTTATGCAAAGAATTGGGGGGTTGCTAAAAACAAAAGCATGATATTCAAATGATGTGTAGCTGTTAAAAGGAACTGCATAGGATGACATAGTGATTTTTGTTATTGATGCAGTTCCGCCCCCTCTCTTGTCCCCCCTGGTGGAAAATAGAAAGTTAAAATCTGGTGGGGAGGCCTCAGTGAGAACAACTGGTGCATCTGTGCCAAGCCATGTCTCTGTAAGGAGAATACAGTCCAGTTTCCTGTCTAAAATCAAGTCATTTATAATAAAGGATTTGTTTAAAAGAGAGCGCACGTTCAGCACAGCCATCTTGATGTCTGTGCCGAACGCACGCTCATCATGACGATTCAATGGAACGTTAAAAACATAGCTGGATCTAAAAACATTCCTGTGCTTTGTTTTTCTGTGTGAAATGATGGTTTTTATAGTGTGGGTGTCCAGAGATTTTGGTGACAGGGGTGGTGGTGGTGCTGTAAAGGTGTGTGTGGTGTTGGTGTATGTGGTGGGTGGGGGTGAGTGAGATGTGCTCCTATGTGTCTGTGTGTTAGCGGTGAGTCATGAGGTGGTGCAGGACTGGACTGTCAGGTCAATGTTCACTGATAAAAGCCGTGACCCCACCTGGTTTGGGTGGAGGCCGTCATGTTTAAAAAGGTGGGGTCTGTTTAAAAAAGCCATAAAATTGTCCACATATGGGATACCTTGCTCCAAGCAGTATCCCTTCAGCCACCGGTGCAGATGACGGAGGCGACTGGTGGTGACGTGCCCGTAGCGCGGCGGGGGAAGTGGGCCGGAAATGACCAGCCGCTTCCCCGTGTCCAGCAGGCGATCCACCATGGCCCTGAACTCCTGCTTCAGGACCTCCGACTGGCGGTATTTCAGATCATTGATCCCGGCCTCCAGGACCAGCGTGGAGGCCGAGCTGTGCTGATCACACAGCCGGAGGGCGGCGGACTCTACATCCTTCACGCGGGCTCCGGGGTGGCAGAAGGTCCGGCCGCCCTGCACCCTCACATGCCGGACCATCGAGGTCCCGACGACCAGTACAGGTGGAGAGCGCTGCTCCGCGGTCCCAGGGACCAGCACGGGTGGGGTGCGCTGCTCCGCGGGCTGCCTGGAGCTGCGCCTCTGGCGGGAGGGGACCCGGGGTTGGTGACGCCGGCCCGCGGTTGCTCCTGGCCGAGACGGAGAGGCAGAGCCAGGCTGGGCCCGCAGATCCCGGTTCCTGGGCTGGCGAGAGCCACGACCCGCTGATCGTGCCGGTCCCGGCGGAGAGCCGGGACGCGCTCCCATTGGCGGGAAATCCTGCAGGCTCAGGACGTCGAACCTGTTGTCCAGTGGGAGATCCGGTGGCGGGGCCCGGCGCCCTTGGTCACCACGGCCCAGGATTTCTCCGGCCTGAGCGGCGTCGAGCTCACTGGCGCTGGAGCCGCCGCTCCTTCCTCCCTGATGGAGCACTGCCACTCCGCGGGACGGAGACAGGAGGTGGAGGGTGCCTAGGATTTCGGCTTGGCTCCCTGCTGGAGCCAGCGGAGCCCAGCGAGTGCTGGTGCTGGAGATCCGGGGGTGGGAGATCCGGTCCATGGCAGGGTGGTATTGTCCATGGCCGTCATGCTCCGATCACCAGTACCGGATGCTCTCAGGTGAGCGATAAATTTAGACTGAGTCGTGGCAACTGGGGAGAAATCCATAAGGATTATGTCCTTCTCTTTTAGGTCAGCCTTCAGGCTCACAATGCTGTCCCTTAGTTTTGACAGGGCGGGTAAACAGGTCTCACACACCGCTGCCATCTGAATGGTGTTCGGCATTCCTGCGTTACCCCGTTCCGCGATCACTTCCACTTCCACTTCCGTATCCGTATCCAAATAAACAATAAATAAATCCAAAAATAAAAATAAAATTTGATTTTTGTGGCTATTTGCAATAAACTGAATAACGGAACATAGGCTATTAACCACATTAATCTAGCCAACCATTCAATGTGCACTGTGCAAAAAAAGAATTGCATCAACTGTGCCGGGGTTTAGTCTGTTTCGCCTGGACTCGAGCACCCGGCCGGCTGAGCTGAAGGTGCGCTCGCTCGATGCACTTGTTGCAGGGATGCAGAGAATCATTCTGGCCACCTTGCCAAGCAGAGGGAAGACCTGTGACTGTGACTCCCACAAACTTAAAAAGGTCATTCCCATCACAGAATAGCTGGCTGTCAATGTAGTGCTGCACCTCATCTTTCTGGTCATCTTCTTCACCATTGTCCTCCCACTCGCTGAACGCAGCCAGTTTTCTTTTGGCTCTTTTGGCGTCCTCAACTAAAATAAAATGGAATAATATAGTTTTACTATTTGGATTTAGCCTTCATTATTAAGCTACTTTCACATAGAACGCGGCAACACCGCCGGGGGGGCGCAGACGGCGCATGTGGAGCAGAGTCGGCGGCGAGTTGGCGCAGACTCGGCGCAGGGCATCGCGCATATTCGTTACAAGTTGCTTGGCGACCGGAAAAAGTTTTTTCCGGTCTGGCGCCGTTTTCCAATTCATTGTGTATGTGCTGTCGCTGCGCAAGGGCGCAGGGCTTTGCGCCGAGTCTGCGCCCATCCCGGCGACGTGCGCCCTGTTGCGTGCCGCCGACCTCGGCGACAGACCCTGGGCCCTTGCGTGGAGGCAGCACATACAACAGCTGAGACAACGCTGTTATAAGATTTATTAAATAATAGGCTACATCTTATGACAGCTTAGTCTATTACAATGGTTGATTTAACAGCAATTCGCTTTGGCGTAAGGCTACTTTCCAATGAATGGGAAAGCCGGTGGCGGCTGCCGCTGTGCGCCCTCTATGTGAAAGTAGCTTTACGCCAAAGCGAATTGCTGTTAAATCAACCATTGTAATAGACTAAGCTGTCATAAGATGTAGCCTATTATTTAATAAATCGTATAACAGCGTTGTCCCAGCTGTTCTTGGTAAGACGTGAGTCCCGCAGCCGGCATCAGCTCGACTCGCCAAAAACTTGCGACTTCAAAAAAATGATTTTACTTATTTTACCACACAAAACATGATCCAAAATTACTTTTTAAACTGAACAAAATAATACTATAACGAAAAAAACGTTTTAGGTAACGAATTAACTTAAACAGCGGTCACAAAACTTTTTTGACTACTGCCTCTTTCCAACAGGTATCAAAACAACTCAGTCTCTACCCAAACAATATTGTAAAACAATATGCAGAATAATCAACAATAATCGCCCTTTGACATGCAATAACAATAAACAATGATATTATTGGAACGGCTGCAACAAGCGTATTGTTTATTATTATTACGGCTATATTTTTATGAATACTTTCTTACCTTTAACCGTGGCTGACTCAGGCTCCCCCGCTGGGAGTGGTGTTTGCGATCTGTCAAATTCCCTGGCAAGTCATCTGGCCTGGTCGTAGACAGCGTTTCTCTCTTCAGCTGGAAACATCTTGAGGGACTTGAAACGTGGACAAAGAAACGTTCCAAGCTTGTGGGCGAAGACGATGGACAGTTTCTCGTTCAAGAGCTGCATTGTCCGTGCTCGAACATAAACCATGTACTCCGGGTCACCGTACTGTGGCTCGCAGTGTTTCTTCAGTTTATAAAACCAAAGCACCACTAGTTGAATGGTTGGATACTTGTCACCTTCCAGCTCTTCACTCGCAGTTTTAAAAGGCAACAAGAACTCAGTGATCGTGTTCAACACGTCTAGCTGAATGCCATCCAGTCTGGCAAGCTGATCTTTCTCTTCCATGGCCTGTTGGATCTCACGGTACTGTTTGCTGACAGACTGCATCATTGGGACTTTACTGTTCCACCGCGTTTCACATTCCTGTATCACAGCGTGCAGGAGGTGAGCAACGGTACCAGATTTCTTTAAGTAAGTTACAAGGCTTTTGCACTTGTCAATTACATGACTCACTTCTTGCATTTATGCTGGTGTGTTCTCTTTGACATGAAATGTGTGCTTGAGGATGATGTTGATGACATGTGCTCTGCATGGCATCCACTTGTGGCTGCGGAGCGCAGCTTTAATGTTGGCTCCCTGGTCACTCACAAACATGACTTTTGGTAAACGATCAGCTTCAATCCCAAAGTCATGCAGCTCCTTGATTAGTTGCTCGTGAAGGTTGTAAGCTGTCTTTTTGAGAGTAGAGTCAAATTCAGTTGTCGTTATGACGCAACTCTTCAATTTCCAGTCTTCACTGATGTGAAGTGACCAGTAAATGCGGTGTATGCCCGTTTGTTGTAATCGTCAGTCCACATGTCAGTGGTGATAACAATGCCAGTCCAGAGCTTTGTTCATCTCTTTTGCAAGGATTTCTTTTTTTTCTGCCGCCGTTGCTTTGGCTCTGTCGCAGACGGTTTGCCTGTGAGGGAGTACGCTGCTGACGTCCACACAGCCATAACGTGCACCCACGTTAATAAGAGACTAAGAGCGCACAAAATCCATCGCCTGAAACTATATCAAACGGCCGGAGATCTTGACAACACAATTTAACACAGGCGTCGGTGACCTCAGATTTGACTTGAGCTGGAATTTTGTTAATCTTAAGGAATGACGTAATCATACCACTCTGAGAAGTCTTAGATCCTCCTGCACAAACATGTCTTGTCATGCTGGATGTACCCGTCTTGTGGCTCTCGTGTTTATACAGCTTATCACATGAATTGCACTTCACGTAACCAATGCAGGTGTCGTCTGATGCACTAACTACCTCACAGAAATTATCCCAAACTTGAGATTTAGCAGCTTGACCTTCTTTTTTTCTCAGTTTATATTCTCCTGTCCGTATTTTTTTCCTCACCGTTTCATTCATCTTGATTTGTTTTTCCCGCTGCCGCTGTTTGCACTTTCGTGACGCCGGGTCGCAGGTTACGTACTTGCGAGGGATTGGCCGGCCTCACCCGCCCCGCCCATGAAGTAAACATTTCTTGACCCAACCCAACCCGCCCCGCCCCAGGTGTGAATGCGTTGGTGAGTCGTTAGAGCACCTTGTTGGGCAAAAGCCGCTCCACACTGATCACACCTGTAAGGCTTGTCTCCAGTGTGAATACGTTGGTGACTCCTTAGATTACTGGATATGGCAAAACGTACTCCACACTGATCACACCTGTAAGGCTTGTCTCCAGTGTGAATACGTTGGTGACTCCTTAGATTACTGGATATGGCAAAACGTACTCCACACTGATCACACCTGTAAGGCTTGTCTCCAGTGTGAATACGTTGGTGACTCATTAGAGAACCTTGTTGGGCAAAAGCCGCTCCACACTGATCACACCTGTAAGGCTTCTCTCCAGTGTGAATACGTTGGTGAGTCGTTAGAGCACCTTGCTGGGCAAAGGCGACTCCACACTGATCACATCTGTAAGGCTTGTCTCCAGTGTGAATACGTTGGTGAGTCGTTAGAGAACTTTGGTGGGCAAAAGTGACTCCACACTGATCACACCTATAAGGCTTGTCTCCAGTGTGAATGCGTTGGTGAGTCGTTAGAGCACCTTGCCGGGCAAAAGCCGCTCCACACTGATCACAGCTGTAAGGCTTGTCTCCAGTGTGAATACGTTGGTGACTCATTAGAGAACCTTGCTGGGCAAAAGCCGCTCCACACTGATCACACCTGTAAGGCTTCTCTCCAGTGTGAATACTTTGGTGACCCGTCAAATGACCTTGCTGGGCAAAAGCCTTTCCACACTGATCACAGCTGTAAGGCTTGTCTCCAGTGTGAATGCGTTGGTGAGTCGTTAGAGAACTTTGCCGGGCAAAAGCCGTTCCACACTGATCACACCTGTAAGGCTTGTCTCCAGTGTGAATACGTTGATGTTTCCTTAGAGAACCTTGTTGGGCAAAAGCCGCTCCACACTGATCACACCTGTAAGGCTTGTCTCCAGTGTGAATGCGTTGGTGAGTCGTTAGAGAACTTTGGTGGGCAAAAGCCGCTCCACACTGATCACACCTGTAAGGCTTCTCTCCAGTGTGAATACGTTGATGTCTCCTTAGAGAACCTTGTTGGGCAAAAGCCATTCCACACTGATCACACCTGTAAGGCTTGTCTCCAGTGTGAATGCGTTGGTGAGTCGTTAGAGAACTTTGGTGGGCAAAAGCCACCCCGCAGTGATCACAGCTGTACAGTTCATCACCAGTGTGAGTTTTCTTATGGATCTTCAGGTTTGATGAAGTGGTGAAGACTTGCTCGCAATGATCACAGCTGTATCTTTTGGGTCTTCCTTTAGGATTCTGTAACAGAGAAGATGACTTACATTATCTTGGCTGCATTATCAAAAGCCTTTTCAGTTTCAAGTATGGCGCTAGAACATTCTCATAATTCACAAATGCACACGCCGATCCACAAATGCACAGAACAATTCACACCTGACGTGACTTGATTCACAAATGCGTTTTTTTTAACACGGAAGGATCTGCAACCAATCAGATATCTTCCTTTGTTACAGCCAATCAAGAGCGCACCCCACGTGGGGGACGATTTACTCGTAAACCAATCAGATTAAAGGGGCGGATACACCTGCTGTTTGAGCTGCGTTGCGCCATTCGCTTAGAAAAGTGATTCAATATTTCGAGTTGGTGGAGTAAATATAAATAAACAAGACAGCAACACGGGATGGAGAGGAGATCACTTCTCTGCTTTTCTTGTGATCTCGGTAAAGAAAACAGCGCGATCGGAGATGGTTTGTCGGGCCGTTCAACCAGAGCCGTCGGGAGACTGGAGAGCTCCAAGTCCTGCCGATGCAGCAAATGATGATGAGAAACAGCAGAGATATTTATGTATGTATCACCACCCATCCGCCCCCACTAGGTAATGAAGGCTATAATCGGGGCCCAGAGAGAATGCAGTTCTGCCGAATTATGTTTAGTGGAGGCAGATATTATCTCATTACTGATATGATTTAACAGAAGATTCCTAAATTGATTAATACATAGATTGGATTTTTGTTTCCAGTTGATTAGAATGGTTTTCTTTGCAATACATAAGGCAGTGAGAACCAAGTGAGCCAGGTTAGATTCCATGTGGATGTCTCCCAAGTGATCTAGTATACATAGTGTGGGGGCCACACTTGAAATTCTCTATTGAGCCATGTGGATAAATCCTCACAAATCTCCATCCAGAACCTCTGTACCGGTGTACAAAACCACAAAGCATGCATATAATTATCAGGGGTGTTCTCTGTGCACTGTGAGCAGATATTAGAGGTCGCAAAACCCATCTGGAACATCCTTTGTCCTGTATAATGTATTCTGTAAAGAACTTTGTACTGAATAAGTTGCAAGTTTGGATTCTTGGTCATAGTGAAAGTATTTAAACACATTTGTGACCAAGAGATTTGGTTAGTGTTAAGAGAGAGATCAGCCGCCCATTTGGAAAACGGAAGAGACTCAATTATCTATTTTGGACATAAACCTGTAGTGTTTCGATAGTAATTTTGGGGTGTTAGATTAGATTAAGTAACTATTATCTTAGCGGGAAGTTGCAGATCCAGTTGGTTGAGTTTATATTTTTTATTTATTATGGACTTAAGTTGTTGGTATTCTAAAAATGTGTTAATGCTAATTCCATATTGAACAGTGAGTGTATTAAAAAAGGTACAAACTGTCCACTTATGATTTTATGTTGTAGATACTTTATTGCTTGGTCTCTCCATTGAGTAAAGTTTTTTTTTTAATGTCTAGGTTGTTCCAGATTTCCAAATCATTGCAAAACAATTGTTCTGAATCCAGCCATTGACTATCTAGTGAGTGATTTTTGCACCATTTTAAGATATACTGTAACTTATTAACTAAGAAATAATAAGTTAGGTGTGTCTTTCATTCTTTCTTTCGACGAAAGGAGGGCTTTTTTGCACCCCTAAACGTGCCCCAAGTCACCAAACTTTGCACGCAAGCCAGGCCTGGTGAAAATTTTGATATTTAATCGTTTGCATTAATGGGCGTGACAAAATGGCTCAACAGTGCCCCCTAGAAAACTTTGTGCCTCAAGCCCCACAATACGGTTTGACGTGCATGCACGGAAATCGGTACACACCTGTATCATGTCGCAACTTAAAGAAAAGTCTCTTGGCACCATGGCCGAAACCGAACAGGAAGTCGGCCATTTTGAATTAATCGTGTAATTTTGGCGCAATTTATGCCATTCCTTCAGCAGTTAATACGACCCGAACCGTAACGTGCACCCAGCCGTGTTATACATCAAAATGTGCGTCTCCATCCTGCGACAAGGAGCACTACTTTTCACAGTCAAAAGCGTTACCGTGGCGACGCTAGACGGCAAAAAGCGGGCCCACCCTTCATCTGATTGGTTCAGACAGAATAAACTTTGTGCCTCAAGCCCCACAATGCGGTTTGACGTACATGCACAAAAATCGGTACACACCTGTATCATGTGGCAACTTAAAGAAAAGTCTCTTGGCGTCATGGCCGAAACCGAACAGAAAGTCGGCCATTTTGAACATTTTGAATTAAATTGCGTAATTTTGGCGCAATTTATGCCATTCCTTCGGCAGTTAATAAGGCCCGAACCGTAACGTGCACCCAGGTGTGTTGTACATCAAAATGTGCGTATCCATCCTGCGACGACGCGCATTACTTTTCTCTTTCAAAAGCGTTTCCGTGGCGACGCTAGACGCCAAAAAGCGCGACCACCCATCATCTGATTGGACCATATTTGATAGTTCCCCAAAAGTCACCAAATTTTGACGCAAGCCAGGCCTGGCGATAAATTTGATATTTCATGATTTGCATTAATGGGCGTGGCAAGATGGCTCAACAGCACCCCCTAGAAAACTTTTCTCTGCCATAACCTTTGAATGGTTTGACATAAAGACTCGTGGGTGGTGTCATCGGACATGGTTTTGAGTCCTTGACCTTAATTGGTGCAAATTAGCCCTGCCCCTTCTTCTGATTGGTTGATATTTCATAGTTCCTATTTTCTGCCATAACTTTTGAATGGTTTGACATTGAAATTTGAAGGTCGTGGCTGGTGTCATTTCTTATATGCTAATGAGGGGCGGTGGCCATGAGTGCGAGGGCCCGTTCATCGCTGCTTGCAGCTTTAATTATTATTTTTTTGCACACTTAAATGTTTCAGATCAAACTAATTTAAATATTAAACAAAGATAACAAGTAAACACAAAATGCAGTTTTTAAATGAAGGTTTTTATTATTGAGGGGGGGGGAAATCCAAACCTACAGAGCCCTTTGTGAAAAAGTGATTGCACCCCCTTTTTAAAACATAAATTAACCGTGGTTTTTCACATCTTTGGAAAGCCGAGTTCAATTTCTCCAGCCACACCCAGGCCTGATTACTGCCACACCTCTTCTCAATCAAGAAATAACTTAAATAGGACCTGCCACCAAAGGGAAGTAGACCAAAAATCCTCAAAAGCTAGACATCATGCTGCCATCCAAAGACATTCAGGAACAAATGAGAAACAAAGTAATTGAGATCTATCAGTCTGGAAAAGGTTACAAAGCCATTTCTAAAGCTTTGGGACTCTAGCGAACCACAGTGAGAGCCTTTATCCACAAATGGAGAAAACATGGAACAGTGGTGAACCTTCCCAGGAGGCCGGCCGACCAAAATGCCCCCGAGAGCAGCAACGACTCATCCAAGAGTCACAAAAGACCCCAGAACAACATCCAAAGACCTGCAGGCCTCACCTGCCTCAATTAAGGTCATTGTTCATGACTCCACCATAAGAAAGAGACGGGGCAAAAATGGCTCCATGTCAGAGTTCCAAATCCAAAACCACTGCTGAGCAAAAAGAACATAAAGGGCTCGTCTCAGTTTTGACAGAAAACATCTTGATGATCCCCAAGACTTTTGGGAAAATACTCTGTGGACTGAAAAGACAAAAGTTGAACTTTTTGGAAGGCGTACGTCCCATTACATCTGGCGTAAAAGTAACAGCATTTTAGAAAAGGAACATCATAGCAACAGTAAAACATAATGGTAATAATCCCTGTATAATATAAAGATAAAACAGAAGGTCATATATTTGGGGATTGTTATCTCTAAGTCTTATCAAAAATGGATAGTCTGTTTAGACTCATTTATCCGGCATTCTCCTTACCCATCTCAACAAGAATGATCAAAACAATAAATACAGTTAATTTTAAGTTCATATGGAGAAATAGATGTCAATATATCAGAAAGATTGACATGGTAAAAAACTATGATGATGTTGAATGTGATCGATTTCAATGTTATGAATGGTGTCTTGAAACTGAAATGGTTAAAATCTTTCCTTACAAATAGACATTCCATCTGGTTTATTTTTCCTAATATGATTTTCCAAAAAATGGGTGGAATAGACTTTCTTCTACACTGTGACTTTGATTGTAGCTAATCACCTTTTAAACTCTCTGCTTTCCATCAGCAAGTCCTTCTTTATTGGAAATTGATTCATAGTCATAATTTTACACCACACAACACACCTGTATGAAACAACAGGTACATTTTACTCAGTAGAAAATCTGTTTATATAGAGGATTGGAAATCGAAAGGAGTCTGGGCTATTGCACACTTTCTGGATAATACTGGTAATGTGTTACAGTTTGAGGATTTTTGAAAAAAAATCTAAATTCAATGTACTGTTAAGCATTATAATAGAGTGATAAAAGCCATACCAATTTCTCTGAGGTCGATGGTTAGAGAAGACATTCGTCACTAAGGTCTCCTGAACTGAGACAGCTCTGCATTAAAGGTTTAGATTTCTGTGACTTTAAATGTACCAACAAAGTCATTAGAAAAATGTTGCTATATTATATTAATAATATTACTTTGTTGAAAACAAGAATTTGGACTTTGCCCTTAATAATTTGGTGTTATTGGGAAAGTTCTTCATTCACAAGTGTAGATTTTTTTTAAGACCCATTGGAGAAATGAGCTAAAGCTCTTGAGTAAGTCCTTGAGTCTTGTTACAGAAAAGAAAGCCCTTAAACTGTTTTCTTTACTTGAAATATATGATTTAATATAAGATGGCCCTTGTGAGTAATTTTTAATTTAATTTTTTTTTAATTAAATTTGTATTTTATGTTGTACAATAATTAGATTCTCAGTGTATATTTTATAATACTGATGTTGCTCAACCCAAGGCAAAAGTTTGTAATTCTGATGTGACTTTTATGTGCTTTGTTTGTTTGTTTGTATCTATCTTTCAATAAAGAAAACAAACATATTCTGGTGTAAAACTAAAGTGAAGTTAAAGTGAGTTAACAAGGGGCAAGTTAACCTGCATGGGGAACTTTCTCCAGCTGAGAGCAGCATAATCGTGCCAGCTGGGACCAGACCGGGAACAGCCGGGACCAGACCGGGAACAGCCGGGACCAGACCGGGACCAGCCGGGACCAGACCGGGAACAGCTGGGATCAGACCGGGAACAGCGCCACTAGTGGCCAGAGCGAGAACTGCAGGTCACGTACGCGTTCAGTGTCTTTTTGAGAACGTGCCTGTCGACGCGCCAAATGAACGCAGGATACGTGTGACGTCATCGATGCGTACGCGTTCTGAACAGCAAGCATAAATGAGCCTTAAGAACGGCCCCTTTTCTGCCGTGCGGTCGCTTCCCACAGGTTTCAAGTTAAAAAGTCAAATGCTGTATTAGCCCTTCTGCTTTGTTTTTTATGATCATTTAATTCAATCTGATATTAATGTCGGTTAGTGTTATTAAAAATGTTTTGAGCTGTTGCCTGAATTATAGGACTGTAAAATAACTAGTGAAATAATAACTTCACAATAATTATTGTGAAATAACTAAAAAATAAATAACTGAAATTAGTCTTTCAATATCCTTTTAAAGTGCAAAAAAGAAGGAAATTGCAACAGCTCATGCAGTAAACAAATAATTTCAGCTTGTTTAATTTATTCTGTCACCAGACACACAGCTGGACATGAAGCACCTGGCATTTTTCATGAGTGTCATGACAAACCGTGTGTCCAATAACAGAAGAAACCAAACAAGCTATAGTAAATATAGATAATATGTTAACGCTACCGCTGCTCTTCGACGCCGTGTTCATTGTTTGATAGTTTCACACCACGCACGTGTGTGTGAATTAAATGACGTGACTACTGGTCCCCCAGTCTCTGACAAGTCCGTCTTCCCTGAAGAGCAGGGGCGAACCCGCCCTCCTCCGTTTCTGATTGGCTGATACCAAGGCTCTGGCTAGCTTTATTGGTTTACAACAGCGTCGGTTTAATGCCCAACATGATTTCATTGGATAGTCTTAAAAGGAACCCTGGTTATTAAGACTTGTAGTCCCTAATTAGCCACAATTGTTCTCTTATACTAAAATATGTTGTTAGAAACGCATAAAATAATCTAATTGCTTTAAAAATCTACAATGTTTATCACATATTTTGACCTGCGGGAGGCGCCATGTTTTACCTGCGCAATGCATTCTGGGGGTGATGACGTAGAGCGGTGGCTCTGGGAAGATAAGCCGCGTTAGTTTAACTGGGACAGGTATCTAAAACATAGATGAGCAGCATCTCCCGGCCGTGGAGGCTGACGAGGGAGCCCAGAAAACATCTCGGTTCAGGCAAACTGGATCAAAGTTCTGTGATGCACGGTAGATCTGCAAAAATGATCAATGTCGTGCGCATCTTACCAGTGCATTAGGCTCCTGCATAGACAGCGTAGCCTACGGCGTAGACGGCGTAGCCGTGGCTCTACAGCCCGCAGCGCTCCGCCATCCTCTCTCGCCGCCGCCGGGATGGAGACGCCACTGGGCAGGAGGCACGTTTGGGTGGGCATAGCCCACCCCTGCCCCCCCCCTAAAACCGGCCTCGGGGCTGGGTCCAGCGTTTGATGACAGACCAGAGGCTGAGGGGACTGGCCCGGGAGTTTGACGAAACGGGAGGCGCAGACTTCGCTTCAAATAGGCAAGAACATCTTTATTTAATTTAATGACGCCAGATCTGGCTGGGGTTTTTAATTGTAGCATCGGCTATCTGCTAGTTGAAACGTGTGGTCTGTTAGTCTATCTGAGTTTTATGGTGTTTTTATAGTTCATGCTGTATGGTGCGGTGCTTTTTTTTTTTCTTTTTTTACTTTTTTGTAGGTGCGCCGTCACCTTACAGTTTTTGTCTATTGCCAAAACACAAAACCCAGTACTCTAAACCAAATGACCAGTTGCCTAAACACATTTAGTAAAACTACCCCCCTTTTGCCACAACCACAAACACAATTCACCTGTAGACACTGTTCACAAAACCCATCCCCTTTTTCTCAAAACTCTAAACACATTTTACCGTGCTAAAACACATTTTGCATATAACTCTGATCCAATATGCACTGTGAAGCTCATGTGATGCAAAATGCTACCCACAATCAGCAAAACTTGAACACAATGAACATACCTGGTGTCAATCAGTAAACACAACTACTCATAATTGAAAACACCTATTGCAAATGATGTGACCACACCTATATAAGTCAGTGCAGTTTGCTGAAGGCTCAAAAACAAAAATGGATGATCAAGACAGAAGAAGAGGAGTTCGTGTCAGAGGAGGGAGAGGAGCAGGTCGAGGAGGGAGAGGAGCAGGTCGAGGAGGGAGAGGAGCAGGTCGAGGAGGGAGAGGAGCAGGTCGAGGAGGGAGAGGAGCAGGTCGAGGAGGGAGAGGAGCAGGCCGAGGAGTGGGCCAAAGAGGACAAGAAGCAGTCCAAAGAGGAGCAGGCCAAGGAGGGAGAGGAGAAGGATGTGTGTCTGCCACCCTACTCTCTGTTCCTAAACCCAATAGAGGAGTTCTTCTCATCATGGCGGTGGAAGGTCTATGACCGCTAACCTTACACCAGAGAGAACCTTCTCAGGGCTATGGACCTGGCCTGTGATGATGTGGCTGTGGAGGCGTTCCAAGGCTGGGTGCGGCATGCCAGGGCATTCTTCCCACGTTGTTTGGCTATGGACAATATTGCCTGTGACGTTGATGAGGTCTTGTGGCCCCACCCAGCCCAACGTGATGCCGCCCCATGATTTCGGTGTCAACATACAACATACTGTGTCAATTTTCAAACGTACTGTAATAAAAGAAATACCACCCTGAACATTGTGTTCTCAATTGTTACTTTACTGTATCTATTGTGTGTAATGGATCCTCTATGGAGTTTACAGTACTCATTTTTGCATTGAGTTGTGATATTACTGCATTTTGTCACTATTCCCATGAAATGCACAAATCTATAGTTAATGCCGAAAACATATTTGAGAATAAATAAGGGTTGCTCAAATGCATCCTGGCAGTTGTGAAACTGTAAAAAGAACAGTCTCACACTGTGAAAATTGTGTTTTCAATTTTTTTGGTAATGTGGTTAATGATGCTCAGTAGTGTTTACATTTCTGCAAGCCTTGAGTGGTATTTTGGTGTCAGAGTTTGCTTTTGAGCATATGAGCAACTGTTTTGGTGTGATGGGTTGGTTTTTGAGCATATGAGCATCTGTTTTGGTGTGATGGGTTGGTTTTTGAGCATGTGAGCAACTGTTTTGGTGTGATGGGTTGGTTTTTGAGCATATGAGCAGCTGTTTTGGTGTGATGGGTTGGTTTTTGAGCATATGAGCAGCTGTTTTGGTGTGATGGGTTTGCTTTTGAGCATATGAGCAACTGTTTTGGTGTGATGGGTTGGTTTTTGAGCATATGAGCAACTGTTTTGGTGTGATGGGTTGGTTTTGAAAAGAAACTGTGAGGTTTAGTGTACGTAGCTTTAGAAAAGTGTTTTGTGTCTAGAGTTTTGTGAAAAGTGAGGGCAGTATCGTGAAATGTGTTTAAGCAATAGAGAAAAACTGTAATGTTCAGCTGTGTTTTGATCTGTGTTTCTGGTGCGCCGTCACTTGTTTAGCTGTGTTTTCATCCGTTTCTGGGTGTCAAAACAGTGGACGGGGGTTAGCAGGTGCCACCGTCTGACGTCACTACCCAGAATGTAAACAACAATGGCGACCTACATGTTAAATTATATTTTTTAAATTTTATAAAAACGAAGACATCAACAAGGTTTTTTATATCACATTGTTATAATTGATACCAACATTTATCTTTTAAGACCTACATGTCTTAATAGGCAGGGTTCCTTTTAACTGTACCACACAAAACACACGCGCAAATGTTTTTTGTTCTTTTTTTCCCCTCATTTTCCAATTGACGGAATTCCGTCTAGAGACGGAGAACTTTAATCCATGAAATCGTTTCTAAGAATCTCTAGAGAAAAGGTGTCAAACTGAATCCCAGAAGGGCCGGTGTCCTGCATGTTTTAGATCAGTGTTTCTCAATCCTGGTCCTCGAGTACAACTGTCCTGCATGTTTTAGATGCTACCCTGCTTCAGCGCACCGTGATACAAGTACCTGTGTCATCAACAGAGTTGTGCAGACCTTGGTGACAAGCTAATGAGGACCTTTAATTAGAATCAGGTGTGTTGGTGCAGGGAAACATCTAAAACATGCAGGACAGTGGTACTCGAGGACCAGGATTGAGAAACACTGTTTTAGATGTTTCACTGCTTTAAACACACCTGATTCTAATTAATCGTCGTCACCAGCTTGTCATCAAAGTCTGGATAGTTCTGTTGATGACACAGTCACTTGTATCATGGTGCAATGAAGCAGGGAAACATGTAAAACCTGCAGGGACACCGGCCCTCGAGGACTGGAGTCCGACACCCCTGCTCTAGAGGGTGAAATATTGCACATAGCCTTAAATAAAACAGTCAATTCATGATGTTTTCTCATCTTCTAATTTTTATACCTAATAATACAATGTCAGTGTCATGTCAATTTATGGATTTCTCGCTGTGATCGGCAAAATCGGGATCGGCAGATTCTGGTTTTCGAGATCGGCCCTCAAAATCCTGATCGCTGATCTCTGATTTAAAGTGGTTCATAGAGCCCATATGTCAAAGTCCAAAATAGCCAGCATGTACCCGGACATCACCCCCACCTGTGACAAATACAACTCTTTTTCACATGTACTGGCTGTGCCCTCCACGATTACAAGTTTATTGGAATGAAGTTTTCCACACCCTATGACTGCTTTGTTCGGTCCGATGACGATCTACTGAGCGTCATATGATCTTTCTCCTGCTTCTGGCCAGGCCGGCCATTCTGCTTAGATGGAAGGGGACGGCCTCGCCCACACACACTCAGTGGCTCAGAGACATTATGCACTTTTTACTCTAGAGAAAATAAGATTTTCAATTAGAGGCTCAGAGGGTGAATTTTATAAGACCTGGCAACCCTTTTAAACTTATTTCCACGATTCTCATGCAGCATAGATTATACCGTGAGAGAGTGAACATGGTGGACCCTTGACGTTTGAGAAGCTCAAGGTTTAGATATTAATACGCCTGCCAACTTTGTTTTCCTCTTTTTATGTGCCTTTTACTTATCTTTAAAGATTTGGGTGGGGGGTTGGTGGGGTCACTGTACGACCTCATGATTACAAGATTTCCTTTTATTTTTATAAATAACAATTTTAATACCATCTAAACCTGCCCAGCCCTCAGTGGGGGGTATTTTAGTTTTTGTTATGGTTGTGATGTATTCTCAATGTAACATTGTTACTTTTATATTCCCCCTTGACCCCCCACTCCCCGTACCCTCATTCATACAACACGCACACATACACACAGCTTACTATACAGATGCAGACACACCCGGCACCCCCACCCTGGTGATAGAAATGGAGTCTGGCTGAGCTGATAGACCAACACCGTCCTATGGAGCCGTCCACACCGAGAGCCGTCCAAGCCCCCGACTACAGGGGACCCCGCCGCAGAGACCCCCCCCACCCAGACAGAGAGGGGCCCCAACCACGGCTGTAAAGCCCTGGAGCAGGACCCCCAACTATCCAGACCTGGAGCAGGACCCCCAACTATCCAGACCTGGAGCAGGACCCCCAACTATCCAGACCTGGAGCAGGACCCCCAACTATCCAGGCCCTGGAGCAGGACCCCCAACTATCCAGGACAGCAGGACCCCCAACTATCCAGGCCCTGGAGCAGGACCCCCAACTATCCAGACCTGGAGCAGGACCCCCAACTATCCAGACCTGGAGCAGGACCCCCAACTATCCAGGCCCTGGAGCAGGACCCCCAACTATCCAGACCTGGAGCAGGACCCCCAACTATCCAGGACGAACGTACTTATTTATAAGGCTGGGCGATATATCGAGATTTTAATATATATCGATATATTTTCGAACGCAATATGGTACAAGACAAGATCGTTTATATCAATTATAAAAAAAAATAATTATGATTTTGATATAGCTTATTTTGTGACAAATTGACTTGAATGTTTTATTTGAGATTTGCACAAATGTTTTGTTATTTTCACAACTGTCAACCTCAGTGGAAAAGTCTGCCTGTTACTGTCTACATTGTATCAGAATCAGAATCAGAATCAGAATCAGAATCAGAATCAGAAAGGGGTTTATTGCCAAGTTTTCACACGAGGAATATGTTATGGGGATTGGTGCAACACAATACAAATATAAAAACAAATATATAAGAGACAGAATTAAATAGAATGAAATGTATAAACAATAAAAAGTATAAACAGTAAAATAATAAAATAAAATGTACAAAATGAGGTTTTAATTCCACAGTGTATTTTAATTTAATTGTTATGCAGGAAAGGGATATTTGTTTTATTTTATTCAAGAAGCATTTTTATTCTATATATGCAGGCAGTTTATTTTTATTTCATTTGTTTTATACATGTTGATATTGTGCAGACCTCTGTTAATAAAGGAACCTGTGAGACATTTGGCACGAGGCTTTGTATTAAAACTGTATTTAAAAAACATGAAGCTAACAGAGATGCTTTGGGGGAAACCCCAATTATGGCACAGAAAAAATATTGATATATATCGAGTATCGTCATTCAGCTAGAAAATATTGAGATATGACTTTTGGTCCATATCGCCCAGCCCTACTTATTTATAATAAATAAATAAATAAATAAATAAATAAATAAATAAATAATGAAACCTTTAAGAGGAAATTGAGAACAATAAATAAGGAGTGCTAAACAAGTAAAAGGGGACTCAGCTAAAAGCTCATTTAAAAAGGTGAGTTTCAGGTCCATTCAGGCCAGAACAAACAGACTCAGGGACAGATTCTTTCCCAAAGCTGTGAACTTTCTGAACTCATAAGCTCCTCATAATGTGCAATATTCTTTCATCCATTCATGTGCAATATTCTTTCATCCATTCATGTGCAATATTCTTTCATCCATTCATGTGCAATATTCTTTCATCCATTCATGTGCAATATTCTTTCATCCATTCATTTTCATCGTGTATATAAATATCTTTATATTGTGTGTTTCTTATTTTGTTTTTAAATAGTCTTTTACATGTGTGCACTTTTATGGAGCTGCTGCTTAATTTCATTATATTATTATAACGACAATAAAGGCTTTCTATTCTATTCTATGTTTTAATGTCTAGGTTGACATTTGTGTGGGTTTGATGTGAGGATGTGAAAATGCATCAGTAACATCAGCAGCAGCAACAAACCTCTAAACATCAAGTAGGAACTTATTTAGTTTACTTTTTACACTTAAGATTGAATTGCTCTCCCATTTAAAATATATAACTGGATCTTATTTGATCCCAGACATGATGTTAATGAGCAAACGCTCTCCATGCGACGTCTCTACGATTTAAGATTGATTTATGGTTCCGCGTTACACCGACGCAGAACCTACGCCGTAGGCTACGGCGTAGGCTCTGCGTCGGTGTAACGTCAGCAGGAAACAGACGGACCGAGAACGAGCGGGTTCGGGTTCTGGTTCTGGTTCTGGACCTGAACACTGACCTGCAGACCAGCAGCTTTAGTCCTGCTGGATGAGGAGTCCTGGTTCTGGTTCTGGTTCTGGTCCATCTCCTGGTTCTGGTTCTGGTTCTGGTCCGTCTGCAAACACGTGGCCTCCACTCGGGCGTTGCTGCTGAAAATGTGGATTAAAGCAGAGACGTTTTATAAACTCTCCCCCACTCCGGTTGTGTTTCCTGTATCTGTGTCACGTGACTGCCCCGCCCCTTTAGGAGAAACAGCAGCTCCTGAGTCTATTGAGTCCTATGGGAAAAGTGAACATGAGCACAGATTATTACCAATTCCTTCGCCCCATAGTAACCTAAGTAAATATGGGACCCATTTTTCAAAAGCCACAAACCTTCTGAACATTCTGACACCAAAATGGCAATTTTCAGACCGACAAATTAGGAGAAAATTAACTTTGTTTGAGACCTGTCTCTGTCTGAGCAATACACTCTCGCGAGATTTGGCTGTCATAGCTAATAATATAATATAATAATAATACATAGCTCTGCTCAGAGTCGTCGATCACTGCAGAACTGCCAAAGTCATTTTCCCATCGGATAAAATGAAGTTTAAAACTAAAATAAAACTTGCTTAATAATACTGTTATTGTTATTATTTAAAGGAGCTTGAGGCCGGATTGTGGCAGGATTTATGAAAAAAATCCGTATACATTTTAAGTTTTCTAGTAATAATGTCAGATGAAGCGTTCCAAACCCAAAAGAATGAGCCCTCTAGTGTATCTCTCCGTTGCCTTGAACAGGCTGTTGCTGCAAAATGTGCTGCAATTCGGTCCCGAATTTCCCGCGCTGTCCTGCGGATGTGACGTCACATGACGCTGCATGCACGTTCTCCCCGTTCTCCCGTGCCGGCTTCACTGTTGGCTGCAGTACCCCCAACGGCCGTCGTGGTGAAGGGTGGCGCTAGAGAGTCTCATTTCTTAAAAGGAGCCTCAAGCTCCTTTAAGTCTTTTTGGAAGGGAAAAAAGAATATTTGACTGATCTGATGATCTTGTACTGGGTTGATGTACACGTTTCTTCTTCTGTGTCATTTATTTACTTGCTTTTTTCATTTGTCTCTGTGTATGCCCGGAAATGTACACTTCAAAGGTGCCGCAGGATAGGCCGTCTTCCATAATGTTTGCAAAGCTGCCCCGGCTCATGCATTATGTTTGTCTTTCATGGGACCTCTTTTATTCATTCTCTTCCTTCCTCATATCTCATTCGAAGCAAATGCCCTTACCTGACGACAGGGGCGGCACACCTCCGTAAACTCTTCTTCCAACCTCACACTGTGTTCACTGACATAACTGCAGAAACCGAGCACATATCTAAAGCTGGGTACACGTACCTTTACAAGCTGTGATCGTATAGTGGAGAGTACTCTGCGTTGTGGCCGCAGCAACCCCGGTTCGAATCCGGGTCACAGCACCCCTGTGGCAGCAAGAGTGCTTCTCAAATTTTTGGAAAAAGAAAGAAAAGGTGCCACGGACACAACAAAATCCACTAGGGTGTTTGGATCAGATTTTCACACCATTCACACTTCAATTGATTGCGGTGGAGAGGGGGGGTGCTACGGCCCAGACACTTAGCCAAGGACAATGGACTCTGCCAGTGGTAAGGACCCGGCAAACGGCGCATAAGGGAGACTATGGCTGAATTCCAATCTCCACCTTAAACCCTCAAGCCCTGAACCCTCACATACTTTCAGTGACGTCAGCGGCACATGATTAAGTGTGAGAGGGTGTGAGGGCTCCAAATGGTAGAAATAGGAAAGGGACAGCACTTAGCAGAAACCGGAAACAAGTCAGATAATATGTTTGTTTTTTTTTTGTTTTTTTTTTTATAAACTTTATTTAACATTTCAATTTTCAAAATTCCTAGTCAGATCAAAATGTTACGTATCGGTATTATAAGTTTGGGAATGATCATCCTACGGATGTTTGAAAACATGTGCACAGTACAATATGTATTTCCTTGTTAATGTAGTGTATTTCTTTCAATCCACCCATACCAGCACATCCAGTATGCCAGGCTCAATCGCAGAGTAATTTCATTTTTGTGAGAGAGCGTATAAATTGATGGTAACCTGAGCTAAATATTTCAGTTATATTATCACTATTTACTGCAACATTTTTGTTCAACTCGCTGAAATTGTTTAAATTTTGTGGTCATAAATAAATGAATAACCAAATTACTGCCTGACTTGTTTGTGTTGGATCTAAAACTATCTTGCTAGTATTTACGTGTATGCATTTCTGTTAACAAAGGAAATCTTAATTCAAACACTGTACTCAGATTAAAGAAAAGCAAGTCTTGTTTATTCAACACCAGCAGGTCAACTGAGGATTTGTCTAATATGAAATCTAAACAAAGGAAATTGAACCCCAAATTATGAATAAAAAAATGATGAAGAAAACTACATTTTGTCCTCCATCTTCCCACAAATGTCAATTAACTTAGATAACTGGTCATCCCTCTTCCTTTCCCTCTCCTGCTCCTTTTCATCCAGCTCCCTCAGCCTCTCTTTTTGTCTTTAGTGTTGAAGAAAGTCCAAAACTTCATTTGTCCTTTTTTTGGTTTTCTTCCCTCCGTTTGTTGGTCGCTCCCTGTTTGTAAAGGAAATAATAGGGCCGTTGAAAAATCATCACGGGACAACAGTTTCTTAATTTAAATCACCAGTGGGATATGTATTTATATTTACAGGTGAACTTTCTTCTCGCAGTCGCACATGAATTCTTTTCCTCCGCCCCCTGTTTTGTTTACATTCTCCCTGGTAACCTCCTTTCATGTCACAACGCAATGAACTGTGGGTAATTCCCTTTCCCAGAGTGTGCTGGGATGCTGACTTGCGGTAAGTGAGCAGTAAGGGCTCAAAATGTCTGCCGGGAGCCCTCGCGCACTTAACGACTTTAGGAATGGCACAGCCCTAAACCCTTACGCAAGCGCGCACGTAAGTCTGGGAGTCTGTGAGGGCGGAGATTGGGATTCAGCTTATGTTGGACTTCACTGCATCCCCAGTGAGTGTTGCCATTGGACAAAACCTCAGAAATGTGCGTGCATCAGAATTACGTGTGAAGGACTACAACTTGATCGTGATCATTCAGATTTGAACAATTCCAGGTACATATCAAAGTTTTCTGTTGCAGCTAAAGTTAGTCTGGTTGGTGAACTCGTGAGAAAGGTAAAAGTATTTAGTCAGACAACCAGTTGTCATCTTTATTTCTTCAAGGCAGGTGATCCTGAAGATGTGAATAATTCTTGGTCCACATCAAAGTTAACAAAGAAGCATACATTCTCTGGTCACCAGTTTGGCCAGTATGGGGATTGAACCCATGACCTTGGCGTTATTAGCACCACGCTCTGACCTTCTGAGCTAACCTGCCTTCATGTGATGTGGTTCTTTTCTGTAATTATCTAGGTATGTGTATGTAGTGATCCAAAACCTTGAGTTACATGCACTGATACTTCAGTCGTTCTAAAATAGGACCATAATGCAACACCTGATTTATTCTTCTGCTTAAAACTGGCTCAATAATTAATAAAGTAGATTATTTATCAAATTGAATCTTCAAAATGAATTGATCAAAACGGGGCACCACCTGATGTAAAATGCCAGAAAATGAAAACTAAACAGCAACATCAGTCTCAAACTAAGTTATTCTTCAGAATAATAGTGAAGGGGAGGGAGTCCGAGCACAGACCTTTGTAACCAGCAGTTGTGACAAATGTGTGTGAAATAAACACAAAGAACTTCTCTCATTCAAATCAATCAGCACAAGTATCAAGAAGATGGTAAAACAACACTTTGGATAAATTCTGATGGCTAAACTACACAAAACAACAACTAACTAACATAAACACAAAACTTCCAATCATCCAATGTGTGTGTGTGTGTGTGTGTGTGTGTGTGTGTGTGTGTGTGTGTGTGTGTGTGTGTGTGTGTGTGTGTGTGTGTGTGTGTTTGTGTGTGTGTGTGTGTGTGTGTGTGTGTGTGGCTCAGAACAACGTCGAGTCATGTGGACATATAGCCAAGATGGCGGACCACGTCACATCACGTGAACCAAAGGGAAAATGGCGGACAACGTTACTTAGACCGTCACGTGGATCTACCGTACATGTGATGGGCTGAGACAAAGGAAAAGATGGCTGACCAAGTCACATGGTGACTGGGTCGCGCGCTGTTTAACTACGGGGAAGGTTTCTCTACCCCGGTCTCTCTATCCTCCCGTGCAGCAGGACCTCTGCCACCTGGTCAAAAACAATCATCTAAAAGTGTCTGTAATGTGAGGTTTCATCAGTGTTTCAGAGTAAACCAGTTTTCTGTCTGGACTCCTCTGGACACCCAGACAGTTGAAGGACAACATGTGACTAAACTTGTGATTTGTATTTTCTAGTTTTACACAATTGTAGATGCTCACAAATTGGCTATTTCAGACGTGTCCATTTTTTAGGAGTTGGTGCAGTTGGAAGCCAACTACCTGGTGATGATGTCACCTACTCTCATCCACTTGGCATTATGAGAGCATTTAGCAGGAAAACCACAACTGCCTATGGTGTGTGGAAGAGTCATTTCTATCTTATTGACCATTGTTCATATGTATCAGTCATGCATATCCAAAACAGGTACACTCCCCGTCGGGGAATCTAACCCCGGTCTTCTGCGTGATGTGTTAAATTTTGTTAGAGAAAGTATTCAATGGCCAAAGGAAATCCTGGATTGCTCCAAATGCTCCAAGATGAGTGATTTTCAACTTCAGAATGTAGAGTTCACCTTCTGGATTGCAGTCTGGCCCCCCCCCCCCCTCTGCGTCCCCGGCCTCTTTCCCGCCTCTGGTCACGGCGGTGGTCCGTGACGTCACGGGCCCTCATGTGTTCTGCCTCCTCCCGCTGCACTCTCTTTCAGCCTTTGCAGGAATGCAGCAACAGTCTCACCCTTTTCCTGGTGAACGCAGGCTTTCTGCCAGTCAAAAATGTCCTCTAGACGGCCAGTCTTTCCAGCACTTTCCTCATCTTTTCGATGGGTGTAATGGGTGAAGATGGGGGGAGGGGTTGTGGGCAGTGGCATGTAAAGGGGCGCAACTGGTTGAGGTCCGGGCGCTCGTGCTTTTGCTTGAGGTCTGGGCGCTGGTTGAGGGGCGGGTGAGGCGATTGAGGCCGAGTCCAAGTCCGGGTTCAGCTTCACACACTGGGGCACGGTCTGTTTGGGAGCCTGCCTTCGCTTTGCCTCACTCAGCCACATTCCAAAGGCTTTCCAATCTATCTCAATTTGTTTTTTATTTTTATTTTTAGTGAGTGCTAACTGGTGGAATGGTGAAATCCCACCGCTGCCTCCAAATGTAAAGTGTTTATTGATAATAATAATTTCGATTTATGTGCAGGAACAACTTCTCTTTGCCAATGTGTCTTTACTGCATCTTTTAAATCCTACCGAAGCAGTAAAGGTAGTACTTAGGACTACCCGTTTGACTAGTTTTGTTTTTGTCTCAGTCATCTGAAGTCTCACCTGCAAAGCCTCCAGCTGTTTAACGCTCAGGCTTCCTGTTTTTGGAAATTTAAGTTGTCTGACTCACAGATCCAACTGGGATATGGATTCTTTTCCATAGTTAACTATCATATATCTTACATTTCTGGTCCCTCGGAAGGATTACTGTCAGAGGGTTTGTTAAATCTTGCTCCAATTGTTGATTCTCTCAGACGTTTGCAAGTTTAATTTTCACGAAAGGAAAACAGTGGGTTACTCAAGGTTTACTTTACTCACTAATAAATTGAGATTTTCTTAAAATCTTTAAGCACAATCAATTTAGATCTGATTTTAGAATAACCGCAATTTGGATTATCTCTAAAACAGAAAATAAAAGAGTAGCATCGCTAAATTTTAATTTTAATTTAATTTAATTGGGGGAGTGGTAGCCTAGTGGTTGCAGAAGTGGACTGGAGTCTGGAGGACCAGGTTCAAGCCCCCAGAATGCAACCCAGGTCAACCACCCTGGGCCCCTGAGCAAGGCCCTCAACCCCAACTGCTCCCCGGGTGCCATTCATATGGCAGCCCACTGCTCTCTAGTCTCTAGAGATGGGTTAAATGCAGAGATACCAAATTCCACCAGCCTGGCTGTGTGGTCATTAATATATATTAAAAAAAATTGCCCTTTAACTTTAACCGGATTCCAGACGGAGCTAGAGGGAAAGAGTCAAGATTCCAGCTTTAATTATTTTTCAAAATTATTTTTTTGTTCTCCAGACAGCCAAAATTGTTATGCCAGAGATTAATAGACAAAAATCAGCTCAGACAAAAGACAAACTTCTCCTTACTCCACCTGTCTTAGTATTTATAAGGCCCTAAGTTCCCCCAGACCCGGTCTGGTCACTCTAGATTCCCGGAACCCAGAGCCCCCAAGTTCCAAACTTGAAGTAAGTCTACCACTCTCTGACACAAAGCCTCCGCCCGTAGGGAAACCGAGTATCCGGCACATCTGCCGACACTACTATTCAGTAGATAGGAGCAGACTTTTGCACAATTTTCAGCCATTTCTTTCCTCAAAACTCACCCGAAAAAACAGCGAGGTGTTTGCTGAAGCCACCGAGTTCGCTAGACCCCAATCGGTGAGGGGACTCTCAGTCCTCCGGACGTCAGGCCCTCTCTCCACCTTCCATGATGGGGAGTACGAGGTTGTTGCTGCACTTTAATCACCTTCGGTCCAGAGGAAAAAAGAAAATCCGCTCACAGATGGGGTCCCTTCGTGGTCGCCAAATTGTGGTGGCAAAAATTGTTGTTCGTTCAATAAAGTGTTCAAAAAAGAACGTCTTGACATGTCAGCTGTCTTTCTAGAGTTTTAATAAAAGATTAACATTCATGAATGGAGATCACACAGTGCAGCCTGATCAGACGAGCAGTCAGCCTGTAATGACCTGGAGATGTTTAGGCACATGCTATCTTATACTTTCAGCCAGGCTGGGAACAAAAGACAAAATATATGTAAGTCACCCTGACAACCATGCCAGGCACTGTGTCAAAAAGAGCTTGACCTTAGCCCTCGGCAGCATAGGAATGTTCACAACAAAACAGGATTGTGAAAGCATACAAGACAAAATATATATGTTATACCAAAATTTCCCATCACACTGTCCAACAGAGACAGTTTCTCTGACAGGAGGAGACTCCTGAGACTGAACTCAACACAGAGACACTGAAGAACCAGAACCAGGATTGAACCTGAACCAGAACCTGAACCCAGGATAGAGAGGTTCAGTGAATGTGGTGTTGACGGTGTGGAGGTGGATCAGTCTGTCAGAGGAGACGCTGTAGAAGGACAGAGTTCCAGCAGGAACGTCCACGTACACTGCTACTCTGTCAGAGACTGAGGAAGAGGAGGAGGAAGATGTTGCTCTGTTATTGTGATAGACAGAGTACCGGCCGTCATCAGAACAGAACAGACTCCATGAATGATCGTTCCCTCCAAACCTACAGTCATCAGAGTCTCCTTTCCTTCTGATTCTTCTGTAACTCACTGATATATAAACTCTTCCTCTCCTCTGGACCTCCCAGTAACAGCGACCCGTCAGAACTTCTCTACACAGCAGCTGATCCCAGGAATCAAACCTGTCTGGATGATCAGGATATGACTGATCCTCCTTCACACACATCATCGTCCTGTTGTTGTCAGACAGTTTGATGTGTTTATGGACTGTGTTTGTGTCGATGGTGAGTTGACAGGAATCTGATGGAGATAACCAACAACCCAGCAGCAGTTATTATTGATCTGTCATTGATCATTGATGGACTCATGAATGAGTGATGTGACAGTGTGAAGATGGTTGAATGTGTGAATGAAATAAAAACACACTTACACTTCCTCAGACCTGGTGTCAGAAATCCTTGTCCAGCAGGCTCCACCATGAAAGGAGGAGGGGGGTCAGACCAGCTCAGTCTCTCTCAGCAAACATGGACATTACATGGCTCTCACACACGGATGAAGGAACAGTCCAACACTTGGACAGATGCACTTGAATGCAGCATCTCTAAAGTCTGTCCTGTGGTCGTCACCTTCCAGCACAGTTTCAACACATTCTCTTCATCTGGTTTCATCTCTGCTGAATCAGCAGCAGGAGGAGACTGTGTCATGGATGAGTGAAGGTGCAGCTGTTATTGTGCTGTGATGGGCCTGAAAACCACACTGCTGTGGTTCTGGGATGTTTACCGGGTCAAGAACGGCTCAGAGTTGTGAAGTGCATCTATCAGCTCTGCTGCAGCACCAGATGAGCTGCAGCAGCTCCGTCTGCTCAAAGATCTCTGTTCAAAGTGTCATGGAAAACATTCAGACATTATATGGTTTGTAACAAAAGGCCAACAGCTGTAAGGAACAGGATGGAAGAGGAGGATATAAAACATGTAAATGCAGATGAAAGGGTCACCTCTCTTTTGTAATGTATACCTTCCTCTAAGAGGACTAGCATCCACATGTCGGGTACAGGTATCTGTATTCTACTCTGTATAATTAATACAAATTGCCACAACAAAATCCAGAGCCACAAATATGATTTCCACAAAGACACCATGAAGAGTCCAGCACACTGATGTCCTTCTGTCTTCCTACCTGAGAGTGTCCAGTCTCCAGCGGGGATCCTCCAGTCTAGACAGAAGCTTCCCTGCTGACTCTCCTGGATGGTTGTAGCTCAGGTCCAGCTCTCTCAGGTGGGAGGGGTTGGAGCTCAGAGCTGAGACCAGAGAAGCACAGCCTTTCTCTGAGATCAGACAGGCTGACAGCCTGCAGACACACAACACAACACACATGCAGAGACTCTGAGAGAACTGCTCTGAGACTAAAGCTGACTCTGTCCTCGTGTTCACCTGATGATGGTGCTGAAGGAAAAGTCAGGATCAGCAGAAACACATCAACAATCTTTCAATATCAGCCACAGTTCTAACGGTCCACAGTTGAACACTTGGTGGATTCTGACCTGAGAGACTCCAGGTGACAGTGTGGACTCTCCAGTCCAGGACACAGCTTCTTCAATCCTGAATCCTGCATGTGGTTGTTACTCAGGTCCAGTTCTGTCAGACTGGAGGACTGAGAGCTGAGAACTGAGGACAGAAGTGGACAGATGTCCTCTGAGAGGTTACAGTCACTCAACCTGCAGAGGAGATTAAAGAGAAATTGTGAGGTTATTTAAAAGTTGATTATGTCGTTTAACAAAGAAATAAATGATATAATATGAATGAATGCTGATTATTTCAACTAATAATCAATAATTATTAATAAGTACTTATCAATAAGTAATACAAATCAATAAGTATGATCCCATTGGGATCATAGTGATCATTGCATTTCTCATCTCTGCATGTAAAGTTCCCTGAGATGAATCCTCGAGGAGAACTGGTCCCACATGAACCTGAACTTATTTGAACAGTGAATTTAACTGGTTTCCTCCAAGAACACATATGATTGTAACTAAAACAGATGTGTCCGTGTTCGTCCTTACACAACTTTCTTGGAGGCTTTGACCACCGGCAGCAGCCTCCGTAGAACCTCCTCTGAAGCTGAGAACTTCTTCAGGTCAAACACCTCCAGATCTTCTGATGACAGTAAGATGAAGACTAGAGCCGACCACTGAGCAGGAGACAGTTTAGCTGTGAAGAGAAGTCCTGACCTCAGGGACCATTGGACCTCCTCCACCAGAGAACCAGCGTTCAGTTCATTCAGACAGTGGAACAGGTTGATGCTTCTCTCTGCAGACAGATCCTCACTGATCTTCTTCTTGATGTATTCAACTGTTTCCTGATTGTTCTGTGATCTTCTTTGTTCTGGTTCCAACAGACCTCGTAGGAGAGTCTGATTGGTCTCCAGTGAAAAACCCAGGAGGAAGCGAAGGAACAAGTCCAGGTGTCCGTTGGGACTCTGTAAGGCCTTGTCCACAGCTGTCTGATAGAAGCGAGTCTCTTCATCTTTATACTCTTCCTGAACTTCTCGTGTTTCAGATGTGTGAGAGGTTGCCTGTTCCTCCAGCAGGTTGACTCCAGAGTTGATCAAGGTCTGATGGACATGAAGAGCAGCCAGAAACTCCTGGACACTCAGGTGGATGAAGCAGAAGACCTGGTCCTGGTACAGCCTGCTCTCCTCTCTAAAGATCTGGGTGAACACTCCTGAGTACACTGAAGCCTCTCTGACATCGATGCCACACTCTCTCAGATCTGATTCATAGAAGATCAGGTTTCCTTTCTGCAGCTGCTCAAAAGCCAGTTTTCCCAGAGACTCCACCATCTTCCTGCTCTCTGGACTCCAGTGTGGATCCGTCTCAGCTCCTCCGTCATACTTGACTTTCTTCAGTTTGGCCTGGACCACCAGGAAGTGGATGTACATCTCAGTCAGGGTCTTGGGCAGCTTCCCTCCCTCTCTGGTTTCCAGGACTTTCTCCAGGACCGTAGCAGTGATCCAGCAGAAGACTGGGATGTGGCACATGATTTGGAGGCTCCGTGATGTCTTGATGTGGGAGATGATCCTGCTGGTCTGCTCCTCTTCTCTGAACCTCTTCCTGAAGTAGTCCTCCTTCTGTGGGTCAGTGAACCCTCTGACCTCCGTCACCATGGAGACACACTCAGGAGGGATCTGATTGGCTGCTGCGGGTCGTGTGGTGATCCAGAGACGAGCAGAAGGAAGCAGGTTCCCCCTGATGAGGTTTGTCAGCAGCACATCCACTGAGGTGGACTCTGTAACATCAGTCAGGACCTCATTGTTGTGGAAGTCCAGAGGAAGTCGACTCTCATCCAGACCGTCAAAGATTAACACGACCTGGAACTCTTCAAAGCTGCACATTTCTCTGGTTTCAGTGAAGAAGTGATGAACAAGTTCCACCAAGCTGAACTTTCTCTCTTTCAGCACATTCAGCTCTCTGAAGGTGAATGGAAGCAGGAACTGGATGTCCTGGTTGGTTCTGCCTTCAGCCCAGTCCAGACTGAACTTCTGTGTTAGGACTGTTTTCCCGATGCCGGCCACTCCCTTCGTCATCACTGTTCTGATTGGTTCATCTCTTCCAGGTGGGAGTTTAAAGATGTCTTCCTGTCTGATGGTTGTTTCTGCTCTGTCTGGTTTCCTGGAAGCTGCTTCAATCTGTCTGACTTCATGTTCATCGTTGACCTCTCCAGTCCCTCCCTCTGTGATGTAGAGCTCCGTGTAGATCTGCTCCAGAAGGGTTGGGTTTCCTGCTTTAACAATCCCCTCAAACACACACTGGGACTTCTTCTTCAGCTTAGACTTCAGCCGCTTTTTACAAACTGCAGCAGAAACATCTGAATACACATGAAAAAAAAACAATTAGTGTTTTATAAAGTTCAACTTAATTCTCCTAAAGAATCAGGATGTGAACAGACACTGATCGTCTCTAACGTTACGATGAGCTGTCCAATATTCAGTAGAATCACTTTTACCACCAAAACACCTCTTAACATTCAGGACGTGGAAGTGACAAGAACATCTGGGGGTCCTGGAGTTTCTAGTACCAGGATGTTAGCAGTACAGCCCTGGTGGGTTGTGGGTTTGTGGTTTGCTGTGTTCTTGTTATTGTTGTGGTGTCTGTGAAGTGGATTTTCCAGGTTTAGGATTGGAAAACACCAGAAGATGATCTGATCCAATAATCTGCAGAACCATCAAGACAATCTGGAGTTCAGCAGGATTCCTGGAAGAGGAAAACCAGGACTAAAATCTTCCAGTTATCTTGTGGTATTGGTCGGTTAAAAGGGTGGCAGTAGCTCAGGTGGTAGAGCGGGGCGTCCAATGATCGGAAGGTTGGCGGTTTGATTCCCACTCCGTCCCAGTTGCTGTCGTAGTGTCCTTGGGCAAGACACCTTACCCACCTTGCCCCGTGTGAATGTGTTTGAATATGTGGTGGTGGTCGGAGTGGCCGTTTGTCGCAATATGGCAGCCACGCTTCCATCAGTCTGCCCTTTGAGATTCAACAAATTTAAAGTGCATTATAAGTTAAATTCATTCTTAAACCTGTTTATTGAGGTCCACTCCTGTACAGAGAGGCTGCTACTGTAGGGGGGTGCTGGGACCATGTGGGGGCAACTGGCCTTCAGAAATGTTTAGCTGGGTGTCAACGGTCAAAATAACCTTCATGTGGATCAAGAATGCAGATTTGATTCCAGCCGAACATTGTTGGAACAACAACTTTCAGTGGTTTTAATGTTGTGGCTGATCTGTGAATGTTGTTGGTCTCCTGAGGCTTTCTGGGACATTTATCCAGCATCTTAAATGTTCAGAGAAATCCTCTTACTGCTCTGCAGATGCTCAGCCAGCTCCTCCTGCTTCATTGTCCTCAGGAAGTTCACTGTGATCTTCACAAACGCCTCTCTGCTCCTTCTCTGCTCTTCATCCTCACCCTGCAACAGATGATCTAGGGATTCTGGGTAATCTGGACTCAGAACCTTCTGGATCTTCTTCAGCTCGTTCTTCACAAACATGACAATGTTGTCCTCCAGAAGCTGGAACAGAAGACCACATGAAGGACACAACCAGACTGAAACCACAGAGACAAACATCAGGTCCATGGTGGACGGACTGACAGTCCACTGGTCTCCAGAGACCAGCACGGAGACAAACAACAGGTCCATGATGGACAGACTGACAGTCCACTGGTCTCCAGAGACCAGCATGGAGACAAGCATCAGGTCCATGATGGACAGACTGACAGTCCACTAGTCTCCAGAGACCAGTATGGAGACAAACATCAGTTGTTGTTCATGTACAGACCTGAAAGATGGAGTCCAGCTGTGTCTGATGCTGCTGGACAGACGGACCACTAGGGGACTCTGAGATCTGCTGGTCCACTCTGTGGAGGAACCAGGAAGAATTAGCTCACATTATGTCTGTCCTCACAGAGACAAACACCAGCTGAAGGTCCATGAAGTCCTGTTTGGATGAGGACAGTCCATCAGAGGACTGGTGGTGCTGAATGTTTACTAGTCCTGCTGATCCACTGAGAACATGTGACCTCAGTGAGAGCTCTGCTCATTCACATATTCACAACATCCAGTTCTGCTCCAAGAAACGTTAGAGATCAAGAAGACGGACAACTGATGGAGACATGAAGCAGCTGAGGAACTCTGGATCATCATCAGGATCAGTAAGAGGAACTCTGGACCATCATCAGTAAGAGGAACTCTGGATCATCATCAGGATCAGTAAGAGGAACTCTGGACCATCATCAGGATCAGTAAGAGAAACTCTGGATCATCATCAGGATCAGTGAGAGGAACTCTGGATCATCATCAGTAAGAGGAACTCTGGACCATCATCAGGATCAGTAAGAGGAACTCTGGACCATCATCAGGATCAGTCCTCTGGAAGGTAAGACCTCCAGATGTGTCGACCAGAGGAAAAAGCTCCTGAACGGAGATGGAGATCTATGAGGAGGAAGCTCAGATCACCATCAGGTGATGGAGGACCACAGGGGTCCAGGACTGCATGATCTACTCAGGAAGAAACATGTGGACATTTCCTAACATGAGGACTGATTTAAATACATTTAATGTTTTTAACTACATCTCACCTCTCTGAAGAAGATTGTTGGTCTCCTTTAAAGTTAATAAACAAGTCATTTGACCGGTTGCTCTTCAAGGACAAACAGCTGGGTTCATGTTCCAGAGAGTTTCCTTTCTGATGGACCCTGATAGAAGACAAAAGTAAAAAATGTAAATATTTTTATTTATATCAAAAATAAGTTATACAGATAAAAATATTCAGTCTATTTAAAAAGTATTAAACATAAATCATTGGCAGCGTTTGGATACACTCACCTCTTTACAGCAGAATGTTGCTCTCCTTTGAAGTTAAAATAAAAGTCCTTTGACTTGTCGCTCTTCAAGGACACACAGCTGGGTCCGGGTCCGGATCCAGGTCCGGATCCAGGTCCGGATCCAGGTCCGGATCCAGGTCCAGGTCCAGGTCCAGGTCCAGGTCCAGGTCCAGGTCCAGGTCCAGGTCCAGGTCCAGGTCCAGGTCCAGGTCCAGGTCCAGGTCCAGGTCCAGGTCCAGGTCCAGGTCCAGGTTGATTCCTGTAATAATGGTGTTTGGTGATGTGAGTCTTGAGCTCTGACATGCAGAAGAGTCAGGGTCAGTTAGAGATTTTCATCTCACCTCTGATCTTTGCTCCCACTCTCATGTTCCCCACACAGAGAGGTTTTAGAGGGAGGGACTCCATCCTCTCTGTCCTCACACTGGTCCATTCTGCTGAATTCACGTCCACATCAGCTCACACACACACCTTCATCTGCAGAGGAAACACACATCACTGGTGTTGGACACAGATCAGCTGATCCTGCTCTGGTTTATTCCTCTCTTTTGTTTTTTTGCTTCTACTGAGCAGTAGAGGTCACTTGGCTCTATTTCTATTTTATTTCTTTATCCTCCAGATTTTGGAAAGGGTCCCAAAGTAATCCTGTCCTCCACCAAGTCAGTCCACCAGGACTAACATGCTTTAACTAGCTGGAACAAGTGTGGAACAAGTGTGAAACAACAATGAGGTGATTCTGTGAACAGAGTTTTTACTGCAGAAACTTGAAGATCATGTTACTGTAAATGTGACAGAGACAAGAGTTCAATGTGCAAAGATAAGCAGGGATAAACATGCTGTATCCAGTGCAAACGAGTAATAAATGTGTTATGAGGTGTGATGATTGACAGAGTTCAGAGTCCAGTGTGCTGGGTGTGTCGTGATTAAGAAGTCTTATGACCTGGAGAAGAAACTTCTTTTACGTCTCTCAGTAAAAATGTTTCATTTAATCAGCCTGTTGTTTTTAACCCCGTCTGCATGAACCTCTGGGAACTTCTGTGTCAACAGTGATGCTATTGGAAGTTCAGTCAGGAAGACTTCTGGATGAAGATACGTCGTCTTCAGTAGTTACACAAGCACCAAAGAACAACTTCTTCCAGGAACCAAACTGACTTAAATGCCGGAGACGACAGCTTCATTCCAGGAAATAAAAACACCTCACAGTTTGATTGATGAAGAAAACTAATGATCATTGATCATCACTGTGAAAGGTCTTAACGCAAAGTTCTTCTTTTCTATGTTTACTTCAAAAACTGAAAAATCATACAAAATACAGAACCAAATCCTTAACGTTCATGAATAAAATAAAGTATGCTGGTCTAAAGACTGTGTGGCTCAAAGGTCCAGTGACTTGTAAACTTACACTGAGTTACCGTATATTTATTCTACATACAGCAGCCAATAGAAATCCAATATTCTGCTTTGTGACTTGTCACTGATTTGAACAAATATAAAACCAAAGTCTTACAAAAGGTATTAATCAACTTAAACATAAATCACATTTATGTAAAACGGCTCCAACAGATCAAAAATAAATCAGTTAAAAATATCGTCATCTAACTATCATGTAGATTTGTCTTCAGACACAAGAATGATCAAAGTCTGCAGTGAAAACCTTCTCCAACCATGACGGAGCAGAAACAAACAGGAAAGTTCCTGAAGAAAAATGTCAAACTTACAGTTTCTTTAAAAAGTCCAAAGAGTTGAAGATGAAGATTCTGCAGTCTGAACAAAACCTACTGAGACGCAACTGAACTGATCCTGGAATGAGTCAGAGCTGCACCTGTGGAGGAGGAGGAGGAGGAGGAGGAGGAGGAGGAGGAGGAGGAGGAAGAGGAGGAGGAGGAGGAGGAGGAGGAGGAAGAGGAGGAGGAAGAGGGGGAGGAGAATGGACAGGTAGGAGGAGGAGGAGGAGAATGGACAGGTAGGAGGAGGAGGAGGAGGAGGAGGAGGAGGAGGAGGAGGAGGAAGAGGAGGAGGAGGAGGAGGAGGAGGAGGAAGAGGAGGAGGAGGAGAATGGACAGGTAGGAGGAGGAGGAGGAGGAGGAGGAGGAGGAGGAGGAGGAGGTGGAGGAGGAGGAGAATGGACAGGTAGGAGGAGGAGGAGGAGGAGGAGGAGGAGGAGGAGGAGGAGGAGAATGGACAGGTAGGAGGAGGAGGAGGAGGAGGAGGAGGAGGAGAATGGACAGGTAGGAGGAGGAGGAGGAGGAGGAGAAGGAGGAGGAGGAGGAGAAGGAGGAGGAGGAGGAGGAGGAGGAGGAGGAGGAGGAGGAGGAGGAGGAGGAGGAGGAGGAGGAGGAGGAGGAGGAGAATGGACAGGTAAGGAGTAAGAGTCGCATAAATAATCTGGCTGAATTTTAAAAAATGAAGGTGACAATTTATATTGAAGTGTTGTGCAACAAAGGGCGTTATCAAAGAGTTATTAATGATTGTCGAAGGACAATCCTTAATAATAAAGTAGATTATTTATCAAATTTAATTATCAAAATGAATTAATCATAATGAGGCACCACCTGATGTAATCAGGAAAATTAAAACTAAACAGCAACATCAGTCTCAGAGTAAGTTATTCTTCAGAATAATAGTGAAGGGAGGAGTCCGAGCACAGACCTTTGTAACCAGCAGTTGTGACAAATATGTATAAAATAAACACAAACAACTTCTCTCATTCAAATTAATCAGAATTTATTTACAAGTGTCAAGAAGATGGTTAGACAACACTTTGGATAAATTCTGATAAACTACACAAAACAACAACTAACTAAACATAAACGCTCATCATTTAAAAATCATTTAAAAAAGGGTGGAATCTAAAACATTCAGGATGAAAGGCAAAATTAGGAACGCTCCATGATTGTGACACGCACAAACTTGAGCGTTCCTAATTTTTCCTTTCATTCTTAATGTTTTAGATGATTTTGAATGATCAAATATTGTGTGTATTATTGAACTCCGTACCCTCCGTGAGGGTAGCTAAACCAAAGTGACCTGTAAAGAATGAATGTGAGTTAGGAGACCAGATCTAACTATCTGAAGGCTCTATAACCACAGAGGGACTTGAACCCTCAATCTTCTGATCCGAAGTCAGACGCCTTGTCCATTAGGCCATGTGGTCCACGAGCTGCTCCTCTTTCTCATTCCATTGTTGGGGAGAAAACACCAACATGGAGACGAGGTGACCGAGAGGTTAGGGTGAAGTATGAATCTTCCCAGTTATCCACAACGTTGCAAATCTTTCCAAACGTAGTGGGGTGTTTTGAACACACCCAGGACTCAGTCAGGCTCCCTTCAGCTCCTCCCTCTGCTGCCCAGGTGCAGCATATCAGCTTCATCTGGACCAGTTGAACAATTTGTAGGCAATGCACCCACACTCAATGTAAATAATCTTTAAACTTTATGGAGAATGAAAACTGCCTGATCAGCTCTGTTTTATAAAGCACATTTTTACATGAATAAAATAAGAATAACAAGAAAATAACACAACAAATGTTGAAGCACAACAGCCATGAAGACCATTTCTACAAGTGTTTGAACCAGCAATTTTATATGTCTCATACCTGTTTAGATGTTTTTGTATAAGATTAAGGAAGAAGAACAACAGCAGAGGGCGCTGTTGCTACATTTGGTAACGTGCACAATTCAGAGGCGTCCTGGCTACTTTTGCACCCTGGGTGAACTGTCCAACAATCAGATAAATCAATCACTGTGTGAGAGGAGAAGGTGAAGACTTGATTCAAACATGTGGAAGAATCCTTTCCGTAGCCTACGGCGTAGACGGCGTAGCCGGGGCTTTAGAGCCTGCAGCGCACCGCCACCCGCTCTCGCCGCCGCCGGGAGGAAGACGCCGGTGGGCAGGATGCACGTTTGGGTGGGCATAGCCCACCCCTGCCCCCCCTAAAACCGGCCTCGGGGCTGGGTCCACCGTTTGATGACAGACCAGAGGCTGAGGGGACTGGCCCGGGACTTTGATGAAACGGGAGGCGCAGACTTCGCGTCAAAAAGGCAAGAACATCGTTATTTAATTTAATGACACCAGATCTGGCTGGGGTTTTTATTGTAGCATCGGTTATCTGCTAGTTGAAACGTGTGGTCGGTTAGTCTATCTGAGTTTTATGGTGTTTTTATAGTTCATGCTTTATGGTGCGGTACTTTTTTTTTTTTTTTTACTTTTTTGTAGGTGCACCGTCACCTTAATGTTTATCTGTGTTTTGATCTGTGTTTCTGGTGCGCCGTCACCTGTTTAGCTGTGTTTTCATCTGTTTCTGGGTGTCAAAACAGTGTACGGGGGTTAGCAGGAGCCACCGTCTGACGTCACTACCCAGAATCACTACAACAATGGCGACCTACGAGTTAAATTATATTTTCAAATTTTATAAAAACGAAGACATCAACAAGGTTTTTTATATCACATTGTTATAATTGATACCAACATTTATCTTTTAAGACCTACATGTCTTAATAGCCAGGGTTCCTTTTAAGACAGCATCTAGAGCACCTCTGGGAGAATCGCTTTTTATGCCCGCCGTCGCCTCGTCCCGGACACAGACTGACAGCACGGCCCTGAAAGCCACTCACCAACCCGGCTCATCGCCCCGCTGCTCAGCAACTCACCTTTGACTCACCGTCCAGACCCGGAGCCACCCAAAGACCCGGCTCACCGTGCGAACCCGGGGACCCGCTGTTAAGCTCCCCCCGACCGGCCACGGGAGTGAAAGAGCCAGCCCATTGAAAATGAATGGGAATCCGTTTAGGGCCGTTTAGCTAAAGAATCCCCGCCGTCCGCGCAGAAGACCGGGGTTCGATTCCCCGACGGGGAGAAAGCCTGTTTTGGATATGCATGACTGATACATATGAACAATGGTCAACAGGTTATTGATCATCATTCAGTTTCTATTTCTATTCCCCCTTAATGTTATAAAAAACATCTAGACAGGTATGATGTGACCGTGATTTTTTGTTTGCCGGATATGTGTTTTGTGGCTCGTTGGTCTAGTAGTATGATTCTCGCTTTGGGTGTGAGAGGTCCCGGGTTCAATTCCCGGACGAGCCCCAGAGATGTATGCAATTTGTGTTCTTTCTCCTCCAAGTAGCAAAGTTTCAAGACTGTAGTACAATGCTTTACCTGAAGACCAACATTTGCATCCTGAAAACCTACATGTTGCTTCTCTGTCATGCCAAGAGGTCAGCCGGTAAGGCGTAGTCCGTAAACCCTTTCCCCTTTTTTTAATTGGGCTCCTTTTTTGTTTTATTGCCCCAACCAATGTGCCTTTTTTAGATAATAAAATATTGTTTGTATTATGCCCTGTGATGGACTGGTGACCTGTCCAGGGTGTAACCCCTGCCTCTCACCTGAAATGAGCTGGGATAGGCTCCAGCAGACCCCTGTGACCCCGCAAGGGATAAAGCGGGTATAGATAATGGATGGATGGATGGATGTTTGTATTATTGAACTCTGTCCCCTATCTCCCTCCCTTAGTGAACGAACCTTCGTGTCCTTTTGTAGAGGTGATAATTGACCTTTAGTACGGGTCCTTGGGCCCTAATCAAAGGTGGTGTTGTCGGTAAACAGAAAAAGATCTTCAGATCCAGAACTTAAATAATAGTGATCGTGCCGCCACATAAAGATGCATGTTACCTGTCTTCTTGCACATATATGCGTGAGACTATATGTCTAATTTAATGTCTGTCAAGTCAACAATTAGGACTCATTTCCCAAAAAAGTTTGAAGCCATGTACACATACATAAAGTCTGATTGTCCAAAACATATTCTTCCCCAACAAAAAGCATTACACTTCTGAAGACCTCATGTTTCTTGCATTGGCTGGGAATCAAGCCCAGTTCAACTGCTTGGCAAGCAGCCATGTTGACTGCTATACCAACAACGCTGCAGGAAAGTACCTGAAACAGCTGAATGAGACATCACAGTTTTCCAGCCACATGAGAAGGTGAGCAGTCATGTCAGGGAAAGTAACTCTTTGATGATGGTTTCTTCAATATCACAAGCTACTTACCGCCATTTGTCCCTTAGCTTATACATCAACTTCTTGTTGTATCAGCTGCATGTTTGCAGGTATATTCAGTTAGACATGTGTTGTCATCCATTGCATTACAACATTCTCTTAGAAAGAAACCACAGACTTGGAGAGGTTTGATAATGACAACTGTCATTGACATTTGAATGAACAGATCTCTCTCTTTGTACCCACTCCTGACTGGATCAAAGCTTTCTCAAGAACCCTGGCAGTGACGGTCAGCCAACGACTGTTCACTGATGACCAATAATCACCTCAATATTCATGAGGGCTGGTAAATGTGATGAGAGTTCAGTCTGCTTTCTAATGCTTAGATAATGTTATGGACCAACAGGAAGCACTTACTACACTGAGAAACATTGTCAGTGTTTGTTTTGGGCCAATGCTAATGCCCAAGTCTGACTTGTGTTTCAACCAAAAAAACTAACGGTATTTGGTTTTTAAAGCTAATTCCTTACATATTTTCTTGAAGAACAGGTGGACATTCAACTGCTGAAATGATGTCCAGTTTGATGAAGACATGGGCACAGTTGAATTGGTCATAATTACCAAGGGGTTAGGCAGCCAACGCAACAATCAGACAGAAGCACAAACATATATACAATAGAAGAAGAAACTGATCATATTTCTACACTGAATGGAAATTGAACCTGGGCCATGGTAGTGAAAGCAGCAAATCCTGCCCACTAGACCTCCAGGGAAACACGTTATGCTCTCTTAAAGGGGTTGTATTGCTACATTTTGTAGACTAATGTTTCTGATTCAATCAAACAAACATATTTATTTCAGATTTAAAGAAAGGATAACTGATGTACTTCCACTTTATGGACACTTTTGTTGAATGTTTGAGTTTTGTCAGAGAAAGTACTTGATGGCACATGTACAAAGGAAATCCTGGATTGCTCCAATTCATCCAAGATGAGCTGGTTTTCAACTTCAGAGTCCACTGATGAACTTATATGTTTGAAGAGAAGAACTGACCCTTTAAGAACTGACTAACACGTTCTTTGGTAGGTCTTTTTTATTTAAATTCATCATGTAAATGACACAATTGATCAAACATTACACTTGTCAGTTTAGATTAGCATGAAACTCTGGTGACATCAACAAGAAAGTATTTAAGGATTTAAGGTAGACTTTACCTTGTAAGGCAGTGTAAGGCAGTTTATTAGGAGGTGTGATCATGAAGAACCACTCTTCTGTTATTCAGCAGGCGGGCCATTAGAAGGCCGTCTATTAAGTTTGGTAAGATATAAAGACGTTCACAGTCACGATAGCCAGGAACCGAACCTGGGCCGACTGCTTGGAAAGAAATGTAAAACTAACTTAATGTAGGCTGATGTTACCTATTAATGCATGCTGGAGATAACACAAAAAACCCACTGATTAGTTTTGAAAGACATTTTAGTCTATGGTTAACAACTGCAAGTCTTCTTGCATGTTCAAACATTAACCGTTGTTGGCAGGATACTGCCAAACTACAGAAACTGTGCAACAGGTTATTGATCATCATTCAGTTTTTATTTCTATTCCCCCTCAATGTTATAAAAAACATCTACACAGGTATGATGTGACCGTGATTTTTTGTTTGCCGGATATGTGTTTTGTGGCTCGTTGGTCTAGTAGTATGATTCTGGCTTTGGGTGCGAGAGGTCCTGGGTTCAATTCCTGGACGAGCCCCAGAGATTTATGCAATTTGTGGTTTTTCTCCTCCAAGTAGCAAAGTTTCAAGACTGTAGTACAATGCTTTACCTGAAGACCAACATTGGCATCATGTGTGAATGCTGAAAACCTACATGTTGCTTCTCTTTCATGCCTGAGATCAGCCGGTAAGGCCTAGTCCGTAAACCCTTTCCCCTTTCTTTAATTGGGCTCCTTTTTTGTTTTATTGCCCCAACCAATATGCATTTTAAATAATAAAATATTGTTTGTATTATTGAACTCTGTCCCCTATCTCCCTCCCTGAGTGAACGAACCTTCGTGTCCTTTTGTAGAGGTGATAATTGACCTTTATTACGGGTCCTTGGGCCCGTACTGATCTTCCAGGCATCTCAATACATTTAAGTTTAGAGGCTCTTGTTAGGTTAAAAAGTCATCACAATATTAATAACTTAGAAAAAGACACCGGAAACTGTTAGAAATGATTTTCAATGGCCTTCTGCAGAAGGTTGGAGAAAAATCTTGAGGAGCTCTTAGGGCAACTCGACCCTTCTCTTAGAGCTCGTCAAAACCTCTCTCAACTGGCTGTCTGCAGAGCTGGCGCTTTTATTCAGCAAAGGATGTGCAGGAATGACCATATTTGGAACAGTGAATGTATAGATGGACGATTGACAAAAACAGATGGTCACACACATGACTTTTCTTAGTATGAAGAAACAAACAGACATCCTTAAAACACAAAGAGTCAAGAGGTCAACTAAAACAGTACCTCTGTTGGTGGTTTGAACAGATGGTTTTTAAAAACACTGGGTTATTTACAAACCAGAAGTCACCAGGCCAAACTTCATGGGGGTCTCGTGTTATCAGATGGTCCAACTAAACCTAGCTAACCTTTAAGTCAGCTTAATGAAGGGTCAATAAATGAGCTCCTTCTGGACAAACAAGAAACTCTGTAAGGCTTTGCACAGATGTGTCTAAAGACACTGCTCAGCTGTTAACAAAGCCATAAATACCTAAATACCATCAGGGAATGGCCTGCCTGTAACTTCTGTTAACAATTGTAAACTTGTGAAAAACGCAGCAGTCAACTTCTCTGAGCTTACCTAATTCTGTCGCGTTCATAATGACAATTTAATTCAAAAACGTTGATTAACTTCACATTTCCCTACTCTTGTCATTTTGAAACTTCACAGCACCCAAAATAAAACACTCCAGTGTCATCGTAAACATACAGGTAATGAAAACACAGAACAGTACAAAGACAGTAATAGTCGGAATCGGAATCGTAATCTCAGTCATTATGTCAGCATGACTCAGTAGTGAAAAAGTCTCTTCCATTCCTCGGACTCCTCTCCTAATTTGTTGTCGCAAGTCAGTTTGGCTAGTCATCTTCAGGCTGTGGCTGGCGAGTAGGCATCAGTTGATTACTTCGGCGGGCAAAGGTTGTGGTACCGCCCGACTTCCTGCACTACTCGAGCCTGGCATTTCTCTGCTAGCTTTCACTGCAACTGGTGAACGCAGTAGATCATTCAGCAGCCTTTACTGCTGCCGGTGCTGTCGGTGTCCTGATCTTGGACAGCAAAAGGGCCCGTCCTGACGGGTGATGACGTTTCACCACTCGACTCAGGATCCGGTTACCCAGTTTCAGCAGTTCCTGCTTTAGGAGAGGGGGAGAGGAAGAAAACAGCAGCGTACAAGAAGACAATTCTCATGTACAGTTCGACTAATGGCCGTCATTCAGGCCATGGCTTTCTTGAGCCTTAACTTAACAGGCCATTAGTTCACTCCAAGAACGAAATCCATATGAACAACTTCAAATGGATAGGTCCTCTCATGTTGTATCTGCAACATGTCGGAAAACTCCTACTAAAAAAATTTTTAAAGGGTATTTAGTATTTAATCCTCATGATGTATCATATGTACCCCTACATACTCCCACTCCCTCCTGTTGAGCCATAGAAACTCCCTATGGCTCAACTTAGCCACCAGGGGGAACAACTTCCTTGGAAGCACTGGTCTGCTTCACAGCATTTTTGCATGCCGACAGGGGTGGGGGTTTTGTTGTCATCAGACCCCCTCCTTATTGACTTCTCCCTGGAAGAGTCAGGCTGCCAGAGTCAGGCTCCCCAGATAAGTGGCCCTCCCACTTCTTGACCTTCGCACCCTGGCAAGTCTGCAGGTCTGACTTAATGATCCTCTAGGGTCGGATATCTATGTCCCTCAGAGATCCCCCCCTCCCATCACCAGATTAGAAGGGGCAAAAACCTTTTAAACTCTGTCTCCCACCGTAGATTAGACTACAGAATTTCTCATTGATTAACGTTCTTACTTCAACCCAAGTAGGTTATGATCTTATTAAAGTAACACCACACAAAAACTGTCAGTGCAGCAACTCTCCTGCAACGTAAACAGTAGTCTTCAGTGAACTTATATATATATATTGTATGTATAAACAATAATTCACAGTCACAAAACGTCGGACTTAAAGGAGGCATTCAATCAAATAATGCCTTCTCAACTGTTGTTGAGCTCTATTTTCCCCAAATAAAAAGGAAATGCTAGAAAATTGTCAGAAAATTGTCAGAAAATTATCTCCAGATAAATCATGAGTACTTATAAAAGTCTTCAGGAGATTCTTAATCTTCTGTTTGCATGCTGCAACGCAAATGCACGCTCTTCTATGAAAACTCATAGAAGTCTTAAGAAAATTGTGGGATAAATTCCCATGCGTAAACTACACATAGACAAAAACCCACTAACATTAAACACACACTTCAGATCATCTATATGTGGGTTTGTGTATCAGTGCAAATGTGTAAATTACTTCTCCTCAAACTAACCTAACCAAGCTCAATTGGTGCATTTTAAATTAACTCCAAAACTAAATGGTAGCAACACTGATCACAAATGTACACATTTTCAGTGTGAATAGCTAATATGCACTCAGAGTTCTTCTTTTCTAAAAAGATTGTACAACGGGTTTGTTTCTCCTCCACACACCCCTTTCTGTGTAAAATGTCACTGACATACAAATGAGAGTAGGCTCATGAACACACCCTTCCACTGTATTCTAAAAATATAGCGGTGCTAATTTCATTGTACAAAACCCATCCTCTGAAGCTGTCAATCATCAGTAGTGATTTCACAACAGACAGAGTAAGGACAAATGATTGATTTGTTTTACATTCATGTCACAAACAACCCAATCATTTTATCTCATGCTCGCAAATCGCAGGAATCCCATTTCCATACAATCCAAGTCAAATATAGTGTTACAAAAGTAATCTGCAAATTAAATGGTGAATTAACCCAATTTAAAACTTCTATGATTCTATGCCTTCATTCAGGGCTTAGAATGATAGAACAACCTATATTTCTCCATTTCTACGTCTCCTCCATAAGGAGAGCTTCTCACTTCTCAGCCTGCAGCCGCTCGTAAACCGGAGCATGCTTTCACACACACACACACTCTCTCTGCAGCTTGGCCCTGCAAACTCTGCAGCTGTTTCACAAGGTCTCATGAATACACACACACAGAGAGTGTCTCTCACAAACACACACAGAGACACACACACAGAGCTGCAGCTTGTCACACAGACACAGAGAGTCACACCCAGCTGCAGCCCCCACTTCTCCCCATCTTCACGTAGCTTTCTTTACCTTTTTCTTTCTTGCTAAACCTTGTCCCGTTTTGGACATTTAATCAGTTTTCTTTTAGTCTTAAATTAGTCCATTTACTTCTTTTTAAGTTTCGTGTATTATTATTTTGCAAGATTTGTCTCCATTTTCTTAAGTTTGAGGACGTCTCCCCATCAATTAAGCATCTTTTGAGATTCTTTAAGCATAAATTTCAGCTTAACCACGCCTCTGCTATTTTTCGTCAGTTATTTTCTTTCCTAAGTTTCTCTCAGAACACAAGTTTCCTTTTTCAACAGTTTGGTTTTAGCCTAATATTTTAGTGAACAACTTAATTTTTTCCTCTCAATTTTGGAAACCCCAAACATTGAACAGACATAAACATCAGACAAACATTAGACAAACATTAGACAAACATAAAACACAACCATTAAAAATCATTTCCAAGAAACCTCTCCTCGTTATCCTGTACTTTTAAAGTCCTCTGACATTCAAAAGCCGGTCCCCGACCGAGTTAGATGTTGGTCTTACGCACTGCTCTTTAGGCAGTATTTTTAGAGGCCCCTATGCCTTCTGTAAAAATTGGGTCCCCGACCCGCCGCCAAACACCGTTTTCGCTAACCTCTTGTTAGTATACACAGAAATTTCACTCAAAAGAGGTCTCTCACCAGTCTCCTAGTGCCCTTCCCTGGCTGGGAAATCTCGTCGTCTGGACTCTGGAACAGCGCAAGATCAACCTGGCCCCGTCCCTGAAGTCAGAACGCTGTCGACAGATTTTTAGATGGCCTCCTTTGACCGTACGCCGTTCCATCGCCAGAACTTGAGATCCCGGGTTTCTCTGCACCAAAATGTTAGGTTAAAAAGTCATCACAATATTAATAACTTAGAAAAAGACACCGGAAACTGTTAGAAATGATTTTCAATGGCCTTCTGCAGAAGGTTGGAGAAAAATCTTGAGGAGCTCTTAGGGCAACTCGACCCTTCTCTTAGAGCTCGTCAAAACCTCTCTCAACTGGCTGTCTGCAGAGCTGGCGCTTTTATTCAGCAAAGGATGACAGGAATGACCATATTTGGAACAGTGAATGTATAGATGGACGATTGACAAAAACAGATGGTCACACACATGACTTTTCTTAGTATGAAGAAACAAACAGACATCCTTAAAACACAAAGAGTCAAGAGGTCAACTAAAACAGTACCTCTGTTGGTGGTTTGAACAGATGGTTTTTAAAAACACTGGGTTATTTACAAACCAGAAGTCACCAGGCCAAACTTCATGGGGGTCTCGTGTTATCAGATGGTCCAACTAAACCTAGCTAACCTTTAAGTCAGCTTAATGAAGGGTCAATAAATGAGCTCCTTCTGGACAAACAAGAAACTCTGTAAGGCTTTGCACAGATGTGTCTAAAGACACTGCTCAGCTGTTAACAAAGCCATAAATACCTAAATGCCATCAGGGAATGGCCTGCCTGTAACTTCTGTTAACAATTGTAAACTTGTGAAAAACGCAGCAGTCAACTTCTCTGAGCTTACCTAATTCTGTTGCGTTCATAATGACAATTTAATTCAAAAACGTTGATTAACTTCACAGCTCTGCTGGGATTTGAACCCAGGATCTCCTGTTTACTAGACAGGCGCTTTGACCAACTGGGCCTTCTGTGTACAGAGCAGAATGGATCAGCAGTCCATCAACTTAACCTCTCAGTTACGTTGTCTCCATGGTGATTCCTCCTACCAGAAACAACTGGGGCCTCACATATGAACATAACCTGCTGTGAGTCCAGTTGGACACACGTGCTGCCGAGCCAGTGCTAGAATTTATTCTTTTTCTTTTCTTTTCTTTCGCCCAACAGTCCCTTTATACAAGAAAGCTACGTTTAAAAGGACACCATCATGTCATCATCTTGTCATAAGTGCATGCAGCTTGCTCAGTGCCAGTATGGGACCCGGACTAAAGGTCAATTATCACCTCTCCAAAAGGAAACTAAGGTTCCTTCACTTAGGGAGGGAGATAGGAGAAGGAGTTCAATAATACAATGTTTTATCATTTAAAATAGGCACATGGGTTGGTGAAATAACACAAAAAAGGGGAAAGGGTTTATGGACTACGGATTACCAGCTGATCTCTTGGCATGAAAGAGGAGCAAGATGTGGGTTTTCAGCATTTACACATCATGCCGATGTTTGTCTTCAGGTAAAGCAATACAGTGTATGACAGTCGTGAATATTTGCTACTTGGAGGAGAAAATCACCAATTGCATAATTCACTGGGGCTCGTCCGGGAATTGAACCCCTGACCTCTCGCACCCGAAGCTAGAATCATACTACTAGACCAACGAGCCATAAAACTGGCCAACAAAAACTCCATGTCACATCATCAGAAGCAGGTTCTGTCATTAATGACATACCAAAGATGATGGTTCTGGAGGTTAAAAACAGCAATCAGTAAAATAAACAATAATAACAAAAGAAATCTGACAAAAACACCTGAAAAAGAAACATTATTTTGCCACAGCAGCTTGAAAATATGGAAACTTCCCCAAGCGTGTGCTAAACCTTGAGTTACAGTCTCCCAAACTAAGTAGAGACGTTCTAATTGAGTTCACACTTGGGGGGTAACTGACTGTCAGTCACACCACGTAAAGAAATACACATTTGGTCAAGAAGAATTGGAGGATTACCCACCATGTGGCATGAGTGAAGAACAGCAAAGCATTAAAGTCATAAAACTGACTAGAATATAATTGATAATTAAACAACTTCAGAAATTAAAAGGTCAGAAATGGCTCTGTGGTGCAATGGTAGCGCGTCTGACTCCAGATCAGAAGGTTATGTGTTCAACTCACATCAGGGTCATAATGAACTTTCAGTTTTGTTTTATCCATCCTCACGAGTTCACCAACCAGACTAACTTTAGCTGCAACAGAAAACTTTGATATGTACCTGGAATTGTTCAAGTCTGCACCATCACCTGCCTTGATGAAAGGAGGAACAAAATTCATTTAAAAAAAATAATTTCATTTGTTCTTCAAGAGATGCAAGGCAAGTTTATTTGTATACACATTTCATGAACAACTCAAAGTGTTCAAGTTGATGGTTGTGGCAGCAAGTCCAATTCATTTTCTGAGATTGTCCAACTCTGAACATAATTCATCCTTTATGTAACAATTACTGTTACTGATTTCTCTTCCTAACTGTATGAGTTACACAAATGACACAATTTATGGAGATGCCAGGGATTGAACCCGGGGCCTCATACATGCTAAGCATGCGCTCTACCACTGAGCTACATCCCCTTCTCACCCAGTGACCCGCAATCGCTCAGACGCTTCAACGAAGGGAACGGGGACCGTGCACAACGAGACGAAGTGCCCAGGCTAGGACGACCAGGAAAGGAGGACAGTCCGGCTGCCAGCGGCGCTGCATCATCTGTCTCCGAGAGACAGAAACAGGGAGAGGGAAAAGGGAGACGCTCATAGCTGAACCACCAGTGGAGCGTAAAACCAGCAACCTGTGGACCGGGACCAGAACCAGGAGTTCTAAAAACCCGTGGACGCCACCGACAACCTCCAGGGTATCTAAAAGTAAGAGGCTTGTGTCTGGGCAGAGTTAGTTTAAAGTTTTTCTGCTTAGTTCTGCTGCTGCTTTTATATATGATACTGAGAGTGAACACCGTCACTTACAATATTAGTGTGAATTCAGGTTTTGCACTTGAAACTGGCACAATTTCATGACAAAGTCTGCAAATTGGACGTGAATTTTGCCGGGTGATGAAACCGAATAGTTTATAGTCTTTGTGATTACAAATTGCAAAAAAAAAAATAAAAAATGGGCAAAAAATCTCTGCTCACAAGCATTGGTGGTTCAGTGGTAGAATTCTCGCCTGCCACGCGGGAGGTCCGGGTTCGATTCCCGGCCAATGCAAACACAAGTTTTTCTGCTTAGTTCTGCTGCTGCTTTTATATATGATACTGAGAGTGAACACCGTCACTTACAATATTAATGTGAATTCAGGTTTTGCACTTGAAACTGGCACAATTTCATAAAAAAGTCTGCAAATTGGACGTGAATTTTGCCGGGTCATGAAACCGAATAGTTTATAGTCTTTGTGATTAAGAATTGCAAAAAAAAATAAAAAATGGGCAAAAAATCTCTGCTCACAAGCATTGGTGGTTCAGTGGTAGAATTCTCGCCTGCCACGCGGGAGGCCCGGGTTCAATTCCCGGCCAATGCAAACACAAGTTTTTCTGCTTAGTTCTGCTGCTGCTTTTATATATGATACTGAGAGTGAACACCGTCACTTACAATATTAATGTGAATTCAGGTTTTGCACTTGAAACTGGCACAATTTCATAAAAAAGTCTGCAAATTGGATGTGAATTTTGCCGGGTGATGAAACGAATAGTTTATAGTCTTTGTGATTAAAAATAGCAAAAAAAACAAAAAAAATGGTCAAAAAATCTCTGCTCACAAGCATTGGTGGTTCAGTGGTAGAATTCTCGCCTGCCACGCGGGAGGCCCGGGTTCGATTCCCGGCCAATGCAAACACAAGTTTTTCTGCTTAGTTCTGCTGCTGCTTTTATATATGATACTGAGAGTGAACACCGTCACTTACAATATTAGTGTGAATTCAGGTTTTGCACTTGAAACTGGCACAATTTCATAAAAAAGTCTGCAAATTGGACGTGAATTTTGCCGGGTGATGAAACCGAATAGTTTATAGTCTTTGTGATTAAGAATTGCAAAAAAAAAAAAAAAATGGGCAAAAAATCTCTGCTCACAAGCATTGGTGGTTAAGTGGTAGAATTCTCGCCTGCCACGCAGGCGGGCCGGGTTCGATTCCCGGCCAATGCAAACACAAGTTTTTCTGCTTAGTTCTGCTGCTGCTTTTATATATGATACTGAGAGTGAACACCGTCACTTACAATATTAGTGTGAATTCAGGTTTTGCACTTGAAACTGGCACAATTTCATGACAAAGTCTGCAAATTGGACGTGAATTTTGCCGGGTGATGAAACCGAATAGTTTATAGTCTTTGTGATTACAAATTGCAAAAAAAAAAATAAAAAATGGGCAAAAAATCTCTGCTCACAAGCATTGGTGGTTCAGTGGTAGAATTCTCGCCTGCCACGCGGGAGGTCCGGGTTCGATTCCCGGCCAATGCAAACACAAGTTTTTCTGCTTAGTTCTGCTGCTGCTTTTATATATGATACTGAGAGTGAACACCGTCACTTACAATATTAATGTGAATTCAGGTTTTGCACTTGAAACTGGCACAATTTCATAAAAAAGTCTGCAAATTGGACGTGAATTTTGCCGGGTCATGAAACCGAATAGTTTATAGTCTTTGTGATTAAGAATTGCAAAAAAAAATAAAAAATGGGCAAAAAATCTCTGCTCACAAGCATTGGTGGTTCAGTGGTAGAATTCTCGCCTGCCACGCGGGAGGCCCGGGTTCAATTCCCGGCCAATGCAAACACAAGTTTTTCTGCTTAGTTCTGCTGCTGCTTTTATATATGATACTGAGAGTGAACACCGTCACTTACAATATTAATGTGAATTCAGGTTTTGCACTTGAAACTGGCACAATTTCATAAAAAAGTCTGCAAATTGGACGTGAATTTTGCCGGGTGATGAAACGAATAGTTTATAGTCTTTGTGATTAAAATTTGCAAAAAAAAAAAAAAAAATGGGCAAAAAATCTCTGCTCACAAGCATTGGTGGTTCAGTGGTAGAATTCTCGCCTGCCACGCGGGAGGCCCGGGTTCGATTCCCGGCCAATGCAAACACAAGTTTTTCTGCTTAGTTCTGCTGCTGCTTTTATATATGATACTGAGAGTGAACACCGTCACTTACAATATTAGTGTGAATTCAGGTTTTGCACTTGAAACTGGCACAATTTCATGACAAAGTCTGCAAATTGGACGTGAATTTTGCCGGTTGATGAAACCAAATAGTTTATAGTCTTTGTGATTACAAATTGCAAAAAAAAAAAAAAAAATGGGCAAAAAATTTCTGCTCACAAGCATTGGTGGTTAAGTGGTAGAATTCTCGCCTGCCACGCGGGAGGCCCGGGTTCGATTCCCGGCCAATGCAAACACAAGTTTTTCTGCTTAGTTCTGCTGCTGATTTTATATATGATACTGAGAGTGAACACCGTCACTTACAATATTAGTGTGAATTCAGGTTTTGTACTTGAAACTGGCACAATTTCATGACAAAGTCTGCAAATTGGACGTGAATTTTGCTGGGTGATGAAACCGAATAGTTTATAGTCTTTGTGATTACAAATTGCAAAAAAAAAAAAAAAAAATGGGCAAAAAATCTCTGCTCACAAGCATTGGTGGTTCAGTGGTAGAATTCTCGCCTGCCACGCGGGAGGCCTGGGTTCGATTCCCGGCCAATGCAAACACAAGTTTTTCTGCTTAGTTCTGCTGCTGCTTTTATATATGATACTGAGAGTGAACACCGTCACTTACAATATTAGTGTGAATTCAGGTTTTGCACTTGAAACTGGCACAATTTCATAAAAAACTCTGCAAATTGGACGTGAATTTTGCCGGGTGATGAAACCGAATAGTTTATAGTCTTTGTGATTACAAATTGCAAAAAAAAAAAAAAAAAATGTGCAAAAAATCTCTGCTCACAAGCATTGGTGGTTCAGTGGTAGAATTCTCGCCTGCCACGCGGGAGGCCCGGGTTCGATTCCCGGCCAATGCAAACACAAGTTTTTCTGCTTAGTTCTGCTGCTGCTTTTATATATGATACTGAGAGTGAACACCGTCACTTACAATATTAGTGTGAATTCAGGTTTTGCACTTGAAACTGGCACAATTTCATGACAAAGTCTACAAATTGGACGTGAATTTTGCCGGGTGATGAAACCGAATAGTTTATAGTATTGTGATTAAGAATTGCAAAAAAAAAAAAAAAAAATGGGCAAAAAATCTCTGCTCAAAAGTATTGGTGGTTCAGTGGTAGAATTCTCGCCTGCCACGCGGGAGGCCTGAGTTCGATTCCCGGCCAATGCAAACACAAGTTTTTCTGCTTAGTTCTGCTGCTGCTTTTATATATGATACTGAGAGTGAACACCGTCACTTACAATATTAGTGTGAATTCAGGTTTTGCACTTGAAACTGGCACAATTTCATGACAAAGTCTGCAAATTGGACGTGAATTTTGCCGGGTGATGAAACCGAATAGTTTATAGTCTTTGTGATTACAAATTGCAAAAAAAAAAATAAAAAAATGGGCAAAAAATCTCTGCTCACAAGCATTGGTGGTTCAGTGGTAGAATTCTCGCCTGCCACTATGAGGCGGTGGCGCTGTTTACACCTTTCACCGTTTCTCTACTTGTTTCTCGGAGACCAGTCGTATCAACAGACAACGACATTCCGACTCTCCAAACGAGTTTATCAAAGGTAAGAGACTTTTTTCTTGTTTTAAATATGACCCTACAGGATGCATTTACTGTCATGTCACCGTGCTCATTCAAGCTTATCGTCATGGCTTCATGCACATTACCTGACATGAGGTGAAATAATGCGTTAACTAATGAATTAACTGTTGTGTTTAAAGCTGTAAAAGAGCTGACGCTCTTGTTTATTCTCTGTAGCCACCATAGTAGTAAACACATACGTCACACTCATCACGTTTATCGTTGAGGTCACGACGTTAGTTCTCAACCAGCTACACTACATGAACATGAACTTTTTCTACTCTTATCTGATTTGTATTGATGTTGACAGGTCGTCAGAGCTGGTAGAGTAGCCAAAAATTGTACTCAAGTAAAAGTATTGTTACTATAGAACAATTTTACTCTAGTAAAAGTAAAAAGTAGTCATCCAAATAATTACTTGAGCAAGAGTAAAAGTATTTGGTGAAAACTACTCAAGTACTGAGTAACTGCTGAGTAACATCTGATTTATTTGTCACATAACATGAAAATAATCTGCAAATTCATGTAGTTTAAACAAAAATATATTAAATCTTTACAAAAGTAACATAAATCAAGGTACAAATATATCCTTTAGATATATTGAAATATTGCACTTGCACTTTTTTAAAGCACTGTTCTGCACCATGCAGTTAGTAAGTAAACATAATACTCTGTGTATAAAGTTTTGTGTATAATTTAATAACATGATCAACTGAGGATCTCTTACTGCTTAATTGTGTTACAGAAATATCACACGCCCTGCCACTGCCACTGAGGTCATTTCCTGCTGGTGCCCGCGTCGGTGCCCGCGTCGGTCTCATAAAGACAGGTGGGCGTGTGCACGTCCAATTTGCAGACTTTGTCATGAAATTGTGCCAGTTTCAAGTGCAAAACCTGAATTCACACTAATATTGTAAGTGACGGTGTTCACTCTCAGTATCATATATAAAAGCAGCAGCAGAACTAAGCAGAAAAACTTGTGTTTGCATTGGCCGGGAATCGAACCCGGGCCTCCCGCGTGGCAGGCGAGAATTCTACCACTGAACCACCAATGCTTGTGAGCAGAGATTTTTTGCCCATTTTTTTTTTTTTTTTTTGCATTTGTAATCACAAAGACTATAAACTATTCGGTTTCATCACCCGGCAAAATTCACGTCCAATTTGCAGACTTTGTCATGAAATTGTGCCAGTTTCAAGTGCAAAACCTGAATTCACACTAATATTGTAAGTGACGGTGTTCACTCTCAGTATCATATATAAAAGCAGCAGCAGAACTAAGCAGAAAAACTTGTGTTTGCATTGGCCGGGAATCGAACCCGGGCCGTCTGAAGCATGCTTTATTCCAGATCAGTACAACATCCGGGTATTTTTCACACACTGCAGATTTCCTTCTGTTCACATACAGCATACTACTTACTACACTTTGGCCAAATCAGTGTATACTTGTAGTACAGTATGCGAATTCGAAAACGGCCCATGTTTCCATTTCCCCCGTGTTGTTTTTTGAGGTGGAGCCTCGTGGATTGATACTACAACATCATGTGGGTAAAACCTTGATACCTTTGTACCTGGTTGTGTGGGAGACTGACAGGTTCCACTGAGATTTGAACTCAGATTACTGGAGTCAAAGTCCAGAGTGCTAACCATTACACCATGGAACCCTGTTCAGCTTTTATTGTGGTTTTATGGTGGTCCTGAATCCAGAACATGAGTGAAAAGCAATATGCGCCTGAGCATCTGACAGAGTGCTGTCTATGGTGCTAGGAGCATCTGGGTGTTTAGGGTACCAGGGCCCTGGTCCTCCAGGCCCATGGGCTGGCTCTTTCACTCCAGTGGCCGGTCAGGGGGGGGCTTAAAAGCGGGTCCCCGGGTTCGGACGGTGAGCCGGGTCTTTGGGTGGCTCCAGGTGAGCCGGGTTGTTGAGGTTGTTGAGTTTTTGTTGGGGTCTGGTGGTGGAAGCATCTCGGGTCTGGTGATGGACATGCAGAAATTAATTTTGTTGCAGTTCCACAACTGACCAAAAGCCAGTCATTCTCCATTAACGTACACTAGCTCCACCACCAGACCCCAGCAGCAGAGGTTCAGAGAGGGGGTCCCCGGAGGTGTGGGGAACCCCGGACCAGCTGGACCAGAGCTTTGCGGCAAACCGAGTCGAGACTCGCGGGGCTTCACCTGCATTCCCGTCGCGCTGAGACCGCGGAGAGCCGAGAATCGCGGACCGATATAAAAGTTTAGAAGGAGATGGACATTGACTTTCCAATGACATTGGTACACAGTTATTAAGTTCCTGCAATCAGGGAGTTCTTTGGGCGAAAAGCTGTCCTCGTTAGTATAGTGGACAGTATCTCTGCCTGTCACGCAGAAGACCGGGGTTCGATTCCCCGACGGCGAGACTTCTTGTTTCGTACGATGATACCTACATGATTGAGTCAAGTAAACAATGGTCATTAAGAAAATAGACTAGCAGTCGCTGTCTGCCTGCCAAAGAAGCTTCTAGATGCTGCAGCTGGATCAGAGGAAACTCTGATTGAGGTAGGATTATATACACACAGAAAATGTGTCCATCTCCTTCTATAAAAGTTTAGAAGGAGATGGACACTGACTTTCCAATGACATTGGTACACAGTTATTAAGTTCCTGCAATCAGGAAGTTCTTTGGGCAAAAAGCTGTCCTCGTTAGTATAGTGGACAGTATCTCTGCCTGTCACGCAGAAGACCGGGATTCGATTCCCCAACGGGGAGAGAATCTATTTTGGATATGCATGACTGATACATATGTACAATGATAAACAACAAACAAGAACAAATAAGAACAAATAAGATAAAAATCACTCTTCCACACACCATAGGCAGTTGTACTTTTCCTGCTAAAAAAGCTGTCATTGAGGAAGTTCTTCTAATACAAAACCGTGCTGTAAATCTTCCAGTGGATGATATGCTCTGTTCACTGAGAGGTCCTGATCCAGAAGTTCAGCCAGACAAGGACCTTTTTCATGTGAGACAAACACGATAGCCACTAAACTACAGAAACTGTGCAACAGGTTATTGATCATCATTCAGTTTCACACCTAAAGATATATGTTACCTGTCTTCTTGCACATATATGCATGAGACTATATGTCTAATTTAATGTCTGTCAAGTCAACAATTAGGACTCATTTCCAAAAAAAGTTTGAAGCCATGTACACATACATAAAGTCTGATTGTCCAAAACATATTCTTCCCCAACAAAAAGCATTACACTTATGAAGATCTCATGTTTCTTGCATTGGCTGGGAATCAAACCCAGGTCAACTGCTTGGCAAGCAGCCATGTTGACTGCTATACCAACAACGCTGCAGGAAAGTACCTGAAACAGCTGAATGAGACGTCACAGTTTTCCAGCCACATGAGAAGGTGAGCAGTCATGTCAGGGAAAGTAACTCTTTGATGATGGTTTCTTCAATATCACAAGCTACTTACCTCCATTTGTCCCTTAGCTTATACATCAACTTCTTGTTGTATAAGCTGCATGTTTGCAGGTATATTCAGTTAGACATGTGTTGTCATCCATTGCATTACAACATTCTCTTAGAAAGAGACCATAGACTTGGAGAGGTTTGATAATGACAACTGTCATTGGCCGGGTTTCCCAGATCCAACCTCTCTTAAGGATTTAAGAGAGGTTCAAAGACTAACTGTAGCCGTTATTTCTGGCTACAGTGAGGCTTTTTTTCCCCACACACAGAGACCGGGAGGAAACGTGGTGGGCGTGTGTGTGCGTTCAAAAACATGAGCCAAGAGAAGGCGAGTTTCGCAAATCGCAACGTGGAATTACAGCAATCCCTGGTTTTTCGCAGGGGTTATGTTCCAAAAAGAACCCGTGATAAGTGAAATTCTTTTTACAATTATAGAGGGCTTCAGATTGCAGAGATCATCCCCGCCACGCATTCCACTGCTCTTCTGATGCGCTGCATCCCGACTCTGTAGCGTCTTTTTCTCCTAAACCCTGCGGTGCATGTGGGTTTTTTCAAGAGAAGAAAATAGTTATGGGTCGTTGTCTTTGCTCTTTTTTCTTCTGGGCAAAAAGATTCTTTAATATAAACCGACACCATTGATTATATTTGAGACTGTAATGAACGATTCATCAAAGGCCGTTCTTCAGCTGCTGCTTCCCTGTCATCACACATGTAGGTGCTCGGGCTCGGGCACGGACACGGCGCAGGAGGATCGGTGTCACGGCTGCCTGGACAGCCCGGTCCGACAGCACGTCCAGAGGACTGAAGTGCTGACGCACGAATGTGTTCATAAACAGTTCTGCTTCGCGCACGGTGACGCGGTTGATTTGCAGCGAGAACATGCTGTATAGCAGCCAAATTATCAAATAAATGATATTCATGATGATCGTTTTATTTGTGCGTAATGCATAAAGCATATACAGGAACACACTTGTTATTCCTTATTTTTCTTTTTTTCCCCCCTTGCTGTCACCAATAAATGCTAAACAATATAAATCTAAAGTATAAAATAGATCAAAACTTGTGCGGGGTGCATTGTTTTAATATCTCATTGCTTGGTGTGATATTGATTTGCCTGACGCGGCTGGATCTGTGAGTCTTTGTTCACTAAGATGGTTGTAAAGACTGGGTCAGCAGCATCTTTCATTTCCTTCTTAATAAAAGAGATACTTAAGCTAAGAGCGACTCTGGGAAACGTGATTTTCTTTCACAGGCTCCTTAAGAAGGTTTGAAAGAAGTCTTTCGCTGTTAAGAACTACTTAACTGATCTGGGAAACCCGGCCATTGACATTTGAATGAACAGATCTCTCTCTTTGTACCAACTCCTGACTGGATCAAAGCTTTCTCAAGAACCCTGGCAGTGACGGTCAGCCAACGACTGTTCACTCATGACCAATAATCACCTCAATATTCATGAGGGCTGTTAAAATGTGATGAGTTCAGTCTGCTTTCTAATGCTTAGATAATGTTATGGACCAACAGGAAGCACTTACTACACTGAGAAACATTGTCAGTGTTTGTTTTGGGCCAATGCTAATGCCCAAGTCTGACTTGTGTTTCAACCAAAAAAACTAACGGTATTTGGTTTTTAAAGCTAATTCCTTACATATTTTCTTGAAGAACATGTGGACATTCAACTGCTGAAATGATGTCCAGTTTAATAAAGACATGGGCACAGTGGAATTGGTCATAATTACGAAGAGGTTAGGCAGCCAACGCAACAATCAGACAGAAGCACAAACATGTATACAATAGAAGAAGAAACTGATCATATTTCTACACTGAATGTAAATTGAACCTGGGCCATGGTAGAGAAAGCAGCAAATCCTGCCCACTAGACCTCCAGGGAAACACGTTATGCTCTCTTAAAGGGGTTGTATTACTACATGTTGCTGACTAATGTTTCTGATTCAATCAAACAAACATATTTATTTCAGATTTAAAGAAAGGATAACTGATGTACTTCCACTTTATGGACACTTTTGTTTAATGTTTGAGTTTTGTCAGAGAAAGTACTTGATGGCACATGTACAAAGGAAATCCTGGATTGCTCCAATTCATCCAAGATGAGCTGGTTTTCAACTTCAGAGTCCACTGATGAACTTATATGTTTGAAGAGAAGAACTGACACTTTAAGAACTGACTAACACGTTCTTTGGTAGGTCTTTTTTATTTAAATTCATCATGTAAATGACACAATTGATCAAACATTACACTTGTCAGTTTAGATTAGCATGAAACTCTGGTGACATCAACAAGAAAGTATTTAAGTATTTAAGGTAGACTTTACCTTGTAAGGCAGTGTAAGGCAGTTTATTAGGAGGTGTGATCATGAAGAACCACTCTTCTGTTATTCAGCAGCTCTTCCAGTGGATGATGTGCTCTTTTCACTGATAGGTCCTGGTCCAGAAGTTCAGCCAGACAAGGCACCTTTTTCATGTGAGACAAACACGATAGCCACTAAACTAAATTGACAGACGGATCGGTGCAGCGTCCGCAGTTATGCAGTCGCTGTACCGGACCGTCGTGGTGAAGAAGGAGGCCCTGTGGTTTAGTTGGTCAAAGCATCTGTCTAGTAAACAGGAGATCCGGGGTTCAAATCCCAGCAGAGCCTCTAAACTCATCTCTCTATGGATGAGAGAAAGATTAGAGATGTCTCATTCATTCATAGTTCTTGGTGGTGAAATGGAAAAAATAAGGAGATATTAGAAGTTCTCCAATGACAAAACAGAGAGCATCCACTTTCCGTAAGCGCAGGATTTCTTTTGACAAAGTACTGTGCTATAATTAAGCAAGCATGTTAAAAATAGTGCCACAACCAGGAATGAGAGATATGTGATCTTTCAGACATCTCAAGACATTTGAGTTTAGAGGCTCTGCTGGGATTTGAACCCAGGATCTCCTGTTTACTAGACAGGTACTTTGACCAACTAAGCCACAGGGCCTCTGTAACCTCTCACTTACCTCGTCTCCATGGCGATTTCTCTTACTAAAAACAACCGGGCCCTCACATACTAACGATGCATGGTTGGGACATCTGAGTTGTTACACCACGTGTGTTTCCACATGTTACAATCAAAAAGGGCCAGTGGCGCAATGGATAACGCGTCTGAGTACGGATCAGAAGATTCTAGGTTCAACTCCTGGCTAGCTCAAAAAATCCTAATCTTTAATATTCTCCCAGTCACAACCTTGGTAGTGTACACGTTTCTTCTTCTGTGTCATTTATTTACTTGCTTTTTTCATTTGTCTCTGTGTATGCCCGGAAATGTACACTTCAAAGGTGCCGCAGGATAGGCCGTCTTCCATAATGTTTCCAAAGCTGCCCCGGCTCATGCATTATGTTTGTCTTTCATGGGAGCTCTTTTATTCATTCTCTTCCTTCCTCATATCTCATTCGAAGCAAATGCCCTTACCTGACGACAGGGGTGGGACACCTCCGTAAACTCTTCTTCCAACCTCACACTGTGTTCACTGACATAACTGCAGAAACCGAGCACATATCTAAAGCTGGGTACACGTACCCTTTCAAGCTGTGATCGTATAGTGGTGAGTACTCTGCGTTGTGGCCGCAAGAGTGCTTCTCAAATTTTTGGAAAAAGAAAGAAAAGGTGCCACGGACACAACAAAATCCACTAGTGTTTGGATCAGATTTTTACACCATTCACACTTCAATTGATTGCGATGGAGAGGGGGGGTGCTACGGCCCGGACACTTAGCCAAGGACAATTGACTCTGCCAGTGGTAAGGACCCGGCAAGCGGCAACAAACGGAGGGAAGAAAACCAAAAAAAAGGACAAATGAAGTTTTGGACTTTCTTCAAGACTAAAGACAAGAAAAGAGGCTGGAAAAGGAGGAGGAGAGGGAAAAAGAAGAGGGATGACCAGTTATCTAAATCAACTGACTTTTTTTGTGGGACATGGTGTATTTTTTGGGGGGGGGCGGGGGTTATGCATCGTTAGTATGTGAGGGCCCGGTTGTTTTTGGTAAGAGAAATCACCATGGAGACGAGGTAAGTGAGAGGTTACAGAGGCCCTGTGGCTTAGTTGGTCAAAGTGCCTGTCTAGTAAACAGGACATCCTGGGTTCAAATCCCAGCAGAGCCTCAAAACTCAAATCACTTGAGATGGCTGGTTGTGGCACTATTTTTCACATGCTTGCTTAATTATAGCACAGTACTATGTCAAAAGTAATCCTGCGCTTACGGAAAGTGGATGTTCTGTTTCTATTGGAGAACTTCTAATCTCTCCTTATTTTTGTAATAACCAGAGAGGGTAGATAAACCAAAGTGTCCTCTAAAGAGTGAATGTGAGTTAGGAGACCAGATCTAACTATTTAAGGCTCTATAACCACAGAGGGACTAAAACCCTCAATGTTCTGATCCGAAGTCAGACGCCTTGTCCATTAGGTCATGTGGTCCACAAGTTGCTCCTTTTTCTCATTAGTTTCATTCCTTTCCCAACCTTGTGGCACACTGTCCTGCATGTCTTAGATGCTACCCTGCTTTCAGCACACCCTGATACAAGTAGCTGTGTGAAAAACAGAGCTGTTCAGACCTTTACACCACGTAAAGAAATACACATTTGGTCAAGAAGAATTGGAGGAGTACCCCACCATGTTGGCCAAGTGAAGAACAGCAAAGCATTAAAGTCATAGAACAGACTATCCAGACAATACCTCCCTCTCAATCAGTCCACATCTCTTTTATAAGAATCGAATGCGTGATTTAACTTTGGTTAAGAAACCTTCAAAGTGCCTTTCTTTTTTTTAAGCTACATGCCATTTTTCCATTTCACCACCATGAACTATGAATGAATGAGACTTTGCTACTTGGAGGAGAAAAACCACAAATTGCATGAATCTCTGGGGCTCGTCCGGGAATTGAACCCGGGACCTCTCGCACCCAAAGCTAGATTCATACTACTAGACCAATGAGCCACAAAACACATATCCGGCAAACAAAAAATCACGGTCACATCATACCTGTCTAGATGTTTTTTTATAACATTAAGGGGGAATAGAAATAGAAACTGAATGATGATCAATAACCTGTTGCAGTTTCTGTAGTTTAGTGGCTATCGTGTTTGTCTCACATGAAAAAGGTCCGTTGTCTGGCTGAACTTCTGGATCAGGACCTCTCAGTGAACAGAGCATATCATCCACTGGAAGATTTACAGCACGGTTTTGTATTAGAAGAACTTCATCAATGACAGCTTTTTTAGCAGGAAAAGCACAACTGCCTATGGTGTGTGGAAGAGTGATTTTTATCTTATTGACCATTGTTCATATGTATCAGTCATGCATATCCAAAACAGGCTTTCTCCCCGTCGGGGAATCAAACCTCGGTCTTCTGCGTGACAGGCAGAGATACTGCCCACTATACTAACGAGGACATCTGATAATCTGTGATCAATAGTTCACAACAAAATTGGTCCCGGCAGGTTAGCTGTGAGATAAGTACGGGAACAAACCTCAGACTAATGTTTCTGATTCAAACAAACACACATTTATTTCTGCCAAATGTTCAAGCATGTGACAAGTTGTTGTGGCCGTACCTTGCAGTTTCTGGACTGCCTCCGAGGTCCTAACACATCCTAACAGGTCCGAACAAGATCAAAGAGTTTCCACTGAGGTCCGAACAGATCCGAACAGATCCGAACGAGCTCCGAACCAATCCGAACGACGTGCCTGGTCACGTGATGTAGGAGGAGGCGTGGCTATCGCTTTAGAATGTCGTCCATGTTTTTCTCCGCATCACCAGACAACACCAAAAACGGAAAAAGGTTTGAAAACTTGATTAACGCTCATAAAGGCACCGGCAGGTAGAAGCCGAATTTCAAAGCGTGTGATAAAACGATGAACAAACTATTTTTCTGTACCGCAAGCCCGTTATTTAACTTGTATTTTCAACTTTCTCGTTAAATAGCCGATTTGCTAATGGAGGTTCTGCCTGTGTGTGACGGTGGGCTATGATGCCGATGTGACTGAATCAGAACAACAATAGTAACGTATTCCTTTATTTACTGAATAAACTATGCCGATTTCTCGGGAAAAGCCTTAAGATGTGAAAAAATATTGCCAAATTTCATTGCCCATCAGTGGAATATTAATTTATCTGCTATCTGTGGCGTTTTCTCTCCTCTGGTAATGGAGCCTGGTTATACAGTTAGAGCAGAGCAGACAGATGTGTACTGATGTGTAGATCTGTCCAGATGTATTAAGCATGCTTAATTGGGCCAAGTTTAATTTTTCGTCAGTGGAATAGTATTTTTACATCTGTCTGTGTGATAATATATATAGCACCTTTCAAACCATACAGTTACAAAGTGCTTCACAACAATAATAAAACAGTAATGCAAAACATAACATAACATAACATAACATAACACATCCATACATAGTTGCATCGGCACTGTCTGTACAGGCTATAGCTTGATATTATCCTGTTTTATATATATATATATATATATATATATATATATATATATATATATATATATATATATATATATATATATATATATATATATATATATATATATACTGTTTAGGTACACCCAGAAGGCAAAGAAAAAGGGCCGTGTGTCAGGAGGACCATGGAGAGCACCCAGGAAGCCCAGTGGTTCTGCTGGACAGCAGGAAGTCCAGTGGTTCTGCTGGACAGCAGGAAGTCCAGTGGTTCTGCTGCTGGACAGCAGGAAGCAGAGAGGTCTCTCCCTGCAGTGAACGCTTCCGGCTGCTTCTGTGCAGCGTTCACACCAATTGATGTTCCTGTCTTTGTGTCTCTGTTTGTCTGTGTGTCTCTGTGTCGTTTAATAAATAGTTTATATTTAGTTATAATAGTTTGACACCACCTCCACCTTTAAAACTAAACTTAAAACATTTCTGTTTAGTAAAGCCTATAGTTAGTGTTTAGTAAACCTCTAGCTGGTGTTGGTAAATCTCTAGGTAGTGTAAACTTTAGTGTGTCAGAGTCGCTCCTGTGGTTTCTTGTGCTGGCCCCCCCTTCTCCTCCCTTTTCTCTCTTTTGTCCATGTTGCAGCATCCTTTGCCGGACACCGGAACCTGCAGGTGGTCGTGGGTGGCTTGTAGCTTGCATTACGGAGCACAAGTCTTTCCCCGACCCTGCACCCCAACCTGGGACTTGCTGATTGGGCCGGAGCTTCGGGAGCTGCATGCTGGCCTGCGGTCCCCACCCCTGGTCATCCCGTTGCTGGCCCCCCCTTCTCCTCCCTTTTCTCTCTTTTGTCCTGCAGGTGGCCGTGGGTGGCTTGTAGCTTGCATTACGGAGCACAAGTCTTCTCCTGACCCTGCACCCCAACCTGGGACTTGCTGATTGGGCCGGAGCTTCGGGAGCTGTGTGCTGGCCTGCGGTCCCCACCCCCGGTCATCCCGTTGCTGCTTCCACCTGCCTGCTGTGCTGTTGCCGTCCCTGACCCACCAGTCTGGCCCTCGGCAGGAGGGTCCCCCCTGATGAGCCTGGTCCTGCTCAAGGTTTCTTCCCTCCTAAAGGGGAGTTTTTCCTTGCCACTGTTTGGCTTAAGGTTTTTCTCCCACTAGGGGAGTTTTTACCTGCCATTGTTTATGTAATAACTGCTCGGGGGTCATGTTCTGGGTATGGGTCTCTGTAAAGCGTCTAGAGACAACTCTGTTGTATTAGACGCTATATAAATAAAATTGAATTGAATTGAATTGAAGTTTAACAAAGTTTAATATAAAGTTTAATAAATATTTTGAGCGAAGAACAGCCTTCATGTTTTTATTTAATTTCCTCTTGAAAAACAGGATTCATCTATTGAATGTCAAAACTACTGCAGAATTACTTGCATAATCATCTTAAGTTTTATTCACAAATCCCAGCACTCTTTCTCACAGGTTTTGGTGTGTTATCTGTTCAAAGCTGTGGTAGTTGGGATGTTGCCACAAGACACATGGAAATTAAAGTGATGATAAAACCTTGCAATAGGGGCAGAAGTGTGTGTAAACAATGTTGAGAAGATAAGAACAGAGAAAAATATAATGTTCATTTTCCTCCTTTTTTTTCCTCCTTTTCTTTTCCCTCTTTCCCCCCTCCTCCCTCTTTTTTCTTTTCTTTCCCCCCCTCGGGCAGTCCCTTTAGCCCCATTTTTGGCCGAGTGGTTAAGGCGATGGACTTGAAATCCATTGGGGATTCCCCGCGCAGGTTCAAATCCTGCCAACAACGGTTAATGTTTGAACATGCAAGAAGACTTGCAGTTGTTAACCGTAGACTAAAATGTCTTTCAAAACTAATCAGTGGGGTTTTCTGTGTTATCCCCAGCATGCATTAATAGGTAACATCAGCCTACATTAAGTTAGTTTTACATTTCTTTCCAAGCAGTCGGCCCAGGTTCGGTTCCTGGCTATCGTGACTGTGAACGTCTTTATATCTTACCAAACTTAATAGACGGCCTTCTAATGGCCCGCCTGCTGAATAACAGAAGAGTGGTTCTTCATGATCACACCTCCTAATAAACTGCCTTACAAGGTAAAGTCTACCTTAAATACTTCAATACTTTCTTGTTGATGTCACCAGAGTTTCATGCTAATCTAAACTGACAAGTGTAATGTTTGATCCAATCCAGGATTTCCTTTGTACATGTGCCATCAAGTACTTTATATAGCCTACCGTTAGTTTTTTTGGTTGAAGCACAAGTCAGACTTGGGCATTAGCATTGGCCCAAAACAAACACTGACAATGTTTCTCAGTGTAGTAAGTGCTTCCTGTTGGTCCATAACATTATCTAAGCATTAGAAAGCAGACTGAACTCTCATCACATTTAACAGCCCTCATGAATATTGAGGTGATTATTGGTCATCAGTGAACAGTCGTTGGCTGACCGTCACTGCCAGGGTTCTTGAGAAAGCTTTGATCCAGTCAGGAGTGGGTACAAAGAGAGCTCTGTTCATTCAAATGTCAATGACAGTTGTCATTATCAAACCTCTCCAAGTCTATGGTCTCTTTCTAAGAGAATGTTGTAATGCAATGGATGACAACACATGTCTAACTGAATATACCTGCAAACATGCAGCTTATACAACAAGAAGTTGATGTATAAGCTAAGGGACAAATGGAGGTAAGTAGCTTGTGATATTGAAGAAACCATCATCAAAGAGTTACTTTCCCTGACATGACTGCTCACCTTCTCATGTGGCTGGAAAGACTAAAATGTCTTTCAAAACTAAAATGTCTTTCAAAACTAATCAGTGGGTTTTTTGTGTTATCCCCAGCATGCATTAATAGGTAACATCAGCCTACATTAAGTTAGTTTTACATTTCTTTCCAAGCAGTCGGCCCAGGTTCGGTTCCTGGCTATCGTGACTGTGAACGTCTTTATATCTTACCAAACTTAATAGACGGCCTTCTAATGGCCCGCCTGCTGAATAACAGAAGAGTGGTTCTTCATGATCACACCTCCTAATAAACTGCCTTACACTGCCTTACAAGGTCAAGTCTACCTCTGAATTGCCTTATATCTGTAAAAACATGAAGAAAAGAGGAAAGAAATCATTCCAAATGTGACCTGAGTAGCTCAGATGGAAGAGCATCAGACTTTTAATCTGAGGGTCCAGGGTTCAAGTCCCTGCTCAGGTGATTATCTGATGACCACAGTTCCTGACTGTGAAGAAACAACCAGATCATTTTCAAGACTCATCTCAACCTATCAAATAAAAACAACAAATGGAGAGAGACAGAAACAAAGCTTTCATACAAAACCTTGGTAGCTCAGATTTAGAGCATCAGACCTTGAATCTGAGTGACCTGCATGTTTCCAAACAATACAGTGGTGGTAGGTCTCTTTAAAACTCATTCACACATTTTAGAATGACTGAAGTATCAGTTGAATGAACCCACCTTATTTATTTATTCCACCTCACTGTGAGATATTTAGTACACAAACCTGTTCCACTGAACACAATATCATGTTTAAGAGGAACAACCACTGAAAGTTCCTCCAGGACTTTTCAAAACCTCTCAAATGCCTTATATTTGAAAAGACATGAAGAAAACGAATAAACAAAACACTCCAAACATGACCTGAGTAGCTCAGCTGGAAGAGCATCAGACTTTTAATCTGAGGGTCCAGGGTTCAAGTCCCTGTTCAGGTGGATTACAGTTTTTGCCCGTTGCTTGAACACATTTTGCAAAATTTCGCTCATTGTGCCAAAACTCTACACACAAGTAAGCATGACACAACACTGGGAAATATACCATTCACATCTGTGTCAAATTGAAACTTTACTATCACTGACTTAACTCTGCTATCAAAACCTAAAAATACTTGGTCAAAATGTAACTCTGATGACAAAATGACACACACTTGTATCATATGCATACACTTTCAGATCAGGGAGAACACACTAGTCTACTTTATATAAAACACTGCAGTCTTTGATTTTGTTTTTTTATTTTTGTTTATTCAGCAGGCACATTTTCAAGCAACCAAAAAAACCAAACCAAATAGGCCTACCCAATGTTGTACATAGTAACGTGAACTAAAAAAAAAAAAATAGAAAAAACACTATATTGTAAACACATAATTGTGCATACTGCACGTGGGCTCAAGGTTGTGTGAACAGGCGTTGGCGTCCTCCCCCAGAAGGTTTTCTAGTCATTCTAGAGAAATACAAACACAAATTGTCATCAGTTTGATTCTTTTTCTTACAGTACTTCACTGTATATACTGTATCATCCACTGTACTGAACCCTGCAATACCCTGTACATGTGATGTGGTAATGTGATATACTGTAGAGTGCTGTAAATACCATCTGAGTAGAAGGTAGAGAGGGGAAGACATACCTGTTTTCCAGTCTGAATGTTCTTACAGTATTATAGATGCTACTGTGAAGTGGCTGAGGTGCGGGTGGACTCTCTGCCCAGCTTCCCTCATTGTCAGGCCATGATCTATAACATGATCCACCAAAGTTGCCCTTATATCGTCAGATATGGAGGTCCGTGCATTGCCTCTTCGACCTTGTCCTTGCCCTCCTTGCCCTCCTTGTCGTCCTCTTCCTCGTCCTCTTGCTCTCCCTCCATCCATGCTTGCAAAGTTCTTGAAATGGCTAAACTGAGGCCTTTTTGTAGCTGGCTGATTGGTGTTACGTTTAGCAAGCAAGTGTCTTCAGGTGTGTATTTGAATGGTTGCAATTAACCGATGTGTTTTGTATTTTGGAAACATGTGTTTTCCAAATGGCACCCTGAGATTTCATTTGTGAACGAAGTGTCTTATGTATGAAATAGAGTCTAGTATGCAGGACCAAGTGTGTTGCATAAAGGACTAAGTGTGTTGCAGAATTGCAACTAGAGTGCAAAGCAGCGCTTTGGTTTAAGGTATGGGTACATGTGTTTGAGGTATGGTAACAAAAGTTTCAAGTTGTGTTACTTTAGTTTAAGCATGGGTATATAGTGTTCAAGCAACGGGCAAAAACTGTAACTGCTGACAGCTATTTCAATGTTAATGGCAGCAAAGTGGGACTTGTTCACTCTGAGCCAGGACAAAAACTAGTGAAAGTCCAGATTAAAGATAAGGAGGAGGAAGCCGGAGAACAAGCTGCAGCAGAACAATGTGAGAGATGTCCGATCAGGGAGGAAGAAGAACAGGCTTCAGGCAGAAGGAGATCCAGATAGATGGAGGTCTCATCTTCCACCTCATTCATGGTTTTGCTACTGCTCCATCATCGTCTCCTACGGCACCAGGAGATGCTGGACCCGTCCACCTCCCACCTGTCTGTCTCTAGCATTCTCCTGGTACTTCACCGCATGTTTAGCTGAAACCCAGCTGCTATCTCCACTTCAACAAAACACAAACACCTTTTATGTGATTCTGATCAGAGTATTGTTGTCCATGTAGACATACGTGTTGACTGTTTGAGTTCATTTTCATAAAGACTGCTAACTTTCCCCCAGCGTTAAGAGAACTCTTAACGCCCTCATGTTTGCTGCGATGGCTGGGAATCAAACCCAGGTCAACTGCTTGGTAAGCAGCCATGCTGAGTGACCACTACACCACCAACGCTGCAGGAAAGAACCTGGAACTGCTGAATGAGACGTCACAGTTTTCCAGCATTACGACCAGATGAGCAGTCTCCATGTCAGGAAAAGTAACTCTTTGATGATGGTTTCTCCAATATCACAAGATACTTACCTCCATTTGTCCCTCAGCTTATACAACAACTTCTGGATTACCGTCTTCATGTTTGCAGGTATATTCAGTTAGACATGTGGAAACAGCATCCTCTTAAAAAGAGACCATAGACTTGGAGAGGTTTGATAATGACAACTGTCATTGACATTTGAATGAACAGATCTCTCTCTTTGTACCCACTCCTGACTGGATCAAAGTTACTCAAGAACCCTGGCAGTGACGGTCAGCCAACGACTGTGTGACCCGCGCCAGAGCTAAAGCCGAAGCTGCCAAGGTGAGAGCATCATATGCTAACCAAGAAGTTAAACTGAAAATGGAAAAGGCTGCCAGAGAAGCAGAAAGGATAACAAGAGATGCTCAAAATCAGTTGGAAGCAAATAGGATAGACACAGAGTTGGAAGTGCTAATGCTAGATTGAGAAGCAGATGCAGCCATGGTGGAGGCACAGGTGTGGGAAGATGCTGCAGAAGTACATGCCATAATGGAAAATGGAAAATCCAAATCAGAAAAGGTTAGAATAAAACGCACCAGCGAATCGAATACGTTCAAACTCAGATTGACCTTCAAAATCAGTCTTCCTCCCCACAGTTACCGGATCCACCTGTCAAACCTCCAGTACCTGCACAATCACATGACAGCTTCAAGACATGGCGACCAACTGTGAACATTACAGAATCAAACCTACCTGAGCACACAAGGTCAGGCGGCAGATAAACGGACCACATGATGCTCCCTTTGCCCAACGTCTGGATCTGGGCTGAGTGGTGATAGGAGAGGTGTGCTTGGGTAACGTACATAAGCCGACCGTTAACACGTTCAAGACCCATGTGCTGGATGGCGGTCGCCATTCCATTTTTCAACCTTGTACAAGCTTTATGCACGTCAAGGAAACACAACCAAGCTTTAACGGGCCTGGCAGATCACCAGACAGGCATCCTATTAAAAAGAGACCATAGACTTGGAGAAGATTGATAATTGACATTTGAATGAACAGAGCTCTCTTTTTCTACGCACTCCTGACTGGTTTAAAACTTTCTCAAAAACCCCGGCAGTGACGGTCAGCCAACGATGATGGATGAGCACTTACTACACTGAGAGACATTGTAATTGTTGACAAACAGTTTCCTCCCTAACAGAGGAGAGGATACTTTTTTTCCACAAAGTACATGGTTTTAAACATTACAAGAGTTACATCCTTACCTTTGTCTTCATGAGTTTAAAGGCTCTGCTGGGATTTGAACCCAGGATCTCCTGTTTACAAGACAGATGCTTTGACCAACTAAGCCACAGGGCCCTCAACACACGTCTTCAACTTGTTATAAAAACCCTGTTGACACAACAAGTTCATTCTACCTCTGGAGCAGCTTTATTTCACCTCACTGTGATATATTTAGTACACAAATCTGTTCCACTACTGTCCTGGCTTTATGTGAAGTAACAGAGCTATGAAGGATGGTAACTTTTATAGTTACCATATATGGTTACCTGCCTCCTAAGCGGTGATTGAATATCTGAATGTTGGACAGTTCACCCAGGGCACAAAAGTAGCCTCAGAAGAGCAACTCGTGGACCACATGGCCTAATGGACAAGGCGTCTGACTTCGGATCAGAAGATTGAGGGTTCAAGTCCCTCTGTGGTTATAGAGCCTTCAGATAGTTAGATCTGGTCTCCTAACTCACAGTCATTCTTTACAGGTCACTTTGGTTTAGCTACCCTCACGGAGGGTACGGAGTTCAATAATACACACAGTATTTGATCATTTAAAAAAGGGTGACATAAAACATTCAGGATGAAAGGAAAAATTGGGAACGCTCCACGATTGTGCGTGTCATCCTTGCGCCAGGGGCCATGCTAATCTTCTCTGTATCGTTCCAATTTTAGTACGTGTGCTACCGAAGTAACACAACAGGGAGTTCTCTGTGAGCCCGATTTAGATCCCCCTGGTCTTCCATCCTGGATTCTAATGGTTGCCTTACTGGAGGACAGAAATGGCCTTTAATGGGAGTGTGCTGCCTCTAAGGCATTCTTTTGTTTCTTATTTATTTGTCTCTTAAATAATTATTTAGTATTCATTACAGTTTGAAATGATGGATTAATCTGCTATAAGTTTAACTTGTTTAAAAGAACGATTTATTTTCGATTTGGTCACTGATGACATCACGTCCTGTTAGGCACTTCCTGTTCTTGAGAAAATGGTGGCAGACATGTGGTGCATGCTCTGAATATAATCTGCTTCCGTCTGCTAGAAAACATCATAGAGGAAATACTGTAAATTCCTATATTGAATGTTTAAATGTTTAAATGTTTAGATGTTAAAAAACATAAATAGTAATGCTTTGTTAAAAAACGAAGTTTTATTTACATTTACTTACATGTTAAAAAACATTTTAATTTCTACTTAAAGTGCATAGAGTGATGTAAATTCATGTTTAAATTCATGTACAATGCAATATTTAGTTAAAAACAGAATATTTTGTATTGTTTTATTCACAGTTTTCACCACGATGTTAATGAAGAAGTGTGACAGTAAATGCTCAACCTTACTACGACTCTGTCTTCATTAGCGATGGTTTAACTTGGTGTTTAGTCGGAGTTTCAACACACTGAACGAGAACACTACAGTGAAAAGGCACCATTTGATGTTTAAGTGGAGTCAAGATGGAAGCAAGCAACAAGTCGTCTATCCAGTTCTAGGAGCAGCAAGTCATCGGCATCAAGTGTGGCCCGCGCCAGAGCTAAAGCCGAAGCTGCCAAGGTGAGAGCATCATATGCTAACCAAGAAGCTAAACTGAAAATGGAAAAGGCTGCCAGAGAAGCAGAAAGGATAACAAGAGATGCTCAAAATCAGTTGGAAGCAACTAGGATAGACACAGAGTTGGAAGTGCTAATGCTACATCGAGAAGCAGATGCAGCCATGGTGGAAGCACAGGTGTGGGAAGATGCTGCAGAAATACATGCCATAATGGAAAATGGAAAATCCGAATCACAAAAGGTTCGAATACAACGCACCAGCGAATATGTTCAAACTCAGATTGACCTTCAAAATCAGTCTTCCTCCCCACAGTTACCGGATCCACCTGTCAAACCTCCAGTACCTGCACAATCACATGACAGCTTCAAGACATGGCGACCAACTGTGAACATTACAGAATCAAACCTACCTGAGCCAACCAGAGTTGAGGCAAAATCTGAAGTCAAAAAGGAAGATTCTCCCATAAACTTACACGCTCAGTACCACACTCCCCAAAGTAAACCTCCAGCTATCACACCATCTCTCCCAGAATCCTTGGCACAGTACTTGGCACGACAAGATCTTGTTACATCAGGACTGTACCAATTCAATGATAAGCCAGAGAATTTTCATGCATGGCAGTCCTCATTCACCAATGCAGCAGCTGAAGTGCATCTCACAGCAATCCAAGAATTGGACCTCATGACCAAATGGCTAGGAAAAGAGTCTGGCAAACAGGTGAGACGCATTCGCTCAGTGCATGTAAAAAATCCCAACCTGGCTTTACAAAAAGCCCGGGAGAGACTACATGATTGCTACGCTGCCCCTGAAATAATTGAACAGTCACTGTTTCAGCGGTTGGACAGTTTTCCTAAGATTTCAGCCAAGGATCACACCAAGTTGCGCAAACTTGAAGATCTGCTTATGGAGATACAAGGCACCAAGGAGGATGGATACCTTACAGGTTTGTCATATCTCGACACCTCCCGTGGAATTGGACCAATTGTGGACAAGCTCCCATATGGGCTTCAGGAGAAGTGGGTGTCGTCTGGGTCATGGTACAAAGAAGACAACCACGGCCGCTTCCCTCCCTTTGACTATTTTTGTGCTTTTGTGTGCAATGAGGCAAAGAAACAAAATTACCCTAGCTTCTTTCATCAAAGCAACAACACGGCCCTCGCAAAACCAGATACATTCACTGTGAAGAACTTTAATACCAACAAACCCATCACAGTACACAAAACAGATGTCTCTATGACCAACAACGACCCTAACAAGAACTGCCCACTACACAACAAACCGCATCCGCTTACAAAATGCAGGACATTCAGAAACAAACTCCTCGGGGACAGAAAGGCCTTCCTGAAAGAGAAAGGAATATGTTTCAAGTGTTGTGGTTCGACCTCCCACCTTGCCAAAGACTGCAAATTTTCTGTGAAGTGCTCTGAATGTGACAGCACCTATCATGATGCAGCCATGCATCCTGGCCCATCACCTCAGAGCGTCAACGCTCCTCCACATCCACAAGAGAATGGCGGGGAGGGTGAAGATTATTCTAACGTGACTGATGTTACGACAAGCTGCACTGAAGTGTGTGGCCTAGGTCAGTGGGGTCATTCATGCTCTAAGATCTGCCTTGTAAAGATTTATCCCAAGGGTTTCAAGAACAAAGCCATCAAAGCCTACGTAATTCTTGATGACCAGAGCAATCGTTCCTTAGCTAGACCAGAGTTCTTCGAGGTGTTCAGTGTGGAGAGCAAACCATTCTCGGTATCATCTCAGAACTTGCTCTGGCATTATAGAAACATATGGCAAGAAGGCAGAGGGATACCAAATCGAGTCACTGGATAGCAAAGTCCCCATGTCCCTTCCACCACTCCTTGAGTGTCCTGAGATCCCGAACAACCGGATGGAGATTCCAACACCCTGCGCAGTTTTGCACCAGCCTCATCTCCTTCATATCGCCAAACACATTCCAGAGCTGGACCCAGAGGCTGAAATACTTCTGCTACTCGGAAGAGACGTGCTCAGAGCACACAAGGTCAGGCGGCAGATAAACGGACCACATGATGCTCCCTTTGCCCAACGTCTGGATCTGGGCTGAGTGGTGATAGGAGAGGTGTGCTTGGGTAACGTACATAAGCCGACCGTTAACACGTTCAAGACCCATGTGCTGGATGGCGGTCGCCATTCCATTTTTCAACCTTGTACAAGCTTTATGCACGTCAAGGAAACACAACCAAGCTTTAAAGGGCCTGGCAGATCACCAGACAGGCATCCTATTAAAAAGAGACCATAGACTTGGAGAAGATTGATAATTGACATTTGAATGAACAGAGCTCTCTTTTTCTACGCACTCCTGACTGGTTTAAAGCTTTCTCAAAAACCCCGGCAGTGACGGTCAGCCAACGACAGTTCACTGATGAGCACTTACTACACTGAGAGACATTGTAATTGTTGACAAACAGTTTCCTCCCTAACAGAGGAGAGGACTTTATCCAACCGTGTGGAAAACCCAGAAATTGGATACTTTTTTTCCACAAAGTACGTGGTTTTAAACATTACAAGAGTTACATCCTTACCTTTGTCTTCATGAGTTTAAAGGCTCTGCTGGGATTTGAACCCAGGATCTCCTGTTTACAAGACAGATGCTTTGACCAACTAAGCCACAGGGCCCTCAACACACGTCTTCAACTTGTTATAAAAACCCTGTTGACACAACAAGTTCATTCTACCTCTGGAGCAGCTTTATTTCACCTCACTGTGATATATTTAGTACACAAATCTGTTCCACTACTGTCCTGGCTTTATGTGAAGTAACAGAGCTATGAAGGATGGTAACTTTTATAGTTACCATATATGGTTACCTGCCTCCTAAGCGGTGATTGATTTATCTGAATGTTGGACAGTTCACCCAGGGCACAAAAGTAGCCTCAGAAGAGCAACTCGTGGACCACATGGCCTAATGGACAAGGCGTCTGACTTCGGATCAGAAGATTGAGGGTTCAAGTCCCTCTGTGGTTATAGAGCCTTCAGATAGTTAGATCTGGTCTCCTAACTCACATTCATTCTTTACAGGTCACATTGGTTTAGCTACCCTCACGGAGGGTACGGAGTTCAATAATACACACAGTATTTGATCATTTAAAAAAGGGTGACATAAAACATTCAGGATGAAAGGAAAAATTGGGAACGCTCCACGAATGTGCGTGTCATCCTTGCGCCAGGGGCCATGCTAATCTTCTCTGTATCGTTCCAATTTTAGTATGTGTGCTACCGAAGTAACACAACAGGGAATTCTCTGTGAGCCCAATTTAGATCCCCCTGGTGTTCCACCCTGGATTCTAATGGTTGCCTTACCGGAGGACAGAAATGGCCTTTAATGGGAGTGTGCTGCCTCTAAGGCATTCTTTTGTTTCTTATTTATTTGTCTCTTAAATAATTATTTAGTATTCATTACAGTTTGAAATGATGTATTAATCTGCTATAAGTTTAACTTGTTTAAAAGAACGATTTATTTTGGTATTTGGTCACTGATGACATCACTTCCTGTTCTTGAGAAAATGGTGGCAGACATGTGGTGCATGCTCTGAATAGAGGTCGTTTTCGAATTCAGACACTACCGCACTATATGCTACATACTGCAAAGTATGCACTGAATACTGCCTACTGAATGAACGATTCAGTACGCTGCTCCAGCAGACCGTTCACACAGCAGTGTGCTACAGTGTATCCCAGAATGCATCTCGCACCAAAACGTCAGCGAAAGATGAGATTTAAAAGCAGACTAGAGTGTTTCTCAATCCTGGTCCTCGTGGACCCCTGTCCTGCATGTTTTAGATGTTTCCCTGCACCAACACACCTGATTCTAATTAAAGGTCCTAATTAGCTGTCATCAAGGTCTGCACAACTCTGTTGATGACACACGTACTTTTATCACGGTGCGCTGAAGCAGGGAAACATCTAAAACATGCAGGAGGACCAGGATTGAGAAACACTGGACTAGAAGCTGTTGTAATTCCAGCTGTAGCGCTGTTAATATGCCACTTTATTTCGTTTTAACATCTTTTAACATTCAGGCGTAAAAGTAAGGCGTAGAAATTTGATCCGATGTTTCGGGGATCAAAAGAGCCGCCGGTCCGGCCGCATCAGCAGCTCACGGCCGGAGAACTGACGCGATCGCCGGGTCAACCCACGGCCTCGTCCCGGGGAGAAACCTGCAGCCCTGTGGAGAATTGTCACCGGCTGAAATAAATCATTTAGGAAATAAATGTTGGTTTAATATATTAAATCTAACAGTTGTAGCTGTCACGTTAGTTTGTCTGAATATAAAGTGAAGCTTCGTGTTGTTACTAGATGGATATATATATACCACAGACAGAACAGAGATGTATATCTTATAGCTCAATGGGTTGATTAGCGACTTTCGTACAGCGAACGGGGGTTCGATTCCAGTCGGGCTATATTTTGCAAATTTCCCCGATGCGGGACTAATAAAGGATTATCTTATCTTAAATGTTGAAATAGCAGTAAAACCACATTCATTGATGAAATGACATAAGGGATGGAAATGGATTTTAATAAATGTATTGAAATGAACATATCAGTCTATTGAAGTTAATTTTATTTTATTATTAACAAGTTCTCCTCTCTGTCGAGTCGCTCTCTCTGCATCTATTTATTTCAGCTCCCGGACAAATTCTCTGTCAAAACACAGCAATGAAAAGTAGTTATTTCATGAAAAGACAACGAACTACCGATATATAACGTTGTCATAACACTTAGTTCACTTTTATTTACGGATAACTTAGCTAAGATAACTAACAAAAACCTAACATACTATTAAAAACCCACAATTTTTAATCGTTGTCCTTACACTAAATTGAATTAAAAAGGTTATATATTAAAGTTACTTACATTTATATTCCTCCTTCTCCCTCTCCACGGTGTAACTAGTCCTTTCTGCCTTCACATCACATCACTGTCCGATTGCAGCTGTTTTCTCAATAAAGCTTTGAGAAAAAAAAAGAAAAAATCGCTGCCCGGCCGAGGCCGCATTGCATTCTGGGATATTGTAAGCGAGGTAGGCTGTTTGAAGCATGCTGCGGATTTTTTTCCAGATCAGTACAACATCCGGGTATTTTTCGCACACTGCAGATTTCCTTCTGTTCACATACAGCATACTACTTACTACACTTTGGCCAAATCAGTGTATACTTGTAGTACAGTATGCGAATTCGAAAACGGCCATAATCTGCTTCCGTCTGCTAGAAAACATCATAGAGGAAATACTGTAAATTCCTATATTTAATGTTTAAATGTTTAGATGTTAAAAAACATAAATAGTAATGCTTTGTTAAAAAACTACATTTGATGAACGGTTAAAAAAGGAAGTTTTATTTACATTTACTTACATGTTAAAAAACATTTTAATTTCTACTTAAAGTGCATAGAGTGATGTAAATTCATGTTTAAATTCATGTACAATGCAATATTTAGTTAAAAACAGAATATTTTGTATTGTTTTATTCACAGTTTTCACCACGATGTTAATGAAGAAGTGTGACAGTAAATGCTCAACCTTACTACGACTCTGTCTTCATTAGCGATGGTTTAACTTGGTGTTTAGTCGGAGTTTCAACACACTGAACGAGAACACTACAGTGAAAAGGCACCATTTGATGTTTAAAGAGCATATTGCAGGTTAGAATTTTTTCAAAAATGATACCTGACCATATGTGAAAATGACTATGTGAGAAGTTAATGTAGGATTTAATATGTTTTACAAGACATAAGGGCACTTATTCAGAGGAAAAAGTGGCTGATTTTAGCCAAGTTCCTACAAACGCTCTTTTTTCGAACACCGCGTCATATGACGTCACACCAGGGAGACGTCTCCACAGCTGCCCCATCTGACTGCCCAGACCCCGTACACACGTAGCGGGGTATCTGCTAAACCCAAGATATTTTCCTACGTTTGGACCTGTCATCCACATGAAAACGCAAATAAACGAATGTTTAACAAAAATCTAGGCAAAGGGAAAATTTATGTTTATGTAGATGCGTGTAGACCTGGTGTAGACAGAGACAACCGGAGTTTTGCATTTTTCGAACGTCACATTATGCTCCAAAACAACAACAAATCTGCTCTGAGTCTGACGTCTAATGTGCGATCCAGAACTGCAGATGATCCACCATCTGTCCTCCAAGCTATTTATTAAATAAATGGTCTCTGCTCTTGACACCGTTACACCGACGCGGAGCCTACGCCGTAGGGTACGCGGCGACGCGCAGCAGGGTTGCAGCCCGGCTGCAGCCCGGCTGCGTTGATTAACACAGCAGCTCCGCGGCGGACACGGGGAAACTCCAGCTCGTTGCCCGAGGAGGAGGCGCGGATCCCGGGGAAGGGGCGCAACAGAGGCGACCCGGAGGCTGGAAGACCAGATGATCTACAGGTTTGGAATGCTTATGAAAGTGGTCGAAAACGCAGATCTTCGGTTATGTGTGGAAGGTTTTTTTTTTTAACAACGATGTAATGTGGATAAACGAAGGGGGGGAAGTATTCGGTTTTAAAAATACCCGGCTATTTCGGATGCTTTAATCAGAAAAAAGAGAAGATAATAAGCCTGTTTTCTGTTTAGAAAGTACAAACGTAGACAGATTACAAGTACTCACCCATCTTTTAGGAGTTATTTTCGGAGTTTCTTTCAGGAGCCCGGCGGGTGCTGTTGTGAATAAAGGCGGATTTATGGTTCCGCGTAAAATCGCGGCGCACGCAGCGTTCTGTGCGTCGCTGCGTAACCTACGCCGTAGGGTCTGCGTTGGTGTAACGCGGACACATAAATCAGCCTTTTAAAAAGCGAGTTTCAGCTGTCAATCAAAAGAACGTGGGGGGACTAACGGGTAACGTAATTATAAGGCTGTGGCCTGTCATATTGGTGTGAATACACATTCACAACCTCTTCAGTGTCACAACTAACATTAAGCTCCATTATTTTTCCTATTGTTGAATTCACCGCGCTCCCCAATGCGACGTCACTTCCGGTTCAGCTTTTTCAGATGCGGAAGTAAAATACTCTCACAAAAACAACTCCAGAGGTCACTGTAGTATATATTTATGCGTATTTCAATGAAAATTCAGTTCCTACATTATTTTCCTACACATTGATTCACAGGGGTCTCCAACCTGCAATATGCTCTTTAAGTGGAGTCAAGATGGAAGCAAGCAACAAGTCGTCTGTATCCAGTTCTAGGAGCAGCAAGTCATCGGCATCAAGTGTGGCCCGCGCCAGAGCTAAAGCCGAAGCTGCCAAGGTGAGAGCATCATATGCTAACCAAGAAGCTAAACTGAAAATGGAAAAGGCTGCCAGAGAAGCAGAAAGGATAACAAGAGATGCTCAAAATCAGTTGGAAGCAACTAGGATAGACACAGAGTTGGAAGTGATAATGCTACATCGAGAAGCAGATGCAGCCATGGTGGAGGCACAGGTGTGGGAAGATGCTGCAGAAATACATGCCATAATGGAAAATGGAAAATCCGAATCACAAAAGGTTCGAATACAACGCACCAGCGAATATGTTCAAACTCAGATTGACCTTCAAAATCAGTCTTCCTCCCCACAGTTACCGGATCCACCTGTCAAACCTCCAGTACCTGCACAATCACATGACAGCTTCAAGACATGGCGACCAACTGTGAACATTACAGAATCAAACCTACCTGAGCCAACCAGAGTTGAGACAAAATCTGAAGTCAAAAAGGAAGATTCTCCCATAAACTTACACGCTCAGTACCACACTCCCCAAAGTAAACCTCCAGCTATCACACCATCTCTCCCAGAATCCTTGGCACAGTACTTGGCACGACGAGATCTTGTTACATCAGGACTGTACCAATTCACTGATAAGCCAGAGAATTTTCATGCATGGCAGTCCTCATTCACCAATGCAGCAGCTGAAGTGCATCTCACAGCAATCCAAGAATTGGACCTCATGACCAAATGGCTAGGAAAAGAGTCTGGCAAACAGGTGAGACGCATTCGCTCAGTGCATGTAAAAAATCCCAACCTGGCTTTACAAAAAGCCCGGGAGAGACTACATGATTGCTACGCTGCCCCTGAAATAATTGAACAGTCACTGTTTCAGCGGTTGGACAGTTTTCCTAAGATTTCAGCCAAGGATCACACCAAGTTGCGCAAACTTGAAGATCTGCTTATGGAGATACAAGGCGCCAAGGAGGATGGATACCTTACAGGTTTGTCATATCTCGACACCTCCTGTGGAATTGGACCAATTGTGGACAAGCTCCCATATGGCCTTCAGGAGAAGTGGGTGTCGTCTGGGTCATGGTACAAAGAAGACAACCACGGCCGCTTCCCTCCCTTTGACTATTTTTGTGCTTTTGTGTGCAATGAGGCAAAGAAACAAAATTACCCTAGCTTCTTTCATCAAAGCAACAACACGGCCCTCGCAAAACCAGATACATTCACTGTGAAGAACTTTAATACCAACAAACCCATCACAGTACACAAAACAGATGTCTCTATGACCAACAACGACCCTAACAAGAACTGCCCACTACACAACAAACCGCATCCGCTTACAAAATGCAGGACATTCTGAAACAAACTCCTCGGGGACAGAAAGGCCTTCCTGAAAGAGAAAGGAATATGTTTCAAGTGTTGTGGTTCGACCTCCCACTTTGCCAAAGACTGCAAATTTTCTGTGAAGTGCTCTGAATGTGACAGCACCTATCATGATGCAGCCATGCATCCTGGCCCATCACCTCAGAGCGTCAACGCTCCTCCACATCCACAAGAGAATGGCGGGGAGGGTGAAGATTATTCTAACGTGACTGATGTTACGACAAGCTGCACTGAAGTGTGTGGCCTAGGTCAGTGGGGTCATTCATGCTCTAAGATCTGCCTTGTAAAGATTTATCCCAAGGGTTTCAAGAACAAAGCCATCAAAGCCTACGTAATTCTTGATGACCAGAGCAATCGTTCCTTAGCTAGACCAGAGTTCTTCGAGGTGTTCAGTGTGGAGAGCAAACCATTCTCGGTATCATCTCAGAACTTGCTCTGGCATTATAGAAACATATGGCAAGAAGGCAGAGGGATACCAAGTCGAGTCACAGCACACAAGGTCAGGCGGCAGATAAACGGACCACATGATGCTCCCTTTGCCCAACGTCTGGATCTGGGCTGAGTGGTGATAGGAGAGGTGTGCTTGGGTAACGTACATAAGCCGACCGTTAACACGTTCAAGACCCATGTGCTGGATGGCGGTCGCCATTCCATTTTTCAACCTTGTACAAGCTTTATGCACGTCAAGGAAACACAACCAAGCTTTAACGGGCCTGGCAGATCACCAGAGAGGCATCCTCTTAAAAAGAGACCATAGACTTGGAGAAGATTGATAATTGACATTTGAATGAACAGAGCTCTCTTTTTCTACGCACTCCTGACTGGTTTAAAGCTTTCTCAAAAACCCTGGGAGTGACGGTCAGCCAACAACAGTTCACTGATGAGCACTTACTACACTGAGAAACATTGTAATTGTTGACAAACAGTTTCCTCCCTAACAGAGGAGAGGACTTTATCCAACCGTGTGGAAAACCCAAAAATTGGATACTTTTTTTCCACAAAGTACGTGGTTTTAAACATTACAAGAGTTACATCCTTACCTTTGTCTTCATGAGTTTAAAGGCTCTGCTGGGATTTGAACCCAGGATCTCCTGTTTACAAGACAGATGCTTTGACCAACTAAGCCACAGGGCCCTCAACACACGTCTTCAACTTGTTATAAAAACCCTGTTGACACAACAAGTTCATTCTACCTCTGGAGCAGCTTTATTTCACCTCACTGTGATATATTTAGTACACAAACCTGTTCCACTACTGTCCTGGCTTTATGTGAAGTAACAGAGCTATGAAGGATGGTAACTTTTATAGTTACCATATATGGTTACCTGCCTCCTAAGCGGTGATTGATTTATCTGATTGTTGGACAGTTCACCCAGGGCGCAAAAGTAGCCAGGACGCCTCTGAATTGTGCACGTTACCAAATGTAGCAACAGCGCCCTCTGCTGTTGTTCTTCTTCCTTAATCTTATACAAAAACATCTAAACAGGTATGAGACATTTAAAATTGCTGGTTCAAACACTTGTAGAAATGGTCTTCATGGCTGTTGTGCTTCAACATTTGTTGAGTTATTTTCTTGTTATTCTTATTTTATTCATGTAAAAACAGTTGTGTTGATGACACAGGTACTTTTATCACGGTGTGCTGAAGCAGGGAAACATCTAAGACATGCAGGGCAGTGGGTCCCGAGGACCGGAGTTGAGAACCATTGATCTAAAACATTCAGGATGAAAGGAAAAATTAGGAACGCGAGATAGGGGAGTTCAATAATACAAAAAATATTTTATTATTTAAAAAAGGCACATTGGTTGGGGCAAAAAAAACAAAAAAGGAGCCCAATTAAAGAAAGGGGAAAGGGTTTACGGACTATGCCTTACTGGCTGACCTCTTGGCATGAAAGAGAAGCAAGATGTAGGTTTTCAGCATTCACACATGATGCCAATGTTGGTCTTCAGGTAAAGCATTGTACTACAGTCTTGAAACTTTTCTACTTATAGGATAAAATACACAAATTGCATAAATCTCTGGGGCTCGTCCGGGAATTGAACCCGGGACCTCTCGCACCCGAAGCGAGAATCATACTACTAGACCAACGAGCCACAAAACACATATCCGGAAAACAAAAAATCACGGTCACATCATACCTGTCTAGAGGTAACATTAAGCGGGAATAGGAATAGAAACTGATTGATGATCAATAACCTGCTGCACAGTTTCTGTAGTTTAGTGGTTTGTCTCACATGAAAAAGGTCCCTTGTCTGGCTGAACTTCTGGATCAGGACCTCTCAGTGAACAGAGCATATCATCCACTGGAAGATTTACAGCACTGTTTTGTATTAGAAGAACTTCATCAATGACAGCTTTTTTAGCAGGAAAAGCACAACTGCCTATGATGTGTAGAAGAGTGATTCTTATCTTATTGACCATTGTTCATATGTATCAGTCATGCATATCCAAAACAGGTTCTCTCCCCGTCGGGGAATCTAACCCCGGTCTTCTGCGTGACAGGCAGAGATACTGTCCACTATACTAAAGATACCATAATGCGATCATCTTGTCATAAGTGCATGCAGCTTGCTCAGTGCCAGTATGGGATCCGTTTTAAAAGTTTATTATCACCTCTCCAAAAGGACACTAAGGTTCCTTCACTCAGGGAGGGAGATAGGAGAAGAAGTTCAATAATACACACAATATTTCATCATTTAAAATAGGCACATGGGTTGGTGAAATAACACAAAAAAAGGGAGCCCAACTAAAGAAAGGGGAAAGGGTTTATTGACTACGGCTTACCAGCTGATCGCTTGGCATGAGAGAGGAGCAAGATGTGGGTTTTCAGCATTTACACATTGCCTGGAATTAAAACTATGGTTGAATTAACTGTGATCATCCTGCATTTTCATCCGTTTCGCAGAGCTGGACCACTGATCAACCGTCACTAGCTCCAGAACAAGGACTGGAACAGATCAGTAGTGAGGAAGAAGAGGAGAAGCACCAAAAAAACAGAGTTTTGAAGAGATTTACCACCACTGATGTAGATCCAGAAGGAGTCCTACCGGGCTATGTTGGCCTGTGGGACTCCTGACGCAGTAGATGGGTACCGGCAGGCCAAGCGAGCCGCAGCTCGGGCAGTCTTGGAGGCAAAAACCCGGGTCTGGGAGGAGTTCGGTGAGGCCATGGAGGAAGACTTTCGGTCGGCCTCGAGGAAATTCTGGAGGACCGTTCGGCGCCTCAGAAGGGGGAAGCAGTACTCTGCCGGCACCGTTTACGGTGTGGGTGGGGAGCTGTTGACCTCGACTGGGGACATCGTCGGACGGTGGAAGGAATACTTCGAGGATCTCCTCAACCCGACTGACATGCCTTCCACTGAGGAAGCAGAGAGTGGGGACTCTGGGGCGTGCTCATCCATCACCCAAGCCGAGGTCACTGAGGTGGTTCGTAAGCTCCTCAGTGGCACCGGGGGTGGATGAGATTCACCCTGAGTACCTCAAGTCTCTGGATGTCGTAGGGCTGTCTTGGTTGACATGCCTCTGCGACATCGCATGGAGGAAGGGGACAGTACCGCTGGAGTGGCAAACCGGGGTGGTGGTCCCTCTCTTTAAAAAGGGGGACCGGAGAGTGTGTTCCAACTATAGGGGGATCACACTTCTCAGCCTCCCCGGGAAAGTCTACGCCGGGGTACTGGAGAGGAGATTATGGCCGATAGTTGAACCTCGGATTCAGGAGGAACAATGCGGTTTTCGTCCCGGTCGTGGAACACTGGACCAGCTCTACACCCTCCGCAGGGTGCTCGAGGGTTCATGGGAATTTGCCCAACCAGTCTACATGTGTTTTGTGGATCTGGAGAAGGCATTTGACCGTGTCCCTCGTGCACACACATATTTTTAACCTAATTTTTTAAAATGTTGTTCTTAAATCATTTTGAATTGTACATGAAATGTGGTATACAAATAAACTTGCCTTGTGTCTCCTGATAAAGAAATGAAATTCCTTTTGTTTAAAGATTATCTTTTGTTCCTCCTTTCATCAAGGCAGGTGATGGTGCAGATTTGAATAATTCCAGGGGTCCGTTTGACAAAGCAGGTTTAGTGAAAACTCTGAGGGCCCGATTTACTAAGATCCTAAATAAAGAGTACTAAATTGCGTGTGCACTGAAAAAGTTTTCACGTGCTGTTGTTGTGTGTTTTGCGGGTGATCAACTAAGAATGCTCGCGCAATTGATAACAGGTGCAAACTGCAGTATTTAAATGAGGTGTTGCGCGTCTTACGGTTTGCGAGCGCAAAATGAAATTTGACGAGTTGGAGTTAGAGATATTAGTGGAAGAGGCAAATTGTTGTGCCGTATTCAGCACCCCTGCCGTGAAAAGCACCCCCTTGTATATTCAATGATAAGTAGACCAAGAAAAAAACAACACACTGACACTTCAATATATTTATATATACACACTCACACAAACACATACTTAGGAGTTTATATTATATATATTTACAAATATTATGGAAGACAACACAGTAAGCAGGCTATTAATTAATGACATCAACCATTTACCCGATTTTTGTTATCTGTGACTGTGATTGTGGGAAAGTATGACTATTGTGGAATCCATGAGCGCATTTAAACATGAATCATTAACACAAAACTGGACGCTAAACAGAACATGACACGGAATGAGAATATCATTTTTGTCAGACGAGGGGGTGCTTTTCACGGCAGGGGTGCTGAATACGGCACAACACCGGGGTATGACAACTGCAGAACAGGCGCACAATAAGAAACACTTTTTTCTCCATGAAAACACGTGATTTATTTATTATCACAAATAAAAAAATGAATGTGCCTCCTGTGGCAACCTTTTGCTGAATAATACTCGATTTAACATTCAAATAAAATATTTCTCCTTTTGCATGTGGAGAATCCTCACCACAAGTTGAGCCATCCCCACCCCAGTCCTCAAATCAGGCACCAACAAGCATCCCTGCGCATGTCGTCCTCCAACTGTCTGGGTGGTGTCCAGAGGAGTCCAGACGGAAAACTGGTTTCTCTGAAATGCTGATAAAACCTCACATTACAGACACTTTTCAATTATTATTCTTGTTTACTAGCATCTGAAGCCCGGCTAGCTCAGTCGGTAGAGCATGAGACTCTTAATCTCAGGGTCGTGGGTTCGAGCCCCACGTTGGGCTGAAGTCACATTTATGAAGTTTGTTTGAAGTGTAGAGTCCAGGTTGAAGGTGAGCAGAAAGGAATTACCTCCACTGCTGTGATGGATTTTACTGGCTGAGACTGGTGACATCATCAATGACATCACATGTCTGATGACATTCCAGGGTCAGATGAAATAATTTTATTGATTTGCCGATGACGACGATAACATGTAAGAATTTGTAAGTATGACTACGTATCTGATGCACGTAATTGATTTGCTGATGACGAGGATAACATGTGCACGTTACCAAATGGCCAAAGCCGAGTACAGTGATGAAATAGAGTCCCGCTCTGGGAAGATGAAAAATAATGGCAGTCCTTCGAGCCAGAGTTGAACCAGCGACCTAAGGATACCTGTTTTACTGGTTCTACAGTCCTCCGCTCTACCAACTGAGCTATCGAAGGAGGATGTATGCTGACAGCTCCATGACTTGTGTATTCTTCTACCAAGGCCTGAAACTGGGAAAAGGAAACATTTTAGATGAATTATTGTCGCCCTTATGCGCCGCTTGCCGGGTCCTTACCACTGGCAGAGTCCATTGTCCTTGGCTAAGTGTCTGGGCCGTAGCACCCATAGACATATATAAAGGCTAGATGACTCACGGCGGAGTCTCCAGCGTCGTTCACCCGCGGCCATCTTGCCACAGGAGACTCTCTGGTGCGCATGCGTGCGCTATAGTTGTTGCTGTTGGAGGGTGAGTGGTCTGTACAGACAAAAATACTCATAACTTGCTGAAACTTGCTTGACGGATTTACAAACGGATTGGTTCATCATAAACGTCATTAACGTGGGTATGATTAGGGATGCTTGGACATGTTGAAATTGTATCTCTTCGTTGCGAAAAACGACCTAATCATGCAGCATATACAATAGTTGTGTATCACCACTAACTAACGTTACCTGCCCAAGTTATCAAGGGTGACCACCAGTACTCAAGTTGTAAAAAAAAAAATCAGGGGGGATGGTGGATTTTATCATATGGGGACAGATAATTTGTGCTGATTACAATTAATATAATATATTACAAATAATAGCAGTGACCAAAACACCTGCAGAAATACTGCAGGAATGACATAGCAGCAGTTAAATGCAGCCTTCTGTAAGCTTTAAATATCCACTGGGCTTACATCAAATACATCAAAACACAACAATAAAAAACACTTTTCTGAACTTATCAATATGACTCTGTCCTTCACAGGATAAGTAACATGGATCACTGCAAAAACTCACAATCTTAACAAGAATATTTGTCTTATTTCTAGTTAAAATGTCTCATTTTAGTAAAAAAATCTCATTACATTTAATGGATAGAGGTGTATATATATATATATATATATATATATATATATATATATATATATATATATATATATATATATATATATATATATGTTATATGGTAATAATATAAATATGTTATAATGTAACTATAAATATTACTAAGAATACTATAGAAATATTGATTAAATATGAAAACCATGTCATGGCTATCTGTTTCTGGTTATTTTCATATAAAAGTACGTTTTTCAATGTTTATAATTATTCACAAGTATGCAGTGTCATAACTACATCTCTGACGTTCATGACAAACCAAACTGTTTGAAAATCTGTTGAGAATTGAGCAAGTTAAGGTTGTTTAAGCAGTACAGGCACCATTAAACACAATGTTAAAGTGAGCGAGTTCTCCTGTGGCAAGATGGCCGCCGTGTGACGACGTCGCTCTCCGTTGGCAGCAGCGCGGACGAGTCATCTAGCCTTTATATATGTCTATGGTAGCACCCCCCCTTCTCCACCGCAATCAATTGAAGTGTGAATGGTCTGAAAATCTGATCCAAACACCCTAGTGGATTTTGTTGTGTCCGTGGCACCTTTTCTTTCTTTTTCCAAAAACTTGAGAAGCACTCTTGCTGCCACAGGGGTGCTGTGACCCGGATTCGAACCGGGGTTGCTGCGGCCACAACGCAGAGTACTCACCACTATACGATCACAGCTTGAAAGGGTACGTGTACCCAGCTTTAGATATGTGCTCGGTTTCTGCAGTTATGTCAGTGAACACAGTGTGAGGTTGGAAGAAGAGTTTACGGAGGTGTGCCGCCCCTGTCGTCAGGTAAGGGCATTTGCTTCGAATGAGATGACAACTGACAGGTCATTTTCACAGCTCGCAGGGAATTGCACGCTGCAATCTAAAGGATTATGTAACAACCTTGAGATACCTGATTTTGCATCTGTATTAGGGATCAAAGTAAAACAGACCAGAGTGTCTACAATAAAAGAGCGTGAATGTACGAAATACGAAATAGATTAAATCGCTTTGCAGAGCATATAAGCGGGTAAACTAAATATATAAACTAAATAAGTGCAATTAATTGAAGCAGAAATTTAGTCCTGAAATAACAACATGAAGATGTTTGTGTTGTTTATTTAGGACGATAAAAACAGGAAGGTGCCAGTAGATGTGGTAAGTGTTGCATCAGATGTACGGGTCATTCCAGAATTGGAGGACATTTGGGCTTTAGAATTTTGGGAAAAAAAACTTAATATTTTACCATTTTCTGTTATGTACACATCAATACTAGGTAATAAACTATCAAAATCTTGATTGGCTCAGCTCAGACATTAAAGACACATTTTTTATTAAATGTTAAATGTATTGTTTGCTATAATTGGCGCAACCCTGTTACCAACAGCCAGGGACCTGAAAAAGTATCACAATTTAAATAAATAGATATAATTCCTTTACCATTAGGTGAAATAAGTAACATTCTCTCTAAATAACTATTTGATTTCAGATATGAGTTGATTTAAATTAATTTAAGAAACTTTCAAAATCTATTGTACTCAACTTTTCAATAAGGACATGTTTCACTTTACTAATATCAGTATGTATTTTAAGATAATTGCTCTACAACTTCATGCATATTGTTGGTTAAAGAGCTTAATAGGTCAATACCCTTGTAAGCTGAGAAAGCCATTTATTATTATTTTTGATTAAAATTATATGGTAACAGGGTTGAAATTAGTGTAACAGGGTTGTGGTTAAGTAACTGGTTTGCCATCTACATTATTTTTCAGCATAGATCATTAAATAAATGTGTAAAGTAAATGCTCCAGACAACAAAGATATTCTTTGAATGTTTTTAATTCTTTGAATTTTCTTTTTCTCATGAAATAATATAATATTTGCTTTTCTAGCCCCCCAAAAAAGTGCGGAAAAAAGTGCAAAACTGGAAACAACAACAAATGGTACACATTCTGTACATTGGCACATTGGTGCATTGGCACTGTAAACATTGGGGTCATGGTAGAACGTCCCACAGCAATTATCTCAACTTGCAAACAAAAACAGACAGCTTTTCAACAGATCCACATTAACACTTGGCTAACTTCTGCCACCTCATTTTCAGATTTACTTTTCATGGCTGACCAAAGTATTCCATATTTCGCTTGCAATGCTCTGTTCTGCTCTTTTCAACTTTTCTTCTAGTTCCTTTTGTTTCCTCTGTGATCTTTTTTGACCAGCCCATCTTATTCGTCTCCCGTCACGTTGCCTAAAAGAAACACACAAACATAGATTATTGTTCCTTAACCATTTTACATGTTGCAAATTGAACATTGCAACCATTAGCAGAATGTGCTTACAATAACATGCATTCCTCATTTACTTTATTGTACCCTAACCTTGAAGTCCCAGATTGAGAGGTGGAGCTAGAATCTGGCAATTGGGCCCTCAATGGGTTTTCTGGTGTGACTGGAGATGCAGGGCTCATAGGAGGGGTGTTCAATGCTTTGAGCGTCTTCTTCCTTGCGTTGCACCTCTCATGTGCCTCTTTCCATCTCTTTCGCTGGGCACGCTGTGCTCTCTCCGTGCGGTCTTTTTGCAATAGCTTCTTCCCTGTTTTTAAGTATTCCTTCCATTTCTGTTTCTCTTTTTCTAAATATTGCTGTCTCCTCTCTGGATCAGCATCACGCCTAGCACGATAGCGCCTTTGCTTTTCAGCAGCGCTGAGGGGTGGACCATCACTCTGAAAGAAAAATAAAATAATACAATTGAATTGTTTAAAATATGTAGACTAAACTCAATTAGTTTACTATGTGTAAAATATTTATTTGGACCATGAATAATGGTTTTGAATTCTGAGTAAACTGAGGAGTTGCAATCCTGTTACTGCAGGGCAATCCTGTTACTATAATCACAGCAACAGGGTTGCCCCTCACAGTAAAAGGGTTGCCACTAACAGGGTTGCAAATCCATGCTAATGTTAGCTTTTTCTCAAAAGATGAAGCTAGCTATTTAGCTAACTGTTAGCATTTACCAAGAGAACACTCTTACATAAGTAAATAAGTAAAAACTTTTTTTAAAGTATTCATATTATACTGGAAATATGCGTAACAGGGTTGTTGGTGGTAGATTGAGACATTCAAGCAAGGCTGACAATGTTATAAAAATATGAAAAATAGAAGAGAGGACATACCTGTGCTCTACCCATGCTGAAGGTAAAGTGTTTGATGATGTAATTTCCAATGTGTCATGTGATCATAGACATATATAAAGGCTAGATGACTCGTCCGCGCTGCTGCGACGTCGTCACACGGCGGCCATCTTGCCACAGGAGACTCGCTCACTCATAACATTGTGTTTAATGGTGCCTGTACTGCAAAACAACCTTAACTTGCTCAATTCTCAACAGATTTTCAAACAGTTTGGTTTGTTATGAACGTCAGAGATGTAGTTATGACACTGCTTACTTGTGAATAATTATAAACATTGAAAAACGTACTTTTATATGAAAATAACCAGAAACAGATAGCTATGACATGGTATTTATATTAAATAAATATTTCTATAGTATTCTTAGTTATATTTATATTTCCATTACAACATATATACATACATATATTATTACCATATAACATGTATGTATATATATATATATATATATATATATATATATATATATATATATATATATATATACATACATACATCTTATATGGTAATAATATATATATATGTATATATGTATGTATATATGTTGTAATGTAAATATAAATATAACTAAGAATACTATAGAAATATTTATTTAATATAAATACCATGTCATAGCTATCTGTTTCTGGTTATTTTCATATAAAAGTACGTTTTTCAATGTTTATAATTATTCACAAGTAAGCAGTGTCATAACTACATCTCTGACGTTCATAACAAACCAAACTGTTTGAAAATCTGTTGAGAATTGAGCAAGTTAAGGTTGTTTAAGCAGTACAGGCACCATTAAACACAATGTTATGATTGGGGAGCTCTCCTGTGGCAAGATGGCCGCCGTGTGACGACGTTGCTCTCCATTGGCAGCAGCGCGGACGAGTCATCTAGCCTTTATATATGTCTATGCATGTGACACACACCTTTCTTCTTCTTCTACCATGCTAAAAAGCTTAAGGTAACAGGATTGCAGCCAAAGTGTGGGACACAGATTCCATTCGTAATAATACTTATTTAAAATATTTTTTTGATAAAAAAATTGCTTTCCACATCTACAAGAGACATCTATGGACAAACAAATACAAAAGAAAGTAGATTTAAATGTAATTTTAACAGTTTTATCTGATATTCAATTTGGTCACCAAGGGGCTGGGACAAGGGGAAATGGCATATTAGGGGGTACTCCCAACTTATTTGGTATTTTTAAAAATATTTTCAAAACATTGTTTCTCCCAGATGATTTAGATTTGGTCTAAGGACTAGTAAAACTTACACAAAAACTTGATGATTATGTATTTTGTACACAGTTTATTTGAAATTTCATGGGTGGGACGTCAAATGTCCTCCAACTCTGGAATGACCCACTTATTGCAATGCAGACGTGCTTCACAGCTCTGAGCCAGTGTTTCTTTGTGCCTTTGTCTGAAGAAGACTCTTAAAAGAGTTGAAACGTTACGTTGAGCCACACATTTGTTTTATCGATTATTAATGACATTTTTCATTTTCCTAATTATTTTTTCATTATATAAAAAAGTCATAACGGTGGTGACTAAACAACCGTCATTTGGAGCTGCCCGGACAGACCGGACACCTCCTGTCTCCTCATTTTATTTTTCATTTCATAAAAAAGTAATGGTGATAAACGACGACTGGACAACCGTCCGTTACCAGAGGGGACGTCTGAATTGTCGTCAGCAGAGGTTTTATAAGGAGAGGAACCTTCTCTCCTTCATTTGTGCTCAAGTCAGAGACGGTGAAGGACGTCAAAAGCTGCTCAAGCCTGATAGCTTTGTTGTTCATTGTTTTTGGTGCTTGGCCTGAGGAAGACCGGACACGGTTGAAACGTTGCCCCAGCACACATTCATTTGTTTTTTTTTTTTTTGTTAACATTTTTTTATTAGTTTTATGCCAACTTTTAAAAAGAAAAAGGGGGCAGACAGTCTCAAGCACAGCTCTACACACTTGCTGTAGCAACATGTCCACTGTACATCTGAAAAGAACAAACGCAAAAAACAGGGGAAAAAATGTATCACAACTTTCATTTGGTATTTTGATTTGTTGATAATACATTTTTATTTGTATTTTTTGTAAAAAGCTTAAATAGTTTTATTTAAAATCTAATGTCGTTTTATTTCATTTAATAAAAAAAATTCTATTTTACATTGAAACTCAGTATTTTTAAATTCATAGACATTACAAAATCATCTTTTAGAAAGCCTTAAAATAGATTTTTTTTATTTTATTTTACTTGACTTTAATATTTAAAACCAATTTTCAGTAACCCAAGATCCGGTGACGGAGCAGCAGGAGGGAATAAATAGAGCAGGAGGAGCTTACATTAATATATTATTATATTAATATATATTATATCAGGCTTTTAACTGACTCATTTAACTATTTTAAATTTCTTAAATTACTACTTTTAGGATTTTATGTTATGTTATACTTTTTAAAACTCTTTTAGTGTATTTTATCCTGCTTTCTTGTAGCTTTTAGCTCCAGTGTTTCCTCATGGGGAGCCTCCATGCTGGGAGTGACTCTGGCCTGCAGGGGGTCGTCCTGGGGGTGGTTCTGGCCTGGATGGTTGTGGAGCTCTGCACCACAGCTTCACCGCTGTGGTGTGGACTCCTCTATCCGTCCGGGCCGGGATGGTCTCTGTGGCCCCCCCCCTTGTAGCTGCGGGCTATGGGACCTCCTGGCGTGGACGGCTCCCTGTTACCGTTTCCTCACCTGGATCCTCTGTGCCTAGCCATGTCTACACCATGTGTCTGTGTGTGTCTGTCTGTGTGTGTGCGGGGAAGGGGGAGGGGGAGGGGGAGGGCGGGGGGGAGCATTAATACATTTTATGTTTATGTTTTATGGAAAGCACTTTGTGTTACGTTTTTTTTTGTATGAAAGGTGCTTTATAAATAAAGTTTGATTTGATTTGATTTGATTTGATTCATTCTGCTCTCGCTCCTCGGACAGTGCAGACGTGCTTCACAGCTCTGAGCCAGTGTTTCTGTGTCTTTGCCTGAAGAAGACTTAAAAGAGATGAAACGTTGCATGGAGGCACACATTTATTTGAGTTGACACACGTTTGTTTTATTTATTTTTAATCACTTTTTTCATTTTCCTAATTATTTTTTCATTATATAAAAATATCATGATAGTGATGAATGACAACCATCGTTGGGAGCTGCCCGGACAGGCCGGACACCTCCTGTCTTTGGGGGACAGGTTCCTTTTCCTAACCCTAACCTTAATCCCATTCCTCTAATATTCAACTATCAGATTTATTTAATTTAAAAACAGGGTTAAAAAGATTTTAATTTTAAAATTGGCATTTTTTTTATTAGTCTTATTTAAAAAACAAGGATAAAAGTTCCTTATTTTAAAATAACTAAAATAAACATTACATACATTTTATTAAAAACAAGGTTAAAAGTTTAAAATAATAAAATGATATTTCATTCAGTATTGAAGATTTAAGACAGTAAATCATTTCTGTGTAAAGTTGCTGGTAAAACAGCCGGTACAGACGGTTAAAAACAGAGGGTATAAAAGGCGGAGCCACCAGGAGGCTCATTCTGCTTCTGGCATTCAGAGAGAAACATCTCTCTCCCCAGAAACCTGTTCACAGTTTTACTGTTTCAAGCCTGAGGAAGACCCAGAGAGGGTCCAAACCTTTTCATTTGGAACACCTTCCTTAGTTGTTTTTGATTTAAAAACACCTTTTTGTTTATTTTATTTCATAAAAAAGTCTTTTTATTTATTTTTCCATTAAAATTAATTTAAAATTCCTTTTATTTTTTTATAAAAATGATTTGATTTTTTTTCAAAACATCAAATAGAGGAGTTCTTTCCTTCTTTTTGGAAAGCATTTCTGTTATATTTATATTTTATTCATTGGTGATTTCATTTGAACATTTATTATTGAACCCTTTTGTGGTGTTCATATTGTTGTTACTCACCAGTGTTTGTGGGTCTGGTGGACCCTGTCAGGGTTTTCACATTTCCCCCAGTTTGTGTTTCAGTTCTGTCTTGACCCTCCTGTTTCCATCTGCCCTGATTGTCTGCACCTGTGTCTCGTTATCCTGTTGTATCTAGTCTTGTCTTTCCCTGCTCCCTGCTGGTCCGTACTGTTTCCTCCCTCCATGTTCTCCTCGGCAGTTTCCCTGTTCCTGTTCCCGGTCCATTTTTTGATCCTGCTCAGCAGCGCTTTTGGTTTGTTTTTGGTTCAATAAATCCTGCTTTGTGAACTCCTGCCTCCTGCGTTTGGGTCCTCAATAAACCACAATCGTGACAGGACCCGTTGCATCTTGTTGTTTTTAATGCCTCACAATCAAATACTTTTATGTTAAAATATTCAACAGATGTTTACTTCATCCCAATTACAAGCAGTATAAACAGTATGTATGGTTAATACTGTATTTGCTTAATATTTGAAGGATAAGATAAGCAAGGATAAGAACCCTGAAGTAGGCATGTAAATGGGTTTGGTTCAATTCCTTCCACTTCTCTCCAAAAACACATCTTCCTTCTAAATCAGAGCAGTCAAGAATAATTTTCTGGATGGAATCTGGGATGAAAAGCTGAAAAGAAGACTTGATGTCCTGTGTGTGTGTAACTGCCATCCGTGTTGGCCCTGGTTGCATCCTCATCACATTGGCAGCTTTGCGGGGTGATTCTTTTCCTGGGCGAGAAGACCGTTCAATTTCAAGATTTTTTTAAATCAATATTTCCTCACTGGCTCCATTCTGACGGTCTTGTTCTGGTCCTGTGGCTGGCTGCTGACGGCCTGGTCCTGTGGCTGGCTGCTGACGGCCTGGTCCTGTGGCTGGCTGCTGACGGCCTGGTCCTGTGGCTGGCTGCTGACGGCCTGGTCCTGTGGCTGCTGACGGCCTGGACCTGTGGCTCGTCTTCTTTTTGGAACTGGCTCAATCTCATCTTCTTCAGAGTCACTGTCAGACTCGAAATGTGATCCTCAGTTTCTGAAATCTCCTCTTCTGAATCCTTTCCCTCTTCATCAACAACTCTCTCTTCCAAAATCAACTCCAGGGCCCTCTGCGCAGAGTACCTTTTGGCCATCTTGATCGATTGTGATAAGAAATCACACTGGTAAATCTATATTTATAGTGTCTCGCCTCAAATTTTTAGCATAGTGTGAGAAAATAAACATTCCTGCAGTGTTGATGCTTCAATTTTGAAACAATGTTGCAACCTTGTGTGGGAACCGCAGGTACAGTCACACACACACACACACACACACACACACACACACACACACACACACACACACACACACACACACACACACACACACACGAGGGGGACAGAGTGTAAGGTACAGAACATCAATTTCCACACCTCTATTAGCCCGGGTCCAGTGGACCAGGACATCTTATATGTAATAAAAATGTGTAGGGGGGGTGTACGGTGTGTGGTCATTAAAAATGTATTCTGATATATGTTCTTCCAGCAAAGAAAATCCCGCTCTGATAGAGGCATCATTAAGAAATGGTTCCGCCTTCTTGCTAGCAATATGCTGCACTTTTACTTTTGGGTCCATACTGAAGCGGTTGAACGCCAGTGTGACGACTTCCACCCCTAGCGTCTCCAACATGGTCATCTGTGGAAAGAATAGGGAGGATAACAAAAACAAAACATATTACTGGGTCTTAGAAAGAATGTTGCATGGACAACTAACAAATCAAAGTGACCCATAGGTTAGTACTAAACATCTTATACCATCATGAACTGTGCAGCTGTGACATGACATGAAAATGTTGTTTATTAGTGAAAATACATGTAGAAAACCTATTTGACCGTTTCAGAAGCATAATCGTCTTCCTTGGCGCAATAATGAGCATCAATGACTTGGACATAGAAGCACCTCTCTTCTGCACTAAAGTGACAGGAGTGTTATTTCTCTCCAAAACCCCTTGAATGTGAGGAAATATGAGGTACCATGTGTACGAGCCCTTAATACAACTGCATGGTCACCTTGAAGAAATACAGTAGCTCTGACAGACCTCTCTCTTGATTTGATTTAAATGCCTGGAGATCTTTAGTTCCCTCATCTAAGGACTGAGGGCTTCTGCACTTCTTGCAGCCTTTAGAGCAGCTGCCTCTTCATTATACCGTGCCTTCTCTTCCACAGGCAAGCGGGAACAGGCACTCAGGTCTTTCATTTCACCTGGAAAATAATTAAGGGAATTTAATGAATTATCTTGTAGTCAAACTTAACAAGCTCACCAACATTGTGGTTAGTGTCTGCCCTGTGATTGAGGTCAGGGGCTCAATCCCACTCTGGTCATGAACCCAAAGCCACCCCAATTGCTATGGGCCATTTTGTCCAAAAAAAAAAAAAATCAACCTGAACTTTTTAGATAGTTTGTTTGTAGACTTAGATAAGCTTAGTCTATGTAGCAGCTTACATAGACTTTCTAATCTTTTGTTTCGTAAACTTCGCACTGTTTAGTACATTGTGGAGCACTGTATAGTATTTAGTATTTACCCATGATAACTGCCTAGTAGGTATTAAATGTATTTGATGTATTGTACTCTTGCTTAGTGTAAATTGCTCTGGATTAAGAACGTCTGCTAAATGCCTAAATTGTTAACCCATTAACATGTGGTCCAAAGGCAAGAGCTCCACTGACTGAACTATCCATAGTCACTAATACAGTAGGTGAAGGTGCATTTGGGTGTAAACCAACCATAGAGCCATAGAGAGGAGGAGGAGGAGGAGGAGGTGGGAGGCCCCTGGAGGAGGGGCCTGGCTGCTCCTCTGGCCAGTCAAAGGGCTGCCCCTGCCCCCCCTGGACCAGGGGCAGCCCTCTGGATGGAGGAAGAGGATCCGTCGCCACAGCCGGAGCAGGGACGATGCCGGTTCCTGCTCCAGCACGGTCCTCTCCCACCTCTTCTGCCGACGGCTGAACCTGGACAAACAGAGACAGGTCGACATCAGGATGTTTCACTACAAGACGAATGCAAGTACAGACTCTGGATCAGTGTCGGAGCTCTTACCACTGCGACAGAGTCCGCTGATTTAGCTCAAAGAGCTGAATCTCAGTCTGAGCCATCAGCCTCGGGCTCGCCAGCACCGTCTCCCTGATGGCCACGTAGTCTCCGTGGATGAGGGACCAGCGGGTCCTCGTGATCCTCCCACGCGTGTGGCGGCAGGATGGAGACGGCAGAGCTGCTGCAAACGGCCTCCACCAGGCGGCTGCATCCGGCCAGTTTGCAGGGCCCGAGTTGAGTCCGAGTAGCAGCTGGAGGTGAGACAGACGCTGTTTAAATACGGCAGACGGCAACAGAAGCACCAGAGCTGTTTGAAGTGAAACTCACCGCTGGAGACTTTCCTTGCCAGGACAGGAAGTGTTCTTCCCCTTTGCTGCCTTGAACCGCCCCTTGGACTGTCTGTCCTGGTGTCTGGACGGGTAGACGACTCGCCGCTTGTCCTGCTCTGGCAGGCGTTGCCAGAGCGCGATGAGTCTGTCTACCCGTCTCTCTCCGAGCCCCTGGAGACTCCTGGCTTCCACCAGGGCCCTGGCAGCTTCAGGACGTGCTGGTATCCCGGCTGGCCATCAGGACCCTGGACCTCCTCCTGAGGAGGAAATGGACAAGAAAAAGACTGTTGTGAACAAATAAAACCACACGATATTAAGAATGCTGTTTGCTTCTCCATCATGTACATCTTCTGCAACACTGTACAATGTTTTTTGTCTGTTAAAGTCAGCTGTGAGTGTGGTGGTTACCTCAGAATCTGAGGAGTTTTGCGGAGCAGGAGACCGGTTTCCAGAGGCTCTTGGAGAGTCAGGGGCGGCCGGACTCGATGGCTCAGACCTGGGTGCCTGACTTGGATCACCTGACGGGGATGCTGCAGTGCTGGCAGGGGTTTCTGGGGCAAAGACGAAGGGTTCCAGGACGTCCTCCTCTATGCCCTCATCCACCTCTTCCAGCTCGGTCACGGCAGCATCCTCATCCGGAGTGTCAGTGTCCAAGTTCAGTTCCTCAAACACGCTGCCCGTCTGCTGGTACAGGTACTCCAGACCGATGAGCTCCCCTGTGAACAAAGTGAACAGAAACTGCTGTAAATCTGTGCCACGACGGTGTACCAAACAGGAAAAAATGCCTGGGTATCCCGTCATCTACCGGTGTACGCAGCGGGATTGGTGAAATCCTTAACCATCAGATGACCAAGCACCCTTTGGCTCTTCAGGTTAAGGGCGTGTTTGAGGTGGAACTGTAGGAGTGCAGAGGTTCTTTCTCAGCTGCATCCAGAGTCGCCGCTGCGTACAGCTGCACACCGGGGGGTCCTGAACCGGTCTGAACCGGTCTGGGTGTACAGCTGGACACCGGGGGGTCCTGAACCGGTCTGAACCGGTCTGGGTGTACAGCTGGACACCGGGGGGTCCTGAACCGGTCTGAACCGGTCTGGGTGTACAGCTGGACACCGGGGGGGACCTGAATGCAGCTGAGGTGGCACCTCTGCGTACTCCAGATGTTCTGGATGCGGAGAGCGTCCAGGAGCGGGATGTCCAGGGTGTTGCGTCCTGCGGGTCCGAAGGTGTCCAGGAGGTCCTGGATGAGGAGCGCCGTCTCCTCGGCCCCACGCGTCCTGCGCCGACAGTGGAGCCTCCACTCCTCCCTGGTGAGCCTCCGGATCACCTCGGCGTCCGTCAGTCCAACCATCCCGCCTCTCCCCTCCAGATCTGACCTTTGCCCTGATGAGACGGCAGGCATCTTCGGGGTCCACCTGGAAGATGCAGTAAGACAGCGGCCTCATGAAGGTGGGGTACAGCTCGTGGCTCTCTGTGGTGACACCCGACGCGAAGCGACGCATCAGGTGCCAGATGTCCAGGCGGACCACGAGCTGCGTCCACTCCTGTCAACACAGACAAACGCACGTGTAATTATTGCCACACCCGTTTTCTGTTTAGCCGATGCGGCATCATTGTCAGCTGTAACGTCAATTCATACCGAAAATAAAGCAGCCGTCTTTGACACGCGGTCTCTGTTGCAGCAGTCGCGGTCCACGTAAATGATCCGGGGGGGAGGAACCTCGGCGAGTCGGTACCGCCTCATCAATCCGGCCGCCATCCTGGAGAGGCCCTCGGACCCTCGGAGCAGGTGAGGACGCTGATGAGGACCTGCCCGTGCTCGTTACCCACGTCGGTAACCCAGGCGGCCGTGTCAGTGGCGGTACCCGCGAGCTTCTTCGTCACCTGAACAGAAACGTTCATTTCAGTACACGGACAGAGCTGAGGTTTGCAGACATCTGGGAGGAAAAGTCAAGTATTAAAGTTATAAAACCTTAGTCTAGTCCATCTTTAAAATGGACCCGAAGGTGGACGTGATCCTGCCCTTGTACTCCTCCAGCCGTGTCAGGACATCGTAGCCGTACACCGTCAACAGCCAGACGGGCGTTGGCACGGGTGCCATCTGGGGCGGTGACGGGAACGGCTGTGTCACGGCGGAGGAGGACAGGAACGGCTCGCAGACGCCGAGGTACTGGATCGCTCTCCGCATCCAGGCGTCCGAGTGCTGCTCCCGCAGGGTGTTGTGCAGCCGAGTGGCACTGTTGTCCAGGGTGCCAGACCTCAGCTGCACAATCACCCTCTGATCACAGGACAGCCTGCAGAAACCGGAGAGTCATGAGCACAAGAACGCAGCTGACACAGTTTTACACGAACCCGTGGCAGCTGCTTCTTACTTGTACGTGAGTACAGCAGGAACCTGCAGCTGTAGGTGGGGGCAGCTGCCGGATGATGTCCTGTGACCATCCCCCGACCTTCTTCTTACATCGGGCACTCCAGGTACTCAGTGGCCATGAGGTACCAGCCGTGGATGTCCAGGACCCTCCGGATGGTCCTGTACAGCCCAGCCTTGGTCAGGGACCCGCTGCACAAAGACTGGGGGCCCGTCAGCTGCAGACGCCACATCCTGGGAGTAGGAATGGGTGATATTTTACCGTTCACGATAAACCGTCAAAAAAATTACCCACAGTAAGAATTTGTATCTCACGGTAAAAATGATACATTCCCGTTGATGACGTTTGTGTAAAAGCTGATTTATGGTTCTGTGTTAAATCCATGCACAACGTACGTGAAGGAAGGAAAGAAAGAGAGAGAAAGAGAAAAAGAAAGAAAGAAAGAGAAAAAGAAAGAAAGAGAAAGGAGAGAAAAAGAAGAGAAAAAGAAAGAAAGAGAAAAGAGAGAAAAAGGAGAGAAAAAGAAAGAAAGAGAGAAAGAGAAAAAAAGAGAGAGAAAGATAGAAAGAAAGAAAGAGAAAAGGAAAGAAAGAAAGAAAGAAAGAAAGAAAGAAAGACAGAAAGACTACGAAATGCCTGCAAGAAGAAAAACTATTTATATAGATGTTTCTTAAAACTAAGGTCAAAAGAAGCAGAAGAAAGGTATAAGAAATATAAAAATAAATTAGTATGGATAATAAGAAGACATAAAAAAGAATACTATGGTGATTTACTAAATAAAAATAGAAACAATATAAAGGCTACATGGGGAATAATAAATGGTGTAATAAAAAATGATCAAATAAAATCAGCTCTTCCAAATTATTTTGTGAAAGATAACTATGACATTAATGACAAAACTGAAATAGTAAGCAAGTTTAATGATTTTTTTGTAAACATAGGCCCTAGTCTTGCAGCAAACATACCAACAATAAAAGACAATACAGATGAAAACACAATAATGGATAATGTGAATAGCATTTTTCTTGGTAAGGTAGAAAAAGAAGAAATACTGAATATTGTAAAAAGTTGTGCAAGTAAAGGATCCACTGACTGTGCAGATATGGACATGATATTAGTAAAGAATATAATTGAATTGGTTATTGAACCATTTACATATATATGCAATCTATCATTTTCAACGGGGATATTTCCTGATAATATGAAAACAGCAAAAGTAATTCCACTCTATAAAAATGGAGATAAACATGTTTTTTCCAACTACAGACCAGTATCCTTGCTTCCACAATTTTCAAAAATATTAGAGAAATTATTTGTAGTTAGGTTAGATACATTTATTGACAGAAACAATATTTTAAACAATGGTCAGTATGGATTTAGAACCAATCACTCCACATCAATGGCACTTATGGAATTAACTGAAGAAATTTGCACTGCAATTGATAAGAGACATTTTTTTGTAAGTATTTTTGTTGACCTCAAAAAAGCCTTTGATACCATAAATCATACCATACTTCTAAAAAAATTGAGCAAATACGGTATCAGAGGGGTGGCACATCAATGGGTCTCAAGCTACTTAGAGAATAGAAAGCAGTATGTGCAGATAAATAATGTCAAATCTGAATCACAATTTATTAAGTGTGGCGTACCTCAGGGGTCGGTTCTTGGGCCAAAACTGTTTATTTTGTATATTAATGATTTTGTTTATGTTTCCAAACTGCTCAAATGTATTTTGTTTGCAGACGACACTACTTTATGTTATTCTGGGGAAGATTTAACATATGTGTTGAATGTGGTTAAAAAGGAATTTAAAAAAATAAAAACATGGTTTGAGGTAAATAAATTATCAGTGAATCTTGAAAAAACAAACTTCATGATATTTAGTAACAGAAAAAGAGAAACAGACACTTCAATTAATATAGATGGTATTGAAATTAATAGAGTAAGAGAAACCAAGTTTTTGGGAGTCATGCTGGATGAGAATTTGAATTGGAAATCACATATCAATTATACAAAGATAAAAATATCAAAAACAATTGCTCTGTTACACAAAGTTAAGGATTTATTGGACAACAAAGCATTGTACATTTTATATAACACTCTGATTGTTCCATATCTGACCTACTGTGTTGAAGTTTGGGGAAATGCCTGTAAAACATTTATTCAATCAATTTTCATTCTGCAAAAAAGAGCCATAAGGATAATTAGTAGAAAACGATATAGAGATCCAATAAATCCATTATTCCTTCAGTTAAATTTGTTGAAATTTCATGAACTAGTAGACCATAGTATTCTGCAAATTATGTTTAAAGCTCATAAAAAATTTTTACCAATCAACATTCAGAAAAGATTTGAAAAAAGAAAAAGCAAGTATAACTTAAAAGGAACAGAGATTTTTATAAAACCAAGATGCAGGACAAAATTGATGGAACGTTGTGTTTCTGTGAAAGGAATCAATTTATGGAACAATCTGAACAGAGAAAACAAAGAATCCAAATCAAACATTACATTTAAAAGAACAATTAAAACCTGTATGTTAAGGAAATATAACGAAAAATGTTGAGTTTGATTGACATACCCGTAGACGGTGGTAATTTTATTTAATGTTATTCTAATTTTATTTTAGTTGTTTTTATTCACTTAGTTTTTTTTTTTTTTTTTAATTATTATTAATTTATGTTATTTGTGAAAGGGGCAGATCAGATAAGATTCTTCTTCTTTCTGCTCCCTTTTCATTCATAAGTTAGGAACATTTGTATTTGTGTTTGTATTAAATTGGTGGTAGAGCGGGTCGTCCAATGATCGGAAGGTCGGCGGTTCGAATCCCGCTCGGTCCCAGTTTGCTGTCGTAGTGTCCTTGGGCAAGACACCTTGCCCACCTTGCCTCGTGTGAATGTGTCTGAATGTGTTTGAATGTTGGTGGTGGTCGGAGGGGCCGTTAGGCGCGATATGGCAGCCACGCTTCTTTCAGTCTGCCCCAGGGCAGCTGTGGCTACAAATGTAGCTTATCACCACCAGTGAGAATGTGTATGAATGAATAATGATTTCTGTAAAGCGCTCTGGGTGCCTTGAAGGGCGCTATATAAATCCAAGTCATTATTATTATTATTATAAGTTAGGAACATTTGTATTTGTGTTTGTATTAAATTGTTTTGTTTTTTGAATGAAATAAAGAATAAAATGAAATGAAATGAAATATGTGCTCGGTTTCTGCAGTTATGTCAGTGAACACAGTGTGAGGTTGGAAGAAGAGTTTACGGAGGTGTGCCGCCCCTGTCGTAAGGTAAGGGCATTTGCTTCGAATGAGATATGAGGAAGGAAGAGAATGAATAAAAGAGGTCCCATGAAAGACAAACATAATGCATGAGCCGGGGCAGCTTTGGAAACATTATGGAAGACGGCCTATCCTGCGGCACCTTTGAAGTGTACATTTCCGGGCATACACAGAGACAAATGAAAAAAGCAAGTAAATAAATGACACAGAAGAAGAAACGTGTACACTACCAAGGTTGTGACTGGGAGAGTATTAAAGATTAGGCTTTTTTGAGCTAGCCAGGAGTTGAACCTAGAATCTTCTGATCCGTACTCAGACGCGTTATCCATTGCTCCACTAGCCCTTTTTGATTGTAACATGTGGAAACACACGTGGTATAACAACTCAGATGTCCCAACCAAAGTAGATGGCAGTGGCCAAAGCCATAGCCGAGTACAGTGATGAAATAGAGTCCCGCTCTGGGAAGATGAAAAATAACAGCAGTCCTTCGAGCCGGAGTTGAACCAGCGACCTAAGGATACCTGTTTTACTGGTTCTACAGTCCTCCGCTCTACCAACTGAGCTATCGAAGGAGGATGCATGTTGACAGCTCCATGACTTGTGTATTCTTCTACCAAGGCCTGAAACTGGGAAAAGGAAACATTTTAAATGAATTATTGTCTCCCTTATGCGCCGCTTGCCGGGTCCTTACCACTGGCAGAGTCCATTGTCCTTGGCTAAGTGTCCGGGCCGTAGCACCCCCCCTCTCCACCGCAATCAATTGAAGTGTGAATGGTCTGAAAATCTGATCCAAACACTAGTGGATTTTGTTGTGTCCGTGGCACCTTTTCTTTCTTTTTCCACAAATTTGAGAAGCACTCTTGCTGCCACAGGGGTGCTGTGACCCGGATTTGAACCGGGGTTGATGGTAACCTGAGCTAAGTTATATTATCACTATTTACTGCAACGTTTTTGTACAACTTGCTGAAATTGTTTAAATTTTGTGGTCATAAATAAATGAATAACCAAATTACTACCTGACTTGTTTGTGTTGGATCTAAAACTATCTTGCTAGTATTTACATGTATGCATTTCTGTTAACATAGGGAGTCTTAATTCAAACACTGTACTCAGATTAAAGAAAAGCAAGTCTTGTTTATTCAACACCAGGTCAACTGAGGATTTGTCTAATATAAAATGAAAACAAAAGAAATTCCATCCATCCATTATCTATACCCGCTTTATCCTTTGCAGGGTCACAGGGGTCTGCTGGAGCCTATCCCAGCTCATTTCAGGTGAGAGGCAGGGGTTACACCCTGGACAGGTCACCAGTCCATCACAGGGCCACATATAAACACACAAACCATGCTCACTCACGCTCACAACAAAATAAATTGAACCTCAAATTATAAATGAAAACATGATGAAAAAAACTACATTTTGTCCTCAATCTTCCCAAAAATGTCAATTAACTTAGATAACTGGTCATCCCTCTTCTTTTCCCTCTCCTCCTCATTTTCATCCAGCTCCCTCAGCCTCTTTTCTTGTCTTTAGTCTTGAAGAAAGTCCAAAACTTCATTTGTCCTTTTTTTGGTTTTCTTCCCTCCGTTTGTTGGTCGCTCCCTGTTTGTAAAGGAAATAATAGAGCAGTTGAAAAATCATCACGGGACACCAGTTTCTGAATTTAAATCACCAGTGGGCTATGTATTTATACTTACAGGTGAACTTCTTTCGTCTCTCAGTCGCACATGGTTCCTTTTCCTCCCCCCCCTGTTTTGTTTACATTCTCCCTGGTAACCTCCTTTTACGTCACAACGCAATGAACTGTGGGTAATTCCCTTTCCAAAAGTCTGCGGAGATGCAGACTTACGGGAAGGGGGCAGTAAGGGCTCAAAATGTCTGCCGGGAGCCCTCGCGCACTTAACCACTTTAGGAATGGGACAGCCCTAAACCCTTACATAAGTCGCAGGAGCGCGCACGTAAGTGTGTGAGTCTGTGAGGGTGGAGATTGGAATTCAGCCTATACTATATAAGAAAGTGTAGCTTACAGGTAATGCTACTGAGCATCTTAGGTTATTTCAAGCAAGGACAGCATCATGTCATGCTGGGATAAAAACACCTCATAGTAGCTCTAAGGAACACCTCAAAGCGTGGAGGAAACAAGCACGACAAGGATGGGATTCGAACCCATGCGTGCAGAGCACAATGGATTAGCAGTCCATCGCCTTAACCACTCGACCACCTCGTCTGTTGTGGTGTATGAGGGAGACAATAATTCATGTAAAATGTTTCCTTTAACAAGTTTCAGGCCTTGGTAGAAGAATACACAAGTCATGGAGACCTTGTATGGGTCCTTGGGCCCTAATCAAAGGTGGTGTTGTCGGTAAACAGAAAAAGATCTTCAGATCCCAAACTTAAATAATAGTGAACGAACCACATACAGATAAATGTTACCTGTCTTCTTGCACATATATGTGTGAGACTATATGTCTAATTTAATGTCTGTCAAGTCAACAATTAGGACTCATTTCCCCAAAAAGTTTGAAGCCATGTACACATACGTAAATCTGATTGTCCAAAACATATTCTTCCCCAACAAAAAGCATTACACTTCTGAAGACCTCATGTTTCTTGCATTGGCTGGGAATCAAACCCAGGTCAACTGCTTGGCAAGCAGCCATGTTGACTGCTATACCAACAACGCTGCAGGAAAGAACCTGAAACAGCTGAATGAGACGTCACAGTTTTCCAGCCACATGAGAAGGTGAGCAGTCATGTCAGGGAAAGTAACTCTTTGATGATGGTTTCTTCAATATCACAAGCTACTTACCGCCATTCGTCCCTTAGCTTATACATCGACTTCTTGTTGTATAAGCTGCATGTTTGCAGGTATATTCAGTTAGACATGTGTTGTCATCCATTGCATTACAACATTCTCTTAGAAAGAGACCATAGACTTGGAGAGGTTTGATAATGACAACTGTCATTGACATTTGAATGAACAGAGCTCTCTCTTTGTACCCACTCCTGACTGGATCAAAGCTTTCTCAAGAACCCTGGCAGTGACGGTCAGTCAACGACTGTTCACTGACGACCAATAATCACCTCAATATTCATGAGGGCTGGTAAATGTGATGAGAGTTCAGTCTGCTTTCTAATGCTAAGATAATGTTATGGACCAACAGGAAGCACTTACTACACTGAGAAACATTGTCAGTGTTTGTTTTGGGCCAATGCTAATGCCCAAGTCTGACTTGTGTTTCAACCAATAAAACTAACGGTGTTTGGTTTTTAAAGCTAATTCCTTACATATTTTCTCGAAGAACAGGTGGACATTCAACTGCTGAAATGATGTCCAGTTTGATGAAGACATGGGCACAGTGGAATTGGTCATAATTACCAAGAGGTTAGGCAGCCAACGCAACAATTACACAGAAGCACAAACATATATTCAATAGAAGAAGAACCTGATCATATTTCTACACTGAATGGAAATTGAACCTGGGCCATGGTAGTGAAAGCAGCAAATCCTGCCCACTAGACCTCCAGGGAAACACGTTATGCTCTCTTAAAGGGGTTGTATTACTACATTTTGTAGACTAATGTTTCTGATTCAATCAAACAAACATATTTATTTCAGATTTAAAGAAAGGATAACTGATGTACTTCCACTTTATGGACACTTTTGTTTAATGTTTGAGTTTTGTCAGAGAAAGTACTTGATGGCACATGTACAAAGGAAATCCTGGATTGCTCCAATTCATCCAAGATGAGCTGGTTTTCAACTTCAGAGTCCACTGATGAACTTATATGTTTGAAGAGAAGAACTGACACTTTAAGAACTGACTAACACGTACTTTGGTAGGTCTTTTTTATTTAAATTCATCATGTAAATGACACAATTGATCAAACATTACACTTGTCAGTTTAGATTAGCATGAAACTCTGGTGACATCAACAAGAAAGTATTTAAGTATTGAAGGTAGACTTTACCTTGTAAGGCAGTGTAAGGCAGTTTATTAGGAGGTGTGATCATGAAGAACCACTCTTCTGTTATTCAGCAGGCGGGCCATTAGAAGGCCGTCTATTAAGTTTGGTAAGATATAAAGACGTTCACAGTCACGATAGCCAGGAACCGAAGCTGGGCCGACTGCTTGGAAAGAAATGTAAAACTAACTTAATGTAGGCTGATGTTACCTATTAATGCATGCTGGGATAACACAGAAAACCCCACTGATAAATTTTGAAAGACATTTTAGTCCACGGTTAACAACTGCAAGTCTTCTTGCATGTTCAAACATTAACCGTTGTTGGCAGGATTTGAACCTGTGCGGGGAATCCCCAATGGATTTCAAGTCCATCGCCTTAACCACTCGGCCACAACAACTTGTCACATGCTTGAACATTTGGCTGAAATAAATGTGTATTTATTTGAATCAGAAACATTAGTCTGAGGTTTGTTCCCGTACTTATCTCACAGCTAACCTGCCGGGACCAATTTTGTTGTGAACTATTGATCACAGATTATCAGATGTCCTCGTTAGTATAGTGGACAGTATCTCTGCCTGTCACGCAGAAGACCGGGGTTCGATTCCCCGACGGGGAGAAAGCCTGTTTTGGATATGCATGACTGATACACATGAACAATGGTCAATAAGATAAAAATCACTCTTCCACACAGCAACAGTTATTGATCATCATTCAGTTTCTATTTCTATTCCCCCTTAATGTTATAAAAACCCATCTAGACAGGTATGATGTGACCGTGGTTTTTTGTTTGCCGGATATGTGTTTTGTGGCTCGTTGGTCTAGTAGTATGATTCTTGCTTCGGGTGCGAGAGGTCCCGGGTTCAATTCCCGGACGAGCCCCAGAGATTTATGCAATTTGTGGTTTTTCTCCTCCAAGTAGCAAAGTTTCAAGGCTGTAGTACAATGCTTTACCTGAAGACCAACATTGGCATCATGTGTGAATGCTGAAAACCTACATCTTGCTTCTCTTTCATGCCAAGAGGTCAGCCGGTAAGGCGTAGTCCATAAACCCTATCCCCTTTCTTTAATTGGGCTCCTTTTTTGTTTTATTGCCCCAACCAATGTGCCTTTTTTAAATAATAAAATATTGTTTGTATTATTGAACTCTGTCCCCTATCTCCCTCCCTGAGTGAACGAACCTTCGTGTCCTTTTGTAGAGGTGATAATTGACCTTTAGTACCGGTCCTTGGGCCCTAATCAAAGGTGGTGTTGTCGGTAAACAGAAAAAGATCTTCAGATCCCAAACTTAAATAATAGTGAACGTGCCGCCACATAAAGATACATGTTATCTGTCTTCTTGCACATATATGCGTGAGACTATATGTCTAATTTAATGTCTGTCAAGTCAACAATTAGGACTCATTTCCCAAAAAAGTTTGAAGCCATGTACACATACGTAAATCTGATTGTGCAAAACATATTATTCCCCAACAAAAAGCATTACACTTATGAAGACCTCATGTTTCTTGCATTGGCTGGGAATCAAACCCAGGTCAACTGCTTGGCAAGCAGCCATGTTGACTGCTATACCAACAACGCTGCAGGAAAGTACCTGAAACAGCTGAATGAGACGTCACAGTTTTCCAGCCACATGAGAAGGTGAGCAGTCATGTCAGGGAAAGTAACTCTTTGATGATGGTTTCTTCAATATCACAAGCTACTTACCGCCATTTGTCCCTTAGCTTATACATCAACTTCTTGTTGTATAAGCTGCATGTTTGCAGGTATATTCAGTTAGACATGTGTTGTCATCCATTGCATTACAACATTCTCTTAGAAAGAGATCATAGACTTGGAGAGGTTTGATAATGACAACTGTCATTGACATTTGAATGTACAGATCTCTCTTTGTACCCACTCCTGACTGGATCAAAGCTTTCTCAAGAACCCTGGCAGTGACGGTCAGCCAACGACTATTCACTGATGACCAATAATCACCTCAATATTCATGAGGGCTGTTAAAATGGGATGAGAGTTCAGTCTGCTTTCTACTGCATAGATAATGTTATGGACCAACAGGAAGCACTTACTACACTGAGAAACATTGTCAGTGTTTGTTTTGGGCCAATGCTAATGCCCAAGTCTGACTTGTGTTTCAACCAAAAAAACTAAGGGTATTTGGTTTTTAAAGCTAATTCCTTACATATTTTCTTGAGGAACAGGTGGACATTCAACTGCTGAAATGATGTCCAGTTTGATGAAGACATGGGCACAGTTGAATTGGTCATAATTACGAAGAGGTTAGGCAGCCAACGCAACAATCAGACAGAAGCACAAACATACAATAGAAGAAGAAACTGATCATATTTCTACACTGAATGGAAATTGAACCTGGGCCATGGTAGTGAAAGCAGCAAATCCTGCCCACTAGACCTCCAGGGAAACACGTTATGCTCTCTTAAAGGGGTTGTATTACTACATTTTGTTAACTAATGTTTCTGATTCAATCAAACAAACATATTTATTTCAGATTTAAAGAAAGGATAACTGATGTACTTCCACTTTATGGACACTTTTGTTTAATGTTTGAGTTTTGTCAGAGAAAGTACTTGATGGCACATGTACAAAGGAAATCCTGGATTGCTCCAATTCATCCAAGATGAGCTGGTTTTCAACTTCAGAGTCCACTGATGAACTTATATGTTTGAAGAGAAGAACTGACACTTTGAAGAACTGACTAACACGTTCTTTGGTAGGTCTTTTTTATTTAAATTCATCATGTAAATGACACAATTGATCAAACATTACACTTGTCAGTTTAGATTAGCATGAAACTCTGGTGACATCAACAAGAAAGTATTTAAGTATTTAAGGTAGACTTTACCTTGTAAGGCAGTTTATTAGGAGGTGTGATCATGAAGAACCACTCTTCTGTTATTCAGCAGGCGGGCCATTAGAAGGCCGTCTGTTAAGTTTGGTAAGATATAAAGACGTTCACAGTCACGATAGCCAGGAACCGAACCTGGGCCGACTGCTTGGAAAGAAATGTAAAACTAACTTAATGTAGGCTGATGTTACCTATTAATGCATGCTGGGGATAACACAAAAAAACCCATTGATTAGTTTTGAAATACATTTTAGTCTACAGTTAACAACTGCAAGTCTTCTTGCATGTTCAAACATTAACCATTGTTGGCAGGATTTGAACCTGCGCGGGGAATCCCCAATGGATTTCAAGTCCATCACCTTAACCACTCGGCCACAACAACTTATCACATGTTTGAACATTTGGCTGAAATAAATGTGTGTTTGTTTGAATCAGAAACATTAGTCTGAGGTTTGTTCCCGTACTTATCTCACAGCTAACCTGCCGGGACCAATTTTGTTGTGAACTATTGATCACAGAATATCAGATGTCCTCGTTAGTATAGTGGACAGTATCTCTGCCTGTCACGCAGAAGACCGGGGTTAGATTCCCCGACGGGGAGAAAGCCTGTTTTGGATATGCATGACTGATACATATGAACAATGGTCAATAAGATAAAAATCACTCTTCCACACACCATAGGCAGTTGCTTTTCCTGCTAGAAAAGCTGTCATTGATGAAGTTCTTCTAATACAAAACCGTGCTGTAAATCTTCCAGTGGATGATATGCTCTGTTCACTGAGAGGTCCTGATCCAGAAGTTCAGCCAGACAAGGACCTTTTTCATGTGAGACAAACACGATAGCCACTAAACTACAGAAACTGTGCAACAGGTTATTGATCATCATTCAGTTTCTATTTCTATTCCCCCTTAATGTTATAAAAAAAAAACATCTAGACAGGTATGATGTGACCGTGATTTTTTGTTTGCCGGATATGTGTTTTGTGGCTTGTTGGTCTAGTAGTTTTGATTGTAACATGTGGAAACACACGTGGTGTAACAACTCAGATGTCCCAACCAAAGTAGATTGCAGTGGCCAAAGCCATAGCCGAGTACAGTGATGAAATAGAGTCCCGCTCTGGGAAGATGAAAAATAATGGCAGTCCTTCGAGCCGGAGTTGAACCAGCGACCTAAGGATACCTGTTTTACTGGTTCTACAGTCCTCCGCTCTACCAACTGAGCTATCGAAGGAGGATGCATGTTGACAGCTCCATGACTTGTGTATTCTTCTACCAAGGCCTGAAACTGGGAAAAGGAAACATTTTAAATGAATTATTGTCTCCCTCATGCGCCGCTTGCCGGGTCCTTACCACTGGCAGAGTCCATTGTCCTTGGCTAAGTGTCCGGGCCGTAGCACCCCCCCTCTCCACAGCAATCAATTGAAGTGTGAATGGTGTGAAAATCTTATCCAAACACCCTAGTGGATTTTGTTGTGTCCGTGGCACCTTTTCTTTCTTTTTCCAAAAATTTGAGAAGCACTCTTGCTGCCACAGGGGTGCTGTGACCCGGATTCAAACCAGGGTTGCTGCAGCGACAACGCAGAGTACTCACCACTATACGATCACAGCTTGAAAGGGTACGTGTACCCAGCTTTAGATATGTGCTCGCTTTCTGCAGTTATGTCAGTGAACACAGTGTGAGGTTGGAAGAAGAGTTTACGGAGGTGTGCCGCCCCTGTCGTCAGGTAAGGGCATTTGCTTCAAATGAGATATGAGGAAGGAAGAGAATGAATAAAAGAGGTCCCATGAAAGACAAACATAAGCATGAGCCGGGGCAGCTTTGGAAACATTATGGAAGACGGCCTATCCTGCGACACCTTTGAAGTGTACATTTCCAGGAATACACAGAGACAAATGAAAGAATGGCAGCAACAAATCGTACATTGGAAGGTTTTTTCCATCTTGCCAATGAGTTCAAAAACCACTGCCAGCCTGCGATTTAGCTCTCCCAGTGTTAGAGTCTAAGTGTTGGTCGCAGAGCTTATCCCCTCAGCCACGTCGGGCAGCTCTGAGAGGGCCAGAACAGCTGTCGATGACTCTTTAGAGGAAAATTTGGTTTAGCTACCCTCCGGTTATTACAAAAATAAGGAGAGAATAGAAGTTCTCCAATAGAATGACAAAACAGAGAACATCCACTAAGAGCAGGAGTACTTTCGACAAAGTACTCTGCTATAATTAAGCAAGCATGTGAGAAATACTGCCAGAACCAGCAGTGAAAGATATGTGATGTTTCAGGCATCAAAAGACATTTGAGTTTAGAGGCTCTGCTGGGATTTGAACCCAGGATCTCCTGTTTACTAGACAGGCACTTTGACCAACTAAACCACAGGGCCTCCATCTGCAATCCAGAAGGTGAACTCTACACTCTGAAGTTGAAAATCTCTCATCTTGGAGCATTTGGAGCAATCCAGGATTTCCTTTGGCCATTGAGTACTTTCTCTAACAAAATTTAACACATGTCATCTTTAGTATAGTGGACAGTATCTCTGCCTGTCACGCAGAAGACCGGGGTTAGATTCCCCGACGGGGAATGTACCTGTTTTGGATATGCATGACTGATACATATGAACAATGGTCACTAAGATAAAAATGACTCTTCCACACACCATAGGCAGTTGTGGTTTTCCTGCTAAATGCTCTCATAATGCCAAGTGGATGAGAGTAGGTGACATCATCACCAGGTAGTTGGCTTCCAACTGCACCAACTCCTAAAAAATGGACACGTCTGAAATAGCCAATTTGTGAGCATCTATAATTGTGAAAAACTAGAAAATACAAATCACAAGTTTAGTCACATGTTGTCCTTCAACTGTCTGGGTGTCCAGAGGAGTCCAGACGGAAAACTGGTTTCTCTGAAACACTAATGAAACCTCACATTACAGACACTTTTAGATGATTGTTTTTGACCAGGTGGCAGAGGTCCTGCTGCATGGGAGGATAGAGAGACCGGGGTAGAGAAACCTTCCCCGTAGTTGAACAGCGCGCGACCCAGTCACCACGTGACTTGGTCAGCCATCTTTTCCTTTGTCTCAGCCCATCACATGTATGGTAGATCCACGTGACGTTATCTCACCATTTTGTTTGGTTGTGAAGGGTTCCGCCATTTTGTTAGGCTCACGTGGCGTTGTTTCTCCATTTTACTTTTGGTCTAAGTAACGTTGTCCGCCATTTTCCCTTTGGTTCACGTGATGTGACGTGGTCCGCCATCTTGGCTATATGTCCACATGACGTGACGTGAGCCACACACACACACACACACACACACACACACACACACACACACACACACACACACACACACACACACACACACACACACACACACACACACACACACACACCTCGGGGCCTCGGGACCTGGGACGGTTGCTGCTTGTGTTTCTGCCGGTTCCATGCCTGTTTCGTGTCTGTTCTGTTTTTTTTTTTCAGATCTCCAGTGCTCGACATGCGCCCCCCCCCCCCCCAAAAAAAACTGGGTTTGTATGTTTATATATATGTATGTGTATGCGTATGTATGCATATATATATATGTAAATATATTAATGAGATAAATATATTAACAATGCACATATATATGCCTTAGGTACTTACCAGCATGGTATTAACCATTAATATGTGTGCAGACAAGTAAGGCAAGGCAAGGCAAGGCAAATTTATTTATATAGCACAATTCAACACAAGGTAATTCAAAGTGCTTTACATTGACATTAAAAGCGGCAAGGCATAATTAGACAGTAAATAATTTGACATAATTAGACAGTAAATAACAAATATGATTGAATAAGATGATAAGAAGTAAAATAATAAAAAGCACGAGCTGTTAAAAATAAGGGCAGTAGAATACAGCAGGTAAGTTTAATTTAAGAGTACGCTTGAGTAAACAGTAATGTTTTTAACCCTGATTTAAAGGATCTCCCATACCACCCCAAAGGAAACCCCGCAGAACGCTTTAACCGAACTTTGCTGCAGATGTTGCGTACCCTGACAGACAAAGAAAAGATGGCAGAAAAGAATGACAGAAGCCTACCAGGTGGCTAAACAAAAATAGCCTCTCGGCTAGTGCTAAGGGAAAGTTGTACTATGATCAGAAGGTGAGGGGAGTAGTACTGAAACCGGGGGATAGAGTGTTGGTCAGGAACCTAGGAGAGCGTGACGGACCTGGGAAATTGGGAATCTTAGGGCCCGATTTACTAAAGGTTTGTGTGTGTTAAAACGTGTGCAAACTTGACAGCACCCGCAAACCAAAGTGCCAGCTGATCTACTAACAGCGTGCAAAGAGGACTCTGAAATGCGCTAAATTGCACACGCAATCCATTTAGTACTTTTGCCCTGATGAATAATCAATACGGGGCGTAACCGCCAGAGAGCGCTAAATACTGGGAGGGGAAGATGCAAATTGCTCCATTTACCACGCGCAATGAGATTTACCAAGCCTGAAAGTAATTGCGCGTATTGTGATTGCGTCTGTATTTAATACGTTTGAAAGGAAGGTGCTAATCTGCTGCTGCTGTTATTGTGGCAAGGAGGCGACATCCAAAATCAAAGAATACGCAGAGAGAGAGTCTTTATTCTGCTGCATGCTATTTTAAAAATGGTTGCACAAGTTTTATTAAAGGCCACTTTTTCTTTAGTTCTCCGCCTTATATCTTGCGACCTTCTCTTATTGTGCCCCCCTCCACTCGCCCACAAGCAGGCCAAGCATTTGTGCCAAAACTTTGTATTTTATTTTTTTATCTTATTGAACGTGAAATCATCCTTCGTAAATTACATTTAATTAAAACCCGTGCTTATTAATCACAAAACACAGGTTAAACATCATGACCAAATCCGCTCCGTCCCGCTGTGTCAGGATCAGCGCAGACAGACTGCAGCTTCGCCTAAATTATGGTTCTGCGTTAAATCGACGGCCATATGATGGTCCCGTCTGTCACACATTTACTGTCAGTGTTTGCTATATAATATATAATATTTTGCAATATACTGTGGACATCTGAATAAAAACTTAACTCATAAATAGATTGAATCAAAGCGCTCTCCAGCTCTGTGTCTGATTGTCTTTTTCTCCTAAGATCATGCCGAGTAAACCCGACCAATTCAATATTAAAATGAAATTCGGTCCTGTGGCCCGTTTTTCGATTTCGTATTTTTGATCTGTGCCTAAAATTGAAATATGAAAAACCAGACGTTTTTCCGTTTTTTGTGTTACCAACTGCATTTATTCTATCGCAGGTTTTCTCCGATATTGCGTTTCTTTTGGTAATGTTTAAATTTATTTGCTGTAGTTCATGAATGTGTTTATTTGCCTCTTCCACTAATATCTCTAACTCCAACTCGTCAAATTTCATTTTGCGCTTGTGACTGTGCATTCCATCCAGACTCTCCATGGCGCAGATCTGCGCTCGCAAACCTTAAGACACGCAACAGCTCATTTAAATACTGCGTTTTGCACCTATTATCAATTGCGCACGCAATCTTAGTTGATCACCCGCAAACCACACGCAAACAGCACGCGCAAACTTTTTCAGTGCACACGCAATTTAGTACTCTTTATTTAGGATCTTAGTAAATCGGGCCCTTACTGGGAGAACAGGATATATGTGGTCAGAGAACAAGCTTCAGATAACCCAGTGTACATCGTCCATCCAGAGGGGAATGGCCAGGGGAGGACTAGAACCTTGCACCGAAACTTGCTCATGTTGGTCAATGATTTGCCAGTGGAGTGCCCACAACCATTAACTAAGCCAACCTAAAAACCAACGCGCAGACAGGCAGTAACAAAGAGATAGGAAAAGCGGAGACCTCTGATTCAGATGAAAACTCAGGTAATGGGTATTGGCTAAGAATACCACAAACCTGGATTGAACCCAGAACAGCAGTTACTCCTGAAAAGCTAGCGGTTAGCCAGAGCAGGGGAGAACCAGTAAGGCAAACGCGGATCCAGTCCGACGGAAGACGTGTTCAGGGTTTGGGAGGTCATGATGAGTCTGGGCGACGATTGCCAGTAATGGGGACCGCAGACACTGTTGAGGACCTGCCAGGTATGGCTGGGGTCCACAGGGAAGGTCAAATTGGGAAAGAGGGTCAGAAGGAACCTGAGACTGATATGGTGGTGGAGGAGACAGGTGAAGATGAGTGGCAATTGGGGAATGAAGTTGGGACTCACAAAAATGCCTTAGAGAGCAGTGACAGTCCAGCAGCCCTGAACCTACCTCAGTCAGATGTCTAGTCTGAATCCCCTCAGCGCGGATGTAGTGAGGAGCAGATAACAGACTCACAGTCCAGTCCACCAACCTCACTGAGGCGGTCCACTCGACAGAGGCGGCCAGGCCAAATGCTTACCTACTCATCCCTAGGTCATCCTACGTACCAGTCAAGGCCCATGGTGAATACAGTGGATACTTGCTCAGTACCTTCTACTAACCTGTGGTGTTCACAGTCATACTTACCGTTGGTCCAGGGTCCACCTTTGGTCCAGTTTCTATATTCACCATTTCTTTATCCCATATGCATTTGTTAGAAGGGAATAGCTGTAATCAAGTACAACTGACATAAGTGACGAACCAAACATTCCTAAGTACGTTTGGGAGTTTTGATTTTATTTGAGAGTTTTGAGTACTACCTGTTGAAGACAGTGATTTTGTGTTAAGGGGAATTTTGATGTCTAATAACCGTTGTGAAGGAGAACGTTTTATACTGGGAAGCAGTGGGGCGGAACGGTGTGGTCGCTCCAGAGGTTCCGGGGTTCGGTAAAGGAGGTGCACCTGCCTCGGTCACTTCAGAAATGATCTGGCGGAGAACAGAGCTTTAATTGCTCCGCACTCCACCTGCTTTTTACAGGTAAACATATTTGTCACCACAGTCCTCACCATTGGGACCCGTAACATATGTGCCGATACTTTTTTGACCGATGTTTTGAAAATGACGTGATCTGGCCCGATCGATCGGGACTACACTAGTTCTGTCTGATGTGGTGGTTAGTGATACTGGAGGTCCTCAGGGGGCCATTCTTTCTCAGTTTCTGTACACCTTATACATCACTGACTTCCAGTACAACAGTGATTCATGCCACCCACAGAAACCCTGGGATGATGGCTGTTGCCGGGTGTATACGTGGGGGAGAGGAGGGGGAGTACACGGGAACTGGTGGACAGATTCGTGGATTGGACCAAACCGAACCACCTGAGGCTAAATGTGATCACTGTTTAACTTACAGTAACTGTTTATGAGGAAGTGAAACTCGATGGAAACCACCAGAGAAGGAACACGAGGAGAGGTGGTGTGATAACTCACCTGAAGATTCCAGGAAATGTTTTGTTTGTTCAACAAACTGTAACAGATGGAGGTCATGTGGTCCATCATGAATTCTTCCTGACCTGATCATCTAAAACTCCACCTTCATTAGTGTCACAGAGAGAAACGATATAAAAGCTGATGGTTCGCTCAAAGCTGCATCACAGGATCCAGTACCCTTGGATGCTGGACCATCACTAAGGTTCCTGGAACCAGATATCAGCAGGAGAACAGGATGATGATGGTAGGTCTGCTTCTTTATCTCACACAGACCAGGATGGTTGTGGCTAGAAATAAAAAAAAAACTACAAAAGAAGTGAACTGATCGGCTTCAGATTTGTTTCTTCCTTTAGCGGGCTGGTCTGCAGGAGGCTCCCCCTTGTGATCCAGGTCCTGGTCCAGGTTTCTTCCCTCTTAAAGGGGAGTTTTTATCTGCCGTTGATTATGTAATAATTGATCGGGGTCATGTTCTGGTCTCTAGAAAGATCTTGGAGACAACTTGTATCGTAATAGACGCTATATAGATAAAACTGAATTTGTTCTTCACGCCTTTTAAAATATCAACAAAGTTTAACCTGTGCAAAAGAAGGATAAAAGTGCAGGTATATGGCAAGAAGATATATATCAACTATATAACTATATAAAAATCAACTATATAAGTATATAACAATCAACTGTCAGGACAGGCTTATACACAGGACACAGATGCAAGGTATCAGAGTCTTTAATAGAAATTCTGGTTTAATCCCAAGGCTGAGAAAAAAAGCAGGCTATGAAATATTTTCTATGACGTACTTCTTCAGGAAGAAGCAGGGTTAATCAATACCAAAACTCAAAATCACTCCACATGGAGGAAACAAAAGGCTAGGCAAAAATTAACTAGAAAGTTCCACTAGGATATAATACAACAAAAAATCTCTCACTAGGAGGAAACTGATAATAACTGTGGCAACAACTGTGATCCAAAACTGTGAAGACGGCTGGGGTGAACGCACATGAACAAAGACGAACACTGTGTTGCCCTGTAATTGTGTTACCCTGTGTGTTCTTCTATTATATTAACTTTTCAGTTATTTTAATATGTTAAATGACATTTTGTATATACATATGTGGTAGACGGGCAAATGATGGGTTGGGAAACAAAGTATGTACAGTATAATTAAATATTTAGTTGTTTTGGGATGATTTAAGAACCGCGATGTTACTTCCGGTTTCGCGATGTCACTTCCGGTTTGGTTCCGGTCAGACCAGCCGTTATTTTCCTGCTCTATCTTCTTCTCACCATTTCAGTTGTGTACAAGCAATGCTGTAAGTTAAGTTCGATATATCAGATAATTATTTTTGTATCTTTTGTTGCTAATGTTGCTTCTTTGTGTATTTGATTGGAGCATTGTTAGCATAAAAAAACAATCTTTTAGCTAGCCATTAGCATTGGTTCATCTTATAATTTAATTCTGTATGTTTCTGTAGCAGTTTTTACCACTCTTTTACATGTTCAACCTTCAATATACTTGATGAAACGCCACTCCACGCCTCTGTCATAATTTTTTATTGAAACTGGACAAAGGTTTAGCTGAACGTTTAGCTTTGGGTCATCTACACCCGAGTGAGAACGTTACAGTAAAAAAGCAAACTTTCACTCTGACTTGGCAAGATGTCATCGCATAGAAGCAGGAGTTCCATGACGATGAGCAACACGTCAACCTCATCTGGGAGTGTCGCCCGGGCTCGGGCCAAAGCAGAGGCTGCCAAGGTGAGAGCCTCATACGCCGCCCAGGAGGCTAAATTAAAAATGGAAAAGGCTGTCAGAGAGGCAGAAATAAAGGTGGAAACAACCAGACTAGAAACACAATTGGAAGTGTTATCACTGCAAAAGGAAGCAGAAGCAGCTACTGTAGAAGCACAAATAATGGAAATGGCGCAGAGTACTGTGATATCTGAGGTTGTGGAAAATAAATCAGAACGAGCAGAATCAGAAAGGGCCAAAACGGAGCGAACACATGGTTATGTGCAGGATCAGATCGAGATAAAAAGTCTCTGTCCCTCACAACAATCATCGCCACAGCCCGTCGATCACTCACCTGATGTCAAACCCCTCCACAGCTATGTAACAGCGAGATCAGGACCAAACCTACTTTTGGGAGACATCTCACATCAGTCTCAATCTAACCAGAAGAAAGATGATAACATGTACTCACCTCGAGCAAACCCACCTGCACCTAGTAACCAGATAAGGACATCGTTACCTCAACCCAATGTACCTGATTCTAGCAAAGCCCAGATTAAGCCTGAAGCTATAACACCTAACGTATATACAAATACGCCTGTACATTTCCCCCCATACATCCAGCCAGCTAGCATACCAAATCCAATAGAGTCATTGGCACAGTATCTGGCACGACGAGACTTAGTCAGCTCAGGTCTGTACCAGTTTGATGATAAGCCGGAAAATTATCGCGCTTGGTACTCGTCCTTCATCAGTGCAACCCGAGAAGCTAGCCTGACAGCAATCCAAGAGTTGGATCTTATGACCAGATGGCTTGGGAAGGAATCCAGAGAACACGTGACACGCATCAGGTCTGTACACGTTAACAATCCCAGTCTTGCTTTAATGAAAGCATGGGAGAGACTCTGTGAGTGCTATGCTGCCCCTGAAATCCTGGAGAAGTCCCTTTTTCAGAGGCTAGAGGACTTTCCCAGGTTTTCAGTCAAAGACTTCTTGAAGCTACGCCAGCTTGGGGACCTGCTACAGGAGATCCAAGGTGCCAAGGAGGATGGGTACCTCACGGGCCTTGCATATCTGGACACTTCCCGTGGGATCGGACCAATTCTGGAGAAGCTCCCATATCAGCTGCAGGAGAAGTGGTTGACATCTGGAACGCGGTTCAAAGAACAAAACAGCGGCCGCTTTCCTCCATTTCACTATTTCTGTGACTTTGTGAGTCACGAAGCCAAAAAACGAAATGACCTGAGCTTCATGTACCAAAGCTGCTCCACAATCCAGACAAGACAAGAGAAATATGATGGGAAGTACACCAATAAAGCCATCTACGTGAACAAGACTGATTTCTCCACCACTCAACTTGACCCAAGTAAGAACTGCCCGCTGCACGGCAATAGACCTCACCCTCTCAAAAGGTGTAAAACCTTCAGGAACATGTCACTCGACGACCGAAAGGCCTTTCTCATGGAGAAAGGAATATGTTTCAAATGCTGCTCTGCAACTTCTCATCTTGCCAAAGACTGCAAGAGCGAGGTAAGATGCTCCGAGTGTGACAGCACCAGACACGATGCGGCCATGCATCCCGGCCCATCACCTCAGTCAACCGGAAAGGCTCCTCCAGCATCACAAGAGAACGGCGGGGAGGAAGAAGTACGTCCTAAAAAGACTGAAGTGGACGAGGCGGGCTTCAGTCACACAGAGGTCAACACAAGCTGCACAGAAATATGTGGTCCAGGTCAGTGGAGCCGCTCCTGCTCAAAAATTTGCCTCGCAAGGATCTACCCCAAAGGGTCAAAGGACATGGCTATAAAGGCCTATGTAATAATGGATGACCAGAGCAACCGCTCTTTAGCTCGACCAGAGCTCTTTGAACATTTTGGCGTGGAGAGTGAAATCTTCCCTTACCGTCTTAGAACGTGCTCTGGCACATTCGAAACATCTGGAAAGAAAGCAGAAGGACTTCAAATGGAGTCGTTGGATGGAAAGGTCCACATCTCTCTCCCTCCACTCACCGAGTGTCCTGACATCCCAAATAATCGGAGTGAGATACCTACCCCAAGTGCAGTTAAACACCTGCCTCACCTCCGTCACATCGCTCAACAAATCCCAGAGCTGGACCCTAAAGCAGAGATACTCATCTTGCTCGGCAGAGACGTCCTACGGGCTCACAAGGTCAGGCAGCAAGTGAACGGCCCACACAACTCTACCTTCGCCCAACGTCTGGACTTAGGGTGGGTAGTCATTGGAGAGGTCTGTCTGGGGAGTGTACCCAGACCAACAGTTAATACATACAAGACTCATGTGCTTGACAGTGGCCAGCCTTCTATGTTCGAACCTTGCCCAAATTTCATAGGCATTAAGGGAACAAGACAAGGCACCAAGCATAACGACAAACCTGTCCCTTCAGTGGAGATGGGTGGCATGAGCAGCCGGAGGGCCTCCGAGATCGGAGAAAACCTGACCCTCGACAGCACGATGGACGCAGCACCACAGAGAAAAAAGAAGAAGAAGAAAGCTGCCACCATTGATCTGGAGGATGACCAAGTCAACCTGTTAAATGGTCGTACAGGAGATCAGACCACCGATGGAGAAGAAGTGGTGAAAAAACCCCGAAAGAAAAAGAAGTCAAAAGTTGCAGAATCTGCACTTCCTGATGATTTGGATGTGGAGGAGGACGACATCATCAACGGGGTCAGGTCAGGGGTCCCTCCTCCTCCTGGGGACTTTACAGAAAAGGACCTACACACAAAGAAATGGAGACACGTGCAGGCTCTGGCAAACCAATTCTGGACACGCTGGAAACATGAATACTTACCTTCCCTGCAACAGCGGCAAAAATGGACAGCGACTAGAAGAGACCTTCAAGTTGGGGATATCGTCCTGCTCAGAGACAAGCAGACGGCCCGCAACTGTTGGCCCATGGCCAGGATTATTGCCACCTTCCCTGGAAAAGATGGACATGTCAGAAAAGTTGAGCTGAAGACAACAGACCAAGGCAATGTGAAAACTTTTCTGAGACCAATTGCAGAACTCATTCTACTTCTGCCTAAGGACTGATGAGTCTTTGCTATTGCTTACCTGTAATCCTGAGTGACCATAACAGGTCAGGCGGGGAGTGTGTTGCCCTGTAATTGTGTTACCCTGTGTGTTCTTCTATTATATTAACTTTTCAGTTATTTTAATATGTTAAATGACATTTTGTATATACATATGTGGTAGACGGGCAAATGATGGGTTGGGAAACAAAGTATGTACAGTATAATTAAATATTTAGTTGTTTTGGGATGATTTAAGAACCGCGATGTTACTTCCGGTTTCGCGATGTCACTTCCGGTTTGGTTCCGGTCAGACCAGCCATTATTTTCCTGCTCTATCTTCTTCTCACCATTTCAGTTGTGTACAAGCAATGCTGTAAGTTAAGTTCGATATATCAGATAATTATTTTTGTATCTTTTGTTGCTAATGTTGCTTCTTTGTGTATTTGATTGGAGCATTGTTAGCATAAAAAAACGATCTTTTAGCTAGCCATTAGCATTGGTTCATCTTATAATTTAATTCTGTATGTTTCTGTTGCAGTTTTTACCACTCTTTTACATGTTCAACCTTCAATATACTTGATGAAACGCCACTCCACGCCTCTGTCATCATTTTTTATTGAAACTGGACAAAGGTTTAGCTGAACGTTTAGCTTTGGGTCATCTACACCCGAGTGAGAACGTTACAAACACACTGGCACAAGACAAGGGGAGACACAGACTACATGAACACATGAGGGTAATGGGGAGCAGGTGAACACAATTAGGAATCAGGGAGGGCAATCAGCTCGGCGACACATGAGGAAGAGCAAGTGACCTGAAACGAGAGGAGAGTTACTTCTTTCAAAATTAAACACGAATGACAAGACAAAAAGGCCCAAGGCAAGACAACCCCTCCACTGTGTGACATCAACTATATAACTATATAAGAATGAACTATATAACTATATAAGAATCAACTATATGTAAGGGATAATGCCCGATGAGGTGTCCATTAACATTAAAATATGGACGACGTGGAGACGTGAACCGTCCTCCGCTTTGCATCGGACGGTTTGCCTCCGCGAAGTCCATATATTTATGATAATGTAAACCTCGAAGGGCATTATCCCACTTATACCAAAAACATAAATATTAAATCAGTTATTCATGCTTAAAGTGTTTTCAGTTGAAATCATTTGTTTTATAACAAGCCACAGCTGAGGGACTGAGCGACTATTGAATCTCTCGTCTGCAGCCGCTTGTTCGTTTAAATTTTGTGGCTTGCGATCCTCGCCACTGCTTGCCAGAGCTTTGGGAAATGAGAAAATGTTGCTCTATATTCGTCACTCCTCCTGTACTGATGGAGCTGGTCAGCCTGCAGGCTTCTCTCACAGCGATGACCCGTCACCGACATGATCTGGCCAGTTTCCAGCCCAGCGTCAGAGAGAATACTACAGCTGTGCTCCAGAGGCTACGTCACCTCCTTGTGCCGTTTCTCCGGTTTCTTTTCATTTTCTTTCCTCTCCTCTTCTGCATCCCAGTCATCAAAATAGTTAAATTCACCAAATAAATTAAAATAAATTACAAAATCACTCATGTCGCCGTCCTGCGGTAGCCGGTTCTTCTTTTCTGAATCTCCGTTGCCGTGGTTACCACCAGGCAGTTGATTCACCGCAATGATATTAAAGTTATCAGGCAATTTGACCAAACTTGTTTTTCCAAGTGTAGGTTATAAGTTCTAACCTACACCTGGCAGCCAATCAGAATCGAGTATTCACACAGTCCGTGGTATAAAACTATATAACAATCAACTATATAACTATATAACAACCAACTATATAACTACATAAGAGTCAACTTTATAAATTATATAACAATCAACTATATAACAATCAACTTTTATCTATATAACAACCAACTATATAACTATATAATAACCAACTATATAATTATATAACAATCAACTTTATAACTCCATCTGATACTGCACTACCCACAGTTCCACAGGTGAGGGGGGAACATAGATCCCAGTCAACAGCGTCTCAGGCGTCTCTTCACTACAGCAGAACAGAGTCCACATGATTACAGATGCTGATCCACCTGTAGCTTTCACCTCCCAATAGTTTATTTGTTTGTTCCTCACAGCTGCCAGTGTTGTTGCTGCTGCCTCTGTCGTCTGTCAGTCTCCCGGACGCCATGATGGGTGCCATCCAGGAAGAGGGTGAGAAAAAAGTGGGATTATGAATGTATTTGCTTTTACATCTCCTCTGACTGACACGTGTGATTGTGCTGGTCTGCCTAGAGGTATTTGATGTATTTGATATCAGCAGGACTCAAACTTTCCTCAATCTTCGCTCTGTTTTTACACTTTTATTTTGTATTGTTTTGCTTGATAGTTTTGTTTCTTTTCATTGTTGTTTTGGGATTTTGACTGGTTTTAGCCTGGACAGCACTTTGGTCAACTCAGATTGTTGTAGAAATAATGGATGAAAGAGTGAAGGTAGGCAGGAGCCACTTGGGTGATTGTTTGGTAGCCAGAAGCAGAGCTTTGAACTTGATCCTGCAACTGGAAGCCAGTGCAGAAGATTAGCAACATGAGCTCTCTTGGGTTGGTTGAAAACCAAACATGCTGCTGCATTGTGGGTAATCTACAGAGGTTTAACTGAGCAGCAGGGAGGCCGAACAACAAGGAATTACAGTAGTCAATAAGTGATATGACCAGAGCCTGAACCAAGAGCTGTGTCGTATGTTCTGTCAGGAAGGGTCTGATTTTCCTGATGATGTAAAGAGCGAATCGGCAAGACCAGGAAACCGAGGCAACATGGTCATTAAAGGTCAGGTGGCTGTCTAACATGACACCGAGATTCCTGGCAGAAGATGTGGGCACAAGTGTGGTGGAACCTAGCTGCTTATCTGAGGAGGTGAGGAATGACTGGCTGGACAGACAATAAACTCAGTTTTGGACAGATTTAGCTGAAGTTGACGGTCCTTCATCCATAAAGAGACATCAGAAAGTGTTGCCAGGTGGGAAGGAAAGGAAGAGCTGGGTGTCATCAGCATAGCAGCGGTAGGAGAACCCATGAGAGCTGATGATTTCCCCTAGTGAGATGGTGTGAAAAGTGAAGAAAAGAGGATATTGAAATAATTGGACTATCACCCTGAGAGTGGATACTCTCCTGTACATATTTGTAAATAGTGTTTTTTGTTGGTTTGCACTGATGAGCACAAGTTTGAAAGCAGGGACAGAATAAACCCACCACCAACAAATCGGCTTGCCATCATTTTTATGGCACAACAGGAACCCCGTCACAGATACCCTTCGGATGGATGTGTATTTTTGTAATTGAATGTGTTTAACGCTTTGATTACAGCATGTGCATCTTTTTGCATGTGTCTTCCAGACTCGTCTGTGAACAGAGATCTGACAGAACCAGCTGCTGAAATAAAAGCTGACGTACCGGCGATGACTCTCCATCATCTTCTGTCGACACTTCGGTCCAGACAGAAAAGGCAGGCGAGTCGCCTGACCTCCACCTTCGACTTCAACAGCAACCTGAAATGGAAGGAGTGGACCGGTTCTCTTCCAAATGGAGTGGTCTCAATTGAGAACAGCTATGCCAGACGCACTGACTTTGTCTGCAAACACAAGTGTCATGCCGGCTTCTACAACGCTGACATGGGTTCTTACTGCAACTACCCTCAAGATGGGAAAGAGCAACGCTCATCCTCCTTTGAGATTCTTGTGAATGTAGACAACTTTGAAGTCGTTGAGTGGAAGTCAGCTTCATATGGTTTAGTGCCAGAATTTTCAGTCAGAACCTGCTCCACTGAGGATATCTATGTAGGCAAGAACAAGTATGGTCTCGGGATGGTAGACAAGAGAATCAGAGCTTTTCTTCTTCCTTGGATAGGTTCTGTATATCAATATACAGACTACGAGGTCCTAACCATTTCCCAGGAGTTTGAGAGCCAGCACATCTTTGAAGTCAAGTACCAGACCAACAATTCTGAAATCTTTCATTATCCTCCGGAGAACATGCATACCTCCACCATCATCAACAACGAATGCAGGCCAGTCACTGAGACAGTGACTATCTCGAAGTCGACCACAGAAGAGAGAAGGTGGGACATCAACGGCTCCTTTGGGTTTGGAGTCAGGTCCACCTTCACAGGAGGACTGCCCAAGATTTTCTCCAGCAAAGTTGAAGTCAGTGCCGACATGACGTTCCAGTTCTCCAGAGGACAGACCATAAAAGACGAGTCCTCCAACACCATTTCTACAACACTCACCACCCCAGCAAACCACCACTGCAGAGTCCAGATGCTGGGTGTTATGTACAAGAGCAACATCCCTTTCACCGCACGAGTGAATCGTTACTACAGAGACAGGGAAACCAAATCCACAGTCGTCTCTGGGATGTTTCACAGCAACAAGATTGGAGATATCCAGGCTGTAGTGGACCGGTGCGAACCTGTAGCTGACACCAGACCTTGCTCTGCTGGGAGGTTCCCAGAGTCAGGCCGAGACACAAAGCAGGACTCAGATGGAGAAATGAGATAACAAAAGGCTTTTATTGAATTCACCGGAGACCTCGGACTGAGTGACAAACAAATGGCTATGAACAAAACTAGACACTATACTTTGACTATAAAGAGAACAATAAACACTCCAAGAGGAGGGAAACATAACTAATAAAAAGAAACAAATAAACACAAAACGTTCCATATGGAGGCAAAACCTGTCTATATAAAATAATTTGGTTGCAAACACAAATTACTCTTTAACGAGGAATAAACAAAGGGCTATGAATCTAAGCTAGGGTATAAGTTAACAGACAAAAAAATCACTCGTCACGAGGAACCAACGGCTTACTATGGCGGTTACTATGGTGATTACTATGGTGGTTACTATGGTGATTACTATGGCGATTACTATGACGGTTACTATGGCGATTACTATGGCGATTACTATGGCAATTACTATGTTGATTACTATGGCGATTACTATGTTGATTACTATGTTGATTACTATGTTGGTTACTATGGCGATTACTATGTTGATTACTATGTTGGTTACTATGGCGATTACTATGTTGATTACTATGTTGATTACTATGTTAATTACTATGGCGATTACTATGTTGATTACTATGTTGATTACTATGTTGATTACTATGGCGATTACTATGTTGGTTACTATGGCGATTACTATGGCGATTACTATGTTGATTACTATGTTGATTACTATGTTGGTTACTATGTTGATTACTATGTTGGTTACTATGTTGATTACTATGTTGATTACTATGTTGATTACTATGGCAATTACTATGGCGATTACTATGTTGATTACTATGTTGATTACTATGTTGATTACTATGTTGATTACTATGTTGATTACTATGTTGATTACTATGGCGATTACTATGTTGATTACTATGTTGATTACTATGTTGATTACTATGTTGATTACTATGTTGATTACTATGTTGATTACTATGGCAATTACTATGTTGATTACTATGTTGATTACTATGTTGATTACTATGTTGATTACTATGTTGATTACTATGTTGATTACTATGTTGATTACTATGTTGATTACTATGGCGATTACTATGTTGATTACTATGTTGATTACTATGTTGATTACTATGTTGATTACTATGTTGATTACTATGGCAATTACTATGTTGATTACTATGTTGATTACTATGGCAATTACTATGGCGATTACTATGTTGATTACTATGTTGATTACTATGTTGGTTACTATGGCGATTACTATGTTGATTACTATGTTGATTACTATGTTGATTACTATGTTGATTACTATGGCGGTTACTATGGCGATTACTATGGCGATTACTATGGCGGTTACTATGGCGGTTACTATGGCGATTACTATGGTGATTACTATGGCGATTACTATGTTGATTACTATGGCGATTACTATGGCGATTACTATGGCGATTACTATGGCTATGGACATGGATCAAAGTTCTGGTGCCACATGAGGAAGGGCAGGTGACCTGAAGCGAGAGGAGAATTACTTTTCAAAATAAAACAGGAAATGACAGGACAAAACAAACCCAGGACAAGACAACCTCACCACGGTGTGACACCCAGAGTCTCATTAAAACATTTAAATCTAAATCAATTTGATCAGGGTTCACATGAGACCCAAACAGGAAGTTTATACGATATGTGCTAAAATTCCCTCATATATATATATATTTTTTTTTCTTTTCCCTGCCGAGAACAAAACCTACTTTCACCAATATGTAAAGAAGTACTTTGTCCTGTGGAACTGTCAATGAATTTGAGTTTTTTTAATTAGTTATTACTGGGGGGTGGGGGGGGGGGGGGGGGGGGGGGGCTGTGGCCTTCGTGGCGCTCAAACCCGGAGACTGTGTTGGGGGGCTGATAGGAGGGGAGCTGGAGCCGGGGAAGGCGTTGAGATGAGGGGGGTGTGGTTATCAACAAGTGAGTGTGTGTGAGCGGTAAGTCTTTGAACTTTGCCTCAGGTGTCCTGAGGGGAAGGGAGGTTAGTGGGGGCAGAATATCTTGTTTTTCATTCCTCCAGGGAGATTGTGACTGGAGCGGCCTGCCAAGCCGCCCTGTCAAGGTCAGATTGTAGAATCAACAATTGTATTTTGGACAGGCAGATTCCAGTAATTTTACATCTGCCTTAAGTCTCTGGTTCATAAATTGGTGACTCCAATTAGACAAATTTGTGGTCAATTCCAATGCCAAGCTGAGCTTCCAACTTCTCCAAGGTCTTTTCCATCTTGCCAATTAGTTCAAAAACCGCAGCTAGCTTGCGATTTAGCTCCCCCAACGTTAAAGTCTGAGTGTTGGTCGCACAGCTTATCCCTCTAGCCATGTCAGGCAGCTTTAAGAGGGCCAGAACAGCTGTCAACGACTTACGTTAGTTAAAGGTATAGTCTTTAATGTTGGACCTAGCAAGATTTGAAAGTGGCACCTCCTCTAAGCCCCACCCCCTCCTCCCCCTCCTGTCAGCGCTCCCACAAACTTTGGGGAACGCGCATTTGCAGGAGTCGAATCGTGCGTCCTTGCCCACCCAATCAAAGTTATGGGGATTATTTTTTTATAATTTAATTTTTTTGTAAATCTAAAAATATATTACAGAATATCTGTACCGTTTCTGATTGGGTGGGCACTGTGCATCATTTTTAGACACAACAATGAACGCATACCGCAAAAGTTGTGTCTCGGAGGAGGGACCGACGTCCCAGCAAAATGAGCACAACAGAGAAGTTCAGAACAGCACACAGAGCACACACTGAAGGCTGATTTATGGTTCCGCGTTACACCAACGCAGAATGGTGCGTGTCGCCGCGTACCCTACACCGTAGGCTACGGCGTACCCTACGGCGTAGCCGTGGCAACAGAGCCTGCACGGCACCGCAGCGCACCGCCACACGCACGGGCGCTCTCCGCCCTCGCCGGGATGGAGACGCCTCCAACCCCACGGACCCCCATACTGGGGAGGTGGTATTTTTGGCTGCGTTTTCTCGTTTTCTGCGTCATTCTTCAGCAAACGTGACTCGAGTGTGTGAAGTTTTCCAACAAGATTTTTGACGTGACAAGTGCACACATGGGACAGAGGGGGGCGTGGGCGGGGCTTAAAATGAAGGCATCTGATTGGTTCTTTTCCCCCTTCCAATCCTACACAGGATTTTACAGGATTAAAGCTGTCAGAGAGGTCGGATTTTTTTCTTTCCTTTTTCTGAACACATTATTCACTGGCTACTCTCAGGATGGAAGGACCATTTCACCCAGTATAACAATAAATGTTTTTGAATATGATTACAGACTATACCTTTAATTAGTCGATATGCCAGGAAACCGCCAACTCCAAAAAGCAGAAATCCTTTTATAATTAATCCAATTATTTAGGCATCTACATAATACCATCCTCGACCGACAGAATGACACATGATCCTCCAGTGCTTCCAGGAGTCCATCATGTATCCGGCAAAAAAATGTCCCGTCGGGGCAGGAGGGCTCCCTTGTCCCCTGACTTCTCGTCGGAAAAATTTGGTCAATTGTGCTGAGAGACCAGTTAACCAATTCCATGATTGTAGAGAGTTTTGGAGGATGTGAAAAAGAGAGGCTCTAAGACAAGACAAAAGCAGCAGCAGGGCAGATAGGGAGGGAGAGGGAGCAGAAAAGCGTCCGCCTTCACTGAGAGCCGGAAGAAGAAAAAAAATATTTAATGCTTATTTTCTTAACTCTTTCTTTCACCCGTTCCCACCGTTGACCCGTATGTAACCTGCTAAAAAGAGTTAAGTGAATCTTGTTACCTGTGGACACGCCCACTACCTCACTGACTAGACACTCCCACTGGAAACGCCCTTTGAACCCTGGGCCAATGGATGCAGCTCCACCTGCACCATCCTCCACTCTCAACCAATCAGCAGCTCCACCTGCACCATCCTCCACTCTCAACCAATCAGCAGCTCCACCTGCACCATCCTCCCCTCTCAACCAATCAGCAGCTCCACCTGCACCATCCTCCACTCTCAACCAATCAGCAGCTCCACCTGCACCATCCTCCACTCTCAACCAATCAGCAGCTCCTGCTCAGCTCAGACACTCATCTGCTCAGACACTGTTGCTTCACCATCACCAAACATTTTCTCTCAAGCCTTAAAGGAAATCTGCAAACCACCTGGACTAGGTGATAATAGGTGATAATCTAGTCCCTGTTTGAAAGGCCTTTGTTTTTGTTTTTTCTATGTTATATGTTGTGTCCTTTTTGTAATGTTTGTTTAATCATTTTGACAATATACTGCAGTTAAATTCAAACCTTGGTCTCAGTGTTTCATTGTCCTTCATTCAGCTCCTTGAGTCGAGCCTTGCACTTGCCCACACTTGGTTGTAGCCTGATTATATTTGCTACAAACAACTCAAGACTTTGAAGTCTGATTTTTGCTGGAACAGGAATTATAATTCAGTCTTTAATTCTGCCCATGTGTGATCAATTATACCAATTATATTCTAGTCAGTTTTATGACTATAATGCTTTGCCGTCACTCATGCCACATGGTGGGAACTCCTCCAATTCTTCTTTACCAAGTGTGTATTTCTTTACGTGGTGTGTCTGACAGTCAGTTACTTCCCAAGTGTGAACTCAATTAGAACGTCTCTACTTAGTTTGGGAGACTGTAACTCAAGGTTTTACACACGCTTGGGGAAGTTTCCATATTTTCAAGCGGCTGTGACAAAATAATGTTTCTTTTTCAGGTGTTTTTGTCAGATTTCTTTTGTTATTATTGTTTATTTTACTGATTGCTGTTTTTAACCTCCAGAACCATCATCTTTGGTGATGTCATTAATGACAGCACCTGTTTCTGATGACATTTTGTTGGCCAGTTGTGTGTTTTATGGCTCGTTGGTCTAGTAGTATCATTCTCGCTTCGGGTGCGAGAGGTCCCGGGTTCAATTCCCGGACGAGCCCCAGTGAATTATGCAATTTGTGGTTTTCTCCTCCAAGTAGCAAAGATTCAAGACTGTATTGATTTACCTGAAGACAAACATGATGATGTGTAAATGCTGAAAACCCACATCTTGCTCCTCTTTCATACCAAGAGATCAGCTGGTAAGCCGTAGTCAATAAACCCTTTCCCCTTTTTTTTAGTTGGGCTTTCTTTTTTTGTGTGATATTTCAACAACCCATTTACCTATTTTAAATTATGAAATATTGTGTGTATTATTGAACTCCGTACCCTCCGTGAGGGTAGCTAAACCAAAGTGTCCTGTAAAGAATGAATGTGAGTTAGGAGACCAGGGGCCTTATGTACTAAGAGTGCGGCGCACAAAAAACGTGCGTACGCCACTTTCAACGCTCACGGTCGGATGTACAAAGAATGACGTGAACGTAGAAAGCTGCGGTCCTTCACTCACACATTAAGGCTGTTGTACGCACTTTTCTGAGGTTTTGTCCGTTGGCGACACTCACTGGTGATGCAGTGAAGTGCAGAATATGAGGAAACTTAACGTCAACAATAAATTCACGACCACGTGAAGGACACGACAGTCCCCACATCACCAGATAAGTTACACAAGAGTGGAGCTGCAACAATCTCACAATCAACCACATGATCTGAACAAACAACTAAAGGAGCTCAACGATGGAACCTGCAAATCCTGATGGAGCTTTGGCTCCGTTAGAGGAACCTGCTGATGCAGGATCAGGAGCGAGTCCTCAGGCACCACACCGACCTGCTGGTCCAGGACTAAGACTGAACCATCAGCTGGTTCAGGTACCAAGAGGATCTTCTGGATCTCTCTCCTGAACTGGACCAGCTGCTCCGGTTCAGACCAACATGATGCTTCAGCTGGAGCTGCAGGTCGGACATCTGTCGTCATGACGACCGTATGGGACGAGGACTGGAGATAAAAGCCAGACCCTAAACATCCCATAACTGTGTCTGGACAGAAATACATTAAAATTAATTTTGAGGCAAAAACCGGTGTTGTGCCAAAAAGTGATTTCCTGCCAGAATCTGATTTCTTCTGATTTGTGGCCGCGGGAGCGCGCACAGCAGCCCGCTGAACGAGAGCGCTAAAACGTCAGATTTCAGATTATGAAGCTCAAGAATGAGATCAAGTCATATTTAGGCAGAAACAACCTTTCATTAACTGTATTTGGCCTTCAATCACTTTTTGGCACGACACCTGTCTCTCCTCCTGCGGATGAAACACTCCGAGTTAACTTTGCTCTTTATTTCTCACGTTTGCACCTCGATAATCCCGTCGCCACAAATTGTCTTTATTTCTGCAGCAGAGGAATCAGATCGTAATGCTTCATGTTTTAAATATAAATTGTATATTGTTCACATTGTTATACTTATGAGAGAGGTGATCGCGGACATCCATAATGTGTAAGACTCAATAAACGTGTACATTGGTCTTAATGCGTTAGTATATAATATGCATGACAATAAAGCAGAACGAGGAGCCGCTTTTCATCCACCAAAAATTCTGGTGTCGGTTCTTAAAATACAAACAAGAAAAGCAGAGTGTAATGATGCACTAACGCTGCCCATAAACATTAACAAACCTGTACGATCATAATAAAACCACAACTCTTCACCGAACGCAACGCAAAGCAAAGAACAGCATAATGTAGGTGTCAAAGTGAATCCCAGAAGGGCCGGTGTCCTGCATGTTTTAGATGTTTCCCTGCTTTAACACACCTGATTCTAATTAATCATCATCACCAACTTGTCATCAAAGTCTGGATAGTTCTGTTGATGACACAGTCACTTGTATCATGGTGCAATGAAGCAGGGAAACATCTAAAACCTGCAGGGACACCGGCCCTCGAGGACCGGAGTCCGACACCCCTAAATGCCCCAAAATGAATTATTTATTCCAGCTCAGAGCATTTTCTTGTTAGGATGAGCGGTTTTTAATGGATAATTATCTTCATATCATATTCAAACATATATTTGAGGGAGGAGACGGGGCGGAGTGTTGTGCTCCCGCATGTGCGCTCAAATCCACGCTGATTGGGATGTACAGAGAAACCTGCGTGGATTTGGGCGAACGCACAGCTTTGTACATATGAATTTTTGCGGTCTTGTTAATTCCACGCACGGATTCACGTTGAAATCCACGCACTCTTAGTACATGAGGCCCCAGATCTAACTATCCTTCTTCTCTGGAGGTCAATTTTACATAAATATAAAGAAACCAAGATTACCCAGGTTTTACTGGTCACCAGTTTGGCCAGTATGTGGATTGAACCCATGACCTTGGCGTTATTAGCACCACGCTCTGACCTTCTGAGCTAAACGGCCTTTGTGGTGACGGATGCTTTGACCAACTAAGCCACAGGGCCTCCACCACCTCTCACTTACCTCGTCTCCATGGTGATTTATCTTACCAAAAACAACCGGGGCCTCACATACTGACGTTGCATAACCCCCCCCCCCAATAAAAAGTGATGCACACCATGTTCCACACATGCCAGGATGTACTAAAATCCCCTTTGAGTAGATTTGGGTACACAAACTATCATTTTACAGTTTCTAACTATAAAGTAGTAAAACCTGCTTTTATACACCAAAAAATGTTCCCCTAAATCTCCTGAAGTCAAGTGAGATAATCCAACCTAAGACATACTATGACCTGAACACAGCACCTTGAGCAGCTCAGCCAGAGATTTCAATCAGACAATTTAGAGAGTAAACTGGATGATTTTAACTGGTAACCAGTTTGGTCAGTATGGGGATTGAACTCATGACCTTGGTGTTATTAGCACCAAGCTCTGACCTTCTGAGCTCATTAAACAACCTCAGACCATGACAGAAAAGGCTTTGTGGCGCAATGGTAGTGCGTCTGACTCCAGATCAGAAGGTTATGTGTTCAACTCACATCAGGGTCATCAACTTCCAATTTTTTTATTTATCTATCCTCACGAGTAGAAGCCAACTACCTGTTGATGATGTCACCTACTCTCATCCACTTGGCATTATGAGATTATGAGATTGCGCAACACCTTTGTTTGTGTCAGTGCTGATGAGAAATCAGCTGGAGCCGCGAGCGGCTGAGAAGAAAACAGAGCTCCTGGTGGATCTGATCATTCCTTATCGCCCGTCTACATCCCTTTTTTAATTCTCTCGACAGCCACCAGGTTTATGAACATCTGCACCTCAGAGTTGGATCACCAAACAGACGTTTGCGCTGTATAATAAAATCGCCACGAGCCACCCCCCGACCAATCAGTGGCTTAGAGGGTGGTGACGTCAGAAATAGTGCCGGCTCAGCCCGGTTAGAACCTCGGCAGAATGGTTACAGAAAAAATATCTGCTTGGCTCGGCCCGCCTTGGCACATAGTGCAAAAGCGCAAGACAGGGCCGTGGCGGGTAGAACCGAGCTGAGATGGTACTAGTGGAAAAGGGCCAATAGATAGTGGGACACTTTGCACCAGCAAGCTATAGGCTAGCTTGAGGAGCATATCAACCTGATAACCGCCAGGGGCTTCATCTATAAAGCTCGCTTGCACACAAAACAGGGCTTGAAAGATGCGCAAGCACCTTCTACGCAAAGGTTGCGATTTAAAAAGAAAAAAATAACCTAAAAATGTGTTATCTCTACACCAACCCTGACCCTCGCGCACGAACATTTTGAAGATATGGGGAAATGGGGACGCAGGCGGTGAGATGGTGAAATGAAGGCCCTGTGGCTTAGTTGGTCAAAGCACCTGTCCAGTAAACAGGAGATCCTGGTTCAAATCCCAGCAGAGCCTCTAAACTCAAATGTCTTGAGATGCTGAAATATCACATATCTCTCACTGCTTACTTTTTGCAGGGTACTTTGTCAAAAGTACTCCTGCTCTTAGTGGATGCTCTCTGTTTTGTCTTTCTATTGGAGCCTCTTCTTTTCATATCTTGCCAAAATGTCTAAAATCATGGAATTGGTTAGCTCTTCTCTCAACACAATTGACCAAATCTTTCTCGACGAGAGGACAGGCCAGTGTTGTACCAAAAAGGGAGTTATTAGTGGAGTTATTAATAATCATCTTTTGATCATTATTAATAATTCATCAAGAAGATTACTTATAAAAAAGAATCAATTCAAACCTGACTTATCAGGCAAATAATAACTATCACCAAAATCACTCAAATGTGTTGAGATGCCTGAAAGATCACATATATCTCACTGCTGGTTCTGGCAGTATTTCTCACACGCTTGCTTATTTATAGCAGAGTACTTTGTCAGAAGTACTCCTGCTCTTAGTGAATGTGGATGCTGTTTTGTCATTCTATTGAAGAACTTCTAATCTCTCCTTATTTAACCGGAGAGGGTAGATAAAGAATCCTCTAAAGAGTGAATGTGAGCTAGGAGACCAGATCTAACTATCTGAAGGCTCTATAACCACAGAGGGACTTGAACCCTCAATCTTCTGATCCGAAGTCAGACGCCTTGTCCATTAGGCCATGTGGTCCACGAGTGGATCATCTTTCTCAAAACCTCAGAAATGTGCGTGCACCAGAATTAATGTGTGCGTGAAGGACTACAACTTGATCGTGATCATGCAGATTTGAACAATTCCAGGTACATATCAAAGTTTTCTGTTGCAGCTGAAGTTAGTCTGGTTGGTGAACTCGTGAGGATGGATAAAACAAAACTTAACGTTCATTATGACCCTGATGTGAGTTGAACACATAACCTTCTGATCTGGAGTCAGACGCGCTACCATTGTGCCAAAGAGCCTTATCTGACATTTCTGAGGTTGTTTAATGAACACAAATCTAATCATAGAGGGCAAAAAGTATTTAGTCAAACCACCAGTTGTGCAAGTTCTCCCACTTAACCAGATAGGAGAGGCCTGTAATTTTCATCACAGATATATTTCAATTATGAGAAACAAAGAAAAAAAAAAAGGCCAGCTTAAATGACATCATGTGACCCAGCACAATTCTCTCAGATATGAATGAAGCAGATCTCTTCTAAGACTGATTTCTTTCTGATTATCTCTTAAAATTGATCAGATTTGTTTGGAACTGTGAAGGGAAACAACTGTTGGAAATGATCCTTCGTATTGATCAGTGACCATCATTAGCATCACTAGCTGAAAACGACTGTATAAACTGCTTAAACATCATTCAAGAACATACTCATGATATTAGATACATTCATCACATATTTAAGGGTTCTTATGGACATTTTAGGGTAACTCCAGCCCCCTAAAGCAGGTCTAATGGTGTCCATGTTTCCATTTCCCCGTGTTGTTTTTTGAGGTGGAGCCTCGTGGATTGATACTACAACATCATGTGGGTAAAAGCTTGATACCTTTGTACCTGGTTGTGTGGGAGACTGACAGGTTCCACTGAGATTTGAACTCAGATTAGTGGAGTCAAAGTCCAGAGTGCTAACCATTACACCATGGAACCCTGTTCAGCTGTTATTGTGGTTTTATGGTCGTCCTGAAACCAGAACATGAGTGAAAAGCAATATGCGCCTGAGCATCTGACAGAGTGCTGTCCATGGTGCTAGGAGCGTCTGGGTGTTTAGGGTACCAGGGCCCTGGTCCTCCAGGCCCAAGGGCTGGCTCTTTCACTCCAGTGGCCGGTCGGGGGGGGGTTTAAAAGCGGGTCCCCGGGTTCGGACGGTGAGCCGGGTCTTTGGGTGGCTCCAGGTGAGCCGGGTTGTTGAGGTTGTTGAGTTTTTGTTGGGGTCTGCTGGTGATGCTGCTGGGGTCTGGTGGTGGAAGCTCCTGGGGTCTGGTGGTGGAGCTAGTGACTGACATGTTTTGAAAACGGCGGGCATGACGAGAAAAATCCAGTAAAAAATCTCTCTAATATGTTTCTTTTTTTCCTGTAAAGTTGGACATTTTAAAGTGTAGGTAAATGGAGAATGACTGGCTTTTGGTCAGTTGTGGAACTGCAAGGAAATTCATTTCTGCATGAGACCCAATGCGAGAAAGAGATGGTCGACCTTCCTGTCCTGAGCACCAAGAAGAGGACTGGAGTGGTTTTCCAAGATCCAAATAATATTATTGCAAAGTCATAGATGTTTCCGCCCAGTTTTGAACAGGGGACCTTTCGCGTGTTAGGTGAACGTGATAACCACTACACTACAGAAACTTGCATGCTTTGAAAATGGTGGGCGTAATGGAAAAAAAAAATCCTATCTTCAAATCATTCATGTTAGAAATAAATGTATGACTTCATATAATTTGTCCTGTTGTGGTAAAATTAAAAATCATCCATGGTATTGACATGCCGGATATGTGTTTCGTGGCTCGTTGGTCTAGTAGTATGATTCTCGCTTAGGGTGCGAGAGGTCCCGGGTTCAATTCCCGGACGAGCCCCAGAAATGCCGTTTGTGATTTTTCTCCTCCAAGTAGCAAAATTCCAAGACTGTAGTACAGGGGTAGGCAATTCCGGTCCTCGTGGGCCCCTGTCCTGCATGTACAGTTTTTTCTGAATCCTTAAGTACATTTTTTGTAACATTGGCTATTTTTGCTAAACTCTACACACAAATGAGAAAACCTTTCACCAAATTATCAAAACTTTATAGTTCTCTTGTAAAATCAAACACAGTTTGATTAACTCTACACACCTTAGTAAAAATGGTGTTTTCATATCAGACAGTAAACACATGCCATCATTTACTAAGCACATAATGTGCCAACTACAAACTGATGGTATGAATACAAAACACATCTGGCTTTTTTCTTTTTCTGTGCACAAGGTGGCTAGGTCAGTTTGAGGTCATACTTTTGTCATAGTTCTGTAAACACACAGGGATCCAAACTTCAAGTATTGGTGTTTATTCACACTCGTCAAAACAAAGACACAGCACAGAACACAAAATAATACATTCACAAAAAAAAGACAATCAGCCTACATCATGCCGTCTCTCTGGGTCCGGCCACAAAATCTCATCCACATGGCATGCGATGTCCTCCAGTCCAAGGCACTGGGGAAAATACCTCCTTGCATGCCGTATCCAGGCCTGACATGATGCCTGCTCAATATCTCCATATGCCTCCTCCATTGCTTGTAAAAGGGCTGCGTGTTGATGGGGAAGGCGGTCGTGGACTTTCCAGCGCCGGGCAGAAAAGAACTCTTCAATTGGATTTACAGTAAGAATGGAGAGTATGGGGGGAGGTTGAGTGCCATGAAGAGTGGGTGATCGGTAAACCAGTTGCGGACCAAAGCAGCCCTATGGAAACTAACATTGTCCCATATGATGACATATCGGGTCTGCTCTGGCCCTTCTTCTTCCCCCTCCTCGTCCTCCTCTTGCTCCTCCTTGTCCTCTTCCTCTAACTTCCTCTAAACCTCTCGCTTCTTCACCTCCACGTCCTCCAACTCCTTCACCTACACGTCCTCTTCCTCCAACTCCTTCACCTCCATGTCCTCTTCCTCCAACTCCTTCACCTCCACGTCCTCTTCCTCCAACTTCTTCACCTCCACGTCCTCTTCCTCTTGCTTCTTCACCTCCACGTCCTCTTCCTCCAACTCCTTCACCTCCACGTCCTCTTCCTCCAACTCCTTCACCTCCACGTCCTCTCCCTCTTGCTTCTTCACCTCCACGTCCTCTTCCTCCAATTCCTTCACCACCACGTCCTCTTCCTCCAACTCCTCTGATTCTTACTCTTCTTGCTCCTTCCATTGTACTCCACACAGACAGCTTACCTGTGGCTTATTTATAGTGCTTAGGCTGATTGCAAAGTGAACTAATTCTCTAAAATTTTTTCACATGTGAAAGTGTGCCAGACAGTTGGCAAAATAGTGTAAATAATAGCCATACATGTGTATAATTTTGCTAGGAGTGTTTTGGAAATTTGGCAATTGAGTGTAAGCAGTGAATTGTGCCTACAGTTTTGCAAAGTGTGTGTTACAAAATTACAAACTGAGTGCAAAGCAGTATTTGTGCTTTTAGTTTGGCTAACTCAGTGAGTGGTTTTGCTATGTGTGTTAATAGTTTTAGAAATTGTGCTACAAGAACATGATTAGCGCCTAAGCTTTCAGAAAAAACTGTAATAGAATTGTGCAGCCCTGGATGACAAGCTGATGACGATGATTAATTAGAATCAGGTGTGTTAAAGCAGGGAAACATCTAAAACATGCAGGACACCGGCCCTCGAGGACCGGAATTGCCTACCCCTGTAATATGACAACTATGGGATTCAAACCCATACGTGCAGAATACAATGGATTAGCAGTCCTTCACCTTAAACTCTCGGTTTAGTACTCTGCTATAAATAAGCAAGCATGTGAGTAATACTGCCAGAACCAGCAGTGAGAGATATGTGATCTTTCAGGCATCTCAAGACATTTGAGTTTAGAGGCTCTGCTGGGATTTGAACCCGGGATCTCCTGTTTACTAGACAGGCACTTTGACCAACTAAGCCACAGAACCTCCATGAAGACCCCATTGAGATAAGCAGGTAGTTCCAGTTCCAGTTCTGCTCCTCCTGTGTCCCATCTGCCCTGATTGTCCGCACCTGTGTCTCGTTATCCCCTGTGTCTCGTTATCCCCGGTGTATATCTGGTCTTGTCTTTCCCTGCTCCATGTCGGTCCGTACTGTTTCCTCCCTCCATGTGTCTTGTCAGGTTTTTGGTTTTTGCTCTCTTGTTTTTGTTAATCCTGCTCTGCAGTGTTTTTGGTTCTTTTTAGTAAATAAATCCAGTTTTTTTGCAACCCCTGCTCTCCTGCGTTTGGGTCCTCAACAAACCACACCCGTGACACCCACGAGTCTTTATGTCAAACGTTATTGCAGAAAATCTGAACTAGCACATATCAACCAATCAGAAAAAGGGGTGGGGCTAATGCATGCCAATGAAGGTCAAGTACTCAATACAGAGTCCGATGACACCACCCATGACTCTTTATGTCAAACCATTCAAAAGTTATGGCAGAAAGTAGGAACTATCAAATATGGACCAACCAGATGAAGTGGGGGCGCACTTTTTGGCATCTATCGTTGCCAAGGTAACGCTTTTGACTGAGAAAAGTAATGCGCGTCGTCGCAGGACGGAGATGCACATTTTGATGTATAACACACCTGGGTGCACGTTACGGCTCGGGCTGTATTAACGGCCAAAGACATGGCATAAATTGCGGCAAAATTTCACGATTAATTCAAAATGGCCGACTTCCTGTTCGGTTTCGGCCATGGCGCCAAGAGACTTTTCTTTAAGTTGCGACATGATACAGGTGTGTACCCATTTTCGTGCATGTACGTCAAACCGTATTGTGGGGCTTGAGGCACAAATTTTTTTCTGTCTGAACCAATCAGATGAAGGGGGGGGGCGCGCTTTTTGGCGTCTAGAGTCGCCACAGTAACGCTTTTGACTGAGAAATGTAATGCATCCAGCAGGAAGAACTTTACACATCATTTGGCTGCATGTGTTAAAAATGTTGTCAGAAGTGGGATTTGAACCCACGCCTCCACAGGGAGACCCTCAGTGAACATGAAGGAAACATGCATCAGATACATTGTTATAAATACGAACTCTTTCACCAAACCCTGGACTGTCATCAAAGACATGTGATGTCATTGATGATGTCACCAGTCTCACCCAGTAAAGTCAATAACCAGAACAGCAGTGGAGGTGATTCCTTTCTGCTCGCCTTCAACCTGGACTCTACACTTCAAACAAACTTCATAAGTGTAGCCGGGCTTCTGATGTTAGTGCATTAAAACAATGATCTAAAAGAAAAGAAAAAATAATGTTTTAGAGGAGGAAGATTTTTTTTCATAATGCACTTCGAGAAAAAAGTCAGAATGTCGAGCAAAAAGTCGAAAAGTAGAGATTAATGTTGAAGTACAATTTCGAGAAAAAAGTCGAAATGTAGAGGGAAAAGGCCCCTGTGGCTTAGTGGTCAAAGCATCTGTCTCGTAAACAGGAGATCGTGGGTTCAACTCCCAGCAGAGCCTTTAAACTCACAGAACAAGAATTTGTAGATGATTCTTCCACATGTTTGGATCAAGTCTTCACCTTTTCCTCTCACACGGTGATTGATGAGAGTTCAACAGCACAACATTATCTTTGAGCTGTCAGTGATGGAGCACACAGGCATTTGTAGTGCATATGTATGAGACCCTGCAGAGACCATGACCTAGAAAGAGACAATTAATCAAAGAAATGAACAATATAAAAGGCATTAAAATGTCCCAAGGTGTGACATTTGTTTGACAACAGAAACAACAGGCATAGTAAGTAAAGTATTTCAGCTGCTGAGGTTCATTCAGTAAGGCAGTGTTTCCCAACCCTGGACCTCAGGTCACACTGTCCTGCAGTTTTTAGATGTCTCCTTGGATCAACACACCATTCAAATCATCAAAATCTTGCTGTTTGAAATTAGGATGTGAAGATTTTAACTCAGTATTGCATTGAACAATTTTAAACATTGCCAATCAAGGTGGGACTCAAACCCACAATCCCTGGCTTAGGAGGCCAGTGCCTTATCCTTTAGGCCTCTTGGGCTGTGGAAACCCTGATGAACTGCTACTGATCCAAATGCTGCTCCTCCACACATAAACATATTTTTTTGTGAATAAATAACCTGAAAAAAGAACAGTGTTCAAATAAATGCTCAGGAAGAGAACGATCATGCTGGTGTTGTTGACTGGTAAAAGCTGTTCTGTTCAAAGATGCTCTCAGTGGTACCAGAGGATGTACTGATGGTATCATCACAAGTTTCAGACTAAACCCTCCTGCCTCATGTAGGCGGAGTTTTAGGTCGTCTTCAGTGAGTCTGAGGAAGGATCTGCTGCCAGCTTGTGAAAGGAAGACGTGCAGGTGTGAGATGAACACCAGCTTGTGAAAGGAAGACGTGCAGGTGTGAGATGAACACCAGCTTGTGAAAGGAAGACGTGCAGGTGTGAGATGAACACCAGCGAGTGAAAGGAAGACGTGCAGGTGTGAGATGAACACCAGCGAGTGAAAGGAAGACGTGCAGGTGTGAGATGAACACCAGCGAGTGAAAGGAAGACGTGCAGGTGTGAGATGAACACCAGCGAGTGAAAGGAAGACGTGCAGGTGTGAGATGAACACCAGCGAGTGAAAGGAAGACGTGCAGGTGTGAGATGAACACCAGCGAGTGGAAGGAAGACGTGCAGGTGTGAGATGAACACCAGCGAGTGAAAGGAAGACGTGCAGGTGTGAGATGAACACCAGCGAGTGGAAGGAAGACGTGCAGGTGTGAGATGAACACCAGCTTGTGAAAGGAAGACGTGCAGGTGTGAGATGAACACCAGCGAGTGGAAGGAAGACGTGCAGGTGTGAGATGAACACCAGCGAGTGAAAGGAAGACGTGCAGGTGTGAGATGAACACCAGCTTGTGAAAGGAAGACGTGCAGGTGTGAGATGAACACCAGCGAGTGGAAGGAAGACGTGCAGGTGTGAGATGAACACCAGCGAGTGAAAGGAAGACGTGCAGGTGTGAGATGAACACCAGCGAGTGAAAGGAAGACGTGCAGGTGTGAGATGAACACCAGCGAGTGAAAGGTTCTAGTGCTGAGGAGCAGTGATGTGAAACACTGTGGTAACGAGCTGCACAGAAGTAAACTGCTCTGCTGCTCACACTGAAGTTCTCCACGGTTAATGTGCAGGTCTGGTCTTTATCTCCAAGTAGCAGTCATCTCACGATATTTGAGATTAGAGGCTACAGAAACTGTGCAACAGGTTATTGATCATCGTTCAGTTTCTATTTCTATTCCGAGCGAGAGGTCCCAGGTTCAATTCCCGGACGAGCCCCAGAGATTTATGCAATTTTTATTTTTTCTCCTCCAAGTAGCAAAGTTTCAAGACTGTAGTACAATGCTTTACCTGAAGACCAACATTGGCATCATGTGTGAATGCTGAAAACCTACATCTTGCTTCTCTTTCATGCCAAGAGGTCAGCCGGTAAGGCCTAGTCCGTAAACCCTTTCCCCTTTCTTTAATTGGGCTCCTTTTTTGTTTTATTGCCCCAACCAATGTGCCTTTTTTAAATAATAAAATATTGTTTGTATTATTGAACTCTGTTCCCTATCTCCCTCCCTGAGTGAACAAACCTTCGTGTCCTTTTGTAGAGGTGATAATTGACCTTTAGTACGGGTCCTTGGGCCCTAATCAAAGGTGGTGTTGTCAGTAAACAGAAAAAGATCTTCAGATCCCAAACTTAAATAATAGTGAACGTGCCGCCACATAAAGATATATGTTACCTGTCTTCTTGCACATATATGCGTGAGACTATATGTCTAATTTAATGTCTGTCAAGTCAACAATTAGGACTCATTTCCCCAAAAAGTTTGAAGCCATGTACACATACGTAAAGTCTGATTGTCCAAAACATATTCTTCCCCAACAAAAAGCATTACACTTATGAAGACCTCATGTTTCTTGCATTGGCTGGGAAACAAACCCAGGTCAACTGCTTGGCAAGCAGCCATGTTGACTGCTATACCAACAACGCTGCAGGAAAGTACCTGAAACAGCTGAATGAGACGTCACAGTTTTCCAGCCACATGAGAAGGTGAGCAGTCATGTCAGGGAAAGTAACTCTTTGATGATGGTTTCTTCAATATCACAAGCCACTTACCGCCATTTGTCCCTTAGCTTATACATCAACTTCTTGTTGTATAAGCTGCATGTTTGCAGGTATATTCAGTTAGACATGTGTTGTCATCCATTGCATTACAGCATTCTCTTAGAAAGAGACCATAGACTTGGAGAGGTTTGATAATGACAACTGTCATTGACATTTGAATGAACAGATCTCTCTCTTTGTACCCACTCCTGACTGGATCAAAGCTTTCTCAAGAACCCTGGCAGTGACGGTCAGCCAACGACTGTTCACTGACGAGCAACAATAATCACCTCAATATTCATGAGGGCTGTTAAAATGTGATGACAGTTCAGTCTGCTTTCTACTGCTTAGATAATGTTATGGACCAACAGGAAGCACTTACTACACTGAGAAACATTGTCAGTGTTTGTTTTGGGCCAATGCTAATGCCCAAGTCTGACTTGTGTTTCAACCAAAAAAACTAACGGTATTTGGTTTTTAAAGCTAATTCCTTACATATTTTCTTGAAGAACAGGTGGACATTCAACTGCTGAAATGATGTCCAGTTTGATGAAGACATGGGCACAGTTGAATTGGTCATAATTACGAAGAGGTTAGGCAGCCAACGCAACAATCAGACAGAAGCACAAACATATATACAATAGAAGAAGAAACTGATCATATTTCTACACTGAATGGAAATTGAACCTGGGTCATGGTAGTGAAAGCAGCAAATCCTGCCCACTAGACCTCCAGGGAAAAACGTTATGCTCTCTTAAAGGGGTTGTATTACTACATTTAGTTGACTAATGTTTCTGATTCAATCAAACAAACATATTTATTTCAGATTTAAAGAAAGGATAACTGGTGTACTTCCACTTTATGGACACTTTTGTTTAATGTTTGAGTTTTGTCAGAGAAAGTACTTGATGGCACATGTACAAAGGAAATCCTGGATTGCTCCAATTCATCCAAGATGAGCTGGTTTTCAACTTCAGAGTCCACTGATGAACTTATATGTTTGAAGAGAAGAACTGACACTTTGAAGAACTGACTAACACGTACTTTGGTTGGTCTTTTTTATTTAAATTCATCATGTAAATGACACAATTGATCAAACATTACACTTGTCAGTTTAGATTAGCATGAAACTCTGGTGACATCAACAAGAAAGTATTTAAGTATTTAAGGTAGACTTGACCTTGTAAGGCAGTTTATTAGGAGGTGTGATCATGAAGAACCACTCTTCTGTTATTCAGCAGGCGGGCCATTAGAAGGCCGTCTATTAAGTTTGGTAAGATATAAAGACGTTCACAGTCACGATAGCCAGGAACCGAACCTGGGCCGACTGCTTGGAAAGAAATGTAAAACTAACTTAATGTAGGCTGATGTTACCTATTAATGCATGCTGGGGATAACACAAAAAACCCACTGATTAGTTTTGAAAGACATTTTGGTCTACGGTTAACAACTGCAAGTCTTCTTGCATGTTCAAACATTAACCGTTGTTTGCAGGATTTGAACCTGCGCGGGGAATCCCCAACGGATTTCAAGTCCATCGCCTTAACCACTCGGCCACAACAACTTGTCACATGCTTGAACATTTGGCTGAAATAAATGTGTGTTTGTTTGAATCAGAAACATTAGTCTGAGGTTTGTTCCCGTACTTATCTCACAGCTAACCTGCCGGGACCAATTTTGTTGTGAACTATTGATGACAGATTACCAGATGTCCTCGTTAGTATAGTGGACAGTATCTCTGCCTGTCACGCAGAAGACGGGGGTTTGATTCCCAGACGGGGAGAAAGCCTGTTTTGGATATGCATGACTGATACATATGAACAATGGTCAATAAGATAAAAATCACTCTTCCACACAGCAACAGGTTATTGATCATCATTCAGTTTCTATTTCTATTCCCCCTTAATGTTATAAAAAACATCTAGACCGGTATGATGTGACCGTGATTTTTTGTTTGCCGGATACAAGTTTTGTGGCTCGTTGGTCTAGTAGTATGATTCTCACTTTGGGTGCAAGAGGTCCTGGGTTCAATTCCCGGACGAGCCCCAGAGATTTATGCAATTTGTAGTTTTTCTCCTCCAAGTAGCAAAGTTTCAAGACTGTAGTACAATGCTTTACCTGAAGACCAACATTGGCATCATGTGTGAATGCTGAAAACCTACATCTTGCTTCTCTTTCATGCCAAGAGGTCAGCCGGTAAGGCGTAGTCCATAAACCCTTTCCCCTTTCTTTAATTGGGCTCCTTTTTTGTTTTAATGTGCCTTTTTTAAATAATAAAATATTGCTTGTATTATTGAACTCTGTCCCCTATCTCCCTCCCTGAGTGAACGAACCTTTGTGTCCTTTTGTAGAGGTGATGATTGACCTTTAGTACGGGTCCTTGGGCCCAAATCAAAGGTGGTGTTGTCGGTAAACAGAAAAAGATCTTCAGATCCCAAACTTAAATAATAGTGAACGTGCCGCCACATAAAGATATATGTTACCTGTCTTCTTGCACATATATGCGTGAGACTATGGGCCAATCCCAATTCTCCTTCACTCGCCCTTCTTTTCTCCACTCGCACTTCTTTTCTTCCCTAAGCCCTAAAAAAGAAGGGGGAGATTTTAGGGCATTTGAGATCTAGGGCACTTGGCCCAGGTGCCTGTCCCAATACTCCCCCTACCCCTCGTTTCCATCCCTAGCCTGATCAGGAAGCTGAGAGCCAAAAGCTGTTTTAATTTCAGCTGTAGCTCTGTTAATATGGCACTTATATTCCATATAAAAAAATGTGCACAGAAATATTTACAAAAAAAAAAGTTTGCAGTGTATGTGCTGCTACTGCTGATGAGGTGTCCTGTCCACCATTTTCTCTAAAAGGTTCAGGAACCTGTCCATGTGTTCTTCATATAGTTTTGTACTTGTGTGGTTTTACTCACTTGGAAATACTTTTAAATTGTCTAATAAAACTTGTTACACAACAGTTTTCTCTTCTGGGGTTTCTCAAAGTAAGGTAATGTCTCAAATTATAAACTGTACAACGAGATCAATAGTAAAATAAGGATAGTGAGAGAATCTGCAGTAAAAAAGGCTTTATTTGCTATATTCAAATACAATTTTTAAAAAGAAAAAAGTAAACATTGCACGTGTGACACCTACAAGTGTATGTGCACAATTGTGTATTGGTTTTATTTTAATTTTGAGTTTTAGCCATGTAAAAGGCCTATTTTAGTTGTAATATTTGTGTTCAAATTATAGTAGGAGCGCTACCTAGTTACGCCACCAGGGGGCATTAAGAAGCGCTGAGTATGTCTTGGGCGTTGCGCAGTGGTATCACCGGTATATGAACCACGGAGGCTACCGTACTTCAGACAGCTTGCAGCCTGCTTGAAGAACGCAACGTAATTCTTTTGTCTTTATTTTCCCCTGTAAAATACAGGTTAGTAAAATGTGCAAAAGCATCACAACTAATGGCAAAGGACTCATAAGCCTTTATGTTTTTGTTTTATCTAAGCAACATGCAGAAATATCGTGTTTTAGTTTATTTTGAGACTTGAAAGAGTACACGTGTTTTACCATTCACAGTTAGCATACGTTTTGGTGTGTCATTGTTCATGTGTTAGAGAGTATTTCATGGTATTTGAGACCAACTATTTTAATTAATTCATTTATTTCTATTACTTTTAAAAACGTTCTAGAAATGCAGTAAGACTGTAAAAAGAGTAAACATTATAGCTTTAAAACGGTATAACAGTATTTACTGAGAAAGCAAACTAAGAGACTGATTAAAAGTAACAGTATAATTATAAATGTGAGTTTTGTAACACATACAGTAAAAATGTATTTCATATACAGTAGTTTTGGTACAGCAGAAGAAATACCAAATAATTAAAGCTATAATCCTATAGTAACAGTTTATTGTGAATTGTGAACATGATTATTGGGAATATGTGATCTGTGATTATTGATTGTATGACATGATGATTGAATGTAAAGAGAGAAAAAAGAGAAAGTGATTGAAAACTAAGATTCTGTGAATAAAGACAGCTTGCAGCCTGCTTGAAGAACGCAACGTAATTCTTTTGTCTTTATTTTCCCCTGTAAAATACAGGACTGATCTTCTGTTACTTGCCTCTTATCTTGAGGCCTGTAACACACGCAAAACAAAGAAAGGTGCTGTTCCATATAAAAAAATGTGCACAGAAATATGTACAAAAAAAAAGTTTGCAGTGTATGTGCTGCTACTGCTGATGAGGTGTCTGGTCCACCATTTTCTCTAAAAGGTTCAGGATCCTGTCCATGTGTTCTTCATTTTTTTGACATCTTCTGTCTTCTTTGGCGGCCTCAGCTTGAAGGAAGTCCTGCATAGAGAGTTTCTTTTTTTGGGGGGATCGGGGGGAAAGTGGACCTGATGCCTGAAGCTTCCAGCTTCCTCTTCCAGCTGGTGAGGCAGAGCTTGAGGCCGATGTGCTGGCGTCTTCCAAAGTGTTCTGAGATACTGAGTCACATGCCTGAACATTTGGCTGGAATAAATGTGTGTTTGTTTGAATCAGAAACATTAGTCTGAGGTTTGTTCCCGTACTTATCTCACAGCTAACCTGTCGGGACCAATTTCAGTGTGAACTATTGATCATGGATTATGAGATGTCCTCGTTAGTATAGTGGACAGTATCTCTGCCTGTCACGCAGAAGACGGGGGTTTGATTCCCCGACGGGGAGAAAGCCTGTTTTGGATATGCATGACTGATACATATGAACAATGGTCCATAAGATAAAAATCACTCTTCCACACACCATAGGCAGTTGTGCTTTTCCTGCTAAAAAAGCTGTCATTGTTTTTAAAGCTAATTCCTTACATATTTTTCTTGAAGAACAGGTGGACATTCAACTGCTTAAATGATGTCCAGTTTGATGAAGACATGGGCACAGTGGAATTGGTCATAATTACCAAGAGGTTAGGCAGCCAACGCAACAATCAGACAGAAGCACAAACATATATACAATAGAAGAAGAAACTGATCATATTTCTACACTGAATGTAAATTGAACCTGGGCCATGGTAGAGAAAGCAGCAAATCCTGCCCACTAGACCTCCAGGAAAACACGTTATGCTCTCTTAAAGGGGTTGTATTACTACATTTTGTTGACTAATGTTTCTGATTCAATCAAACAAACATATTTATTTCAGATTTAAAGAAAGGATAACTGATGTACTTCCACTTTATGGACACTTTAGTTTAATGTTTGAGTTTTGTCAGAGAAAGTACTTGATGGCACATGTACAAAGGAAATCCTGGATTGCTCCAATTCATCCAAGTTGAGCTGGTTTTCAACTTCAGAGTCCACTGATGAACTTATATGTTTGAAGAAGAACTGACACTTTGAAGAACTGACTAACATGTTCTTTGGTAGGTCTTTTTTATTTCAATTCATCATGTAAATGACGCTAGTAGGGCAGCACGGTGACTTAGTGGTTAGCACTGTTGCCTCACAGCAAGAAGGTCCCCGGTTCGACTCCCAGGCCCGGCAGGGGCCTTTCTGTGTGGAGTTTGCATGTTCTCGCCGTGCTTGCGTGGGTTCTCTCCGGGTACTCCGGCTTCCTCCCACAGTCCAAAAACATGCATATTAGGTTAATTGGTGATTCTAAATTGCCCGTGGTTGTGAGCATGGTTTGTGTGTTTATATGTGGTATACTGGTGACCTGTCCAGGGTGTAACCCCTGCCTCTCACCTGAAATGAGCTGGGATAGGCTCCAGCAGACCCCTGTGATAAAGCGGGTATAGATAATGGATGGATGTAAATGACACAATTGATCATTACACTTGTCACTTTAGATTAGCATGAAACTCTGGCATCAACAAGAAAGTATTTATTTTCATTGAGGGAGCCCAACTAAAAAAAGGGGAAAGGTTTTACGGACTACGCCTTACCTCTTGGCATGAAAGAGAAGCAAGTAGGTTTTCAGCAATTTTTACAAATCATGTAGATCACGTCCATGATGTGAATCTCCCCTTCCACCACATCTCAAAGGTGTTCTATTGGTTTGAGATCTGGTGACTATGGAGGCCATTTGAGGACAGTGAACTCATTAACATGTTCAACAAACCAGTCTGAGATGATTCAGGCTTTATGACACTGCAGTCATAAAGGGATGGACACTAACTGAAAATTATAGGTATAAAAGCCTTTAAAGTGTACCACATAAGGTTCATTTGCTAACGTCTCCTCAGGAAGAAAAAGCAGTGTTAGAAAGAGGAGTGAGCAGACAGATAAACACATGGACACATTTCGTTGTATTCTTCCAAGATAAACCCACATTTCTCCCTGAAACAACTTACCTATAGATGATACATTTCCTAACATTAACTAATGCAAATAAAAATAATAAATAATAAAAATTGCTATTTGCTTGAAAGAGTCAAAGTTCTACTGGATAAAGGACTTGTTGTGGGGGCAGTGTTCTTGGATCTAAAAAAGGCCTTTGATACTGTTAACCATAGCATCCTACTGAGTAAGTTAAATCAATTCAAAATGTCCCAAGAAGCTCTGCAGTGGTTTAAGTCTTACCTGGAGGGGAGACAACAATGTGTCAGGGTCAATGGGGTGAAGTCAAGCCTTCATACTAACAGCATGGGAGTACCACAAGGGTCTGTACTCGGACCACTGTTGTTTTCCATGTACATTAATGACTTACCAAACTGCTGTCCGCGTGTCAACTGCCAGATGTATGCTGATGACACTGTCATCTACGTGTCCGCAAAAACACCAAGCTTGGCAGGCGAGCAACTGACACAGGCACTACTAAACATTCATAAATGGCTTGAGCTGTCATATTTAACTCTTAATGTAAAGAAAACTGTCTCCATGTGTTTCTCTATACGTGATAGGCCTGCTAATGACATATTTGAGGTATGGATCGACCAGGAAAAAATTGATGTAGTGACCGAAGTCAAGTACCTAGGCATTATTCTGGACAAGAATTTAAAATTCAACAGTCAGGTTAAGCAAATTTCCAAGAAGGTCAAACCAAATCTAAATTTATTTTGTTATATTCGAAGGAATTTGTCATGTCAAACTGCTCGATTATACATGCATGCAATGATCTTTTCACATTTGTCATATTGCATCACATCACGGTCATTTGCCTCTCAAACAACTCTAAAACCTATAACATCATTATACAAGCAGGCAATAAAAATTATGGATCAGAAACCTATGAGATGGCACCACTGTGAAATTTTAAGAAAACACAACCTTTTAACTTTTGAAAACTTTGTGAATTTTAGTAGTCTTAAACTGGTTTTTAAATGTTTACATAATCATGTTTCACCCCTGTTCTCTGAAGTGGTTATTAGGCATCAGAGCTCTGGTAGAGTAACCACACGGGCCTGCACCAATGGTGATTGTCGTATCCCAAAGTATAAGACCGCTTTTGGTGAGTCGATTTTTTCTGTGAAGGGTGCAAAACTCTGGAATTCTTTAACCACTAATTTAAAATTAGAAACGTGTGGCAATATTTTCAACAGAGGACTCAAACTATGGCTCAAGTCTAAACAACACTGCCTACATGAATAGGTCAGGTCTGGTTCTGCTCTTGAATTATGTTATCTTTGCTTTATATCTTATGTCATCCTCTAATTTTATTGTATATCTTATTGTATTGTATTTATATTATTTTTTAAAAGCCTCCTGTGGACAAGTGTTGCAAATTAGCATGTATGCTAAAACACTCAAACAGTGCATTTGGTTTGTCCTATGTTATTGTGATGTCCATACCAAATAAAGAAATATAATATAATAATAATAATAAAAGTTTGTTTTGAATGTTTCTGTTTTCAACAGAATAATTTAATAAAACAAACTCCTAAAACTCTCCTGGACAAAAATGAGAATAAAAAAAAATAATAGTAAAACTCTATTTATATTTCCTGAACAATGTTACAAAGAGGAGAGTTGAAGCCAGTAAGCAGCAAGAACCAGCAGTATAACAATTAAAAAAACAAATTTTGGTGTGAATTTCCTTCAAATGAGGTTTTGTCAACCCTATTTTCCCCATTTGGCCAATGCCAGATATTTAACTTGGATGAATCTTTGTTGCAGTGTGCTTGTCTCTTCTGGTGCATCTATCCTGGGCTGCACTCGTGCACCTCCCCAGATCCAAATCTTCACATGTTGAAAAACTTGTCCAAAGGTTCAACCACTAACTCTGCTGTTAGAAAAAGCTCACAGCACCTGGTATTCCCAGGCGGTCTCCCCTCCAAGTACTAACCGGGCTCACGCTGGCTTGGCTTCCAAAATCAGACAAAATCAGGCGCGTTGAGGCTGGTCGGCTGTAAGTGATAAGCCTGGTTTCACAACTGTCTTTTAGTTAGTTAGTTGTTGGTCTACAGAGACCACTATATAAACAGGTGTAGACAGCAGACATTGATGTCTAGTTGAACTGCATCATCCATGACTAGTTTAATGAGGACTAGTGGAATAATGGCTGGTTAAATAAGTAGTTGAAAGAGGATGAGTTGAATAAGGTATAGTTGAATGAATCCATGAATTGCCCTTTCTACAGTTATCTAGAAATTAAACCTGTTTTCTCAAAATCAACTTTTTCAATAAACAGTAGACTGCAAGAACACAGACACACAGACAGTTTGTGTTTATAACTACTTATTTTGAGGTACTTTATCCACTGCAATAAAATAATGAATGATTTTTTCTGTTAAATAAAAAAATCCTGAATTCTTATGTATTGTCCTGCCCTCCATGGCAGACATTCATCCATCAGGTTTGGATTTTGGAGGGATAGAAATAAATAGGCGAATTCCACTGGATAAAGCGCTGGATATGCCACCTCACAACTTTCCTCTCAGGACTAGCCTGAAGGGGATGTGGCTCAGTGGTAGAGCGCATGCAAATGCAATGAAAACACAATAGTGTTCAAATAAATGCTCAGGAAGAGAATGATCATGCTGGTGTTGTTGACTGGTTAAAGATGCTCTCAGTGGTACCAGGCAAAAACCACAGCCAGCTCCAAAAGGCAGAAATACAATTATGGAGGCATCTTCAACATCCTTGAGTGACAGCATGGACAGAAGCATGATCCTCCACTCCAGCAAACTTCTCATCAGTGCAAGAAGGCCCTGTCTTGCTGTTGAGAAAACTTGGTCACTTGCATACAATTACTCTGCTATAGTCAAACAGAGAGAGTAACACACACTACCAGAACTGGGATGGAGATATATCACATCTTTCTGTCATCCCAAGCCAGTTAGGTTTAGAGGCTCTGCTGGGATTTGAACCCAGAATCTCCGGTTTACTAGACAGATGCTTTGACCAACTAAGCCACAGCAACAACAGCACCAGGAGGTTTTACACATATGTTGCCAACAGAGTGACTCGCATCCGAAAATCTACCCATCCCGAGCAGTGGTATTACATATCTACAGAGAACAACCCGGCAGATCACGCCATCAGGCCTGTTCATGCTTCCCAACTTCCACACACAAACTGGCTTTCTTTCATCATTCTTAACACAATCCAACCCAGAGCCATCACAGTCAGATATCTTTTCACTGGTAGATCCTGAAGCAGATGTAGAGATACGGCCTGATGTCACTTCTCTGATCACCAAAACTTCAGAGGCCCAGTTAAGTTCACATCGTTTTGAAAGATTTTCCATTGGATGACCCTGTGTCGCACCATAGCATCACTCATTCGTGTCGCAGTGTCTTTCAAGGAGACCTCAGATCCAAGCAAAGGCAGTGGATGGAGTTGTTATAGTCAGCCGAGCACCTGCAGGTGGTCGTGGGTGGCTTGTAGCTTGCATTACGGAGCACAAGTCTTTCCCTGACCCTGCACCCCAACCTGGGACTTGCTGATTGGGCCGGAGCTTCGGGAGCTGCGTGCTGGCCTGCGGTCCCCACCCCTGGTCATCCCGTTGCTGCTTCCACCTGCCTGCTGTGCTGTTGCCGTCCCTGACCCACCAGTCTGGCCCTCGGCAGGAGGGTCCCCCCTTATGAGCCTGGTCCTGCTCAAGGTTTCTTCCCTCCTAAAGGGGAGTTTTCCCTTGCCACTGTTTGGCTTAAGGTTTTTCTCCCACTAGGGGAGTTTTTACCTGCCATTGTTTATGTAATAACTGCTCGGGGGTCATGTTCTGGGTATGGGTCTCTGGAAAGCGTCTAGAGACAACTCTGTTGTATTAGACGCAGGGGCGGAGCAGGGGTCCCAGCCTAGGGGGGGCGAAGCATTCTAGATGGGCCCTTGTGGCCTAAACATCCCCGTTAGAACATAATCGCTAAAAATGCCACAGATCAGGCCCAACCAACCACAATTCCAACAGCAGCAGCGACACGGTCAGAACCATTTACATGAGGTTTCAGCACCATGGATTTACCAGTCATTATGTCAAACCTAACTATAACCCTAATGCAGACTTTAAGATATAAGTATCAAACTGGAGATAAAAATCAAATGACATCAGTGATGTCTATGGAAGCCCATTTCCACCAGTAAAAGAAAAAAATAAGATGAAATCTTAGCCTTAAAAATAAAAATATCCCCACGGTAAGTCATAATTATGACATAAAAAGTCACCATTTCGACTTTCTATCTCATCATTTCGACTTTTTTATCTCATAATTATGACTTATCGTGGGGATATTATTTATTTTTTAAGGCTAAGTTTTCATCTTAGCCATAGATGTCTGATATCAAGTAGCACAATTCAGACACACGTGTTCAACCTACACGACGACGACATGTATTTAACACAATCAGACACGGCGGTCAAACAGCAACAAACAATATAGGAAAGGCCATATATTCAGCATTATGACAATGTTATCAGAAATAATTAATATTATGACAGCTTACCAATGATGGTTTCATCCAGCGGTGGGCGGAGAACCACAACAAAACATATTTCCATCTGGGGTGGGGGTATTGAACGACCCAAAATGCAAAAACTTTTATTTTAAAACTTTTTCAAATCCGAACTATTTCCGAACCATCAGCCGGTTCTTCACCTTTCAATCACTTTGCTGTTATCAACGGAGAAATCTCTCTGGATTGAGAGCAAGGTGAGGTTGCCAGGTTGGGCAGGTTTCAGCCCAATTGGGCTAAAAAATATATATTTGGGCTGCTTTTCCTGGGTTTTACTTAATATTTAGGAGAAATTATTAACAAAAAAAAGTTTCCATTATGGCAGAGAAAAGTAGAAATTTACACAATAAACTCACTGATAATATATTTGCTTTAATCTACTCCATTTTATTGTAATTTTTGTTTGGAGACTGAACTTTTTTTTAGGGTATTTAGTTAGGCTATGTGAGGATGAAATGTATTACGCATTTCATAATTTATGGTTTTAACAGAGAATGTAAGATTCGGGCTGGTTTTTCATTTTTTCGGTGGGTTTTACGTTGCATTTGGGCTGGAACCTGTCAGATCTGGCAACCTCAACCGCAGCACTGGATATCTTAATGACTCGTCTTTTTGGTCACAATAAACTTGCTCTCATCAACGGCGATATCCCTCTGGATTGAGAGCAAGGTGAGGTTTGGTAGTCTGGTCTCATCAATGCAGCCCGGAGAGAGTTTTTAATCAACTTCAGCTGCTGAAACTCAGCATGAGTTAAGGCTCTGATGCGAGAACTGGCTCGACGCATTGCTACGGCGTAGGCTACGGCGTAGGTTACGCGGCGACGCGCACCTTACGCCGTAGGTTCTGTGTTGGTGTAACGCGGAACCATAAACCAGCCTTAAACAGATGCGCGTGGGAACCCGTGCATGACAGGGAGACACACACGGGGAGAAGGGACTATTTGTTTCATTTTTATTTTTTAAACAACTTTATCCTTATGAACACAAGTTTTATACAGTCCAACTGTCCTTATTTTATTCAGAACACTTTTTTTTTTTCCTCTTCTGAGTTTTTTTTTTTTTTTTTTTTTTCCTCTTCGGAGTGGGCCCCCCGGAGCAGTGGGCCCGGGGCGGCCGCCCCCCCTGCCCCCCCGCCTGCTCCGCTACAGATTAGACGCTATATAAATAAAATTGAATTGAATTGAATTGAACCATAAGTGAGCTCTTCAGAGCAAAGGCTGTGATTATTCTCACTGTGCAGCGTGAGGTCTTCAAGGAAGAATTCAAATGTTTCGATATGAAGCAACATTGCAACTCCCAAAGTCCACTCACAAAGATCAATCCCATCATTGACGAAGATGGATTACTCAGGGTCGGAGGCCGCCTGACGCCGGCAACTCTCACAAAGGAAGAAAAGCATCCACTTATCATTCCCCGTACTCACAATATTGCTTTCCTCTTGGTGAGATACTACCATGAGAAAGTAGCTCACCAGGGCCGTCATATCACAGAGGGAGCAATCAGAGCGGCAGGATTGTGGATTATCGGGAGCAAACGCCTGGTCTCATCTGTACTCTACAAATGTGTCATCTGTCGTAAACTCAGAGGGAAGCTGCAGATTCAAAAGATGGCTGACTTGCCAGCCGACAGGCTTTCACCATTGCCACCCTTTACCAATGTTGGTCTGGATGTCTTCGGTCCGTGGACAGTGATGACACGTCGCACAAGGGGAGGCAGTGCAGACAGCAAATGGTGGGCGGTACTTTTCACATGCATGTCATCAAGAGCTATGCACATCGAGCTGGTTGAATCAATGTCCACATCCACTTTCATTAATGACTTGGATTTATATAGCACCCTTCTAGGCACCCAGAGCGCTTTACAGAAATCATTATTCATTCATACACATTCTCTCTGGTGGTGGTAAACTACATCTGTAGCCACAGCTGCCCTGGGGCAGACTGACAGAAGCGTGGCTGCCATATCGCGCCTAACGACCCCTCCGACCACCACCAACATTCATACACATTCATACACATTCATACACATTCACACGAGGCAAGGTGGGTAAGGTGTCTTGCCCAAGGACACTACGACAGCAAACTGGGACAGAGCGGGATTCGAACCGCCGACCTTCGGATCATTGGACGACCCGCTCTGCCACCTGAGCTACTGCCGCCCACAAATTAATGCATTGAGAAGATTTTTCTCTATCCGTGGACCTGCACAACTCCTTCGCTCAGACAGGGGCACTAATTTTATTGGTGCCTGCAAAGAGTTGAGTGTTGATCACAGTGATGCCACACTGAACAGCTACCTTTATCCGATGGGAAAATGACTTTAGCAGTTCTGCAGTGACCAACGACTCTGAATCTCTGAATCAGCACCAGAGAGGAGAGCTATGAGAGCCAAATCTCGCGAGAGTGTGTTGCTCAGACAGAGACAGGTCTCAAACAAAGTTAATTTTCTCCTAATCTGTTGGTCTGAAAATTGCCATTTTGGTGTCAGAATGTCCAGAAGGTTTGTGGCTTTTGAAAAATGTTACCCATATTTACTTAGGTTACTATGGGGCGAAGGAATTGGTAATAATCTGTGCTCATGTTCCCTTTTCCCATAGGACTCAATAGACTCAGGACCTACTTCCTGTCTCCTAAAGGGGCGGGGCAGTGGGGAAACCAACGTGACGCAGATACAGGAAACTGAACCGTAGTGGGGTGTCTCGTTTATAAAACGTCTCTGGCGCAGCGCAGTTTTGTCTGTCAAGGTGCGGCGACGTCATCGGGGCCCGGCCAGTGATTGGACATGCGCCCTTCGGTCGCCACCCTATTTCACACCTCCAAAGCAGGCTGGGATTTGGAGTCCTCGACAAAGCGGCCATCTTAGGTGAAGCTTTTAAGCTGATTTCGGGTTGAGCCGGCTTTAAAGTCAAATTTACATATTCACAAAATGTTCATAAACATTCATAGCATTCAAACATTCAAGGGAGCCTGACTGAGCGTCCTGGGTGTGTTCAAAACACCCCACTACATTTGGAAACATTTGCACCGTTACAACGTTGTGGATAACGTTGGCTTTCGGTGGATGATTCATACTTCACCCTAACCTCTCGGTCACCTCAGAGGAGCAACTCGTGGACCACATGGCCTAATGGACAAGGCGTCTGACTTCGGATCAGAAGATTGAGGGTTCAAGTCCCTCTGTGGTTATAGAGCCTTCAGATAGTTAGATCTGGTCTCCTAATTCACATTCATTCTTTACAGGTCACTTTGGGTACGGAGTTCAATAATACACACAATATTTGATCATTTAAAAAAGGGTGGCATCTAAAACATTCAGGATGAAAGGAAAAATTGGGAACACTCCACGATTGTGCGTGTCATCCAGGGGCCATGCTAATCTTCTCTGTATCGTTCCAATTTTAGTATGTGTGCTACCAAAGTAACACAACAGGAAGTTCTCTGTGAGCCCGATTTAGATCCCCCTGGTGTTCCACCCTGGATTCTAATGGTTGCCTTACCGGAGAACAGAAATGGCCTTTAATGGCCTTTAAAAACAACTCAAAAACAAGTATTGCAACTTCATTGCACAGATAAATACATTTAGCAACTTATCCATTTCCCAAAGTGACAGCATCTGGTTCTGATCCGTCACATTTCGCCTCAGTTTGACCCTCTAAGACTTCCTCTCTTACATCAGGCAGTCGTGATTGGGTGGCTGCAGAGACAAAGACGGGCTGATATGGCGTCCATGAATAAAACCATGAATAAAACCTGCTCAGGGACTGAGAACTGCAGTACAACATAAACCAGAAGGCTAATCTGGATTCCTCCGGGCCTGGAGATAATTAATGCAAACCATTAAATATAATTTTTTTCACCAGGCCTGGCTTGGTGGAAAATTTGGTGCCTTTTGGGGAACTATCAAATATGGACCAATCAGATGAAGGTGGGCGCGCTTTTTGGCGTGTAGCGTCGCCACGTAACGCTTTTGACGGAGAAAAGTAATGCGCGTTGTCGCAGGATGGAGACGCACATTTTGATGAATAACACATCTGGGTGCATGTTACGGTTCGGGCCGTATTAACTGCCGAAGGAATGGCAGAAATTGCACGATTAATTCAAAATGGCCGACTTCCTGTTCGGTTTCGGCCATGGCGCCAAGAGACTTTTCTTTAAGTTGTGACATGATACAGGTGTGTAGCGATTTTCGCGCATGTACGTCAGACCGTATTGTGGGGCTTGAGGCACGAAGTTTTCTAGGGGGCGCCGTTGAGCCATCAGGCCACTGCCATTAATGCAAACCATTAAATATCTATATTTTTTTGCAAGACCTGGCTTGGTGCAAAATTTGATGACTTTTGGGGCACGGTGGACATGGTGGTCTTTTAGATCCCCTGCACCGATATAAAGGTTCAAAATGAGATGGACACTGACTTTCCAATGACATTGATACACAGTTATTAAGTTTAAATACTGGAAAACTGAAGACTGACTTTTTCTAGACAAAGACTTTAATGGAAGAAAAACCTGCAAAGTTTAAAGCAGAATTGAGCAGCATTTCCTGTCATGTTTAAGAGGAACAACCACTGAAAGTTCCTCCAGGACTTTCTAAAACCTCTGAAATGCTTTATATTTGAAAAAAATGAAGAAAAAGAAGAAACAAAACACTCCAAATGTGACCTGAGTAGCTCAGCTGGAAGAGCATCAGACTTTTAATCTGAGGGTCCAGGGTTCAAGTCCCTGTTCAGGTGGATTAACTGCTGACAGCTGTTTCTGACTGTTAAGTAATGACATGATCATTTTCAATATTCATCTTAAACTATTAAAAAAACAAATGGAGGAAAGACGGAAACAAAGGCCGTTTTCGAATTGGCATACTGTACTACAAGTATACACTGATTTGGCCAAAGTGTAGTAAGTAGTATGCTGTATGTGAACAGAAGGAAATCTGCAGTGTGCGAAAAATACCCGGATGTTGTACTGATCTGGAAAAAAATCCGCAGCATGCTTCAAACAGCCTACCTCGCTTACAATATCCCAGAATGCAATGCGGCCTCGGCCGGGCAGCGATTTTTTCTTTTTTTTCTCAAAGCTTTATTGAGAAAACAGCTGCAATCGGACAGTGATGTGATGTGAAGGCAGAAAGGACTAGTTACACCGTGGAGAGGGAGAAGGAGGAATATAAATGTAAATAACTTTAATATATAACCTTTTTAATTCAATTTAGTGTAAGGACAACGATTAAAAATTGTGGGTTTTTAATAGTATGTTAGGTTTTTGTTAGTTATCTTAGCTAAGTTATCCGTAAATAAAAGTGAACTAAGTGTTATGACAACGTTATATATCTGTAGTTCGTTGTCTTTTCATGAAATAACTACTTTTCATTGCTGTGTTTTGACAGAGAATTTGTCCGGGAGCTGAAATAAATAGATGCAGAGAGAGGGTTTGGACAAGGAGGAGAAGATGGAGAGAGAGCGACTCGACAGAGAGGAGAATTTGTTAATAATAAAATAAAATTAACTTCAATAGACTGTTATGTTCATTTCAATACATTTATTAAAATCAATTTCCATCCCTTATGTCATTTCATCAATGAATGTGGTTTTACTGCTATTTCAACATTTAAGATAAGATAATCCTTTATTAGTCCCGCATCGGGGAAATTTGCAAAATATAGCCCGACTGGAATCGAACCCCCGTTCGCTGTATGAAAGTCGCTAATCAACCCATTGAGCTATAAGATATACAGCTCTGATCCGTCTGTGGTATATATATATCCATCTAGTAACAACACGAAGCTTCACTTTATATTCAGACAAACTAACGTGACAGCTACAACTGTTAGATTTAATATATTAAACCAACATTTATTTCCTAAATGATTTATTTCAGCCGGCGACAATTCTCCACAGGGCTGCAGGTTTCTCCCCGGGACGAGGCCGTGGGTTGACCCGGCGATCGCGTCTGTTCTCCGGCCGTGAGCTGCTGATGCGGCCGGACCGGCGGCTCTTTTGATCCCCGAAACATCGGATCAAATTTCTACGCCTTACTTTTACGCCTGAATGTTAAAAGATGTTAAAACGTAATAAAGTGGCATATTAACAGCGCTACAGCTGGAATTACAACAGTTTCTAGTCCAGTGTTTCTCAATCCTGGTCCTCCTGCATGTTTTAGATGTTACCCTGCTTCAGCGCACCGTGATAAAAGTACGTGTGTCATCAACAGAGTTGTGCAGACCTTGGTGACAGCTAATTAGGACCTTTAATTAGAATCAGGTGTGTTGGTGCAGGGAAACATCTAAAACATGCAGGACAGGGAACACGAGGACCAGGATTGAGAAACACTCTAGTCTGCTTTTAAATCTCATCTTTCGCTGACGTTTTGGTGCGAGATGCATTCTGGGATACACTGTAGCACACTGCTGTGTGAACGGTCTGCTGGAGCAGCGTACTGAATCCTTCATTCAGTAGGCAGTATTCAGTGCATACTTTGCAGTATGTAGCATATAGTGCGGTAGTGTCTGAATTCGAAAACGACCAAAGTTCTCATGCAAGACCTCGGTATCTCAGATGTCGAGCATCAGACTCTTAATCCGAGGGACCTGCATGTTTCCAAACAATAATGTAACAATGTTAATGGCAGCAAAGTGGGACTTGTTCACTCTGAGCCAGGACAAAAACTAGTGAAAGTCCAGATTAAAGATAAGGAGGAGGAAGCCGGAGAACAAGCTGCAGCAGAACAATGTGAGAGATGTCCGATCAGGGAGGAAGAAGAACAGGCTTCAGGCAGAAGGAGATCCAGATAGATGGAGGTCTCATCTTCCACCTCATTCATGGTTTTGCTACTGCTCCATCATCGTCTCCTACGGCACCAGGAGATGCTGGACCCGTCCACCTCCCACCTGTCTGTCTCTAGCATTCTCCTGGTACTTCACCGCATGTTTAGCTGAAACCCAGCTGCTATCTCCACTTCAACAAAACATAAACACCTTTTATGTGATTCTGATCAGAGTATTGTTGTCCATGTAGACATACGTGTTGAATGTTTGAGTTCATTTTCATAAAGACTGCTAACTTTCCCCCAGCGTTAAGAGAACTCTTAACGCCCACATGTTTGCTGCGATGGCTGGGAATCAAACCCAGGGGTCCGTTTCACAAAGCAGGTTTAGTGAAAACTCTGAGTCTATTAACCCTGAAATGAGGGAAACTCTGAGTTTTCCGTTTCACAAAGGGAGGTAACTCAAACCAGAGAAAGAGGAGTAACTCTAGCCTGTTTCACAAAGAGAGGTAACTTAAGCTCTCGGTCAGTTACCGTAGTAACAGACTCTCTGAACCTAACCTGGTCGGGACCAGGTTTATTTCAACGAACCTGGGGCCTCATGTACTAAGAGTGCGTGGATTTCAACGTGAATCCGTGCGTGGAATTAACAAGAACGCAAAAATTCATATGTACAAAGCTGTGCGTACGCCCAAATCCACGCAGGTTTCTCTGTACATCCCAATCAGCGTGGATTTGAGCGCACATGCGGGAGCACAACACTCCACCTTGTCTCCTCCCTCAAATATATGTTTGAATATGATATGAAGATAATTATCCATTAAAAACCGCTAATCCTAACAAGAAAATGCTCTGAGCTGGAATAAATAATTCATTTTGGGGCATTTAGGGGTGTCGGACTCCGGTCCTCGAGGGCCGGTGTCCCTGCAGGTTTTACATGTTTCCCTGCTTCATTGCACCATGATACAAGTGACTGTGTCATCAACAGAACTATCCAGACTTTGATGACAAGTTGGTGATGATCAGGTGTGTTAAAGCAGTGAAACATCTAAAACATGCAGGACACCGGCCCTTCTGGGATTCACTTTGACACCTACATTATGCTGTTCGTTGCTTTGAGTTGCGTTCGGTGAAGAGTTGTGGTTTTATTATGATCCTACGGGTTTGTTAATGTTTATGGGCAGCGTTAGGGCATCATTACACTCTGCTTTTCTTGTTTGTATTTTAAGAACCGACACCAGAATTTTTGGTGGATGAAAAACGGCTCCTCGTTCTGCTTTATTGTCATGCATATTATATAACGGATTAAGACCAATGTACACGTTTATTGAGTCTTACACATTATGGATGTCCGCGATCACCACTCTCATAAGTATAACAATGTGAACAAAATACATTTATATTTAAAACATGAAGCATTACGATCTGATTCCTCTGCTGCAGAAATAAAGACAATTTGTGCCGACGGGATTATCGGGGTGCAAACGTGAGAAATAAAGAGCAAGATTGCTTAAACTCGGAGTGTCGCATCCGCAGGAGGAGGGACAGTCGTGCCAAAGAGTGATTGCCTCCCAGAATCTGATTTCTCCCCTGAAAATGGGTCTTTTTACCTGCCAAAAATTGATTGAAGGCCAAATACAGTTAATGAAAAGTTGTTTCTGCCTAAATATGACTTGATCTCATTCTTGAGCTTCATAATTTGAAATCTGACGGTTTAGCGCTCTCGCTCAACGGGCTGCTGTGCGCGCTCCCGCGGCCACAAATCAGAAGAAATAAGATTCTGGCAGACAATCACTTTTTGGCACAACACCGGTTTTTGCTTCAAAATTAATTTTAATGTATTTCTGTCCAGACACAGTTATGGGATGTTTAGGGTCTGGCTTTTATCTCCAGTAGTCCTCCCATACGGTCGTCATGACGACAGACAGATGTTCGACCTGCAGCTCCAGCTGAAGCATCATGTTGGTCTGAACCGGAGCAGCTGGTCCAGTTCAGGCAGAGATCCAGAAGATCCTCTTGGTACCTGAACCAGCTGATGGTCCAGTCTTAGTCCTGGACCAGCAGATCCAGACTAAACCAGCTGATGGTTCAGTCTTAGTCCTGGACCAGCAGATCCAGACTAAACCAGCTGATGGTCCAGTCTTAGTCCTGGACCAGCAGGTCCAGACTAAACCAGCTGATGGTCCAGTCTTAGTCCTGGACCAGCAGATCAGTCTGGTCCCTGAAGACTCGCTCCTGATCCTGCATCAGCAGGTTCCTCTAACGGAGCCAAAGCTCCATCAGGATTTGCAGGTTCCATCGTTGAGCTCCTTTAGTTGTTTCAGATCATGTGGTTGATTGTGAGATTGTTGCAGCTCCACTCTCGTGTAACTTATCTGGTGATGTGGGGACTGTCATGTCCTTCACGTGGTCGTGAACTTATTGTTGACGTTAAGTTTCCTCATATTCTGCACTTCACTGCATCACCAGTGAGTGTCTCCAACGGACAGAACCTCAGAAAAGTGCGTACAACAGCCTTAATGTGTGTGTGAAGGACCGCAGCTTTCTACGCTCACGTCATTCTTTGTACATCCGACCGTGAGCGTTGAAAGTGGCGTACGCACGTTTTTTGTGCGCCGCACTCTTAGTACATAAGGCCCCAGGGCCCTCATTTATCAACAGTGCGTAGAAAAGGTCCTAAATTCTGTCGTAGGAGTGAAATTTAGAATGTGTGTAAGTACAAAAAAATCCGGATTTATCAAACGTGCGGACGCTGGACGTACGCACATCAGTGATGATAAATCCCACCTGTTCTAAACTGCCGTTGTTAGGTTTAAATCAACATAAAACCCAGCTCTCAACCAAAAAATAACACCAAAGACTGTTGGAATGATTTTTAAGGCCCTTTCTGCAGAAAGCGGAAGCAAGGTCAGAGCTTTTCAGAGCAACGTGGCTCTATGGATGCCCTCGACGGAATGCTTCGCTGTTTCATCCTCTGCAGGGGCTTTTTATTTAAAATGGGACACAGGAAATTACCATATTTAGGTAGCCAATAGAAAATAGACATACAATGGACATATGGAAGAAAACGGGAAACATACAGAGGAACAGACATCGGGGTCAAAATGTCACACATGTGATATTTTCAGTTAAAGAGGTAAACAGAAGCTTAAAGTTTTTATAAACCATAGGTCGCTGAGGTTATATGCCCTCTGGGGCTGAAACAGGAACTCTGAACAGATGTGTGCAGGCTAACTTTACAAATATAATAGAACAGTTGTCCCAGGACAGTCCAAAAAACCCCTGAGTATCTCTCAGGAAGTGGGCAACTGGCCATATTTTCAGAGCATGTGATCGGTTTCAGGGCAAAGGTCAATTTGGGCCTCCTCCTGAACCCAGGAAATCTGGGACAGATGTGTCCATCTGACAATGGTCAACTGTTCATCAGAGCAGACAACCCCCTTTACCCTCAGGGGGGTGGCCTGTCTTATGACCTCTGGTAACTGCGATAAGGATGTGGAAAAACCCAGCGGTCAGTTTCTCTGAGCTGACCTAATTAAGCCTAATTCTGGTAGTTTCATATTTTCATAAGGACAGCAACTTAATTCAAAAAGATCTATCAATCTCACAATTCCCTCCTGTTGTTCTTATGAAACTTCAACTAATATCCGTCCATCAGGCTTAGGATATGAGCATCATACTATAAGTTCAACATATGAGAAATATCAAGGGGAAAGTTTATAACATACTTAATGCAAATTTGTTAATGCAACTATTGGCAAACAAAATGAAACAGTTTACATTCCGGTACCATCATGGACATTCTCGTCATTAATTCTGTTGGGGTAGCCACATTCTTCAATTTAGGTTTGTTGGAGTTGCTGGTAATGGATTTCAGAATACTGGACTAATGAAGTTTGGATGGACCTTTGGACCATTGCACGGAGACACGGAATGATACAGGCAGTGAAAACACAGAACAGTACCAGAACAGTGATAAATGGAATCATAATTTTAGTCATTATGTCAGTCCAGTGGCCTGAGATCAGCCAGGACCAAAAAGTGGTACCTGCTGAGCGCCTGTCTTCTGACACGACTTTGGCCAACTGACGTAATTCGGCTATAGCTGTAGTAATATTACCTTCAGTACCGGTTTCATCAGGGATGAATGTACAGCAGTGTTCCCCAATCATTGCACAGACTCCACCATCCTTAGCAGTTATCAAATCTAACACAGTTCTATCTTGGAGCTCCATTTCTCTAATGGCAGCCATTTCCGTTGCCACTCCTCCTAAGGCTTTAAGAGTGGAGTTAATGAACAGACCCATGCGATAATTTATAGTCTCAATCCTTAACATGGTCTTTGCGACTCCCAACTGGGGAAGTGCTGACAAAACTATCTTTTGGCTTGTTGACCAGAGTTTATGGTCATCGGGGACATCTCTACCCCAGACTGAGTCATGGGGGAGGATACCTATGGTACGTTTAGTACGTGCAGGGGTATGGTGTCCACGAAACACAAATGCGTCTTGGACCAATCTTACCATCATACATCTACCTACCCATCCTGGTGGGAGGAGTAGATAGATTGAGTTGCCACACATCCAAGAGATATCATCTTGTGGGTCAGTCCCAACTGCATCAGGAGCTGCATAGTACTCAGTACAAGTAGCATTCGTAGGCAAAAATGTTTTGTTAAATTTGGTCGGGTCAGCTGTGTTCCGGCCGCAAGCGGCTAGATTAATGGAGCACTTAGAGATTGGGACTTCTCCTACGAATGTGGGTTTCCCAAAATCTATTTCGTTGCTGTAACAAACTGCTTTAAGGTGTTGTGGGAACGGTATTTCCTGTATCATGATTGGGGACGACCAATCGTATGATAGGAGATGGCTAAACCCACGGCCTTTATTAGCTGGGGCCGTGCTGTTGAATCCTTTAACGTAATTTAGCAAATAGCCTGAGCTGTACCTGGATTTCAATATATCAGGGTAGTACGAACCATTGCGTGGGTCTATGGGAATGGGGTGTACTGGTGGGCTACCTGCTGACAAAGGCATTCGGCTACACACATAGCAATTAGACATGTTTTGTTCCTTAGCTATAAACCCAGCAAAATTGTACCACATGTTCATTTCAAACCGAGTCTTGGGTTGTTTGACTTCATACCACTTGCGGATTGGTATGGCCGCTATTGATCTCTTCTTTCGGGGCTCCTCTTCATTCTTCTCCACCAGGAGCCAGATTGTGGTCAAGAGGACCACAATGGCTATGATGATGAGTGGAATTCTCATGATGGCAGTGCAAGGAGGCACGACCCGTGGCTGGCGAGTAGGCGTCAGATGAGTTCTTCGGCGGACAAAGGTTTTGATACCGTCCGACTTCCGGCCTACTCAGGGTCTGGAAAATTTTTTACTAGTTTGCACTGTGACTGGTGAACCCACGTAGATCGTTCAGCAATCTTTACTGCTGTCGGGGTCGCGATCTGGACGACAAAGGGGCCGTCCCATCGGGGTGATGACCACGTCTTTCGTTTCACCACTCGAACCAGGATCTGGTCACCTGGTTTCAGCAATTCCTGCGTAGAAGGGAGAGGAGAAAGCGGCAGCTTACAGGAACTTTGAACATCTTTCTCAGCAAACAATTTACTCATCCACATCGAGAGTGGATCTGCCTCCTCGGTTTTCTCTTGCCACGGCTCTCCCTCCCATAGAGGGAGTTGGAACGGGCGACCATGCACTACCTCAGAGGGTGTGAGGCCTGATGGGTTTGGGACGATTCTCATGTACATTTTGACTAATGGCAGGCATTCAGGCCATGGTTTTCCAGTTTCTTCCATGGTTTTTCTGAGCCTTAGCTTAACAGTGCCATTAGTTCGTTCCACTAGGCCTGCACTTTGTGGGTGATAGGCACAGTGGTTCTTTAGATTGATACCTAGGTGTTTAGCCATGTTTTGGACTACAGTGTTCACAAAGTGTGCACCGTTATCGCTCCAAATTAATCTTGGAATGCCATGTTCTGGAATTATGTGTTTGCAAATGGCTTTAGCTACTGTGAGTGCGTCAGCTGTTTTGGCCGGGACTATTTCAACCCATTTGGATAGGGAGTCAATTAACACTAGGCAATACTTGTATTGCCCACTTCTGGACAGCTCAATAAAATCCATATGGATAACTTCAAATGGATAGGTCCCTTGGGGACACTGACCTCTTTTAGGTCTCATATTGCCTTGCGTGTTGTGCCTGCAACATGTTAGGCAGCTCCTACAAAAATTTTTAAAGTAGGTATTTAGACCTGGCGATGTATGGAATATTTCTTGTACCATACTCTGCATCCCCCCTGTTGAGACATGGGACTTCCCATGGCTCAATTTAGCCACCAGGGGGAACAGATTTTTTGGGAGTACTGGTTTGTTTTGCACTACATAGAGGCCTTCTAGAGTTACAGTAGCACCCTCATTTAGCCAAATGTCTTTCTCTCTTTGCGGAGCATTGTTTTGCATGTCAATTAAAATTTGAGTTGGAATAGTGTCCATTTGTGTGCTGGTCATGATGTCAGTTGTGGTTTTTTGAGCTGCTGCTTTGGCCGCTTCATCTGCTTTGGCGTTTCCTTTGGTGATTCTGTCGATTCCTTTGGTGTGAGCCCTGCATTTGCATACTGCTATTTCTTTGGGGAGCAGTACTGATTTGAGGAGTTCCTTCAATAAGGCTGCATGTTCCACTGGTTTCCCTGTGGATGTCTTCATTCCTCGCCGGTTCCATTGGGCGGAGAATACATGGAGAACCGAGTGTGCATATTGGCTATCTGTGAATATTGTAACTATTTCTCCTTCAAACAGTTGACAGGCTTTTGTCAAGGCTTGGATTTCTGCAGATTGAGCTGATTGGTTGGACGGCAGTGTTTCAGCATGCAGAACTTTGTCATCCGTGACTACTGCGTAACCAACTTGATTCTTTCCTTCAAGTGATTTTGAGGCTGATCCATCTACATAGACATATGTGCTGTCTGGGATGGGCGTGTCTAGTAGGTCAGGTCTTGGTTTGCAGCAGCTGTCTGTTCGTTCCACACAGTAGTGAGGGTCGCCGTCATCTTCTGTTGGGAGAAGTGTGGCTGGATTCAGAGTGTTGCATCTCTGCAACGTCAGGTGTGGTTGGGATAGCAGTGTTGCAGTAATTGACAGGTGTCTAGCAGGCGACATGAACGACATTTTAGTGCTGGTGATTAGCATATCAACAGCATGTGGCACTTTTAGGGTGAGGGGGTGAAACAACACCAATTCAGCTGAGGCCTGTATGGCCAATGCAGCTGCGCACACTGCTCTAACACAAGAAGGCAGTGCAGCGGCTACTGGGTCCAACCTTTTGGAGTAGAATGCTACTGGCCTTAATTTGTCCCCAAATGTCTGTAGTAGCACTGAGGTCATGAATATACCTTTACAGTCTACTGTCTGGATGAATGCCTTGTTGTAGTTTGGTAGGGCCAGGACTCCAGAGTTCAGGATCACAGTTTTCACCTCCTCAAATGCTTGGTTGCCTTCTGGGGTCCATGGAATGGGGTCTTTCATTGACATTTCCACGGTGTAGATGAGATCCAACAGTGGTTGTGTGAGCTCTGCAAAGTTTGGGATCCAACTTCTGCAATAATTGGTTAATCCTAGAAATGCCATCATCTGCTTTTTGTTAGTGGGTTTTGGACAATTTCTGATGGCTTCCCTCCTGTTCTCGGTCAGGCTCTTTCCTGCTTGAGAGACATTGTGTCCTAGGAAAACCACTTCCTTCTGGCAGAATTGGAGCTTCTTTAATGAGGCTTTGTTTCCAGTTTCCTCTAGGTGCTTGAGCAGAGCTATTGTTTCTTCTTTACATTCTTCTTCTGTTGGACTAGCTATTAAAATGTCATCTACATACACCAGAATCTGGGTCATTGGTGAATGTTGATGTGTACTCAGACATGCCATTATCTCCTGAGAAAAGATTGTTGGGCTATCACAAAACCCTTGGGGAAGACGGGTATATGTGTACTTATGGCCTCCAAACGTGAAGCCGAACCAGTGGCGGGCCTGTCGGTTCAGCGGGATGGAGAAGAAGGCGTTGCTGAGGTCTACCACGGTAAAATACTCTTGTTGGGGTTTTAGCTCGTTCAGCAACGTGTATGGATCTGGTACACAGGGGGCCCTTGACTGGACAGCAGTGTTGACATGTCTGAGGTCATGGACTAGTCTCCATGTTCCAGTTTCAGCCTTCTTGACCGGAAAGATGGGGGTATTGCACTCGCATGTGGGATCTTCAACTAGCACACCCGCTTCCACCATATCTTCAATTACTGGTCTTATTCCTTCAATTGCATCTGGTTTTAATGGATATTGTTTTAGTCTAGGTCTATGGGAGGTCTTAGGTGTGATGACTACTTCCTTGGCTGTAGTCATCAGTCCTACATCGGTTTTTGATGCTGACCACAAGGTGGCTGGGACACCAGGGAAATCTTCTGCAGTGTGGCAGATGAGGTTCTGATGTCATTCTGTCAAATGAGTCTTCGTCTGCGCCACAGTGGTCCAGCTGAGGGCTGTTCTCTTTACTAGGCCATATTCTCTGGACTCATATTCAGCAGTTTTTGGTCCAGTTTGTGTCCACTTCTTTTCTGGCATGTTCTTAAATGTGAATGCTATTTGGCCTAGGTCTTTCCAGCGTCTCCCTGGTTTTTTGGACAGGGAGATGTGTGGTGTGGCGTTTGACCAGAAACACCATAGTGTTCTTGCTTTGGTGGGCATACTGACTGTAACCCATGCATCTCCACCGGTGGTGGTGAACAAGTGGTTAACTGTGAGCGTTTGGGGGCCCAAGTGTTCAAACTTGTGGTCGTACTGCTCGTCTCCAGGTCCAACTCTCATGGTGACGTGGAGAGGCCACTTGGTTTGATGTTCACCTTTTACTGCACTGATTTTGCCCTCCAAAGCGCTTACTACTGAACCGGGACCCCCAGGTATGGGGTCCAAGGTGTAGAACTTTTTTGGTTCTCCGGTCCCTTGGATCACATAGACTTTGGTCTCGTCACCTAGATCATCAGTGGCTTTCCTAGCTTCTATCCCATCGTCGGTCGGGATTAGACTGATCTTTAATTTCAATAGGAGATCTCTCCCTAGAAGGTTTACTGGACAGTGTGGACTTAGCACAAACTCAGTTGTACTAACATCTCCGTCTTCGTCTTCGAAATCAATTGGTTTGGACCATTTCAGTAAACAGGTGTGGCCCCCCGCAGCGACTACTGTGATCAGCTTCTTTCCTGGCTCTACTCCTGGAGCTTTATCTTTCAGAACTGATTTGTCAGCACCGGAGTCACACAAAAACCTTATGGCTTTTCTTGAGGGGCCTAATCTTAAGGTATAATATGGCTTCTTTGGATCTGATGAGTTTAGAGAGCACAATTGGGTCAAGTCGAGGATGTCAACAGGGGTAGGGGTCTCGTTGTCATCATCCCCTTTTTTCTCCACTGGATCCTTTTGGCGTCATTCTTGGTGGTCACCATGATGCGGGCTATGTGATGGTGGACGCTTTTCTTTGAGAGTCTCAGGGCAGTCTTCAACGTAATGGCCTAGTCGGCGACAGTTGTAGCATTTGCGAGGGTCAGGGCAGTCTTTAGAGTAATGACCTAGTCGGCAGCAGTTGTAGCATCTGCCATTAAAACGTATTGGTCCTCTTGAGCGTCCTTCTCCGGGGCGATCAAACTTCCGGGGGAATTTTTTATTTTCTTTGTAAAGAACTTTTTCTTCTTCTTCTTGATCTTTCTCTGAATGGGTCAGGGCTGCTAGAGCTTGGGCCAGGGCGTGGACTTGGGTGGTGGGGGTGGTTTTCTTCTTGTGGACTGTCTCAGCATGAGCAGCCCACTCCATCATCTGTGCCATGTTCTGGGTGCGATGGGTGACGCAGTGTTTGGTGATGAAACCTGAAATTCGTGGGAGGAAGCCTGCCATGATGCTTTGCTGTAGTTGTCTTTGGTAAGCACCTTCAGGATCCTGGTCTTCCTCCAGCCCACTATGGGCTTTGAAGATCTCTTCCATTCTTCCTCTGAACACATGGACATCTTCATCTTCCCTTTGGGCGGTGGTATTGATTTTACCATAATCTGGGGCGGCGGTCCAGGCGTCGCGGACTCGTCTCATCACTTCATCCACCCGTCCTCTGAGGGCATCTCCTGGTTGTAAAATGTCGTTTTGGTTACCCCTTGGGTTAAAATTTCCTTTAACCCTCGTCCAATTGTGGCCCAAGCTGGTTCTGAAAGCTCTTTCTACCTCGATCCCATTTAGTCCATATGAATCACAGAGTAGACGGAAATTTTCGATCCATTTGCCGGGGGTGGCAGTGGGGTCCCCCAGGCCTTTGCAGGCATCTCTACATTCGGTCTCAGTCCACGGGCGAAAAACTCTCAGGGTCCTGTCCTGGTCATTGTCGAGACCATAGTGGGGGTTTGCGACCTGGACCAAGGGGTAGAGCTGGGATGGTGGTGGCCCAGGTTGAAGTTGAGCGGGTGGATATGGTGGTGGGTCTTCATAACCACTTGAAACGGTGAGCAGAGGGTAAAGCCTGTCTTTTCCCTTCAATTGTCGCTGATTTCTGGTCTGTACTGGTGACCAAACCTCGTTTCTTTCATGGGTTGTGGCTCCCTCTAGTGTGTGGACTACAACTGTAGATGAGGCGTCATGTTGTGGAGGTGGGGCCAGCACTGGGATGGGCTGTGGGGGCGGAGCCAGCACTGGGATTGGCTGTGGGGGCGGAGCCAGCACTGGGATTGGCTGTGGGGGCGGAGCCAGCACTGGGACCTCATCGGGCTGGGCGGTGCGTGAGCGTGCGCCTGTCTCCTCATCTGGTTTAATCCTCATCATCGCTGCAGTATAACTTTCTTTTTTAAACATTTTTCTTTCTTTCTTCGCTTCACGATCTGCTTCTCTTTGTCTTGCTTGTACAATCCACACTTCAATATTCTTCAACTGTTTTCGTATTTTATCACCCGCTTTGCCATTCTTTACCCTCTCTTCATGCTGCAATGTTCTTTTTATTTCAAGCAGTTTAGAAGTGTCAAATTTACCATCAAAACCATGTTTTTTCTGCCACTTTTTCACAGGTTTGCAACTTTCAGGAAAACGTTGCATCATAAACCGTGTATCTGGTGGTAACTTTTTGCTGGACTTTTGTCCCATTTTGAACGTTCAGTCAGTTTTTCTTTTTAGCCTTAAATTATTTTTTTATCTTTTATGTTCCGTATATTTTGCACAATATTGTGTCACAATCTTTTATTTACCTATTTCAGGGACGTCCCGTCAACTAAGAGTTTGTTTTTGTTTTTTGTTTTTTTTTTAAATATTTACTTTAGGTTCACCATAAGTTTTAGTTTAACTACGTATTTGTTATTTTAGTGATCTTTTGTTTCAACAGTTTGGTTTTTAGCGCTGATTTATTTAGTGAGCAATTGAAAACTTTTACTTCATATTTTTAAAAACTGCAATATTGTCAATACAGTCAGACAGACAGTTTCAATCACGAACATTTCAACAAAAAAAACATTTAGACAAGACAAACATTAAACAAAAAACCATTAAAAAACATTCCGAAGAAACCTCCTCGTTATTCTGTACTTCTTAAAGTCCCCTGACCTTAAACAAAACCGGTCTTCTACCGAGTACGTGTGGCTTTATGCACTGCCCCAGGCTAGTTTTCCTTTCCCCCTTTTTAAATCCCCTGATTTAAAAAAATTAAAAAAAATGAGCCCCTGGCCTGCCACCAAAACACCTTTTCCACTAAGACCCTGGTTAGTACACAGAATTTAACTCGTATTTTACACAAAAAAAAATACTTCAATACCCCAGGTATTTTAAGTAAGAGGAGGTCTTCTTACCAGTCATTAGGTGTCTTCCCTGGGCCGTGGACCCGTCACCGTCACTGGAACCAGCGCAGGACCAACTTCTATTGCCCCCGTCCGTTAAGGTGGCCTCTTTGATCCTACGCCTGTTCCAAGTCACAGATTTTGAGTCCCGGTTGTTTCGGTACCAAAAATGTTAGGTTTAAATCAACATAAAACCCAGCTCTCAACCAAAAAATAACACCAAAGACTGTTGGAATGATTTTTAAGGCCCTTTCTGCAGAAAGCGGAAGCAAGGTCAGAGCTTTTCAGAGCAACGTGGCTCTATGGATGCCCTCGACGGAATGCTTCGCTGTTTCATCCTCTGCAGGGGCTTTTTATTTAAAATGGGACACAGGAAATTACCATATTTAGGTAGCCAATAGAAAATAGACATACAATGGACATATGGAAGAAAACGGGAAACATACAGAGGAACAGACATCGGGGTCAAAATGTCACACATGTGATATTTTCAGTTAAAGAGGTAAACAGAAGCTTAAAGTTTTTATAAACCATAGGTCGCTGAGGTTATATGCCCTCTGGGGCTGAAACAGGAACTCTGAACAGATGTGTGCAGGCTAACTTTACAAATATAATAGAACAGTTGTCCCAGGACAGTCCAAAAAACCCCTGAGTATCTCTCAGGAAGTGGGCAACTGGCCATATTTTCAGAGCATGTGATCGGTTTCAGGGCAAAGGTCAATTTGGGCCTCCTCCTGAACCCAGGAAATCTGGGACAGATGTGTCCATCTGACAATGGTCAACTGTTCATCAGAGCAGACAACCCCCTTTACCCTCAGGGGGGTGGCCTGTCTTATGACCTCTGGTAACTGCGATAAGGATGTGGAAAAACCCAGCGGTCAGTTTCTCTGAGCTGACCTAATTAAGCCTAATTCTGGTAGTTTCATATTTTCATAAGGACAGCAACTTAATTCAAAAAGATCTATCAATCTCACACCGTGCTCGTGCACGGTTACCGTCATTTGCATTCAGAAACGCCTCCAATTGACCATATATGGAGCAACAACAGCTCCCGCTTGGAGGTTTACAAACTTTATTGAACAAAATTCTGTAGAGTTTACAACAAAAGGCAAATGAAACAAAATAATCAATTATCTACAAATATTCTTCATTTGGGGGGGTTGAGAGCAAAAAAAAAAAGATACATTTACTGACAAGCTATGGGAAGTGTATTAATGAAAATGAAGAAACAAAGACATCGTTTCATATAAGCTTTTGGCAATATCGTTTTTTTAACGGATTAGTTTTAGAGACGCTTCTCAACCCTGGTCCTCGTGGGCCCCTGTCCTGCATGTTTTAGATGTTTCCTGCACCAACACACCTGATTCTAATTAATGGTCCTAATTAGCTTGTCACCAATGTCTGCACAGCTCTGTTGATGACACAGGAACTTTTATCACGGTGTGTTGAAGCAGGGTAGCATCTAAAACATGCAGGACAGGGGCCCACGAGGACCAGGATTGAGAAACACTGGCCGCTAAATACAGTTTACATTCATTTTTCAGATGTACAATGGAGGGTTTGCTGTTATTCCATTTGCATTTATGTATGTGATATTTACCTAGTAAAATAATTATGTTGACCATGTTTGATATTTCTTGGAAGATTATCCATAAATTAAGATTTGGTTGGAGTCAAAAGCTCCTGCTTGGAGGTGCAAACACCAACCGAGCTGTTCTGCAGAATAAATGAGTGTTGCGTTCCTCCAGGCCACCGGGCAACGACGGGCAACAGAGACATAGTTGCATCGCAGATTATTTGTGCATTGATTGAATGAAATCCTTTCATGTTCACGTAACTGAATTCATTATGTGATGGTGCTTTTATGGCAATGTGGGTGCAATCTAGCTCCAATTATGTTTGGGAATCCGGCGATCGCATGAAATCCTCGTTTAATTTCGATTTGGTGATGTGCGTATGGAAACTGGGTGTAAATTATGGCCAGAGAAATTATTGCATCCAACACTGCCGGCATGATTTTGCTTAGTATCGGCTGCGAAATGCCGCATATGTCAAAATGTTCCGGTGGCAAAAAATCCCAGGGTGGACGGAGCTGGATGTGACTGGGATGGCTTGCGTTTTGTCTCTCGCTCCATTATAGGTTGTAAATCACGGCATAAATCCATCAGAATGTTTTTGGGGAAGCGCTACCTGCTGAGAAGCCGCTCCGTGCTCTCACTGATCAACAGATCAGTGCGCTCTTTGAAAACGCGCTCTCTGCGGAGCGTGTTTTTGCGGAGCGCACGGTCTCTAAATCCTCCAACAGTGCAAGATAAGCCATGGTACTTGTATTTTCTTTTCAGGTCGTCCTGCCAAAGCTGTCTTTTATAGCTTGTCACACCAATTATTCAAAATGTCTGATGTCTTATGGATAATTTTTATTAATTGGAGGAAACGGGGAACATGTGCACATGTTCCCCGTTCAGTCACAGTTCAGCGATCTCAAACTTCACATGTAAAGTTTGAGACTCTTTTAATGGGTTCTATTTGTAGTTTCACTGTTCTACCACTAGGTTTTGTGCGTACGCATGGTCGGACCTGTGCGTATATTTACACGTGTTTCTGCGCACAAATACATGTTGATAAATACCATACTTTGCCTGAAAATGCTCGTACGCACGCTTTACGCACAGATCTGTGCGTACGCACTGTTGATAAATGAGGGCCCTGGGCCCTCATTTATCAACCGTGCGTAGAAAAGGTCCTAAATTCTGTCGTAGGAGTGAAATTTAGAATGTGTGTAAGTACAAAAAAATCCGGATTTATCAAACGTGCGCACGCTGGTCGTACGCACATCCGTGATGATAAATCCCACCTGTTCTTAACTGCCGTGCTCGTGCATGGTTACCGTCATTTGCATTCAGAAACGCCTCCAATTGGCCATATATGGAGCAACAACAGCTCCCGCTTGGAGGTTTACAAACTTTATTGAACAAAATTCTGTAGAGTTTACAACAAAAGGCAAATGAAACAAAATAATCAATTATCTACAAATATTCAACATTTGGGGGGGTTGAGAGCAAAAAAAAAAAAAAAGATACATTTACTGACAAGCTATGGGAAGTGTATTAATAAAAATGAAGAAACAAAGACTTCATAAGCTTTTGGCAATATCGTTTTTTTCACAGTGCTTCTCAACCCTGGTCCTCGTGGGCCCATGTCCTGCATGTTTTAGATGTTTCCCTGCACAAACACACCTGATTCTAATTAATGGTCCTAATTAGCTTGTCACCAAGGTCTGCACAACTCTGTTGATGACACAGGTACTTTTATCACGGTGTGCTGAAGCAGGGAAACATCTAAGACATGCAGGGCAGGGGGTCCCGAGGACCGGAGTTGAGAAACACTGGTTTAAGAGACGCTAAGTACAGTTTACATTCATTTTTCAGTTGTACAATGGAGGGTTTGCTGTTATTCCATTTGCATTCATGTATGTGATATTTGGCTTGTAAAATAATTATGTTGACCATGTTTGATATATTTCTTGGAAGATTATCCATAAATTAAGATTTGGTTGGAGTCAAAAGCTCCTGCTTGGAGGTGCAAACACCAATAAAGCTGTTCTGCAGAATAAATGAGTGTTGCGTTCCTGCAGGCCACCGGGCAACGACGGGCAACAGAGACATAGTTGCATCGCAGATTATTTGTGCACTGATTGAATGAAATCCTTTAATGTCCATGTAACTGAATTAATTATGTGATGGTGCTTTTATTGTGATTTGGGTGCAATATAGCTCCAATTATGTTTGGGAATCTGGCGATGGCGTGAAATCCTCGTTTAATTTGGGCTTGTTGGTGATGTGTGTATGGAAACTGGGTGTAAATTAGGGCCAGAGAAATTATTGCATCCAACACTGCCGGCATGATTCTGCTGCGAAATGCCGCATGTCTCCAATCTCTCTCTGAAATGTTCCGGTGGACAAACATCCCAGGGTGGACAGGAGCTGGATGTGACTGGGATGGAGCTAAATCACAGCATAGATCCATCAGAATGTTTTTGGGGAAGCGATTCCTATGAGCAGCCGCTCCGTGCTCTCACTGAACAGATCAGCGCGCTCTTTGAAAACGCGCTCTCTGCGGAGCGCGTTTTTGCGGAGCGCACGGTCTCTAAATCCTCCTCCAGTGCAAGATAAGCCATGGTACTTGTATTTTCTTTTCAGGTCGTCCTGCCAAAGCTGTCTTTTATAGCTTTTCACACCAATTATTCAAAATGTCTGAATTACTTATGGAGAATTTTTATTAATTGGAGGAAACGGGGAACATGTGCACATGTTCCCCGTTCAGTCACAGTTCAGCGATCTCAAACTTCACATGTAAAGTTTGAGACTCTTTTAATGGGTTCTATTTGTAGTTTTACTGTTCTACCACTAGGTTTTGTGCGTACGCATGGTCGGAGCTGTGCTTATATTTACACGTGTTTCTGCGCACAAATACATGTTGATAAATACCATACTTTGCGTGGGAATGCTCGTACGCACGCTTTACGCACAGATCTGTGCGTACGCACGGTTGATAAATGAGGGCCCAGGTCTCCTAACTCACATTCATTCTTTAGAGGACACTTTGGTTTAGCTACCCTCACGGAGGGAACGGAGTTCAATAATACACACAGTATTTCTTCATGGAGGAGTACCCCACCATGTGGCACGAGTGAAGAGCAGCAAAGCATTAAAGTCATAAAACCGACTTGAATATAATTGGTATAATTGATCACATACTGGCAGAATTGAAGCCTGAATTATAATTCTGGTTCCAGCAAAAATCAGACCAGCTTAAAGTCTTGAGTTATTCAAATCTAATGACAACATCAGATCTTTGCTGGAACACACAAGACCTGCTTTAACTGAACCCTTTTCAGGGCAGGTAACCATATATGGTAAGTATAAAAGTTACCATCCTTCATAGCTCTGTTACTTCACATAAAGCCAGGACAGTAGTGGAACAGGTTTGTGTACTAAATATATCACAGTGAGGTGAAATAAAGCTGCTCCAGAGGTAGAATTAACTTGTTGTGTCAATAGGGTTTTTATAACAAGTTGCAGACGTGTGTTGAGGGCCCTGTGGCTTAGTTGGTCAAAGCATCTGTCTTGTAAACAGGAGATCCTGGTTCAAATCCCAGCAGAGACTTTAAACTCATGAAGACAAAGTTAAGGATGTAACTCCTGGGCCCTCATTTATCAACCGTGCGTACGCACAGCTCTGTGCGTAAAGCGTGCGTACGAGCATTCCCACGCAAAGTATGGTATTTATCAACATGTATCTGTGCGCAGAAACACGTGTAAATATACACACAGCTCCGACCATGCGTACGCACAAAACCTAGTGGTAGAACAGTAAAACTACAAATAGAACCCATTAAAAGAGTCTCAAACTTTACATGTGAAGTTTGAGATCGCTGAACTGTGACTGAACGGGGAACATGTGCACATGTTCCCCGTTTCCTCCAATTATAAAAATTATCCATAAGACATCAGACATTTTGAATAATTGGTGTGACAAGCTATAAAAGACAGCTTTGGCAGGACGACCTGAAAAGAAAATACAAGTACCATGGCTTATCTTGCAGTGTTGGAGGATTTAGAGACCGTGCGCTCCGCAAAAACACGCTCCGCAGAGAGCGCGTTTTTCAAAGAGCGCGCTGATCTGTTCAGTGAGAGCACGGAGCGGCTTCTCAGCAGGTACCGCTTCCCCAAAAACATTCTGATGGATTTATGCCGTGATTTACAACCTATAATGGAGCGAGAGACAAAACGCAAGCCATCCCAGTCACATCCAGCTCCTGTCCACCCTGGGATTTTTTGCCACCGGAACATTTTGACATATGCGGCATTTCGCAGCCGATACTAAGCAAAATCATGCCGGCAGTGTTGGATGCAATAATTTCTCTGACCATAATTTACACCCAGTTTCATACACACATCACCAAATCGAAATTAAACGAGGATTTCATGCGATCGCCGGATTCCCAAACATAATTGGAGCTAGATTGCACCCACATTGCCATAAAAGCACCATCACATAATGAAATCAGTTAAGTGAACATGAAAGGATTTCATTCAATCAATGCACAAATAATCTGCGATGCAACTATGTCTCTGTTGCCCGTCATTGCCCGGTGGCCTGCAGGAACGCAACTCATTTATTCTGCAGAACAGCTCGGTTGGTGTTTGCACCTCCAAGCAGGAGCTTTTGACTCCAACCAAATCTTAATTTATGGATAATCTTCCAAGAAATATCAAACATGGTCAACACAATTATTTTACTAGGTAAATATCACATACATAAATGCAAATGGAATAACAGAAAACCCCTCCATTGTACATCTGAAAAATGAATGTAAACTGTACTTAGCGGCCAGTGTTTCTCAATCCTGTTCCTCATGGGCCCCTTTCCTGCATGTTTTAGATGTTTCCCTGCTTCAGCACACCGTGATAAAAGTACCTGTGTCATCAACAGAGCTGTGCAGACATTGGTGACAAGCTAATTAGGACCATTAATTAGAATCAGGTGTGTTGGTGCAGGGAAACATCTAAAACATGCAGGACAGGGAACACGAGGACCAGGGTTGAGAAGCGTCTCTAAAACTAATCCGTTAAAAAAACGATATTTCCAAAAGCTTATATGAAACAATGTCTTTGTTTCTTAATTTTTATTAATACACTTCCCATAGCTTGTCAGTAAATGTATCTTTTTTTTTTTTGCTCTCAACCCCCCCAAATGTTGAATATCTGTAGATAATTGATTATTTTGTTTCATTTGCCTTTTGTTGTAAACTCTACAGAATTTTGTTCAATAAAGTTTGTAAACCTCCAAGCGGGAGCTGTTGTTGCTCCATATATGGTCAATTGGAGGTGTTTCTGAATGCAAATGACGGTAACCATGCACGAGCACGGCAGTTTAGAACAGGTGGGATTTATCATCACTGATGTGCGTACGACCAGCGTCCGCACGTTTGATAAATCCGGATTTTTTTGTACTTACACACATTCTAAATTTCACTCCTACGACAGAATTTAGGACCTTTTCTACGCACTGTTGATAAATGAGGGCCCTGGAATGTTTAAAACCATGTACATGTGGAAAAAAAGCATCCAACTTCTGGGTTTTCCACACGGTTGGATAAAGTCTTCTCCTCCGTTAGGGAGGAAGCTGTTTGTCAACAATTACAATGTTTCTCAGTGTAGTAAGTTCTTCATGTAACATTTCCTAAGCAGTAGAAAGCAGACTGAACTCATCACATTTACCAGCCCTCATGAATATATGGTTACCTGCCCTGAAAAGGGTTCAGTTAAAGCAGGTCTTGTGTGTTCCAGCAAAGATCTGATGTTGTCATTAGATTTGAATAACTCAAGACTTTAAGCTGGTTTGATTTTTGCTGGAACCAGAATTATAATTCAGGCTTCAATTCTGCCAGTATGTGATCAATTTTTCATCAGTCACTCTGATCAATCAACAGGTCAGCCACGGTGTCACAATGCCTCACTGACAAAAATGTTTCCATCTAGAAATATTATTACCATTAACATATTTGAAGAGTTGTAAATATATCAAACTGGTCTGATAGGTGGTCATAAGTATCTAATTTACTGCTTCAGTTTGCATGTTTTTAATATTTGTATAAACTGTAAAATATGTGGGCCCTGACTTGCTTCATGATGCTACATGTGGTTAAAACTGTCGTCTGATGCTCGAGCTGCCGTTTCAGGCTGGAGTGACGTCACTGACTCACAGACAAACACCTCAGACAGAGCTGTAGGGAAGTTAAGAATGTGTATTTGGATGTTTCTCAACAAAAAACCAACACATTAGGAAGTTACTAGTCAATAAATGTGAATTTTACTTGCAGAAATTACGAATATCAGGGGAAAATAAGTCACTGAATAGCCGACTCTACTTTAAAGTAATTTTGTATGCTACATGTACTAGTTGACTGGATTAAACATGTGCCATTAGTGTAAATAAAGTGACTTTTCATTTCTTCAGCTATCCAGTCTTAGAAACACTGAAATCCCGAGGACTTCACAGTGAAGATGTCTGCAGGACAACTGGACGCTTCAACACCTTTCTGGGCCGTTTGGACCTTTTAGGCCCATTTGAACTTCCACATGAGGTCATTTTCAATTTATTTTCAAAAATTCTCCTTTTCCCCTTCTTGGATAAATTATGATGTCAGCTGTTCACTTCACTTTGACTGTTTTTTTTGCAGTTTATACATTTATTTTATGTATTACTTCCTCAGGTAATGTTACATCATCAGCAGGGTAACCCATACCTCTGATAACTTATTATTCTAACATTCTCACTCACAAACAAACATACAGATATGACATGATTTAATGACTTAAAGCATTCCTCTAAAGGTGTGTTGAGTTCATGGGTTCATGGGAAACATAGTTTTAGTATAAAGGGTCTCGTCAGCAGACATGGAGCCGGACAGAAGACGGTCCTAGAGGAGGCCGTGGTTGAGATCAGACTCTGCTGAAGGCCTTGTGTCCTCACAGGTGGTAAACGTACACACACTCAACACACACATGTGCATTCTTGTGAGAACATGCCAGTAAAGCAGAGGTTAGGCTGGATTTTCACTGTTACATCTTGCTGGCATCCGTCCCAAAATTAGCCCAGAAGTTTCCTGCTTTTTGTTTCACACCCACCATACCTTGAGTTAAAATCAGGGTCAAAGGTTTACGCCACAGTGACCGCTTCAGATTCATCTCAGTGATTAAACCCGCATTCTTTTCTCCCTCATCCTGTCAAACAAGTTTTCACTCCACCTGTAACCTGAACCGGGAAACGCTCACAAGCAGCTGCTGTGGACGCAACAGAACTCTCGGTCAAACTAGAAGTAAATCTGCCGTAACACATGTGGAAGATCAGGCGTTAAACGTGCCCGGTGAGGTGACCCAGGACAAAGAACAGCTGCTGATAACCGGATCAATACTTAAACGTTTATTTCACTCCTGATCTTTGTCTTTTGACTCAAACAGGTGAAGGTAGGAACTCGTTCTCACTTCTGATTTACCTGCAAACTTTGATCATTCTTGTGTCTGAAGACAAATCTACATGATTGTTAATGATAAAATTTTTATTGGTTTTATTATTGATCAGAAACACCTTGATTATCAGCGTATTATTAGTGTTCTTCATCGATCAAACTTTGGTGTTTTTATTTCCTGGAATGAACCTGTCGTCTCCAACATTAAAGTCAGGCTGCTGTTTCCTGTGGAGCCTTTCAAAATAAAGCGTGGTTCCTGGAGGAAGTTGTTTGCTGCTTGTGTAAGTGTTGTGTGATGAGGCTGTGAAGGAGGAGGAGACAGTTTCACCTCTGAGCTTCTTCACATTTACAGGAACCAGACTCACGTAGAGGCCCAGTCTCTTTCTGCTAGTTCAAGATTTTCAACTTCCTGTTTGTGCAGTAAAACTCTGTTGTTCGTAGAAGTTAATGTTTTTTAACTTTAGATACAGAAAATGAGATAGCTCTGAGAGAAAGCTTCAGAGCAGCTCGGATCAGCAGATACGGCTGTATCAGTGACTTCCTCCACCTCCCACTGGTTTCTGACTGCATTCTAGTGACATAAACACTAAAGAGAGGAGCAAACCAGGGCAGGATCAGCTGATCTCTGTCCAACACCAGTGATGTGTGTTTCCTCTGCAGGTGAAGGTGTGTGTGTGTGAGCTGATGTGGACGTGAATTCAGCAGAATGGACCAGTGTGAGGACAGAGATGAGGGAGTCCGTCCCTCTAAAACCTCTCTGTGTGGGGAACATGAGAGTCGGAGCAAAGCTCAGAGGTGAGATGAGAATCTCTAACTGACCCTGACTCTTCTGCATGTAGGAGCTCAAGACTCACATCACCAAACATCATTATTACAGGAATCAACCTGGACCTGGACCTGGACCTGGACCTGGACCTGGACCTGGACCTGGACCTGAACCTGGACCTGGACCTGGACCCGGATCCGGACCCGGACCCGGACCCGGACCCGGACCCGGACCCGGACCCGGACCCGGACCCGAACCCGGACCCGGACCCAGCTGTTTGTCCTTGAAGAGCGACTGGTCAAATGATAGATTTATTGACTTTAAAGGAGACCAACGTTCTTCTTCAGAGAGGTGAGATGTATTTAAACACATTAAATGTATTTAAATCAGTCCTCATGTTAGGAAATGTCCACATGTTTCTTCCTGAGTAGATCATGTAGTCCTGGAGCCCTGTGGTCCTCCATCACCTGATGGTGATCTGAGCTTCCTCCTCATAGATCTTCATCTCCTGTCAGGAGCTTTTTCCTCTGGTTGACACATCTGGAGGTCTCACCTTCCAGAGGACTGATCCTGATGATGGTCCAGAGTTCCTCTTACTGATCCTGATGATGGTCCAGAGTTCCTCTTACTGATCCTGATGATGGTCCAGAGTTCCTCTTACTGATGATGGTCCAGAGTTCCTCTTACTGATCCTGATGATGGTCCAGAGTTCCTCTTACTGATCCTGATGATGATCCAGAGTTCCTCTTACTGATCCTGATGATGATCCAGAGTTCCTCTTACTGATCCTGATGATTGGTTCAGAGTTCCTCTTACTGATGATGGTCCAGAGTTCCTCTTACTGATGATGGTCCAGAGTTCCTCTTACTGATCCTGATGGTCCAGAGTTCCTCTTACTGATCCTGATGATGATCCAGAGTTCCTCTTACTGATCCTGATGATGATCCAGAGTTCCTCTTACTGATCCTGATGATGGTCCAGAGTTCCTCTTACTGATCCTGATGATGGTCCAGAGTTCCTCTTACTGATCCTGATGATGGTCCAGAGTTCCTCTTACTGATCCTGATGATGGTCCAGAGTTCCTCTTACTGATGATGGTCCAGAGTTCCTCTTACTGATGATGGTCCAGAGTTCCTCTTACTGATCCTGATGGTCCAGAGTTCCTCTTACTGATCCTGATGATGATCCAGAGTTCCTCTTACTGATCCTGATGATGGTCCAGAGTTCCTCTTACTGATCCTGATGATTGGTTCAGAGTTCCTCTTACTGATGATGGTCCAGAGTTCCTCTTACTGGTCCTGATGATGGTCCAGAGTTCCTCTTACTGATCCTGATGATGGTCCAGAGTTCCTCTTACTGATCCTGATGATGGTCCAGAGTTCCTCTTACTGATCCTGATGGTCCAGAGTTCCTCTTACTGATCCTGATGATGATCCAGAGTTCCTCTTACTGATCCTGATGATGGTCCAGAGTTCCTCTTACTGATCCTGATGATGGTCCAGAGTTCCTCTTACTGATCCTGATGGTCCAGAGTTCCTCTTACTGATCCTGATGATGATCCAGAGTCCCTCAGCTGCTTCTTGTCTCCATTAGTTGTCCGTCTTCTTAATCTCATAACTTTTCTTGGAGCAGAACTGGATCTTGTGAACGTGTGAATGAGCAGAGCTCTCACTGAGGTCACATGTACGTTCTCGTTGGATCAGCAGGACTAGTAAACCTTCAGCACCACCAGTCCTCTGATGGACTGTCCTCATCCAAACAGGACTTCATGGACCTTCAGCTGGTGTTTGTCTCTGTGAGGACAGACATGATGTGAGCTAATTCTTCCTGGTTCCTCCACAGAGTGGACCAGCAGAGCTCAGAGTCCCCCAGCGGTCCGTCTGTCCAGCAGCCTCAGACCCAGCTGGACTCCGTCTTTCAGGTCTGTACATGAACAACAACTGCTTCTCCATCTGTCCTGATGTCCATCTGCATGCTGGTCTCTGGAGACCAGTGGACTGTCAGTCTGTCCATCATGGACCTGATGTTTGTCTCCATGCTGGTCTCTGGAGACCAGTGGACTGTCAGTCTGTCCATCATGGACCTGATGTTTGTCTCCATGCTGGTCTCTGGAGACCAGTGGACTGTCAGTCTGTCCATCATGGACCTGATGTTTGTCTCCATGCTGGTCTCTGGAGACCAGTGGACTGTCAGTCTGTCCATCATGGACCTGATGTTTGTCTCCATGCTGGTCTCTGGAGACCAGTGGACTGTCAGTCTGTCCAACATGGACCTGATGTTTGTCTCCATGCAGGTCTCTGGAGACCAGTGGACTGTCAGTCTGTCCATCATGGACCTGATGTTTGTCTCCATGCTGGTCTCTGGAGACCAGTGGACTGTCAGTCTGTCCATCATGGACCTGATGTTTGTCTCCATGCTGGTCTCTAGAGACCAGTGGACTGTCAGTCTGTCCATCATGGACCTGATGTTTGTCTCCATGCTGGTCTCTGGAGACCAGTGGACTGTCAGTCTGTCCAACATGGACCTGATGTTTGTCTCCATGCAGGTCTCTGGAGACCAGTGGACTGTCAGTCTGTCCATCATGGACCTGATGTTTGTCTCCATGCTGGTCTCTGGAGACCAGTGGACTGTCAGTCTGTCCAACATGGACCTGATGTTTGTCTCCATGCTGGTCTCTGGAGACCAGTGGACTGTCAGTCTGTCCAACATGGGTCTGATGTTTGTCTCCATGCTGTTCTCTGGAGACCAGTGGACTGTCAGTCTGTCCATCATGGACCTGATGTTTGTATCCATGCTGGTCTCTGGAGACCAGTGGACTGTCAGTCTGTCCCTCATGGACCTGATGTTTGTCTCCATGGTTTCAGTCTGGTTGTGTCCTTCATGTGGTCTTCTGTTCCAGCTGCTGGAGGACAACATCGTCATGTTTGTGAAGGACGAGCTGAAGAAGATCCAGAAGGTTCTGAGTCCAGATTACCCAGAATCCCTAGATCATCTGTTGCAGGGTGAGGATGAAGAGCAGAGGAGGAGCAGCAGAGAGGCGTTTTTGAAGATAACAGTGAACTTCCTGAGGAGAATGAAGCAGGAGGAGCTGGCTGAGCGTCTGCAGAGAAGTAAGAGGATTTCTCTGAACATTTAAGCTGCTGGATAAATGACCCAGAATGCCTCAGGAGATGAACAACATTCACAGATCAGCCGCAACATTCGCCCCTACATGGTGCCATGTTGCTACATGGAGTTGCTACACAGTAGCAACTCCAGGACCCCAAATGTTCTTGTTACTTCCACGTCCTGAATGTTCAGAGGTGTTTTGGTGGTAAAAGTGATTCTACTCAATATTGTACAGCTCATCGAAATGTTAGAGTTTATCAGTGTCGGTTCACATCCTGATTCTTTTTGAGAATTAAGTTGAACTTTATAAACACTAAGTGGTTTCTTTTTTCCACTTTTATTTAGGTTCTTTTGCTGCAGTTTGTAAAAAGCGGCTGAAGTCTAAGCTGAAGAAGAAGTCCCAGTGTGTGTTTGAGGGGATTGTTAAAGCAGGAAACCCAACCCTTCTGGAGCAGATCTACACAGAGCTCTACATCACAGAGGGAGGGACCGGAGAGGTCAACGATGAACATGAAGTCAGACAGATTGAAGCAGCTTCCAGGAAACCAGACAGAGCAGAAACAGCCATCAGACAGGAAGACATCTTTAAACTCCCACCTGGAAGAGGAGGACCCATCAGAACGGTGATGACGAAGGGAGTGGCCGGCATCGGGAAAACAGTCCTAACACAGAAGTTCACTCTGGACTGGGCTGAAGGCAGAACCAACCAGGACATCCAGTTACTGCTTCCATTCACCTTCAGACAGCTGAATGTGCTGAGAGAGGAGAAGTTCAGCTTGGTGGAACTAGTTCATGGTTTCTTCAGTGAAACCAAAGGAATCTGCAACTTTGAAAAATTCCAGGTCGTGTTCATCTTTGACGGTCTGGATGAGAGTCGACTTCCTCTGGACTTCCCCAACTCTACAATCGTCAGTGACCCCAGAAGGTCCACCTCAGTGGACGTGCTGCTGACAAACCTCATCAGGGGGAACCTGCTTCCTTCTGCTCGTCTCTGGATCACCACACGGCCCGCAGCAGCCAATCAGATCCCTCCTGAGTGTGTTGACATGGTGACGGAGGTCAGAGGATTCACTGACCCACAGAAGGAGGAATACTTCAGGAAGAGGTCCAGAGATGAGGAGCAGACCAGCAAGATCATCTCCCACATCAAGACATCCCGGAGCCTCCACATCATGTGCTGCATCCCAGTCTTCTGCTGGATCACTGCTACGGTCCTGGAGAACGTCCTGGAGAACGTTCTGGAAACCAGAAAGGGAGGGAAGCTGCCCAAGACCCTGACTGAGATGTACATCCACTTCCTGGTGGTCCAGGCCAAACTGAAGAGGGTCATGTATGACGGAGGAGCTGGGACGGATCCACACTGGAGTCCAGAGAGCAGGAAGATGATCAAGTCTCTGGGAAAACTGGCTTTTGAGCAGCTGCAGAAAGGAAACCTGATCTTCTATGAACCAGACCTGAGAGAGTGTGGCATCGATGTCAGAGAGGCTTCAGTGTACTCAGGAGTGTTCACCCAGATCTTTAGAGAGGAGAGCGGCCTGTACCAGGACCATGTCTTCTGCTTCATCCATCTGAGTGTCCAGGAGTTTCTGGCTGCTCTTCATGTCCATCAGACCTTCATCAGCTCTGGAGTCAACCTGCTGGAGGAACAAAAGAACATCTTCTGGTGGTTTAAAAAAAGAGCTGTGACTAAGCTCCATCAGAGTGCTGTGGACAAGGCCTTACAGAGTCCAAACGGACACCTGGACTTGTTCCTGCGCTTCCTCCTGGGTCTTTCACTGGAGACCAATCAGATTCTCCTACGAGGTCTGCTGGAACCAAAACAAAGAAGATCACAGAACAATCAGGAAACAGTTAAATACATAAAGGAGAAGATCAATGATCGGGATCTGCCTGCAGAGAGAAGCATCAACCTGTTCCACTGTCTGAATGAACTGAACGATGGTTCTCTGGTGGAGGAGGTCCAAGAGTCCCTGAAGTTTGAACGACTCTCCACAGAAAAACTGTCTCATGCTCAGTGGTCGGCTCTGGTCTTCATCCTACTGTCATCAGAAGAAGATCTGGAGGTGTTTGACCTGAAGAAATACTCAGCTTCAGAGGAGGTTCTACGGAGGCTGCTGCCGGTGGTCAAAGCCTCCAAGAAAGCTGTGTAAGGACAAACACGGACACATCTGTTTTAGTTACAGTCACATGTTGTGTTCTTGGAGGAAACCAGTTAAATTCACTGTTCAACTAAGTTCAGGTTCATGTGGGACCAGTTCTCCTCAATGATTCATCTCAGGAAACTTTACATGCAGAGAAGAGAAACAGAGCTATCAAAATGATCAATACTTGATGATTAGTTGAAATAATCAGCATTCATTCACATATCATTTATTTATTTGTTAAATGACATTATCAACTTTTAAATGACTTCATCATTTCTCTTTAATCCCCTCTGCAGGTTGAGTGGTTGTAACCTCTCAGAGGACATCTGTCCACTTCTGTCCTCAGTTCTCAGCTCTCAGTCCTCCAGTCTGACAGAATTGGACCTTAGCTACAACCACCTGCATGATTCAGGACTGGAGAATCTGTGTCCTGGACTGGAGAGTCCACACTGTAAACTGGAGTCTCTCAGGTCAGAGTCCACCAAGTGTCTGACTGGTGACCCTTACAACTGTTTGTTTGGATGTTTTATTAGATTCCCGTTAGCTGCTGACCTTTCACAGCAGTTTCTCTGGGGTCTCATCAGAATCATCAACTGAATTACAACATTATCATTAATTGTCAAAAAGTGGGGTGGATAGGACCCAGATGCAGGAGACCAGGAGACAGGAATTCCAAAAAAGTGAATTATTAACAAAAAGTGCCTCTGAGTAGGATCCAAGAACCAGAATATGAACGTGACAAACCTGGCAAACCTTTGTATAGCGTCTAATACAACAAATGTTGTCTCTAGACGTTTTCCAGAGACCCTGAACATGAACATAAACCCCCGAGTAATTATTACATAAACAATGGCAGGTAAAAACTCCCCTAGTGGGAGAAAAACCTTAAGCCAAACAGTGGCAAGAAAAACTCCCCTTTAGGAGGGAAGAAACCTTGAGCAGGACCTGGACCATAAGGGGGGACCGTCCTGCCGAAGGCCAGACTGGGGGAGTCGGGGACGTCAGCAGCACACATCAGGCAGGTGGAAGCAGCAACGGGATAACCAGAGGGGGGTGTACCGCAACAGGTGGAAGCAGCAACGCAATGACCGGAGCGGCGGGGGGGGGGGGGGGGGGGGGCGCAGGCAGGTGGAAGCAGCAACGGGATGATTGGGGGGGGGTGTACCGGGACCGCAGGCCAGCACACAGCTCCTGAAGCTCTGGCCTGCAAGTAGTTGAAGTTGTTTATTTCTAGTAGGATAAGCCCCTTGAGTTGTAACAACTCGTTTACGAGGGGGTCCTACACAAAAAACATCAAGACATAACACAATTCAGCACAATACAGTGAAAGGAGACAAGACAATACAATACAATACAGACAGGGAAACAAAACATAAACAAACAATCAAACAAAACAAAAAAAAAAAAAAAAAAAAAAAAAAAAAAAACAAGACAGACATATACAAAAATCACTTCGACAAGATTGCAACCAGAGTTTGAACAAATATTAAATAAGAAAAAATAAAAAATATAAAAAAATATTTAAAAAAAAATATGAAAAGAAATATGGTGACAGAGTTAGTGAAAGCAGGAGCAGGGTGTTTCGAGGTAGGTGGATAGGACTTGATTAAAACAGATTAATGATTGCGATGATCTGATAACTACAGGTAGATGGTTCCAGTCGTTTGGGCCTTTGAACTTGAATGCTTTTGTACCCACTGATTTCCTATTGTGAGGCACTGCAAAGTAAGGATAAATAGATTGCCTGGTTTGATAATTAGATGTAAGTTGTAAAAAATACTGTTTTAAATAAGGCGGGTAATCATAATGAATACATTTAAATATAAATTGAAACCAGTGTGTCTGTCGTCGAGTATGAAGAGAGGGGAAGTGAAGAGACTGGTACATTGAGCAATGGTGAGTATGATAAGGACAGTCCAGTATAAATCTGCAGATTCTATTGTACACTTTGTTAAGAGGAGCTAAAACACATTTAGAAGAGGAAAAGTAAACAACATCACAATAATCAAATATCGGAAGGATCAGTTGCACAACCAGTCTCTTTCTAACACGATTTGTGAAACATTTTCTGGATCTATGTAACATGTTCATTCGACAATTCACTTTCCGTACAATACTTTCAATATGTGATTTAAATGACAAGGTGGGATCCATCCATACACCAAGATATTTAAATTTATCGACCTTCTGCAGAAATGTGCCATCTTTACAGAATATAGACATTGAACTTGATATAGATTTCAATTTCAAGTTGGAACCAAAGATCATAGTGACAGATTTATTTTTGTTAAGAAGTAATTTGTTGCACGAGAGCCAGTCTTCAAGTCTATTAAAGTCAGATTGAAGAATGGCCTGCACTTCCAGTGGGTCAGATTTTGATGTATAGATGACCGTGTCATCAGCATACAGTTGTACGGAAGAATTATTGAAGATGCATGGTAAATCATTAACATATATAGAAAACAGAAGGGGTCCCAAGGTGGAACCTTGTGGCACTCCTCTTTCCTGGATCAGACAATCAGAAAATTTGCCATCTAAAACAACACATTGTTTTCTATTGTGAAGAAACGCACTAAACCACAGAATTGCATTTTTAGATAGACCTATATTGTACAGTTTATCTAATAACAAATACCGGTCAACAAAATCAAACGCTTTGGTTAGGTCAATAAATATTGCACCAGTGACTTCACCATTGCCTGCAGCAGTGAAGATGTCATTTGTTATTTTCAGCAATGCAGTGGTTGTTGAATGATTGGATCTGAAGCCAGATTGAGCAGGTGATAGAATATTATTAATCTTGAGATAATCTGTGAGTTGAGAATGGACCAGTTTTTCAAAGATTTTTGCAATTGAACAAATAATAGATATGGGTCTATAATTATTACAGTCAAGAATATCACCAGCTTTGTGGAGCGGTGTGATTCGTGCCAGTTTCCAGATGATAGGTAATTCATTTGATGAAAATGAAAGATTGAACAGATCCGCGAGAGGATACATAAGAACATTGGCAGCTAATTTAATATATCTATTTTCTAGTCCATCAAGTCCAGCGCTACTATTACCATTGGATTCTTTAATAGCATTCAGTACTTCGGTTGGCATGATTTTTCTGAATGAAAAAGATGAACTGACAGCAGGTGAAGTGCTGCCAAACCATTCATTGGTTTTCGAGACAGGAAGAAGAGTAGAACAGACAGAAGAAAAATGCTGATTAAATGCTTGGGCAACGGATAAAGCATCATGCAAAATATTACCATCAATTCTTAGTTTGTTACTTATATGCTTTTCTTTATCATTTGTAATTGATTTCATCTTCCGCCAAAATTGTTTTGGATTTTTGAATTCAGAGTTCAAACATTCATTATAATAATTAGACTTGGCATTACGAGTTTTAATTTTACTCTGATTTCTAAGTTGTCTGTACACTTCCCAGTCAGCATTATTTCTCGATTTCCGATAAACCGACCATGCTTTGTCTCTCTGCCTGAAGAGACTAATAAGTTCTGGGGTAATCCAGGGAAGATGTTGACCTCTGACCTTGATCATCTTCCACGGAGCATGTTTATCCAGCACTTCGTTATATTCAGTGAAAAAATAGTCCCAGGCATCCTGAACGTTGGGTATCAACTGAAAACGGTCCCAATTTATATTAATTAAATCGTTACAAAATAATTCTGGATCCATTTTCCTGTGTTGCCTGATCTTGATCAGCTTTGGTGGTGATTTGGGGAGCTTAATTTTCCATATACAGTAAATGATCGAGTGATCGCTAAAGCAGTCTGACATAACTCCAGATTTAATAATCCTGTCAGGATGTGAGACCAATATCCAGTCCAGTAGAGAATTTGTTTTTTTGGTGACCCGTGTTGGTTCATTTATTAGCTGGGTAAGATTTATGCCAATGAATTTCCTTTTAATTGTGTCGGATGACTTATCTAGCCAATTTCTATTGAAATCACCCAGTAAAATTAGTTAATTCATGGCAGATATGGATGTAATAGTTGAAATCAAATTTTTGAAAGAGTCCACTGGAGAAGAGGGTGGTCTATATATACTGTCTATGTGTAAACTCTTATTAGTATGTAAAACAATTTTAACAAAAACCGACTCAAAACCCTGTGGAGCAATAGAGGGAGTAATAAGTTCAGATACCATGTCGACGGAAACATAAATAGCCACCCCTCCATGCCTAGTGAGTCTATCTGCCCTATATAATAAATAATTTGTTATGCTGATTTCGTTATCAGAGATGTCACTGTTCAGAAATGTTTCAGAAAGTGTAATGATACTTGGTTTGTGCAAATAAACCCACGCACGCAGTAAATCAATCTTAGGTACAAGACTTCTAATATTTAAGTGAATCACTTTTAATCCTTTAATATCATCCATTGTATTTTTTGATGCTATCAATGCCGTCACCAAACAAAATAATTAACACTAAAATGAGGTTGCAGTAAGTCAAAACACACATAAAACACACACAAAACATACACTCACAACAAAAAACAAAAAAATAAAAAGACAAATCAATAGAGGATGCCCAAGCTTTAACCCAGGTAGCATCAGGTTCCATGGGTTCTATAGCCCAGGGCATACCAGTAAAGATTCACTATGGACTCAAAATGCTCTGTCTGCTTACAGAGAAAGGGAGAGAAGAGAAAGAAGAGAAAAAAAAAAAAAAAAAAAAAAAAAAATACACACTCCCATGTTCATACATAATCGTAGCCTGCAGAGAAAAACATAAACAAAAACCAAACAAACAAAGAACTACAATATCTGCAGTGAGAAAAAGAGAATAAAAAAATAATTATGCACAGGCAGCATCATGGCCTACCCATTACAACCACGAGGTCCTCTCACAAACGTCTATAGGGGAAGTGACGCATTTGTTCTGCGACAGTCAGAAGTAAACAAACAACAATGTGGAAGACAAATGCCTCCCGATCAACACAACAGCCAGTATATAAACACAAATATAGCAAAGCATCACTAATAGTCCCCATTTAAAGCAAAAACTAAAACAAAAGAAGAGAAGATGAGAAGAAGATTCAGAAGAAGAGTCAATCAGCCACTGTTGTCCACCAACTCAAGCCACCGGCACGATACAGGTTAGCAGCTGAAGGCTAACCCAGCGCTAACCTACACGGGGCCAGCAAGCTTCAACCACTAACACATACTATCAGGAGAGTTCGGTGCTGATATTAGGGCAGCCCTTGCCATCTTAGGACAATTAAAGCGCTGTTCTTTGCCATCAGTGGAGACACACAATGTGCATGGATATCTGACAAAGTACTTGATCTTACGTTCACGGAGCTCACGTTTGATGCCGGCGAAGCTCTTGTGTCGTCTTGCCAAGTCGGCGCTGAGATCCGGATTGAAGTAGATGCGGGACCCGTTGAATTCCACTTTCCTTTTCTCCCTGGCCAGTCCCTGCAAACATGCACAAAAGAGAAGAAAAGGGGGGCCACCACAAGAAACTACAGGAGCGATGGACAAAAACGATAGCTATGAGATACTTATGATAAATAAAAATGGAAAAGGAGAAGAGAGGAAGGGAAGAGGAGAGGAGAAGAAGGGTGAGAGGCACCGCCCAGCGGATCATGTCGGTGCCCCCCTGGAGCATAGGCCTATAGCAGCATATCTACCACCAAGCTATATTTGAGACTAACTATTATAGTCTTGTTCTATAGCTGCAACTATGACTACTGACTCTAACACACTAGAGTTTACACTACCTAGAGATTTACCAACACCAGCTAGAGGTTTACTAAACACTAACTATAGGCTTTACTAAACAGAAAGGTTTTAAGTTTAGTTTTAAAGGTGGAGGTGGTGTCAGCCTCCTTAACCCAGATTGGAAGTTTGTTCCATAGTAATGGTGCCTGATAGCAGAACGCCCACCCTCCAAATCTACATTTAGATACTCTAGGAACTACGACTAAACCTGCACTCCGAGAACGGAGAGCTCTGCCAGGAACATAAGGCACTATCAGGTCTTGCAAATAATGCAGAGCTGAGCCGTTTTGGGCTTTATACGCAAGTAATACAATTTTAAATTGGATTCTGAATTTTACGGGTAGCCAATGGAGCGACGCTAACACTGGAGAGACGTGGTCTCTCCTGCTAATTCCTGTCAGTACTCGTGCGGCTGCATTTTGGATCAGCTGGAGCCTATTCAGCAAATTACTTGGACATCCTGCTAATAGCACATTACAGTAATCTAGTCTAGAAGATACAAACGCATGAACTAGTTTTTCTTTTTACCTGATGATGTTCACCTCAGCAAATGACTGTCTGTGTATGAAAAAAATGATAATTTTCTGTAGAGTTTCTGGTGTTTTGTCTGGTGCAGGGATGCTGAAACTCTCTGTAGCCTTAAGTCAAGTTGAAAAACTTTTTATTGACTTATGTCTGTCTTTAATTACTGCATTTAAGTTCTTAAATTTTCAAGTCATTTTTTTAAATGTTTTTATTTTAAGTCCTTTGAGTTGTCTTGTACATAGAATGTTATACACAAACTTTCCTAAATGACGTCATGATCTCTCTTTAATATCCTCTGCAGGTTGAGTGGCTGTAGCCTCTCAGGGAGCATCTGTCCACTTCTGTCCTCGGTTCTCAGCTCTCAGTCCTCCAGTCTGACAGAACTGGACCTGAGTAACAACGACCTGCAGGATTCTGGACTGAAGCAGCTGTGTCCTGGACTGGAGAGTCCACACTGTCACCTGGAGTCTCTCAGGTCAGGATTCATTCAAGTCTTCTCCAGGTCCAGAGAACATGCTGCTAAATGTGTCTGCAGCAGGACACTTGAGCAGAGGACCTGCAGCAGACCTGTGTAGCAAGCACAATGGAAACGACTTAATTGATAGGCTAATTGACCATTAATGAGAATTAGTGAAAATGTTTAGAAAAACCAGGTTTGGCTGCTGAGCTCAATGTGTATAGTGTGAATGACCAACCAGAGGCAGAAACGTTTCAAGTTGAATATGCATATTAATATTTAAACAAACAAACAAAAAAACACATTTGCATTACTATTGAAAATAACTGGGGTCCTTTAAGTTGTTCAATGTTCAATGTTCAATGTTCAGTTCAGTCAGTCAGTTCAGACTTAAGGATTTGGGACTGGGGTTTGGACTGGGGCTTGGGCAGAGGTTGGGACTGGGGTTTGGACTGGGGGGGGGTTCTCCCTATTGGGGAGAAGGCACAAGCCTACCACACATGATGGGGACTGTGGGAGGAGAGTCCAGGCTCAATCTCAGGTTCAGTTCCAGGACTGGGGAAAGCTCGCCATCGCTGAATAGGAATGAAATCTCTTAGGCACACAGCCGGGCAGCACACCTAACACTGCTAACACTGCTTGAGCACACCAAACATTTAGCTGGCAGGAAGTGGACTGAGGAGGAAGTGGAGGGGGATGTGACATCACTAAAAGCTTTGACTGTCAGGAACAGACAGGAGTGGTAACCATGGCTACCTGGGTTACACCTGTGTTGTGTGTCTGCAGGTTGTCAGGCTGTCTGATCTCAGAGGAAGGAAGTGCTTCTCTGGTCTCAGCTCTGACCTCCAACCCCTCCCACCTGAGAGAGCTGGACCTGAGCTACAACCATCCAGGAGAGTCAGCAGGGAAGCTTCTGTCTAGACTGGAGGATCCCCGCTGGAGACTGCACACTCTCAGGTAGGAAGACAGAAGGACATCAGTGGGCTGGACTCATCATGGTGTTATTGTGGATATCATTTTTGTGGCTGTCTGGATTTTATTGTGGAATTTTTTATGAATTACACAGAGTAAAATACAGATTCCTGCACTGACATGTGGATGCTAGTCCTCTTAGAGGAAGGTTTACATTACAAAAGAGATGTGACCCTGGCATATGCATTTACATGTTTTTTACATCTCTCTTTCCAGCCTAGTCCTTACAGCCGTTGGCCTTTTGTTACAAACCATATCATGTCTGAATGTTTTCTATAACACTGAGCAGAGATCTTTGAGCAGACGGAGCTGCTGCAGCTCATCTGGTGCTGCAGCAGAGCTGATAGATGCACTTCACAACTCTGAGCCGTTCTTGACCCAGTAAACACCCCAGAACCACAGCAGGGTGGTTTTCAGGCCCGTCACAGCCCAATAACAACTACACCTTCACTCATCCATGACACGGTCTCCTCCTGCTGCTGATTCAGCAGAGATGAAACCAGATGAAAACAATGTGTTGAAACTGTGCTGGAAGGTGACGACCACAGGACAGACTTCAGAGCAGTGCATCTGTCCAAGTGTTGGACTGTTCCTTCATCAGTGTGTGAGAGCCATGTAATGTCCATGTTTGCTGAGAGAGACTGAGCTGGTCTGACCCCCCACCCCCCCACCCCCTCGTCCTGTCAAGGTTGGGATGCTGTTTAGAGGACACGGGAGTGCCCACTATGCCCACTGGGCACTCCCGGCCCTGAAAGAGACTGAGCTGGTCTGACCCCCCTCCTCCTTCCAGGGTGCAGCCTGCTGGACAACAATGGCTGACACCAGGTCTGAGGAAGTATAAGTGTAAGTGTGTTTTTCTTTCATTCACACATTCAACCATCTTCACACTGACACATCACTTATTCATGACTCCATCCATGATCAATGACAGATCAATAATAACTGTTGTTGGTTCTCTCCTTCAGATTCTTAACAACAGTCCATAAACCCTTAACAGGATGCAATTTGGCTTTAGAAAACACCGCTCTACTGAGACGGCTGTCTGTTTCTTCCTGGAAAACATAAAATCAAAGCTGGATACAGGTGGTGTTATTGGTGCTGTTTTTATCGATCTTAGAAAAGCTTTTGACACCATTAATCACCAGATACAGTTAACTAAACTGTCTTACTTTAACCTCTCCCCAAATACATTGAACTGGATTAAATCCTACATCTCCTCAAGAACACAGTGTGTTAGGATAAAGAACATCAAGTCAACTTCACGAAACAACAACCTTGGGGTACCACAGGGGTCTGTCCTAAGTCTGCTGCTTTTTAGTTTATTTATAAATGATCTGCCAAGCTGCTGTCTTTCGAATGTCACCTGTCAAATGTATGCTGATGATACTGTCCTGTATGCTGCAAGAGAACTGACAGATTATATGTCAAATCTGTACAACTGGCTTGAGAAATTGCAAATGCACTTAAAGGTATCTAAAACTGTATGCATGTACTTCTCGAAAAGGGTAAACACTGATATTAATTCCAACATATATATACAAGGTAAACAAATTGAGGTGTTGCAAGACATTAAATACCTAGGAATCACTCTTGACCTTTAACTCCTTTTCGAACACCAGATAAAAAAGACTGTGAACACTCATCACTCACTCATCTTCTTCCGCTTGTCCGTTCCCGGGTCGCGGGGGCAGCAGCCTCAGCAGGGATGCCCAGACTTCCCTCGCCCCAGACACTTCCTCCATCTCTTCCGGGGGGAGTCCGAGGCGTTCCGAGGCCAGCTGAGAGACATAGTCTCTCCAGCGTGTCCTAGGTCTACCCCGGGGTCTCTTCCCGGTGGGACATGCCTGGAACTCCTTCCTAGGGAGGAGGTACATGCCTGGAACACCTCCCTAGTGAGGAAGGACATGCCTGGAACACCTCCCCTAGGGAGGTGGGACATGCCTGGAACTCCTCCCTAGGGAGGCGTCCAGGAGGATCCGGTACAGATGCCCAAGCCACCTCAGCTGACTCCTCTCAATGTGAAGGAGCAGCGGCTCGACTCCGAGCTCCTCCCGGGTGACCGAACTCCTCACCCTATCTCTAAGGGAGCGTCCAGCCACCCTGCGGAGGAAACTCATCTCTAAGGGAGGAAACTCATCTCTAAGGGAGCGTCCAGACACCCCTGCGGAGGAAACTCATCTCGGCCGCTTGTATCCGTGAGGGTAGGTGTGTAGATCGACCGGTAAATCGAGAGCTTCGCCTTTCGACTCAGCTCCTTCTTCACCACGACGGTCCGGTACATCGACCGCATAACTGCGGACACTGCACCGATCAGTCTGTTAACCTCCCGCTCCATCGTTCCCTCACTTGTGAACAAGACCCCGAGATACTTGAACTCCTCCACCGGAGGCAGGACCACCCCACCCGGAGAAGGCATGCCACCCTTTTCCGATGGAGAACCATGGCCTCGGTTTTGGAGGTGCTGATTCTCATCCCTGCGTCGCACTCGGCCGCAAACCGCCCCAGCACATACTGAAGGTCCCGGTCCGATGAAGCCAACAGGACAACATCATCTGCAAAAAGCAGAGATGAAATCCTGTGGTTCCCAAACCGGATCCCCTCCCCTCCGTAGCCCCTGGCTACGCCTATAAATCCTGTCCATAAAAATTATGAACAGGGCCGGTGACAAAGGGCAGCCCTGCCGGAGTCCAACATGCACCGGGAACAAGTCTGACTTACCGGTTCACATTGCCGGCAATGCGAACCAGACTCCTGCTTCGATCATACAGAGACCGGACAGCCCTTAGTAGAGGGCCCCGGACTCCATACTCACTGACCCCCCACAGAATGGCACGAGGGACACGGTCAAATGCCTTCTCCAGATCCACAAAACACATGTAGACTGGTTGGGCAAACTCCCATGAACCCTCGAGCACTCTGCGGAGGGTGTAGAGCTGGTCCAGTGTTCCACGACCGGGACGAAAACCGCATTGTTCCTCCTGAATCCGAGGTTCGACTATCGGCCCGTAATCTCCTCTCCAGTACCCTGGAGTAGACCTTCCCGGGGAGGCTGAGAAGTGTGATCCCCCTGTAGTTGAACACACTCTCCGGTCCCCCTTTTTAAACAGAGGGTACCACCACCCCGGTTTGCCACTCCAGCGGGTACTGTCCCCTTCCTCCATGCAATGTCGCAGAGGCGTGTCAACCAAGACATCCCTACAACATCCAGAGACTTGAGGTACTCAGGGCGAATCTCATCCACCCCCGGTGCCACTGAGGAGCTTATGAACCACCTCAGTGACCTCGGCTTGGGTGATGGATGAGCACGCCCCAGAGTCCCCACTCTCTGCTTCCTCAGTGGAAGGCATGTCAGTCGGGTTGAGGAGATCCTCGAAGTATTCCTTCCACCGTCCGACGATGTCCCCAGTCGAGGTTAACAGCTCCCCACCCACACCATAAACGGTGCCGGCAGAGTACTGCTTCCCCCTTCTGAGGCGTCGAATGGTCCTCCAGAATTTCCTCGAGGCCGACCAAAAGTCTTCCTCCATGGCCTCCCCGAACTGTGAACAGAATTAAATTTAACTTGTCCAACTTCAGGTTTATTAGGAACAACTTAACTCCTGAGACAGCAAAATTATATTTTGATACCATGATCATACCACACACTCCTACTGCATAACAAGCTGGGCAATGTCTGTAAGACAACACTTATTGACACAAATTGAAATAGTTTACAAACAAGCCCTGAAAGTATTGTACAAAAAACCCAAAACATACCATCACTGTCAGATATTAAAAAAGCATGAGGAGCTTAAACTGGAACAACATTATAAAATATAATGATGCTATTTTGATCTATAAAATCTTTCATAGCCAGGCACCACCCCCACTACAAGAATTTGTGAAAAGAAATTCAAACTTAACCAGAGCTGGTGTTAGAGGCGACTGGATAGTTCCTTTTAGAAAAAGTGCTTTTAGTCCAAGCCACTTTTTCTGTTTGTGCCTTTAAACCTGGAATGCAACACCAAGCACGATATGTGAACTTCCAACTCTGACCTCTTTCACCAAACATCTTAATCAGAATCAGAATCAGAATCAGAATCAGCTTTATTGGCCAGGTTCGAACATTGTCCAACAAGGAATTTGACTCCGGTAATTGACTCCGCTCTTTGGTATTAAAAATAAACAATAAACAAATAAACAATAAACAAATGTGGTATTAAATCATGGATTTTGCAGGAACAACACTGTTATCACAATCAGGCTTAAACTTGTGTAGTTTGTCTTAATGTTGTTTTTTTTTTCTTATTTTTTCCCTTGGCTGCATATATATTAATGGTTAATACCATGCTGGTAAGAACCTAAATTATATATATATATATATATATATATATATATATATATATAGTCCAAGACGCGAAAAACACTTGGAAAGGTACAACGAACAATAGAAATCTGCAAGAGGAAAAACAAGCTAGGCTAGGCTAGGCTACCGTGACTATCTGACCCCCAAAACTGCGAGCAGGCGTGTGTGTGTGTGTGTGTGTGTGTGTGTGTGTGTGTGTGTGTGTGTGTGGGTGTGTGTGTGTGTGTGTGTGTGTGTGTGGGGGGGGGGGGGGGAAGAAGAAATTAAATTAATTTTTATTATAATGAAATAGAGTTTAGAGAGTACGATTTAATACGTTTTTACTTCTTCCTACTCCTTTTCGAGCATGTTATTTATGATGGATGCATGTTTTTATTTATATTTTTGTCTTTTTTTTTCTTATTTACATTTATTTATTATTATTGATTATTCAATTCAATCAATTTTCAATTCAATTTTATTTATATAGCGCCTAATACAACAAAAGTTGTCTCTAGACGCTTTCCAGAGACCCAGAACATGAACATAAACCCCCGAGCAATTATTACATAAACAATGGCAGGTAAAAACTCCCATAGTGGGAGAAAAACCTTAAGCCAAACAGTGGCAAGAAAAACTCCCCTTTAGGAGGAAGAAACCTTGAGCAGGACCAGGCTCGTAAGGGGGGATCCTCCTGCCGAGGGCCAGACTGGGGTCAGGGACGTCAACAGCACAGCAGGCAGGTGGAAGCAGCAACGGGATGACCAGGGGTGGGGACCACAGGCCAGCAGCAGCTCCCGAAGCTCCGGCCCAATCAGCAAGTCCCAGGTTGGGGTGCAGGGTCGGGGAAGGTTGAAGAGGGGCAGGGCCAAGGAGAGGAGTCTTGAGGGACGAACCATCTCCCCCGCCCAAAAGGGGCCGTTACCCTGCCCCCCTCACTCCCACACTGCAGGTTCCGGTGTCCGGCAAAGGATGCTGCAACATGGACAAAAGAAAAAAAGGGAGGAGAAGGGGGGGCCAGCACAAGAAACTACAGGAGCGACTCTGACACACTAAAGTTTACACTACCTAGGGATTTACCAACACCAGCTAGAGGTTTACTAAACACTAACTATAGGCTTTACTAAACAGAAAGGTTTTAAGTTTAGTTTTAAAGGTGGAGGTGGTGTCAGCCTCCTTAACCCAGATTGGAAGTTGGTTCCATAGTAGTGGTGCCTGATAGCAGAACGCCCGCCCTCCAAATCTACATTTAGATACTCTAGGAACTACGAGTAAACCTGCACTCTGAGAACGGAGAGCTCTGACAGGAACATAAGGCACTATCAGGTCTGGCAAATAATGCGGAGCTAAGCCGTTTTGGGCTTTATACGCAAGTAATAAAATTTTAAATTGGATTCTGAATTTTCCAGGTAGCCAATGGAGCGACGCTAACACTGGAGAGACGTGGTCTCTCCTGCTAATTCCTGTCAGTACTCGTGCGGCTGCATTTTGGATCAGCTGGAGCCTATTCAGCAAATTACTTAGACATCCTGCTAACAACACATTACAGTAATCCAGTCTAGAAGATACAAACGCAATTATTATTGTTTTGTTTTGTTTTCACTACAGTTTCATGTTTGAATCAAATTTCAATTGAATTCACCTGATAGCTGAGGTCTGTAGGGTCTAAGAGGTAGCATGTCTGTGGACAGTGTACCATAATCAAACTCTGTCTCAACAAGGGGCCTCAAGCAGTTTGGAGCCTGAGGGTCATGCAAGTGTTACGGTAAGTTTGTTTGTTCAAATTATTGATCCTTCAATGATTCATTTGTCAAAATGAAACAGCCGTAAGTTATTTTTTCTACAGGAGAAATCCAGCATCTGGACTAAAGTGGAGCCAGAAGTGAACGACACAGCTGCAGGCGAGGCTACGACTTATAGGTAAAAAAAGAAATTTGTCATAAATACTGAAGCGCAGCGAACTGGAACAGCTGGAGAAACGTTGATCTTCAGTTTCACTTACAGAAGAAAAAACAACTTCTTTTACATAAGTGATAGCGCTACATCATCAACGTAGGTTCTCACTAGATTGAAACCATGCATCTTGAGTCACAGACATGTTCTTTAATCGTATTTTAGACTCCAGTCTGCAGCAGGACACTTTGAGTGCAGCGTCTCTGGTTTGCGATGGGTTTGTAAGGAGGGGGTCGGCTTGAAGTACCAGTTTCGTTCTTGGGAGGGACACATGGAGAGGATGAAGAGCAGACAATACTCACCTGCCGGTCCCCTCATGGACGTCACGCTCATCACTGGGAAGATAAATGAGGTGCTCCTGCCACACTGGGTCTGTATAGGTGAGACGACACGGAGATACCAATGCAAATGCTTTACATTTCTAAATATTTACGTTCAGAACTGATTCAAACCTTGTTGTCTCAAAATCTGTTCTTGTATTTCATGCAGATGACATTCCCAACTTATTAGAGAATTTTAAAGTGCTACACATAAATGAGAGTGGGGAAGTTCTGGAGACGGCCTCTGAGGTCACACCATCACACGTCAGGTTAATGGAACCGGACTTCTCGTTGTTTGCGGTCCTGGTCAGCTACTTCTTTCGTAGGAAAGTCAGCTCTGACATGTTGATATACTACCAACCCCACGCAACGTTCCTCAAGCTCCGCCTCTATCTGATTCCACATGATCCTGGTCTCCAAGAGGTAACTGAACATCTACCCAAACATGATGTTTATTCTCAGATTTAGAGGTATTTGGTAAAATTTAACTTTTATTTGAATGATTTCGCCTTTGTACACTGTGCACAAATAATTTGTAATAAAACAATCAGGATGTGATCCAAATGTGGACTTACATCTGTGAGATATGAAATTTACTATTTAGGCATTAGACATTTTAATATATGTGATATATTTTAATATATTTAAGATATGTGGATGCAAATTAATTTCAGTTAACAAGTCTATGGACATCAGCAGATGCTGAGGCTCCTCCCTGGAGTCGATTTTGCTGCAGCCTCCTTAAAGTTATAGTATGCAATGTTTGAGAGCTAGCAAGATTTGAAAGTGGCACCTCCTCTAAGCCCCGCCCCCTCCTCCCGCTCCCAGCTTAAATCCTGTAAAAACTCTAACCAATCCGTTTCATTCGGTCCGAATAAAACGGATTGGTCCAGGACCAGAGGCTTGGAGGGGGGGAAAGAACCAATCAGATGCCTTCATGCCTTCATGTTCAATTCAATTTTATTTATATAGCGTCTACTACAACACAAGTTGTCTTAAGGTGCTTTCTAGAGACCCCAAACATGACCCCCGAGCAATTATTACATAAACAATGGTGTGTACATCCTTGTCACTGGAGGCTACAGTATATTCACACACAAAGCCGAGTATTGATCTGATTACTGATGAAAATAGAAAGGAATAAAAATGGTCATTCTTTAACTTAAATTTTTTTTGCGCTTACAAACAGCAGAAAAGAGCTAACAGATGCTTTTTCAGTTTCTGGCAGTGTAGTTGATAAATGTCCTCAATATGTTTTATATTAATCTGGATTCTAATCTACATTTTATTCTAGACTAAAACTAATAATATTAATGTCCACATTTATAATCAATATACACTAGCTGGCTGTTGGTTTTAAAACATTTTGAACTCAGGTTTTTTATTGTAACGTTGTTTATTAAGCAGTTTTAATTATACTTGGGAAAATGTGGGTAATACATTAATTATTGCAAGTCTTAGGACAGTTATGTACATGTCAAGACAAAGGTCGGACTGTATTTTGTATTAAAATGGATCTAAGTCCTAAATGGTCAATGCCATCTTAAATATTAACCTTTGAGTCCAACATGTTTATCATCTTAAAGTAGGCACCAATGTGTTTGGTACCAAATACCTCTTTCTCATTAACAGACATTGAACTAAACATTTAAAATCTGTAAAAGCATACTTTCTTTGTTTGTTTTTTTTAAAGGCAGTAAACAAGAGCGAATCCTTAAATAGATTTGAAAGAATCAAAAAGCATCGACCAGACGAGTACCTGGAGATGGATCAGGGCTTCAGCCTCAACGCTACTGTGGACACTGTGAGAGTCCAACCAGAGGTTTGTGCAGCATCCAAAACCAGTGGACGTCACCTAAACTGTGTTTCACACTTTTATAAATACTGAAAGTTTCCTCAAGGTGAGGATCGTTGCTGTTTGCTCGTGCTGGTTTTGTTGGTTTTGTGTTTTGTTTGTGGTTTTTGTTGCAGATTTCCAGTATTTGACGTGTGCCTCCCTGTGTTCCTGCTTCCTGGATTGGCAGTAGATGTCATCCCCCCTCATCTTGGACGATCGGACTTGTTTAACTGTTCTGGCTTTTGTGTCTTATGTCTGCACAGAAAATAACTCTGAGGTACGACAGTCAAGACCCAAACTGCTATGAAGTGTACATGGAGAATCCAGACAGACAATTCAGCCTTGAGCTTCGAAAAAAATCCTCACCAAACGATCACCCGGTCTGGATCTGTGAATTTTGGGAAAGTCAGTACTCACTCATTTTCTAAGAATACTAGCTGAAATATGAGAAAGAAAATGTTAAGTAAATTTAGTATTGAAGAATGATATAACAATCTTGTTTTAGCAGCTTGATTTATGGATTTATGTTCGGCGTCGAAGTTGCAACCTATCCAACGCTGAAGTAAAAAAGTTGCATTTCCGCCAATGATGACTAAAATTAGTGCTGTCAAGTGATTAAAAAAATTGAGGGATTAATTAATTAGGATCTGTGATTAATTAATCTAATTAATCTCTTTCTTAATCTCACCTAGAAATTGATGAAAAAAGCCACAAACTTGAGGTGTTTTCCTTTATATTCATTACATTATAGTGACAAAATCAAAACATTGATATATTATTTTTTTAACAGACTTGAACAGATGCAGTCCTAGCCATTTACATCCACGAAAGAACATCCGCCAGCCCGAACATCCCCAAACGTGTGCCTGTGCGGGGTGCTCTCCTCGAGTCTAGTTTGGAGAATAGCATTGCTGTGCCTATAAATATCTAACATCTTTCCTGCTAACGTTAGCTGTGGCTGCGCTCATGACCGGGTGCTCAGCGTTTATGTGTTAAGGAGCTTTCACATAGAACGCGCAGAGCGGCTGCCGCCGCTTTGTAAACCGCATTCTATGTGAAAGGAGCTTTAGGCTAAAATTGAGCTGCTTCCGTGGTAAGCAAATTCTTTACAAAACAGAACACATGTCACTCTACCTTTATCAATGGGTTTAGAAATGTAAATTCCCCTCACTGGACCCACAACTTTCACATGCTCCTCCATTTTCACTAGTCCGCTACCCCCCACCCCCCAGGCCTGTCCAGATATAATGGGAGCATACCAGCTTATGCTAAACAAGCCCAGACGCAGTGACAGCTAATCAATGTCCACTTCAAGGTGTGACTAATTGAGTGTGTTTTCCACCCCTAACAAGTGAAGCACAAACACAGATTTCGAAATAATTGTTAAGCGGTATAAAAAAAAAAACGCACTAAATATGCATGTAATTAATTAATCGCAATTAACACGCTAATTTGAGAGATTAGGTCTCAATATCTTAATGGAATACACCTTTATATGCCTCTTCAGTTTAAATCAAATAAAGTAACAAATTTACGTATAATTAGCGGCGTGGACTTTTGACATTTGGTGCGGCCAATAGTTATAGACTAGACGGGATGTACCCAAAAAGTGAATGTAAGGAGCATTTATGGGTACAAGTCGGGAACCGGCCTATTTTACCTATTTCAAGGGTGCTGAATCCAAAAAAAACGGTACCCGAGCAAAATTTTGAGTTTTTGACCTTCTAATTTGCATATCAAAATGGCCGCCAAAATGCCTGTCTTGCTCAGTCGTTGGACCATTTTCCCCAAGTTTTTTTGTAAGTAGGCATTCAAAGTTGATGAATTAAGTGTCTAGATCTATAGTCTAGGGTCAGAGCAAGGATATAGTGGAGGCTCAGTGCCTTTTTATGTATATATATATGCAACGTTTAAGGTCAAATTAAGCATTATTTGTGTCATTTTTAAGGCTGACATAAATATTCAGTCAATATCACTCTTAAATGTTCCCAGTGTGTATATGATATGTGATGTATTCCATATTACATAATAATTAAGAAAAACACCATTGCAAGTTGTCTGAGAATTCATTTTTTTATGCAAACAAAGCATAATGCTCTTAATTTAAACATCGAAATATTTAAGTGAATAGGGAAAAAAAACATGAAACTTCCCTTGAACAGTTCTACAGATCACATCTTGTTTCTGTATATTTTCTTTCATGTTTCTAGCTGAATTGCTTTGCTTTCATCTGTTTTGGTAAATTGTTTTTATACCTTTCTAGTTTGCTTGTGTGCCATTTGTCTTTGGAATTTCATTTTGATTAGTATTTCTTTTTGCAGTCCTTTTCCAAGTTATTTGGTTACCCATTGCCTTGGTATGCTTGAGGACTACAACTCCACATTTAAACAAGGACATTGGTCATCACTCTGACATGTACACATTGCAGTGCATAACAGCCCCGATTTTCGGCATTTGGCTATAGGTGGCTATAGGTGGCTGCAGGTGGCTATAGGTGGCTGTAGGTGGTTATAGGTGGTTGCAGGTGGCTATAGGTGGTTGCAGGTGGCTATAGGTGGCTGCAGGTTGCTATAGGTGGCTGCAGGTGGCTATAGGTTGCTGCAGGTTGCTATAGGTGGCTATAGGTGGCTATAGGTGGCTGCAGGTGGCTATAGGTGGCTGCAGGTGGCTATAAGTGGCTGCAGGTGGCTATAACTGGCTATAGGTGGCGGCAGGTGGCTATAGGTGGCTGCAGGTGGCTGCAAGTTGCTATAGGTGGCTGCAGGTGGCTATAGGTGGCTGCAGGTGGCTATAGGTGGTTGCAGGTGGCTATAGGTGGCTGCAGGTTGCTATAGGTGGCTATAGGTGGCTGCAGGTGGCTATAGGTGGCTATGGGTGGCTGCAGGTTGCTATAGGTGGCTGCAGGTGGCTATAGGTGGCTGCAGGTGGCTATAGGTGGCTATAGGTGGCTGCAGGTTGCTATAAGTGGCTATAGGTGGCTACAGGTGGCTATAGGTGGCTGAAGGTGGCTGCAGGTGGCTATAGGTGGTTGCAGGTTGCTATAGGTGGCTGCAGGTGGCTATAGGTGGCTATAGGTGGTTGCAGGTGGCTATAGGTGGCTGAAGGTGGCTATAGGTGGCTGCAGGTGGCTGCAGGTGGCTATAGGTGGTTGCAGGTGGCTGCAGGTGGCTGCAGGTGGCTATAGGTGGCTGCAGGTGGCTATGGGTGGCTGCAGGTGGCTATGGGTGGTTGCAGGTGGCTATAGGTGGCTGCAGGTGGCTATAGGTGGTTGATGGTGGCTATAGGTGGCTGCAGGTGGCTATAGGTGGCTGCAGGTGGCTATAGGTGGTTGATGGTGGCTATAGGTGGTTGATGGTGGCTATAGGTGGCTGCAGGTGGCTATAGGTGGCTGCAGGTGGCTATAGGTGGCTGCAGGTGGCTATAGGTGGCTGCAGGTGGTTATAGGTGGCTGCAGGTGGCTATAGGTGGTTGCAGGTGGCTATAGGTGGCTGCAGGTGGCTATAGGTGGCTGCAGGTGGCTATAGGGGGCTGCAGGTGGCTATAGGGGGCTGCAGGTGGCTATAGGTGGCTGCAGGTACCAAAACGTGTGAAACTATTACGATCCTCTTTGCTGTTAATTCACCTCAGGCAAAGGGTCCTCAGCGATGGGACTGACCATGCTATGTACTGATCTAAATATTCAACTTGGTACGTTTCATGGTGGTCTCTTTTTGAATATTTTTCCTTATTTACCTGGGTTTTTAGAGAATTTAAAGAACAAATGCTTAATTTGCAAAAAAAAAAAAAAAAC